>NC_086339.1:43198804-44461637 GCF_032445375.1 Bacillus rossius redtenbacheri | reverse complement strand
GCTACACCCAGGGGGAGACCCAAATGAATTTCTCCCTACATTATTGGAGCTGGTGCAGCCCAACCTACGGCCATTTCTGCGGCATCCACCTCCCGAGAATTTATCCGAACTTATGGTTCGAGCTACTGCCGTGCAGCGAGCTGTCTCGAAACTAGGGGCACTGTAATTAGTAAACCTTGGTCACCACCAACCCCGGTACAAGAGTATGCTACCCCTAACAAAATATTGCCGAAGTGTTGGTACTGTCCTGAACAACACTTTCGCCAAGACTGCCCAGTGCTCCGCTGCAAACAGTCTGAAAGGAACAGCCTCAACACAGTAGGCCCCTGTAGGGAAAAAGTGTTGCCAACGAGCTCTACCCCCACCCCCAAGGTAGAAGACCTCAACTCCCAAGCTCGGCTCGTAAGTAGACCTACCCCGAGCATTATGTGCACACAGCACCACCCACAACAAGAACTGCCAAGAGTCAAGGCGCAACTGGACTCGCAGCCCATTCAGGCCCTTATCGACTCGGCCACCACCACTAATTTTGTGCGCGAGAGTGTTGTGCAGATATTAGGGACCCCTATTAACTCCCAACCCCAAATGGCCCAGTATGCCACCCAGGGATCCACCATGACCTTACTGGGCAATGCTGCATAGCCGATGTGGAGATGGAGATCCCATGTATAGTCGCAAAGGACCGTCGAGAAGAACTCGTGCTGGGCCAAAATTGGCTCACACAGCAGCAGGCGACATTGGACTTCGAAGATAAAACTATATGCTTCGGTCGAACGTCCTACCGAACTTAACTGGGGCACCACAGGAATGTGTGACCCGAACGCCCCTAATCAGTGTGGTGTTAACACTAATCCTGTAATCTGCACAGAACAACAAAGAGACCACCCTATATGGTTGTGTTGGCGCAAGGGGACCAGCGACCCCAAGAAACTCCTTCCCCATGCTCTGCCACAACAAAGCTGAGCCAAAATAACTCAGGCAGTGGTTTTCGGTAGTGCCAGATAGGAGGAACCCCAAAGGGGAAATCGACCATGCAGTCATGGAGACAGCCGCCGAGCGGCGCCTTCATAAAGGCAAGATGCAACCGGAATAAAGTCTTTTCCAGACCAAGGAATAGGGATTCCCCAGAACGGGATTCACCTGCAGCCATGGAGACAGTAAACAGATCTGTCAAAAAACCCCGAACCCCAGGAACCTACTAGCCCCTCTCCACCAGAGCAGGTACCTCCAGGACCCTACGACCACGGGAACGGCTAATCGGACCAGCCCGTTACGGCTAACCTCAGCATAGTGCAGTGACCAGTGTAGGGAGGTCAGCCCTGGGACTGAAGCCCAGGTTACTGACCTCTGGCAGGTGCGACGATCCAGGCCAAGGCCACAGAGGGAGGGGTCTAATTGTCGTGTCCTGCATTTGGCCTCGGCCCCCTTGTGCGAATGCTACATGCTCATCCCTGAAACAAAAATGGCTGCCCCGACACCGCAGAGTATTTTTTACATAATCTCTATGCCTAAGCTAGTTATCCTGTAAGATGGTGATGCACCCGGCGCCAATAGTTGGCGCCTGCTGCATAATGTAAATAAGTGGGATTCATTGTGTCATTACTCAAGGAAGGAGCAGGCTTTCGCTCGTGTTGGGAGCATCCAGAGTCAGAAATTAGCATATGATCAGGACAGTCAGTGGCATCTTATAGAACATGCTGCAAAGGCTAAATCTGTAAATATTGACTGTAATGATAATGTAACCGACTTGTATATAAGCTTGGCTTGTACTGTACCAGTCAGAGATCCTTACCCCAGAGAAATCTGGAGAAATACAGCAGGAATCTAGAATTGGGTGTATTACCTTCTGCTCTCCTCCTCTCCCCTCTCATTCGTTCTATCTCTCCTTCCTCCGGATCGGCTTTCGGGATTATCCTCTGGAATCCTTCGCTGGAGCAACCTTCCGGATTACGCTCTAGCATCCCTCTTCCCCTGGAGCGGCCTTTCGAGGATTACGCTCTAGGACCCTCCTCCTAGAGTGGCCTCTCGAGGATTATGCTCTAGTACCTTTCCCTTTCCTTGTTACCCTGCCCAGCAAGAGGGCAGGACGCAGGCATCTCAGTCAAACACCAATATCCGAGAGACAAGGAGCAGCTGCCAGCATACCAGAGTGGGCCTTTCACCCAACCTCAAGCCACTCCAGCCCTGGACGCTGTTGCCAGGAAACGTCAAAATTGTTTACATGAACAGCTGTTTTAAACAACAAACAAACACACGTGTTATACTTCTAATGTATCTATACAAACCTAATTAACCATCCAAAATAATGATTTTGGATGGTTAATTAGGTTTGTATAGATACATTAAAAAAATTGGGAGATTGTGTGAATGATTTGATAAGTCAGGATAGCTACATATTAAATTAGAAATTCCTAAACAATCATCAAAATGATTTGACAGTATTTTTAAAGTAGATTTACTAACCTAACTAACCGTCCGCAAAGTTTTAAAGTATTTATAATGTAATCAATTGACCTTTATAAATATAAGTTGTCCAAAACGTGCATACACGCAGCCACCGTTTTTAATTAATCAATACGTAATCACCTATTGGCTCATGTTCACATGACATCATTCTCCAATTACATGAAAAAACATTTGATTCTCGCAAACAAGAAATTGATACCTACCTACAGCAACAAGAATACAGCAACGTTGTGATTTAAGAATCGTAATAATATTAATGTAAAAACAAGCTGTAAATCAAGTAATTTGTTGTTACACTAAATTAAAAAACTTTAGCATAATTGAAAAGTATGCCGGATAAAGGCCCGCCTACTATAGTCCGAACCTGTGCGTGGTCCATGTCCTTATCCGAATGTGAGTGACATCATATTGTCTCACCGAAAACTGCCCTGTCCACAATTGCGATGTCCGATGTCCGAATGTATTGATTTCTAAAGTTGCTACCAGAGCACAGTAAATGTGCCAAACAAAATGTTTTTGTTTATTGTTTTGATGCTTTGTAGTTTGAGATTGAACTTTTGAAAGTTGTGGGAGTTCAATTTTATATATTTATTCAGTAAGGCAAAGTGGCAAATGTAAATGCTAAAAAAATAAACTCATATCACAGCAATCGAACAGCACTAATTTAAATGTCGTCTTGCTTTTCTTGACTTACAACACCTTCCATTTCCTTCAATAACAAAAACAAACACCGCATTTTCAAACGGGAACCGGAAATTCAAATATCGTGAGTGTTCTGTTCTTTTTCTGTGTCCGAAGTACACAGGTTGGGACAAAAAGTTCAAATTGACGAATGTCTTAGGACCAGGTGGGCGAGCATGGTTCTCTTTTTCGCCCGTCATAGGGTTGACGCGTCATCGGTATGACGCTTCGCTACTAAAAGCGAGCATGGATCTTTTTTCGCCTTCTGGAAGACGCCTTAGCTATGACATGCCCGTCATAGGTAAGGCGGGATTGTTTGCCCGTCGTAAGGCCGTCATAGCCGTCATAACCCCGCCATACAGCCGACTACGTGTGTAACTTTAATTTTATACTGGGAAATAATTCTTTCAAATGAGTTAAATAATATATTTTCGTGAAATTTAAGGTTTTGCCTCAATTCTATTTACTCAGAAATTACGTGTGTGAGATATACGATGTATCTAAAAAAAAGTTATGTTTTTCTCTGAACAAACTTTGAAACAACTTGTTTCCGATAATAATCACGCCGTATAAATAAATAGTTTCTATGTTTCGTGTGAATAAGACGCACTGATTCTTTTTTCTCGTTATTTTTAACTGCACAATACTAGGTTTACCAAAATATATCATACTAAAAAAACTGCCAATCTGCCTACTTTTGTCATATCACTTAATAAAAAAAGTAAAGGTCAGGACAAAATAACGTTATATTTCAACTAGATAGAAGATAACATCACATTAGTTAATTATTCTGTATAAAAGTTAAGTGTAAAACACCTACATCATGTGGCTTATTAAACTTCTAAAAACAACTACTAATTTCCCCTTCAGCTTCCATACGTGTAATTTAAAAAATCACTTGTAAAAATGAAATACATGCATTGATAAGGTTGAAAATACACAAGAATACCCCTGATAAATACATAGTAGTCTGATGGTTATTTTAAACCTTCGTTTTATCGCATTTTAAACAGAAAGCATTTCCTCCAAAGATTTAGTAACTTTTAGGTTTGCTCCTGCTGTATCGCATATTGAAACGTATTTTATTCACCTAAGATTCGCTCAGATACTTTCAGTATGATAAAATGGTAACAATGTAGGAATAATAGTGTTTCACGTAGAGTTTAGAGGTTTCGTGTTTATAGTTCATACGAAAATTGTAATTTGTGAGAGGAGCGGCTTGTGTGAACAGAAAGTAATTAATTCCGTTAATGGGTATTTTTATTTCCTCTACTCTTCTGGTAGTTTTAAAATGCAGACACAATACTGTCAACTACAGTTTACTTAATAAATTATATTCAGGCATTTAATTAACAACACCGACTTCGTGTTATATTGTTCAAGCTTGCAAGATGCTAAATAAATAATATTATCAGCGTATTCACCCAATACATATGCTACGATACAAAATAGTGTGAATAAAACTTGCAGTGCACTAGAAAATATGCTATAAACCCGTCTAAGAATAATGTAATTAAATATAACAGTAGTATTTTTTGAACAGTCTTTAAGGGACGTATAGCACACCGAGTTGTTTCGGTACCTTCAAATCGGCAAATTAACTTAAACGGTGACGAAAATTACCAAATAATGATTAAATCAAGTCTAGTATTGTAATGTTTCACGTCGAGTCAGAAAAGTGTTTTTAAATTTTTTTTCTTCGTCATATGATTTAAAGTAATAACAACTGACCATTGAAAACAAAATTAATAATAACGGGCAACACGTTTCACAAGATCGCTAAATAATATTTTCATATTAAAAACTATAAACTTTCACAGTTTCTAATACACTCCTTAACCTTCTTATATACTACCTATTTAATAATCATAAAATACTTTGCTATGTAAAATCATTTTATTATATTTTGAGACTGAGACGTGACGAGTGTTTCACTGGGCAAAAAATAGTCTGTAAAACTTATATTTACGGAAAACCAACAGGCGTACAATGAAAAATGATATAAATATTGAATATAGTTGTGGAAAATATATAATTCGATAGACACATCATGCCTAAGTTTTATGAATGTCCACTATCTTGTTTTCGTGTAGGTAGTTTTCTATTGGCTGTAAATTGCTAGCAGATAAACCAACTGCCAAATAAAACACCTCCTTTCTGTAAATTCACTGGCAACCTCTGCATATTATCGATTGCCAAGCCGTCGTAGGTAAGGCGCCTTAGCGATGACGGGAGAGATATGACGATGGGATCCGTGCTCGCATTTTCACGCGGTCGTCATAACTCAGCCGTCATACCGGCGACGCGTCATCGCTATGACGGTGGCGAGCGAAAGAACCATGCTCGACCTGCAGGTAGGTTCGGACCTTCGCCCACTTGACGCATGACGTCAGAGAGTCACGTTGACCAATCAGCGACGAGTGTCCTTCGGACACAGTTTAGGACATTGCTATTGTAGACGGGGCTTAACACTTACTTAACTACACAGAATAGCAATAAATAAAACATTGAATCCATCCAACAGTTATTAACATTTGATGCGTAAACTACTTTTTCAATACTGTCTGATTACATTTGGTCCTACGGAATTGCGACATTGTCTATTACATCTTAATTATCATATAGATAGCAACTAATAGAGCCGATAAAAATAGTATTTCACTAAAATAATCAAACACAATTTACCTGTGAAAGGTTATTGTTTTATGCTTTTACTTCAGTAACTGGCTCTAAGTTTTCCTAGAACTTCTGTTCACACAACCATACGTAACACACGAAGCCATAATATATTAATATATTGACGCAGCCTGTCGGTACTCCCTCTGAGAGCACAGGCCGTTATGTGTCAACACCCGAATTAGGTTAGTGTAACGAACACGCCCTCGCATGCCAGGTAGAGTAGGTTAAGGCAGTGCACCGAACGACGTGACGCTAGTCACGGCCGGCTGTGTTTTGCGAGCGCCTGGCCGAGTGTGGCAATGCACAATCTGAACATAGTGACATGCAATTATAATTAAGAGAATTAACTAAAACTTTTTATGTCTTTAATATTCTTAAAGAAATAATTCATGTTGATGCAAATGCTTTTGTGTCATAAAACTGGCAGTCACCATCTTCCCGCGCTCCGTAACTTTCCGCGGGAAATCGAGCCCTCCCTGGCTGGGTTGCCAGGGAGAGAAGTTAGTCGCCATTCAGCACTCACCAGGGCCGGCAGCTCCGCACACGTGGAGCCTTCACTTCTCGTGCCAAAACCAGCATGTAGCTTCCATAGGTAAAAATCTAAATCTGTTTTCATCCACTCCATGGCCGGCCCTAAATCGACCGTGCGAAGTGTCACACGGTCTGTAACTAAGTGTGTGTGGCTCAGTCATGAGCCATTTCTCTTAATAAGTAATTCGTATCGTTTTGGGCAGCACGCCGATGTCCCCGCGCTTCACGCCATAATTCCTCCGTCAGGAGATTGAACTTTGCCCACGCGGGGCGGCGTTGTGCCAAACGCGAACAGTAACTTACTAACGAATCAGTTCCTGGGACGTGCCGCGGTCGTGAGTGAGTTTCCGTGCCCCGATACCGCCGCGCTTGCGCCCAGCATTACATGGCCCCATGCCACTACGAGGATGGACTCTCGGTAATTATGTTAATTTAATCTGAGCTGTGTTCCTGTATCAGATTCATTCCGACCTATGGGACGTTTCCATGTTAGACTCTATTCCCCGGTATTAATGCTAGAATTAGTTTCAGCCATCAGCCACGTATAGTTGTGTAATTCCAGTGTTTCACTTAGGTCATTTAATAATTAATTAGTTGAACTATTTCTTTGTTTCACCGTCCGGAGTATCATTATCCGCAACATCCAGACGCGCCACGTGCCTTCATCGCCACTAATGCCAATCTCAAGGTAGCCTGCAACCCTCGGTGGGGTATTTACAGGGAATTCCGCAAACCGTGAATCAGTACCGCCATTCGAGGACTGTGTGTGCGGAGATGAGAAGGTAGACGATGATACGGCCAGTTATGTGGCGGCATACTGTACCAGGTGACGTAATGTACCATGTGACGTAATGTACCATGTGACGTGCTAATAAATCTAGTTATATTCACTTGTTCTTTTAATTGTTACAGAGTCCTGGGTGGCCTAACCAGCCCGGGGAGTCCTTTGTCGACGCGTCCCTGCCTGCAGCCATGAGGCAAAGAACCCCGCCCTCGAGTAACATTCTAAATTTCTCCTATTTAATTTTCATTAATTCTAAACAGGCAGCAGGGACTGCATCGATATAATGCTTTATAGATTGTCACACTGGTTCAAAATCACACATTATACTTCTAAACCAACTAAACTTTTGAGAAATTACAACAGATTCACCTACAACACTCAAAAACCAAATTAACGATACATAAATTAACAAACTTTCAACTACTCGCATGTAATCAAATGGCGAAATCAACGATATTATTTACCAAGCAATATGGCGGACCTTCCCCCTCATATTTTCTCTCCTGGCAGCAAACCATCACCTAAACGATGTGTTTATGTTCCATCTGGTCCATTTACTTATCTGTAAAGTCGGTTTACGGACGATTATTTTACGTGTTAACGTCATAACAAAACATTAATGAAAAATTGCATACTTTTTAATTTTCAAATATTATTTACGGTTTTTGCAAGTTTAATTGAAATAATTTGTTTAAATATAATGAGAACAATTAGTTATATAAATAAACTGAAATCAAATCAATGTCGATAAATTGTTAATTTGAAATGACGAAATTGGACAAAAAAGAATCAAATTTTCAAATTGCTGCTTTTAAAAAGCCCGCTTTAATCTGTTTGATATTATAGAAGATTTTCTCGCACTGTGGTTGGTCGGTTCTTGCACGCTCGGCTCAGGCGGAACGTGGCAATGAGTCATGCTTTTCCGTGCGTGCAGCCGACATTTATCGATTTATATGACATCATGTCAAAAATTAGAAACACATTTCTTTCCGAGTTCATCTTTTTTGCAGGGTGAGAATGTAAAAAGCTCAGACATGGACATTAAAGGTATGAGAAGTACATCTATGTCTCGGGAACAAAAAAATAATTTTGAAACGTGTTTTTTTTACCCAATTTTTACCAGGTTTGTTTGACTCGAGGTCTCTTTTTGACCTGTCAACTCTCGGGGCGCCCTTTTCCGGAAACAGTTTGGCGGATGGTCGTTTTACTCGCGGGGGCAAGTTGCTCTCAGGTCACTCAGGTCATGCTCTCGATGCTGCCCCTCTCGAGGAAGAGTTGCGAGGGCAAGTCGTCTGCTGGTTGTTTTGGTGCGACTTTGACGATGTAGTCAATAGGTTTATTTGACTCGAGGTCTCTCGTGCTCCTTGGGAGTTGAAAGAGTTGGGAGCAAGTTGACCTGAGGGCAAAAAGAGTCGGTAACTTTTAATACACGAAGAAAACGCTATTTGTTGTTAAACAATGATGGCGGAAAATATAGCAGACATCGTGAGAAATTTGTTTGGAAATGAAGATTCATATGAAGATGAAGTTGTTATTGATTTACCATATATTGGACTACAAATTATGAGAGAGCTCGATGAAGGTAAAAATATATAAATATTGCTTTTTGACTTTAAACCGCTTGTGGTATGCATAAGCTAACCTGTACTAGGAAACGATTGCAAATCTTGTGATTTTTAAATAAAGGACGTCAAATAAGTTATATTGAAATGTTTTTCCGCTTCAATGTCGTCATCTAATTGAAATATTACCGTCATCACCAAATGTAGCTTGATAACATATTGACTCCATCGTCAAAGTCGCGCCAAAACAACCAGCAGACGACTTGCTCTCGCAACTCTTCCTCGAGAGGAGGAGCATCGAGAGCATGACCTGAGTGACCTGAGAGCAACTTGCCCCCGCGAGTAAAACGACCATCCGCCTAACTGCTTCCGGAAAAGGGCGCCCCGAGAGTTGACAGGTCAAAAAGAGACCTCGAGTCAAACAAACCTAATATGTTATCAAGCTACATTTGGTGATGACGGTAATATTTTGTTGTGTCCTATATTTGTCCTCGGCCTCTCTCTGCAACCAACATGGCCGCTTCGCCAAGAAAGCCGTATCCCAACAGGCTTCTCTACACCAGCCGTGGGATATAGGCTACGAGTGGTGCCGTTTACATATCATAGATGGCAGCACGCATCTTTTGAACGGTTATAGCAGTGCATATGGATTTATTAATGACTGTATAATATAAAATGTGTGTCAGTGCTATATATGTTATAAGTAAATAATATCCTAGTGTGTGAATTACTGGGAAGGGCACAGGATGGCCTGTTTTCCTGTATTGGGGAAAGATTGTCGCTTTGTCAGTGCCAATGTCTGAAGGAGCTGTATTTAAGCTAGGTCGAAGCACACGATGCATGCGAAGGAGCCTTGGCCGAGGACGGACGTACGGAGAGGAGCTCCGCGCCTAAAGCTGTGTGTAGCTCTTCACAGTAGTGATGGGCAGAACGGTTCTTTTGACCGAACCGGTACTTTCGGATCAGTTCCGTGAAAGATTCGTTCAGAACGATTCGTTCATCTCGGTCATTTCGTTCTTTTCTGTGAATAGGATCTGGCTCTTTTATCAGGTGTCGTAACTCGTTCATCCTTTAGAGTATTGGCTAATTGTGTGCTTCCAGCCTCCCCTCGTTATCGCGTGACCCGATAACGAGAGGAGGCTGGATCGCGTGGGTGGTTATCTTTATCTACTCTGCATGGGTAAATGAAATTTCAAACGTCTAGTTGTATACTGACTGTTATAAAATTATTGACTGTTGATCGCTGCAAATGCTTCATGCAGTGATTCTATATAATACGGGAGCATTAAATCTAAGAATGTTAGGTACGAAAGTGATCTTTCTTAACTTTAATTTGTAATCGCACTATTATAGCTAGTACTTGAACATTGCTTTTCGTAGCCAGTGAATCACAGTTGCATATATGAAACAAGGTTATTTATATTGTATTACTTTTTAAGTTACAAATATTAATATACAGGCTATTTACACTCTAGAGAGAGTAAAGTGTTTACATGTAGACCAACACATTTAGAGAAAAAAAGACAAAAATTGAATACTACTACTGCGATTCAGTATGAAGAGAGAAAAATGAAGTAGGTACATTAATTAACACCTAAATGGTAAGTGTGAACATTTGTAGTTACTTTCCATGTTATTTTTAATTCATGTTTTTTTTCCCCCCAAATTTGTGTATGTGAATGTGAAAACGCAATTTTAAACCACTACTTAACAGTTGACATTTTCAGGTATAGATACTTTTCATGTTACCCTATTTTATTTGATCAGTTATCGTTTGCTCTTATGAACATGCTCACGCTGTGATTACTAATTCTTCAGACTCCTGACGTCATGAATCATTTCACGAACGAATCAGACCGGGCGCGTGGCCGGTTCTCTCATCTCGTTCTCTCGTTCTCTCCGCGTTTTCGTTCTTCCGAATCTTTCAAGGTACCGGCTCTCAAAGAGCCGGTTGGTTCTCTCGTTCTCTCCGCATTTTCGTTCTACCGAATCTTTCAAGGTACCGGCTCTCAAAGAGCCGGTTCTTTACATCGCGAACGAATCGCAAGATTTCGTTCTCTCAAAGATTCGTTCTTTTTGAACGAATCGTTAACGAACGACCCATCACTACTTCACAGTGCTACCCAGTGTTTTTCCTGAAAAGTAGCCTGTGCACCCAGAGTGCGCAGGCAGGTAGAGTGTAACGGTACCAGGTAAAGGTAGTATTAACGACCAACGAGCTCTGAGACACCCGGGGAGTTAGATCCCCTTCAGCCTAGCCTGAACCCGGCTAACTTAGCCCCGGGGGACGGTCAGTGGGTGCTCACGAGTGTGAGGCTGACGCGACTTAAAGACATAATGACAGAGATGGACGACTCAATGCCCTCCCCTCAGGAGGACGCAACCGATGGCGACTGGCAGACAGTCGCCACGAAAAAGGCGAAGAGGTCGCACCACGAGATGGCGGCCTCTTCCTCAACCGAGCAGGCGGGCCCCGCCCCCCCCAACCAACAGCCACCTGCGGCAGCGCCCAAGGCCCATCGCGTCAAGCCACTCTTCGTGTTCCTTGACCAGGGGCACCAGTACCCGCGAGTGTACCATACACTCAAGAATGCCCTCACCGAGCGCTTCACATGCACAAACCGCGGGAAGGACGAAATAATGGTCCACACCGCCACCATCGCGGACTACACGCGCGCAGTTAAGGCCCTTCAGGCCATTGGTGCGCAGCACTCGGTACTTCTGCAACAGCACGAAGTACCGAAAAAATTCGTACTGCGCGGCGTACACCGTCACACACCAACGGACTTCCTACAAGAGGAGTTCGCCGCACTGAACCTGCCCGTCCAGAACCACTGGTTCCTGGAGAACAGGCGGAGACGGGAGAAGTGCGACGCCCTCGTCATTGAGGTGCCGCAGTCGTGCGACTCAGCGACCATTCAGGCTCTGCGCGAATTCGCTGGAATGCGGATTCGCGTGGACGACTACAGGCGACCGAAGGGCCCTGCGCAGTGCAGCAACTGCCAACGTTTCAACCACGTGGGCAAAGGCTGCAGTGCAGCACCAGTCTGCAGGTGGTGCAGTGGCTCGCACTGCGCCACCGAATGCCCGCACGGGGGCCAGCAGGAGCACAAAAAGTGTGCTCACTGCGAGGAACCGCACTGCGCCAATTTCAAGGGGTGCAGTGCGTACAAGAAGGAGACACGGAGACACCTTCCCCCCCAAGAACGAAAGAAGCGGGAGCTACAATCCCGCCGCGATATGCGCGACAACACGCGCGCCACCAACCAGCCCCAGCCTCAACAGCAGACACCACAGGGACATCACGCCCCCCCAAGACACAACCCATGGGGCCCACCGCCGCCGTGCTTCGGCGACTTCCTGGCGCAGGCCAGCGGGAGCCGGTATGCGCCCCTGCAGCAGCACTGGGAGCCCAGCCACAATGAGCTGGACTACCCAGTCCTTGCAAACAACCCGTGGCAGAAGATGAAGGGGTTCAAGAAGAACCCCACCGGCCACAAAAATGGCCAAGGAAAGCCCCCGCGCCCCGCCCAGGACAGGCCCCGACAGCCCGCCCAGGACAAGCTGACAGCCACCAAGCCAGCTCCCACACCGGCGAAGAGAACGCCAGCCCCCGCCCAGCCGCAGGCCGCACCCGTGGCAGCAATGGCAGTCGATGCAGCACCAGAGCTGCCAACTGCCCAGCAGACTCCGTCCACCAGCGCCCAGGCACCGCAGCTTGCGGACATCCAGGCGGTCATCCGCTCCCACGAGGCCATCATAGGCAACGCCCAACTGCAGAGTGCCATCGGCCCTCTGTGCCAGCTTCTAGTCATCTGGCTAGACACGTCCAAATCCATGGCAGACAAAATACGTGCCACCATGGATTGCGTGTGTGCGCTTGCTGGGGTCGTTGTCGATGACCTACAATAATTCGGCACCGAATTGCAGCACACACGCAGCCACTAGTCTTAAGTTACATTCCCTCCTCTTCTGGAATGCACGCGGCATTAAAAATAAACTACCGGAATTTATCAACCACCTGGATAAACATAAAATAAAAATAGCTGCGATAAACGAAACGCATCTGACTCCGACAGACAGGCTGACAATATTAAATTATGTCATTTATAGGCGCGATCGAGACGCACGAGGCGGTGGAGTAGCCCTTGCTGTACACACTAGTGTACAACACACTGCCTGCCAGCTCCCTGATTTCCAACAACTGGAGGCTATAGGAATTAATTTAAATATAAATCGGCAACAAATTAAATTAATTGCAATGTACGCCCCACCAGGCAGGTCCCTCAGCGAGGCAGACCTGGATACTTTATATGGAGCGGCCCCGAGCTTCCTTGCTGTAGGCGATATCAATGCCAAACACATAGAGTGGAACTGCAGGCGCGCTACAGCGAACGGCAGACTACTCTACACTCACCAACTCAACAAAAACTATACTGTACATGCTCCCTCAGAGCCCACACATGACTCTGGTCGACTGAACGACATGCCTGATATTTTAGATATCGCCCTGAACAAACGTGTCAACACGGGATTCGAACTCGAAGTTGTACACGACATGTCATCGGATCATTTCCCTGTTCATTTAAAATTTGATGATGCAAATATAGACTCCAACCAGCCACGAAAAATCAGGGACTATAAAAACGCGGACTGGCAACAATTTAAAAACTATTTAACAGTAAATCTCCCCGACGCGGCCGAAATAACTATTGAAAACAGCGACAATTTAAATTCCGCGATATTAGACCTAACAGAAAAAATCCAGGATGGTATTAGCCAGTGCATCCCAGAAAAGGAGGTTAGGTTAGCACACGACGAGCTGCCAGCATACATCCGCAGCTTGATTTCACAAAAAAATCGACTGCGGCGTGAATACACACGGCGTCGTACACAAGAGACGAAACGCCGAATAAATGAACTACAAACAATCATTTCAGACGAAATCTCACTCTGGCGAGGCAGCCAGTGGGAAACTAAAATCGCGCGACTCGACACCCAGGACGGAAGTGCCTGGACAATGACGAAGCGGATTTTAAATAAATCGGAAAAAATCCCGCCCCTTGAAACAAACAATGGTGTAGTTTTTCAGCCCTGTGATAAGGCACAAGCTTTCGCTGACACACTGGAAGCAGCTTTCCAGCCCAACATGCAGCCCTGCGATAGGATATTCACGGCGCAAATTTACCGCGAACTACGTGTTAAATTGCGACTGCCCACAACCTCTGAGCCTTTACTTACACAGGCGCAAGAAATAAAGCGTGCTATCAAGAAAATGAAGCCGCGAAAAGCTCCCGGGAATGACGGCATACAGGCTGTTGTCCTCAAACAACTCCCGAACGAAACACTCGAATATCTAGCTGAGTGCATAAATGCAATGTTTCGGTTAAATATTTTCCCCTCACAGTGGAAAGAGGCTAGAGTTATAGTCTTTCACAAGCCAGGTAAAAATAAAACACTGCCACAGAATTACAGACCTATCAGTCTGCTAAGTACTGTGTCTAAAGTCGTGGAGAGTATTATACTACACAGACTTAATGTACACATACACGAGAATAACATACTGCCGGATGAACAGTTCGGCTTTCGCAGTACGCACTCGACAGTACATCAGCTCGTGCGCCTGACAGAAGAAATCACAAGCGCATTTAATGTACAGGATTATGTAGTCGCTACGTTTATAGATGTAGAGAAAGCCTTCGACAGAGTATTTCATGCGGGGCTAATCTACAAACTATACCAAACAGGATTTCCAGACTGTTATATTAAACTAGTCGCGTCCTATTTAGCAGACAGAACCTTTAGAGTATCTACTGAAGGAGCTCTGTCAGACATAAAACAAATAAGAGCAGGTGTACCACAGGGAAGCATCTTAGGCCCTGTACTCTTTAATATATATGTCAGTGACATGCCACGCCCCGCACACCGACTAGTAAAGCTGGGCTGCTATGCAGATGACACAGTGCTGTATAGCAGGTCCCACAACCTCCAGCTAGCTACCAACAGACTGCAAGTCGCGCTCACTGAGTTCGAACAATGGTGCACGACTTGGCGTATAAAAGTAAATACAACGAAATCAGAGGCCATTGTATTTACTCGTAAAAATCTCCCGCCTGTAGAACGCAGGCCGCAAATACGTTTGTTTGACGAACAAATACCGCATAAGGAGGTAGTGAAATATCTAGGTGTTCACATGGATAGAAAATTACTCTGGCGCAATCACATTGACACTAGGCGAGCGCAAGCGCAGGCTAGGATCAGTGCACTATACCCAGTAATGAGTAGACGATGCGGCAGCAAGGTTAAAACCGGCCTACTGCTGTACAATGCTCTAATACGGCCAATAATTACATATGCAGCCTCAGTCTGGGCAACAGCTGCCCCCTCACACCTAATAAAACTGCAGAGGATTCAGAATAGGTGCATTCGAATCGCCACAGACGCCCCACGATACTGCCCTGTAGAAGCATTGCATCGTGAAACCGAGTCAGAGACTTTGCAAGACTTTTACACTCGTACAACACAAACTTTTTACGATAAATGCGTAAATAGTTTAAATCCGCATATTTCCTCACTCGGAAATTATGATCCCGACGAAACACAAAAATACAAACGCCCGAAATCCATCCTGGCGCATCGACCACCGTAGTGGCCCGTGATTGGCTGGAGGCTCCGGCCAATCACAGCGCACCTGCGCTCAGCCGAGGCCCGACCCCAACTCTGTGGTTGCGGACTGGCGAGAAAATTCTGCTTAAGAATCGCGCAGTTTTACACTCGCGCACAATACACATGTGTGCTGGCAGCTCTTAAATAATAAGTAAACGTTAAATTAATATAAATTTAAGGTTTCACCCCCTTAGTATAAGTTAAGTAAATTAAGAACATTTGCGCCCTAATTATCATACATGACAATTAATTATGTGATTATGTAATAACCAAACATGATTATAATAATTCAAAATGGTCCGAAGCACGCAGGTGTATGTTCTAACCTGCTTCAGGGTTCACTGCCTGCGTTGTTAGGGCTGACTCTTTATGCCTGATGGGCATGGCCCGCCTGGCAGGCCTCACCTCCAGCGCCGGTCGTGTTTCTGATGGCATGAGATTTTGAATTACACCTAAATAAACACACAGATGGCTGTAATACATGTGATAACCAAACATGATGCTTATTCAAAATGGTCCGAAGCACGCAGGTGTATGTTCTAACCTGCTTCAGGGTTCACTGCCTGTGTTGTTAGGGCTGACTCTTTATGCCTGATGGGCATGGCTCGCCTGGCAGGCCTCACCTCCAGTGCCGGTCGTGTTTCTGATGGCATGAGATTTTGAATACCAGCTACCATTGCAACTAGTGTGACATCGCACACACACAACATGCATACCAACCATATGTATGTTTGTGTATATGTATGTATATATGCCTGAGCGTGTATATATATATATATATATACATAACACAAATTTTTCCCCTTCTCAAACACCAAGCTAGCTGGCAGCCAGGTGGGAAACGACGAAGTCGCCCCCTAAAGACCAGTACCCAACCAAATAAAGCATAATGCGGACAAAAAGTCCAAGTTCCCTCCCAAACTTGCTAAGTAGTGACTTTCTACTCTGTCCAACTCTTCTTCCTGAACCATCCCTCTGTTCCCGTAGCCAACCTGCTTGCTATTAATGCATGAAATTTGCATCCCGCATGTGAGTGCCCAGGGTTTTCCCTCTGTCTATGGAGGTTTTACCTGGGCCCAACTTATCTCTAGTATTAGTCTAGAATAGTCAAGTGAGGGGAGTTAGTCATGGCGCCAATCGCAGCCATGGCTGGCCAATCCCCTCCTTAGCACAATATGCATGCTCCCTTGTCTGCATGGTACTCCCTGCATGAGTAGAGCGTATAGGCTTCGGCCTGAGACGCACTTAAGTCCCTCCTAACCCGGACCCCTCCCAAACACACTTAGTTTTTAGTTAGGTTAGGAAAAAAAAAAAAAAAAAACGATGCATGCCTCCCTTTCTGCATGGCTTAAACCCAGCATGATTAGGCGTAAGGGCTTTGGCCTGGGACGCACCTAGAGTCTTCCCTAACCCAGACCCCTCCCAAACAAATACACTTAGTTTTAGTTAGGTTAGGAAAAAAAAAAAAAAAATTGCCTAGCCAGAGATCCTTACCCTAGAGAAATCTGGGGAAATCTAGCAGTATTTTTGAATAGACGTTTGTTTACTGTTCTCCTCTCCTCTCTCTCCTCTTACTCCGTAGCGGCCTTCGGGATTACGCTCTGGAATCCTTTGCTGGAGCGGCCTTCGGGATTAGTGGTGGGCAGAACGAATCTTTTGACTGAATCGGTTCTTTTGGATCAGTCCCGTGAGATGATTCGTTCATCTCGGTCAATTCGTTTCTTTCTGTGTATGGGATCTGGCTCTTTTATCAGGTGTCGTAACTCGTTCATCCTTTAGAGTATTACGTACTAGTGATGGGCAGAACGGTTCTTTTGACCGAACCGGTACTTTCGGATCAGTTCCGTGAAAGATTCGTTCAGAACGATTCGTTCATCTCGGTCATTTCGTTATTTTCTGTGAATAGGATCTGGCTCTTTTATCAGGTGTCGTAACTCGTTCATCCTTTAGAGTATTGGCTACGTGTTTGCTTCCAGCCTCCCCTCGTTATCGCGTGACCCGATAACGAGAGGAGGCTGGATCGCGTGGGTGGTTATCTTTATCTACTCTGCATGGGTAAATGAAATTTCAAACGTCTAGTTGTATACTGACTGTTATAAAATTATTGACTGTTGATCGCTGCAAATGCTTCATGCAGTGATTCTATATAATACGGGAGCATTAAATCTAAGAATGTTAGGTACGAAAGTGATCTTTCTTAACTTTAATTTGTAATCGCACTATTATAGCCTGCAAACCCCCCCCCCCCCCCCCGTATTAAAGCGGGTGGGTCCGGGGGTCCCCCCCCCCCCCCCCGGAAAAATTTGGATTTTAAGGTGTAAAATAGTGGTATTTAGCTGTTTTCGGTACTTAAATTTAAATATTGTAATGGTAAATTTTTATTAATTGTTAATATGAAATTTGTTTGAGTGATGAATAAGAAATTTAATTAAAATTTGCTGCTAAGGGGGGGGGGGGCTTTGAACCCCTAAAACCCCCCCCTGGCTACGCCCCTGATTATAGCTAGTACTTGAACATTGCTTTTCGTAGCCAGTGAATCACAGTTGCGTATATGAAACAAGATTATTTATATTGTATTACTTTTTAAGTTACAAATATTAATATACAGGCTATTTACACTCTAGAGAGAGTAAAGTGTTTACATGTAGACCAACACATTTAGAGAAAAAAAGACAAAAATTGAATACTACTACTGCGATTCAGTATGAAGAGAGAAAAATGAAGTAGGTACATTAATTAACACCTAAATGGTAAGTGTGAACATTTGTAGTTACTTTCCCTGTTATTTTTAATTCATGTTTTTTTTCCCCCCAAATTTGTGTATGTGAATGTGAAAACGCAATTTTAAACCACTACTTAACAGTTGACATTTTCAGGTATAGATACTTTTCATGTTACCCTATTTTATTTGATCAGTTATCGTTTGCTCTTATGAACATGCTCACGCTGTGATTACTAATTCTTCAGACTCCTGACGTCATGAATCATTTCACGAACGAATCAGACCGGGCGCGTGGCCGGTTCTCTCATCTCGTTCTCTCGTTCTCTCCGCGTTTTCGTTCTTCCGAATCTTTCAAGGTACCGGCTCTCAAAGAGCCGGTTGGTTCTCTCGTTCTCTCCGCATTTTCGTTCTTTCAAGGTACCGGCTCTCAAAGAGCCGGTTCTTTACATCGCGAACGAATCGCAAGATTTCGTTCTCTCAAAGATTCGTTCTTTTTGAACGAATCGTTAACGAACGACCCATCACTATTACGTACGTGTTTTTGTATTTGAATTTGAACATTGCTTTCCGTAGCCAGTGAATCACAGTTGCGTATATGAAACAAGATTATTTATATTTTATTACTTTTTAAGTT
Source organism: Bacillus rossius redtenbacheri (assembly GCF_032445375.1). Taxonomy (NCBI): domain Eukaryota; kingdom Metazoa; phylum Arthropoda; class Insecta; order Phasmatodea; family Bacillidae; genus Bacillus; species Bacillus rossius. The sequence continues at coordinate 44,442,912 of NC_086339.1, read as the reverse complement.
ACAAATATTAATATATATGCTATTTACACTCTAGTGACAGTAAAGTGTTTACATGTAGACCAACACATTTAGAGAAAAAAGACAAAAATTTAATACTACTGCAATTCAGTATGAAGAGAAACAAATGAAGTACATTAATTAACCCAAAAATGGTAAGTGTGAACATTTGTAGTTACTTTCCCTGTTATTTTTTAATTCATACGGTTTTTTTTTTTGTTTTTTTAGTTTTTTATTTCCAAATTTGTGTATGTGAATGTGAAAAAGCAATTTTAAACCACTACTTAACAGTTGACATTTTCAGGTATATATACTTTTCATGTTACACTATTTTATTTGATCAGTTATCGTTTGCTCTTGTGAACATGCGCACGCTGTGATTACTAATTCTTCAGACTCCTGACGTCATGAATCATTTTACGAACGAATCAGACCGGGCGCGTGACCGGTTCTCTCATCTCGTTCTCTCGTTCTCTCGTTCTCTCCGCGTTTTCGTTCTTCCGAATCTTTCAAGGTACCGGCTCTCAAAGAGCCGGTTCTTTACACCGCGAACGAATCGCAAGATTTCGTTCTCTCAAAGATTCGTTCTTTTTGAACGAATCGTTAACGAACGACCCATCACTTCGGGATTACGCTCTAGCATCCTTCTTCCCCTGGAGCGGCCTTCGGGATTACGCTCTGGACTCCTTTCCCCCCTCGGAGCGGCCTTTCGGGGATTTCGCTCTAGGCTCCTGTTACTACCCCCTTCTCCCCTATCTTCGCTCATACCAAGCAAGAGGGCAGGTTAGACCAATATCTGTGCGTCAAGGAGCAGCTGCCAACCTACCAGTGGGGCCTGTCGCCCCACCTCATGTCACTCCATCACCCGACGCTGCTGCCGGGACACGTCAATTTTAATAGATGACAACATTGAAGCGGAAAAACATTTCAATATAACTTATTTGGCGTCCTTTATTTAACAATCACAAGATTTTCAATCGTTTCCTAGTACAGGCGGTTTAAAGTCAAAAAACAATATTTATATTTTTTACCTTAATCAAGCTCTCTTATAATTTGTAGTCCAATATATAGTAAATCAATAGCAGCTTCAACTTCATATGAATTTACATTTCCAAACAAATTTCTCACGATGTCTGCTATATTTTCCGCCATCATTGTTTTACAACAAATAGCGTTTTCATCGTGTATTAAAAGTTACCGACTCTTTTTGCCCTCAGGTCAACTTGCTCGACAAGAGTCTAGCGACAGCAGCGCTACTTCTTGCAACTGGCTGCAAATGCCGCACCGCTTACTCTCGTTCGGTGGCCGGCGGGATGCTCGGACGTTCAGCGAGCGCAATGATGTTAATGCAGGATCTGACGCTATACTGAAGTATTTTCAATTTAGTTTACCAAGCTTCGTCAAACAGCGACCAGTGTGGTGAAAAAACGTTATAAAGCATATTGTTTTTTAAAGTTTTATTTTAATAAATTGAATAATATTTAAAACATTACTATAAAAGAAAGTTGAAACTTTAAACAATACTGAGAACAACTTGCATATGAAATGTTATTACCGTAATCTTTTCAATTGCTGCCGCTAGACTCTTGTTGTGTTCGTGAATGCCTAATTAATTAAAATGGTCGATTAGGGCAGGTCAGTTACGTAATGAATACTTTCAAACTAAGCGGACATTAAAAACAAGTGTGTTAATTTTAATTGTTGTTTAGTTTTAAAGTATTTATAATGTAATTGACCTGACCTAACAAACCCGGACAAAGGATGAACAGTAGGAACTCACGTAATTTTTTTTTTACTTATTACTTGCGCAACAATATCCAAATAACAAATAAAACATTAAAATTTGAAACGTTAAAAACTCACCTAACTTAGAGGCACACTAAATAGTCTGTGTGGCTTTTTTATACTGGAGAGAAAAAACGCGCGCGTAAAAGTAAAAAACATCTAGGGGGTAGGTGCTCCCGATCGGCCAACTTCGGAAAGGCTCGGCATTTTCAGCCAGTTGCAGGAAGTAGCGCTGCTGCCGCTAGACTCTTGTGTTGTGAAGTGATCATATCATAACACAAGTGTTAACAGGTATGTGGGTGAGTTTCTTTTTCTTTTTTGTTGTTTTTGTTGTTTTGTTTGTTTTTGAGTTCTTGTATTAAATTCTGTTCGAAATTTTTATTGACGTGTTTTATGATAAAAATGAATATGTAACACAATGTAAACAATTCATGAGATTGTATAATCGCAAACCGCAAAACTGACTTAACTGGCAGCACATGTCTCATATTTGTACTATTGTTGGCCCATATGTCAGTGCAAAAACAATGTAAGTTTTTACAATTCACAAATCCCTTACTTAGCACAACTAATGCGTACCTAAAAATGTTCGTGTGTAGCGAAATCGCATATTCCTGAAGCATTATTTTCACCTCATTTAATTAAAATGTTCCAAAATGTGTAGGGAAATATTCTTTACGTAATATAATTGAGTAGAATAACACTGAACGGTAAATATGTCACACCATTTATATTTTTAAGCCTATCATTGAATACTTTGACAAATACGACACCGCATAACGAAAGTCAGGTGGTTGACTTGCCCGCCCGGGCGTGACTAATTAACTCATCACGTCTCGTACCTTACCAAGAACATTCCAAACCATTGTAACCGCCCTGTTGCTTGACTCCAGCAACACCGCGGTCAACAATCTGTCCTCACACTCTTGCCCCAAGGAGGGCCAAACTTCGCGCCGGTGGCACGATCCCACTGCACGTGACTGTACAAAAATATAGTTCCCGTTTTCATTCCGCAAGTGTGAGATGCTTTAAAACCAAACAATGTAAGAGCAGGATTCAAATACTTTAATTCTCTCATGGCTGTTACTGAGTAGCATGATTCAAACTAACTCCTAAGAACATTAAATTATAACTCTATATTTACAATTAATTCACTTGATTGGCAAAACAAAATATTAAACGTAATATGAAATGAAAGGTCCTTGAGTCTCTATAGTTCCTGTGCGCGCACTTTTACAGTATTATGCATGAACTCGTTTGCTGTCTGTCTCGAGCAATCACGGCCTAAGTGGGTATTGTTGCACCTCTCGTTAAAAGCTTCCAAAGAAAAGTACGTCCTGCCCTTCGCCTATTCTGGCAACAAGGTGTATGTGCGTCGACTCCTGACTGGGCCCAGCTGGTGGTCCACGCGGGTCGCGGTCGCCGCCAACTCTCGCCGGCCCATGTTGCTGTCGTCGTCACTGGCTCGCAAGTCCCGTCTCCCAGGCTCGCGCGCCACAGCTCTGCGCGTCACTCCGCCACGTCATCGTTGTGCACCTTCGACCGTCCTCGGGATTGCTCGGAACACCCAATACCCACTCAACACTTGGCGTCCAAGTAGCAAACGATTTCAGTTTCATTTTAGCATCCTAACGACATTACTTACAAAAATGGCCAAAACCAAAAAAAAATATGAATAAAAATAAATATTCTTCAAAGAAAATATACTCACGTAGGCAACAGCTAACTAAACAATGAAGAAAGTTACCGGAACCGGTAACACCATCCTTTACTGTCAGTGAAACTGATAGTACTGTCCGGATACTTACATTTAAATTATTCAAAAATAAAAGTGCTCATTCGTGTATCACCGCATGGTTCACACCATTACTGTCAGGCCCTTGATTTTTTTTTTCATTGCATTATTCATTTAACAACTTTTTACAAGTGAATCATTTGTTCATTTCTGTTCCAGTATCTAATGTTAAATATATTTCTGCTAGTACTACTAACAGTATCAGACTTATATGAACATTGATAAGAGCCCTTATTTCATACGATTGTGGGCACAGTTGACGTGCTTAAAACTAAAGTGTGATCAACACTCATAAGTGTGGCTTCATGACATTTTGCACACCGTAATACTTCTATTTTTGTCTCAAATACTTGAACACAACATGTTATGCACTCACTTGGAAGCCATGATTCCAATATGATTCAAAGTCCAGGTGCTTGCACATGTAAGTTACAGGCAGACGAATGGACAGACATTGCCTTGTGTTTGTGCGTGCGACTTCCCCACCACAGGCTAGACTGAAGTTCATCGCAGTTCGGTCTGTGGTCAGGCAATAATGATACGGGCCGGTGGCATATGCAAAGACGTAAAAACTTTTGGTCCTTTACACTCCATAGCTGCAACTGAACTTGCCATAGCTGATGTTTGTACAACAGACATAGCTTAGACAGACCTGCTCTCGCATCTCTTCCTCCCTCGTATAGCTATTGGAATGCCACGGTGCATCTGTTGTTTACACAGTTGAAGCTGACTTTGTAGTGTAATTACCCAACTTTTTTTTTCCTATCACGATTTCGTGCTAATTGAAATTTACACACGTGCTATTCAAGAATGAGGCAGTAAAATGAACATTATGCTAAATTAATTCGTGCAATTTGGAGACATGTTAAGTGAGGGATAGGTGTAGGCCTACATGATTTCAAATTTTAGTTTTTTGTCTATTTTTTTAAACCTCCATTTCCCATTATTTCACTTCTGTAAAAATATTCTATATCTACCACTAACAATAAGGTTCCTAGTCTAAACCTAGTAGTACAATACACCTATCCTCACTTAGCACGGCTTCAGATTGTGGGAATTCATTTAGCACAATTTAAATTTTACTGCCCCAGTTTCAAATAGCACGTCTGTAAACTTCAGTTAGCACGAAAACTCAGCGGGCAAAAAAAAAAAACGTCGAGCACAATGCCACAAAGTCTGTTTCAACTTCTGTGAACATGTGTGCCGTGGGATACAGTTAGCCAAACAAGGGGGGAAGAGATGACAGCGCAGGTCTTTCTACGCTATCGGCTGTTGTACAAACATCAGCTGTGTCAAGTTAAATTCCGGCTATGGAGTGTAAAGGACCAAGTGTTTACATCCGCATGTATGCCGCCGTGCCGTACTGTTGTCTCCTGGCCACAGACCGGGCCGTGAACTCAGTCTAGCCAGTGGCAGGGAATTCACTCAAAAAAAAAATGCAACGTCTGCCCATTCAGCTGCCTGTAACTGTACGTGCTTGATCACTCATAATGCATCGTGTTCAAGTATTTGAGACAAAACTAGAAGTATTACGGCGCGCAGATTGTCATGAAGGCTACGCTTATGTTGGTCACATTTTAGTTTTAAGCAAGTCAACTGTGCGCGCAATCGTACAAAATGACTCTTATCAAAAGTTTGTATAAGTCTAATGCTGTTGTTTGTACTAGCGGGAATCGGAATATATTTGACATTAGATACCGGAACAGAAATGAACAGATGATTCACGTGGAAAAGGTTGTTAAATAAATTTTGCAATGAAAAAAAATTGGCCTGACAGGATTGGTGTGAACCAGGTGGTGATACGTAACTAAGCACTTTATTTTTTGAAAAATTAAATTATAATTATCCGGACGGTTATATCGGGTTCACTGTCAGTAAAGGATAGTTTGGAAAGGTTCGCGACGTGAGTTGAAGGTCACACCCGGGCAGGCAAGTCAGCCAGCCGACTGACGATAAAGTACATAATCATGTATCTCCCGTTACACTGTGTCATATTTGTTGTACAAAGTGTGATGAGAGGCATATAAAGATAAATGGTGTGACATATTTATAGTTGAGTGTTATTCAACACATTTATATTAACTTACGTCAAGTATATTCCTGCAAAATTTTGGATCACATTTAGCCTTGCTATTTATGGAAACAAATGCTTCAGAATACGCAATTTCGAATAACACGAGCATTTTTAGGAACAAATTAGTCATGCTAAGTGAGGGATAGGTGTAGTGTTTTAAAAAAATAAAATGGAATAGGCTCCTACTACATCTATGTACTACTTAATGATTTGTTGTAGGTAGTTATGTCTGCAAAATAATTTCAACACTGTTGATTCCATGTCAATTAGTGTTTTGTATGACTTATGCTTGTAACATGTCATATCTCTTGCCTAACAATAATCCGTAGTGTAAAATAAATGAAAAAAAAAAAACACTTGTGAAAATAGGTAAACTGTAATCGTAGAGAAATTATTTTATGTTATGTTGATCTTAAATACGTAAAACCTTTTATATGTATTTTCATCACACTCTTTCCATATTACAAAAAATAACTAGTTAAATTCACACTAAGAATATATTTGTAGTTTACTGCTGAGGGAAGATGTACAGTGAGATACTACGAACTGAGGGATAGTCTTGGCTATGTCCTACCATGCCGGGGGAGGCCCAATGAGAGCACAGCTTTTACAGACTAACCAATCACACTGCATTTGGCCACTGAAAAGCTCCATATTTCTTTGGGACTTTTCCAGTAACAGTTATTCACCTGTTGTGTCTCTTTTTTATCTTGCAGACTGGTAATCTTTTATGGGAGCATCTGGTGCCCATTCCAAAGCTACTATTACCTACTATTATTACTGAAATTTATAAAGCTTCTAGAATCATTTGTACACGAATCTAAAGTAAAATAATGAAAGTGGAGGAATAGAAACATTAAAAAACATTATTACACATGTGAACATAGTCAAATGACAAAAAATAAGATTAATGAGTTTTAAAGCCATTATAAAAATAAAATAAATGTACAACAAATGTTTCAGGAGATTAATAAATGTAATACTCTATTAATGAATGAACTGGGTGTCCATGACCTTGAATACTTCTAAAACAGCTGATATTAAGCAAAAAGTACTTAAAACATCTTTAAGTACGGTAGTTTCATTATACATCAGTTATTATATTTTTACAGAATTTGAGATGAAGTGGTTCTGCGTAATATGCTACTTTGTTTTGCACTATAAAAAAGCATTGTTTACAATGACAAATCATTTGTTATGACATGACATGACATGACTAGCATGTTTTGATTATGTATGTTCTTTTTAAATCATTCTGTGTATTGGTAGTAAAAGCAACCTCCACTGTCATTAAGAAAGGCAACAACTATTACTCTGAATTATTAAAGCTAATATTAATGTTAAATCAACCAAATAATTGAGAAGAAATCTTTGCTAGTAATAATGATGTGTTAGACTAAAATTATTGTTGACTATAAAAAGAATTCTTTTAAAAACAATGGAAAAAAAAATCTTGAGTTTTACAGTTTGGATACTTTTGTTAATACTTGGGTTTATTACAGTTTTTTTGTAATTATTTGGTTTGAATACATGACGACGTCCAGGGCTACACCTTCGTTAATTCCTTAAGCCAGATATGCTGTGCATGCGCGCCCCATCCCCACCCTCCAACACCCTCCAGTACCCTCCAGCACCCTCCAGCACCCTCCAGCACCCTCCTGCACCCTCCAGCACCCTCCTGCACCCTCCTGCACCCTCCAGCACCCTCCTGCACCCTCCTGCACCCTCCAGCACCCTCCAGCACCCTCCAGCACCCTCCAGCACCCTCCTGCACCCTCCAGCACCCTCCTGCACCCTCCAGCACCCTCCTGCACCCTCCTGCACCCTCCAGCACCCTCCTGCACCCTCCAGCACCCTCCAGCACCCTCCAGCACCCTCCAGCACCCTCCTGCACCCTCCAGCACCCTCCAGCACCCTCCAGCACCCTCCAGCACCCTCCTGCACCCTGCAGCACCCTCCAGCACCCTCCTGCACCCTCCTGCACCCTCCAGCACCCTCCTGCACCCTCCTGCACCCTCCAGCACCCTCCAGCACCCTCCAGCACCCTCCAGCACCCTCCTGCACCCTCCTGCACCCTCCAGCACCCTCTATGACTGACATGTAGCATTGTGTGCACGTGTTTCACTCCGCAGCGCAGTTAGCTTGTGTAGAGTCTTTGCCACATACTCCGTAATATTTAATTATCTAATTCCATAATTGTCCATTCATTTTACTTTTCAAATTCACACCTCAAGTTTCTAACTTTTTCTGATTAGTATATTTACAGAGTAGCACTATGTGCAAACATTTAGAAAAACCACCTTTATTTGAACTAAAATTTTCCAACTTTAAAATTAAACATGCAACTATGTATGCTCCAGATATTTGTAATTTAATCAACAAAATATTGAAGGGTTTGTATTTTTTTTTGTTTTGAAAAGTTTGCGAACAAGACCGAATTGTCATTTGGGATACTTCCCGTGCAGCAATGACACCATATCACCCCAGACTCGCTAGATCGTCACCAGGAGTAGGACGCAGTATCATCACACCTCGAGGACAATACAGTTTCCTGATCTGATGAAGTAACATGGCAGAATGGGTAAGAAATTAAAAACATTTTTCTTTATTCTTGAGACCTACTCTGGGTGGTTGACTGTTTATCTTAAAAATGGTTATTTTGCTTGCAATCTTTGACCAACAACAAACTAAATTTATCCAGGCCAGGTGACAATCACATGGCATTGATTTTTATCCTCAGAAACATTCTTTAATGAATGTTTTAGTTCAGTAATACTGGGCTAACAATAAAGGCAATTTTTCTATAATGCTAGCCGACTACTTTCGAACGACCATACACAAACCATCGAGAGTGGGGGAAGAATCTAGCCTAGCATACACCAGGGTCACGTCACTGAACTGTAATTCAGTGTTTTAGCTGTGTGTCCACGTGTCCATCCACACGGTGGCACCTCAGTTTTTATGAACAATATCTGTAATCATTGGAAACTCACATTCCCCTGATGTCGTGCATATTTCCCATATGTATTTTAATGAGACTTAGTTTGTAACGCATGTGTTCGATAGATTAATGCATTAGTGTTCCTATGACCCTCTTTAACATTTTTAATTCATCAGTCACTTTCTTTCAGTTCTGTAAGCCAAAAATGTCTGAAATATAAATAGTTGAATACATAAAAAATAATTTTTCATAAATAAAGTTTCCTTTAGAAACATACACCAAAATCAGTGTTCCTAAATATTGTGATTTTTATGTGTAAATACTCTTGATGCTGTATAGAGTGACTAACTGTGCTCTGCATCCCCAGTATTATCACTGCAATAATGTATTAGTAGAGGATGTGTTATAAATGCCTGGTGTAACGAACAGGTTGTTTACTGATCGTTATGTTTGTTGCAGGAGGAGATGGAACAGAAGCCAGTGGTTGAGATGGAGTTTGTCAAGGTGGACAGCATCAAGGTACAGTAGCCTGCAAGTGTGTGTAGCTGCTGTCTCCTTGTACCAGAGCAGTCTTCTCCACTGTGGTTGTGTTGCAGGAGGAGGTCGAAGAAGAGACTCCACTGGCTGGCGTCCAACCAGCTGCTGTGTGGCAGGTGAGTCGTGGTTTCACTCTGTCTCGGTCACAATGCCAGGCTGTCTCTCTTCGTAGCAGCCACAGTGAATACTGGTAGACAGTATATCAACCATTTCAACTCCTGATTCGAGACAGTCCTGCCATATTACAATTCCTTCAATAATCCTATATTGAGTGTGGCTGTCCACTGTATACTTCAAAGAATCGGAAACCCATACTGGACAAAGGAGTAAAATGGGAAATTGCATATGGTAAACTCAAATGACAAAAGAGTTCGTAGATTTTAGATTAGAAGGGAAATAATTAAGATTATACAAGGGAAATAAACCAAAATTATGCCAAACTGTTAGGTATCTCTTTTATTTAAAGGTATATATTTGCTTCAACGGGTAGAACTAAGTGATAGCAGTGATTGGTATTGTAATGATTCAAACCTTTATCAGTTTGTTTTGTCTGGAATTAGGTTTTCTCGTGTAATAATTTTTGTAGTTTCATTATTAAGGTTTGTTGGATATTCCAGTAATAATGGTGATTACCGGCCTCTGCAAATTTATAGAGATAAATTTTTATCACTTGCGAATAAATTTAAATTAATATTTCTTGTGTTGGTAAGGAGATCAAGACCGAAGTGTTTTCATGGAGAAAATATTTGTGAATCAGCAATTATTTTGTGGACTGGAATCGTATGTGGGGCTTATGTGTTATCATTAAACAAAATATATGAAACAAATGCAAATTTTTGGTACTAATTGAGAAAAAAATGGCATTGAATTCATTTAGAAATTAAAAACTAAAAAATTTGAGAAAAAACAAGTATATGTGCTATGAAGTGTTGCATTACTATAATCAGCAAATCTGCAAGGGTGTCGATATGAAGTGACTCCAAAAACTAGCTTTCAAAATTAGGTAACCTCAACTTGTGAAACTGGCAACCGGAGGTAAACACTAAATATATAATTACAGTCTATATTATTTGTAATTTCATTACAATAACAAATTTGGTTGTACATACTCATTTCTATAAAATGGTTCCTACTCAGTACTATTGATTTTTTTCATTTTAACATTGTGATGTATCTGCTTACCTCTTTGGCTAAGGTGTGGCTTCGCCAGATCTGATGTAATGTCTTTTGTGCTTGTGTACTCTAAGAGAAATAAAATAATAAATAAATGGATAAATAAAACATGGTGTCAGAAGTGTGTGGTTATTCGAATAATAATAATAATAATAATAATAATAATAAAAAGGTCAGTTTAGGCTAAGCCCTATGCAATTCGACCAGACTCTCTCAATGCGTTGGCCGAAATGGAGGATGATGTTTACCTTAAATCTTAAGGCTACCGGGAAGAGTAAAGCTGATGAGGATACTAAAATATAAAATAGCCTTACTGTTAACACACATGGGCGAGGAAGCTGTTGATGTTTATAATACGTTTGCAGGAACTGATTTCTACAATCTTGTGATCTCAACGATCTAGTTGAACAATGATCTCTTGTATAAGCAATTTATTTATTCATTTTATTTATTTATTTATTTATTTATAAATTGTGACATGCACACCAACACTCTGAGAAGAGATTACAGGGGTGTGCATGGTACAAAAAACAAACAAAATACACAAGAGACACAACAGACAAAGGACACAAAACAAAAAAAAACTAATAACCAAAAAAAAATTAATAAATTCAAAAATACAGAGAATTAGTGAATTTAGAATGCACAGTTAATTGCATGTAGACCACTTAATTAATAGTTCCAGAAGAACTAAAGGTTTAATCCACTATATCTACTTTTATTCTACTAATTCTGATTCCATTCTTTCTCTGTATTTTTCTTTAATTAGGTCCATATTAGATAATTGTTCAATAATTTGGAATTGTATCAATTTATTTGATTCTGCTTAAATTAAGACCATTCAAAATAAAATAGTGAAACTTATAAATATAAAATAGCCTTCCAATAATAATTTAGTTCTTCTAGCTGATTGTAGAGCATTACTTGATATTCAATTCTTTTTATTAAAAATTCTTATAACTCTAAAATTGATTGTAAATGTATTTTCGACAACACTGAATTTTAGTTCCACAATTTCTCAGTTGCCTAAAGTCTACCTTTTGTTCTTTTTACAAACAAAATGATATTATCTATAGACTAATTTCAAATTATAACAAACTTTAAAATTATGTTTTTTTATGACCACACTTCAGATATAATTTCTTTGTTTACTATTAACTTCTAAATTTTTAACTTAATATTCCAAACATATGTTTGTTTCGTTTTTATTTTTGGGTCTAATTATGTTATGTTAAATGTTTTTAAGTGTCATAGTCTATTACTCTATTGTCTGTTTTGTACATTTTTGTAAATAGTATTTCTTTTTGTACATATGTGTTATCATAGGCGTGCCCAGACATTTCCATTAGGGGGGGCCCTGCCAAATTTTTAAATCAGAAGCTGAATTTAGAATGTTAAATAGCCTAAATACAATCACTCATTGCCGTGTTTATATTTTTGTGCAGTATCAAGTTAATATTTATATCCGTATAATTTTAAAAATCTTGAAATGATGTTGTTTTATTTTTCATAGACAATGTTTAAAGGGTACTTACACATTTTCCCCCCTCGAATTTTCCAATAGCTTGGTCCAGATCTACCTTGAAATGAACTTCTTTTTAGTGAATGCAAACAGCAATTCAGACAACAGAACTTTAACAAACCTCTTAATTATTTTTTTTTGCTTGGCCATTTTAAGGGACCAAGTGTTTTAAATAAACTAAGGCAGCTGTATTTCCAGAACGATAAAATGTTTAAAAATATTGTTAATTAGTACGCTGCAACACTGAAACACAGTTTGAGTGCCACAGTGCCAGGAATATACGAATATTAACGAATGCATTAGAGAAAAAGCCGATCTGAGTGATTACATTAGGGGGGGCCATGGCCCACCTGGCCCCCCCTGTAGGCACGCCTATGTGTGTTATAGTTAGTTTTAGTTAGTTGTGCATACCCTACAAACTCTTTGTTGAGTGTTTGTCTGTATGTAACAATCTGTAAATAAATGGCTATTAAATTGTGGGCATCTAAAACCAATATTTTCAAATATGAATTGACTATTTTTTTTATGTTACATTAATTACTGAATACATTGAAGAATTACTGAAGAAGAGTGCATTTAATTATTTCCTTCTGTCAATAAGAGGAATTATATTAGGTTTTGAAAAGTTATTATGAGTTATAATGATAAAAAATTTATTTTTAATTTTTTCTAGTTCATCACTGTCAGATCTTATAAGCTTCTTCCAGATTACAGAGCAGTAATCTAATCGTCGAGAGTGGGGGAAGAATCTAGCCTAGCACCCACTGGGGTCACGTTATGGTCCTGTAACTCAGTGTTTTAGCTGTGTGCCCATGTGTCCATCCACGCTTAAGCACCACAGTTTTTATGATGAACATCTGTAATCATTAGAAATGAACATCCCCCTGACGTCGTACATATTTTCCACATGTGTTTTAAAGTGACTTAGTTTATTATTTATCTGTTATCTCCCATTAAAGTGCCTATAACATTTTTGATTCTTCAGTCACTTTTTTTTCTGTATGCCAAAAATTTCCGAAATATGAATAGTTGAATATATAAAAAAATTTTTCACAAATAACATTTTCTTTAGAAATATACACCTAAATAATTGTTCCTAAATATTGTGATTTTTATGTGTAAATACTCTTGATGCTGTATAGAGTGACTAACTGTGCTCTGCAGCCCCAGTATTATCACTGCAATAAAGTATCAGTAGAGGATGTGTTAGAAATGCCTGGTGTAACGAACAGGTTGTTTACTGATCGTTATGTTTGTTGCAGGAGGAGATGGAACAGAAGCCAGTGGTTGAGATGGAGTTTGTGAAGGTGGACAGCATCAAGGTACAGTAGCCTGCACGTGTGTGTAGCTGCTGTCTCCTTGTACCAGAGCAGTCTTCTCCACTGTGGTTGTGTTGCAGGAGGAGGTCGAGGAAGAGACTCCACTGGCTGGCGTCCAACCAGCTGCTGTGTGGCAGGTGAGTCCTGGTTTCACTCTGTCTCGGTCACAATGCCAGGCTGTCTCTCTTCGTAGCAGCCACAGTGAATACTGGTAGACAGTATATCAACCATTTCAACTCCTGATTTGAGACAGTCCTGCCATATTACAATTCCTTCAATAATCCTATATTGAGTGTGGCTGTCCACTGTATACTTCAAAGAATCGGAAACCCATACTGGACAAAGGAGTGAAATGGGAAATTGCATATAGCAAACTCAAATGACAAAAGTGTTTAAAGATTTAAGATTATATAAGGGGAATAAACAAAAAATTAGGCCGAGCTGTTATGTATCCCTTTTTATTTTTTTTATTTTAAAGGTATATATTTGCTTCAAAAGTCAGAACTAAGCAATAGCAGGGATTGTTATTGAAATGATTAGAACCCTTATCAATTTGTTTTGTTTGGAATTTGGTATTACAGTACACTCCCTATTTAACGCGGTTGTCGGGGGACATAACTTTTACCCGCGTTGTTGCATAACCGCGATGTTTCGATGTGACCAAGGTCAAAAGGAATAAAACACCGCCTGTGTTCTAATAGGTCGGCAAGCACGCACAGTATAGACGGCCCGCCTTTGTGCGGACTTTGCATCCGCAGTTTTCACTAAACGCGGGTGAAAAAATAAAAATAATAAATTTTCAAGATAAATATTAAATGTTGATTTTTTTTTCCCCGCATGCCGCGCACAGTTTGTCGCACGGCCTACGAGCGCGCCACACGCCGCCATACACACGTGCGGCACACAAGCTGCTGCCAGTCTCGTGGTGTCAGCCACAGTATCTGCTTCGTCTGAGTGTCCGTAACAAAGTAAGTGCAGTGTGTGCGGTTACACACGATTCTGTGGTCAAAGTCTTCTAAATAGAAAGGCCATAGTAATACTTCAAACCGAATATGAATCGCAAAGTACCGAGTTCGATTGACAAAATAAAAATTCTAGATTTACGTACTTACAGATAGCGTGTCTTTTGCAGAAGTATGCAGCAGATACGTGAAAAACGATTCTAGCATTCGTACAATATAAAATAAAGAATAGTCTATCGTGTAAAGTGGTTAAACTTTGTTATCCATGCTTACAGTAAATTATAAATGGTCACATGTGGGATACAAAAATTTCGCCAAAATAATTTTAGCGCAATCAGTGGCGCCGTATTAAAAAGTCTGTTAAACGTTGTCTTTACTTATTCCATCAAACGCTGTGTCGAGTTGCTGAGTGTGTGTGGCTCGGATCGGCAAGTGTTATATTCCCCAGCCTCTGGTTAAAGGTCGGGAGGCCGCTACACATAAACATATCCGGGGCTTGTTTACTACCTCACGGCAAAAGTGGTACAGTATGGTTCACGTAAGTATTGGACCACTCGGAATTCCTCGGCAAAGATTAAAAATACGCTAGCTGATTTACTTTACTATTTAATGTTAAAACATTATACCAAAGTAAAAAGATGAACGTGTATAATACAACGAATAATATTACGTCTGTAGGTTCAATTGTAACAAAACATTTATATGTCTCCGCTTGTCAACACACGTGAACACGAGAAGTGTGCAGACGGAAATGAGTAAACTACTCAAGGTCACCAGACTTCCCCCCTTTCGGCTTAATCGCCCCTCTCATCACTGGCGCTTATATTCCACTCCTCCCGTCTACACGGGTGTCTTGGTCGCATATTCTCTGCTCGCCTCTCCCCTCCCAGCGCTTGCCGTCAACCAAGACTATCCAACATCAATCCAACATCAATCCCCAGCCGAGTCACGCTGGATAATGTCGCTGGACGGTGGGCTTTATCGGGTCCCCTGTCCGATGCTTTATTTGTGGGTTAAAAAAATGTTAAGAACTAGTGTTTCAGAAAATAACACTGGGCTGGATTGGACCATAATTTGAAAACACTACAAGATAGAGGAATAATGTACGGATATATCTTGTTTAGAATTTCACTGCGGACATTTTCTACGCCTAGGCTTTTTTCTGCCCGATGCTTAGATTGTGAGTTACAACGCAAAATTATCCTAATCGGCTGTCAACCATTTATTGCATTATTATTACAGTAGCACCTCGTTAATCCGTGACGCGCTAATTCGGGAATCGGATAATCCGGGACGATTTAAAAGTGCAGAAAAAAAAAAGAAGTAAAAATTGTCAGCGCTTAAAATTAACGTCACGCGGGCCGGCGGCCGGCAAACACAGCAAGCCTTCGCATGGGCCGCCAAACTCTGCAACTCTGTTTGTACCGACCCTTTGTGTCGTCCTCCTTTCAGCTGTCACATTTGTCACTCTTTAAACTTGAGGGGGATGTCCTGACTTCTGCTTCCCGTCTCCCTTTGTTTGTTTCCACCCGCCAACGCACGGCAGGCGCCTGACGAGTGACGTGTCTGGCTGGCATTCGGCTGGACGAAGTGGGATGAGGGGGGGGGGGGGGGCTACCCAAAATTTATGTGTGCAAGTTCAGCACGATCTTATCTTTCTCTCTTCGGCTGTTGTAAATGACCGTGAACTAATGGCTAGGCAGTGCCGTATTTTTTTAAGCCGAGACTAATTCGAAGACGGCCCTTACCGTGAATGGATTATCCGGGTTTATTACTTTTTTTTTTACAGGATTTTAATTATCCGGGCATCGGCGGGTCCCAATTAACACGAATAATGGAGAGTTTACCATTTTTTATCCATCTGCTGCCAAGGCGCAGTAAGCCTCGGGAGATGTTACGTCACATGACCTTGGCCTTAACCCAGCTGCACGCTGGTGTCTAAGAAGCTTGACAAGACCTTCCGGGCTTTTAATCGCTAGTCCGTGAAATTCTGTAATCCGTGATTATCTCGGTCCCAACCATCACGAATCAACGAGGTTCTACTGTGTTATTATTATTATTATTATTATTATTATTATTATTATTATTCATTTCTGATTGGGGGACATGGTTTGACCCGCGATATACCCGATTCCGCGATCTATCGGGGCGCGGTATACCGGGAGTTTACTGTATTGTGTGATTTTTTTGCCTGCTAGTTTTGTGAGAATCGTGAAGTTGTGTTTAGCTGTGTTAGATGGTGCTGCTTGTGCGTGGGGTGCTAGTGTCGTGTAGTGCTCTGCAAGTGAGGCGCGGGTTAGTCGCGGTGCCTGTGCATGAGGTGGTCTCTTGGCCGACGCCCACTAGACACCCCTGTTGTCACCGTCCCTGCCGAGGTGACCTGCTCTCGGCCGGCCGGCTGCTTGAATCATTTTTCTTATTACTCTCCGCGAGTAATTAATTACCCTTACGTAATTCTTGGGTGGTCATGTGTGTGGACCACACAACAACATAAACTGATTCGTGCCTTGGGATTTTTAACTGTTTGAAGGACAATGGTTGCGGGAGCATGTAACTTTAAACAAACCTGGATATGTGATGTAAATGGTGTTCCTTTCTTCTTGTACTCACGTGTATAACAATTACTGCATGGGGGTGTGTGGGACGTCCTGAGATCCCACTGTGTGCCCGACGCCGAGAGTGGGCCAGGTCTTGGCAATTGGTGTGCACAATTTAGAGGGTCTGAATCTCGCTCCCACATGGGTGAAGTCATACTCCTAACTCCTAGAGGAGTCTCCACCGGTTCCTTGTGTCCTTTCGTACGCTAGCGCCCATACAGTAATTCTAGTATCAAAGTAAATTACTCCCCTTAGCCCAGACCTCACAACATATCTCTCACAGAAGAGAGCAAAGTTTTGTTCTGTGTTCACGTGTTATTTTAGTCTATGAAAATGGCTTACAAAAAACATTGGTCTGATCATGTTGTCATGTTTACAACAATACTAAATAGGTTGGTTTGGTAATTTTTGATAGATTTTATTGTTTAGGAAGTTTTATAATTAAAAATTTAAACTTTTCGGAATTTTGGTTACTGGACAAGATATAACTACTGTCAAAATTTTAAGGTTCTAACTCATCTGGAAGTGAGTTAGAATATGTATAGATGCAAAGTGAGACGATCAGTGAGTCGCACATCAGGCTGTATATAAATATAGATTTAACTTTTATTTAGGAGTTTCTTATACATACGTAGTAAACCAAAATTGGTTGAAAAATAAATTTATCTTATACTCTAAAAACTCATATAAAGAAAATATCAACTCTTATATCCAAGTACTGCATTTATTGCTACATCTTCATTACCTTACTCAAAAAAATTATGAATCAACTTGTCCAGCTCGTGAGGTATCAATGGTAGCTTGAATAAATCCCTTGGAGCTGTTAGTCGGCTTCAGCTAACAATACAGATACACATAACATTCTCAAAAACACAAAGAAAACCTTGACACATGAAACTTTTGTAAATAGTTCGTTATCCGGGGATTTAATTCCTAAATAACTTCATAAAAAAAATTTTGTTTATCAATAAAAGTTATGATCATAATTGGTGACATATCAATGTTACATTTGAAATTTCAAAAGTCCACAATTATTTGCAATAGTTACCCCAAAATAATCACATTAAACAAAAGGTAAACAACTGTTAGCACAAAATTTTAACATTTTATCAACCATTGTTTTCATGTGGCTGCTGCTACTAAGCCAGGGAGGGCTGTCAATTTGTCACCCCCCACCGCCAACTCCCGGAACCTGCCCCGTGGTAGGGTATGAAACACCCTCGTAGCCAGCAACACAAGTTTTTACGTTAGGAATTGGCTTTCGCTCCTTTTTTTCCGCAACTGCTCTTTGCCCTCTTGCGGGCGTAGTAATGACCGTGAGACACACACGGTCCTGAGCTACCAGCTGTATTCAGACTCCACATGACCTCGCATCTGCACTGCTCGTAAGCAGGATAGGAGGAAACACCCTATCTTTTCACATACATACTTTTCACATTCTTCACACAATTAATTTTCTTCTGCCAACTTCAAGTTCATGACGTGAATTTCCTCAGTCTTTTATCTTAGTTTTCTCCCTCTATCCATGCAAGCCCCGACATTTTTTTCCTATGCTGAAATTACCTTTTATCTCGTAAGTTACACAGTCAAGCACCTGGTTTGCAGTTTCAGAAAATTATTTTGAGTCAGTTTGCTCAACCTGATTCATCTCTACAACTCTCTCTTGACCAATAATCATTTCTCTTTCACATGTTTTAGTCTTTGGAAGTTATCTGACTGGTGACATGTTCCTGACACCTGACTTGAACTCACAATTTTGGTCAATCCCTACCTGTCTCCGACTAACAGTTCCAGAACCTTCCATGTTTGAGTTTGGATCAACTGGATTTATACCGACACCCTTTTCCGCACGTTTTACAATTTCTTTCTACATGATTTGACTTTACCTTCAACTTCATCTATTTGTGTTTTGCATTCATATTACCCTTAATGCAAGTAGATGACTGTTGAGCTTTTTAATAAAAAAATTTTTTTTCTGTAACTTTTTTCATTGATTTGTGTAAGTTGCTATATTTACATTAATATCTGCATCATTGAAGAAACAAACGACAAAAGAATTTTTGTCCAATCTGCATGCCAGCAGCGCATATGCCTACTCTGGTACATCACGTGCACTCGGGCGGCGAGCGAACACAGCAGCCAGCCCAGAATCCCTGAAAAATTTTGACACATGAAAATATAACTTTTGTTAAAACCTTCTCTCTCCTATATTGTCTATTGAACTGTGGTATGTTTTGAATGAAAAAAAAATTTCTTCCATCACCATGAGACTAAACAAATTTGTGAGAAAGTAAAATTTAAAACCAGTATTTTCTTTGAAGTAAAAATTAGTTGCACCTATAGATTTATGTTTTCCTCTAATTAAAAATCAACACACAAAAATACAATCCCCCATTAGCATATATTTTTAAAATTAAAAAAAAACTGACAGCATATAAGATTTAAAATGTATGACTCTTCATTTTGTATTCAACTTGGATTTTAATACTTTATACCTTTTGGATGGATGTATTTCTTGATCAGGTACAAAGATTTTATTGTGTAGTCCGATTAAAGTCATCTATGACCTACGCTTCTGTTGGAACATTTTAACTCTTTAACGTCATCATTTGACTTGTCTCGAATGTAATCTATACTAATATTATAAAGCTGAAGAGTGAGTTTGTTTGTTTGAACGCGCTAATCTCAGGAACCACTGGTCCGATTTGAAAAATTCTTTCAGTGTTGGATGGTACATTTATCGAGGAAGGCTATAGGCTATATTATATTATCAATAACATTATGGATCCTTACTAAAAGTCCAATTTAGAATCAAATGCGTTGGAGGGGGTTAGATACAACATGCAGTACACGTACAAAGTGTGTGTTAATGCCGCAGGCGCTATTGCCTATTAACATTGTTGCCACGCACTAGATGCCTTATCATTCTTAATTTTCCCATACAAGTAAAAAACACCCGTGTGATATTAACAACGAAGTACCCTCATAAGAGTTCAATTAGTATTTAAATACTTTTTATCACTTTAAATCGCAAACCTAAACTATTGTTTTTTTCCCTCTCTCTGTGTTTAATTTGTTTTTTTATTGCCCTTTTTTTCAAGTATATATATTTTACAGACTTGAAACTTCACAGTAATGTTCCTTATGTTACGCAGGATGACATTTTCCAAAAATTAGATCCCATGGGTGGTTAAAACCAGGCAACAGTGGGCATGAGAACAGGATTTTCCATTGTTCATGCCTTCTGCATCTCCATGGCAACGGGCATCACGCGGCAGTAGCGTACCCACAAGGAGGGGCATGTATAATGAGCGGCGCAAGAGTGATCTGCCTGTAGACTGCCGTAGCGAAGTACGGGTACATCAGTTGTACGTTGCGCGCACAAGTCGGGAAACCTTCGGTGCTATTCATTTTCTCTCCGGTACATTATACAGCATTGTAATAAATTTTCACTGAATTTTTTTTAATTATCCATTACTGTAAATGGGAGGTGTGGCTTAATTTTTTTCCATTAGTATAGCCGTGCGAAGCCGGGTCAGGCAGCTAGTTAGATAAATATTTGTACTGTAAATAAAATTTGAATGGACGCAGTGTCTTCATGATTAAAATGGTAGTCAACTGGCCCAAATACCTGATTTTAAAACAAATTATTTTGGTTAACATTCACTCTTATGGAAAAAAATATATATGTTGATTATCGCTCTCTTTTCCTGGAACGAATTTGGTGTTACTTGGAGGGACGGTTGTCTTCTCCTCTGTTCTGCACCCCTTCAACTATCTGCTCTTCCTACCTCCTCCTTGGTCTTGTTTGCGGCCTTCTTCCTGTTTACTTCAACTCCATCATTTTCCTAGGCAGCCTCTCTTCTCCCATTCTCTTCACATGACCATACCATCTCATTCTTACTTTTTTCATGATCTCATTTAGGTCCTGTACTCCTGCTCTTGCTTGAGCCATCTCATTCCTGATTCTGAGTTTCTCCTCGTAACTGCCAACATACATACTCCTCATAAACTTGATTCATATTGCTCTGATCTCCCCAGCATCTCTTGTTTACAGTCTAAGTCTCTACTCCGTAAGTGACTGTGGGGCACAGTAAATATTGTAAAACATTTGTTTTCATTTTAATGGCACCTCCCTCTTCTATACTAAATCTCTCACACACCTGTAGAATGCATCTCTTTGTTGTTCTCTTCGTACAATTTCCTCCTTGTTTTTGCCCCTTGCCTTCTGTAAACTTCCTAGATACTTAAATGTTTACACTTGTTTCAACTCAACGCAATCTAATTCAATTTATCTTACTCCATTTGGCTTCTCATTATGGCCATTACTTCACTCTTTTTAGTGACTCTCAGACCACATTTCCTCATTTCCTCACTCCAGTTGTTCATGTACCACCTTTTTATTTTCTCCCCACACCATCAACTCGTCAGAAAATAGCATGGCCCTAATCTTTCCTTCCTCTTCCTTCATAATTCTCTCCAACACTATAATAAATAGCAATGGGGACAATGCACTACCCTGCTTCACTCCATTGGCTTGTTTGAACCACTTCGTTATCCCTCTTCCAGTTCTCACTCTGCTTCTTTTTTCCCCCTGGACATACTCCTCACAGTAATCGTCCACTCTTTTTAGATACCAGCTTCTCCCATAGTTTACCAAAAACATTGTCTTACCAGTTGTATGCTGTCTCCACGTCCTGGAATATCATTACTAGATCTTTACCATATTCATATCTTCTCTCACAACAGTTGTTGTATGGGAAAAATTAGGTCTATGTTAGACCTTCCTTCTCTAAAAATAAAAGTTTCACGCACCTTTTATCTGCAATCCCCTTTCTTATCTTCTTTTCCAAGATCTGAAAAACCTAT
Organism: Bacillus rossius redtenbacheri; assembly: GCF_032445375.1. Lineage (NCBI taxonomy): Eukaryota > Metazoa > Arthropoda > Insecta > Phasmatodea > Bacillidae > Bacillus > Bacillus rossius. The sequence continues at coordinate 44,421,341 of NC_086339.1, read as the reverse complement.
GCACAGTGACAAATCAGAGTGATTTCCCTATAGTTCTCACCTCTTTTCCAGGCTCCTTTCTTCAAATCTGGCAATATTATCCCTTTACACTAGTCCTCTATTGTGCATTTTTCTCTTTAAACATACAACATAACTATACAGCCAATGAATTCGTTTTTTCTCTGCACTTAAGGTTTCTGCTGTTAGCTCATCCACCCCTAGAGCTTTACCATTTTTCATCCTTTATGGTCCTTTTTGGTGGTTCCTTTACCTCTTTCCATGTGATATCCTTATCATCCAACTCTGCCATTACTTTTCTGCTTATCTGTTTCCTCTTCATTCTCATTCATGTCTGGGTTCAGCAGCTTTTCAAAATAATACTCCTCATTTCCTTTCCTCTTCTACTGATGTGACCATGCTTCCTTCTTCATTTTTCATCCTGACTGTGTGTCCCCTCCCTTACCTCCTACTTCGTGCTTGGCTGTAATTAGTTTATTTTTTTTCTTTCATGAGACTAACTTACTAAAAATTATTATTTTTATCACAGTGCATGCAGAAAGGAACCAAAATTGCATTTCTTTGCTTAGATTGGATGTTCAAATTTCAATAAAGCATAATGTAGCACTACCCATAAAAATTGAATAATTCATGGGTGTAGTAATTTGTGTACACAAATTCACATTTAAATTTCAGGTATGAATAGTATGTATCACTAAATGCAATGTTGTTCTGCCGAATCTCTCTACTGGCACGGGTATTGTTTACTGCTTGTAACTGGTGTTGTTTGTTGCAGGAGGAGATGGAACAGAAGCCAGTGGTTGAGATGGAGTTTGTGAAGGTGGACAGCATCAAGGTACAGTAGCCTGCAAGTGTGTGTAGCTGCTGTCTCCTTGTACCAGAGCAGTCTTCTCCACTGTGGTTGTGTTGCAGGAGGAGGTCGAGGAAGAGACTCCACTGGCTGGCGTCCAACCAGCTGCTGTGTGGCAGGTGAGTCGTGGTTTCACACTGTCTTGGTCACAACCTTGTACCTGCATGATCTTTTTCAGGATCTCTCTTTAACAGCCACAGTACTTCTTACTAGATGAATTCCCTTCGCCTTACTATATGAATTAATGTTAAAACTTCAAAAAGTAATTACAGTAAAACCTCGTATTTACGTTCTCGTTATTTACGTTTTCCCGCAAATAACGTCATTTTATGTAGGTCCGTTTTATTGTACATTAACTTTCGTGTTGCATTTTCCCTGAAATTACACCGCTACGTAACCAAAAAACCCGGAATGTACGTTTCAAAACACGGTAAAAATGTAAATACTCGTCACGTTAGTCATAGATGTGAAAAGTTTGAAGTAGTTCGCCTATTGTCTGTAACCTTTCGTTTTGATGTATCGACAAGTTCTATGGTGCCTCTCCTCTACTAACGTTTTAATCTTTGCTGCCATAGAGAACTTTCGTAGCAGAACCACAAACGGTTTTATTTATGGTGTCATAGAGCACTCTCGTAGCAGAGCTATCGATACTACCGGAAAGCGCTCATACACAGTACGTATATTTAGTAGTGCTGCATTATGTACAGTACATATCTATGATGGCTTTCATTGTTTACATTAGTCAACGTCCGTTTTGGTTAGCACGTGTTTTTTTATCGTTCACAATATTATTTATGGCAAGATTTTGATTGAAGATGGATAGGTATAAAGTTCCACGAAATACTTTATCTATTGAAGATAAAATTAAAATTATTGAGAAGTTTGACAAGCATGTGGGTACCCGAGTGGTTTTGGCCAAGGAACTGAATATTCCTGTTAGTACTTTAAACACAATAATTAAAAATAGGTGTTCTATTGAAGCAAATGCTGCCCAATGCGGGCCTAGTGCGAAGAAGCGCAAGTACGTGAAAGACTCTACATTTAAAGAACTTGAAAGTTTGTTGTATGAGTGGTTCATTTGTGCTCGCTCTTCAAATCTTCCAATCAATGGCAACGTACTACGCGAGAAAGCAAAAGTCATTGCTTTGAGGCTTGGAATTGATGATTTTTCAGCTTCTAATGGATGGATAGACAGATTTCGCCAGCGCCATAATGTTGTTTATAAGGTTGTGTGTGGTGAAAGCAAGAGTGTGGACGAGGAAACTGCTGATGTTTGGAAAAACACGTCGCTCAAGGAACAGTTGGAGGGGTACTCAGCTAAAGATGTTTTCAATGCTGATGAGACAGGTTTGTTTTACTGTGTATTGCCTAATAAAACATTATGCTTTAAAGGGGAAAAATGCCATGGTGGCAAGCTGAGCAAAAATCGCATTACCATTCTCTTACTTACAAATGCTGTGGTTCTGAAAAATTTCCGTTGTTTGTAATCGGCAAATCAAAAAAACCACGTTGTTTTAAAAACATTAAAACTTTGCCAACTTTGTATGAAGCAAACAATAAATCCTGGATGACAGGGTCTCTTTTTCAGCAACAGATCCAAGCTTTTGACAGAAAAATGGTGCTGCGTAACCAAAATGTCTTGCTATTCATTGATCAGTGCCCTGCCCACAAAATAAACATAGAGCTGAGGAATGTGAAGATTGTGTATTTCCCTGCGAATTGCACAAGCACACTCCAGCCCCTAGATCTGGGCATCATCAACTCTTTCAAGTGCTATTACCGCAAATGCATTGTATCCAGAGCAGTTGCCATGCTGGACAATGGCAAGGACCCAACACAAATGAAAATAAATCTACTAACTGCACTACATTTCGCAGCAAGAGCATGGAAGGAAGTTACACCAGAAACTATAACCAACTGTTTCCAGAAAGCTGGTTTCTTTGTTGACAGTGGACAGAGTGCTGGATCCAGTGAAAACTTGCCTGGAGCAGATAAAGTGAAAGAAGAATATCTGCAACTTTCACAAAATGGAGACTTCACTGACTATGTACAACTGGATGATAATGTTGTAACTTGTGAAGTCCAGACTGTGGAGGACATTGTTGATAGTCATCTGGCAGAAAAACAAGAAAGTAGTGAAGATGATGATTCGGAAGTGGAAACTCCCATACTGACGACGATCGATGCACTTCAAGCCCTACAGACTCTAAGGAATTATATTCTCAGTGCACCAAACAGTGAAAATGAAGTTGATGCACTTCATTCCTTGGAAAAAGAAATTCAGACCATACAAACTGAACAAAAGAAAAGTCAAACAAAAATTTCAGATTTCTTTAAAAAGTGTTGAATTTATACTAGTATGTACACCTATAAAACTGTACTAGAGAAAATTTAATGTAGGCTTTATGTTGCATTGTTTTTTATATTTAAGAAAATTATATTTTTGCAGTGCCCTAAATGTGTTGTAAACAACTATTGTTTGTCTTGTAGCACCAGTAAATGCTGATACATTTTTTTAAGCTAAAATTTAGCATTAACTGCCAATAAAAGTGCTTTCCCACAATTTACACTTTCCCGCAATTTACACTTTTTCCTTGGGGTTCCTTGAAAAGTGCAAATAAGGGGTTTTACTGTATCATGTTTCTCATTTTTCTTTTACGTGTGTGTGCTGCAGCATGCATAGCTTATCAACTTAGAAAACTTGCTTTTCACAATGTGTTTCCATGATGCCTTCTTCCAACACTAATATATAACGAAAAGAATTGTTTTTTGAACATGCAGTATGTTGCAGAGCTGTTTGCATACTCTCAGTTAAATAAGAGTATTTAAAGGAGCTGCATAAACACGTAAACCATACATGGAGAGTGACTTCACTCTCAGTAAACAACTTACGAATGGCCGAGGTTTCACAGCTAACGGACATCTGCGCGTGCAGTTCTGGGTCTGCTTGAACCTGTCCGTCGTACTTTTATCTATATGGTGAGCTGTCAACATTAACGTATAGCTATTAAATCAATCAGATTTTTTTGGGTTTTATATATTAATTCTCCATAATGATCAACCGAATGTGTTTAAATCACCTCCCAATAAAACTGTTACAGGTCATTCTATCACCCGTGAACTACCTTTGTCTGAAGTTTATCAGCCTGAAGCTTTTAAATTAAAGATTTCGTTAAAACAATTGAGTTTCTATGTTTAAAAGTTAATAACCACAAGAATGTAAAAAAAATTTCTTAAAACACTACTTATGTTTTTGCTTTCTGTAATTGTTGAAATTAAACAAGAACTTTGAGAAATCAAGCTTATTTTAATATCTCAAAATAAAATTTTTGGTCATACAGTCAAGTTGTCATGAATTCAAGTATTTGCTTGAAAGGAAAGAATATTGTATGTAAACATGTCGAATCTCTTGGCGCCACCACCAACAACCGCTCTGATCTACTTCCGCCTCAGAGCCAAAAGCGCACTGTCAACAGTGGTGTCAACATCCAGAACTCGGACAAGGATACTGATGGCTAGAGGTACTCGAATTTCGTTAATGACGAAATTGCAAAATTTTACTAACGATTTTGGAAATACATTCTAAGCACTTACAAATGTGTTTCCAAACGCCTACTTTGATTTTACAGCATTCCGATGCCGCGAAATTCATTACTATTCGCGATATTCTTGTTGTTTCACGAAATATCCGCAAAATGTCAGAATTTTAATGCGATATGATTATGAAGTTTCATAATAATACTTTTGCCGCAAAACGTATTCGTTTAGGAAACAAAAACATCGTAAGCCATCTTTATTATGAGATGCGCCATAGATAAGTTGAAGCAAAATAAATACCAAACACTCGGGCTGAAAGCGGCAACCATTTATCAGCGTTCCTAGCAGGATGTGGATGAAGTTAGCCGTTTGTCCATATTCATTTCCATTTCAGAGATACTTATATCTGTTCGTTTCTGTATTGCTTGTAAATAATTACAGAGAGGTTATGGGATTTTAACGTCGCAATATGCCGGTCATGTGAAATGAGCAAATGAGGTTTGAAAAGATCCTATGTTTCATGTAAATAGTTAAATGTGAATGAAATAAGTAGTTGCGGTTTGTTTTGTTTGAAGTTTACTTGGTTTACTTGATACTTCACAATGCCTAAGGTCGTATCAGTGTTTGAACGAGCTAAAGAATACGAGTATGAAGGATTCATTGTTTTTAATAAAGAAAAGCGGATAATGATATGTAAATTTTGCAATACGGTAGTAGATTGGAAAAGGAAATATAATTGTGAAAAACACTGCAAACAGCAAGCATCTCATTTAGAGAATAAAAAAAGTCAAACATCACCATCCAAAAGACAAGTGACACTCGAGGATAAAATTGTTCTCCATAAACGAGCAATGGAAATTAATGTCAAATTTGCAAGTGATACAGTGCATGCATTTGTTTCTGCAAATACACCAATCCCTCACTTAGCACGACTAATTCGTTCCTAAAAATGTTCGTGTTAATCGAAATCGCGTATTCTGAAGCATTAGTCCCCATAAATATAAGGCTAAATTATTTAATGTGTTCCAAGATGTGTAGGGAAGTAATCTTTACATAATATAAATGCGTAGAATAATACTTGAATATGCATATGTCATATCATTTATCTTTTTAAGCCTACCACCGAATACGTTAGATAAAGAAAACATGGCACAGTGTAACGGGAGATAAGTGGTAACATATTTACCGTCAGTCAGCAGGTTGGCTTGCCCGCCCAGGCGTGACCTTCAAAACGCGCGTGCGTCTGTCTGCCTGCTGTTGCAAGCAGCTGGATCCTTTGTTATTACGTTTAAAACTTAACAAAATTAAAACACTTTTATGAAATTAAGAACCGGTTTTATATAACTTTAAATCACACAGCCGTATGTAAACATTTAATTTGTTATGCACACCTCTTATAAAAGCGGCTATGTAAACAAATCAGTTAACAGATAAACAGATTTAGATTTTCCCTAGAGCACAAACATAACATTAAAATACGGGTACACTCCCTATTTAACGCGGTTGTCGGGGGACATAACTTTTACCCGCGTTGTTGCATAACCGCGATGTTTCGATGTGACCAAGGTCAAAAGGCATAAAACACCGCCTGTGTTCTAATAGGTCGGCAAGCACGCACAGTATAGACGGCCCGCCTTTGTGCGGACTTTGCATCCGCAGTTTCCACTAAACACGGGTGAAAAAATAAAAATAATAAATTTTAAAGATAAATATTAAATGTTGAATTGTTTTTATTTTTCCGCGTGCCGCGCACAGTTTGTCGCACGGCCTACGAGCGCGCCACACGCCGCCATACACATGTGCGGCACACAAGCTGCTGCTGCCAGTCTCGTGGTGTTAGCCACAGTATCTGCTTCGTCAGTGTCCGTAACAAAGTAAGTGCAGTGTGTGCGGTTACACACGATTCTGTGGTCAAAGTCTTCTAAAAAGAAAGGCCGTAGTGATACTTCAAACCGAATATGAATCGCAAAGTACCGAGTTTGATTGACAAAATAAAAATTCTAGATTTACTTACAGATAGCTTGTCTTTTGTAGAAGCAGGCCGCAGATACAGGAAAAAAACGATTCTAGCATTCGTACAATAAAAAATAAAGAATCGTCTATCGTGTCAAGTGGTTAAACTTTATTATCCATGCTTACAGTAAATTATAAATGGTCACATGTGGGAAACAAAAATTGCGCCAATTTAATTTTAGCGCAATCAGTGACGCCGCGCCGTATTAAAAACCGTGTTAAACTTTGTCTTTACTTATTTCACCAAACGCTGTGTCGAGTTGCTGAGTGTGTGTGGCTCGGATAGGCAAGTGTTATATTCCCCAGCCTCTGTTTAAAGGTCGGGAGACCGCTACACATAAACATTTCCGGGACTTGTTTACTACCTCACGGCAAAAGTGGTACAGTATGGTTCACGTAAATATTGGACCACTGGGAATTCCTGGGCAAAGATTAAAAATACGCTAGCCGATTTACTTTACTATTTAATGTTAAAACATTATACCAAAGTAAAAAGATGAACTTGTATAATACAATGAATTACCCAATAATATTACGTCTGTAGGTTTAAGTTGTAACAAAACATTTATATACAGATGTCCAGTAAAGTACCAATTAAGATTCTGGAGTGGAATTTTAAACACCGGACTACCTGATTTTGCCTTGTACGCAGCGACGCTGCTCAGTCAAGTGACTCATGCTCTGCCTGTGTGCTGCGTGAACACATTCCCTCCCCCTGCCCCCCTGGTGTTTCTGCCCACTCTAATCTCTACCTCTCTCCATGTTCTCGGCTAGCCTCTCCCTACCCAGCGCTTGCCGACAACCAAGCCTATCCAACATCAATCCCTAGCCGAGTCACGCTGGACAATGTCGCTGGATGGTGGGCTTTATCAGGTCCCCTGTCCGATGCTTCATTTGTGAGATAAAGCGACGTTAAGAACTAGTGTTTCAGAAAATATCACTGGGCTGGATTGGACCATAATTTGAAAACCCTACCAGATAGAGGAATAATGTACGGAGATATCTTGTTTAGAATTTTACTGCGGACATTTTCTACGCCTAGGCTTTTTTCTGCCCGATGCTTAGTTTGTTAGTTACAACGCAAAATTATCCTAATCGGCTGTCAACCATTTATTCCATTATTATTATTCATTTCTGACTGGGGGACATGGTTTGACCCGCGATATACCCGATTCTGCGATCAATCGGGGCGCGATATACCGGGAGTTTACTGTATGTACAATATGTACATATACAAAACATAAAAGTTAGTTAAATATTTTCTGGGGTGAAATTAACACTATCATCTTGCTTTTTTTAAAAAAAACGTGTCCAATTTCATCTGCTTTGGTTTCTGTACGGTACGGCCTGCAGGGCCGCAACTAGAGTCTCTGGCACCCGGGGCATGAATGGATCCATGCGCCCCCCCCCCCCCTCTTTTTTTTGCACATACCACACCAATAAAGCGGGGGGTCCGGGGGCCCTCCCACGGAAAAATGGTGCTATTTAAGCATTTCCCATACCTACATGTAACAGTTTCTGTGCTACTGTAACTTCCATGCATGAACCCACTATGTCCATAAAGTAGTCCGTATAATCACTAAACTTGTTCATTAAATATGTTGAGACGTTATATTGTAAATCAGATTAGACATTCCTGGCATGCAAGTTAAAAAACTTTTTACCAGTTACCAGTTGTAGTAGGAATTACAATGCAAGCGATTTCGGTGCCCCCACAGCTTTGCGCCCGGCGCGTATGCCCCGCTTGCCCCCCCCTTAGTTGCGGCCCTGACGGCCTGGTCTGCAGCCGGGCATCAACGGTAGGGCCTGGTCTGCGGCCGGGCATCAACAGTAGGGCCCGGTGTTTGTTTATCTGCGTGCGCATCTCTTTCCCCTCGCATTCCAAACCACTCTTCCCCCCTCGAATTCCATACCTGACGTCGCGTCGTTTCCGAGATTTTTTTTAGCCTGTGGCGATTTCGTGCTAACTGAAATTTACAGACGTGCTATTCGAGACTAGGGCAGTAAAATTTACATCGTGCTAACTGAATTCGCATTAATTGAAGACGTGCTATGCGAGGGATTGGTGTATTCCCTTAGAGAAGCTAGATCACCCAGCTATGAGGGAATGGTTAAATGAATACATGAATGGTAATTCAAGGAAATGTGTTACGGTTCTAACGTCCTAATAAACACAATATGATGGGAAAGAGGCCGGAAAATGTGTAGTAAAACAAAATTATAGTAAATTTAAAAAAAAACTTTTGAGTCTGAAATTTTACATGTACGTACTATAATCATTGTAATTAAATAATTTTTTAGGGAACCCTTCCTTACATGTTTGCCAAACTATTTGGCCAAAGTGGCCAGTTCTCCTGACAGGAAAAAATTAATTCTATAAAGTTTTGTGTAGGAACATAGTATAGGCCTATTTAATAGTCAAAATTTTTAAATACATAAACACAGACTGTAAAATTCTAGACACTATTTGTGATGTAAAATTTAAGTAATGTGTATATAATCTACTAGATAACATTTCCACTTCTGCAAGGCTTACGCAGGAATCTAGTGATTGCTGTATGAAGTATCATGTATAGATTTGTGTGTGTATCATGAAATTAAATAAATAGTTGAACAAATGAACAAAAAAAAATTTTTTTTACCGAAATATACCACCACCGAAATACTTTTTTTTTTTTTTTTTTGCTGAAATATAGCACTGAAATCCTATAGTTTATTTACCGAAATCAGGCAGATTTATTTACCATTTTTCATGGGCTGTACTGATGGCTTTACCGTCGTGCAATATGGACTTAAGTCCATTACAAATACCTACCCACATGAAGAAAATGTGCGGGAGTGAAGAAAAAAAAAACACCCGCACAAATGGGTATCAGGAACATTACCACTTTAAAAATGGTAGAGAACCCTGCACTGAAAAAAAAAAAACCAAAGCCTTGTTTGTCACTTGTCTTGATCCAACTGTACAAGAACAAGAATTTGTCAAATATATCACATCTGCAAAATTGAACTCGCATCAAAGTAGGAAAACTACGTACTAGGTGTAATTTTTACGCTTCCTTCCACATTTCTGTTCATGAAGAGGATTTCACTAGAATTAATAATACTGTGTTCTGGCCTAGGGGGTGCCTGATAAGTCTGATAAAGCTACATCCTGAACAAATTGCAGGCCATGACCCAACCCACTCTATCTCCAACAACTCCACTTCGGGTGCTTCCAGCGCTTCCTCCACAAACGAGCTGGCTAAGTCCAGTAGAGCTTGCCCCTCACCCCTGACTCTGTGTTCTCCTGCTTCGACGTCCACAGAGGGGCCCGGAGGAGCTCCGCAATCAATCTCCAGTGCATCCCATCTCGAGCGAGCGTTCTGTTGCATGTCTGAATCAAATCTAAGGAATTCCGTGAAAATCTGGTCAATTCTCAATATGACATTATCTGCCTCACAAAAACATGATTCAACCAACAAAGTGTTTAATCCCATTATTTCAGTGACCAATTTTCAGTTTTCAGATACAATAGAAATGTTTTATTGTCATTGGAAAAAATAGTTGGCGGTGTTTTGGTGACTTCTAACAAAAGAAAATTTATTTCGGTTCAACAAATAAGTAAATATGACTATGCTGGTGTAGACGCTGTTTCTCTGTATTATTTACTTACCACCAGACACATTGCCTAATCTATTTTCCACCTATAGTAGAATCCCGCTGATGCGACCCCTCACGGTTTCCGGAAAAACGGACTTATAAATGGAATGGTCGCAATAGAGAATTTGGGCCAATTCCCCCCCCCCCCCCCCCCCCCAAATATATCCAAATACATAAAAAAAATTGCCTTTGTTCGCATAGATTTCATATTCAAATAGTCTATGATGTAAAAAAGACAACTTTTTAAATTCATATTACACCTCGGACTCGCATACCCCGAACAATGGGTTCCGATAAATACTCGCGCTAAATGAATTCGCGTCACGCGAGTTCGGCTATGCTAGCCGGCTGGTTGTTATTTTCGTTCAAAACGTGGCGAAGGAACTTGTGTGGATCAGGTAGAAAACATTCGGTTATAAAAGAAAGATATAAGAACAATGCTATCCTGAAATGCTATAACATGTTTTTGGAGTGGATAATAACAGCGACAGACCGACAGGATGCACTCCCGCCCTTGCCGTCAGCGATGTTTATTTTGACAGCTCAAGCAGTTATCTTTTCCACGTCCCTTCGCAGCGTAAAAAAAAGAAGAAAAAACACGGAATGCATATGGAAAAGTAACTATGCAGTAAAATAAATATATTTATGGCCCTGCTAAATTTTTCTATTCAATAAAATTCGAGGTACACCTATCCCTCACTTAGCACGTCTTCAGATTATGCGGATTCATTTAGCGCGGTATGAATTTTACTGCCCCAGTCTTGAATAGCACGTCTGTAAATTTCAGTTAGCACGAAATCTCGGCGGGCAAAAAAACATCGAGCACGACGCCACAAAGTCTGTTTCAACTTCTGTAAATAACAGATGTGCTGTGGGATACAGTTAGCCTAACAAGGGGGGAAGAAATGCACGCGCAGGTCTGTCTATGCTATTGACAGTTGTACAAACATCAGCTATGGCAAGTTAAATTGCGGCTATGGAGTATAAAGGACCAAATGTTTTTATGTCCGCGCGTATGCCGCCGTGCTGTACCGTTGTCGCCTGGCCACAGACCGGGCCGTGAACTCAGTTTAGCCAGTGGCAGGGAATTCACTCAGATAAAAGCAACGTCTGCCCATTCAGCTGCCGGTAACTCTACATACTTAATCACTCATAATGCACCAGGTTCAAGTATTTGAGACAAAACTATAAGTAATACGGCATGTAGATTGTCATGAAGGCCACACTTATGTTGGTCGCACTTTAGTTTTAAGCAAGTCAACTGTGCGCACAATCGTACGAAATAAGGACTTTTCCAAAAGTTTATATAAGTCTGATGCTGTTGGTTGTACTAGCGGGAATATATTTGACATTAGATACCGGAACAGAAATGAACAGATGATTCACATGGAAAAGGTTGTTAAATGAATGTATTGCAATGAAAAAAATAATCATTGGACTGCCAGGGTTGGTGTGAACCAGGTGGTTATACACGAATAAACACTTTAATTTTTAAAAAATTTAAATGTAATTATCCGGACAGTAATATCGGTTTCACTGACAGTAAAGGATGGTTTGGAAAGGTACGCGACGTGAGTTGAAGGTCATGCCCAGGCGGGCAAGTCAGCCAGCCGTCTGATGATTAAGTACATAACGATGTATCTCCCGTTACGCAAAGTCGTATTTATCATACAAAGTGCGATGGGAAGCATATAAATATAAATGGTGTGACACATTTATAGATGAGTGTTATTCAACGCATTTCTATTAACTTAAAGTATATTTTCCTACACAATTTTGGAACACATTAAACAAATTAGCCTTGCTAATTATGGAAACTAATGCTTCAGAATACACGATATTGAATAACACGAGCATTTTTAGGAACGAATCAGTCGTGCTAAGTGAGGGATAGGTGTATTAGTGATTTTTCAGCAGAAACTGCTGTGTGACTAATAAACAAATTGTATCATAACTTAAATTTATAAAGTATTTATTAACGGCGAAGGACAGTCGTATAAGCCCATAAAATATTTATTTTACTGAGAATGGACTATACAACCTGGCTTTTGTCGCACGCGGTGTGGGAGGGGAGAAGGATGCTGACAGTTTCTCACGCAGAAGTTTGAAATAAGGGAGGGAATGTGTTGAAATGTTAGTGGGTCAAAAGGGGGGGGGGGGGGGTTGTTTTTACATGGTTTGTGGCTCTGGGAGGGATGAGCCTTGAAGAATTAGCAGGGAATGGGAGAGGTAAGCGTCACGTCACGTATGACGTCAAGCAGCCGCTATTGCCAGCCTGGCCGGAGGAGTTTTTTACGCTCTCGCAGAAGCTACCACAGCGGCTTTTTGTATAGGCAGGTAAGATAACTTGACAGCTGAGACGGCTTTTCGTTTGATAGTGGATGCGCCGAGCTCGGCTAGACACTGCCGCGTGGACAGTCTAGAGGGGTGGTATCTATTTTTAGCCGTCTTTTGTATGCCTGCCTGCTTACAGTACAGCTCCCGCCAAGATAAATGTGAACACATAGCACCCAACAAAGTGTAACAGTCTTGTTTTTCAGCCAATTTTTCTCAAATTTTCGACTTTGTCTGCTTAAATTTTTCACGGTTTCTCAAAAAAAGGTTGTATAAACGGAATGGACGCATCAGAGGGGGGTCACATCGGCGGGATTCTACTGTATTTTGAATCATTAAAAGAAAAACTTGTCACCTGTCTAGATGGCAATGTCTTATTGGGTGATTGTAATGTTCCTGATGTTGATTGGTCTGTCATATCTTGCATACACTCGTTAAAAAGAAGGGTAAATATTTGATTAATTTTACTTCTGGTCTTGGTTTAATACAGGCTAACAAAACCCAGCCTTACAAAATCCTTCTTTATATGTGCTTTACTAATTTATCTCAATGCAGGGGTGCAACAACAGGGGGGGAACAAGGGTATTTTGCCCCCCCTCTGAAGCCTTGAAGTGGGGGAAAACGGGGGGCAAATAAAGTGCTGTGTAATCAAATTTTAGATAATAAAACTGCTTAAATAGCACCATTTTCCACCTTGAAATACAAATTTTCCCAGGGAAGGACCCCTGGACCCCACTTCAATAGGGGGGGATCGATGATTCTTTATAAAAAGGTATATTGCCCCCCCTTTGGAAATTTAGTTGTTGCGCCCCTGTCTCAATGTATAAATATCTCATTCTGTTAATGTTCTTTTCAAAGAAGATTCATACCATCCAACTTTGAATATCAATATCTCAGTAGACAATCTTAGCTGCCATAATAAATTCTCTTCATATTTTGAAATTATAATAATGGTGACTATCTTATTTTTATAATTCATTAAGTAATCATGATTTGTTAGATTTCTATAGAACAACTAATTTGAATGAGCTTGTTGAAACACGGTAACAGTATTTGAGAAAGTATCAATTTTTTCTTACCATTGTCAATCAAAAAAATAAGAAAGAAAGTAAATAGACATAATCACTGTAATACATGTATTAAGTGTTAGAGCATCATAGGTATTTGAATAATAAAAAAATCTAGATTTAATTAAAGAATTTGATATATTAATTTATATTCTCACTTTACAAGAAATCCAATTAGAGCATCTTTAAAATAAAATCGTTGTAACACAAACGGTCCAAAAAATTGCTATCTAAAAATTGTAGCAGGTCCTGAATAGGTCTGGGCTTTGGAGTAAACAGGAAGTTGCTACCTATGTTGCTGTAGTTACATCAGGAAGTTGGAACTGGGGTGTGAATAAGAAATACCAGAATTTCCGTGAACACATGTACAATGACACAAATAGAACCACAGCTGTGATAACTTAATGGCACAAGTACAGCAACCATCCTTTCTTTAGGCCCTACTCTCTAGTTTTGGGTTGATTTCAAAATTGTACAATGTGGTAGCAAGGTTCTAACATGCCTGAAGGCAGGCAAAGTTTTCGGCAATTGGCTTACCAGATGGTATTTACTCTTGCAAGAGTATGATGATAACATCTGTCACATCAAAGGAGTCAAAATCACAGCAGCCGATTACTTGAGTAGAATGTTTACATCTATGAGTCAAGAGAATTATTTCCAGAATTCCTATCGCATCTGCTAAAGTCATGGATTTCTGGAAAAATTAAAAGTTACTGAAAAATCTACAAAATTTAAAATCCCTATAAGATACTGACAGCTTAATGCCAAGACGTCAGTAAGAGCTGTAAACTATTGAGCCAGCTTACAAAGTGCATCTGCACTTTTGCAAGTCTGCAGATAGCATGCTGTTTTACAGGCAAAAGCAACAAGCCTACTTCGAAGACAGCTGGAAGTCAGTGGTGCCAGCATCTTTACGAGACAGGATTACGTGGGAACTGCACCTGAGCCTAGGCCACGTTGGTTCCAGGAAGTTGTTCGGAGCCGTTCGCCGACAGCTGTACTGGCCCAGCGTGCCTAGATCAGTAACCAGAGTAACAGCCTCTTGTCTGTCATGCCAGAAAACGAAGCACGCACGAGAGCAGCTGCATGGAGAGTAATTACTGCCTAGTAGAGCTCTCGCGCTAGTGTTTGTAGGCCTGTTCAGACCCTTACCTTACGTTCGTAATCATGGATGTGTACAGTAAATATGTGAGACTGTATGCCATAGTGAATGCTACTGCAAAGACAGTGCTGGCGAAATTCAAATAATTCACTGAAAAGATTGGCCACATGACCTGCATTTTATCAGACCGCAGCACGCAATGTGCCAGTGACATATGGCAAAATGGTGTGAGGAAACTAGGAACCACACCACAGTGGCATCAGTAAGGTACCGGCAGAGCAATCCGCTAGAGCGGCAGATGCCCTCGCTCGGCAACATGCTGAAGATACTGTCATGATACGCAGGAGATGCCCTAAACTAATTTAATCATTCTTTTATAGTCATATTTATTGCTTTTACACTGTTGCATAATTTATAGTTTAGTAAAAATTTGTTTTGGTAATTGATTGTGTATTCATTACGATGTGAGTTTCGAGGCTATTTATTCTTCTAAGACCTCATTCCAGTGTATAAATACATAAAACCTGTTAACGCAAAATACACTATGCATATTTTTGTAAACCTGTACGTCTTAAAATTCATTGTATACTATGTGGAGTATACTTCCATGTTTAATCTTTTCAGTTTAAATATTTATTGAATAAAAAGATCTGTTAATGAATAATTTCCTGCTTTCTTTGAAACATTAAAGACTGTAGGGTACCATTGACACGTACACTGTCTCCTACCTAAACGGGACTCTTTGGTATTGTGATCCCTGTTCGTACTTATCTCCGTCGCAGGCTCTGGAGTTTCCTTTTGACGGGATACACCATTGTACGCTTCAGTGTTTATAACATTGCTGGCTGCCATTAACAATGAAAACTCGAAAATAACTAGGGTTTTAATATGTCAGTATAAGCTAATTAAAATACCAATTTGGGAATACAGCATTTAAAAAAAATTCGAGTACAGTAGAATCTCGTTATAGCGAGCACGGTAATAGCGAGAACACGGCTATAACGAGGTATTTTTGAGGAATTTACGGCGTGAGCGCTTGAAGCGCGCTTTTGTTATTTGTCTGCTTTATCTCTACCCCTCTCGCTCGCCATTAGACATCTTGCCGTTGACGCCTGTCACATTCTTCAGCCTTGCAGTCGCCACCTAAGTGCGTGGCTTTAAAAATAGAATCCCATCCTTTCTTTCTTTTATCAAACTTCCGTTAGTTATCTGTGCCGTCTGCCGTGTGTAGACAAAGTTTGAGATTGGAACAGAAACAACGTAAGAAAGTATTTTTTACAAATTAGAAATATGTTTTTGTTTTTATAATCGTGTATTTTCAGGTTTTTTTATTGTTATCTTAAAAGAGATAATATTAAAAAGCCGCTCTAATGAGATTTAATTGTTTCTTGGTTAACAAAAACTATTATCAAACATTGTTAATTATTTATATTCTATTTATTATTATTTACGCGACGGCATACTATACGCGTACGCAATACGACTGGATTCGTTGCTGCAACATAACATAGCATGTTATGCGGTATCAGAAGTAACGAGTAACGTAAAGATAGTAACGAGTACTAATTGTTATAGTAACGAATACATACGGGTACACATTTTTTCGTTACTTTTACACCTCTAGTAGGCAGTACCGTATTTATTTCCGAATCGCTAGAGCAGTTTTCTTGTAACTTTTGTTTCGTTCAGTTGTTGCGGTATCTGTCCGGGAAAGGGGTGGTGATGGTTTGAGTTTAATCCCAAATTTATTTTCAAAAAAAGTTGACAGGTTTCTTTAAATGAAAAAAGTATAGTTTTCCAGCGACTATTTCGTTTGAGGCGTACGTGCGTTGCCGCAGACGCACTCCTGCTTTTTTGTAAGGAATTAAATATCGCGCTACACTAGCACCACCTGTTAGCAACATCCCGAACCAACATGGCCGCCAGCAGACAGCCCGCGTCGACGATAGATAGCAGGACAATGCTGCGTCGGCCACGGGCTGGCGGGCTGAGATGCTATACTTACGTGGCGTGGTAGGGTATTCTGGTTATTTTTACGCAATCGGTGATCGCATCCGTACTTTTGGGGTATCGTTTTAAAGAGAATTCACACATCTGCTCACAGAAATTAAGATTTCGTTAATATAACCTGTTATTTTCCAATTATACAGGTTTAAACACAATTTTTATGTTATTTTCGGTTAATTTTAATTTTTGGGGGCCAAAATTTGTCCAATTTGGTTATAGCGAGGACACGGTTATAGCGAGGATCAAACTCGGAACCGTGACACCTCGCTATAACGGGACTCTAGTGTATTTAGTAAAATAGTTTGCAGTGATTTCAACTTTGGATAGGGGAGGGGGAGGGGGGGGAGCACGAAAATTTTCTGAATCAATATATAGAGTAGCAGGTTGTAGAAAATAAGGCGATGGTAAGTTAGGTTAAATTAGGGTAGCTGCATATTTTAAAATAAATTATTTCATGTTTAAATATTTTAACAAGCCTTTTACATATAATTATTGTAGCTATTTTAACTTAACCAACCTTTCTCTTTAGTATTATTTGTCTCATTTTCCAAAAGTTGTTACATAACATGAAAAAAACTTTTTGTGGGATTCTAATTGTCATTCTTACTATTCAAATTCAATATTCGTATTCACGAATAATCTGATTTTTGTATTCGATTTTAACTGAACAGAATGATATTCACACAGGCCTGCTGTTCAACGATGGAGTAGAATAAGTGATGGGACCTGTTTCAGCAGCCAGTCAGGGTGGTCTGTGCTGTGGGATGATGTGACACACCAGGATTTCTTGGGTGTCAGCTGCTCAATACCAACAAATGAAGCGAATCACAAGTCAGACAATTTCACGTCAGTGGTCAAGCCAAGATGTATTTTTTAACCTAAATGTTTAGTTTCAGTAATGTTAAGTTAGAAATTTCACCACAGACATTGGCATTGGCGCGTGGCGATAGTGATTGTCAGTAAAGACCACACCAGTCTAGCATAATTTGAGTACTTCGGTTATAAATTTAACTAAAGAATGTAATGGCCTTTTTTTTTTATTGGCGCAACTAAGCGATGAGCGACAGTGGATGTGTGCTCAAAATCATTTGGACCTGGTATGTAAGTGGTGATCTAAATATTATTTTTTTTTTTTTTTAATAATAATGAAACAAAATCCTGTTTAAAAAGTCTTTTATTTTAAAAACAAAATAATGAAACAAAACTTTTCCCTTTAACAAATTTTGGTAAAAATTATAACCTCCAAAAAAGATCTTCAAAGTCATTGCATATTAACATTATAAACTTTTCAAGTGAATCAAGTAATGGTTATCATCCTGGGTTTGCGTAGCCGAGCTAACTTGGAATGTAACAAATTGTTTGTCCACAAGTTGGTCGTCCTAAAGTTTTTAGTTTAGGCATTTGGGACGCCTCAATACATTTTGCTTCTCTATGATTTATTTTTTTGGCACTGAGTTTAGATTATCTTTGGTAGGCCTGTTAAAAGGAATTTCTTTATGAGACTGATTTAGTGCTTTATTTGCCTTAAGTTTTGTTTTAAGCATATTGATTTTTATATCTGTTGAATTTATTACCTAGTTTAGTTTAGGTACACATTTTTAGTGTTGCTAAAATTATTGGGCGTACCATAATTTTTCTTCACGTACGGAAGTTTGTTGAACAAGGAGTGGGGCCATGTATACCGTAATTGTAACATTAATTACTTTTTATTTTGTGTGTTGCATCATGTGCGCATGCATGTGCGTGAAGCGGATTTGGAGTGTGTCGACAGTGCTGAGAGTAACTCAACTCACTTGATCATGCAACACCTCTCCGAGTGAGGTAATCAGTGTCTCTGCTGAACTGGGTCTCCATAGCCAAGACCGCATCTAGCCCGAGCCCTGGCCGTAGATCAGCGCTGCTCATCCAACTGCGAGAAACTCGTATTCTAAAATAACAACTACACCACATTTTTGTTTAAGTACCTCAGAGATTGATGAGCAGGAAACATTATGCAACTTAAGAAGTTTAACTTATTTTTTTTTTAAAAGTGTGATGATATCAGATTTAAACTTAAAATGAATTGTGATATGAATCCTTCGCTTTTGCTCATTAACTCGACTGTTTAATTCGGGTTCAGGCCTGCATACGTACTTAATTTACGCAGAATCTCATTTCTTTTGTGGACAGACTTAAAAATTCAAATTTATTTTAGATGAAAAATCAAGTTAACTGAGTCTTACGTGTCTTAGCAAGGTGTATCAGTGACGAGCGTCCGAACATTTGACTGCTTGCGGGCGGCACCAAATGTAACTGAGCCACTGAAACTCACAGATGAGGTGTGTACAAACACTTGATACGAGAGAGTAACAGGATCGCTACACTGCGCAGTTTTTATCTGAATGTTTGTAACCAAATTTTCGTCTGTAAAATTTACTTCATATAATTTGAGTTTAAAGTTGTGTACTGTAAGGGATACTGTAACTGAACTGGACTCATTAATTTATTCCTCATTTTCAAGCGTCAGAACTTTGAATTGGATCAAGTATTGCAACATTGGTGACTTTGACTCGTTGCTACACACAGTGCATCCAACATCCACTGAGCTATTATTGTTTAAAACATCTGCAAGCAAGTCATATATTGATATCCTTTTATTAAGCGATAGTACACCTCGTGAACATACCCATTGGATAAGTAGCTAGATAAAGTGTGTAAATTTTCACTTATGATTATTCCATTTCTGATGTGTTTAGTATTTTGTGTATCATGTTTTCTCGTATAATCGTCACACATTTTATTCTAAAATCAAGTTTGAAAAGTAGGGGTGCGACGATTATGTGGGGAAAAAATTTTTTGTTAGTTAAAGTTATTCATAAAAACAAAACCAGTTCATGGAAAGTACGTTTATTTAAAAAAAGGTGGAGTATACAAGAGCACGCCAAACAATCTATATTAATAATTCCTTAAACAAAAATCTTTCTTCTACTTTAAATAGAAAAACCAAAACTCTAACGCGAACGCAAGCCACTTGAATCTGACGTGAACTAACGTGTCGTAGTAAACACTTGCCACGAAAGAATACGGGCTATCAAATGTAGTTAACTCAGCACCTGACAGAGAGCGCGCGTTGCATCCAATCGGCGAGATATCGATATTTGACTATGTGCGCTCGCTCTATACGGGAAGTAACATAACCAAACATGAATGATGCGCTGGCTACATTTTTATAAGTGGTACGCCGCGGTAACGCAGACAATCAGATACAGGAAATACCGTTTAAAAATGTCTTAAAAGAAAATTTACACGTCAGACAACTTTGTATTTCCGTTAATTAAATAAATAAGTGGTAATGACCAAAATTAAATTTTAGATTATACCTACACCGCGGCGACGCAGACGATCAGATAAAGGAAATAACGTTTAAAAACGTCTTTATAAGAAAATTTACATGTCAAACAACTTCGTATTATTCCGTTAATTTATTAAGTAAGTGGTAATGACCGAATAAATATTAGATTTCTAATTTAAAATACATAGTTTTATACGGAAAAGATACCTACACAAAGCGCTCGGCATCTACTAGCGGGACCAAAAACATCATGCGACGTTTACGCAAGAAGTTTTTTTATCCCTATTTTGACAGCCTAAAATATGGTTGCGACGATTACGCGCGTGCGACCATTATACGATAAAACACGGTAATTAATACCCACTTAGAAATTAAAATAAAATTGCACTTTGTCAAAAGGATCCAGGATAAAGTCTTAAGTTTCCATAATTTACTAATGGCCCTCTGCGGTGTTCTCTGTGATTTATTTCCCGTAGCCCATCCTGAGGACGCAATTAAAACAAAGAAATCCACATGCGGTGTTCGTAGGTAGGCACTCCTTCTTAACTAACAGCCCGAGCCTCCAGCCAAATATTGTAACAGGACAATATAGTAATCCGGTAAAGGAAACGCGAGACAAGTAATGTCAGCAAACCTAGCAGCACGGAATGTCACTAAGTTTCTTTAAAGTGTGCAAAACTATTATAGAAGTGGTATATAGCAGCATTAAGGGGGAAATAGCTAGAAAACAATGCAGTAACGGTTCTCATAAATCAGCTGATGTACATGTGTACGAATGCTGAACGCACGAGTTTTTAGGTCAGTAGGGGTGCAAACCCACAAACTGTGATGTGCCATCTCATTTCCGAATACAACCCGAGCGTGCAATTTGAATTGTTTATTGTGAGTATAAGTAAGAGAAGAGAGAGGAGGAATGTGTCACGGTGCACACTTTGGGAACCTCTGGTCTGCACCATCATTATTTACCAACCACTGTAATGTAATGTGGCATGCGAGTGTACCAAGAAGCCTCTGAAGTGTGCCAAAAAGGTTTTCGTATTAATTAAAAAGTTCATATTTTAGTACTCCAGTCAATTTGTTTCAGAACCATTTTTAATATTACTACAGAATAATAGTACTTCAATTATTATAAATGTTTAAAAATAATATGAAAATATAAGCAGTGTGTTACCAATAACAATAAAGTTACGTTAAAGTACCATTAATTGGAACCAAAACACACATAGTTATAATTTTTCCAGAGTGAAAATTTTTTTTAAATTTATTACTAAAAAAATGAAAATTACTTCTTTTACTGTCATTATTTGCCACGGCTACAGATCGTACAAATTCACTTAGAGCGATTTTAATTTTACTGCCCCAGTCTCAAATAGCACGTCTGTAAACTTCAGTTAGCTCGAAATCTCGGCAGACAAAAAAAAAAGTCAAGCACGACGCCACGAAGTCTGTTTCAACTGTAAACAACAGATGTGCCGTGGGATACAGTTAGCCAAACAAGGGGGGAAGAGATGCACGCGCAGGTCTGTCTACGCTATCGGCTAAAAGCTATGGCAAGTTAAGTTGCAGCTATGAATTGTAAAGGACCAAATGTTTTTACGTCCGTGCATATGCTGCCGTGCCGTACCGTTGTCGCCTGGCCACAAACCGGGCATTGAACTCAATCTAGCCAGTGGCAGGGAATTCACTCAAGCAAAAGCAACGTCTGCCCATTCAACTGCCGGTAACTGTACGTGCTTAATCACTCATAATGCATCGTGTTCAAGTATTTGAGACAAAACTAGAAGTATTACGGCGTGCAGATTGTCATGAAGGCCACACTTATGTTGGTCGCACTTTAGTTTTAAGCAAGTCCACTGTGCGCATAATCGTACGAAATAAGGACTCTTACCAAAAGTTTATACAGGGTAATTATAAAGTCCGTGAAACATTTAAAAAAATCGGTACAGTGAAATGGCTAAGAATTATTTAACAAATTATACACCACGTGAAAGAAAAACTCTCAAAGTTTATTTTTCACTAGTTACAAATGTTCTATGTGTCCACCTTGCGTCACACGATACACATATAATCGATAGTCCAATTCTGCCCAACCCGACCCAGAATATCAGGAGTGATGGTAAGAGCAGCTGCTACGATGCGGTATCTCAATTCGTCAAGGTTCTGTGGTAGAGGTGGAACATAAACGCTATCCTTGATGTATCCCCACAAGAAAAAATCGCAGCACTTGGTCAGTGGCCGCCCCACGGCCCATCCAGCAATGTGGCAACGTCTCATTCAGATAATCTCGTACCACATTGTGGTAATGAGGTGGAGCACCATCTTGTTGGAAGATGAAGTCCCTGCTATCAGCTTCAAGTTGTGGCATAAGCCACAATTGCAGCATGTCGAGGGAGGTGATACCAGTGACAGTTCTCTCAGCGAAGAAGAAGGGGCCATAAACTGTCTTCTTTGACATGGCACAGAACACGTTAACTTTTGCCGAATCTCGGACGTGTTCGAGTGTTGCATGGGGATTCTCTGTCCCCCATATGAGTGTGTTGTGTCGGTTGACTCTTCCTGAGAGAAGAAAAGTGGCTTCGTCACTGAAGATTAATTTGCTTGCAAAGTCATCGTCTTCAAGACGGAACTGCAGTCGGAGCAATTTGTCATCGTGGCTGATGGCTTGCAGAAACTGCAATTTGTACGGCTTCACTCTTAATCGCTTATGAAGAATTTTCCACACTGTTGGCTGAGGGATGTTAAATTCTGCACTAGCCCGATAAGTTGACTTCTTGGGACTCCGCGCCATCACATCCCGTACACAAACCACTGTCTGTTGTGACACGCCTGGCCGACCCAACCGTTTAACAGCCGTCTTCCTCGAATTTCTTGTACCACTTCATTATGCTATTGTAAACTGGTGGTGTTTTGTTAAATTTGCCACGGAAAGCTCTTTGGACACTTACTACCGATTCGCTACGGGCGTATTCAAGCACACAAAAGGCTTTCTCTGCCTGGTTCGCAGCCATCTTCAGCAACTACATGCACTAGCGCCTCTGTCTGTTGTTTTTTAAAATAGTTTTTTGGCGCTACATTTAAAAAAACCTTGAGAGTTGTTCTTTCACGCTGTATATAATTTTTTACGTTATTCTTTTCCATTTCGCTGTACCGATTTTATGAAATGTTTCATGGACTTTATAATTATCCTGTATAAGTCTGATGCTGTTGGCTGTACTAGTGGGAATATATTTGACATTAGATAGTGGAAAAGAAATTTAAAGATGATTCACTTGGAAAAAGTTGTTAAATGAATGTTGCAATAAAAAAAAATTGGCCTGACAGGATTGGTGTGAACCATATGGTGATACGCGAATAAGCACTTTAATTTTTAAAAAATGGAAATGTAATTATCCGGACAGTAATATCGGTTTCACTGTCTGTAATGGATGGTTTGGAAAGGTACAGTAGGTGAGTTGAAGGTCACGCCCGGGCAGGCAAGTCAGCCGGCCGACTGACGATAAAGTACATAACCACATATCTCCCGTTACACTGTGTCATATTTGTTATACAAAGTGCGATGGGAGGCATATAAAAGATTAATGATGTGTCATATTTATATTTGAGTGTTAGTCTACGCATTTATATTACGTAAAGTATATATTCATACACAATTTTGGAACACATTAATTAAAATAGCCTTGCTATTTATGGAAACTAATGCTTCAGAATACACAATTTAGATAAACACGAGCATTTTTTGGAACAAATTAGTCATACTAAATGAGGGATAGGCGTACCTTAGCACATGCTTGATATAAACATTATTCAGTTAAATACTATCTGTAAGATTTGGCTACAGTAAACTTAAAAAAACATTTTTAGATTAAATATTTTTTGTTGCAGGCAGTTGATAATCCTGCTGTGGAGACTAGCTCTCTGGCTGGAGCTTCCAGAACAAGAGCTAGTTATAGCGGTGAAGGCAGTGCATGTCTCAAGACTGAATGTGTACCAGAAGATGATACACAGGCAGAAACTGCTACCTGCGGTACTAGTTTGATGTCTGACGTTTGTGTCAGTGTTTCAACAGATTGCAAGGGCCTTCACCAACATCAGCATTTGTGTTCATCAAGCAAACAAGACAAAGATGCTCCAGTTATAAGACAAGAGCCACTAGTACGTCATTTAGTTGAACACAACCGAACTAATACAGGGGAGCGTCCCTTCAAGTGTGATATGTGTAGTAAAACATTTGCTAGGAAAAAAAGTCTTATTGTACACATCAAGTTACACATAGGGGAGTTAACCTTCAAGTGTGAATTATGTAATAAGGCTTTTATTTCTAAAAGGGATCTCATTGCACACAACAGATCACATACAGGAGAGCGTCCCTTCAAGTGTGATGTGTGTAGTAAATTTTTTGCTAGTAAAAAAAATCTTACTGTACACAATAAGATACATACAGGGGAGCGTCCCTTCAATTGTGATGTATGTAGTAATTCATTTACTAGGAAGGAAGTATTTAATGCACACTACAGTCTACACACAGGGGAGCGTCCCTTTAAGTGTGAATTATGTGAGAAATCTTTTAGATCTAAACAACATCTAACCAGTCACATCAGGGTACATACAGAAGAGCATCGCTGCAGGTGTGAATTATGTAATAAATCTTTTAGTTCTAAAAAGGCTCTAATTGTACACAACAGGTCACATACTGGAGAACAGCCCTTCAGGTGTGAAGTGTGTAGTAAATCATTTTCTACGAAACAAAACCTTAATTATCACAACAGTGTGCATACAGGGGAATATCCTTTCAAGTGTGAAGTGTGTGGTAAATCATTTATTACAAAACAAAATCTTAATTTTCACAACAGTGTGCATACAGGGGAATGTCCTTTCAAGTGTGAAGTGTGTGGTAAATCATTTATTACAAAACAAAAACTTAATTTTCACAACAGTGAGCATAAAGGAGAGCATCCCTTTAAGTGTGAAGTGTGTAGCAAATTATTTTTCAGCAAACAATCACTTAATGAACACATCCGATTGCATACAGGGGAGCATCCCTTTAAGTGTGAATTATGTGAGAAGTCTTTTAGATCTAAAAAACGTCTGACCTATCACATCAGGGTTCATACAGGAGACCATCGCTACAAGTGTGAATTATGTAATAAGTCTTTTAGTTCTAAATGGTCTCTAATTGAACACAACAGGTCACATACAGGAGAGCATCCCTTCAAGTGTGAAGTTTGTGGCAAGTCTTTTACTATTAAAAAAAATCTGAAGCGACACATGAGTGTACATACAGGAGAGCGTCCCTTCAAGTGTGAAGTTTGTGGCAAGTCTTTTATTATTAAAAGGAATCTGAAGCTACACATGAGGGTACACACAGGGGAGCGTCACTTCAAGTGTGAAGTATGTAGTAAATCTCTACGTACTAAAAGGCTTTTTATGTTACACATTAGATTACATACAGATGAGTGTCTCTTCAAGTGTGAAGTGTGTAACATATCTTTCGCTAGGAAACAAACACTTATTTTACACAACAAGTTACATACAGGGGAACGTCCTTTCAAGTGTGAATTATGTGCTAAGTCTTTTAGTTTTAAAAGGTATCTGGATCTACACATCAGAGTACATACTGGGGAGCATCCCTTCAAGTGTGAAGTATGTAGTAAGTCTTTTAGTTGTAAAAGGGATCTGATTGTTCACATCAGGTTGCATACAGGGGAGCGTCCCTTCAAGTGTAATGTGTGTAGTAAATCATTTGCCAGGAAAGAAATATTTAATGCACACTACAGCTTACATAGACAGGAGTATCCCTTTAAGTGTGAATTATGTAGTAAGTCTTTCAGTTCTAAAACTCTTCTCATATTGCACAACAGATTGCATACAGGTGAGTGTCCCTTCAAGTGTGTTTTGTGTACTAAATCATTTAATAGGAAAGAGAAACTTATTACACATCTGAAATTACATACAAGAGAAATTTCCTTTAAATATTAACTTGTAGTAAATTATTTTATCAAAATGGTTACCATGTCATGCTCAGTAGAGTGCATACTCAGATTTTTGTCTCTTTAGTATGATATAATTAAACCAAGTCTATGGAAGCACCAGAAATAGCTGTTTCTTGGATATTAATTTGCTGAACTTCAGATCCAGTGGCAATATTTTTCAGGTGGCCAGTCATATTTCACTTTAGCAACTATAATTATTGCTGTACCAACAGGAATTAAAGTATTCTGTTGATAACTCTATAGAGGAGCTGTAAAAGTTTTCATTCAGGGTTACAGTTTGAGAACGAATGTGAAGAAACTCTTGTGAACATATCTTTTCCCACCTTCCTTAACTTTTTATTTATTTATTTTTGCCAGTTTAATATCTTTAGCTTGTTTTAATAGTTGAATTAAAAAAAAAAATTATCAATCCAAAATTGACACTAAAATATTCAACATTTAGTTTTAACGTATTGTCACGGGGTCACTGTTACTACCTGACAACTGGTATGATGATGAGAGGAAGTGTAATAATTGAATAAGGTGATTGAGAGATTAGGAATGTTTGTTCTTGGGAATGGAAAAAAAACAGTGAACACTAGGAACATCCACATTCAACCAATAATCGCATAGGAACTAAAACCATTTGTGCCAAATTTTATGGTTTGACTATATTTAATGGGCAGATAAGGTATTTTACAGTTTTAAGGTTAAATGCAATGTTTTACGAGCAAAACAGTTTACCGCTGGTTCTTTGTTGATGTCTGTGCATAAGAAAGAGGCATTTCTGTAAGCTGCATTCTAACCCTTGTTAGAAGTGTCTTTGTTGTGAGATGATTGCATTTTGTTGCTTGGCAAATTGATTTTTTTTTGTCTTATTGAACATTAATCACTATATTTCAGTTCACTAGTTGTCCGCTAGGGGTAATTGCATTAGGAGTGAATATGCCAAATAAATAAACAAATAAACAAAGCTACAATTTATGAAAGAACAGAGTATTTTGAGGTATGGTATAGGTAATACAGAAAATATTAAATTTGTGTATATAACAAAGAGGTTTTCTAATAATATTACATTTGCTATATTTATTTTAGTTTTTACTAATCTTTTGAAACTTCACATGCTTACCTTTTCTGACACTAAATTATCAGTTTGCGTACTTTTTTTTTGGGTGCTGATTTTAGTTTTAGTGAATTTTGCCAACACATGTTAAGAAAAAGATATAAAAAAAGTTCTATTTGTGTTTTCTCCTCCAGAGTTTTTAGATGAAATATTTATTTTTTCAAGTCCTTAATTTTTTATGCTATGAGAGCCTAAAAAATGTTGTGTACATGAATGTTAATGTAGTGATGATATGAATTAGAATAAATAAGGATTGTCTAGAATTTAAGTTTGCTGACACTACAAGTTTTGTTTATTTGTGTATTAAATTAGTTATTTTTTTCACCAATTTCTAATATTTAAATCTAAGTCCTGATTTATGTACTATATTTCTTAGTTCTATATGTAAAATTAATTTAATTATTTTAGTAGAACATCTGAACATAATTTGTTTAAAATATTTATTTGTAAAAATACTTATAATGTTTTAAACACAGAATTGGTTGTGTATAACATTTTACATTAAAATTAAATTAGGCTATGTAAAGGTGTATTTAATGGGAGGAGAGTTCTTTTTTTATACCTGCCCAAATGAAAATGTGTAGATTACTAACAACTTAAATTTTTTTTTTTTGTAATTGGCAGTACATGTTTATTTCCCAATTTTGTTGTAACAAATAGGTTATTTTTTTATTGCATTGACATATATCATACTATGTTTCTGGAGAGAACCATGTTAAAATAACAAATGAGTCGTCCATTTCCAAAACACGTTAAGTCCATAAAGTAAAATGTTTCAGGAAAGAAAAAAAAAGTTTTATTCTCTCCTAAAAGAGATAAAATAATGGGAAAATTAGTAGGTACACGTTTGTTTAATTGTGAACTTTGTATTGGTATTACTGTATAAAATCGCACAACAGCTTATTTTTAATAAATAAATATGTGTTGGACACTATTGGAACTGTATTTTGTAAACTTAATGAGTTTTGCAACTGTTTTGTCTAACAAAATGGCGGAATTCGGTAAATCAGGGATAGCATTAAAACAGTGTTTCAAAGCACAGTGTTTATTTTTATATACATGCAATTTGCAAACCCAACAGAACCACTCAATTTATAACTGCAAAATAAAATGTGTCTGCCATTTATGTGCAACTTAAATGCCCAAAACATTATCATCTTCTTTGGGTAGATCCCCAATATCGTCAACCTCCTCTTCTTCATGACTCTTTTGTATTAAACGTTCTTGGTTAATACAAAGCTGTTTGTAAAAAGATAACCTTTCATCCATAACCCAGTTCTCCCCATAGTGTTTCTGGAATAGTTTTTTGACATCTTCCAGCTTGGCAGCTTTGATAACCTCTCCTTTGGCAATGATACTTGGTGTGGTTTCATTCCATGACTTCCCTTTTCTGCAGATGCTTCTTGCAGTCCCAATACTTACACTGTAGGTGGTTTCTCCTCTGACTTTGATACCAGTGCTGGAATTCTGAATGATAATCCGTTTGCATGGTTGAAATTTAAAATTCCAGTTTGCAGGCAACTTGGCTGTACCTGATACAGTAGGAGTAGTTGCCGTCTTGGGTTTGCCCATTACAGAAGTTTTCCAGTCGTATACTTCTACATCAGTACCCATGTGATAGACAGTCCCAACACACTCAAAAATTTTGACATACCTACTCCTGTGGACTGACAATGTTATCTTTAGCTTTGACCTGTTTTTCAATCCTACCAAAAACTCTGTCGGGAGGAATGTATGAGTGGCCAACCACAGGATACACAAGATTCACACTTTTAACACTTTGGGGGCACATTTTGCCATCCAGGTACATACCATTCCAACCATTATGCAGTTCTTATTTTTTCCCCCGCAACCGTCACTTACTAGGTTTGCCGTATTGATACCTTCCAAGTCAGCATTGCATAACCTATGGTATATGGCAGAAGCAATTTGATTAGAACCTTTATTGAAATCGCTTTGCAACCATATGTAGCAAAATGTGTTCTCTTGTGTTTGATGATCTTTGGACGAACCTTCACAAACCGTGAAATTGTAGTAATACAACTGCCTCAAATAATATGACGACTGATCTGGAAGTTTGGGTAAAACCAAATTTTTCTGGCAGTCAAACGATATGGTTTTTGTTCCCTACACGTCAGTACGAAGAATATCAAAAAAGGCCTTCGCTTTAGCTTTGTGAACATTCAATTTTGTTTGCAGCTGTACTTTTTCCTCTTGATTGTGAGTGGCTTTGATGGTTTCTGTGCATTAAACAAAATGAACACACATCAGTTGATGGGGAACCGAACCCAATGTTGTAGTTCTCAAAAAAAGGTACAGTACGAAAGTACTCGTAATTAACTTGTAAGTCCTGAACCACTTTATCATTGTACCTAGCATTAAGTTTGGCTATTGACATATCACTAGGGAGGTAGTAGCGATACACATTTTTTGATCTGCAGTAATGTTTCTCAACTGTACATAATGATTCAATGAAACCCTTCAAAGCATCTCGCTTATTCTGAAATTTAGCTGTTTTTCTGTCACCTCCCCTTTTTTCTACAGATGTACAGCCTGAATGAAAATATTGTTTGCAATCATTCTGCACCCTGTCTCTACTAACTCCTAGAATGTTTGTAAATGTCTTTTTACATACCTGTACTCTTTGCACAACTCCTGCACGCTGTTTGTTACAATAATATCTAACTGTAACCTCTTTCCCTTTAACGTTGTTATGGGGTCTCTTACGATGTGGTGTTTCACACATAGTATTCTTCAAGATTAATTCATTTTGAAGTTGATGGTCTGGATGTACATAAAAGTTTTGGTTCATGTGTCGAACATCTTGCATGCTCAATTCACTGCACTTATATGAGCCTCTCTGGTGATGGCATGTAGGCATCCTCGGCAAGACCTTGCAGGTGTACCTAAAATAATAACGGTAAATATGTAGAGTAGCGGTATTTGCGGGGAAAAAAATGTTAAAAATCCGAAAAATACTTTTATTATATGCTCTTTAACTTCCTCTTTTCATTAAACCCGACGGAGATAAGAAATTCCAAATATGTACTTTAGGAGATATCGAATTTTTTAATGTTCATAACAATACCTGTGCATTCATGAGGCGTTCAACATTGTTTCTTGTTTACGAGTATGAATTATTATTTTTTCGTGACGTAGGTGAACGACATCATTTTCTACTAATGGCAAAGGAATTGTACCCGCCTCTAACTTAGGTGAGTTTTTAACGTTTAAAATTTTAATGTTTTATTTGTTATTTGGATATTGTTGCGCAAGTAATAAGTAAAAAAAAATTACGTGAGTTCCTACTGTTCATCCTTTGTCCCGGTTTGTTTGGTCATGTCAGTTACATTATAAATACTTTAAAACTAAACAACCATTAAAATTAATTCACATAATTTTTAATGTCCGCT
The DNA here is from genome assembly GCF_032445375.1 of Bacillus rossius redtenbacheri. NCBI lineage: Eukaryota > Metazoa > Arthropoda > Insecta > Phasmatodea > Bacillidae > Bacillus > Bacillus rossius. The sequence goes on along the minus strand of NC_086339.1, from coordinate 44,390,956 downwards.
TAGTTTGAAAGTATTTATAATGTAACTGACCTGACCTAATTGACCATTTTAATTAATTAGGCATTCACGAACACACTGCAAAATAAAAAAAAATGGTTAAGGTCGAATGATAGCACAGGTCTTGTATTGCAAGATAAGAACTGCGATATCTCCTAAAGTATTTGTAATTTCTTATCTCCGCCGGGTTTAATGAAAAGAGGAAGTGAAAAAGTATTTTCGGATTTTTAACATTTTTTTTTCGCAAATACTGCTCCACTACATATTTACCATGATAACAAAACTTTCATTAAACTGTTGAACGAGTTAAATCAAAAACCACAATGCAGTAAGATACACCATGAAGGGGAAGAGTTTATACTAACCTCATCCTCTGTGCTATAGATTTCTCCCATGTCTCCTTATTCCATGTCTTTTTTCTTGCATTCCCAGGTAAAGCTGGACGTATTGTTTCATCACTTTGCATTGTTATTTACGAATACAATACTTGACCAATTCCACCATAAAAATAACCAAGAAGAGAGCAAACAAAAACAATATTATGTAGGTTGATTACCTGTCCTTAAATAATTATTTTTACCTGTTTACCAACCAACACAACCAATTTTTAAGACCCAGTTACTATACAATCGACAAAAAAATGAACCTGGATGATCTCTGCCAACATTCGGTGGGTAAATACATTTTGGACATAACACATTTTGAATCTTTAGTACGAAATGTGAACAGAAAACTAGCTGGACTTAACGGCTTATGTAGCTTGTTGTGCTGGTGGACATAACAACTCACTAATAACAAGTATTGATACTGTTTTGGCCAAGGACTTGACGAGATTTGGAACTGTATCCAGTTTTCAATTCATATTTTCAGGGGGGGAAAACGGCTTTTGTAGCAGATTTGTTTCTTCGAGCGATGCATATTGCTATGCTCTACAAAATGGCGCACAAATCTCAATATCGGAAAATTGTGGACTTAACGAGTTTTGGAAATGGACGACTCAAATATAGGTCATGGTTCATCTATTGTGTCCTAGCTTTCAACAAACTAAAGATTCTTTTCTGTAAAATTCACATTTTGTTTGTCCTGTCAAAGCTTACCGTTCGTACGTTTTGAACGGGATTAAGTTTATAGTTTATTTATACTTATCCGACTCTGCCACCATTTTTATAGTTTGTTAAAGAACTGACTTATTATGTTTCAATCAATAATGATAATTCTGACATCCTTGTAGCAAGTTCAGGTGTCCCATGATGTGGTACATTATCACCTTTACTATTTAAAATTTTTATTCATGAAATTGTAAATGTACTTAAAAATTCTCAAGGTCTTTTGTTTGCAGACAATTTAAAATTTATAGAAAAATATTATCCAGCCAGGATTGTGTTTTATTCTAAAATGACATCAATACAACTGCTGCTTGGTTCTGTGCCGGAAATTTGGTATTTCGACACTTTTTTTTTCTTTCTAATTTTATATAATTTTAAATTATTTTTGGAAATTTTATTTTTCTTTATAATTTGGTTACTATAGGGTGATTTACACTTTGTTAGGCTGGTGTACTCCCCTAAGTTAAACTTTGTGCCAGTAGTCTGAAGCACCTTTCCCAGAGACCTATAGGATCTTTTGCAGATCTAAGACTTTGTTGGCAGCCAGTTTAAAATTTCCCTCGCTTGCAGGCACGTCCCAGGCCTGTAACGTTACATCACTTCATGACTAAAACCGCCTACAGCAGCTCTGGACGAGCTGTTACCATTTCTTAGAGGCGAGCTGACCATAGCCTTTACTGTTACGAATACGTATTAGGTTCTCTCCTCGAAAAGCACATCATGGATGCTTGTTCCCAGCGTCGTTGCGTTTCCCCCCCCCCCCCCCCTTACTCCCCCCCCCCCCTTCTTTCTGTTCTAAGAATTCGTCTAAGGCCAATGACCGGTCAGAGACCCCAGCAGACAGCGACCGTCTCCAAGGATGCCTTGCATAAAAAATGTGTGTGCCAAGATGGACCACCCCATGACACCTAGCGTCAAATTCGCGAACCTCACAGCCAACTTATCCTGTAGGCCGCCAGAGCGCAGCACTAGACTGCGCCCTTTATTCCCTTGGTAAAGCAGACGCCTTGGGCGAGTCGATTCTTTTTTATTTCAGACACCTCTCAACAGGTAGCGCTAAAGTCGGCCAGTGCTACCAACTTCGAGACATCAGTCAGAGTTTTTTTATGACGCCCACTCTGGGAACTTCGGGACCTTTCGGTTCGGACTCCCAGCCCCCTCCCCTCCACTTTTGATTCAAGATTTACTTTTAATTACTAGACGCGGTTCTCCACGAAACACTTCGCGTCGCGACTGCAGACGGACCATTTTGCGATAATCGGCGGATCGACGAGACACTGCAAGACTTCCATCCAGCCGCAACCGACTATGTAGTCGCCTAAATAAGGGATACTATCCCTATAATCTTTTTCAAGTAGTTTATTCCGTCTGCGTAGTACAAAATATAATAGTTATTTTTCTTTTAAATATATTTCTTTTGAAATGAAGAAATCAACCGCGCCCAGCCGCGTAATCGCGGGATCCAGTTCCTGGCTGGCGACGCATCGGTAAACAGAAGCCAACTCCCCTGTCTGGTGAGTGACGATCCGCGACTTTCCCCAACCTCCCCTTAACTTTTCCGGGCATTTTCTGCCCCGTATACTGTCTGTGTACAAGTTCTAATCAGTTTTGATTCGGACTGTTCCAGACAGGGTCCGAGAGCCGGACGCCGAATTGGCATTTTCATCTCCCTTCCACAACAGGACACAAGAGCCCTAGCATCATGTTCCCGCGTGATCTCCGGGAAACAAAGCCGCGACCTCCGGTGCTTCTGTATCTTTTGGCCCTTTTTTTGATCTTTCTTTAAATTACGCCGTCAAACAAAGTTAATCATACAAACATAATTTCTGGACTTTAAGTACATACCTCAACTGGGATAGTTTAAATATATGTGTTTTTTTATTGGTTTATGTATTTTTAGTAAATGAAACTTTGATAATTCCATGTACGGCCGGCCAATATTATGGAGTAATTATATTTCAGACGGAATCACACCTTGTTTTTGTTAATTTCTAATAAACTTGTGAACCTAAAGATCCACCCAGCAAGACAAAAATGGTAATCAGACCATGGTTTGCTGCTACAAAAATGGTAGTAGTTAGCATAGTCAGAACCTTGCTACAGTGCAAGCTAAATCTAGTCAATCTTAACTATGGGAAAACTACTCTTAGGTAAAACATTCACCAGAAAACTTCACTTTATTATTTTAGTTATGAATTAGAAAGTCACACTTTTACCAAGCCCATATTTTTCAAATACTTAGGTATCATTCTTGATTCAAAATTACTTTTTAATTATCTTATTGATTCCATAACAGCCAATACCAATAGAACACTTGATTTGGTCAAATACATTGCCTATTTTGCTTCTAATACTAATTCAATCTTATGTCTATATTTCCTTGGTAAGATCCTAATTAGAATATAACTCCATTATTTGGAACATCTTAAATAATTCCAACATTGACAAAATTTGCAAAGTAATCCAAATCATTGAATTATAGTAATAAAAAATGTACTAATTCAATGTGGGCACTACAGACTGGAAAAACTGGGAAAAGTCATGGAATTTGAAACAAGTCAGGAAAAATCTGGAAAAGTCAGGTTTTTTTTTGGTGAGTCAGGGACTTTTTTGAGATAAGCTTGTTTCAGCATTGTAATGTTTTCTTCAGTGTTCTTAAAAGTACTCGGAAAAAGTAATTGGGCTCAATTACAATTACTGTGGTGACAATGTAACTAATTACAAGTAAAAATTACTTTACATAGATGTAATCAGTAAAATTACAATTACTTTCCGCTACCATTTTAAAACTGACTTACAATATTTTTTTTTTACACACTGTTTCATTAATATACGTACATATATGTTTCGTTAAAAAAATGATTTCATATAATGATTAAATTTATTATCTTTAATTAAATGAATAATATTTGAGGACAAACTTGCTTGAATAACATCAAAAGACTTCATACAAGTAGCTACCTGTAATAAAAGTAACACTCTTTAAATTTTGGAATTGACCTTACAAAACAATTACAATCGTGGAAATACAGTAGCTAATGTCAGTAAATGTTGTAAAAAACAGTGTTAATACATATCATTAATAAAATTCATTTTCTAGTTTGCTTACCGTGCATAAGATCGTAGCACTAAAAGCGTAAAATTATAAACTTTACTAATATAAAAATGTATGTTCTTCTTGTTCTTAATTGTATTCATTATACGTTCCGAGAATAAAAGTAACGGCAAGTAAATATAAAGTATTGATTACCTTAATGTATCGATTACAATTAATGTTATGTATTAAGATTACAAGTACGAATTACATTTTTTAAATGTAACTCGTTACAAGTATAAATTACTTGAAAAGTAATCGTTACAAGTAATCCGATTACCTACTTGTAATTCGTTACTTAACAACACTGGTTTTCTTCAATGACTATTCGTTATTGAAACGTGAGTTAGCTGTATCATTTTCAGAATTGTGTGTGCATATTTCCGTATTCATCCAATAATCCAGGCAGAATTTTTTTTTAATGTGTGTTTAAAAGTATGGTGCACGGCTTATTCATAACTTGACAATACTGCAAGGCAACGCTGCATGGCTGAAGTTCCTTCAACCTCCAATGTTGGTTAACCTTGGCCGAAGTAATATACTGGCCTGCCAGATCAGCGGACATTTGTTTCTCGTTCTGCGCACATACGTAATGTTGGAGATACTGCAGACGATATTGGCGCTGGATTAGCATGGTCTCTGACAGAAATTTGAATATTTGAAAAGAAAAAATGCCAGATTGTGCAGTATAGCCTATGGTTGCCGCATCACAATAGAAAATCGAAAGAGAACGAAACAAAGTATTATAGTTTCCCCATATTTGGGTACGCGACCGAAATAAAATATATTCATTTCACTCCTATGCGCACGACCTCGCTCCCATGCACACGACCAACTTTCTGCTATTGTGAATCGTTAGGTTAGGAAACATGACGTTCATATCCTATGCACACGACCTACTGTTACTGTTACTGTTACTGTTACTGTTACTGTTACTGTTATTTTTTCAATTGAGAATCCAGCAATATTGGGTCACAATGAAGCCATTGAAACAAAAAAAAAAAACCTTTTGTAGGAATTATTTCCGAATTGGATGTTTAATACTACTGGCCTATAGAGGTAAAAGCATGTGATGAGGAAATTACTGATTTAAGAGTGCGAGGGAGATAATATTTTCTCGCGCGCGGTCAGTTGAAGTGGTTCATGTTTTCCTCGTAGGATAGCGTTGCATTCTGCCAGAAGAGCGTACGGCGCGACATCATGTGGAAATCCCACGAACTAGTAGAAAAACGGAATGCCACCTGGTGAGGGGGAGGGGGTAGTGGGGTGAGATAGAACAAATGAAGGACGGCTGATAGGGTGGGATGAGTCAGCTGAAGCAACCGAGGCAACGGCTTTGTGATGTGCTGAGAAGCACAAGACGACACTGGACTATCACGCCCGTTTCATACAAACCAGACAGAGCGGATGGATTTTTTTTTTTTCGTTTAAAGGAACGCCGATTTTATGCTTAACTGTTTCGGCGTCCATTTTATAACCTTTACGCTTCGTGGATGTTACTGTGTGATACAACACCACTTTGTTTAAATAAAAACCGTTCAACAGTTCTGGTACATAAAATATTACAAAGTAAAATTATCACTCATGTTTATTTTACATTTTACTGCAAACGAAAAAAAAAAAAAAAGAACTTTAGATACAAGTCTATACTACATACCTACGGTAATAGTTTAGTATTGTCATCTGTCTGACAACTGCAGAACGAAACTTCTTATTTATACCTTTTTTAATACACTTGACGTTTCTGACTCGTGTTTTATAACAAATATACCGTTGATTTGTAGAGAATAAAACACAACATAATTTGTTAATAGTTTGAGAAGATAACAGCATATTCAATTCTGAAAAATCGGCGACCTCGGCACTTTCCGCATTACAAAATATCGGCTTGAGCTCAACTTTTTCTGCTCTTATCGCGCGAGGTGGCGTTAATACCAATGGCGCGTCCTGATAGGCTGGAACAGTTTTCCGCTCTGTCTGGCCGGCGTCCCGGCACCCGAATTACTAGGTACTGGCTCAGGCAACTGAAGCTGAATTACTCCAGGAAATATTATCCTAATCAGTTTGCTAGTTTACTATTTTCTAAATGAAAATTTGTTGTTTCAACCAAATTTCGTTTCGAAGTAAAAAAAAAAAAAAAGTGAAGTCCGTGTAGTCTACGTTTTTCATTTTAAGAAAAGTCAAACAAGAATTTGTCCTTTTTTTCCCGCAATGGACCTAGATAATAGTTTATATATTTTCTGTAAATCCAAATGTCCATACTTTAATTTTAACTTTAAGTTAACTTTTATAAATGTATGTTGTGTATAATTAAGTCTACCTTTTTTTATCGATCAACATAATATTTGCTCCGTAACCAATTAAGTGAACTTAAAAGTCAATGTTACTGGCATTACAGTATATTACACATAAATTATTATTATTATTATTGCAATCACAACTGGTAATCATAATTTAAACAGAACTACTATAATCTATTTCATTGTACGAATTTTGACGTTTAGCTTGTGAGAAAAGTCTCTGTGCAAAGGATTGCAAAGATCTTATTTTACCAGAAAACTATTGGACTGCCAGAAACTTTTAAAAAAGTGAACGTCAAAGTTCGGACAACATGGACTTTATCTCAATGGAAGTTATTTCTGAATACAAAATATTACCATATCGGTTTTTCGAAATTGAATGACAGTTCACTATTATCATTGTGTTAGGTATGTTGAAATTGAGCCAACTTCTCGCTACAGAAAGGAAACGTATGTCTCTTCTCATATAACGTAGAACATGGTCGTGGTAACTACCCACCTATATACTACCTCTGAAGGTACAATTACTAAACTCGCATTCGCGGTGGCCTGGGTTTCAATCCTTTTTCAGAGAGTCTTGTTATATTTTAAGTAGTGTATCTATATTGCGGAAAATATTAGAATAAATTATATGTGTCGTTAAGAGCGTCTATGGTGGAAGGCCGCGGCCTAAGGTGTGGGAGGGCTTGCTGCCTGTCGCTCAGTGGCTGTTCTGTAATTGAAGCTACCATATATCTAAATATGATACAGAGACTATAACAGCTAATGAGCGACAGCCATTAACCCTAGCACACCGCGGCCTTCCAATAAAGATGCCCACGAAAGAGCCCATCGAAAATTAATATTGAAAGTTGTAATTAATTTGAGTGAAAAATTATGTTTTACTTAATATTTTTTTCGTTCATGTTACGTAGCGTTTTCTTTCCATAGGCTAGTCATAGGTTCACTAACGTAACCAAAGTAAGTTTACTCTTGGTTATTGAGCACACTATATATATATAAAGTTTACATATATATATAAAGTTTACATATATACACAACGTGTATCTAAAACATGTACAAACTTCGGCAGGCTGTTTCTGGAAAGAATACAAGACGAAAGCCTAATAACCACTTTACTCATAAATCGAGTTACGAACCTCCGAAAATGGAATTTTCCATATCTTGAAATTAACATCATCAGTACAGTAAGTAAACTGTGGCATATGATTTTTTTAGAAAGGAAACTTTACACCTTGCAAACGTGCTTTGTCATGCCTGCCCTGGTTTTTTTATATTTATTATTAGCTTTTCAGGTGGTAAAATGTGCTAAAACAGAAATGCAGTTATATTCATTGAAGGATGTTCATTACAACCTACATATCTAGTGGTGAAAAATTTGCATTCTACAAAATCATCAGACGCAGTGCAAGTTATTCAAGAATAAGAAAATTTGATTTTTGGGGGTTCAAAACTCCGAATCCATTGACGAGAAAATTATGGTACACAGGTTTACGTCTTGTATTTTCGCCAGGAATATTCTGCCAGAATTTGTCAGTATGTTTTAGATACACGTTGTATATAGAATACATTAGAAAGTTTACATATATATATATATTTATATGGAATACAGTAGAAAGTTTACACATATAATATATATAATACATTACTAACTTTAAAAATTTATATAGAATACTTTAGAAAGTTGACATTCCGTGTCCGGCCCTTGCAAGAATCGAAGCTTTACAAATCGCATCCACAAAATAATAAGAAATGTGTGCAGAAAATATAAAAGATTATGGAGTACCTATATTTTAAGAAAATTGTATGAAATGAATTTACAGTAGGATAGGTCCATGGGCGTATATAAGGGGGGGATTTTTGGCTCATTTGGGTATGTAGTAAAGTTCAAGGTCACATAGTCGTGTATGTATTAATAAAAAGTCACGAAAATGAAATATTGTCAGTAACATTAAATTTGGGGGAAATACAATATTTCAAAAATGTTACATGTTATGGGGTCAAAGGGTCAGGGTCTCTTGGCGTAGTGCAGGATGAGGATGTCTGTAATGGTGTAGGTGAAGCACCTTTATTGACTCAGTTTTCATGAGTCATTTTAGGCAGTCTCGGTTTTTCGCCAAAAGAGCCCAAAATCCTCCATGTTGGTTAGCTAAGTATTAGTAACAGTTCTTAAATTTCATTAAGATTTTTGGGGTATCAAATTGCTTCGAAGCTGTAGGTTCCAACAAGTCTTTGAGCGATAAAATACATAAACTTTCAAGTTATTTTCCACCAATAAGTTTTTTTTTTAAATTTACTATATAAAGTACGTCAAAATTTATTTTGAAATAAAGCATAGTCTTAGTAGAAAACCACATATGATACCACAAATTAACGATTAATTGTAAAAGATGGAATAGTACCTTAGTAGCCATTGCAATTTGTTTTCTATTTATCTGTTCATGCGTATTTATGAAATTTTTAGACAAGTGAGATTTTTTACAATGTTCCCCAGTCGCGGTGAAAATTACGATTATTGTAATGTACTCGCACAAAACAGAACAAGAGCACATAAAAGCTTCACCACCAATAGTAGTAAACATTGAATAATTGAAGCTATAGCAGCTTGTAAGATTCGTTTACCGTGCCCAAAAGTTTGAAATACCGTCAAATGGGGATACTTGAGCCACTTCAGAATGTTCAGCTTTGCATAAATGAGTACATTTTAATTTATAAAATACACTGTACAGGTTATATTTTGAGTAAAGCTATATAGAATAGACCCCCATAATGATATATTGCCCGAAGATATTTAAAATTTATTTATATTGATTTTTATGTATGGCTCAAGTTTAACAGGGTTTAGGGTAACTTGAGCCACCCATTCAGAAATACAGTTTGGTACATGTTTGACTTACATTGTCTAACTTTAACCACATAAAATATGATCGTTATTAACAATTACTACTACTATTAAAATTTGTAGATATAATTTTGTTTACATCAAAGGTTTATTAGATAAAATTTAAGGCATTGAATTAACACAAAACTATTATGCAAATTTGGTTATAGATCCACATCATAAATATTGAGATTATTGGCATTCAATTAATACCGTAATCTTAGGTGAGTAGGTAGTTACTACAATACCTACTAACAAGTTCAACCATCACTGTAAAACAACAGAAAAATTACACTTGAATTTATGCCTTCCTCTAACAATGGTAGGGGATGGCAATACCACAATAATGTCTTCCATTTTGAAAGTCCACTGATCATCGACAGCAGGGAAGATAAATGTTTTATCACATTTTGCACTTTTCCTCAACAGTTTACACTGATACTGACCTTGAAGCTCTAAGTAAATTTGACCGACATAGTATTTGTCCACCATTTTGTTTGAAGGGCCAGCAAACTTGATTCTTACCACAACAAAATCACCAACTTGAACATCTCCTGTGTAACTAACTTGGAGCGTATGTTCTTCTGTCACTCTGGTTACTGAAACTGGAGTATTGCCTTCACCTTCTGAAGATACCAAGTCAGGAGTGTCAGGATCATCTTCTGACTGGAACGATGTTCCGCTTACACTCTTCCCAGGGACAACACTCAGTCTTCTTCGTTTTTGCTTTGGGGTGGAAGTGGCATTTCTAGACTCTCTCAAATAGCTTTCCAATGATTTCGAGAGTCCATCAGAAATAGACATATTCCCAATAGTTGTAGCAGGCAGTTTTTTCAATACTTCCTCAGGATTGTAAGGATAAATTCCGGTCGCTCGAAATCCAGACTTCAAGTTCTTTTCAATTGATGGAGACAAACTCTTTAATGTACTTTTCAGGAGACGTGGAAGGACATCTTTTGGTATAGTTCCCTTGTGTTTCATTTTCCAGTCCATAAGAACTTGACGCCAATGACACTTTAGCGGGCGAAAGAAAGCCACATCCAAAGGTTGACAAAGATGAGTGCTGTTGGGAGGGAGCAGGATGAATCTAATATTGTACTCCTCACATTTTTGGATGACACTGAGAGTCAAATGGCTTGATAGATTGTCCCCAATCAATGCTTTCGGCTGGTCTTTAGTTGCTACCTTCTTGAAGTAGGCCAGTGCAACTGTCTCAAACCAGTCCTCGAATAATGCTGAATCAAACCATCCACTTTTTGAGGTATTATACCTTGCCCCTTCTGGTCCTCCTTCCTGCCATGTGTTATATAAGTGTTCCGCCTTGTAGACAAGGTATGGTGGAAGAAGAATTCCACTTGCTGTCCCTGCGAACATCAAGGAACTGGTCGCCTTACTGGAATCCATGATGCGTTCAGCACGTTTACAACCTCTCCGCACTATGACTTTGGATTTTCCAGGATCATCAACCAAATTTGTTTCGTCATAGTTTATTAACAGTTCAACAGGTATGTCCTGAATTGAATTTTTGAGGTTAGTGAAATATTCCCTCAGTGTTTCCTCATTGACCTGTGCCCTACTGCGCTTGATGTTCTCACTCAGCCTTATGGTGAGGGCATCTTTATGTCTTCCCAAGTAGGAACGACACCAATCTTCTCCAGGAAGATTGTTCTTAAAACGAGATACTGTAACACCTTTTTTGTCCAAATACTGTTTCACAATAAATCTAACATCTAAACATGAAAGGGGAAAGCCCCATTCTGCAGCTGTTATGATACTCTTCAGTAGAACTGCCTCTTCATCTTGTGATAATGCTGGTGGTCTCCCATATGGCTGAACATGAACTCCTTTCAGTTTTCGATTAAGTGTACACCTGTTCACTGAATATTTTTCTGCAGCGCTTCTGATTGATAATTTACCTTCGCTTACTGCTTTCATCGCATCTTCCATCGCTTTATTTGAGTAAGCAGCATATGTACTTCCTGGTTTCCTTGCATGCTTTCTGACCATTCTGGAACATGAAAATGTATAAAAGTAATTAAGTTGAATTTTATAGTCTATAATCTGCACCTAATTACTGGTCAAAATATACCTAGTATGTATTTTAGTAATTATTTGTATGATAATGCTTCAAAAACTAAACACAATGTGAACATAACATCAGATTTTATATAATTTGCGATTTTCATGCTTGTGGCTCAAGAAACCCCATAAGTGTCACAATTACAAACATTGTTAGCTAAAACAAAGTACATACAAATTAAGCAGGATGTATAAGCAATATGATATCATGCATACACCAATATGTTTTGGAAAAGTAGCCATCAAACAGTAAGCATATTAGTGTTTGTTGTACATAACAAGTTATTTTACTTACTTTTTATGGTATTTTACAAGAAAATACTAAAAACTATGCAGGAAATATGTTAAACACAATTAAACAATATTATCAATTTCAAAGTACCTCTTTAAAATGTGAAGTACTCAGCCATTATAAAAACATATGATTATGTATATTTTCAGCAGAGCTACCAACATGAAAAAAAAACTAATCTTAAATGGCTCAAGTTTCCCTGCTGTCTCAAGTATCCCCATTTGACGGTACTCCTCACTTACAAATAAGTGTAACTATGTTACACCGCGTACTGATACAAACATTTCGGGACCAATAACATTTTACGATGTAATTATAATATTCTATTGAACTGTACTCCTCCCCCGTGTATCCGGCATCCAGTTATCCGGAACTACAGTTGAGGAAAACATCTGCTGGCCCGTACAACCTCACAATGCGATGCCCTCCTCCCTTTCCTTTTTCCCCTCCGTCAAACCCATAACACCCATTCATTTGCCTTTTATGGTGGACGCGGTAGTTGCTTACAGCGTTACAACTTATCTTTCAGGTCGCACGTCGACCTCGGCCGGCCGCTAGTGCTAGATAGTGAATTGGCAATGCAGTTGTGCCGTATATATTTTGGACGTTTAGTATTTGTTTATACTGTGTTATGTGATGTCAGCAACAATTAACATTAATGTGTGTCCAGATGTAGCAATAGAAAATATGTAATGACTAAAAAGAGTCCTGGATAGCCGTTTTTAAATCCTCTGAAATCATGTTTTTAATAGACGCGATATATAATTGCTATGCTACGCTTATTTGATAAGTTTCCATTCACGTGTGACATTTCAAGAGTAGTACAGTTAGAGCACCCCTCAACAATAAGTCCCACAAGCGGAACTCCCGATATCCGGAACTAATTTTCCAAAAAAATTAAAACATTACAAAACACCTCCAATACATTTCCGCACTGGAACGAGGCGTTTTTGCTTTTGCCTGACTGTACATGTAGGCACGCGCGCGCACGTCTGTCAGAGAGCTAATTATAGCCTGTCTTTCCCTAGCATTGCGTAAATACACCGCTGGTTTTCACGTAGGACGTGAATTACTATAAAGATATTTATCCTATAAGTAGTTTTATTGATTCACTATGTCAAGTAAACGGAAAATTCCGGCCGGCCCGAGAGTATGTTTACCGACTCCCACTATACACGCTGACACACGTGATAGCGAGTAACATTTACTTCCAATGTGTGATGCTTTCAGTTTGTAGACAATAATTTAGTGTGCAAATATGTATTATGTAAATATTTATACTTTAATATATGGTTAAACAGTCTACTTTTATCTGTATTTTCTATCTCTGTGTTTTTAAACGAGATGCTTGAAGTGTTATTCTTGTGTATGTGAAATGTAAACTGTGCGTGGCAGTAACTATACACTCTACAGGAAGTGTGAATCACTAGCACGTCAACACAGAAGTAACACAACACTGTAGCTGTAGTCCTACTACCTCCCCCGAACCCTCTTCATCATCCTCTTCGCTCCCGCACGCCCCCACCCACCCACAGAGATAAGAAACACCCGCTTGCCAGCTTGCTAGAATGAAGGTTATTCAACCAGCCCGGAGTTTTACGACCCGGTACGTTTTGAAAACAGTACTTGTATATCTACATATGGCTATACATATAAGTTAATATGTGCAGCATGTAAAGGCCCTTTTATTTGCCTCCCTACCGCAACTCCCCTTACCCGAAATTTTCCCATAACCGGAATAGACCTCCCCCCAATGATTCCGGTTGAGGAGTGCTCTACTGTATTGCATAAGGCTGTGCGAACGTTCGAAATTTCGAACTCGAACCGAACTTTGAAATAGTTCGGTTCAAGTTCGTGTCAATAAATTTGGGTTCGAGTTCGTTTTTTGTGACAACACTAGAACTTGTTAGTTTCCACATTTTAATAATACTAGAACCACGATTTTTCGTATGCTCACGGCAAGGGCGCCCATATGGAAGTTAGTGGGGGAGGGGGGGGGGGCAGACTATATGATAGATTGTAAGGGGAGGGGGGCAGACCTTCAAAAATTGACAAAAAGTGTCAAAAATTACAATTTGCCAAAAATCCTCAAAAACCCATACATTTTTTCCTCTTCCTAAAAGCTGGGGGAGGGGGCCACGGCCCTACCCTGCCCATGGGTATGGGCGCCCTTGGCTCACGATTCCAAGGATGGCATTCGTAAAATCGCTGCCTTTGTAAAATCGGGGCAGGCCCATTTGCACCCCCCCCCCCTTTTTTTTTCTCCCCATTTTATTTCTTTAACTTTTCGAACTAAATATATTTGGTATTACTTGTGTGTATTTTGTCGTTATAAACAACATATTAAATATTAACGACTATTACTGAAACGAGGGGGGAAAAAAATCTCCGGCCGCAGCACATAGAGTATGACCACCAATTTATCTAGACACAAATTAAACAAGTATATGCACTTATATAATATTTTTCTGCACTAGTAAAGTCCAAATTAATTATACAGCCAGATTGAAACTGATGATCGTTTAGTAATGAATTTTATTTCTGTTTATTATATTTATTTTCCATTCCATTATTAATTTTTTTTTAATTTTCAACTTCAAAAACTACAGTAGCAGCCCTAGCAGGTAGGGGAGCGGGGGGTAATGAGGATCAGTGGGGAATGGCGATCACCTTCTTTTCTCTGTTCCTACGCATGATAGGCGCATCCCGACGTGTACTGCCATCTCTATTGACGCAATGGAACTACGTGCTCTTCCTACATTAGAGACGTGTTGTTCTCCAGTGTGTGAAGTAAAGTGAAAGTTTTTTTTGCTGTTTTCTTGTAATTTTCTGCACTTATTGCTTTAAATGTAAGTAATAACAATATACATATCGTCACTAAATAGTATTATTTACGTATTGCTAGTTATATTGACTTTATTTTAATGCAAAAGTGATTTAAAAAAAGTTAATATTAACGTTTCTGTTGCGACCAATAAGATGGTGGGCATGTTGGGGCAATGGAGATCAGTGTGATCGCCATTCCCCGCTTATGATCGCCATTCCCCGCAAGTTGTCATGATGGTTTAATTTAGTTTATTGCGTCAATTAGATCTATTTTGATTACATTTTTGGACAAAGACGTTGGTCAAGTCATGGTTACAAAATACAAAATATTGAATAAATAATAAGAAAAAAAATATTCTGAAACACTGTCAAACAATGTCTTTTCTTCTGTTGGTAATCATGATTGTAAAAAAATGGCCAGCGTTTTCATTGTTTTTAGCATTATCCTGAAACAATTGGTCTGATGCTTCCTATTTTTTGCGTGCACTTAATAAATGACTTTCCGAAACTCCATGGAATTGTCATGGTTTCAATTCCACCCCATTCCTCGCACCGCTTACAACCACTAGAAGTCACATTTTTTTGGGCCACTGAAGAAGGCATACTATAGGGAATGTGATATTTTTATGATGTTGAATGCACAGAGAATAATTAGGCCTGATGACTTTGCAGCTCTGTTTAATCGTGCCTATTCACATGTAGCCACAATTTCCAAAGGTGTATCAGGATTTAGAGCCACAGGGATTATGCCTCTGTATGTTAATATATTTACAAATGAAGACTTAATTTTTGAAATACAATGTGGAAACCAAACTACATTGCCCCAGGCTTCCTCTTCACAACAGGAGTCCACGCCATCAAATGAAATGCCTACAACAGAACCAATTGCCGCACCCACTTCTACATGGAACAGTCCTACAGTTTCTTTCGAAAGTGTTTCTCCTCTACATGCAAAAGCACAATCAGTGAACACTGTTTTGAAAGGTAGAAGAAACCAACATTCAGAGATATTGACTGCCACACCACATAAGAATAATTTGGAAATGAAGGCCCAAAAGAAAATCGAAGAAAGGAAAAAAAAACTTAACGAATCTGCACAACGAAAGAAAACAAAAGTGGACACTACATCAAGAAAACCTCCAGCAAGAAGATCCAGAAGGAACTTAAAAAAATGGAGTTTGCTTCAAGTGATACATCTTCAGAGTGCGACAATGTTTATAACAGAGATCTTTATGACGATGCTACAAGTAATGAAATTTCTGAGTCCGACGAGGGAAAATGCTTAGTGTGTGGTGAATTTGGTATGGAAAATGAAATGTGGTATAGGTGCACAGTTTGTAGGCTTTGTGCTCATTCTCTCTGTACTGGATGGGATAGTCCTGAAGGCTACACTTGCGACTTATGTGTACGTAAAAATGCAAAATGATTCTAAAGAATCAGTTAACGATGTATAATTACTTCTTACCTACTTCTTTTTTAATGCATACCTAGTCTAATTTGGATGTAGACTAATTAGCTGAAATTTTTTTATTAGGGCCAATTGTACCATGTAAATGCTGGTGCGCTGTTCATAAATTATTAATATCTGTTAATGTAGCCATAGTTATCCAAATGGCTGTAAATCGTTTAATTTAGTTTTAAAACAAGTTAACATTTGATGTTTTGATCACGATTGCCCCATATCATGATCGCTATTACCCCAAAATGTGTATAATGGCGATCAATGTAGTACATGTACTTAATATTTTTTAAATGTTAATGTTTTGTTAAAAATCAGTGGGTTACTATAAAATAATATAGTCTAAAGTGTGCCAAAAGTTTATGATTTTTTTTTCACTTTGTTAATAATGTTTATTTATGTTGAAAAACTGATTTCTACTTAAGTGATCGCCATTCCCCCCTGCTCCCCTAATATGGAGAACGACAGGCCAACGTGCTCTAATTTTCGTTTTCGGCAAAATGCCACGCAGCATCTAGTTTTCAGTGACATTTTAAATTATATACTTTTAGTTTCAAATCCCATTATTACCACGAGACAATACAAAGATGGCTGTATGTAATTATAATAACTGGATATGTAATAAACTAAAGAGATCAAAACTTGTAATTTTTTTTTCCCGATGTTGGTGAAACATGGTATGATCTCATTTTTAAGGATTCAGTTTGTCCTATCTACTGTCACCAGCGTGTGAACGTGGAATGCGCACTGGCTTCGCCAGCTTGACGCCGTCCCCGTTGCCTGATCTGAATTTTACGTGAATCTAAACTGTTTAATTAATTTTGGGTCTCAAGGGCGGGGTTCCTGGCCTCGTGGCTGCAGGCAGGGACGCGTCGACAAAGGACTCCCCGGGCTGTTTTGGCCTCCCAGGACGCCTTATTAATAAAAACACACACGTACTTTTAGCTGGTTTATTCCGTCGCACACTTTACACGTTACACGCTCAAGTAACTGGCCGCTTCATCGTCGACCTAAGCTCCACGCACGCCACCCACTATTGGCGGACTTTTTACGGCCACACGGTAGCCCAGTGGCAAGTACGTCGATAGGGGCTAATCCCGGCGAATTGCGAGTGGAATACTCTGGCAGACGATAAGTCTGTTCATACCTGTATGAAAGTCTGCGGCACGCAACATGAAATGCGTGGGGAAGTTGTTCACACGAAATTACTTAAAATCAAACACTACACAATAGTCACTGCGATTAGTCCCGTGTTCGGGTCTAGGTAAATTGTTCCACTCAACTGGTTAACTAACTGTGGCTACTCCGCGGGGTGGCGAGTGCCACGTTATGCTGGGTACGGGCGCGGTGGAATCCTGCAGGATATCACACACGTGACCATGGCGCGTCCCAGTTAATGACTCGTCTGAAAGTTTTAGATTCGCATTTGGCGCAGTGCCGCCCTGCGTGGGCGATGAACTACGTCCCGATGTGGGACTTTACAGCGTGAGGCGCAGGTGCCACGATGGGCCACCTAATCATTTACGTAGTATACTTAAAGTCCTGTGTCGGACTGCACATTTTATTAAAGGACCGCGCGGAGTCTCGAACGGTCGATTCGGGCCGACCGGGGAGCTGAATTAAAACGATTTGGCTATAATTACCTATTGTAGTGACTGGTGATGTTGGCGCGAAATTTGAGAGCTCCCCGTGTGTGGGCTGCCGGCCCGGGCGAGTGCTGGATGGCGACTGACTAACCTCCCTGGCCGCCGGGGCCAGGGAGGGGGGAAATTCCGCGGGAAAACTGCGGAGCGCGGGAAGATGACTTCGGCCAGTTTTGTGAATGATAACCCTTTATAAAATGATTATTAAATTAACATTAATTATTAATGGTTTTAGACTTATGAGTTTCTGTTTATCTTATCAAATGCATGAATAATTAATACCCTTGCGCAGTGCCACACCCGGCCGGGCGCTTTGCACACGTAGGAGGCCGTGACTGACGTCACGCCGTTCGGGGCACTGCACTACGTTGCCCGAAAGGGCGCGTTCGAGGCGCGGCACTGATCAGGTGTTGAGGACACATAACGGCCTGTGCTCTCAGAGGGAGCACCGGCGACGGCGTCAACTTTTAGTTTCAAATCCCATTATTACCACGAGACAATACAAAGATGGCCGTATGTAATTATAATAACTGGATATGTAATAAACTAAAGAGATCAAAACTTGTAATTTTTTTTTCCCGATGTTGGTGAAACATGGTATGATCTCATTTTTAAGGATTCAGTTTGTCCTATCTACTGCCACCAGCGTGTGAACGTGGAATGCGCACTGGCTTCGCCAGCCCGGCGCCGCCCGCCCTTTCCCGCGCTATCTTCCCACGCTGCGGCCGGTCTCGGATGCCACAGTCTCTGCGCTGCTGTTATTTGAATTATTCAGATACATGGAAAGTGTTATACACTCGTTTTAAAGATTTTGGAATCAAAAACAAACTAATATCATCAATTTAAAAATAAGTTACCTAACTTTTAATTTTCCCCCTTGCAGAAAGAAGCAGGTTTCCTTTGTCACTATTCTTTTTAAAACGCGTCTTATTGCCACCAATTGCAGCGTTTCCCACCTATTTCAATTTAAAAATGTGGCTTCGTGGTAGCGCGATACAACAAAACAAGTAGTGACGATCTCCGACATGTGCGACATCTGTTATGTGTTACTGCAATGAACCTCTGCGTGCGGAGTGCCCGACATCTGTGAGTGGACGCGTGAACTACGATGTGTAAAATTCGTTCTTTGTCTACCGATTACAAAGGTTACGGCGGAACAGATTTTTCAGCTGGTATTGCTTCTAAATGCATCCTGCTGTTTCTAACTCATGCACACATATGTGTTGTATAATATTATTATTTTGTTTCCCATTTCCAATCAAATTATACTAGCATTCGTCTACTAAACTTCGCCGTTTTTAGAAATAATTAGTTAATAAAATAAGACGCATACAGAAATTTCGTGTAATAACATTTTAAGATCCTTCCTTACTCTGCAAATAATATTTTACCAAAATCCAATTTATGTCATGGTATTTACAGAATCTGATCCACCGCAAACGTTGATTTTGCTGCTCGGAACCACATGTATCGCGCACTCTTAAGAATAGATGGAGGATACATGATATGTCCACCACAGTTCCTAATGCTGTCGCATTGAGGTTGAAAATAGCTATGTATTGTGTCTACCGGATATGGGAGCTACCACGTGGTTTAAGGGCACGTGGACCTGGCTATCCCCTCTCTGGGCCGTGACGTAGCCCAAGTGCGACAAGGCTCGCAACCCCCTATACAACGAAATACAAACTGCCAGCCCACTCTAAGCATTAGGCATGCTGTAATCTTACCGAAAGATGGTTGTCTAGGCTCTCCAGGCAACCCATACGCCTCAGCCTCGGCGTAGAGAAGAACATGTCACAGTTTGAACAGGTTTTATTGACTCCATTATACAACCGAATAACCCTCGCATCTCACAATATCACAATCACAAAGTGCCAACGGCAAATAAATCAGCCTATGGCGGGCCAGGACACCCTAGTCCTGGCCTAGTACATAGATATAATTGTCAACTGGTCCGAAATGTCCGCCCAGGGAATAAAATTATTATTAAAACAGTCTACATACCAGAGTAGGCCCCGAAGCAAAATAAAAGATTCAAGAATTTTTAATACTAGATGGATGTCAATGGATCAGAGATGCAACAGTTTATGTCCACGAGGTGTAGCGGCTACGTCCTGCTCTGGGTGACAATCGAGAGAGACCGGGCTTTTCCAGGGTGCCATGGTGACAGGAAGCTTCCTATTTACAGTTAGTTGTCGAATATGGTGTAAGAGAACACGTAAAAGAACAAACCCGGTACAACTAGTAACCTAAAAATTATACATGTTACCCTGATAAAACATCAATTAAAAAGCTGTTTAATATTTGTTTAAGTGTAAATGAGAGGGTTGGTTCTGACAACAGCCACTTAGGGCGCTGCTCCGTCCTTACACTGAAAGAAAACAAAACACTAGGGGTTATAATTACAGAAGTAAAAATACAAATTGTGTTAATTAAAATATTATTTTAGGGGTATGTGGCACAAACTTTATTCGCTTCTTGCAGGGCAGAAAAACACGTGTGCGCGCGCGCGCACACGACCGCACGCACGCACGCACACACACACACACACACACACACACACACACACACACATACACACATACACACTGGTTCCTGATGGCGGGTGGTTTGAAACCAGGAGATGGGTAAGAAGGGGCTGGGTGAGACATGAGGCACATTGGGCTTAGGAAGGACGTAGTCCCGGTCGACGTAAATCCCCCTCCTCCCTAAAAGAGCCCAAAGTGACTGCTACTCCCTCGTTCCTGCTGCCCTCTGTTGTCTCGTTATGTTGCTGGTTCGCCCCTTGTATCCTGCAACACGAAGTACGGGGCGCCACCTGGCGTGGCCTTAAGTCGTAGCGTGGTTCGGGGGTGGGTGACTCTTCCTCTGCTGCACCCCACATGGCTTCTGTGTCATCTGTGGCAGGTTCCGGTGGTTCTTCAAAGGTCACATAAAATGTGGTGTCTGTCAGTGACAGGTGCAGGGGCCACCTAGGTTCATCCTGTCGAATGTCTCTGGGCATGGCGGCACGTTCCCCAGTTTCCAGATTATGGGGACGGGTTCGAGCTCCACCCTTGTCCGCTCCATCCCTGCATCCTGCGTAAAACCTTTGAAGGTTGTCATATTGTCCGCCTGCTCTGTGTCTAGTTGTCTCGGCTGAAATGCGCCCGTTGTCGCTCGGATAGGCGATGCATTTTCTGTTTCCGGAAACCCCCGGAACTCAAAGTCAGCATATCTCCTGGGGGTTGATGTGACTGGGTCCTCTCCAGCCAGCAGGTTCTCGCTACTTGGAGTTGCAGGTTCGTATCCGTCACCTGACAAGTGGTCGTCACCTTCTTCGGCTGCCAACCTAACTGTGTCCCGGTGATATTTCGCCATCTGCCCCATTGGTAGTCGAACAACCATGGTGGTAGTACCTAGCACTTCGACATCGGGATGGGGCCAACCCACTTCGGTGCCAGCCCAGCGAGGAAGTTATGTTGTCGCGCGGACAGAGGGTGGAGCCGGACATAAATCATCAGGCCAGGTTTGAGACTCAGGGGTGGTCGGGTCATGGTTGGCGTGGTGTTTTCCTTGTGGCTTGCCTGGTTACGCCGTATGCCATCGCGGGCATCCTTCCAGCCCCTGACTCGCTCCTCGGGACTAGCTTCCTCATGCTCCGGGTCGAGGCTCTCGACGTGATATTGCCGGAGCAAAAGGAGATTCAGCCCCTGTACCAGCTTCGCCGGTGACAATGTTTATTCGACGGCATAAACAGTGCAGGATGTCTGGGAGGTGCTGGTCCCACTGGGTGTGATCGTCCTTCAATCGTAGTCTCAGTTATACCTTGAGTTCCTGGTTCCACCTCTCAGGATTTGCTTTGGGATGGTGCACAGGGGTTGTGTGCGGAAACAATCGTAATTTCGTGCAAAGTTATGCCCACCTATGCCTCGGGAACTGGGTGGCATTATCCGTCAAGAGTACACATGGATATCCCTACCAAGGCGCGTGTAAATGTCCCGGCCCAACAGTTCGACAAGGAGTACACTTCTATCCATCTCGTGAAACAGTCAGTTCCGACCAGCAAGAACCTTTTGCCCTGGGGTGAGCACTGGTACGGCCCCATCAGATGGAGCGCGACCGTGTGGAACGGTTCGGCTGGTAGGTGCGGCACCTGCTGCTCCCATTCATCCGGATACCGCGACTTGCACCACTGGCTGTGCCGAGAGTTCCGCACGGCATTACGTACGAACCTGCCCATGCCTGGCCAGTAGAGCAACTCCCTAATGACCCACATCATCTCGTGCATGCTGAGATGGCCGACGAATCTGTTTACATGAAGCAACTGGAAAATCTGTTTGTGTGGGTTCGAACGTCCGCCATGTTTGTTGACTCCCGGCGGTGCAGGATTGTAAGTGACCATCAGCCACTCGGTAGCCTTCGCATTCTGCTACTGCATACTTCTGTATTAATTCTTTCGTGCCTCCATCGACCCGCTGCTTCTTTCGCACAAACTCGTCCAGATCGTCCAGTTCGATGCCGGGGGGCAGGGTGGAGGGTGTCTACTCGCTGATGTTATGTAGGCCTCCGTCTCGAGTGTCCGTGTTCCGGGTTCGGCTAGCGGAAGGTAGGAGTTTGTACCAGTCGGCATCTTCCCGAGCTACTACTATCATGTCAGGGTTTCGGGACAGTTCGTTGGCGAGCTTGTAGTTTTTACCATGAACATGTTCGATGGTAAAGGTGAGCACCTGCAGTAACATGGACTGGCGGCCCTGCATGACCGCCAACCATTTAAGGCACTGGCTGTCCATCATTAGTACAAAGTGCTGCCCCTCCAGGAGCGGTCGGTACCTCCTTAGTGCCCAGACTACACCTAAATATTCATGTTCATTGACGGTGTAGCGCCGCTCGACGTCGCCGAATTCGGCACTGGCATATTTGATTATTCTTGTCTCGCCCCGGTCGCCGATCTGAAACAGGATGGTGCCGATCCCCTCCTGGCTTGTGTCTGTCTGTACAATTAGTGGTTAGTTTGGGTCGAGTCGAGCTAGAAGGTGGCATTGCCGTAAGCTGTGTTTCGGTTCCAGTAAAGCATCCTACACGGTCCGCATCCTTGAACGGTTTCTTCGAGGAAAGCAGCTCCGTCATAAGTGTGGCAACAGTGGAAAACTCCGGAATAAATGCATAGAGCCAATTATCCAGCCCGAGAAAACGTTGCAGTTGCTTCCGCATTCGGGGTGGGAGTATGTCCAGGATTGTGTCGAGCTGTTGTTTTGTCGACCGGTTCCCCTCCTTGTTTACCACCAGCACCAGAAAATCAAACTAAGTGGTGACAATGTGACACTTTTTCCTGTTGCAGTTAGTCCGTGAGTCGCGAGTCGCTTTAGCACCAGCACCAGATGGTGGGCATCGTCCTCTCAGGTTTGTGATCATATTATAACATCGTCTTGGTAGGCTGCTGCGAAATCCCCTGAGTAGTCACCCAACACCTGCGTAATCATATTCTGACATGTGGTCGAAGCATATTGCAGGCCAAATGGTATTGCACAGAATTGAAACCGGAATTTTTGGGTCTGTCTTCCTGGTGGATGGGCATTTGCCAGTAACCTGACTTAAGGTCGAGACGTAAAAATTGTTGCGTTTCAGAGACCGGCGATGGTGTTGGCTATTTTCAACAGAGGGGGTGGGGCGTTCACCGTTGATTTGTTAATAGGCTTGAAGTCAACGCAAAAGCGTAAACTACCGACTTTCTTCTCCGCGAGCATAATCTGAAAGTTATAGGGACTTTCTGAGGGTTCTATGATCCCGTCACATAGCATGTCCCAGACTTGCGTGAGAATTGTTTTCCTTCCTGTGTCTCTGTAACTGCCTGGAGGTATGAATGTGGGTTAGTGGGGGCAGGTTGGTATTGCGTGTTCTGCTACTGTCATACATTTCAAAGGATAGGCTGAGGCCAACACACGACTCTGCTGGTCGAGGACACTCTGCATCGCGGCATGGAGTTCGAGGGGGAACACCATGGCCGAACTTGTCGAGGCTGACCTTAGTTTGTGGTGACAGTGTCGACTGCCCTACACCATGGAGCATCCACCTGCCCTGGGTTCCGACATGCAGGCACCCCGTCCGCACCTCGAAGTGAGTATCCTTCTTACTCAGCCACGGCAGCCCTAGGATGACATCATCCCTCAGCCCCTTGACCATCAGCACTGTCGTGGTGGAGTCCTGGTCGCGAACGCGGATGTGCAGCATCGCGACACCCTGCTTGTCGCAGGCGTCGCCTATGGTGGCCAGCTGGAGCCGGCCCTCCTGAGGCACTCAGTGGTCTCCCTCAACGAGTCTGGCAGCGAAACAATTGTGACTTGCTGCTGTGTATATCAGGGCGTTAACAGTGTGTCCATTGAACACCACTGGCACCTGGATGAGGTATCCCTCGGCGGCGTTCACGTGGCCCAAGAGGGGCCCAGTCGGCATCGGCAAGCAGATGCTGTTCGGATTCAACACAGGGGTGGGTTGGTGGTCTACCACGCCATCCCCTGCGGCCTGTTTCCCGCTGGCTGGTCGTGGACTCCTCCGGGCCAGAACTGGTTCCGTATCGGGCAGTCTTTGTGCCAGTGGTACACAGGTCTCGGGTACATCTGGTGTCTGGGAGGGGGTCCCTCTTCTATGGCTCGGTAACACCAGGCCAGCATTGACCTGTTTTCTCCCTGGGAAAGGTCGGTGAGTGGATCAGACATGGTGGTGCCACCCCCGCGCCAGCTTATGCAGACCGACGAGACGGTTCTGAGGGAGCCGGCAAAGGGATCAGTGAACACAAACAGGTGCCTTGTTCCGACGGAGCCAGCGAAGGAACCAGTGTCCAGACAGAAACAACCAGCAGAGAATCTGGAGCAGAAGGGTATGCACCAGCAGCTGGCCGGACTATCACCGGTGGGAGCACCAACGCCAAGTCACTGCACCTTCCTTTCAGGGGGTTAGAGCACACTCATGACCAGAGACGAGAGCAACGGGAGGGGCTGCGTTTGGAGCTGGTACACACACAGCCAACTCGGGAGTTCGAGCAGGGCAAGGAAGGTACCCAGCAGGCTGCAAGACTACGTGTTGATATATTAAGGGGGAAAGTGTCGTGTAGGACTTGTGTAGTGGAGAGGTAGGTGGCCCTGCGGGGGTCGGCTAGATGGTACAGGACGTGTGTAGTGGAGAGGTGGGTGGCCCTGCGGGGGTCGGCTAGATGGCACAGGACGTGTGTAGTGGAGAGGTGGGTGTCCCTGCGGGGGTCGGCTAGATGGTACAGGACGTGTGTAGTGTAGAGGTGGGTTGCCCTGCGGGGGTCGGCTAGATGGTACAGGACATGTGTAGTGGAGAAGTGGGTGGCCCTGCAGGGGTCGGCTAGATGGTACAGGACATTGTAGTGGAGAGGTGGGTGGCCCTGCGGGGGTCGGCTAGATGGTCAGGACGTGTGTAGTGGAGAGGTGGGTGGCCCTGCGGGGGTCGGCTAAATGGTACAGGACGTGTGTAGTGTAGAGGTGGGTGGCTCTGCGGGGGTCGGCTAGATGGTACAGGACGTGTGTAGTGGAGAGGTGGGTGGCCCTGCGGAGTTCGGCTAGATGGTACAGGATGTGTGTAGTGGAGAGGTGGGTGGCCCTGCGGGGATCGGCTAGATGGTACAGGACGTGTGTAGTGGAGAGGTGGGTGGCCCTGCGGGGGTCGGCTGGATGGTACAGGACGTGTGTAGTGGAGAGGTGGGTGGCCCTGCGGGGGTCGGCTAGATGGTACAGGATGTGTGTAGTGTAGAGGTGGGTGGCCCTGCGGGGTTCGGCTAGATGGTCAGGACGTGTGTAGTGGAGAGGTGGGTGGCCCTGCAGGGGTCGGCTAGATTGTACAGGACGTGTGTAGTGTAGAGGTGGGTGGCCCTGCGGGGTTCGGCTAGATGGTGTTTGTGAAGTCGTTCGTTTGAGTGTGTTGATACCTACCGTGTTCGGGAGTGTAAGGATACAAGGAAGATGTTGAATAGCGGGCGAAGCACTAACAGCATGCCAGGAAGAACACAATACAGACAAATACCATTTCAGTCGTAAAGTGCAGAATTGCATTCTGTGTATGGGGGCTCAGAGTGTAGAGGAGGTGGTAGCTCTACTTGAAACCCTCGACAGGCGAGATGAGAGAGCGGAAGGGTTGTGAGGCAGGGACCCGGGCTACCAGGACAGGCAGGGGAGACAGGGGAACTGGAATTTAAATGGATAGAGGGGGACGATCCAACCCAGCCTGAGACACAGTGTTGTGTTTTGAAAACCAGGGAACAAATCCAAGTTATGCATGACAGGTAAGATTTTGAGAGAAATGTAAAAGGTCCAACTAACATGTTACAAAGTGTGCTGGAAATTTGGTATTTCGACACGTTTTTTTAATTGTTTATATAATTTTAAATTATTTTTGGAAATTTTATTTTTCTTTATAATTTGGTTACCATAGGGTGATTTACTCTTTGTTAGGCTAGTGTATTCCCTTTAGTTAAACTTTGTGCCAGTAGACTGAAGCACCATTCCCAGAGACCTATCTGAGCTTTTGCAAATCTAAGACTTCGTTGGCAGCCTATTTAACATTTCCCTCGCTTGCAGGCACGTCCCAGGTTTGTAACATTACTTCACTTCATGACAAAAACTGCATACAACAGCTCTGGATGACTTGTTACCATTTCTCAGAGACGAGCTGATCGTAGCCTTTCCCGTCACGCATACGTCTTAGGTTCACTCCTCGAAAGTCACGACTAGGACGCTCGTTCCCAGCCTCGTTGCACCCCCACCCCTCCCAGCTCACTCCGGTTCTCAGAATTTAGTCCAGGACCAACGACCGGTCGTAAACCCCGCCAGGCAGTGACAGTCTCCAAGGACGACTGGCATAAAAAATGTGTGTGCAAAGATGGACCACACACAACATCTAGCGGCGGACATAGCAACTTCTTCTCTTGTGGCGAGCCCGTGGAGCTGACCACCGCAACATCTGGTGACAAACTTACTAACCTCCCAGCTAACTTCCTCTGTAGGCCGCCAGAGTGCAGCACCAGACTGCGCCCTTTATCCCCTTGTTATAGCAGACGCCTTGGGCGAGTCGATTCTTTTTTATTTCAGACCCCCCACAACAGGTAGCGCTAAAGTCGGCCAGTGCTACCAACTTCAAGACATCTAAGTCAGAGTTTTTTTATGATGCCCACTCGGGGAACTTCGGAACCTTTCGGTCCGGACGTCCCAGTTCCCCCCTCCATTTTTGATTGAACATTTACTTTTAATTACGAGACGCGGTTCTTAGCGAGACACTTCGCGTCGCGACTGCAGACGGACCGTTTGCGATTATCGGCGAGTCGACGAGACACTGCAAGACTTCCATCCGGCCATCACCGACGATGTAGTCCATTAAATAAGGGATGCTATCCCTGTAATCTGCTTTAAGTAGTTTAGTCTGTCTGCATAGTACAAAGTGTAATAGTTAGTCTTCTTTTAAATTATTTCTTTTGAAATGGTGGAAACGTCCGCGCTCAACCGCGTATTCGCGGGATCCAGTTCCTGGCTGGCGACGCATCGGAAAATAGAAGCCAACTTCCCTGTCTGGTGAGTGACGATCCGCGACATCCCCCACCTTCCCCTTAAATTTTGCGGACATTCTCTGCCCAGTTTATACTGTCTGTGTTCTAGTTCTGATCAGTTTTGATTCGGACTGTTCGCAGACAGGGTCCGAGCCGGATGCCGAATTGGCATTTTCACCACCCTTCCTCAACAACTCACAGGCTCCCTGCCATCATGTTCCCGATGTATCTCCGGGAAACGAAGCCCCAACCTCCGGTGCTACTATATCTATTAACCTTTTTCTGAACTTTCTTAAACTACGCCGTCAGACGAAGTTCATCAGATAAACATAATTTCTGGACTTTCAGAATACTGGGATGGTTTAAATATATTTGTATTTTTTTATTGGTTCGTGTATTTTTTTAATGAAACCTTTTTATAATTTAATTTCGGGTCGACCCATATTTTTATTTTTTCTTTCTGAATATACCTGAGAGTTATTTAAGTACGTAATTGATAGACTTGCCATACGTCCCGGTTTCGCCGGGACAGTCCCGGATATACTGGGTTGTCCCGGTGTCCCGCCCGGTTGTTGAAATTGTCCCGGTTTAGATTCAGGGCATAGTTTCTTGGAAATAATTGAGCAAAATTATTAGATCAGAGAATGATTAATCTGCTCTTGTGTGATCAGTAACATTTTGGTAAGTAACACAGTAATACAAATTTACTGAAGTCGGCAGCAGAGAAGTCCGTTGGAGGCGAAGCCTGCAGTCGACATAACCTTGAATCAACCAATATGCATCCCGCCCCCACGTGATTGTCATTGTCAATAAGTTTCCCCACACTAGCAGCGCCAAAATATACCTACCACTTACGAAACTGCCCGACTTGTACCGAGCACTAACGGAATCTCGCGGTAGTCGCCATCTCCAACAGTCCATCAGTCACGTACTACAATAGCATGTACATGTGTGCAGTATTAGTTATTAATTTGACGCCACTCCCGCTGCCTGTTTTAGTTTTTTAATTAAATATTAGCGTTGGAAAGAATCTCAGGGGTTTTAACGGGGGTTCGGCCTCGTGGCTGCAGGCAGGAGCGCGTCTCGGTTCAAAAATTACCTGGACTGTTCAGGCCACCCAGGACGCCTTGTAAATGAATGGTAAACGAGTTACAGGACACTGCACTTTATTCAGTATTGATACACTTATTCGTTCCGATACTGGCCGCGTCCGTTGTCGGACCGCTGTGACACGCGTATCTCTGAACGTAACGGCGCACGCGACCAAGATAGATTGCAAAGTAATATCGACAAGCTGAAATGGTGGATACTCGTCCCTATGAAAGGTTTGGCAGATAGTCACGGAACTGGTGTTGCCACAACTTAGACTGACATTTAAATACGTAGAGAAGTTCCTATGTTCAGGATTGTTTGCAGTCTAGCCTGCGACGAAATATTAATGTCTCTAAAATTATGTGGATACGCCAACTGGAGACGTACACGTTAAAGTCTCTTGGAAATGAAAGTTATTTAGTTAAAACACACGTTACAAATTACACGTTTAGATTGATGATAATTAAAAGGCGAAAGTTAGTCAGTAGCATTCAACACTCGTTACAAAGAGCCTACGGTAATAACGATTAACTGGCTATGAGGCCGAAAACTGCGTAACACTATACACTGTCCTTAAACTGGACATGATATTACGTAGAACATGAGAAAATTCCCTGTCGGGATAAAAATTAATAAGTTACGAGTCGCACGAAATATCGTACGACTGAGGTGGGGTCGGCGCCGAGCAAGTTAAAGGATTTTAAAAGACTTACACTATTGCTGATATGGAGATGAAGCGCGAAAGTTGATGGCCCGACGTTCGCGGAGCGCCCGACCCCTTCGAGCTCCCGACGGTAACTGAGCGCGAGACCGCCCTGCGGCCTCGTGCCTAACCACGTGGAACGCGGGAAAACCGACCCGGCCAGTTTTGGACTTAAAGACAAGTTACACAATATATGCTTATAAAACAATTAGACATAATTTCCCTTACATGAATCCACTTTTAAATTGTTATTAATTTAGTTGTTTTAATTTGACAAAATAATTATACAATTAATTAGGCGCATTGCCACACCCGGTCGGGCGCTGACGTCGCTTTGGTGTTCGTCGCGGCGCACTTTCACACAATCCGCGGTCACCACGCTCGGGCGCGTTCGATGTAGTGATAGGCAGAACGGTTCTTTTGACCGAATCGGTTCTTTTGGATCAGTTCTGTGAAATGATTCGTTCAGAACGATTCGTTCATCTCGGTCAATTCGTTCTTTTCTGTGTATGGGATCTGGCTCTTTTATCAGGTGTCGTAACTCGTTCATCCTTTAGAGTATTAGGTACATGTTTTTGTATTTGAACATTGCTTTCTGTAGCCAGTGAATCACAGTTGCGTATATGAAACAAGATTATTTATATTTTATTACTTTTTAAGTCAAAATATTAATATATAGGCTATTTACACTCTAGTGACAGTAAAATGTTTACATGTAGACCAACTAATTTAGAGAAAAAAAGACAAAAATTTAATACTACTACTGCGATTCAGTATGAAGAGAAACAAATGATGTACATTAATTAACCCAAAAATGGTAAGTGTGAACATTTGTAGTTACTTTCCCTGTTATTTTTAAATCATACGGTTTTTGTTTTGTTTTTTATTTCCAAATTTGTGTATGTGAATGTGAAAAAGCAAATTTAAACCACTACTTAACAGTTGACATTTTCATGTATAGATACTTTTCATGTTACCCTATTTTATTTGATCAGTTATCGTTTGCTCTTGTGAACATGCGCACGCTGTAATTACTAATTCTTCAGACTCCTGACGTCATGAATCATTTCACGAACGAATCAGACCGGACGCGTGGCCGGTTCTCTCATCTCGTTCTCTCGTTCTCTCCGCGTTTTCGTTCTTCGGAATCTTTCAAGGTACCGGCTCTCAAAGAGCCGGTTCTTTACATCACGAACGAATCGCAAGATTTCGTTCTCTCAAAGATTCGTTCTTTTTGAAAGAATCGTTCACGAACGACCCATCACTAGCTTCGATGCACTTAGGAGCAAGTGTTGTTGTGGCATAACGACCTTTGCGGACCAGAGGGAGCACCGGCGGTTGGCGTCAAATTTATTATTAATATTAAGTATTAACTATTCATCGTCATTTCAGTGTGTTTTACAGTAGTTAAATATATAGCCTTAATCGATTTAATAACTATTTGTACAGTTTTCCTTGCATCAAGTAGGCAAAACAATGTAACAGTTTGTGCGACAGTGTGACTTTGTGTTTTTCATCGAGTAATCTAACCTCAAAACGATGCCGAAAAGAGTCTGCAAATTTAGTGAAAGCCTTCAGAGTAAATTTCCGTTTTTAAAAAAGGTATGTACAGATGATGATAGAGTCAAATGTGAACAATGTGGCTCTGACTTTTCCGTTGCTCACGGAGGACAATCTGATATTAACGACCATTTAAACTCAAAGAAACACAAAAATAGCTTACTAAGCCTTGCTGGATCGTCAAAAATATCAAATTTTTTAAAAAATACAAATCCTCTTGATTCTGAATATGAAATAGCTGCCAAAGAAGCGACATTCGCCTATCATACATCAAATCACAACATAAGCTTCAATTCCAACACATGTTCCTCTAGATTGATTTCCAAATTTTTTGAACAAAAATTTTAATTGGGAAAAACCAAATGTGAGGCTATAATATTAAATTTTATAGCACCTTTAGCGCTGGAAGAATTAAAGAATGATTTAATAAATGCAAATTTTGTTGCGCTAAGTATGGATGCTTCCAACAGAAAAGAGGTTAAACTTGTCCCCATAGTTTTGCGTTATTTTAAACAGGAATCTGGAGTGCAAGTCAAACTACTAGAATTTTAATCTGTACCTGGTGAAACTGCAGACATATTAACAAGTCATCTTATGACAGTCATCAAGGAAAATAAACTGGAAGATAAAGTAGTGGGCTTTTGTGGTGACAATTGCAACACAAACTTTGGTGGAGTCAAGAGGGCAGGGAAAAACAATGTTTTTACTCTTGTAAAGAATGAACTGGGGAGAACAATAAATGGTATCGGTTGTGGAGCTCACATTGTCCACAACGCAGTCCAGACTGCAGTAGATGTGCTTCCCATTGAAGTCGAAGCCCTTGTAGTAAAGATTTACAAGTATTTTCACATCTATACAGTAAGCGTCACTCAGCTCAAAGAGTTCTGTGAGTTTGCAGATGTTGAATATCGTAAATTATTAAAACACAGTAATACAAGATTCCTCTCCCTCATGCCTGCAATTGAACGAATTTTACAAATATTTCCTGGTTTGAAGGAGTACTTCTTATCTCAAGAAATGTGTCCAGCTCTGATAAAAAAACTTTTTTGATGATGAATGTGGTGAAATGTTTCTTTGGTTTGTACATGGCCAGCTAACATTGTTTAAAACAATTTCAGCCTTGGAAAAAAGTAAGTCCAGTGCTACTGATGTTGCTCATTTATTACAGTTGTTGAAGGAGAATTTAAAAGAAAGAAAAGAGTCAAACTTCGTTCCCCAGGGGGCTAAATGTCTCTTAAAATCATTTCAAGGGAAAGACAATGTAGACTGCAACCGCATTGCAAGTGACTTCAAAGAATTTTACAGTCGGTGTATCTCTTATCTTGACCTGTGGGCAAAGACAGTTTCGGTGAAGCACGAGACTTTGTCTGGATCAATGAAAACATCATTTCATGGGAAAACGTTGAAAGAACAGCAGAGTTGATAAACAAGAATCTCGGTAAACCAAAGGTTAACACTGACGAGCTTTTTGATGAGGTTGTTCTTGCCAAGAAATTTTGGGCTTCTAAAGAAGGTGATTGGGAAAAAGAAGAAAAGGAAAACGATCGTAAAAAATCAAGCGAATAAAAATGGATGGAGCTACTCTCTTCCTTTAAGCAACAAAACATCGCAATGTCTAATCTTGGAATGGTTGTTGAGTATGTGTTCTGTCTTCCTGGAATATTCCGCCCCAGTTGAGCGGTTTTTTTTCGATGATGAACAGTGCCTGGAGTGATGAACGGGGTTTGATGCACGAGTCCACAGTCCGCGGTTTGATGGTGTGCAAAGTTAACTTCGGACTTAGCTGCAATGAATTTTATGAAAAAATTAAAGAGAAGAAGGACTTATTAAGAAAGGTTCACTCAAGTGAAAAATACCAGTGGTAGCTACAAGTAGGGACAAAGGGGGGGGGGGGGGTCGATCGGTCGGCTTTACGGTGGATTGTTAGTGGGCGCCACCACGTGGTACAGCACGTGGACCCGGTGAGACTCCTAACTCAGGGCGTGACGTCGCCCATGTGAGACGTGATATCCCCCCTTGAAAACATCTAGCACTAATTCCTGCCCGCTCTCAGCGTCGGGCACGCTTTTCCCTACGAAGTGGGCTCTCAGGCGTCCCACACGCAGTCACTCTCCACGTGGTCACACAGATTGAAAATAAAAGAATAATACGTGAAATTCACACACCTGATTTATTCCGCTAATTCCGCTCACACAAGTACACGGTTGAAGCTATGCAAAACGCCCGCGGCACGAATCGGTTTATAGGTGATGAACCACCACGTGGTCACATATTGAATTACGTAGTACAAGATAAAAGACCGAGACTGGCCGTAAATTAATTAATAAAGCAGTCCCCCGACCGAGAGCTGCTCCGAGGACTAAAAGAAAGCGATTGAGATGAAATTAAAGTTAACAGAATTACTTGGCAGAGAATACAAGCGGTGAGGTCCCCGGAGTGCTGCTGCGTCTGCTCTCGGTCGTTGATGGCGGAAGACTGGGGTGAGGTCATGGCTCACTCGACTAACATGGCGCCCTCCCGCCGAAACAATTGCCGTTAAAATATATTAGCGAATTCGTGCCACGGGAAACTAAATTAACATGACAAGAATGCTTTGAAAATTATGTAACAATTTTTGAATGAATTGAAAAGATTGTACAAATTATAATTATTAAGATTTAAATTTAATTATTGTCTGGCTTCTGGTTTCCTCGGGAATGTCCGGAAATGCTATGATATTTTAATATATAAGTTAAAAAAATAAAAGTACATAAAACCCTCCCGGCCGATCTGCCGTCACGTTGCACTTAGGGAATATAAAAACAAACAACACAATTACATATACTTATGTTTTTAGGGGTACGGCGCACTGGCTCGACAGCGCCCTCTTGCCGGGCGAGCACACACGCACGCACATGTACGCACGGGTATGCGGGAGGTTTGAATGGAGGGTGGATGGTGTTTGGGCGGTGGCATATCGGACTTACAGGGGCCGTAGGCCCGGACGATGTCAATTGCCCCATACCCCCCCGAAAGTAGGCCGATGTGACAGGGCCGAGTGACAGATGGTTGAGAGGCGTGGCCTGCAATGTTTACCTCGCGCACGTGGTAATGTTATTGTTTACGTCCGTGCTGGTTCGTAGCTGGTTCTGTTGGCAACCCTGGTTGTCCCCTGCCAGGTGTACGGTGTTTACGTTCGCCGCGTGACTGGCGACTACGTCATCCCTCTTGTGTGTTGTCCGCCGAAAGCTTCTGTCACGCAGCACCTGGGCGGGGCTGCCTCTCTTCGTGGCCGGAGGTTGTATTGGTGTTCTGTCTCCTCTCTCTCCGTCCCTCCGTCGCGCCGCTCCTCCCCTTCCGTGTCAATGATTTCCTCCACTGTAATGCGGGGTGGTGTCAGTTCCCTCACTATATCAAGACACGTGGACTCTACTAGCGAGTAGTGTAAGCCCCCTTCAAACTCTTCGCACGGCGGGTCGTCCATCCGGGTCCCTTCCTCGTCCGTCTGCCAAACAATAGGGATTGGGGAGCGGTCCTGCCCCTCGTCTCTTGTCTGCTCGCCCCCTTCAAACCCGTGAAATGGCTCATCCGTGTTCTCCAAAAACAGCCGCCTGGCGCGACTTCCGGTATCGGTTGGCCGGATGGGTGTGACTACGGCGTCGCAGGGAAATCCCGCGAATCCTGGAGAGCCGCCGCGGACGTGTCGCGGTGCTCCGTGGGTGGGGTCACCTGGATCTCCTGCCCCGTCGTCTCCTGCTCTGCTTCCGGTGTCCCGTCTCCCGGCTCGTCTTCCCCTCGTGCTACCCTGACCGTATCCTGGTGATACTTAACTACTCTGCCGGTGGGCAGCCTCAGGAACACAGCCGTGTTGCCCGCGGTACGCACCACGGGTACTGGTCCTACCCATTTCGTGGCTAGCCCCGCGCAGTAGTTCCGGCCACTTGACGAGAGTGGGTGCAGTCTGGCGTATACGAGTTGACCTAGGGTCAGTGGTGGAGGTGGTGACGTGGTCGTGGGAGTGACCCGTACCTGGTATCCCGCCTGCCGGCGTTGTGCGGCGTGCGCAGAGTTGACAGTCGCGCCGCCCGTGCCTCATGTGACTCGTCAACTGGTCGGTTGTCCGATGGTGGGATGCGGAACTGCCCCGGTAGTGGGAGGTTCCGCCCCTGAACGAGAGTGGCTGGTGCTTCGCCCGTGGCCTCGTTACGTCGACGTCGAAGACAGTAGAGCACGTCCAGTATGTGGGTGTCCCAGGTGGTATGATCATCGGTGAGTCGTAGACGCAACTGGGCTTTAATTTCTTGATTGCGTGGCTTGGTTGGATTCGCCCTTGGGTGGTAGATGGGTGTGGTGTGGGCTGTGACGTGCCATTTCCGGCATAACTTGACCCACTTCTGCCCCGAGAACTGGGTGGCATTGTCCGTCAAGAGCACTTGTGGGTAGCCCCACCGGGAAAAGAACTCATCCTCCAAACTCCTCGCAATAATTTGACAAGGGGTACGCCTCTACCCACCGGGTAAAGCAATCAGTCACCATGAGTAGGAACCTTTTGCCCCTGGTGGTGCGGGGGTAGGGGCCCATGAGATCTAGTGCCACAGTGTGGAAGGGCTCTGTAGGTTTCCGCGGTATTTGCTGTTCCCTTCCGTCGGGTCTCCAGGTCTTGTGTCTCTGACAGTGTCGGCAGCTGCGAACTCTGTCCCTCACGTATTTGTTCAGCCCTGGCCAGTAGAAGCACTCCCTTATCGCTCTTGTCGTCTGGTCGGTGCCTGGGTGCCCTGCTAATTTGTTGTCGTGTAGCATAGTGAAAATGTCGTGCCGCGTCCCAATCGGTGCGAACGTCCGCCATGTTTGTTTTTGTTGTTGTTGTTGTTGTTGTTGCTGTGCTTGTAGGCAACCGTCTACCACTCGGTACCCCTCGAACATAGTCTCCCTGCATTTCCGAATCAGCGCCTGAGTTTGTGCGTCTGTCAGTTGTACGGCGCGGACTAGGGCGTCCAAGTCATCTAACTCTGCACCTGGGGGGTAATGAGGGGGGCGTGGTCGGTTGGATTGCACATATGTACGGACCGGCGGTCACCTCGGGTCTCGCATCGGGGACTGCTCCGCGTGTGGGGGGCAGTAGTTCGTCCCATTCTGCGTCATCTCGCACCTGTACTGTGCTGTCCGGATTTCGGGACAGCTCGTCTGCCAGTTCGTTGTACTTTCCTGCCACATGTTCCACCGTGAAATCTAATGCCTGCAGCAGCATGGCCCACCGGGTGAGTTTGGAGCAACGGCCCTGCATGGTCGCGAGCCACTTTAGACACTGACTTTCCGTGCGTAAAATAAACTGCTGTCCCTCCAGGTGTGGTCGGTAGCGTCGCAAGGCCCACACAACTCTGAGACACACTCGCTTGTTCACGCTATAACGGCACTCTACCTCCCCAAACTTTGCGCTCGCATACTCGACTACTCTGGGCTCCCCTTCCTCACCTAGATGTAGTAGGATGGCCCCTACGCCTTCTTGACTAGCATCGGTCTGTACGATAATGGGTTTCTGTGAGTCCAGCCTGGCCAACAGATGACACTCGCGGAATCTACGTTTGAGTTCGTCGAACGCCGCCTGCATGGCGCTCGTCCACCGGTACAGTTTCTTCGGGGACAGCTGTTCTGTCAGGGGAGCTGTCACGAGTGAAAACTCCGGTATCAATGCTCGTAACCAGTTAGTGAGTTCTATGAACCGCTGGAGCTGCTTGCGTGTGTTCGGGGCGGGTTGGTTAAGGATGACCTCTAGCTGTTTCGCGGTAGGCCTATTCCCCTCCGCGTTCACTACGAGACCCAGGAAATCTAATTCCGTCGTGCCCAGGTGACACTTCTCCCTGTTACACGTCAGTCCGTGGGACGCAAGGCGCTCTAGTACAAGGGCAAGGTGGTGGGCGTGGTCCTCCCAGGTCTGCGACCACACTATGATATCGTCTAAGTACGCCGCCGCAAACTTCCCTGAATAATTATCCAACACGCGCGTCATCATGTTTTGAAACGTGGCAGGGGCGTCCTGGAGACCAAAGGGCATGGATCTGAATTGAAATCGTCTCCCGTCGGGGGTAGTGAAAGCGGTCTTCGGTCTGTCCGCTGGCCGTATTGGCACTTGCCAATATCCAGATTTCAAGTCCAATGACGAGAACACTTTTGCTTTGCCGAGTCCGGCGATCGTGTCGGCCATGTTTAACAAGGGTTGGGGGGCATTTACTGTCACCTTGTTTATAGGTTTGAAATTTACACAGAATCGGGATGTGCCATCTTTTTTCTCCGCTAAGACTATCTGGAAGTTATAGGGACTCTCACTCGGCTCTATAATCCCGTCCCTCAGCATCTCATTAACCTGCGTCAGAATAGTCTGTTTGCCTGTATGTCCGTAACTGCCGGGTGGGATGAACATAAGAACATGAGGATGAGTAGGGATGGTATGTTCGGTGATGGTAGTGCGTTTGAGGGGGTCTGCAGTCGCGAACATGGAACACTGTTGGTCTAGCACACTCTGGATGACAGCACGGAGTTCGTGGGGAACTCCGTGTTTGAACTCGTCGAGACTGACCTTTACATCCGGTGTCGGCGGCATCCTTCCCAACCCGTAGACGGTGCGACGGCCCTGGATGCCCACATGCACCCGGCCGTCTCGTATCTCGATCCGGGCGTCCTGTTGATAGAGCCATGGTTGCCCCAGTATGATGTCGTCGCAGAGTCCGGCGATCATCACAGCTGTTGTGGTCGACTGCTGGTCTCGTATCTCGATGCGGAGCGTCGCGACGCCCTGCGTCTGGCAGGCGTCTCCGGCTGTGGCCAGCTGCAGCTGTCCCGTGTGGAGCTCGTACTGGTCGTCGGCAAGTAGTCGCGCCGCCACACAGTTGTGACTAGCGGCCGTGTCCACCAGGGCGTTCACTGCGCGCCCGTTGACTATGATCGGGATGCATAGGAGTTCACCTTCCTCGGAGCTGATGTGACCCAGGAAGGGTCCTGTTGGCGGGCGCTCGTGTCCTCCGGCTGATGTTGAGGGGGGGAGGGGTGGTAGAGCAACTACGCCGCCCCCCCTTGGCCGTTTTCCGCCTGCCGCGGGTCCCTGTTGTCCGGCCGGTAGCGGTTACGCACCGGGCAGTTGAGATGCCAGTGGTAGACGCCGACGGGGCACATATGGCACTGTGGTGGTGGTCCGTTGCCAATGGCGCGCTGGCGCCATGCTGGTGGTGATTGGCTGCTGGGTCGGGCGCTGGTGTGGCGGTCGGCTGTTTGTGGCGCGACGTAAGGCACCACCGCCTGAGTTGTTATTGTAGTTGGTTCAGTCCGCGTTGGTGTTCTGGCGCTTGCGCGGGGCGTTTTCTCGGCACCCAGGTCCTGCTCCACAACCCTAGCGAGCTGCACGAATTCTTCTGCGGAGTAGCGTACCGCGTGGCGCATGTGCGGACGCATCTCAGGGCGCATGAGTTCTATAATGGGCCCTAAAACTTCCTCCGGTGCTTACGTCGGGAATAGGCGTCTGTGAAGGCGTATCTTCTTCAGCACGAACGCTTCGGCCGCCTCCGCGTGTCCTTGCTCCGTGCAGAATAGTTCCGTCCTCACCCTCAGCTCTGTTCGGGCGTCCGCGAACCGGGATTCGAACCTCCTGACAAACTCCGGCCAGGGCATATCAAACTCACGAATGATTGTCCACCACGTTTTTGCGTCGGCACGTAGCACACCGCCTACTCTCTCCGCCCACTCTATCTCCGGTACTCCGTAGCGACTCAACCGTCCGCGACACGCAGTTAAGAATTGCCTAGGATCATCGCTGGTCCGCCCCGCGAACTCCGGAAGTTCTATGGGTCCTACCGGAACTACACGCCGCCTCTCCCACGTGACGTCACGGCGCTCCCGCTCTGCCGCCTCATGTTTCACGTGCGCCACACTTTCGCATTCCGTACAGAGATACTAGTTACCCTCTGTGCTGCCTGCCTCGCCCCTGGTTAGGCATTTCCGGTGTTTGAATGCCCTGCACTGCTTACACCACGTGCCTTTGCTTGCCTGTCCGTCACACGCCGTGTTCGTGCACCTAAGATAGTCCGGTGTTCTAGCTGGTGTTCCTAGCGGTAGGTTACCCACGCACGACTCTAAACACACACACGTGTCCGCCCACGACGTTCCCAGTACACCGCCCCCGTGTTTGGGTCGCGCACATTTCACACAGTACATCCCGTTCACATTGTACAGTACCTCGGTTTTCACTGCGCCTGCACTGCTGCCCCTTTGCGCGCTGTCCGACATGATGGTGTGTGGTGGTAAGGCCGGTGTACTGCCTTGCTTCTCCTCGCCACGCGGCCCGGAAGGCGGTCCACTCACACACTCACCCTGCGAGCTGTCTGCACACAGCTGTCCGCGCCCGGGATGTGTTCTTTGTGCGCGAATTCCTGGAAGCGTGCTCGCTTGGCTGGCCACGTGGCCGGCCCGCCAGAGTCCCGCTATGCGCTCCGCGCGAACAATAGTTCCAGCGCGAACTTTAGTTCCGCGCGCTCCGCGTAACAACCGCCTATCTCACGCGCTCGTACAGGTCTCGGTACTAGACGTCTTCTATCACGCCCCATGCTCTTGGGAGCCACTTGATGCGGTGAAGCCCCACATTGCGTGACACTTGACGCGGGGGGGGGGGGGGGGGGGTCGATCGGTCGGCTTTACAGTGGATTGTTAGTGGGCGCCACCACGTGGTACGGCACGTGGACCCGGTGAGACTCCTAGCTCAGGGCGTGATGTCGCCCATGTGAGACGTGATATCCCCCCTTGAAAACATCTAGCACTAATTCCTGCCCGCTCTCAGCGTCGGGCACGCTTTTCCCTACGAAGTGGGCTCTCAGGCGTCCCACACGCAGTCACTCTCCACGTGGTCACACAGATTGAAAATAAAAGAATAATACGTGAAATTCACACACCTGATTTATTCCGCTAATTCCGCTCACACAAGTACACGGTTGAAGCTATGCAAAACGCCCGCGGCACGAATCGGTTTATAGGTGATGAGCCACCACGTGGTCACATATTGAATTACGTAGTACAAGATAAAAGACCGAGACTGGCCGTAAATTAATTAATAAAGCAGCCCCCCGACCGAGAGCTGCTCCGAGGACTAAAAGAAAGCGATTGAGATGAAATTAAAGTTAACAGAATTACTTGGCAGAGAATACAAGCGGTGAGGTCCCCGGAGTGCTGCTGCGTCTGCTCTCGGTCGTTGATGGTGGAAGACTGGGGTGAGGTCATGGCTCACTCGACTAACATGGCGCCCTCCCGCCGAAACAATTGCCGTTAAAATATATTAGCGAATTCGTGCCACGGGAAACTAAATTAACATGACAAGAATGCTTTGAAAATTATGTAACAATTTTTGAATGAATTGAAAAGATTGTACAAATTATAATTATTAAGATTTAAATTTAATTATTGTCTGGCTTCGGGTTTCCTCGGGAATGTCTGGAAATGCTATGATATTTTAATATATAAGTTAAAATATAAAAGTACATAAAACCCTCCCGGCCGATCTGCCGTCACGTTGCACTTAGGGAATATAAAAACAAACAACACAATTACATATACTTATGTTTTTAGGGGTACGGCGCACTGGCTCGACAGCGCCCTCTTGCCGGGCGAGCACACACGCACGCACATGTACGCACGGGTATGCGGGAGGTTTGAATGGAGGGTGGATGGTGTTTGGGCGGTGGCATATCGGACTTACAGGGGGCCGTAGGCCCGGAAAATGTCAAAATTATAATAATTACATCAACTGGTGTATAAGTATAAAGATTAAGACATATCTTCAAATAGATTGCTAGGGTATATTAAAATATGCTTATAAGGAGCGGACACTAAATTATTATTCTACTATTGAAAAAATACTTTTTATTCTGTTGAAATTATTTTCTAATCTGCATAAAATGTCTTTTTAATTTTTTTACTAATAGTGCATAAAAAAGGAAGATTATGACTATTGAAAGCAGATTTGATTCCAATGTTATAAAAAAAATACAGCAATCTAACGTGTGTTTTAAGCAGTCACTTACAAATTTTGCGTCAAAATGTTCCTATTAGTGGCTAAAGAGCCTAGTATAGAATGTAGTTCTAAAGTATAATTACAGGATAGCCACACAAAATCTGAAATAAAATTCCCTGACTTTTCCAGGATTTCCCTGACCCTTATTTTGCACTGTTACGCTACTTCAATTTTTAAAATTTATCAGCATTCTTTTTTCATACTGCAAGTATTCAACAGACAAAATGAGCAAACAAAGATTGAACTTAATTTTATTCAATGTAGGGCAATATAAATATGTTAAGTATTTCTTGAAATTTAATATCATGAACAAAACTCAAGGAGAGTAAAAACATTATCAGATTATGTAAGTAACCCAAATTAAGGGCGCGGTTACACGGGAGTCTGAACTACTTCAGGTGAACATGTTTAGCTGTTGAGTGCGGTTACACACAGTCTGAACATGTTTCGTTCGAGGCCATTTCTCATTTAACTTAAACAGGTTGGCAAAGTAGTTCAGATCGACATATCTTCTACATTAGCCTCTGATTGGCTGGTTAGAATATAAACAGTCTTTTGCAGAAATTCTAGATGGAAAGTGTTTCTGGCACAAGTTCGAGTAATATTTTACCGAATGCAACGAAAAAAAACCAACAGATAATTACATATATTTTTTAATTTATCCTGACCTTAATTTTCTTAAAACTGAGATAGGTACTCTCGCTCAAAAAATAATAAAAAATAAGTTTAAAAATTTTACTGTGCATGTTTGAATTCCCGATTTGTAAAAAAATATTGAGCAATATGTAAACACATTTCATTTCTGCTGATACTGCTGTATAAACAAGTGAGAAAATCCCAAGTTTTCTGGATGCAATTAAAAAATAGAGATCAACAACACAGTCATTCGTTGACAGTAGACAATCGGTTTTAGAGCTAAACACACTTTTCAGCAACTACCGTGTAACCGCACACTTTCGCGTTTGTAAACGTGTTTACTTAAACATGTTCACCTGAAGTAGTTCAGGGTCCCGTGTAACCGCGCCCTATTTGTAGCAGTCAATTAAGTTACCAAAAATAAGATGCATAAATTCTAAAAGAGAGCCACTTTACCCAAAAAATTATAACAAAAACTCCCAAAAGCTGCTTCTTTTTTACTTCCTAACATGTGACGCCACTCCCGCTGCCTGTTTTAGCTTTTAAATTAATTATTAACGTTGTAAAATATCTCAGGGGTTTTACGGGGGTTCGGCCTCGTGGCTGCAGGCAGGAGCGCGTCTCGGAGTTTGAAAAAACGTCCAGAAATCACCTAGGCTGTTCAGGCCACCCAGGACGCCTTGTAAATGAATGGTAAACGATTTACAGGACACTGCACTTTATTCAGTATCAA
The DNA here is from genome assembly GCF_032445375.1 of Bacillus rossius redtenbacheri. Taxonomy (NCBI): domain Eukaryota; kingdom Metazoa; phylum Arthropoda; class Insecta; order Phasmatodea; family Bacillidae; genus Bacillus; species Bacillus rossius. Next base: position 44,348,990 of record NC_086339.1, on the reverse strand, counting down.
TACACTCATTCGTCCCGAGACTGGCCGCGTCCGTTGTCGGACCGCTATGACACGCGTATCTCTAAACGTGACTGTTCGCGCGACCAAGATAGATTGCAAAGTTATATTGACAAGCTGAAACAGTGGCTTCACGTCCCTATGAAAGGTTTAGCATGTAAATGAATGGTTATTGCCACAACTTAGGCTGGCACGTAAATACGTAGAAAAGGTCCTATGTTCAGGATAGATTTGCAGTCTAGCCTGCTGCGAAATATTAACGTTTCAGAAAGTACGTGGACACGCCAACTGGAGACGTACACGTAAAAGGCCCTTACACATGAAAGTGACACTTAAATACACGTTCCACTTTGCACTATAAAAACGGAGAAAGGTACAAGACGAAAGTTAGTCAGTGTTATTCTCAACACTTAATACAGAGGATCTACGACGATAACAATTAATTGGCTAATCAGCCGAAAATTGCGTAACACTACTACGCGGTCCTTAAACTGGACATGGACATAAGAAAATGAAGTTCCCTTGTGGGAAGAATTTAATAAATTAAGAGCCGCACGAAATATCGTGCGACTGGGTTGGGGTCGGCGCCAAGTTAATTAAAAGATTACGAAAACTTACACTATTGCTGAAATGTTGAAGAGATGCTAAAGTTGATGACCCGACGTTCGCAGAGTGCCCGACCCCTTCGAGCTCCAAACGGTAACTGGGCGCGAGACCGCCCTGCGGCCTCGCGCCTAACCACGTGAAACGCGGGAAAACCGACCCGGTCAGTTTTGGACTTAAAGACAAGTTACAAAATATATGCTTATAAAACAATTAGACATAATTTCCCTTACATGAATCCTCTTTTAAATTGTTATTAATTTAGTTGTTTTAATTTTGACGAATAATTATACATAATTAGTTGGGCGCATTGCCACACCCGGCCGGGCGCTGACGTCGCTTTGGTGTTCGTCGCGGCGCACTTTCACACACTCACGCTCGGGCGTGTTCGATGCACTTAGGGGCAAGTGTTGTTGTGGCATAACGACCTTTGCGGACCAGAGGGAGCACCGGCGGTTGGCGTCTAGACTTGCGCATAATAGTTCGCGACCGGGAGCGCTCCGTTTAGTTCGCAGCTCCTTGGCGAACTAGGTCGCTCTTTTAGTTCGTCCGCTCCCATCTCGAATTCAAAGAAGACAGGTCACAGATAGTTCGTTTGTTTTGCTACCGCTATTGCAGGCAATCTTCTTTGTATGTTATAATAGTTATTTTTTTTTATAATGACCAGTGTTGTGAACGCCTAGATTATTATCCTTTTTTGGGTTATTATACATCAAATGAGTAAATAAAACAATAATTTACATAATTGGGTAAAATGGCGTATATAACAGTTCTGTTTTTATTCTTCACTTAACATACACTATAATCGAAAAATATTATTTTATAAAAGGATTTATTTTATAGCTAGTTTAAGATATATTATTTATGAAATGCGTTTATTTTAGTGAATAAAATACCGTTTCATAAATATACAAATTATATATTTTTTTAAGAAATAATTAACAAAAAATGCGTTATTATGTACAGGCTACATAATTACGTAAATTATTAAGAAAAAAGACCCACTATACTCTTCTAATTTGTTAGCTTACAATTAGACATAGAAAAACTAATAAAAACTCTTAAGTAAGATTGTATGCTAATATTGCTTAAGAATGTGTATGTTCATTAGGACCTATATATAATTCACTAAATTTAGCAAGTTCAACAACAATTAACATACACTATAATCGAAAAATTTTAATTTCTAAAAGAATTTATTTATTAGCTAGTTTAAGAAATATTATTTATGAAATGTGTTTATTTGTGAATAAAGTACCGTTTTATGCCTATAATTTTTTTTTTTAAGTTTTAGAAATAATCAAAAAAATTGTTTGTCTGTAAAGTCGGTTTACGGACGAAAGTTTAACGTGACAACGTCATAACAAAACATTGATGAAATGATAGCATACTTTTATGAATAAAATTTAATCATTGTTATTGAATTATCACTATTTTGTATTTATACAAAGAAGGAGTGAAATGAAATCTACAATTTAATTGATAAATTTACTTTTATTTGCACTCATTAATTAAAATCTGTTTATTACTTTAACGAAGATATTTTTTTAACTATAACTTTTATACATGTTTGCTATTTAACTTCTTCCAATCTGTGTTATTCTGTTAAGGATAGGACGATGATAGGAAAAGTAGGAAACGAATGGGAGTGTTTCAAGTTTAATGTGCCTCGAAAAAGTCAAATCGATGGTTGTTCCAATCGAGTGGAAGAGAGATAGATGCGGTGCAGGCGTACAATGAGCGTAACGGGACACAGCGTAACGTGACAGTGCATAACGGGAAACTTTTTCGTGCGTGCAGCCGGCGTTCATCGATTTATTAGACGTCACGTCAAAAATATTTTATTAAACAATGGTTTTATATAAGTCAAAATTTCAATATGAAAGTTGTCATTAGCTGTCAAAAATATTTTATGAATATTGAAATCATTTTGTAAACACTGATATAACTACCTAATGTAATTATGTCTGACTTGTTCTCAGTATACACCACGGTTTCCCCACCGCGAAGTTACAGTGCTCGGACACAAGTATAAAGCTATCATCTGAAAATGTTTCACTGCAGTAAACATTTGCAGCGATCAAGAGTCAACATTTTTGTAAAGTCAGTATCCATTAGAAGTCTGAAATTTCAGCTATCCGACCCGAGCAGATAACGATAGCCAGCCAAGAAGACCAGCGACAAAGCCGTAATTAATACCCGAAAGGGAGAACGAGTGACGACTTTTGATAAGAGCCAGATCATGTGCAAAGAACTAAAAGAAGGAGATCGGAAAAAGAACGAACTAATGAACTGAGGAGCGAGGGATCTGGGAACTAGTTCGCGTAGTTCGTCTGTGGGAGCGCTCTTCCGACCTAGTTCGTTCGCGAACTACACAAGTCTATTGGCGTCACATGTTTTCCAATTATGATCGAAGAGGGCATTGCGATACATACAAGTAGTTTACCAGTAATTGGCCATTTTAAAGAGTGGCTATGTTAGGTTAATTAAACAAGACTAAAATAGTGAGAATGGTTGGTTAGTGGTTATATTAGCTTCATTAAAAACACTTAATAGTGTGGATGGTTGTTTAGATTAGGTAGCCTACTTAAGATTTACTTTTAAATTATGTTAACTCTTCATTAAAAACACGATAAAATAGTAAAGATGATTGGTTAGTTTAAGCAAGCTATGTTATATTGGTAATTCCTAACAAATAGTTCACTCAAAATCTCTAAAATTTTAATGTAGCTAACCTAACTTCATTTTCACAATATCAAAGTACATATTTGTAATATGTAGGTAACCTAACCTCACCACTTGTATCACAAATCACAATACCCTCTTAAAGAATGACTGTAAAACACGTAAGTAAATAAATGCTATTTGGAGCTTCTAATTATTTTTTTTTACAGAAAATGTTTTACAGAAAAGTGGGTCTCTTCTAGAATAACTCAAATAAGCCTTGCAACCCTGATATTTAGTCCATAACCACAAATATTTGATTAGAATAAGCCTCACACCAACCTTAAACATAGACCTTTGAATTATATTTCAACTTTCTATAATTTTTTTTTTATTCCAGGCTCGCATAATCATTCCAAATAATAACATGCCTTAAAGGTTTCTTGTAGTAAAAAAATATAGCATTCTCTGTATTTGACGTCCCTCGGCCTATGGTCCCTAAGTCCTTGTGAATTGTCCTGATACTCGCTCTGGTTTGTCCACGTAGCTCCAGTCGGAGAGTGAGTGGAGTTCCGGCCAACGTGGCCGGGACCGGGAAATAAGGGACCAGGAGGGAACTTTACGTAGGTGGAAGGAATGGTAGATGGTAGCAAGGAGATGATGATGCTGTCCGTTTTCGCTCCTTTATTCCGTGAAGAATCCTGTCGCAGCCTGGCCGGCACGTCGCGGAACGAGCGTCCTCATCTGCCGCAACCCGGACTCCCGGAAACAAACTCTTGGCAACGAAATGAGAACCGGCATAACAGTGAATGCAGTCCCGTAGCGAATCGTACCGGTTACGAAAGTTCAGCAGTGCTTCATAGCACGTACGCGACCCGTTACGTATGCGGAGATGGTTCGGTAACGATACGTACTGACTAAGAAGTTCGGCAGTTCGGAGTAGCACATACGCGGCCTGTTACGTATGCGGAGATGGTTCTGTAACGATATGTACTGATTAAGAAAGTAAGAAGGTTCAGACGTGCACAGAATGCATCTCGAGCGGAGCGAATTGCGAAGTGACGAAGTCGCGATCTTGTTAACGAGGTTTATCACTGGGAATCCTGTCACAGCCTGGACGACCACGTCGGTTAACGGACGTTTCATCCACGCTGCGACCCGGACCCCGTGCTACTTCTCGCGGAGCGGAGCGAAGTAGGTCCGCTCCGTGCGACTGCCAGCAGGCGACTGACTGACACTCCGCCCAGTGTTGCCAGATTGTAAATGTTAATGTCTCGTACCAAGGAGCGAAAATTCTCGTACAAGACACAAAAAATCTCGTACCAATGGTATTGTAAAAGCGAAAGTTTAAATGTGTTTCTACAATATTTTTATATAATTGACATTGGAGTTACAAGCCTAACAAATTTAAACTAAACAATTTTCACAATCCTATGATTACATAAGTAAAACATTATTAACAACAATTTTCACAACAATACAATTATTCTTGACATTCACTCTTTTTGCATTATTTCTTTCGTAAAAAATATTAATTTTTTTTTTTTTTTTTTTTTAATTTTCGTTAGTTTAACATACATAAATACTCTAAATTGTGAGTTAGGGGTTGTGCATTTAATATTATTCTGACTGGTGCATTTCCTGTGCTAGACAAATAGAGGTTGGCACCTGCTAATAAAAAACAAACACTATCTTTTATTCGGCATCGCCGTGTTGCCAGCCAAAAAAAAAGTCAACGCTGTCGGGCAGGAACTTCACTTAATGGTATTAAGTTACAAAAGAAATGTAATACACTTGTTTTGACAGAACGATACAATAAAACTAATATATCTTACTAGAAACCGGGTAAAAAAAAAACCAACATTGATAGTGATCTTCAAAATTCTCGTACAAAAGCGTACGAGATCCAACTTTACCTCGTACAACGTACACAGGTTCTAAATTCTCGTACAAATACGAGAATTCTCGTACGTCTGGCAACACTGACTCCGCCGCCCGCGCTGGCTGTGGAGGGGAGGAAGGGGAAACGGGCCGGCGGGGAAGACGCGACTCGCGCGGCGGGCCAGGCTTGCCGATCTACATGTTACTGACACAGCATAAGCACTTAAAAATATATACAAAAATATCTAAATGCCAATTATTAAAAGAAAAAGACATTATAAATTATTAACCAAAACGTAGACACTCGTGAACATTTACAACGGAACATAGTGACAATAAGTATAGGATATTAGAAGTTATTTACAAGACACAAGATCGCCTTTGGACGTTCCAGGGCGCAAGCGGGTTTGTCCCTGTTCGTAGACACTGCACTTAGGTTGCACTGGTAATGCAAGAGAGGACGCTGACGAGGCATAACGGCCTGAAGAAGCCGAGGAGACACTTAGGTCAACGTCATATTATTGTAAACTTCTACCAGTTATTTTTTTCATACTAGTATATTCTTGCCACAAGGATACTGTTAAAAGTTTCAATACTTCTATTAAAATTCTTGAAGTAAATTGTAAATAGTATACATCTCTACAGATATTAGGTAGAAGACATTTTATTTGTGGATAAACTGTGAATAATATTTTCAACTTTAAGAGAGGAAAAACAATGGTTATGAATACAAAAATAATGAATACAGTGCTGACAGATGTTTTATTAATTACAGTGTGCCATTAAAAGTTTGGCTACAAACTAATTTTTTCCTTCCAGTCATGTATACACCGACTTTCTTCTCGTAACATGATTTCCCATTTCCTAATCAATTTTTATCATTTTAGGTGTTTTCGGCAACCGTAGATAATTGCAACTGCAAACCTTCGGTAATCATTGCAATGTCTTTTTCACAAATATATGCTCTTTCAAACCACATGCAAGATGTTTATTCTTATTTAAAATACAGCAGGTTAACCAACATTGGAGGTTGAAGGATCTTCAGCCATGCAGCGTTGCCTTGCAGTTTTGTCAAGTTTTGAATAAGCGGTGCACCATGCTTTTAAACACACATTAAAAAAAATTCTGCCTGGATTATTGGATAAAAATGGTAATATGCACACACAATTTTGAAAATGATACAGCTAACTCACGTTTTTATAACAAATGGCCATTGAAGAAACCATTACAATACCGAATCAAGCTTATCTCAAAACATTCCCTGACATTTCCAGGTTTACCCAAACTTGTTTCAAATTCCATAACTTTTTCAGTTTTTCCAGTCTGTGGCCACCCTGAATTAGTAAATTTTTTATTAATATAATTGATTAATTTGGTTTAATATTTGTCAATTTTGAAACTGTTGGAATTACTTAAGTTGTTCCAAATAATGGAGTTATATTCTAATTTGGATCTTACCAAGGAAATATAAACACATACGATTGAGTTAATATTAAAAGCAAAATAAGTAATGTATTTGATCAAATCAAGTGTTATATTGGTATTGGCTGTTATGGAATCAAAGAGGTAATTAAAAAGTAATTTTTAATCAAGTATGATACCTAGGGTAACTATTTGAAAAATTGGGCTTGGTACGCAAGTACTTTCTAATTCATAACAACAATAATAGGGTGAAGTAATTGTGGTGAATGTTATAATAGTAGTTTTCCCATAGTTAAGATTGAATAGATTTAGTTTGCACCAAGTAGCAGTAGCATTTATGTCATTTTGGGATTAAAAAAAAACAATCCTAGCAGGATTATATTTTTCTATAAATGTTTGAATTGATAGCAAACAAAAGACTTTGAGAATTTAAAGTACCTTTACTATTTCATTAATAAAAATGGTCAATAGTAAAGGTGATAATGTACCACATTGTCATCGTGGGACACCTAAACTTGCTACAAGGATGTCTGATAAACACAAATAAGCTATAAACTTAATCCCGTTCAAAACGTAAGAACAGTAAGCTTTGACAGGACAAACAAAATGTGAAATTTACAGAGAAGAGGAATCTTTAGTTCGTTGATCGCTGGGACACATAGATTTATATCATGACCTATAATTGTTATTTTTTTGCAAGGATGGAGTCAGAAAAGGTTCTCTCCTGAAACCATGTATGATATATGTCAATGCAATAAAAAAAATAATTTATTTGCTAAAACAAAATTGTGAATTAAATACTGCTTATTTACAAAAACTTTTTAAGTTGTTAGTAAATCTACACGTTTTCATTTGGACAAGTATAGAAAAGGAACTTTCCTCCCATTCAACACACCTTTACATAGCCTAATTTACTTTTATTGTTAAATGTGATACACAACCAATTCTGTCTTTAAAACATTATAAGTATTTTTAAAAATAAGTATTTTTAAAAATAAATATTTTCAATACAAAAAATTATGTTCACACATTTTAATAAAATAATTAAAATAATGTTTTCATATAGAACTAAGAAATAGAGGTCTTAGATTTAAATATCAGAAATTGCTGCACAAAATACGTAGCCTAATACACAAAAAAACTAACTTGCAAGGTCATCAACCTTAAATTCATTGCAATCCTTATTTATTCTAATTCATTTCATCTCTGACATTAGGGCTGTATCCGAATACATAGGGATGCATCCTTAGCAAACACATCCTTACATCCCTTAGCAAATGCAGCCACAATGTAGAGGACGCATTTCTAATGGATGGATAGTATCCGAATACTTTTACTGCTAGCACCACCTGTTGACTGTCAGTCGTACTAATGTTCACGCAGCCATTTTGTGTAGGGATATCTACGAATATTCAGCAAAACGTAAATAATAAATACTTACCAATTAAAAAATAATGTAACGTGTATGTTATACATGTTAGCGATCCAAATAAAATACATTTTATAAATTGTAAACTTTAAAAATACTTATGAGTTTTGAATTATCCTTTAAGTTTAAATTCATATTTTGATTATATTTATTAACGTCTTCATTTGTCTCTGTTTAAGTTATCACTTTCGCTTATAATGTTTTAAACAAATCTTATGCTGAAAATCTGAAGTAATATTATACACAAACAAAATAAAACCCGATTCCGAAGCTAATGAAATCTCGAATTAGTGGATGCTTGAAGGGATGCATCGGCATCCCTTGTGATAATTCGGATTCAACACAAAGATGGCCGCGTCCACTATGATGCACTTTTAGTGGATCCCTTAGCTAAGGGATCCATTAGGCCAGTATTCGGATGCAGCCTAGAATTAATGTACAGCACATTTGTTTAGGCTCTCATAACCTAAAAATTAAAAAATCTTGACGAAAATACATCTTTCAACTAAACACACTGAAAGAAAAAATGGAAATAGAATTTTAATGTCTTTTTCTTAACACGTATTGGGAAAATTCACAAAAACTAAAATTAGCGCCAAAAACAAAAGTACGCAAACTGAAAATTTAGTGTCACAAAAGGTAAGCTTGTGCAGTTTTAAAAGATTAGTAAAAACTGAAATAAATATTACAAATATAATCTTATTACAAAACCTCTTGCTATATAAAAACATTCAAAAACTCTACATTAGCAGTACCTCAAAATCTTATGTTCTTTGTTTATTTAACATCTCGGCCACCATGTTTTCTTGTCATATTTGCTCCTAACGCAACCACCCCTAACAGACAACTAATGAACTGAAAAATATTGATTAATAATCAATTAGAAAAAAATAATAAACAATTTGCCAAGCAATAAAATGCAGTCATCTCACAACAAAGGCAATTAGAACAAAGGTTAGACTGAAGCTTACAGAAATTCCTCTTTCTTACGCACAGACATCAATAATACAATAAAGAACCAGCAGTAAACTGTTCTACTCGTAAAAAATTGTTTTTGACCTAAAAACTGTAAAATACCTTATCTGCCCATTAAATATAGTCAAACAAAATTTGGCACAAATGGTTTTAGTTCCTATGCGATTATTGGTTGAATGTGGATGTTCCTAGTGTTCACTGTTTTTTTTCCATTCCCAAGAACAAACATTCCTAATCTCTCAATCACCTTATTCAATTATTACACTTCCTCTCATCATCATACCAGTTGTCAGGTAGTAACAGTGACCCCATAACAATACGTTAAAACCAAATGTTGAATATTTTAGTGTCAATTTTGGATTGATATATTTTTTTTTTACTTCAACTATTAAAACTTAAGCTAAAGATATTAAACTGGCAAAAAAAAAAAAAAAAAAAAAAAAAAGTTAAGGAAGGTGGGAAAAGATATGTACACAAGAATTTCTTCACATTCATTCTCAAACTGTAACCCTGAATGAAAACTTTTACAGCTCCTCTATAGAGTTATCAACAGAATACTTTAATTCCTGTTGGTACAGCAATAATTATAGTTGTTGAAGTGAAGTATGACTGGCCACCTGAAAAATATTGCCACTGGATCTGAAGTTCAGCAAATTATATCTGAGAAACAGCAATTTCTGGTGCTTCCATAAACTTGGTTTAATTATATCATACTAAAGAGACAAAAATCTGGGTATGCACTCTACTGAGCATGACAAGGTAACCATTGTGATTAAATCATTTACTACAAGTTAATATTTAAAGTAAATTTCTCTTGTATGTAATTTCAGATGTGTAATAAGTTTATCTTTCCTATTAAATGATTTAGTACACAAAACACACTTGAAGGGACACTCACCTGTATGCATTCTGTTGTGCAATATGAGAGCAGTTTTAGAACTAAAAGACTTACTACATTATTCACACTTAAAGGGACGCTCGTCTCTATGTAAGATTTAAAGTGCATTAAATATTACTGTGTTTTATCGCATTATCATGGCACATTTTATACTTCAATTATGTTAGAAAAGTGAGGGTGCAATTTTTTATGCAAAAAAGCATAATTTTTTTAGGCAAAGTTATTCGTATAAATGAAACCTATGCATGGAAAGTACGTTTATTTAAAAAGTAGATTATACAAAAGCATGCCAAACAATTTCAATTAATGAGTCAGGCAACAAAAAATTGTGTTCAACTTCAAATAGAAAAAAATAAAACTGTAACGCGAGCGTGAGTCGGAACACATAACTATCGTCGTAGTACACACCACGAGAAAGCGTGGGCTATTAAATGTAGTTAACTTGGCACTAGACAGAGTGCCCGCGTTGCATGTATTCGGTGAGCTATCTGTATCGATATTCCACTACGTGCCCAAGGCTCTATACGGGAATTAACATTAACATAAACAAACATGAATAATGCCAACTAGCGCTGGCTATATTTTTAAAAGCAGTATACAACGGCGACAAAGACGAAAAGATAAAGGTTATAACGTTTGAAAAGTCTTTAAAAAAAATTTTACACATAAGACAACTTCGTATTTCTGTTAATTAAATAGTTAAGCATTTCAACTTTAAAATACATTGTTTTACACAGGAATCTAAAAACATCATGCGATGTACATGCGAAGAAATTTTTCTCTCCAAATTTTGATGTCCTAAAATAACAGAGGAATGATTATGCGCATGCGACGATTATGGTTTAAACCACGGCACTTTCCTAGCAAATGATATACTACACACATTACACTTGAAGGGACGCTCCCCTGTATGTAACCTGATGTGAACAATTAGATCCCTTTTACAACTAAAAGACTTACTACATACTTCAAATTTGAAGTGACGCTCTTCTGTATGTACCCTGATGTGTCACTTCAGATACCTTTAAAAAATAAAAGACTTACCACATAATTAACACTTTATGGGATGTTCCCTTGTATGTAACATCTCATGTATAAATAGAGCCACTTTAGAACTAAAAAACTTATTACATAATTCATTCTTGCAGGCATACTTTCCTTTATGTATCCTAATGTGACTCATAAGATATGTTTTAGAACTAAAAGACTTCTCACATAGTTCACACTTAAAGGGACGCACCCCTGTATGCAATCTGTTGTGGTCATTAAGTTTCTGTTTCCTAGCAAATGATTTGTTACACACTTCACACTTGAAGGGACGCTCTCCTGTGTGCACACTGTTGTGAAAATTAAGGTTTTGTTTCGTAGGAAATGATTTACCACACTCTTTACACTTGAAAGGACGCTCTCCTGTATGTTCACTGTTGTGAAAATTAAGGTTTTGTTTTGTAGGAAATGATTTACCACAAACTTCACACTTGAAAGGACGCTCTCCTGTATGTGACCTGGTGTGTACAATTAGAGCCCATTTAGAACTAAAAGATTTATTACATAGTTCACACATGTGGCGATGGTCTCCTGTATGTACCCTGATGTGATGGGTCAGATATTTTTTAGATCTAAAAGACTTCTCACATAATTCACACTTAAAGGGACGCTCCCCTGTATGTAGACTGTAGTGTGCAGTAAATGATTCCTTCCTAGCAAATGAATCACTACATATATCACATTTGAAGGGACGCTCCCCTGTATGTAACTTATTGTGTACAGTAAGATTTTTTTTACTAGCAAATAATTTACTACATAGATCACACTTGAAGGGACGCTCCCGTGTATGAGATCTGTTGTGTTCTTCTAAATTACGTACTAGTGACTCTTGTCTTATAACTGGAGCATCTTTGTCTTGTTTGCTTGACGAACACAAATGCTGATGAGGATGAAGACCCTTGCAATCTGTTGAAACACTGATGCAAATGTCAGACATCAAACTAGTACCGCAGGTAGCAGTTTCTGCCTGTGTATCATCTTCTGGTACACATTCAGTCTTGAGAGAGGCACTACCTTCACTGTTGTAATTACCTCTTGTTCTGGAAGCTCCAGCCAGAGAGCTAGTCTCCACAGCAGGATTATCAACTACCTGAAAAAAAAATAATAATTTTTTTTTTTTTTTTTTTTTTTTTTTTAGTTTACTGTAGCCAAATCTTATCTTATATAAAGTATTTCATTGAATAATGTTTATATCAAACATGTTCCAAGGTACACTAGGCAAATAATAATAGTAAAAGGAGTATTTGTAATAATTTTTGTAATAAATTAAAGGGTTTCATTCTGAAAAAAATTAAATACTCTGTGTTTTGGATCCAATAAATGGTAAAAAAAACTGTAAACTTTGTCACTTTATTTGTATTGGTAACACACTGCTTATATCTTATAAATTATTTTTATAGCCTGTTTTTCTGTCGGTCTGCAAGATCTTCCTTATTCCTTTATCAAATTCCATGATTTACCTCTCATTTTAAAGCCCATTGTGACGGATGACGAAAAATATACCCACAGACCGAAGTACAGTGAATCCCTCCCGAACGACCCCCCTCTGGAACGACCATTCCGTAAGAACGACCAGTTTTCGAGGAACCGTGAAAAAATTCGAAAAAAAAAAAGAGTAAAATCGGATGAAAAACAAGTGCGCTACACACTATGTACGGCGCTGCGCGTCACATTTTTCTTGGGAGCGCTGTACTGTTGGCAGGCGCACGCATAGCTAAAAATAGATACCACCCCTCCAGAGTCCAGACTGGTCACCCTAGCGATAACGGTAAACAGTGGTGCGCATGCGCATTTCTGTTGCCATCTCGATCCCGTGTCTTTGTCTTGTAGCTTGTTAGTGTGATCTTGCTTGCTGGTAGATACGCTTCTTTTGCTTGTTGATTCGGATATTTCTTGGTTTTTATTATTGTTGACGACTTATTACGCTTTGTTTCTTGGACGCCGATTTGGTTAGTGGTTTGATTTTGTGAATTTTGTATATTGTTGACGACACACGCATTTGTTTTTGGATTTTGATTTGGTAAAATTATTGGCTTGATTCTATGAACGATCGTTGACGTTTGTTTATCATTATCTGAAGCTGTAAAAAAAACGTTGCCATCGCTTTGGCCCATTTTTGTGTTTCGGCCGCTCTATATTTCAAACCACCCAGTTACGTACCATGTAAAATAGCTTTTTGGCCCGACCCTTGTTTATAACAACCTCAGCTGTCACACTTTTAAAACCCAGGGAAAATACTCTGACGTCCGCCTCCCTTCTCACGTCGGTTGGTTATTATGTCCGCCGCCCGTTAGCTCGCCTGGCGCCGAGAGACGTGTCTGGCAGGCATCCGGCGCGGCGGGACAAATGGTGACGCCGAATGAGTGGGAAGGGGGGGGGGGGGGGCAATAAATGGATAAAAAATAAACTACCCACGTTACATAACGTTAGCACGATGTTATTTTAAAGCTGCCCAAATAAAGGACGGTTCTTTCCGTGAAACGGCCGGGGGGGGGGGGGGGGGGTTTTGGGTTGGGGGGGGGGGGGAGAATTGGCCAAACATTGCCCAAATTCTCTGGAACAACAATTCCGTAAGTACGACCGTTTTTTCGGGAACCGTGAGGGGTCGTTCCAGCGGGATTCTACTGTACTCCAATTATGCTAGACTGGTGTGGTCTTTACTGACAATCACTATCGCCACGCGCCAGTGCCAATGTCTGTGGTGAAATTTGTTAACTTAACATTTCTGAAACTAAACATTTAGGTTAAAAAATACATCTTGGCTTGACCACTGACGTGAAATTGTCTGACTTGTGATTCGCTTCATTTGTTGGTATTGGGCAACTGACACCCAAGAAATCCTGGTGTGTCACATCATCCCACAGCACAGACCACCCTGACTGGCTGCTGAAACAGGTCCCATCACTTATTCTACTCCATCGTTGAACAGCAGGCCTGTGCGAATATCATTCTGTTCAGTTCAAATCGAATACAAATATCAGATTATTCACGAATACAAATATTAAATTTGAATAGTAAGAATGACAATTTGAATCCCATTAAAAAGTTTTTTTTCATGTTATGTAACAACTTTGGGAAAATGAGACAAATAATACTAAAATGAAAGGTTGATTAACATTAATTCATATAGTAAGACAAAGAGAACTCCTCTAGTAAGTAGTACTGTGGCTGCTACGAAGAGAGACAGCCTGGCATTGTGACCGAGACAGAGTGAAACCAGGACTCACCTGCCACACAGCAGCTGGTTGGACGCCAGCCAGTGGAGTCTCTTCCTCGACCTCCTCCTGCAACACAACCACAGTGGAGAAGACTGCTCTGGTACAAGGAGACAGCAGCTACACACACGTGCTGTTAACGTACGCTGGGCTTTAGATAAACACTCAAAAAATAAGTAAAAAAAGTAATGCCTTGGAAGTGTCAGCCCACAAAAAAAAAAAAAAAAAATTACTATCACAGAGGTGCCCAGACGTCGTACAAAGGAATTTACTTATAACGTTATAACCTACTAGAAACTCTAGGAGGCTATGTGGATCGAGGATGAGTAATAAAGAAATAATAAGAATGCTGGTTTGATTTATATAACTGCCCTTTTACTAAAATTATTTACTTAGCTTTTTCTTTTCTTTTATCTTAATCTTTAAATACATATGGATTAAAATACATTAATTACAAACAGAAGGGAGCCCCGGGGCAACAAAATACATATAAAAGTAAACAAACATATCTCTTAAACTTGACCCTGGTTTTATGTGAGCTCGCAGGCTCAAAAGAAAGACAATTACATTTTGTTTTTAATTTTCTTTTGAAATGAATTCAACTAAATCCTATGTCCTGAAAACTGGCGGTCCTGGCACTGGAGGTTTCTGTAGATTAAAGTCCAGAAGAATTCAATTTATGAAGAAACTTGTATGTCGACCGGTGTGGGGAGAAAACTTGTGACTGCATGAGTCCAATCACGGACTGCTAATTTTGGTAGTGAAGTTCCATTCTAATTCTTGCATCTAATTCTTCTATCCCACCTGTAACCGAAGTCCCAAATAGCTTAGACTGGTTAACAGGTGGCTAAGACTGGGCAAGACTATGCCCAGGGAAAGGCAAAAAAGAGGCGGGGGGGGGGGGGGGGGGGGAGGAAGGTATGACGACCACTTACCCAAAACAGCAGGGTGAAGACACGTTAGCTGGCTCCAGGAGTAGAGTTGGCAACTCCCGGCACGGAGTCCACGGTAGCCATGACGAGAGAAGAAAGAAAAAAAATTTAGCTAAAAAAAAACTAGTACGGGCAGCCAAATTTAAAAAAAAAAAAAAAAAAAAGGCATCTATGCCTTGACGTTCGAGACTACATGTCGTAGTGTCAAGTCTTGGAAATAATACTAAGTTGGACTCTCGCGAATCGCGACGCGTGGTCCGTACTGTCCAGATGCTGCCCGCCGTATGTTCAAAAAATGGCATCGTCACGCCTAAATAAAGAAAGTTACTGCGCCCATCCAAGGAAGGGGGGTGGTGGTGATGGCCCGAAGGTATCCGAAGATGCCCGAAGAAGCGAAGCAGACTGCAAAAGCACTCGCCGCTCTCTCACCAGGGTCGTGGGCGAAATAAGGTCGCAATTGCACAGCGACTGCTTCCAAAGTCGATTATGACAAGCTGTCTCTTATGGGAGGGATGAGTAGTGTGCTCTGGCGGCCAAGATGAGAAACTGCCTGGAGGGTCACAGAAACGTCCGCTAGAGTGCAATGGACGCACTCGCAACCAGCGGACAGAGCTAGGTTAGGGATTTTTGCCGCCGCTAGGCCTCACTGATGGCTCTGTTGGACAAGGGCGTATGTCCTTGGAGAGACCATGTACTCCGCGCGGGTTCACTGGAGGTCGATGCTCCGGGTAGAAGTTCCCAAGAAGCCACAGGGGGATATGAGGGAAGGGGGGGTCAGAACTTGCTAAGTCGCCTGGGAAAAGTGTCGTGTGGACCGTCCCGAGGCATCGCCGAGGACTGTAATATGCTCCTCGACGTGCTGCCAAACAGCTTACCGATGCTTGCCTCCGAGAAATGAAAGATGCTAGCGCGGGGCTTGGGGTAGCGTTCGCTAGCACGAAAAGTCATACTGTTACAGGGAGAAAACGTGATGCAAACTGCTGCAGAGATGCTGCAATAACCAATCGTCAGAAAAAGTATCTAATTGGGCCTGCGAACAAGAGCAGGTGCATTGGGTTGCGCAAGATCTAGTCGGAGAGTACAGTAATGGAAACAAAATTAAATGAAATTAAAAATGCAACTTTATTTTTGTTTTCCTTCTTTAAAAATGAAAAATTAAACTTAAAATTCAAAACTTGTGCCCAAAAATTATGATAAACGGCACATTGCAGGCTACTGTACCTTGATGCTGTCCACACAGACAAACTCCATCTCAACCACTGGCTTTTGTTCCATCTCCTCCTGCAACAAACAACACCAGTTACAAGCAGTAAACAACACCCCGTGCCAGTAGAGATATCTGGCAGAACAACATTGCACATTGCACTATGTGATACTTAATGGGATTCTTAGATCAATATTAAGTTATAGAGGGGGAAAGGGTGCAGTGCAGCTGTTGATGAGACATCTGGGAGAGGGATGGGGGTGGAGGGTTAGACATTACACGCGTGCACTCACTGATTGGCCTTAATGGGTTTTTAATTGGTAATTGACAAGTGACGGTGGAGGGTTATTCAGATTAACGGGTTTTAAATTGGCAATTTATTGATACCTACTGTCTCACCTCCCCCTACTCATATTTGATAGCAAATTTTTTTTTACTAAAAAAAATAATTCCTCCGTTTCTAAATCAAACCATTCTTTAGCCTTAATCAAATTCTTAACCCATCATGCTTGAAGCATTGATTCAATAATATCCCTGTATTTTTCTTTAGTTCAAACTAATTTGGAGTATGGAGCTGTAATATGGAAGAACCTAGAAAAAATAGAAGAAACCAAAAACATCCACAATAAACTTTTGAACATTATAATAACTTTTCAAAAAGGAAATAATTAGCTGCACTCTTCCTCCATAATTGATATAACAGCAAAAACAAATTGTAAATTCATTCTAGAAAATAATAGTTTAAGGGCCGATATTATGACCTCTGGCTAAATCTTCAGGTTAGGTAGCCTACAGGTTAGGCTAGCCTCCGGTTAACGAATGAGGGGTGTATTATGACCCATACTTAGCCTGCGGTTGGCTAACCGGAACTTGACGAAGCGTTTGGTGTAATAATGGGTGTGTTGGTAATGAAATAAACCAGAATTTTGTAACTTTTGTTGCAAGACAGTTTTTTTTCTGGTAGAATGTTAGTCAGCTGTTATTTTGTATTGTGATTCGGAATGTTTACAGCTGCAGTAAAGAAATATGCCGCGAACTTTATCTTGCAACAGATATAATTAAATTAACCAAAAACTACTTTGACGTCAAACCTGCTTTGTATTAAACCATAAAATTACAATCTACGATTCAAAACCGTGTGTTTTCAACTTTACTCTTGTATTGAAACTCATGATTTTGTTAGGTTATATTATATTAAACCAAAACTAACGAAGTAATTCTATACCAACAAATAAATAGGGATGACATTTTTGCTAGAGAACACTTATTTCTTTCATAAATTTATTTCATAAAAAAATAATATAGACCCTGTTTCGGGAAAATACTTGTCGATTTTCATTTCGCTGGTGTAGGTTTCATTTTTGGACTAATAGTTTCGTATCATGTATCCAAATTAATCTGATCCTGATGGAATTAGTTTATGGTATAGGATGCTTGCTGTTTTAATTTAGTAGGTCGAGAGATCCTAGATATATTCACTGGGGAAATAATTATGATTGTAAAATGTATACGAAAGAAATACATTTTTACAAGACCTGACATAATTTGTTTGCATCGTGATATGTTAGGTATTTTGTGTTATGTACAGGATTTTTCAACATTCTAAATTAAAACAGCAAGTATAATGTAAAACAAGACCAACATATAAAGGGTCATGCCGATAGGATCAAGGGATAAACTTGGATATGGTAAACAGAATAATTCCAGTGCTATTTTCGTTTTGCACTTGCGTGGCAGGTAGATAATAAGTACCTAATGGTTTGTAAGATAGGGAAGGGATAATTGGGTAACATTTATTTTCACATTCAATTGTATTCATTGAATTAGAACCACGTCTAAAGTCGTATGAAGTGCATTTCATTCCCGGCATATGTCCACTGTATAACGAATAAAACTTCAGATACAATTTCCACGAAAACATGCATTTTATAGGTAATAATAACCCTCGTTTTGCAATTTTAAAATTCACTTATTTACACATATTCTTAAGCAGGAACATTTAAGTTTATATACATAACATATGTTTATGTACTTCGTGATCAATTAAAGTCAAATAATAATACACGACTCGACAAGAATCGAAAAGCGTGAATACACTTTTATGTAATTTTTAATAAAACTTTGACGAATACGGCGAAGCATTTTATATTTAGTAATAAATTATTCCATCGCATCCTACAAATATTCAATAGAATTCCTCAAATAGTCATCATCACTATCAACAACTAACCTCGCCTGAAATTTAATTTTTTCAATTTATCTGGTTACTAAAATGGCGATAAACACTTTGTTAGGCTGGTGTACTCTACGTAATTAAACTATGTGCCAGTGGACCGAAGCTCCTTTCTCAGGGACCTATCTGATATTTTGCTAGTCTAATGTGGACGTTGGCAGCCCGGTTGAAATTTCTCTCGCCTGCAGTCACGTCCCGGGTTTGTAATATTAATTGCCTGCATGACTAAAATCGCATAGAGCAGCTTCTGGCCTGCAAGCTGCTACTTCTTAAAGGCCTGCTGAGAGTAGCGAGTCTCGGCACGAACGAGTCTCCAGTGGACCTCTGTTCCCAGCCTAGTGGCGTTTTCTGTCCACCCTCCCCTCTCTCTCCCCCCACTTAGTTCTGAGAAATTAGCCTAGGAGCAGTGACCTGACGTGAACCTAGCCAAGACGGTGGCCTACTCCAAGGACATTCTCCCTTGCCCTAAAGAGCCCACCCACGACATCTAGCGGCAGAAACAGTAACTTCGGCCCTGGTGGCCAGCGAGCAGAGATAATGCCAGTGACACCTGGCGGCGGTTCAGTTCACCGCCTCCGTTAGTTCCCCTTTACACCGCTAGAGAGCTGCTCCGCGGCGCCGTTAGCCCCTATGCTTTCTAGTCGCGTCCAGTTATAGTCGATTCTTTGTAGCTTGCTGTTACCGCCGGTAGAGAGTGCGCATGTCGTGTTGTTGTCACGACCGCCTCGGACTCCTTCGGAAATTTTCGGCCTAGAACCGAACCTTCCCCCTCCTTTGCCCTAGGGCCTTAGCGCCCATTTTAATTAGGAGCGTGGTCCTCCGTGAGAGGACTCTGACATTGGCTACTAACCGCGCAGCATGTCGGGCAGAACTTCTCTCCGTCTCTTGTCGCGGCTATGACGGAGAAGCTTTCTATTAAGAATGTAGTCAGCTTTCTTGGGGGATGTGATCCCAGTTGTACAGTAGCCAGTCAGAAGTAGTCATTAGAAAAAGTCATGTTTTAGTTAAATTTTATTATTTTTTTATTTTACTAAAAATTCTATTTCTGCCGGGTCTTCCCCAGATTTCTCGGTCCGCGCCATCCTGATGTCGGCGCGAGACACCTCCTGAGCCCTGGAGCTACACCCTGTTTGGTGAGTGACTTCGATTTTTTTCCTCCCCGAATTCCCGTTTGTTGGCCTTTCGCGCCGACTGTGTTTGACTGTCTGGAAGCAGGTCTAAAACGTTTTGAATTTGACTTGTGTTTCAGACAGGGTCCAAGTGCTGGGGAGACAAATTGCTCCCCGCATGTTCTTCGGGACCTCGAGCTCCGAGTCTTCTTAAGAAGAGAGTTTATCCCAGCCCGACGTCATACTTTGAACACCCGGGTGATATGAGCAATATATTTTCCACTTGCATATAATGAACTAAATTAATTAAATACATACCAGCGAACAGTACCTTAAGAACTTAATCAACGAGAATATGTCAAATTCATGAGACTGTTATTTATGCAATCATCGAAAGAAGCTAAGAGGGTGGAATATTTAAATTTTTGTTCTGTGACAATGTTTAATTGATATAATATAAATTGTTTTAAATAATTTCAGGCCGGCCTTAGTTTTGTTACTTACTAAGATCTTTATTGTCATATCGAAACAATGCGAAAACAAAACCTCTTCATAATAAACCAGGGAAACCTATAGTCCAAGCTACTTATGTAGTGTATTTATTTATCATGTACTTTATTCTATTTAACGATCCACTAACTCCCAAGTTGCTTGTGTGCAGGGAGTATGAAATTTGTCTTGTTCACCGCCTTGTGCCCCCTCTGGTAAATAACTTTAATTTCCTCAATACTTTTCTACCCAGCAGTTTCCAAGGTTTTTTTATCATCAAATTAAAATGATATAATTTTGAGGCACGAGGGGCGTTATCAATTGGTAGCAGAGGTGGTTTGGTCTATAGGCAAACCTAAGTCGAGTAGGCCTACCTAAAATAAAAAAAAATAATAAAAAAATATATTAATTAATTAATTATTTCTGATAGTTATTTTGTATCTTTAACATTGTGAACTGATCGCTGGTACACCATGTAGTTATATTGCTTTTTCTATTTTAAAATTTATATTGAGTTTTAAGGTCCCGTGGGGACTTAGTCTGCGCGCGGCGCGAGAGTTCGCGGCGTCCGCCCAGACAGCAGGCCTACGTGTCTTATCTCTCGTCTCAGCTTAAGTCCCCCCCCCCCCCCCCCTTCGCGCGCTCTTCCCTGCGACTCAACCCGTAATCTGCGGGAGACGACACTGCCCCTTTCCTCCGCACACCCCTCTACCACTGTCCGTCGTGACAGACGATCTTGCGAGCGGCAGGTC
The DNA here is from genome assembly GCF_032445375.1 of Bacillus rossius redtenbacheri. Classification (NCBI taxonomy): domain Eukaryota; kingdom Metazoa; phylum Arthropoda; class Insecta; order Phasmatodea; family Bacillidae; genus Bacillus; species Bacillus rossius. The sequence goes on along the minus strand of NC_086339.1, from coordinate 44,328,140 downwards.
AGTGCCCCTGTCGACGTATACAGGTTGCGCAAGTAAAGCTGAGAGTGAAAGTTCGCGCAGCTGTGAATTGTATTTGAGTAGCACGGCGGGATTATACGCAAATAAGTTTGGGCACATACCCCCCCACCTTGAAAGTGTGACTTACTCCCCGCGCAATGGGGCTAGTTGGTATTTTATATTAATATAGGAAGCCTTATGAGGTATTTAAAATTAAGATAGTTGTTAAGAGAGAAGTGTTTATGGTGTACGTTTGAATCGTACATGTATGTATAAATTTTTGTTTTAATTAGCAGTAAATTAGATCCGAGCAGTATGTTTAAGCCGGAGTTATTGCTGTCAGATGAGCTGACCTATGAGTTACAGCTACGCAATTTGCCCTCCAGTAGCAATGTGCAAGTCCTCAGGAAGAGACTTAGAGCCGCCCTTCATGATGGCGTGCCCACTAGTATATCGAATTTGGAGTTAGATGTAACTGGAGAATTCAACCTTGCTTGCGCCAAGTTTTATGATATATCGGCTTTCGTAAGCTACCTAGATGTTGAGGATAATTTACCCAATGTCAAGCGCCATATAGTCAGACTAAAGCATGTTACCCGATGCTTGCAAAACCTGAAAGAGCTTTCGGCAGACATTCTCCATGGAATTTATGTAAAAGAGATAGACCGATGTTTGCAACAGACGGCAGGTTTCCACACAAAATTAGCGGCGAGAGCAGCCTTTTTGGAAAACAAACGACGCAGTCAGCATTATGTGGCTGAGGCACAGGCTCTCGGCATCGATTTCTCCACCTTCCCGGAAGGGGACTCTCCTGGCTTGCCCCTGGGGGTAGAGCAACCCGACACGTGACAGAGGTACGGGCGACGGTAAACACACAGGAAATTGAAACTAGAAGGTTGCTAGACGCAGCCCCTGACTCTCAGCCACTGACGTCGCTTCCAAATCAACCAATATCCGTATCTACAACTCATTCAGAGCCGCCTGTGCATTTGACGACAGCGGCGACAATCATTACAACGGGTCACGTGACAACCCACCCCGTCACTAGTGTGACGTTTTCACAGGGATTACCAACCTTTTCACATCAAATGACGCAACCATACCCATCAAATATGATTTTCCCGTATCCGACCGCCCAGGCCTATTTTAATCCTTATGCTCAATTACAGCCACTGTTTCCTTCATGGCAAACCACCCCTCTTCCAAGTGCTGGTATTTTGCAGCCGCCACTCACAACGCCCCAGCTCACTCCACCACAAATTAGCCCCTCGGTTGCGAACCGGGAACAGGCTCAGTCGCAATCGGTACCGCAAAATCAGCCTTCACCTCAGCCGGCAGTACCCTCGGCTCACCCCCAGGACTAAGTACTGAGGAGCACGACAGCCCCAGAAACTGGCTACAGTTTCTACGGAAAAATCACCCATCCTGTAGAAAGGCTACTCAAAGATTTGCCAGAGGCGTCGGGTCTGGACGCACACAAACTGATTGATTTTCTTCGAGTCTTGTTAAAGCTACGGCAAAAGGGAGGGATTCCCGACAAACAAATTTTTGAAATTGTTTATCCGTACACCCAAGCTCCCTTAAGCGAGCGTATCATGGCAGCCATTGAGAATGACCTCACTTTCGACGAGTTTCATGAAGACGTGTTAAAGTTTTGTATACCGAGTAGGCTACTCACAAACATCCAGTTGGAGTGGTTTAACCGCTTGCAGCAGCGTAATGAAGTCTTGCCGAATTACATTGCTGACATACGGGAAGCCAACCAGGTACTCAGGCTAAAGGTTTCCGAGAGAGAGGTCGTGAGTACGATTCTAGACGGTTTGAACCCAGCGGAGCGCTCGCACTCAGTGTTCCAGGCACGCCCCCAAAATTATGCTGAGCTAGATAAACTTTGCGTACATGCCACAAACATAGAGTACGCTGATTTTCAGCGAAATAAACAAGCCACATTCGCTAGTCAACAAGGTAGCAGCACTGGAACAGAGCTGCAGTAATTCACACTATAAGAATGCAGCACAGAAACATCAGGGCAATACAATTTTATCTTCAAGGACAAAAGGTAGATATCAACAAAATGTGTATTGTGATTTCTGTAAAAGAGACGAACATTCCCTGTCCCAGTGTTACCACAAAAACAAAAAACAAAATTACGACACTCCAAAAAAAGCATAACGCGGTGGCCCGAACCACCTTATTTAGGGCCACCGAAAAATTCAAGTGTTATAATTTTTTCTTATAAATGGGAAGTTCAACTTGCCCAAAGTAATGACAGTACACAAGAAAAATCATTCCACAAAAACAATAATCATAAGAACAAGGAACCCAGAAATAAAAGTAACAGGCGAGGTCACAAACATAAACAAAGGAAGTACAATAGGAGCAGAAATAACAAAAATAAGGGAAATGATAATTCAACGCACACATACTCATGTAAGACGTGTATTGATCCTACAAATAAGGGCAAGAGAAAGTGCCACCAAATTTTTGGCAATATTCCCACAGTGATTCCATATGCAGTAACCACGATTGGCGAACATACTGTACGTGGACTAATTGATACGGGATCAGCGCGCAGTCTGATTTCTGGGCAGTTGTTTAACAAGTTAAAACAAAGCAAATTAATTCTAAGAACTGAGACCACAAAGTTACAATGCTTTACAGCGTCAGAGCAGCCATTAAATATTAAGTTAGCAGTTATGATCAAGGTGAAAATTGATTTATATTCATGGAATTTCCCATTTTTGGTGTCTGATCAACTGGCCACTGTCCTAATCTACGGGTCTGATTTCATTGCCAAGACAGGTCTACTCATTAATCTTCAGGCTAAGAATTTTGTTTTCAAATTCAATATGGGTAATCCTATTCCTTGTGGGATCCCTGAAGAAATAGTTTCGGGTCCGGCCAAGCCAACGGCAGCCATCTTGGATCAGGGAAACACCATTTCACACGAGCACCTTAATACACAGCAACGGGCCGACATTGATAAATTATACAGCAGTTTTCCAGATGTCTTGACTAGTAAACTAGGTCGCACGAATTTAATCGAGTACCAAATTGAGTTAGCGGATAAAATACCAGTGAGATCTCATCCTTATCAATTTTTAGGTCCTAAGATGCAAACGATGCGCAATCATGTTCAGGAGCTTTTGGACAAAGGTGTAATCGAACCCTCGACCTCCGCCTACAGTTCCCCAGACTTTGTGGTGCCTAAGGGCAAGGATCAACCACGATGTGTAATCGATTACAGAAAAGTTAATGAGAAAATTGTCATACAAAACATACCTTTGCCAGACTTTAACACTGCTTTTAATTGGTTCAGTAAGGCCAGATATTTTAGCGTGTTTGATCTAAATTCTGCTTACCACCAAATTCCCCTTACTGCGGATTCAAAACCCATCACAGCCTTCTGTGTCCCTTGGAACTTGTACCAATACACAGTAGTACCTTTCGGACTTGCCACGGGAGCCCAAGTACTAACTCGACTCCTGGATCAGATACTAGGAGATCTAAAATTCAAAACAGAGTACAACTATCTAGACGATGTCGTCGTATATTCAGAAACATTTGCAGAACACATCAAACATTTAGAGGAAGTCCTAAGTAGATTTCGTAAAGCAGGGTTAACAGTCAACACAAAAAAGGTTAAGTTTGCAGTCCAAGAACTGTCTTTTCTAAGACACTTGGTTTCTAGCAAGGGAGTCACCATTGACCCTTCACGTACACAAGCTATTCGTGATTTTCCGCCTCCCACAAACCCTAAGGGTATTTCACGTTTTATTGGTATGGCAAATTTTTACTCAAAATATATTCCTAATTTTGCTGAGCACGCAGCACCACTAAATACGTTGCGTAAGAAAAACACACCTTTCACATGGGGTCCGGAACAAGAAAAAGCTTTTAATTTCCTGAAACAGGCGATTTCCTCCCCGCCTGTACTCCGCATGGCAGACTTCACCAAACCTTTCATTTTACAGACTGATGCGTCCAGTGTGGCTATTGGCGCAGTAATGTCACAGGAAGTCGAAGGCTGCAGACAGCCCATTGCGTTTGCGTCGCGGACACTTACCCACGCCGAGAGGAAACCCTCCTCGATCTACGAATTAGAATGCCTCGCGGTGGTATTTGGCATTGACAAATTCCGACAATTTATAGAACACAGGGAATTCCTGTTAGAGACAGATAATCAGGCATTAGCCTGGCTTTTAGCACACCCTAAACAATTAGGGAAACTCGGGCGGTGGATTGCAAAAATTTCCTCTTTGAAGTTCCAAATACAACACATTCGTGGTACACAGAACATAGTAGCGGACACACTGTCCCGCATGTTTGAAAACCCAACTCAGACTCCGCCCGAAGGAACACCATTCTTATGTCAAGCCCTATTGACAGATTTTCCATTGGCATTTCAGAATTTACAGAGCCAGCAGGAAGGTGATCCCCACATTTCCAGCATTATTAACCTTTTTAGTTCAGGAACAGCACCAAAATACTTTAGGATGTCTAAGGGGCTGTTGCAAAAACGCACCCCCCAATCAAAAACATACAAAATTGTGCTCCCACAAAATCTGCGTGATATGATATTCCACTATTATCACACCTCGCCGGTGGGCGCACACCTTGGCATATATAAGACCATTCAGGCTATCCGACGTCACTTTGTGTGGGACGGCATGCACAAGGACATCACCGAGCAGGTGAAACTATGCAAAATCTTTGCGCTGAGTAAGCCAGCGCAGAACACTTGTTTCGGTTATTTAACTTCAGATGTGGCCGAGCGCCCCATGCAAAAGATGTTTATAGACTTTGTCGGGCCTTTCCCGCGCTCAAGGACAGGAAACACTATGCTGCTGGTGTGTATCGACGCTTTCACGAAATTTGTCTGGCTCATCCCGATGCGAAAAGCCACCGCAGAAAACACTGTATCCGCGCTACGTAATGAGGTCTTCAAGACGTCGGGAGTCCTGTCTATAGTAGTGTCAGACAATGCAACCCAGTTCACGGCTAGGATTTTCAAGAATATGTGCTTCTCACATGGCATCCTGCACGTCACAACCTCGCCTTATTATCCACAGCCCTCGCATGCTGAGAGATTCAACTGCAATCTCCGGTCTGCTCTAATAGCTTACCATGCGCAGGAGCAGAATAAATGGGCTTCGAATTTGGTGTGGCTGCAAATGGCCTTTAATTATGCACATCACGAAGGACACAAAAGTACTCCTTTCGAACTCATGTTCACTTACCGACCTAATACCCCTCTTTCAAAAATTTGGTCCTTAAATGACCTGTTGCCCGATGATCCGAAAGACATCCGGGAGATTTGGAGAAGAGCTCGTAAGAATCTTAATCTGGCTCATGAGAGCAGAAAAAGGAAATATGTACAATGAAAACCGATCTCCTAACCCTTACAGGGTAGGCGATTTTGTGCTTTGTAAGGAACACCAACTCAGCAAGGCAGTGGATAAGTTTTCCGCCAAGCAGGCGTACCGCTGGAGAGGTCCCTTACAAATACGGCGATTTTTAACGCCAGTTACGGTTAGCCTAGCTGACCCAAGTTCGGGAGAATTCGTGACCAGAGCGCACATCTCCCATCTAAAGAAAACACAGGCTGACTTAAAGTAGATGTGTTTACTTTCTTTCCCCTAACATAGGGGACTCTCTAATATTAGGCATGCCAGAAACCGCAAGGTCTTACAAATCCATGGTACTAGAAATAAGAATGCTAACATTAAGTAGTATTAGTTTTAAGTAGCCACTTAGTTAATAAGAACTTAGTTAATAAGTTTGTTTAAGGATTATTGATAATGTTGTGCCTGAGAGGCGGACGCGTTTCAAAGGTGTTAGAATATAAGTAGTAGGATACAGACGAACCTGGTACTAGTTTTACTAAAGAGTGTAAGTGTTGTTTTTTTTATTTTCCCTATATGCTCCACATTCAAGGGGGGGAGTATGTGCCAGAAATTAGGCATTTTGACACCTTTTTTAAATTTTTATTATAATTATAAATTATTTTTGGAAAATTTTATTTTTTCAATTTATCTGGTTACTAAAAGGGCGATTTACACTTTGCTAGGCTGGTGTACTCTACGTACTTAAACTTTGTGCCAGTGGACCGAAGCTCCTTTCTCCGGGACCTATCTGATATTTTGCTAGTCTAATGTGGACGTGGGCAGCCCGGTTAAAATTTCTCTCGCCTGCAGTTACGTCTCAGGTTTGTAATATTAATTCCCTGCATGACTAAAATCGCATAGAGCAGCTTCTGGCCTGCAAGCTGCTACTTCTTTGAGGCCTGCTGAGAGTAGCGAGTCTCGGCACGAACAAGTCTCCAGTGGACCTCTGTTCCCAGCCTAGTGGCGTTTTCTGTCCACCCTCCCCTCTCTCTCCCCCCACTTAGTTCTGAGAAATTAGCCTAGGAGCAGTGACCTGACGTGAACCTAGCCAAGACGGTGGCCTACTCCAAGGACATTCTCCCTTGCCCTAAAGAGCCCACCCACGACATCTAGCGGCAGAAACAGTAACTTCGGCCCTGGTGGCCAGCGAGCAGAGATAATGCCAGTGACACCTGGCGGCGGTTCAGTTCACCGCCTCCGTTAGTTCCCCTTTACACCGCTAGAGAGCTGCTCCGCGGCGCCGTTAGCCCCTATGCTTTCTAGTCGCGTCCAGTTATAGTCGATTCTTTGTAGCTTGCTGTTACCGCCGGTAGAGAGTGCGCATGTCGTGTTGTTGTCACGACCGCCTCGGACTCCTTCGGAAATTTTCGGCCTAGAACCGAACCTTCCCCCTCCTTTGCCCTAGGGCCTTAGCGCCCGTTTTAATTAGGAGCGTGGTCCTCCATGAGAGGACTCTGACATTGGCTACTAACCGCGCAGCATGTCGGGCAGAACTTCTCTCCGTCTCTTGTCGCGGCTACGACGGAGAAGCTTTCTATTAAGAATGTAGTCAGCTGTCTTGTGGGATGTGATCCCAGTTGTACAGTAGCCAGTCAGAAGTAGTCATTAGAAAAAGTCATGTTTTAGTTAAATTTTATTATTTTTTTATTTTTTTATTTTACTAAAAATTATATTTCTGCCGGGTCTTCCGCAGATTTCTCGGTCCGCGCCATCCTGATGTCGGCGCGAGACACCTCCTGAGCCCTGGAGCTACACCCTGTTTGGTGAGTGACTTCGATTTTTTTCCTCCCTGAATTCCCGTTTGTTGGCCTTTCGCGCTGACTGTGTTTGACTGTCTGGAAGCAGGTCTAAAACGTTTTGAATTTGACTTGTGTTTCAGACAGGGTCCAAGTGCTGGGGAGACAAATTGCTCCCCGCATGTTCTTCGGGACCTCGAGCTCCGAGTCCCCTTAAGAAGAGAGTTTATCCCAGCCCGACGTCATACTTTGAACACCCGGGTGATATGAGCAATATATTTTCCACTTGCATATAATGAACTAAATTAATTAAATACATACCAGCGAACAGTGCCTTAAGAACTTAATCAACGAGAATATGTCAAATTCATGAGACTGTTATTTATGCAATCATCGAAAGAAGCTAAGAGGGTGAAATATTTAAATTTTTGTTCTGTGACAATGTTTAATTGATATAATATAAATTGTTTTAAATAATTTCAGGCCAGCCTTAGTTTTGTTACTTACTAAGATCTTTATTGTCATATCGAAACAATGCGAAAACAAAACCTCTTCATAATAAACCAGGGAATCCTATAGACCAAGCTACTTATGTAGTGTATTTATTTATCAAATACCTTATTCTTATTAACAATCCACTAACTCCCAAGTTGCTTGTGTGCAGGGATTATGAAATTTGTCTTGTTCACCACCTTTGCCCCCTCTGGTTAATAACTTTAATTTCCTCAATATTTTTGAACCCAGCAGTTTCCAAGGTTTTTTTATTATCAAATTAAAATGATATAATTTTGTGGCACAAGGGGCATTTCAACAGTGGACAGCCACACTCAACATTCAAATATTACAGGAATTTTAATATGGCAGGACTGTCTCGAATCAGGAGTTGAAATGGTTGATATACTGTCTACCAGTATTCACTGTGGCTGCTACGAAGAGAGACAGCCTGGCATTGTGACCGAGACAGTGTGAAACCACGACTCACCTGCCACACAGCAGCTGGTTGGACGCCAGCCAGTGGAGTCTCTTCCTCGACCTCCTCCTGCAACACAACCACAGTGGAGAAGACTGCTCTGGTACAAGGAGACAGCAGCTACACACACTTGCAGGCTACTGTACCTTGATGCTGTCCACCTTCACAAACTCCATCTCAACCACTGGCTTCTGTTCCATCTCCTCCTGCAACAAACAACACCAGTTACAAGCAGTAAACAACCTGTTTGTTACACCAGGCATTTATAACACATCCTCTACTAATACTTTATTGCAGTGATAATACTGGCGCTGCAGAGCACATTTAATCACTCTATACAGCATCAAGAGTATTTACACATAAACATCACAATATTTAGGGACACTGATTTTGGTGTATGTTTCTAAAGGAAACTTTATTTATGAAAAATTATTTTTTATTTATTTAACTATTTATATATAGGAAAATATTCGGCATATAGAATAGAAAGACATGACTGATGAATCAAAAATGTTGTACAGGATAATAAGAATTTTAATGGGACATATAAGTTTGACGTCGACCAGGGCTACACCTGCCTAAGCCCTGTGTGCCTCACGCCACTGCCGACCCCCTCTCCTCTCACCGACACCCTCTGTTTCAAGCCTCACGCCAACAAGTGCGTGTGTGCGGTGCCCACCCTAACTGGAGCGGTGGAGACTGCATGTTTTTAAATAACCTAATTCTTAAATACCTGTAATACGTGATACTTAAGTCTAAATTAACACGTAATTTTTTAAGGGTTTTAATATGTTATGTTTAACTGTCTTTAATATTAATTTACTAACGGTAAGTTCAGCACTTCCTGCAGCCAGGACACCCGGGGCCCGGGCAGTCTCTTCCGTTCGCCGAGCGGGGTAGGACGCATCTCAGCACCTCGTCAACTTCAACTATTGCTCTCAACTGATCCGTTATCATCTGCCATTGTAACTGCTTTTAAACCCTTTTTTATTAACCTTCAAGGCCTACCCCGGCAGCAGACTGTGTAACTTAACCAATTAAAGCTCCCTGGAGCGTTTTGTATTATTCAGCGAGCTTGCACTTTCGGGGCCAGTCCACGCGGTGTCCTGGTCAGCATGAAAGCTGGACTACGTGCTGTTTTTTGTACGTATTGTCATTGTACGCGTGGACGGCAATAAAACTTAATATTCACCCGACTCGTTGCATTCAATTCTCAACCACGAGCTTTCCAGTACAGAGACGCGAGGTGTGTGGGGCACAAGCAGTCGTCTTCGCTGGCAACATAGCATGCTCGCCGCTGAGTGCTAGCAGGGGGAGTCGAGCCTAGCTCCACATGGGTCACGTCACGGCCCTGGGACAGAGTCGGTAGCCGGGTCCACGTGCCCATCCACGTGGTGGCGCCCTAGGTCTACACGTATGCCGACCCACGACAAGTGTCGCCCAAGAGCGTGGGGCTAGGCAACACAAACCTGGCCGGGAGAAACGGAACGTGTGAGTTGTGCGGTTGTGCGACGGAACGAGGTCACGTGGCCAGGGTGCCCACGGATTTTCCAAGAATTCCGCAGCTGTCTGCAAAACAGGTACTGTGCTGCGCATACGCGTGTGCAACTAGTATATCTGAGTTCAAGGGACTTACATTTGACACAAGTGCCTCTGTGGACCTGAGTGGGATGTATCGTGCAAAGTGTACACAGCCACGACATGTGGACAGACTAACAGGGGCCACATGGTCAGACACGTGTGTGTGCCTTGAACCGGGCAAAGTAACATCATTCACGGCTGAATTTTTGAAATGTACGGGAAATGCACGTGACGGGGGATGGTGCGTGAACTGCCGAGCTATCAAACTTCTACTGTGCACTAACTAAGCGGAATCCTTCACATTCAAGGAGGGACAGTTGACCTGTAGCGAGTGTCGGGCTGTAACAGCAGGTATTCACGACTGGAATATCAAACAAAACTTAACGCAACCACATGATTCTCACAAAAATAGCAGGCAAAAAAAATTAAACAATAAAACATAATTCAAAACAAAAAAAAATTGATACAAGTTTGAATCATTACTGCTATCACTTAGTTCAACCTTTTGATGCAAATATATAGATATATAAAAGTTTGGCATAATTTCTTGTTTATTTCCCTGGTTTTAATCTTAAATCCATGAACTTTTTTATAATTTTAGTTTGGCATATGCAATTTTCTATTTCACTCCTTTTATACAGTGGAGAGCCACACTCAAAAACCAATTATTACAGGAATTTTAATATGAGAGGACTGCCTCAATCGGGAGTTGAAATGGTTGATATACTATACTGTCTATCAGTATTCACTGTGGCTGCTACGAAGAGAGACAGCCTGGCATTGTGACCGAGACAGAGTGAAACCACGACTCACCTGCCACACAGCAGCTGGTTGGACGCCAGCCAGTGGAGTCTCTTCCTCGACCTCCTCCTGCAACACAACCACAGTGGAGAAGACTGCTCTGGTACAAGGAGACAGCAGCTACACACACTTGCAGGCTACTGTACCTTGATGCTGTCCACCTTGACAAACTCCATCTCAACCACTGGCTTCTGTTCCATCTCCTCCTGCAACAAGCAACACCAGTTACAAGCAGTAAACAACACCTTGTGCATTTATATTATAACACATCATCTGCATATTGTTCATTACAGTGCCAATACAGGGTCTGTAGAGTACATTTAATCAATCTAAACAGCATCAAGAGCATTTACACATAAAAATCACAATACCTATTTAGGAACACTGATTTTGGTGTATGTTTCTAAAGATTTTTTTTATGAAAAATTATTTGTTAGATATTCAACTATTTATATTAGTGAAATTTTTGGCATACAAAATAGAATGAAAGTGACTGATGAATTAAGAATGTTGTAGAGGGTAATAGGAACACTAATACATTAACCTATGGGACACATGAGTTAAAAACTAAAACTCATTAAAATACATATCGGAAATATGCACGACATCAGGGGAATGTGCATTATTAATGATTACAGATACATATTCATCATAAAAACTGAGGTGCCACCGTGTGGATGGACACGTGGACACACAGCTAAAACACTGAATTACAGTTCAGTGACGTGACCCTGGTGTATGCTAGGCTAGATTCTTCCCCCACTCTCGATGGTTTGTGTATGGTCGTTCGAAAGCAGTTGGCCGGAATTATGGGAAGATTGCCATAATTGTTAGACCAGAATTACTGAACTAAAACATTCATTAAAGAATGTTACTGAGGATAAAAGTCAATGCCATGTGGTGGTCACCAGCAGTGGCGTAGCCAGGATTTGTGTATGGGGGGGTGTTAATAAGCATGGCTCCCCCCCCCCCCCCCCCCATGATAAAGCAGTTGGGTCCAGGGGTCCTCCCCCGGGAAAATTTGGATTTTAAGGTGTAAAATAGTGCTATTTTAGCAGTTTTCGGTTCTCAAAATTAAATATTGTAATGGTAAAATTATTATTAATTTTAATATAAAATTTGGTTCAGTGATGAATAAGAAATTAATTAAATATTTGGCGCTAAGGGGGGGAGGGGATTTAAACCCTAACTTCCCCCCCCTGGCTACGCCCCTGGTCACCTGGACTGGATAAAGTTAGTTTGTTGATGATATCAAAGATTGCAAGCAAAATAACAATTTTTAAGATAAACAGTCAACCACCCAGAGTAGGTCTCAATAATAAAGAAAAATGTTTTTAATTTCTTACCCATTCTGCCATGTTACTTGATCAGATCAGGAAACGGTATTGTCCTCGAGGTGTGATGATACTGCGTCCTACTCCTGGTGACGATCTAGCGAGTCTGGGGTGATATGGTGTCATTGCTGCACGGGAAGTATCCCAAATGACCATTCGGTCTTGTTCGCAAACTTTTCAAAACAAAAAAAAAATACAAACCCTTCAATATTTTGCTGATTAAATTACAAATATCTGGAGCATATATAGTTGCATGTTTAATTTTAAAGTTGAAAAATAATAGTTCAAATAAAGGTGGTTTTTCTAAATGTTTGCACATAGTGCTACTCTGTAAATATACTAATCTGGCAAAGTTTGAAACTTGAGGTGTGAAATTAAAAAGTAAAATGAATGATCATTTATGTCATTAATTATATAATTAAATATTATGGAGTACATGGCACAACTCTACACAAGCCTCCTGCGCTGAGGAGCGAAACACGTGCACACACGGCTACGTGGCAGTCATAGAGGCTGTTGGAAGGTGTTGGAGGGTGTTGGAGGATGCTGGAGGGTGTTAGAGGGTGTTGGAGGGTGTTGGAGGGTGTTGGAGGGTGTTGGAGAGTGTTGGAGGGTGCTGGAGGGTGTTGATGGTGTTGGAGGGTGCTGAAGGGTGCTGCAGGGTGCTGAGGGTGCTGAGGGTGCTGGATGGTGCTGGAGGGTGTCGGAGGGTACGGAGGTTGTCGGAGGGTGTTGGAGGGTGGTGGAGGGTGTTGGAGAGTGTAGAAGGGTGTTGGAGGGTGTTGGAGGGTGTTGAATGTGTTGGAGGGTGTTGGAGGGTGTTGGAAAGTGTTGGAGAGTGTTGGAGAGTGTTGGAGAGTGTTGGAGAGTGTTGGAGAGTGTTGGAGGGTGTTAAAGGGTGTTAAAGGGTGTTAAAGGGTGTTGGAGGAGGTTGGAGGGTGCTGCAGGATGCTGCAGAGTGCTGGAGGGTGTCGGAGGGTACGAAGGTTGTCGGAGGGTACGGAGGTTGTCGGAGGGTACGGAGGTTGTCGGAGGGTGTCAAAGAGTGTCGGAGGGTGTCGATGGTGTCGGTGGGTGTCGATGGTGTCGGAGGGTGCCGGAGGGTATTGGAGAGTGTTGGAGGGTGTTGGAGAGTGTTGGAGGGTGTTGGAGGGTGTTGGAGGGTGTTGGAGGGTGCTGGAGGGTGCTGGAGGGTGCTGGAGAGTGTTGGAGGGTGTTGGTGGGTGCTGCAGGGTGCTAGAGGGTGCTAGAGGGTGCTGAAGGGTGCTGGAGGGTGTTGGAGAGTGTTGGAGGGAATTGGAGGGTGCTGGAGGGTGTTGGAGAGTGTTGGAGGGTGTTGGAGGGTATTGGAGGGTGCTGGAGGGTGTTGGAGAGTGTTGGAGAGAATTGGAGGGTGCTGGAGGGTGTTGGAGAGTGTTGGAGGGTGTTGGAGAGTGTTGGAGGGTATTGGAGGGTGTTGGAGAGTGTTGAAGAGTGTTGGAGAGTGCTGGAGAGTGCTGGAGAGTGCTGGAGTGTGCTGGAGGGTGCTGGAGGGTGCAGGAGGGTGTGGGAGGGTGCTGCAGGGTGTTGGAAGGGTGTTGGAGGGTGCTGCAGGGTGTTGGAGGTTGTTGGAGGGTGCTGCAGGGTGCTGTAGGGTGCTGGAGAGTATTGGAGGGTATTTGAGGGTGTTGGAGTGTGTATGAGGATGCTTAAGGGTGCTGGAGGGTGTTAGAGGGTGTTGGAGGGTGTTGGAGGGTGTTGGAGGGTGTTGGAGGTTGTTAGAGGGTGTTGGAGGTTGTTGGAGGGTGCTGGAGGGTGTTGGAGGGTGCTGCAGTGTTGGAGGGTGTTGGAGAGTGTTGGAGGGTGTTGGAGAGTGTTGGAGAGTGCTGGTGGGTGCTGGAAGGTGTTGGAGGGTGTTGGAGGGTGTTGGAGGGTGTTGGAGGGTGCTGGAGGCTGCTGGAGGGTGCTGGAGGGTGTTGGAGGGTGCTGGAGGGTGTTGGAGGGTGTTGGAGGGTGTTGGAGGCTGCTGGATAGTGTTGGAGGGTGGAGGAGGGTACAGGAGGGTGCTGGAGGGTGTTGGAGGGTGCTGCAGGGTGTTGGAGGGTGCTGCAGGGTGTTGTAGGTTGTTGGAGAGTGCTGGAGTGTGCTGGAGGGTGTTGGAGGGTGCAGGAGGGTGCTGGAGGGTGTTGGAGGGTGCTGCAGGGTGTTGGAGGTTGTTGGAGAGTGCTGGAGAGTGCTGGAGGGTGTTGGAGGGTGCTGCAGGGTGTTGGAGGGTGTTGGAGGGTGTTGGAGGGTGCTGCAGGGTGCTGGAGAGTGTTGGAGGGTATTTGAGGGTGTTGGAGGCTGTAGGAGGATGCTGGAGGGTGTTGGAGGGTGCTGGAGAGTGCTGAAGGTGTTGGAGGGTGTTGGAGGGTGTTGGAGGGCGTTGGTGGGTGCTGCAGGGTGCTGGAGGTTGTCTGAGGGTACGGAGGTTGTCGGAGGGTGTCGGAGGGAACGGAGGTTGTCGGAGGGTGTCAAAGAGTGTCGGAGGGTGTCGGAGGGTGTCGGAGGGTGTTGGAGAGTGTCGGAGGGTGTCGGAGGGTGCAGGAGGGTGCTGCAGGTTGCTGGAGGGTGCTGCAGGTTGTTGGAGGGTGTTGGAGGGTGCTGCAGGGTGCTGGAGGCCTTTGGAGGGTGGTGGAGGTTTGTGGAGGGTGTTGTAGTGTCTTGGAGGGTGGGGATAGGGAACGCACGGCACAGATGTCTGGCTTAAGGAATTAACGAAGTTGTAGCCCTGGACATCAACATGTATTCAATCCAAATAATTACAAAAAACTGTAATGAACCCAAGTATTAACAAAAATATTCACACTGTAAAACTCAAGATTTCTTTTCCATTGTTTTTAAAAGTAATCTTTTTATAGTCAACAAATATTTTAGACTAACACATCATTAATACTAGCAAAGGTTTCTTCTCAATTATTTGGTTGATTTAACATTAATATTAGCTTTAATAATTCAGAGTAATAGTTATTGCCCTGCCTTAATGACAGTGGAGGTTGCTTTCACTACCAATACACAGAATTATTTTAAAAATACATACATAATTAAAACATGCTAGGCTATTCAGTGATGAGTTTGGAGGGTGTTGGAGGGTGCTGGAGTGTGCTGGAGTGTGCTGGAGTGTGTTGGAGTGTGTTGGAGGGTGTTGGTGGGTGTTGGAGAGTGTTGGAGGGTGCTGGAGAGTGCAGGAGGCTGTTGGAGTGTTTTTGATGGTGTTGGAGAGTGCTGGAGGGTGTTTGAGGGTGCTGCAGGGTGCTGCAGGGTCTTTGAGGGTGTTGGAGGGTGTTAGAGGGTTTTGGAATGTTCTGCAGGGTGCTGCAGGGTGATGGAGGGTATTTGAGGGTGTTGGAGGGTGTAGGAGGATGCTGAGGGTGTTGGAGGGTGCTGCAGGGTGCTGGAGGGTGCTTATGGTGTTGGAGGGTGTTGGAGGGCGTTGGAGGGTGTTGGAGTGCGTTGGAGGGTGCTGCAGGGTGCTGGAGGGTGCTGCAGGGTGCTGGAGGATGTAGGAGGGTGCTGGAGGGTTTTGGAGGGTGCTGGAGGGTGCTGCAGGGTGCTGGAGGGTGTTGGAAGGTGCTGGAGGGTGTCTGAGGGTACAGAGGTTGTCGGAGGGTGTCGGAGGGTGCCGGAGGGTGGCTCAGGGTGTTGGAGTGTTGGAGAGTGTTGGAGGGTGTTGGAGGGTGTTGGAGGGTGTTGGAGGGTGTTGGAGGGTGCTGGAGGGTGTTGGAGGGTGTTGGAGGGTGTTGGAGAGTGTTAAAGGTTATTGGAGGGTGTTGGAGGGTGCTGCAGGGTGCTGGAGAGTGTCGGAGGGTATTTGAGTGCGTTGGAGGGTAAAGGAGGGTGTTGGAGGATGCTGGAGGGTGTTGGAGCGTGCTGGAGTGTGCTGGAGGGTGCTGGAGTGTGTTGGAGGGTGTTGGAGAGTGTTGGAGAGTGTTCCAGGGTGTTGGAGGGTGCTGTAGAGTGCTGGAGAGTGTTGGAGGGTATTTGAGGGTGTCGGAGGGTGTAGGAGGGTGCTGGAGGGTTTTGGAGGGTGTTGGAGGATGTTGGAGGGTGCTGCAGTGTGCTGGAGGGTGCTGGAAGGTGTTGGAGGGTGTTGGAGGTTGTTGGAGGTTGTTGGAGGGTGCTGCCGGGTGCTGCAGTGTGTTGGAGAGTGTTGGAAGGTGTTGGAGAGTGCTGGTGGGTGCTGGATGGTGTTGGAGGGTGCTGAGGTTGCTGGAGGGTGTTGGAGGGTGTTGGAGGGTGATGGAGGGTGATGGAGTGTGCTGGAGGGTGTTGGAGGGTGCTGGAGGGTGTTGGAGGGTGCTGGAGGGTGTTGGAGGGTGCAGGAGGGTGCTGGAGGGTGTTGGAGAGTTCTGGAGAGTTCTGCAGGGTACTGCAGGGTGTTGGAGGGTGTTGGAGGGTGCTGGAGAGTGCTGGAGGGTGCTGGAGGGTGCAGGAGGCTGTTGGAGAGTGTTGGAGGGTGTTGGAGAGTGCTGGAGGGTGCTGCAGGGTGTTGGAGGGTGTTGGAGGGTGTTGGAGGGTGCTGGAGAGTGCTGGAGGGTGCTGGAGGGTGTTGGAAGGTGCTGGAGGGTGTCTGAGGGTACAGAGGTTGTCGGAGGGTGTCGGAGGGTGCCGGAGGGTGCAGGAGGCTGTTGGAGTGTTTTTGATGGTGTTGGAGAGTGCTGGAGGGTGTTTGAGGGTGCTGCAGGGTCTTTGAGGGTGTTGGAGGGTGTTAGAGGGTTTTGGAATGTTCTGCAGGGTGCTGCAGGGTGATGGAGGGTATTTGAGGGTGTTGGAGGGTGTAGGAGGATGCTGAGGGTGTTGGAGGGTGCTGCAGGGTGCTGGAGGGTGCTTATGGTGTTGGAGGGTGTTGGAGGGCGTTGGAGGGTGTTGGAGTGCGTTGGAGGGTGCTGCAGGGTGCTGGAGGATGTAGGAGGGTGCTGGAGGGTTTTGGAGGGTGCTGGAGGGTGCTGCAGGGTGCTGGAGGGTGTTGGAAGGTGCTGGAGGGTGTCTGAGGGTACAGAGGTTGTCGGAGGGTGTCGGAGGGTGCCGGAGGGTGGCGGAGGGTGTTGGAGTGTTGGAGAGTGTTGGAGGGTGTTGGAGGGTGTTGGAGGGTGTTGGAGGGTGTTGGAGGGTGCTGGAGGGTGTTGGAGGGTGTTGGAGGGTGTTGGAGAGTGTTAAAGGTTATTGGAGGGTGTTGGAGGGTGCTGCAGGGTGCTGGAGAGTGTCGGAGGGTATTTGAGTGCGTTGGAGGGTAAAGGAGGGTGTTGGAGGATGCTGGAGGGTGTTGGAGCGTGCTGGAGTGTGCTGGAGGGTGCTGGAGTGTGTTGGAGGGTGTTGGAGAGTGTTGGAGAGTGTTCCAGGGTGTTGGAGGGTGCTGTAGAGTGCTGGAGAGTGTTGGAGGGTATTTGAGGGTGTCGGAGGGTGTAGGAGGGTGCTGGAGGGTGTTGGAGGGTGTTGGAGGATGTTGGAGGGTGCTGCAGTGTGCTGGAGGGTGCTGGAAGGTGTTGGAGGGTGTTGGAGGTTGTTGGAGGTTGTTGGAGGGTGCTGCCGGGTGCTGCAGTGTGTTGGAGAGTGTTGGAAGGTGTTGGAGAGTGCTGGTGGGTGCTGGATGGTGTTGGAGGGTGCTGAGGTTGCTGGAGGGTGTTGGAGGGTGTTGGAGGGTGATGGAGGGTGATGGAGTGTGCTGGAGGGTGTTGGAGGGTGCTGGAGGGTGTTGGAGGGTGCTGGAGGGTGTTGGAGGGTGCAGGAGGGTGCTGGAGGGTGTTGGAGAGTTCTGGAGAGTTCTGCAGGGTACTGCAGGGTGTTGGAGGGTGTTGGAGGGTGCTGGAGAGTGCTGGAGGGTGCTGGAGGGTGCAGGAGGCTGTTGGAGAGTGTTGGAGGGTGTTGGAGAGTGCTGGAGGGTGCTGCAGGGTGTTGGAGGGTGTTGGAGGGTGTTGGAGGGTGCTGGAGAGTGCTGGAGGGTGCAGGAGGCTGTTGGAGAGTGTTGGAGGGTGTTGGAGAGTGCTGGAGGGTGTTGGAGGGTGCTGCAGGGTGATGGAGGGTGTTGGAGGGTGCTGCAGGGTGCTGGAGAGTGTTGGAGGGTTTTGAGGGTGTTGGAGGGTGTAGGATGATGCTGGAGGGTGATGGATTGTGCTGGAGGGTGCTGAAGGTGTTGGAGGGCATTGGAGGGTGCTGCAGGGTGCTGGAGGGTGTTGGAGGGTTTTGGAGGGTGCTGGAGGGTGCTGCAGGGTGCTGGAGGGTGCTGCAGGGTGCTGGAGGGTGCAGGAGGCTGTTGGAGAGTGTTGGAGGGTGTTGGAGAGTGTTGGAGAGTGTTGGAGGGTGTTGGAGAGTGTTGGAGAGTGCTGGAGGGTGCTGGAGGGTGTGGGAGGGTGTGGGCGGGTGCTGCAGGGTGCTGCAGGGTGCTGGAGGTTGTTGGAGGGTTCTGGAGGGTGCTGGAGGGAGATGGAGGGTGCTGGTGGGTGCAGTAGGGTTCTGGAGGGTGCTGCAGGGTGTTGGAGGGTGTTGGAGGGTGCTGCAAGGTGCTGGAGGCCTTTGGAGGGTGTTGGAGGGTTCTGGAGGGTGCTGGAGGGAGATGGAGGGTGCTGGTGGATGCAGTAGGGTTCTGGAGGGTGCTGCAGGGTGTTGGAGGGTGCTGCAAGGTGCTGGAGGCCTTTGGAGGGTGTTGGAGGGTGTTGGAGTGTGTTGGAGGGTGGGGATGGGGCGCGCACGGCACAGCATATCTGGCTTAAGGAATTAACGAAGTTGTAGCCCTGGACATCATCATGTATTCAATCCAAATAATTACAAAAAACTGTAATGAACCCAAGTATTAACAAAAATATTCACACTGTAAAACTCAAGATTTCTTTTCCATTGTTTTTAAAAGTACCTAATCTTTTTATAGTCAACAATAATTTTAGACTAACACATCATTATTACTAGCAAAGGTTTCTTCTCAATTATTTGGTTGATTTAACATTAATATTAGCTTTAATAATTCAGCGTAATAGTTGTTGCCCTGCCTTAATGACATTGGAGGTTGCTTTCACTACCAATACACAGAATGATATAAAAAGAACATACATAATCAAAACATGCTAGGCTATTCAGTGATCAGTTTGCAGTGGTTATAGTAAAACAAACTTTCCTTTGTCATAACAAATGATTTACTTTGGGAGGATAACTTAAAAAAAGGGGGGGGGGGATAACTCCCTTCTGCATTCACCCCTGCTTACGGTGATAAATAAAACACACTGGACGTAAAAAAAAATTACATTATACAGTATTATAATTTTACCTTTGATAATAGAGGTTACCTGCATTATAAGTTAACTAAGTTCTAAGCTTTTATGTTATATGTTGTCAGTATCAAATTTTTGTATCATACTTCAGCAAGCATCATCTATCTTTATTTAGCTGCAACAGATTACACACAGAACATATGTCAGCATTTAGAACATGCACGTACAGTAAAATCCCAGTATCAATTTTTTTTCTTTTTACAAAGTAATCTAAACTAACAAAAATAATTAAATTGCATTAATAGAAATGAAAATATGGCCCTCTACGGAACTTCCTTCATGTGTGTCAATGGTTCCAATGAAATATAAGAGACTTGCTATAGCTTGAGGGGAATGGTTGGTCTACAATCTCATGAACTATTTAAATTGTAATTCATATTCGTTTTTATCATAAAACTATTCTAAAAAAAACTTCGTAGGGTATTTAATAAAACTTAAAAATCAAACAAAAGAAACTCACCCGTCATAATTTTCATCACAACGAATATTGGCCTACGTTTCTATTGCAGCCATAAGCAAGTCTAGTTCTAAGTATTCCACAGTAATAGCGAGCAAAAATATATTTTCACAGGTGATACAGAAGCTGACAAAAGATGCTGCAAAAATGGAACAGAATTTGAAGTGCTGACAGTATAGGCAAAAGCCAGATGCGTGGTTAGTAACCATGGAATCTGTGTGGCAGCTTAGAATGAGCAAATAACACGAAATAGACATAACAGAAACATGTGGGAAAAGACACTTAAAAATTGACACTTAAAAAATCATTGATATCTTCGTAAGCCAGGATATTCAAAAATGACAATACACTGTCCATGATGTAGGGAGGATATAAACCACTTGCGCTAATATATTTAGGTTGGTATTAATAGTCAAGACTTGAGCAAATATTTGAGTGTATCTTGGCGAGGACCTTCTTGTTTATTAAGGCAGCGATTTCAATATCCATGTTTCATAGTCCGTGAACAAGATAAGCTTCATGAAGTAACCGTGCTCAAGCAACAGCTAGTACCTCATGGCTAGACGAATCAATGTTTAAGACAGCCGAAAAGACACGAACATATACGAATCTTGCCGACTGGACTCGTTCGTTAAATATTCTGCTATTTTTCACACAGAGCGATGAAGCCCCCGAATTTGTGTGTTTGTACGTTGAAGTGAGGAAGATTTTTTATTGTTTTAATACTCTTGAATCACGGCTGGAAAAACAGGTGTTTTGCAACCACAAAGATGCACACCTTCTTTTGAGAACTTGCTATTCTTTTGTCTTTCCTGTGCAAGTTGAACGTTAAGACATAACGTATCTAACGTTTTAATAATATAATCTTTTCAAAATAATACGAAAAATAGGTTAAACTGTTTTTAAAATAGCTCTGCTACATTTCTACAGTTAGTTTCGCTAATACGGTACGACATAAGAAAATAGTTTAACATATTTTACTATATATTATTTATGTTGCTAACCTAAACTAATCAATTATTTTCACAGTAGTTTTAATGTACCGTAGAGTGGGGTGATTAGAAACATTGGGGTGAAGAGAAACAAAACTGGGAAAAAATTTAAAGCACTTCATAAATTACATATATAATTGTAACAAAAATATGAAATAATTTGTGTTGTTTCATAATTAATTCTAAATTTTAAGAATTGTATTGCAAAGTTGGTAGTATGTAAACAACTGACGCCGCCGTCTGTGCTCCCTCTGAGAGCACAGGCCGTTATGTGTCCTCAACACCGAATCAGTGACAGTGCTACGAACACGCCCGCACGTGTAGCATAGTGCAGGGGGGAGCAGTGTCTCGAACGGCCTGACGTAAGTCACGGCCGGCTGTATTCACGAAGCGCCCGGCCGGGTGTGGCAATGCGCAAATGGGGATTTAGTGCACATGCGATTTAAATAACAAACACGAACTAAAACTTTTAATATGTCAGATATTTCTTAATAATTAATTAATGAAGTTGTAAACTCTTGTCGTTCACAAAACTGGCCGGCATCATCTTCCCGCGCTCCGTAGCTTCCCGCGGATTTTCCTCCCCTCCCTGGCCGGGTTGCCAGGGAGAATCGTCAGTAGCCTTCCAGCACTCACTAATGGCCGGCAGCCCCGCGCACGTGGAGCCTTCAACTTGTCGTGCCTGATCCAGCATGTAACGTCCATAGGTAATATTTCTAAATCTACTTTCATCAGCTCCACGGTCGGCCCTAACCCGGCCGTATGACGTGTCATACGGTCCGTCAATAAATGTGTGACTCGACTACGAGTCGTTTTCGTGTGCTACGTAAATCTTAGTGTTTTTAGGCAGCCCGCCGAGGTGCCTGCGCTTCACGCCATTATCACTCCATCCGGAGTACTTGAACATTGCCCACGCAGGGCGGCATTACACCTAACACGAAACCAGACTTTCTAACGCTTCATAACCTGGGACGTGCCGCGGTCGCGGGTGTGTTACCACATCAGGCATAGGCGTGCGCACGGTAGGTGCCACAGGTGCCTTGGCACCACCATTAGGGTTAACGTTATTTTATTTTTTACAAGCAGAAATAATACATGCTTACAAAAAACCGTATTATTTCCAAAAAAAAAAAATGTTTTCCAATTGTGTCGAGTTACAGATATGTGCTCATAACACTATCAGTATATCAATTATCAATCGAACCAACTATACACACGGAAACAAGCCAGGTGCAATTACTTGTGTTGTACACGCGGGCCGCGGCTACGAAACTTCTGAAATGTAAATACTTCTCATAGTTCTCTTCGAATTACATAGAATGCGCGCTCGGTGTCCACTGTTGACTCCACTCGGCAAGCGCACGGAATAATAGCCGCCGTCCGCCCAGGGGCGTAGCCATAGGGGTGGGGGGGGGGTGTGTTAGGGGTTCAACCTCCCCCCCCCCCCTTAGCACCAATTCTTTAATTAATTTCTTATTCATCACTCAAACAAATTTCATAGTAAAATTAATAAAAATTTTACAATTACAATATTTAACTTTAAGAACCGAAAACTGCTAAAATAGCACTATTTTACACCTTAAAATCCACATTTTCCCGGGTGAGGACCCCCAGACCCCCGGCTTTAAAACGGGGGGGGGGGGGGGGGCATGGTTCTTAACACCCCCCATACACAAATCCTGGCTACGCCACTGCGTCCGCCAGGTAGCACTACTGTGTAGTGTTTACTCTTACTGTTTACTCATCACTTTACTGTTCTAATGAGTACACGACTACAGCCTGTGTTTGTTACGTGGATCACTCATTAATTAATTATAATTTTATTTTCACTAGTTGACAGTGGTTATAGTTCGTTAATTGCTATATATATAAATATATATATATATATATATATATATATATATATATATATATATATATATATATATATATATATATATATATATATATATATATATATATATATATATATATATATATATATATATATATAAATAAAATCTGTATGAAGTATAAATGGGTGATTAAAATTAAAAAGACGGATCCCGAAAAGGATTACTAGATTACTTATATGCAGTCGCCGACAAAACATTTTTGTTGTATTCCAAAAGTTAAAAATTTGCCCACTCTTATTTGTGTATTTTTATTATTTTAATATTTTACATATTTGAGGTATGTTACAAAAACTCCCTTGATTTGTTGATTTTAAAACTTAACATATGAGAATGTTTTTTCTAGAATTTATTTGGCATCTTCAGAAAACATTTACGTACGGTTTTTCAGAGCCACCAGCATGAATTCCGTGCAAACAATTGGTGCAATTTACTTTATGGCTCAACAAAGCTTAAAACTGTAAATAGTTTAGTAGTTTTCCTGGCGATTAAAACGTTCAAAGCCATAATTTGTCATAAAAAATATTAAAATTTTTACATCTGTGTATTTAATGTTTTTGTTCGGAAACACCTTAAAGAGCACCATTTTGCGCTTTCAAATCCAAATTTTTCCGGGGGACAACCCCCGGACCCCCCGCTTTAGGCTCGGGTCCGTGAATGATAAGGCTTTTGTGTAATCTGGCACCACCATTACTGAAGTCCTGCGCACGCCTATGACATCAGGTAGCACCGCGCCCGTACCCAGATTAACAGGGCCCACGCCACTACGAGGACAAGCCTCGCTTAACGTAATTTCCATAAACAGAGGGACTAGTATCATCCCGAGCACCGGGACTTTCTTGTAGCAACTTTACTGCTAGATTTCAGTGTTAGTGTTAGTGTTCGCCATCAACCATGCATAAGTGTCCAGTTTAGTGTTTTGTGTACTTTCTCAATCAGTAATTAGTGAACTCTCTGTATAACGCACCGTCCGGACTACCACGTCCTAATCACTAAATTCGCCGCGTGCCCTAATCGTCGTCGCCGTAGCTCTCAGGATAGCCTGCACCCCTCGATGTGGTAGTCTCCCGGAATACCGCCAGACGCAAACCAGTACCGCCAATCGAGGGCCGTGTGAGCTGAGTGGAGGTCGACGATGATATGGCAAGCACGTGAAAGTGTATTGTGCGAAGCAAAGTACTGTAACGTGTGACGCAACAATAAAACCAATTACGTTCACGGGTGTTTTTTAATAGTTACGGCATCCTGGGTAGCCATAACAGCCCGGGGGTCCTTTGTAGACGCGTCCCTGCCTGCAGCCACGAGGCAAAGAACCCCGCCCTCAAGACCAAATTCTAGTTAACGTAATTTAATTATCATAATTTCAGGACAGGCAGCGGGGATGGCGTCACAACTAACAGAATGTTTGTTTGACTCGAGGTCTCTCGTGCTCCTCGGGAGTTGAAAGAGTTGGGAGCAAGTTGACCTGAGGGCAAAAAGAGTTGGTAACTTTTAATACACGAATAAAACACTATTTGTTGTAAAACAATGATGGCGGAAAATATAGCAGACATTGTGAGAAATTTGTTTGGAAATTAAGATTCATATGAAGATGAAGCTGATATTGATTTACCATATATTGAACTACAAATTATGAGAGAGCTTGATGAAGGTAAAAAATATAAACATGGCTTTTTGACTTTATACCGCCTATGGTATGCATAAACTAACCTGTACTAGGAAACTATTGCAAATCTTGTGATTGTTAAATAAAGGATGCCAAATAAGTTAATATGAAATAAGTGTTCCAAAATTATTTTAGTTCGTAAAAACCACAGTAGAACACATTATATTTTTATACACACACAACTTACTACATCTGCGGTAGCACCAAAGTTTTAAGCACATTAAAAACAACAACAAACATAACCTCTTAATCAGCTGTTTACCACTAGGTTTGTTTGACTCGAGGTCTCTTATTGACCTGTCAACTCTCGGGGCGCCCTGTTCCGGAAGCAGTATGGCGGATGGTCGTTTTACTCGCAGGGGCAAGTTGCTCTCAGGTCACCCAGGTCATGCTCTCGATGCTCCTCCTCTCGAGGAAGAGTTGCGAGGGCAAGTCATCTGCTGGTTGTTTTGGCGCGACTTTGACGATGGAGTCAATATATTATCAAGCTACATTTGGTGATGACGGTAATATTTCATACTCCCTGCACACAAGCAACTTGGGAGTTAGTGGATCGTTAATAAGAATAAGGTATATGATAAATAAATACACTACATAAGTAGCTTGGTCTATAGGTTTCCCTGGTTTATTATGAAGAGGTTTTGTTTTCGCATTGTTTCGATATGACAATAAAGATCTTAGTAAGTAACAAAACTAAGGCTGGCCTGAAATTATTTAAAACAATTTATATTATATCAATTAAACATTGTCACAGAACAAAAGTTTAAATTATCCACCCTCTTAGCTTCTTTCGATGATTGCATAAATAACAGTCTCATGAATTTGACATATTATATATATTATATAAATAGATTTATATTTTACACTAAGAAAATAAAATTTTTGCACATTTTAGCTTTCTGTGGGGTGAAGAGAAAAAATGCCTAGGAACTATAAACCAGACTCCAGGGGTCCAAGAAAACTTCCTCCAAACTCAGAAACTATTAAAAAAGCAAAGGCAGATGTCTTAAATTGATTGAGCCTCAGGAAATCTGCCAAAAAGTATGGCATTCATTACCATGAAATGGGGTGATTAGAAACAGTTTTAATCTTCAAACTGTAGTGTAGGCATGAAAAAAATTGATATATCCAGAATTTATGTAATAATAATTCTAGTCAGTATCTCTAGATTGAACTCCATGGATCAGTTTTTCACATATTTTTTTTGTTGCTTTTCCGTCGTAGCCGCGACAAGAGACGGAGAGAAGTACTGCCCGACCTGCTGCGCGGTTAGTAGCCAATGTCCTCTCACGGAGGAGCTTTCTATTAAGAATGTAGTCAGCTGTCTTGGGGATGTGATCCCAGTTGTACAGTAGCCAGTCAGAAGTAGTCAGAAGTAGTCATTAGAAAAAATCATGTTTTAGTTAAATTTTATTATTTTTATATTTTTTATTTTACTAAAAATTCTATTTCTGCCTGGTCTTCCGTAGATTTCTCGGTCCGCGCCATCCTGATGTCGGCGCGAGACACCTCCTGAGCCCTGGATCTACACCCTGTTTGGTGAGTGACTTCGATTTTTTTCCTCCCCGAATTCCCGTTTGTTGGCATTTCGCGCCGACTGTGTTTGACTGTCTGGAAGCAGGTCTAAAACGTTTTGAATTTGACTTGTGTTTCAGACAGGGTCCAAGTGCTGGGGAGACAAATTGCTCCCCGCATGTTCTTCGGGACCTCGAGCTCCGAGTCTTCTTAAGAAGAGAGTTTATCCCAGCCCGACGTCATACTTTGAACACCTGGGTGATATGAGCAATATATTTTCCACATGCATATAATGAACTAAATTAATTAAATACATACCAGCGAACAATGCCTTAAGAACTTAATCGACGAGAATATGTCAAATTCATGAGACTGTTATCAACAGAAAACCTCGAGAAACATGAATTTTAAATGTGGAGATCTCGTTCTCAAAAGAACAAACCCTAGTAGTCAGTTTTGGAGATTCGTCACAAAGAAATTATTTATACTTTTCGAAGGCCCTTATGTTATCACGAAAATAATTAGAAACAATTGTTATGAAATCTCGGATAGAGTTACTAATCAAGTCATAGGTTGCTACAATATCACACAGCTCAGGGAATATTACACACCTGTTGTACCGTAAATTCCTGCAAATATGTTAATACATCACAGACGTTTACAATATACTCTTTGTTGATATTTATATTTTTGTTGTAAATATTAACGTATAAATTTATAATTTGTTATGTTCAGATTATTGTTTAGTGTGTGTACATGAACGAACAAATTGGTGATAAGATTTCGATAGTATCGAACTTTTGATACCCGAAAGTGAAAGGACACTTCAAGTAAAGTTGTGAGAAATGTCATCATGTCGTTATGAATAAATGCCATTATGAACATTTCTGAAAGGGGCAATTCTATAAAGGCAATATTTACACTTTATAGAAAGTAAATATTTAATTTCCTTTAATATTTATTTTGTTTAATTACATTTTATTCCGTATGTTTATATTTTTAATCTATGATTAATTCAGACTGTAAATTTCTTTGGTTATCGTTTTGTCTATGTATTACACTATGGTAATTTTTATTTTAAAGTATTGTCAAGGCTAGCATAGCAGTATTTTTTGAAACCACTATTAATTTAAAGATGAACACGTCAGTAATGATTAGTAATTTTACTAGTTTTTGTTTTATCAACAAAATAAAGAAAATCGTTTACTAGTGACGGGAAAAATATTCTTTTAGGACAAATTGAGACTTGATTAAGACAACAGCTAGAACGCAACGATTTTGACATTAATTTAGAATTGAATATTTATAGAAGATTGAAAATGGTTATTAATGCCAATATTGACTGAGATTTTGAAGGAAATAATAATAATTTTAATCGACGAAGATAAGACTCAGACGTCAAGATTTTAAATAATTACTTAAGAAGAGAAGTCGACAAATATCCATGTTTCAAGAGATCGTCAAATGACTTTAATTTGCTTTGAAACTACGAAGAATAAATGCCGTTTACAATTCCGAAGAAAGAAGAATCCTGACGAAGATTGAAAAGTCGCAGTTCGAACCCGGGAAGGATGACCGTCGCGCAGTCCAGCCCAGTTGCAGCCCATAGTCTGAGGATGTAGTCGTGATGGCGCGTATTCCTGCCGCACGCTAGAGAACGGTGGAGCAACACCAAGTTCGCAGTCCTGGATGAGTCGAACCAAGGATTCTCCGAGAACCTACACGTCTCGTGGGTATCCTGCAGCAAGGTTTGTTCCCTTACCCCATCACCCGAAGACTCGCTGAATATAGAAGTACCCTTGCACCGCTAGTCAGCATGGCCCCTGGTACGGCACTCCTTCCCCTTGAACACCCTAACGAATTACAATTTAAACAAGACGAACATTTTGCAGAACTAGAATCTTTTATATTATAGAGCATATTCTTTGTACAGAAAAACCGATTAACTTGTTCATCTTTAGATTTACAAATCAAATTCCGGAATCGCGATCCCGAACTAGATAATTTTAGCTAGTATAGATGGAATTTGATATTGGAAGAATGTATTGCTATTTTGGTTGACTGGTACTGCAAGTTACGTACCCAGTAGTCCATGCTCTACCGGACTGAAGTTAGTTAAATAAATAACATCCAAATAATTAACATTTGATCGTAAAGATAATTCACTTAAGTGAAAGAATTGTTAGATGCTTTGAAGTTGTGAGTAATAACAAATTCCATCTGTAGTTTAAAATAAATTATCTTAGTTAAGTTTATTTATATAAAGTGTGATTTTGTGCATGTCAAAGTGTATTGTCACCATCTTCACAAACATTACACACAAATATAAATGTTACATTTGAATTTGTTTACACGTTATTACAAGGTCTAGTCACGATATTAGTATTTAACATACTTTGACACACTTTACTTTGACTTTCAGACACAAGATCCTAGGTACAATTCTTAAAACTGAGAGAGGTAGGCTAGAGAAACCGAAATTATTAAATACATTAAATAATTTCAATATCTACACTAGCTGACTCTACAGTTTTTGGCGCCCAAAGTTGAAGCTCGAGTAACGGTAAACTTGCAGTTAACACTATGGCAGCAGAAGAAAATAGGACAACGTACTTCTTCAGAGGAAACAAGGATAATATCGGTAGCAGTTCTAGTTCAGACGTAGCTGACGAAGTGAGGTTAGTGACCGAAGAAATGGAAGCGAGCACTAGTTCAGGAATTCCTAGCGAGGTGAACACATCGAACGATCATCAGCCGCGACAGGAGGAAGAAATAGCATCAGAGGTAAAAGAATCTCAAACCAATACCATAGAGCAATTGTTCAAATTCTTGCAACAAGAGAAAATTAAGGAGATACAAGAACGTGAACGTGAGAAACAGGAACGCGAGCGTAAAGAACAAGAACACGAACGTAAAGAACAAGACCGCGAGCATAAAGAACAAGAACGCGAACCTAAAGAACAGGAACGCGAGCGTAAGGAAAAACAAGAACGCGATCGTGAGAAACAAGAACACGAACGTAAAGAAAAGGAACGCGAGCGTAAGGAAAAACAAGAACGCGAACGTGAGAAACATGAACGCGAACGTAAAGAACAGGAACGCGAGCGTAAAGAACAAGAACAGAGTAATAGGTTAGATAATATTGCCAAAATTTTAAATACTGCTTTGAATAAGATTGCAGCAGAAACCGATCAAATTCGAGCAGAAGTAACACAAACACAACTACAAATGGAACAAAACTTTTCTGTAGTGGAAACACGATTAGAAACAGTAGAAAATGCCATACCTCGCATACAAGCTAACATTAATGAAACTTTACATGAACATCAAAATAAATGTAAGGAAAATACAGTTGTAATAATTCAAAAGGAACTAGATCAGTTACAAAAGAATCTGGAAGGTAAAGTAAATAGGGTAGAACTTAGGATAAGTGACGTAGAAAAGGAAATGGGATAACACACTAATGAACTACGTATTAGCAACAAGGAAACCGTTAGTGTAGCTAGTTATACAGATATTAACACTGAACAAAACACCTCCAATAGAAATATTTTACCAATGACCACTGACCCTATTTTAACATTACACCACCCTGCCAGAAAATGGTTAGATAACGTGCCAACATATACTGGAAAGAGTACAGAAAATCCAAAAAGATTTTTGAAACAATTTGAAGAATATTGTATGGTATTTAATCTTTCAGATGGAGAAAAGTTGAAATGCGTTAGTCATTGTTTAAAAAACACTGCGTATTTTTGGTGGGAATTACTCAGAGACACTGTCACCAATTTTAGTAATTTCGAGAACTTATTCTTGCAGCAATTTTTGAATACAAGGATTCAAAGTAATCTCAGGATTCAACTACACTCAGAGAAATTCGAGAACAAGAAATTTCAAAATTTAGAATCCCATATCAGTGATATGTATGAACAAACCAGATATTTAGATTGTAATATGGAAGATGAGGAATTCATTGCCATGATATTATCTCAATTGCCGTTAAAATATCAGTTGCAATTGACAGGACGTCAGTATAACGGGATAGTTGACTTTAAAGAACAACTGTTAACCTACGATAGACTGGAAAAATTATATCACTCTCACAATCAAAAAGAATTTAGCGAACGTAAGAACGCAAGTCAGTCGGCACCGTTATATCAGAATTGGAGAAATAGGAAAGACGACCAGAACCACGGACCTAAACCACCGCAAGTTAATTCGTTACATGTTAAATGCTCTAATGATAACTGGAACAATAATAGTTATCAGGGTCGACGTCGTTATAACAATTACTGGAACCGACGAAGATACGAAAATCAAAACGGAAAAAGACAAGATAGTCGAGAACCGGAACGACAAGATAGTCCACGTCAGGAAGGGGCAGTTTGGTTTAAATCCAAACGATTACATTCAGAACACGCAGATAACCAATTTATAAGTTCTGCGGAAACAGCACCTAATTCATATAGAGTCGATGCTAGAACTTTTATACCATCGCAGAGGGGTAATGAGTTTGCGAGTGAAAACTATAATATTAAACAAGGAGGAAATACACATTATTCTATTCCACCGAGGGAAGAGAGTAATAACACAAAATGGATGCCGAGACAAGCAAATGGAGGAACCGAAGTAATACAAGGAGAAACGCAGGCGTTTTCGTCACCTCAGAATAACGAAACTTTAGCGACAACATGGTTACCAAATCAAAGAAAATGTTTTGTCGGTAATGTGGAAAACTGAGTAGGAATGACGAAAAATGGCTCCGTAGGTACGTCATTCCATAATGAAGAAATGAAAGGGGCTAACACTACGTCTAATATTCATGCTACGAGTATAACTACGAAGAGAATTAATACCATATTATTCAAAGAAAATGAAAGATAGTTTCTACTTAGCGAACCAAGTGAAAGCACCGAACATTGAAAAGCAGCTTTATGTCCGGAAATCACACTTTCAGTGAATGGAGTTAAAACACCCATATTATTAGACAGTGGCGCGGAAATATCGTGTATCAGTGAATATTGCGTCAATATGATAGAATCTACTGGAGTCAAATTACCACTAATGCCTGTAACCCAATTTGAAAATTTTAGGAGTCACTTCTAGGGCTAGTCCCATTATGAACAAACAGACCTTATTAGAGATAGAAGGATTGGGAAATAAAAAACATGTACCTGTATTAAATGTCAAAGGGTTAGCCAAACCTATTATTTTAGGAGTAGATTTTCTTACCGCAAGTAAAGTAATACTGGATTTCAGCAGATTGATTTTTACGGCCATGGATGAAATAGAAAAACCAACGACTACTGAAAATTGGCAAATTACATACAAATGCGTAGCACTTATGCGTAGGGAAGACCCGTATGCATTTATATGCACAAGTAATCTGGATAATTTAAATGCTACAGAAAATTATTTGAATGATGCCGTTAAAGGAATCACGATAATTATCGAACATGACAAAGAATCCCTTTTCGGAGTGATGAACACTTATCGAGACATTTTTTCCGATAAGCCAGGCTTAAATAAAATATATCAAGCTAGCATAGAAGTAAAACGAGGCGAACCTTTTCATAAAAAAAACGTATCCAATACCGGCCCGATATTTAAACGAAGCACAAGAATATTTGAAACTTATGCTAGACTGGAATGTGATAAAGAGAGCGCCTAGTCCATATACCAACGCAATTCTATGTGTTAGAAAAAAGGACGGGTCGGTACGTTTGTGCCTGGACGCGAGAGAGATTAACAAGATCACCGTTCGAGATAGGGAGAGTCCACGGTTGACCAACGATATCTTGCGTTTATACCACAGAGTGAAATTTCTTACCACCTTAGATCTGTCGGCTGGATACTGGCAAATTCCGTTGAGAGAGGATTCACAGAAATATACATCATTCCTGTTCAATAACCATCAATACATTTTCAAGGTCATGCCTTTCGGTTTATGTAATGCGGTGGCCGAGTTTACCAGATGTTTGGACAAAACTTTAGGACCAGAATGTAAAGAGTTTGCCAGAGCGTATGTCGATGACATAATAATTATGTCGTCTACTTTCGAAGAGCACGTCGAACATATCAGTATAGTGTTAACCAAGTTGCGTGATGCCGACATTACTGAAAAATTGAAGAAATCATTATTCTGCAGGCAAGAGGTCCCTTTTCTAGGACACATACTGTCTCCCACTGGTATCATGACAGCTCCTGATAAATTACAGAATATTACCAAATTTCCATCGCTAAAGAATGTGAAGCAATTGAGAACTTTTCTCGGGGTCATCGGTTTTTACCGTAACTATAGTGACCAGGTAGCCAAGATAGCAGTACCTCTATTTGATTTGCAAAAGAAAAAGAAAATCTGGAAATGGGGTGATGAAGAGGAGGAAGCTTTCGAGAATCTGAAGCGAATATTTATGAAGGAGCAGGTTATACACCACCCTATGTTAGGTCAAGAATTTTTATTATATACGGATCAGTGGCGAATATAGGTTAATATTTTGGGGGGGGGGGGGGGGGGGGGCCCAATATGACCGAGCTTACCATCATTTATGCTTGCTTTTTTTTAATCAACATCATTTAATGATTATGTAAGTTTACAAAGGGTTTTTAGGAAAGTTTTAGGACCAAACAATATATTTATTATTTCTATTTATTTATGTTTTCGGTTATTTTTATAACAGAACTGCATTGATTTTTTATAATATAATAACACGTTGTTTTGAAAAACGTGCGTATTTAAAATTTAATTGTATTCACGTTTATATTAATTTCCCTTTTCCCTTTACTTTTTTCTTTTTTACTTAATGTGTTACCTTTTTTTAGTAAAGATTTGTTTTCCCTCTTGTCCCAACAACCCAACAAAAGTAAATTTTGTACAATGGAAAATAATGTTGGTTTATTATTTTTGAGCTATAAAAAAGTGTAATGATGTAAATACATTTTAAAAATTCGCTTTTTATGTAACGTTTACAAAACGAAGTCCAGATTTCTTGGTTTACTAGCAAATTTATCAAGTACTTCTTCATCGCTTATTTTAATGTCTCTATGGATCGAAAGTAATGCTAATCCATTAAGCCTAGTTTCTGATGTGGTATTTCTTATGTAAGTCTTCAATCTTCTTAAGCTTGAGAAGCTTCTTTCTACGGTTGCGACAGAAACAGGCAGAACTGCTAACAGTTTCAAGAGATTATAATAATGTTAGGGAAGAAAGTCTTGTCACACTTTTCTAGAGAACTAATGGCTATTTTGGGAAGATTTTCTGATTTTTCCTGACTCCACTTTTCTTTCCACAACATAAACTCACTTTGCACGACCTCTCTATGTGACAAATCATCTTCGTAGAAATTGAAAGCAGCTTCCAATGAACATAAATCTGTTTTGATACAAAATCCTGGAAGGATTTGTTGTAAGGATGCAACTGTATCCTTGTGAGATTCAAAGCGTTCTTTCAGTGAATTACAAAAATCATCAAGGTAAGGTGCATAAACAGCTCGTCGGTAGTATTCTTCTTCTGTGCTGTAAGGAACGTTGCTGCGGGCTGTTTGAAGGCGACAAACTCTAGGAATCTCTTCTTTAATGTCGAGTTTTGTAGAAAATTCCTTTACTTGAGCATACAGGGATTTGAAGTTGTCATTGGCATTTTCCCTTTGTTTAGATAGCAGATCTAAGACACTTGTAACATTTGCAATGGCTTGAGAAAGATCTATGTTTTTTCTTTGAAGGTTCACAGATAAGTTATGTGTAGTTGACAGCATCTGGCTCAAAAAAAAAATATTATCAAGAAATTGAAATTGACTGATAGAACTACTAAGAGCATGTGCCTTAGGTGCTGAGTCACTTAATTCTTCTTCTATTTTCAAAAGAGAGAGGAGAATTGGTTCTAAAATCTCTTTAAATAAAATCACTGAGTCGTGCCTTTCCACCCATCGTGTTTCACATATTGAGATAAGTTTCTTTTTTTTCTGTTCAGGACTACAGTCAGATATCGTTGATTTCAATATTTCAGTTTTTTTTGGCTGACATATGGAAGAATCCGCAGACTTCTTTGATAACGCCCATACAATTTCTTATAGAAGAAATTTTACTTGAATCTGACAAACACAAATTTAGACTATGTGAAGAACAATGTGAGTACAAAGCTAGTGGTAGTTTTCCTTTGATAGCAGCTTGTACCCCTCTGAATTGCCCTTTCATCGTGGCAGCGCCATCGTATCCTTGACCTCTCATTTTCTTTAAGTCAAGCCCTAAATTTGACAAGGTCTCTAACACTGTGTTAGCTAAGCCTGCACCAGTTACGTCATAAACGGGGACAAAAGTTAGGAAATCTTCTCTAATATTGTATGACTGGTCTTCAAAATACCGTACACAAAGAGAAAACTGTTCTATTTGGCCAATGTCAGTTGTTTCATCTGCTAAAACGGAATAAAAAATAGAATTCCTGACATTTTTCACAATTTGTAATTGGATTAAATGACCAAACGTGTTAATGAGCTCGTTTTGAATAAAAGAACTAGTGTACATGCTCCTCCCTCCACTGTTCATTAACTGGTCTTTTAGGTCATTATCGCCACTGTTTGCTCTGTATCTCAGCTGTGATCGAAAATTTCCGTCATTATTTTCTGGCTCTTCTAGGCTTATACGTCCACTGTCATGATGACCTCTTAGTGCGATTTGCTGTCTTCCACAAAATCTTATTGTTTGTATGATAGGGATCAGTCTTTCCCTGTTTTTTTTTTTTTTTTTTTTTTTTTTCAATATTCAATCTCCTTTGAGCATTGACTTGATTTATAACACACTCAGATTTTTTTTGTAACAATTGATTTTGTGTTTTCAGCAATCGAAACTGATGTTTTATGGTACGTGCAATTTTAATATTTACGAAAAATTTCCTTGGATTTTTTCAAATTACTAAAAGCCCTTGTTATTAATGCTCCTGTTTCTTGGTGATCTCCTTTTCCTATACTTTTGGAGTGTGAAAATATTACGCAATATTTACAAAAACACCCTGATTTTTCTTCAGAGAAAGCTAACCACTCAAATTCTTCTAGCCATTTCATTTGAAAAGATCTAGTATGATTTGAACTAGAATAACTACTAGAAGTAGAAGGAAATTTGTATACAGGATGAGGTTTCCAAATATTTTCTACAAGTGTAATTTTTTCTTCATTCGTTAACGAACGAACGGAATTGCTTTGACAATAGTTTCCAATATCATATATATTTTTTCTTACTTGCTTGAAGTCTTCCGCAGCTGGTGCTGGATCAACGGCACTAGTACTTGCGACACCAGAAGAAACATTGTTACTGGCACAGTCAACGTCAGCACTGTCACTAACAGGTCTATTTACACTCTGTTTTTTCGTAAAAAAAGTTTTGAATAGAAGCTTGTCTCTTCATTATTAATGCAGTTTACTTAAATAAAAATTAAAGATTCCAGAACAGGAACATCCAGATGATCGCAGATACATTCACCAACTCAATAAACACAGCTACAGATATACAGATAAACCAACTTGACAGACAAGCATATAAAGAATTATAACACACGTGCCAACAACATAAGAATGAACTATAGAAAAGGGAGGGCACAGAACGGAGAGTCCAATGTAAACAATTGAGGACAAGTTTCAGCGCTCAAAGCGGAAGCGCAGTGAAGTAACGCTTAGACAGCCCGCGCAAGAAAGGCACAAGTGAATGCTAATGTTTTCATTGGTTTATTTTTGCCGCACCTACTCACAAGCATTCGTTAACGCACAACATTTATTTTGTATGGTCTTTAATACTCTAAATTATGTTCCTATAAGAGGAGTAAAATAAATCTGACATTGCGTTTAGAAATGTGGCGACGGTACATAGCTTCTACAAAGTAAGTGGGCGCGCGACACTAGTCCGGCTGGCTGGCGCGACGGCGGCAGGCGGCATCATGACATAGCTTACCTCTCCATCCCCTGGATAATATTCTCCCCTTGCCACCCCTCGTAAAACCTAAGCATACGTAAATTCGGGGTTCAATGTAACTTTAATTATATCATTTGGAATCCTAAATGGTAAGAGTATCACCTGTCTAACAAAGTTCCACTTTGCCTGAAAAAACTTATGCACAACCACGAAACCACGAAACATTATAAGGGTCTAAAAAAATATGTAATTCTAATAGTTTCATTTTCTTAAAAAAATATTTGTGTAGTGCTTAATTAATGTTATCCTGCACTATAAACTTTAGTTATCAGCCTTACATGCAAGGTCTATTAATTTTTATTTTTTTCTTCTGATTTCGGGGGGGGGGGGGGGCCGGGCCCCCTGGGCCCCCCCTTATATACGCCCTTGATACGGATGCTTATGCGTATGCATTAGGTTCTAAATTATCTCAGGTTGATGACGAAGGTATAGAACGAATGGTTGCAATGGCAAGCAGAACCCTGAATACAGCAGAAAGAAACTATACCATCACGGAAAGAGAAACATTGGCAATCATCTGGTCATTACAGAAATTTCGAGATCTACTATTAGGAGAGCACATTAAACTATTAACGGACCATCAGGCGTTAATGTGTTTAAAAACTGGCAAAATATTCGGAAGCAGGCTAACTAGATGGTGTTTACTTATGCAGGAGTATGATATAGAAATCTGTCATATTAAAGGCAAGGAAAATGTTGTGGCAGATTTCCTGAGTAGAATACCTGAAGGATTATCTAACGAATTCTCCGCAAAAAGTAATCCTAAAGAATTTTTAGTGGCGAATATGATGGCACAACAGATTAATAATAATGTGATTATCAAAAACATTTTTAGAGATTTGCCAGTATTACAAAGTGAAGATAACTTTTGTCGAAAGGTAACGGAAAAATTAAGATGTCTAGAACATACGCACCAAATACACAAAAAATATTGTTTATCTAGTGACGTAAATTTGTTTTACCAAAACGGATCAAATCCGAAGTTTGAAAGAAGTTGGAAACCCGTGATACCAGAAGCGGTGATAAACACTATGATTTGGGAAATTCACTCAAACTGCGCACACATTGGATCAAAGAAACTACTGTCGGCATTAAGCAGGCAGATTTACTGTCCCAATTTAGCTAAAAGGATAGCTGCAATTACCCGCTCCTGTGATCTGTGTCAAAAGGCCAAGCATTCGCATAAAAACTTAATTGGCGATACACAACACATAATTCCAGACAAGCCCTTACAACTGGTATCTGTGGATGTGTTGGTACCACTACCCAGATCCACAGCTGGAGTTAAATACATTTTTGTAATGTTAGATATATTTTAAAAATTTACCAAACTTTACCCTATCGTCAACACCACAAGTAACATAGTTTACAATAAAGTTAAACTGTTCGAAGCAGAAATAGGGCATATCGAAACCATTATATCGGACCATGCTACCCAGTTTGTCAGCCGAATATGGCAGGAAGGATTAAGAGGGTCGAATATTACCCCAACCATGTCTTCAATCCGGCATCCGCAAAGTAGCCCAGTAGAACGACAAATGCGAACTTTAGGCAATATGTTACATACGTTTTGTCATGATGCCCAGCAGAGTTGGAGAAATAAGTTACCATTCATTGAATGTGTTCTTAATCATACTGTGCATAGTTCAACTACGATTACTCCATTTGAAACTCTGACTGGAAACAAATCAATAATCATTCCCGAATGGATATTACCTAAGTTGAATAGAGAAATTTCCAACGAAGAGCAAATAGAATTAGATGAAATAAGAAAGGAGACGGAAGAAATGGTCAAAGCCAAACTAACATCGGCGGCCAGGATTCGTAAGAATCAACAGAAAACCTCGAGAAACATGAATTTTAAATGTGGAGATCTCGTTCTCAAAAGAACAAACCCTAGTAGTCAGTTTTGGAGATTTGTCACAAAAAAAATATTTATACTTTTCGAAGGACCTTATGATATCACGAAAATAATTAGAAACAATTGTTATGAAATCTCGGATAGAGTTACTAATCAAGTCATAGGTTGCTATAATATCACACAGCTCAGGGAATATTACACACCTGTTGTACCTTAAATTCCTGCAAATATGTTAATACATCACAGACGTTTACAATATACTCTTTGTTGATATTTATATTTTTGTTGTAAATATTAACGTATAAATTTATAATTTGTTATGTTCAGATTATTGTTTAGTGTGTGTACATGAACGAACAAATTGGTGATAAGTTTCCATAGTATCGAACTTTTGATACCCGAAAGTGAGAGGACACTTCAAGTGAAGTTGTGAGAAATGTCATCATGTCGTTACGAATAAATGCCATTATGAACATTTCTGAAAGGGGAAATTCTATAAAGGCAATATTTACACTTTATAGAAAGTAAATATTTAATTTCCTTTAATATTTATTTTGTTTAATTACATTTTATTCCGTATGTTTATATTTTTAATCTATGATTAATTCAGACTGTAAATTTCTTTGGTTATCGTTTTGTCTATGTATTACACTATGTTAATTTTTATTTTAAAATATTGTCAAGGCTAGCATAGCAGTATTTTTTGAAACCACTATTAATTTAAAGATGAACACGTCAGTAATGATTAGTAATTTTACTAGTTTTTGTTTTATCAACAAAATAAAGAAAATCGTTTACTAGTGACGGGAAAAATATTCTTTTAGGACAAATTGAGACTTGATTAAGACAACAGCTAGAACGCAACGATTTTGACATTAATTTAGAATTGAATATTTATAGAAGATTGAAAATGGTTATTAATGCCAATATTGACTGAGATTTTGAAGGAAATAATAATAATTTTAATCGACGAAGATAAGACTCAGACATCAAGATTTGAAATAATTACTTAAGAAGAGAAGTCGACAAATATCCATGTTCAAGAGATCGTCAAATGACTTTAATTTGCTTTGAAACTACGAAGAATAAATGCCGTTTACAATTCCGAAGAAAGAAGAATCCTGACGAAGATTGAAAAGTCGCAGTTCGAACCCGGGAAGGATGACCGTCGCGCAGTCCAGCCCAGTTGCCGCCCATAGTCTGAGGATGTAGTCGTGACGGCGCGTATTCCTGCCGCACGCTAGAGAACGGTGGAGCAACACCAAGTTCGCAGTCCTGGATGAGTCGAACCAAGGATTCTGCGAGATCCTACACGTCTCGTGGGTATCCTGCAGCAAGGTTTGTTCCCTTACCCCATCACCCGAAGACTCGCTGAATATAGAAGTAACATAACGAATTACAGATTAAACAAGACGAACATTTTGCAGAAGTAGAATCTTTTATATTATAGAGCATATTCTTTGTACAGAAAAACCGATTAACTTGTTCATCTTTAGATTTACAAATCAAATTCCGGAATCGCGATCCCGAACTAGATAATATTAGCTAGTATAGATAGAATTTGATATTGGAAGAACGTATTGCTAATTTGGTTGACTGGTACTGCAAGTTACGTACCCAGTAGTCCACGCTTTACCGGACTGAAGTTAGTTAAATAAATAACAGCCAAATAATTAACATTTGATCGTAAAGATAATTCACTCAAGTGAAAGAATTGTTAGATGCTTTGAAGTTGAGAGTAATAACAAATTCCATCTGTAGTTTAAAATAAATTATCTTAGTTAAGTTTATTTATATAAAGTGTGATTTTGTGCATGTCAAAGTGTATTGTCACCGTCTTCACAAACATTACACACAAATATAAATGTTACATTTGAATTTGTTTACACGTTATTACAAGGTCTAGTCACGATATTAGTATTTAACATACTTTTGACACACTTTACTTTGACTTTCAGACACAAGATCCTAGATACAATTCTTAAAACTGAGAGAGGTAGGCTAGAGAAACCGAAATTATTAAATACATTAAATAATTTCAATATTTACACTAGCTGACTCTACAAGCAAGTGGCTCTAAATTCACACAATAAAACTTAATGATTAACTTAATATATATATATGTTTTAGAAATGACATGAAATAAGTTTGTATAAAATTAGTTTGAA
Source organism: Bacillus rossius redtenbacheri (assembly GCF_032445375.1). Lineage (NCBI taxonomy): Eukaryota > Metazoa > Arthropoda > Insecta > Phasmatodea > Bacillidae > Bacillus > Bacillus rossius. Next base: position 44,288,549 of record NC_086339.1, on the reverse strand, counting down.
TTATTAGAGTCACACTGGAGACTGTTCGTTGCTTGATAACTACTCCAGTGGCGAATGATAAATGCTAATTTGGGGCGGTTTGAGTTAAGTCACATATTACACTGTTGAAATCAGGCTGAAGGCCGCAAGGGGAGCACTCACAGCTGTTTTAGTAAAAAACTACACTTGAGTGGCTCGGGCACTCCTACGTCGCACTTGTGTTTTATGGTGTTGTTAATTCAAAGTGGTGGGTTCATTAAAGTGTAGTGAATTTACCGTGTACATGACTTGGTTTGTCTTGCCAATTAATGAAGGGCGTGGATAATACCTAAGTTCCGCGGCACTCGCCTGACTCGGGTGGGCCATGGCTAGGGGCGCGTTTCGTTAGCGGGGTCATATACTGGCGGTTGCAGGTCGGGTGTTAGGGTGGACTTCGGTCGGACGACGTCAAAACATACATCACTTATGAGAAAATGCGATTTGCTTCATGCTACAATATGGCGGCGACCTGCTTCCTTCTTACGTCCCCTGGCTTCAGCAGAGATACCAACAAACTGTGTTTATGCTCCATCTGTAACTTTCTCTAATCTTTGAGCAGTACCCAACTTATAATTATTTATTTTAAGTTTATCATTTATTACATTTTACAAGTGTAAAACACCAACTCTACCTTATGGGGGTCAAACAAAGAAAAAAATTATAAATTTAAATAAAAAATATAATTTTATATTTTTTGGTAAAGTTGTTTTTGGTTTTTAAGATAATTGTGCTAGTCACGGGGGTACCACAAGGTTGTGCGTTTGACGATAGGTACGACGCCAAAGAGTTGGGGGGGGGGGGAGAATCAGCTGGAACTGTCCGGCCGCCATATTGGTAGATTCCACTTTCCAAAAAACACTCATAAGATTGCATTGGGCTGGTGGTGGTGTTGAGCTTCAAAATTGGTGTAAATGTGTATTTAGTGGCTTAAAACTAACATTTCGTGAATATATTGATATAAATACGTGTACATTGTCTGCTACCTTTATTATTTCATGTTACTAGATGTGGGATAAACGAAAATGACTTGTGTAGCTGACGCCGTCCCCACTACCTCCATTTAATTTTACGTGATTTTTATATGGTCCGAGATCTCAGGGAGGGTTCTGCCTTGTGGCTAGAGGTAGGGGTTAACGCAGTAGGGCCATTCGAGCTGTTATGGCAACTCGGGACGCCTGAAGAAGAATACAAAGTTACTGGTTGATGCCTGGTGAATTTATTACGGCACAGCCCTATACATAGTGCTGCCCGTTCTGGCCGTAACGGTTGTCCCCAATCGAATAGTCACACGCGCAGCCCACTTCCTCAGTGGTGGCTCACGATTTTACTATGCGTGAAGGACGTACTCTTGCACACGATGCGGCGGTTACAAAATAAACTCTAACATGACAAATTATACCTTGACGAATAAAACACTTCACTATTGCACATTACGTATTACACTGGGCTAATGACACGTAGGCCCGTATCTCCGGCGACTCTACCTGACTCGTAGTGACGTCGACTAAAGTGTTTGCCCGGCTCCTTCAGGCCGTTATGCCTCGCCAGCGCCATCTCTTGCGTGTGTTGTGCGATGCAAGTGAGAGTGACGTGCGACGTTTTGTGTTCCATACAGGATTTGACATATTATTTATTGTAAATATATTTTGTTTTATGTTTTTTGTATATATTTAGCTTATATTTTTATTATAATTAATTTTGTATTGAAGGGTTGTGTATTTGTGTAAGTTTTGATTGTTCACCGGGCGCCAAGGCCGCGGCTTCCGCCTGTGACCAATCAGCGTGTTCCGCGGGCTCACGGAGAAGGGGGAAGACGCGGGCGCTCAGACGCGGCAGGGGAGTGGGAGGGCAGTCGTGGACCCGGCACGAGAGGTGACGGACGTGTTGGTGACGCCGCTCCGGGACGGTGAGAAAAGCGGGCGCGGTATTAGCAGTGGTTCTAGACTTTGCCGTGCAGAGACGTTTTTTCAACTTTGCAGTCGAGCTTGTTAATTTGCTATTCAGTCGCGAGCTCTCATCTTATTATTTTCACGCACATGTGTTCTGCTTTCAATTTTGGCGAGTCGCGGTTCATTTTTTCAAACTGGTCATTCGCCGTCATAGGTTCTGTGCTGTTCATTTCTTTCTGGCCAGTGTGGAGTACAGTCAGACAGACATCCTATCGCGCGCGGGTCATAAGAATTCTATTCCTTTCTGTGGGAGTAATAGTCGTCACGGGCGGGACGTCCCGTATTTTTCTTAACCAGATTAGTGCGCGGAACCGGGTTTCGACCCACATAGAAATAGTCACAAGCGGAAACGCGGCAGCCCCATGTAAAGTGTTCAGCGTCTTGAGTATAAAGGACCATCAAACTTTATTCGAGTTGTTCTCATTTCATCTCTGGAGACTAAGTTCCTCGGCCACGCGGCCCGAACCCCCCTCTATCGAACCCTGAGCAGCCGGCAGGATAGCAGCATTTTCAGGGACTAGTCGACCAGCACACGACATGTGGAGCCCTAAATAGTGTGGCCTAGCCAAAATACGTTTTCGAACTTTGTCTATGTTAAAAGACTACGCATGCGGAACATTGAACAGTGGCAAAAATAATAGTGCGCGGGACAGCGGACATAGTTTTTCGGACATTGTGTGCATGGCGAAACGAGACGCGGAGACAGTCGTGAGACGTGGGAGCAGCTGCACAGGAAACGGGCGCGACACAGCTACGCGGGAGCAAGATAATGCGGGGCGTCTCACGCCGGCATCGTATTCCGCGCGGCGGTGCAGCGCGGTTTATCGCTGGCCGCGCGGGATCACGTATCTCGCGACAGGAAGAGATCGCCGACCTGGGGGAGATAACGTCGCGGGAAGATACGAGATAAGGCGGAGATTGAATACGCCGGGAAGACGAGTAACGGATAATGGCCAATAACTACGAGCAGTGCGAGTGGTGCGGATTACCGCGGAAGGGACTGATCGGCGCGGTAACTTGCTCGTGTCCTTTGGGTAGCACGATGAAGTCGGAAAAAATGACAAAGCAACACGGAAACACGGACACAGACAGTGCGGAAAACAGTTGCGGACAGCAACCGGCAGAGTCAGACGCAGCTAGCCAGGGGGAAGTGCGGCGCGGGGCATGCGGACAAGTGACTGAGTGCGGTCAATGCGGGCACGGACAATTACCGGTAGTCATGCATGTAGTGGAGGTGCCGGAACTGTTACCGAGTTTTTCAGGAGAGGCATTTGAGGATCCGCGGACTTTTCTTCAAACTTTCAAGGACAGATTGAAGGATTTATCGCGGGACAGATGGGTGTCAAGAGTGAGTGAACAGTTAAGAGGAAACACACAGGCATGGTGGGTGGAGGTCGGACATTTTCTCGCGGAGTGGGAGGAGTTGGAACATACTTTGTTGAGATGCTACGACGGACCAATGGCGCGCTCCAGTTGTGAACAACAGCTTTACTGTATGCCGCAGGCGGAAGGGGAAAGTGCGGAGGTATTTATTCATAGAAAAGGGTGCCTGTACCGATGTTTAGGCACAAATGGACCATTGAGTGCAGTGTTGCCAATGATCTGCGAACAGTTGCATCCAACTTTGAGGCCATTTTTGCGCAGTGCTATCGGACTAGATTTGTGGTAGTTTGTGGAGCTCGCGCGCAGTGTAGAAGGGGACTTACAGGCAATTAGGTGCGGGAATGCTTCGAAAGACATTGTGCAGAGATCTGGTGTCGCGGAACAGGGAAATCGGGAAGAGACCTGGGCAGTTGTCCCTTACGTGGCCCCACCCCCTCCACGCCAATCACAAGCAAGATCGGTGACTAGACACGACCCGGCGACACGTCAGGAGGAGCGCCGCATCGACCACCTAGGTGCCTGTACTGTGCCACGGAGGAGTACCATTGGCACGCAGAATGCCCGACCAGAAACCGTGTGTGGAAGAAAATGGCAGACGAGGGACGCAAGCCGGGAAACTACCAGTAGGGAACAGTGATACAGTCATCCACTGTTCCCGGAGTTTCAGCTTGACTGAATCACGTGAGTCACCACAGGAAACACCGACATGGCGGCGCGGGGAATGCGAACGGCAGGAGGACAGTACCGAAGTGCGGGGAAGAGGCGCGCGGACCGTTAGGCCCCGGACATCTGTCACATCGACACCAGAGGGCCCGGACAACTCAGCACAACCGGATGGGCGGAAGCAGCGGGACAGGACTACGCTGATACAGACCAATCAGCATGAGGAATCGCCGAGGGAGAACCTGGACACCACCACGAGATTCTCCGAGGAGACGATGCCGATCATCACATCCAGAGCTACCAGCACACCGAGGGCACCAGCCGTCAACGCCAGATCAGCTGATGTCGCCGACGAGCAGCCCGGTCAACCGGACGTCCCAGCTGTTTCTGGCAGACGCGGAGCCGCGTCTCCGCGTCTAGGACAGCTGGAGGACGACGCAGCCGAGCTCCTCCGGGTGCCAGTCCACCAGAATGGGCGCCCTGTTCGAGCCCTGGTGGACACGGCAGCCAGCCAGACCTTTGTTGCCGCTCACCTGGTGCCTGAGGGGGTTGTGGAGCTGTACGAGGGGAATGTCCAGCTGGCAACACAGGGAATTTGCGCACCCACGTCTGGGTGCGCCAAGGTAATTATCGGTGTTCGTGATAAATTGAGTCAGACAACAGCCTTGGTGATTCCGGGACTGAGAGAGGACCTGATACTTGGCCTACCTTGGTTGATACAGGAAGACGCGGCAATAGACATCAGTGAAGGTAAGGTGCATGTGGGTCGGCAGGGCAGGCGTACTATGTATCGTATCGGCTTACGAGCTCCACCCCATTCCTCCCCGCCCATTAGTCTAGGGGACATTCGCAATAGCGTGCCTCCAGAGTTTGTGTCGCTGTTTGAGGACGTGCTCGCGCAGCAACCACGGGTGTTTGCGGCAACGGACATGCTGCGCCGCACCACACACCATACCCACCAGGCCCCACACACCCATCTTCGTGAAGCCACATGACACTGAGCACGGGGCACGGCAGGTAATTGAGGAACAGATTAGTAAAATGTTAAGAAACGGGGTAATTGAACCCAGTGACTCACCCTACAACAGTCGGGTAGTGTTGGCAAAGAAAAAAGACGGGACCCTGAGGTTTTGTGTGAACTTTAAACCGGTGAACTTGGTCACAATTCCCGCCCCACCACCCTTGATAAACATAACAGATGCTTTGGCCGGCCTGGGCAAGGCCAAGATTTTCTCCTTCTTAGATCTGAAGTCCGGGTACTGGCAGGTGCCGGTGCGCCTGGAGGTTCGACCAAAGACTGCCTTCACCGCCCCCGATGGCCGTAGATTTCAGTTCTGTGCCATGCCGTTCGGGCTGATGGACGCCCCCGCGACATTCCAGACGATGATGGTTAGAGTCCTTGATGGGTATGTGGGAAAGTTTGTGACTGCCTCCTTGGACAATGTCATCATCTGGTCGGACACGTGGGAGGGCCATGCGCAACACCTCGCCATGGTTGTCGAGCGGCTGGCCAGACAAGGTCTGACCTGCGCGCCAAAGAAATGCCACATCGGGGCAGAGGAAATTCAGTTCCTCGGCCACATCGTTGACGGGGACGGGTGCTGCCCTCTCCCCAATCACCTAGATCTCATCGAGGCCAAGCCAGTACCCCGGACGAGTAAGCAGCTTCAGCGATTGATGGGGCTCTTAAATTGGCTCAGGACATTTATTCCAGATTTTTCCACAGTAACTGCACGGCTGACTGATCTCTTGTCCCCCAAAACTAAGTACCGTTGGACAGAAGCTGCGGACCAGGCGCTGACTGCTATCAAGGCCCTGTTTCGTGAGTGTCATAGGCTGGCCAGACTGAGGCCGGAGGAGCCCCTGTACCTCCAGACAGACGCTAGCCAGGTGGGCATGGGGGCTGTGCTCTACCAGCTTGGGCCCGAGGGCGAGCGGCCGGTCCTAGAGTATGCAAGCGCTAAGTTCGGGCCTGCTGCTCGCAAGTATGATGTCAACGAACAGGAGTGTCTGGCAGTGGTGTGGGCGGTAGGCAGATACCGTCACCACTTAGAAGGGAGGTCGTTTGTGCTTCGTATGGACAATCAATGCCTGAAATGGTTGAACTCGATGCAACGGAGGAAGTCTAAAATCACCCGCTGGGCCATGATGCTTCAAAACTTCGATTTTCAGGTCGAACATGTGCCAGGGAAGACAAATCATTTGGCAGACGAGTTGTCTAGGCATCCTGATCCAGCTATGGTGTTCGAGGACGAGGGCAGCTGGGATGACTTGGTGCCACCCCAGGGGGATGTTTCATCCACGACAGAGCGGCCGTCACCCGCGGCCCTTTATCTGACCACGCAGGCCGCCCCTAACACTGACTCGGGCTATGTGAATACACTCTCAGACTTGGTACAGGCAGTGCAGCAGGCACAACTGGGAGATGCGGCGACCGTGGCGCAGATGGAGGAGTGCCGCGCGGGAGACCTACCTTTCAGGCGCAGCAGAGGGGGAGTACTGCAGGTCCGAGTCCCGGGGGATATGGATTCCTGGAGTATTTACATGTCGGAGGGGGCACGGATGGCAGTCATGTCCTTCTTCCATGACCACTCTCTTGCAGGATACCCGGGAGCGGAACAAATGCTGAGAGCCGCGAGGGAGACTTTCTATTGGCAGGGCATCACAAGGGACGTCCGGGAATATGTCCGTCGTTGTCCAATCTGTCAGCATAGGAAGGTGCGGAGATCAGACGGAGAGGAACAGCAATGGCCCCGTCGGCCCCAGCAGCCTTTTCACACTGTTGCGTTAGATATAATGGGGCCATATCCACGTAGCAAAAGAGGGAAGCGTTCAGATCTTTTCACAAGGTGGGTTGAGGCATACCCAGTGTCCAATGTACGTTCAGGAACTGTGGTGGCACTGTTGGAAGGGGAGGTGTTCCCGCGCTTCGGTTACCCAGCAGTGCTACTGAGTGAAAATGGTGGGCAGTTCAAGGGAGCCAGGTGGAAGACGGCATGCCGGAAGTGGGGTGTCGAACATCATACGACCCCCACTTACCACCCATGGGCCAACCCAACCGAGAGGCGGAACCAGGAGATCAAGGCACAGCTCCGCCTCCGGTTGGGAGAGGACCATTCAAAATGGGATGTCCACATTCCTAATCTGTTGTATTGCCCCCGACAGGCGGACAAGTGCTGACGGACGACAGTCCACGGGTCTCAACCAGGACAGTAGTATGGTTCGAGAGTCTGGCCGGGAGACACCAGGAGTCCCAGTGGCTTGGGGAGCCCCTGTGGCCATTAGACATTAGCCTCACTGACTCTGACTTTTCGGTGCGGATCACAGAGCCCGAGACTGACAATAATGAGGAGGGAGATGACGGAAAGGGTTCGCCGCCCCTGCCGACGGACGAGGCATGTACAGACGGGTCTGCTGACATGACGGAGGCGGAGACGTCATCAGACGAGGAGCTGGAACCGTTCATGGAGGATGTTTCTACCCCACCCTCACCCGACATATTTTCTAACACGTCACCCGCCAAACTGACACGTCTCACAAGGACACGACAGGCACCAAGGTACTTGCGAGACTTCGTGTGCTCGCAGATGGACACAGTCTGTCCTGTCCTGCCATCAGAGCCCCGAGATAGTGTCATGAGCCTATTGCCTTATTTTGTCACTAAGGGGGTACATAATTCACGACCCATGGTACCAGACGTCATCCTCACCACCACACACAGTGCTACGCAGTGCGCGGCTACGAAAACTCGTGGATAAATGAGAGGCGTTGGCTGACATAACGGCCTCGTCGGAGGGGGGCATTTGACGTCGACCAAAGTATCTCCCCGGCTCCTTCAGGCCGTTTTGCCTCACCAGCACCATCTCTTGCGTGTGTTGTGCGACACAAGTGAGAGTGACGTGCGACGTTTTGTGTTCCATACAGGATTTGACATATTATTTATTGTAAATATATTTTGTTTTATGTTTTTTGTATATATTTAGCTTATATTTTTATTATAATTAATTTTGTATTGAAGGGTTGTGTATTTGTGTAAGTTTTGATTGTTCACCGGGCGCCAAGGCCGCGGCTTCCGCCTGTGACCAATCAGCGTGTTCCGCGGGCTCACGGAGAAGGGGGAAGACGCGGGCGCTCAGACGCGGCAGGGGAGTGGGAGGGCAGTCGTGGACCCGGCACGAGAGGTGACGGACGTGTTGGTGACGCCGCTCCGGGACGGTGAGAAAAGCGGGCGCGGTATTAGCAGTGGTTCTAGACTTTGCCGTGCAGAGACGTTTTTTCAACTTTGCAGTCGAGCTTGTTAATTTGCTATTCAGTCGCGAGCTCTCATCTTATTATTTTCACGCACATGTGTTCTGCTTTCAATTTTGGCGAGTCGCGGTTCATTTTTTCAAACTGGTCATTCGCCGTCATAGGTTCTGTGCTGTTCATTTCTTTCTGGCCAGTGTGGAGTACAGTCAGACAGACATCCTATCGCGCGCGGGTCATAAGAATTCTATTCCTTTCTGTGGGAGTAATAGTCGTCACGGGCGGGACGTCCCGTAATTTTCTTAACCAGATTAGTGCGCGGAACCATGTTTCGACCCACATAGAAATAGTCACAGGCAGAAACGCGGCAGTCCCATGTAAAGTGTTCAGCGTCTTGAGTAAAATGGACCATCAAACTTTATTCGAGTTGTTCTCATTTCATCTCTGGAGACTAAGTCCCTCGGCCACGCGGCCCGAACCCCCCTCTACCGAACCCTGAGTAGCCGGCAGGATAGCAGCATTTTCAGGGACTAGTCGACCAGCACACGACATTAGATTCGTCCCAGATATTGACTCGTTAGTAAGTTTGGTGGCACGATACCGTGCGGCGGTTACAAATAAACTCTAACATGACATATTAAACCCTGACGACAAAAACACTTCACTATTACACATTACGTATTACACTGGGCTAATGACACATAGGCCTGTAACTCCGGTGACTCTACATGACTCTTAGATTCGTCCCAAATATTGACTCGTTAATAAGTTTAGTGGCACGTGTCGCCTACTGGCTGCCCCGTGCGGGCTGAAACTATTTATCTGGTAAGCTAGGTTGTTGCATGAAGCGCCGACCTAACGTCTCGTAGACTCCCCACAGTACTTACGTAATATGCTGAACACTCGTCTTGGAGCACTGATTAATTTAAGTGAAATACCTCATGGTAAATTGAGGCCGACCACGGTACTGTACGTAAAAGATTAAGAAAAGATTATAACTATTGAAACTACATGTCGGTGAGAGAAGAGTTGTTGGTTCCGCGTTGCACGAAGGCTGCCGGCCTCTCGGAGCTCCTGAAGGACACTGCCTCTCTCGTCGCGCACGACCCCCCTCCCCCCACCTGCCCTCCCGCGGAAACGTGTGATTTTCGCGGGAAACTGAACCGGCCAGGCAGTGCCGGTCCGATCAAAATTTTTAGGTGGTGCGATATCTAAAAGTGGCGTCCCTCTAATAAAAAAAGATATTGTTAAATCAGTTGCTCTTTATTCCACCAGAAAAAGCAGCTGCCTCCGATATTAAGCCGAATTATGCTCTCAAAAATGTAAAATCGTAGAAACGTTCATTTGACCAGGTTGTGCGAGTACCTATATGTGATGTGGTGGACAAATAAAAAAATAATAACAATAAATATAATGATTGCCAACTTTTATTTATTCTGTGTTCCATGCAAACATTAATCAAATCAAATGAGTATGTAGTAAAAATATTTTTAAAAAAACCTAGATAGTCACTATTCTAACTTTAGTGCTTGCAAATTTTGTTTTTACAAAGTCTGAATAATTTCACTTTTGGGCAATAGCATTTTCTATAGATAAAATTCCAAGATCGGACAGTCTTTCCTGACACATAACCGTTTCTTTCTTCGCGATCGGACTGCCTTAAAAACTGGATTATTTCAGCTAGAGATGCTATTTCCTTAGCTGTAATTAGAGTTGAGGAAAAGCTACGGTACTGTTTCACAAATTCCGAACAGATTTTCAGTAATTGCGATGCATTTGATAAGTCCATAGTTTCAGACTGCATAGCTTTACTTACAAGTTTACTTGAAACAATATACCATACCAATCCACCATTGTAATTATTAACTCAAATTACTCCATATTCTGAATTAGCGACAATGCCTCTGATGCTGCAACTGAGTCATTAGTTTCTTCGTGACGATTTTGAACGTCTTCACGAACTGAAGTGTAGTTAAAGCGAACAGCAGCAAGACTAGAAACTCTACTCTCCCAGCGAGTTTCGCAAACTTTTTTTTTAACGATAATCCATCTGTGCTTGGATATCACTTCCCATCGCTTGGTTGATCCAGAGAATAAAACAAAAAGTCTTTGAAGAAATCCAAATATAGAAACACGTTTAACAGAACTTTTGGCTGCATCTTCTATCACCTAATTCAAGCTGTGGCAGCCACATGGATTAAAATTCTGGTTTGTACACCTTTGTTCACTCTTATCATATTCTTTCCATTATCGTAGCCCTGACCTCTACAATCGTTCATGGCTAAATCAAATTCTTGTACACTCGTATCAAGAAAGATGTCAGTGAGACCTGCTCCCGAAGAGTCACTTACTGACTTGTAAGCAACAAAACACTCTCGCACTTCGACTTCATTAACGTCAACACACCGGGATGTTAGTGACATTTGTTCAATGTGGCTTACATCAGGAGTGCAGTCCATAATGATGGAGAAGTATTTAGCTGACTTTACCATATTTAAAATATTATTTCGAACGTCACTTCCAAGTAAGCAAATTAATTCGCTTTGAATGCGTTTGCTGAAATAGTGGACATTAGTCTATTTATAACACGGTGGAGGTGCTCCATCATCACATTATCAAATTTTTCTAATACTTGCACCAAACCCAAGAAGTTGCCATTATTAGGGGTGTATAACGTTTCAGATCTCCCTCTAAATGCCAAATTATTGCCTGCCAAGAATAACACTATTGACATCATTCTTTCGAGGGTAGCAACCCATCTAGATTTCTCATCTTCAATCTGTTTTGTAATTGTTTGTCTATACCGCAGAAGTTCTTCAACCTAATCGACGCTTGTATCCAACTGTTCATTGCAAGTTGGTGATCTGAGAATGTTTCGTGTGTTTTCAGACGAATTGATAAGCGCCCCTAGTAATCAAATCCTTTTCCCAAATTAGAGTTGGGGTTTCTTTTAAGTAAACTACAGAAAAAACAATATACTTTATATGCAGATTTAGATTACACAAGCCATCTTCTTTTAAAAATTTCCCCATTTGGCATTACTTTTTCAGAATGCGAATTTGAAAAATGACGGCCGTCATAACTCTTTGGGTGTGATATACATATTTACAATCCGTTAAAACAAACTAGTACCTACACCTTTACCGCCTTATACAAAATGCAGTATTGGCAAATATTAAAAAAATAGTTACCATGTACCAGGTACATCACTTCCGTACAAAAGCTACATTATCTTCACTATAATACCTTACAAAAGCGCAGTACATCGGGCTGCAAGGAGAAACGTATTCGACAAACGCGCGTTATCATTAAAAGTCAAGACAACGTGTGTAATCGCGCCGTGCGGTTTCGTTCATGGATAAGTGGAAAATGTCTTATCGCAGTGCCACAGAATACACTAGAAAGGAACTTATATAAACAATACTTACTTCTGTTTTCTATTTCGAATACTTCTATAATAATCTAAATAATTAACTTTCAGCTGTTAACCACACACACACACTGTACAACACAGATATACACTCGCGTGCGTTTGAACGGCTTGACAATTCAATAGACAATACTTGCCTAGCGAAATAAGTAAAGGACAAAATTTATTACCGCGCCCCACTCCCCTGTGATGGTCACTTTTAAATGGGGAAGAGCCAAGCAGCTCAAGTAACGGCTGGATGAAGCGCAACTGTCAACTGTGGGACACAGAATGTAAATAAACAGTCGCTAGTAATGGAATCCGAACAAGCCACATTAAAAGAGCTGTCATACACAAAATCATTAGTAATTTGAATTTATTCGAATTTGGTGACGTGACACCGCGACGTCAGAGGGCGGGTACCTCAAGTCGTCCATTTTCCCGTGAGACTCGACTGATCGTCGCCGTCGTTCGTATCACGTGTCGGTTGATTTCGGCGCCCCCACCTTGATAGCGCCCGGTGCGGTCGCACTGCTCGCACCGCCCTAGGACCGGCCCTGCGGCCAGGTTCGGGACAAGGGCGCACAGTGAAACATAATTTTGAAAGGACTGAAATACTAAATGATGGAAATAATGTCTAATAAAAACTTGTGGAAAAATATACTGACGTCGTACCGACGCTACCTTCAGCCGGTTCTCACCCGATCAGTGACCCTCCCATTCGGAGCGCGCCCAAGCCACATCCGGAACGAGTCAAGTGAGGGATTCGCCACCTGACCTACGTAACAAATAATACAAATGATTCTAATTACAAGGATATTTGTCAGTGCCATTTAATGAAATGAAATCCAGGATCTCATCAGTGTTAATGCTTGTAAACAACAGTCTTCCATGTGACTATATTTTCAAACAGTAAATTATTGGTGATAGAAATATTAAGCCCTCAGCAAACAGTTTCCAGGTACTAATTTTTAATTAAGTACCTGGAAGGATGTATTATATAAAATTATAACTTTAAGATAAAATAAAGGTGTTGGCGCGCGGCTGGGGGGGTGGGGAAGGGAGGGACGAGTCCTCCCACCCCCGCGTGGCGGCCATCTTCGGCAGTCTTCGAACACTCGCGGCCGGGGCGGACGTGTGTCCCGTGAGTAGCTTACATTTTAAGTGCACCGATAAGTCTTTATGTTCAGTAAGTAAATATATCACAACCTCGCTTTATTGCTGCTCACGTGTGCCCGGACCATTTTCGGCAGAGCCGGGCCTATACCGACCGCCTTAACAAACACCCCGCGCAACTGCGTCACAGGTTAACTCACGGTACTGGCCGCCTCCGGTAACCATACCGACCCGCGAGACTGCCGCGGAGATTAGGGTAGTTTGAGTAACGTAATCATGTAGTGCTATGTAGTGATATGTCATAAACGCGTACCAGTGCTGTGTGTCAATCGTGCATAACGGCGCATTATTAAAATAATTCAGTCCAACTCGTGTGTAATTTCAGTGTCACATGTATAGGTATGCAGTCTCCTACACTGCCTAGGACGCATCCTGTATCCACTCAGTAAGCCAATCACCACCGTAAGCCGACGTACCTAGCGGGGCACGCTGGGGCAGCGAACCCACGAACCTCCTCACGGTCTAGTTCTTCCAAGCTAGCCTGGCGCCCACCGGACAACGAGTCTAAAGCTACGCCCTTAGCCCGCTAGGTATTCCCCGTAACTATTCCATAGGGACGGGTGGTGGCAAATGGCGCCCCTGCGTGTGGCGTAACAAGCAAAATCAAAATCAGAAATATCGTAGAAGAAACAGGAAAGGACAAAGGTGAACGGCCATCTTGGACGCGCAGGGCCTAAACTTACTGGCGCGATGAAGAAGGCCGACAAAGGCGTTCCCTCCCCTCCCCGCGCGACAGTCTGGTGGAGCTTGCGACGCGGGCGGGTGACGTCACGACCCGGTACCCCCCTAACTCAGCTTCCGTTTTTCGCTCTCCGTTTTGTGCGGCCATCCGGGCATTCCTTCTGCCCACCGTTCGCCCCCTCTCTTCACTTCGCGCGGCCGTCTCGGCGACCCCCTCCACCCAAGACTTGGATCGGCGCGCGCAGCACAACCACCGCCATTCTCGGCCTCCGCTGTGTGCGGCTGTCCGGGCAACCCCTCCACCCGGCTGTCTGAATGAGCGCGCGCAGCAAACTTCGCCGAAGCGGAACAACACGGCCACGTGCGCGCGGACGTAAACAAACACCGCAACTCCGTGCAGTGAGATGGCCTATCAACTGAAGACAGGCACGTGTGAGATCTGATTCTGGCCTCAGGGCAGAGACCTGTTAACCGGGGGGAGACCACCACTATGTACATGCAAGTGTGCACCGGGAGACGGAGAAACGCAGGTGAAAACTGAGCCCTCCCGAAATCAATGGGACACCGACGCGGGACAGGCCCGACCCGCAGAGCCAAGAAGGGAGAAACCTACAGCAATCCGCCTGACAGCTGACATGCCATGGACGACACCTGCTGTCGGAGCAGGGCATCGGACCGAAGGCTCGTCGCACGCGCCGGAGACCACGGTGTCCAGGGGCGGGAGAATGTCACAGGACAACCTCATACGGGACCTACCACCCCGCAGGGCGAACCTGCCAGAGTTCACTGGGGCCCTGCACGAGGATCCGCACATGTTCCTAGAGCTATGCGAAGAACGCCTGGCACAGTGCCACATCCATCAGTCAGAGTGGGCGGAGCGGGCCAGTGAGCAGATGCGCGGAGACGCGTGAGCATGGTGGAGCATGTGAGGGAGGTTCGCCATGCCCTGGGATGAGTTCGCCGACGAATTCATACATCGGTTTGTCACTGGGTCACCTCTAGTCGACTGTTTGGCGCAATTCTATGGATCTCGCCAGCGAGAAGGAGAAGCAGTTGAGCCATTCATCGCCAACAAGCTCCAGCTGTTCCGCCGCATCGCACCAGGAGTGGAACCCACCCAGGCACTGCCTACCATAATGAGCCTAGTTAAGGATGAACTCCAACCCTTCCTGTGTAACTGCCAGCCCACAAATGTCTCAGAATTCGTGCGTGAGGCCCGGGACACTGAACGGAATTTCCACCGCGCATGTCGGCGCGAACCGCCCCCGGCAGCACGGGGCAGATCCAGTCCCCCGGGAAACCAACTGGTTGTCGCACCACAAACGCCACATCCAACCAATGGAAGCAGGGCCAGCGAAGAGGCAACCCCCCGCTGGAGAGCAGACCGACAGTCGAGAGGCACGGCCAATACCGGACAACCGCCCCAGTGTCAGCGAGGCTGCCCGCAGGGAGTGTTCCACTAAAACAACGAGTGCCCGAGATGGTCGCGGCAGTCGCCATCGGACCCACCGCCGCCCCCATTGGGGACGCCACTGCAACACCAGCAGCCACACGCCAACCCAACCCTGGCGGGAAACGGCCAGAGGGGGGACCAGAACTAAACGGCTCGCCCCCCACCAACCGGATATGCACCATGCCCGACAACAGACCCCCCTCCCGACCTTGGGGCAGCTTGGGCACCCACTCGACCACCTGTTCTGCGTGCCCGTGGAGGTCAACGGATGGCCCGCTGATGCCCTGATCGACACAGGAGCCAGCGCAGTCTTCGTGCGGCCTGACCTCGTACCACCCGGCGCGCTACACCCGGATGATGGCGAGCTGCGCCTGGCCACAACCGCCCACACCGGGCGGATGCTAGGACGCGCGGACGTTGAGGTAAGCCTGCGAGAACTAACGACTAGCGTATCCGCCATTGTTGTGCATGATTTGTGTGAGGAAATAGTGTTGGGACTGCCCTGGCTCGCGCAACATAATGCAGTACTGGAGTTAGCCCCCCTCGACTAAATGTCGGGACGGTGGAGAGGTACGTAGTGTACACCATAGGCCAGACCCCCACCTTGGGACACACCAACTTAACCTTGGAGGATATGCATCACAATGTTCCGCCTGCTTACCAGGCAAGAATAAATGCAGTCCTGGCCGAACGACCCGAGGTCCTCGCCGTAGACGGGCCATTGATAAGAACCACAGTGGCGGAACACCACATTCCCACCACCACTGACGAGCCTGTGTATGAACCACCCCGTAGCTACAGGTTCTGGGAGCAGCGGGGTATCCGGGGGCAGATTGACGACATGCTCCAGAGTGGGGTCATCGAGCCGTCACATAGTCGCTACAATGCTTGAATCGTGTTGGCATCCAAGGAGCCGCTTTTGCGTGGACTTCCGGCCACTGAACGCTGTGACGGTCAGCGCCCCTCCCCCTCAAATTAGCGTCGAGGCCGCCGTAGCCAGCCTAGGTAGGGCACGCGTGTTCAGCACCCTGGACCTGAAGTCCGGCTACTGGCAGGTGCCCATACAACGCGGGGACCGGAAGAAGGCAGCTTTCATGGTACCGGACGGGCGGAGGTTTCAATTCCGGGCAATGCCCTTTGGATTGAAGTGTGCCCCCGCCACCTTCCAGTCAATGATGACCAGAGTCCTGGAGGGATACATTGGGAGATTCACCCTGGCATACTTAGACGATGTCATCGTCTATTCGGAGAGTTGGGAGGACCACTGCCGGCACCTGGCGCTGGTCATGGAAAGGTTGGCCACCAATCACCTAACTGCCAACTCTGCCAAGTGTCACCTCGGGACGACCGAGGTCGAATTCTTGGGCCACGTGGTGAATGCCGAGGGCAACCGGCTCCAGATCGGCCACCTACGACAGATTGCCATTGCGGAAGTTCCTCGCACCCGGAAGCAACTTCAACGCTTCGTCGGGCTCATCAATTGGCTGCGGAGTTATATCCCTAACTTCTCACAGACCATCGTGCCCCTAACCGAAATGCTGTCACCGCAAATCTGCTACCGCTGGGGCGAACCGGCCCAAGCAGCCTTCAACGCTATTCAGGAAGCCTTCACAAAGTGCCACACACTGGCCCACATCGACCCGGACCGACCGCTCGTCTTGCAGACGGACGCGAGCGCTCTGGGTACCAGGGCAGTGTTATACCAGGTGGACGGCGCGGGCGACCAGCAGGTGGTCGATTACGCTAGCGCGAAGTTCGGGCGTGCCGAGAGGCGGTACCACAGCAACGAGCAGGAGTGCTTGGCGGTCGTGTGGGCCGTGAAGAAATACCGCCCACACCTGGAGGGCAGGCCGTTCACTCTCCGCACCGACAACCGCTGCCTCACCTGGCTCCACACCATGCAGGGGAGGAAGGGGAAGCTGATCCGCTGGGCACTATTCCTACAGTCATTCGATTTCACGGTTGAGCATGTGCCCGGGGCAGAGAACCAGCTCCCCGACCTACTCTCCCGTGATCCAGACGGCGGCCAGGAGGTGTTGGACGATGATGAATGGGATGACATCCTGCCTCCCGCCCGCACCAGCTCGACTGGTGCCGCCGGACATGCGTGCGCTCACTTCACGGTCAACGGAGAAGGGGCCGAAGCACCCCTGAATACCGAGGCTGACATGGAGCGCCGTGTGCTCACTGCGAAGCACCAGTCCCCAGACGTGGACAGACCACGAGAGCGTGCCAGCGATGACGGTCACCCAACCTGGCGGATCCAGGACGGCAGAGTCATGAACCGACCACCCGGAGTAACTGAGGCCTGGAGGACGTATGTCCCCCCAGAGGCCTGTGAGACGGTGCTCGTGTTCTACTACGATCATGACCTTGCAGGACACCCGGGTACCGATCAAACCAGCCGAGCAGTGGCCCGGGATGAGCCGGGATGTACGCGACTACGTCAGGGAGTGCGAGACCTGCCAGCGACGCAAGGCCCACAGGGGGGACGGCGTGCAACAACAGCAGCCCCGGCTGCAGACGACCCCGTTCCAGACAATCGCCTTAGATGTGATGGGGCCCTACTTACGTTCACCGCGGGGTAAACGGTTCCTCGTGGTAGCCACGGACATGTTCACCCGCTGGACCAAGGCCTACCCCTGCGGCAACGTGAGGGCCACCACTAACATTGAAGTCATGACCCGCGAATTCATGGCCAGGTTCGGCTACCAGGAGTCCATTTTGACTGACAACGACAGCCAGTTTCTGGGGGCCCGATGGAAGGACTGGTGCCAGGAGGCCCACATGGAACACCACACCACACCTGCTTACCACCCACGGTCAAACCCCACCAAGCGCCACAACCAGGAGTTGAAGGTCGAACTGCGCCTGCGGCTGGGCGATGACCATACTCAGTGTGATCTCCACGTCGCCGATGCCCTATTCTGTGTCCGCCGAAGAGTAAATGCGGCCACCGGGAGGACCCTGGCCGAGATGGTCCAGGGCCGCAACCTTCCGCTGCCAGGGAAGCTGGCCGTCCATGGAGTGCCGCACCAGGCAGAATGCAGAGGAGATAGCGACCAGCGACGCTCGGACGACACGAGGCGGCACGCATGCGAAAGGCTCACTACACCCAAGTCATCACCCCCCGGACGACGAGGCCCCCAGACCCCTTCCGGGCCGGTGACCAAGTGTATGCACGAGTTCACCCCCTGTCGGCGGCCCCGCGTAACTACTGCGCCGGACTCGCGCCGGACTCGCGCCACGGCGGGGGGGGGGGGGGGGGGGCCTTACCCAGTGCAACGGCACCTGGGGGCGACGACCTACATGGTGAATGTAGGAGGCTGCCGCACCCAGAAGATCCACCGAGATGACCTGCGGCTAGCAGCAGCGCCCGGGGACCCCCTGCCCGACGAACTCGAACACGACGACATCGCGGGCAGCCCAGCCACTGAGCCCGACGTACTCAGTCCCGAGGTAACCCCCAGAGCCGCGGCGTCCAATGAACCTAACCACACAGATGCCGCTAGCCACCCGGCCGCTGAGCACGATGCGCTCAGCCCCAACATGCCACCGCCATGTAGCGAGGGCTCCGGACGCGAGCACTCCTCGCCCCAAGCGGGCTCAACGGCCGATGACGCTACACCACAAAGACAGAGGAGAAATCGGCAAGGGCCACCCAGACTCTGATCACGGAGGTGACGTCCCCAGAGCTCGGGGACCCCTGCGAAGGGCCGCCAGACGCAGTCCCTATAGTCACAGAACCAGACGAACCCCAGAGTGAGGGCGCGAGCAGGCCCCGACGGAGGCGTCGACGGCCGGAGAGGAGACGCCAGGCCCCGGCACACCTGGCCGACTACGTCCTGAGCATCCTCACCTCTTCATGCGCTGCGGCGCCGCCCACCGGCCCAGCTGCCCTCGCAGCGGCCGAGGCGGCGCCCGCCTGCGCCATCGCACCATGCGCCGCCGCCCACTGGCCCAGCTGCCCCCGCAGCAGCCGAGGCGGCGCCCGCCCAAACCATCTCACCATGCGCCGCAGCGCCGCCCACCGGCCCAGCTGCCCCCGCAGCGGCCGAGGCGGTGCCCGCCAGCGCCATCGCACCATGCGCCGCAGCGCTGCCCACAGGCCCATCTGCCCCCGCAGCGGCCGAGGCGGCGCCCGCCCGCGCCATCGCACCATTACACCATGTATTCAGGTGCTGTATCTACCTAACGTTACCACCTGGCGTCGGGGACTGACAGGGCAGAACCGGTTTTCTCAGGGGGGGGGGGGGGGCGTTTGACGTCGTACCGACGCTACCTTCAGCCGGTTCTCACCCGATCAGTGACCCTCAAGTTCGGAGCGTGCCCCAGCCACATCCGGAACGAGTCAAGTGAGGGATTCGCCACCTGACCTACGTAACAAATAATACAAAGGATTCTAATTACAAGGATATTTGTCAGTGCCATTTAATGAAATGAAATCCAGGATCTCATCAGTGTTAATGCTTGGAAACAACAGTCTTCCATGTGACTATATTTTCAAACAGTTAATTATTAGTGATAGAAATATTAAGCCCTCAGCAAACAGTTTCCAGGTACTAATTTTTAATTAAGTACCTGGAAGGATGTATTATATAAAATTATAACTTTAAGATAAAATAAAGGTGTTGGCGCGCGGCCCAGGGGGGTGGGGAAGGGGGAGACGAGTCCTCCCACCCCCGCGTGGCGGCCATCTTCGGCAGTCTTCGAACACTCGCGGCCGGGGCGGACGTGTGTCCCGTGAGTAGCTTACATTTTAAGTGCACCGATAAGTCTTTATGTTCAGTAAGTAAATATATCACAACCTCGCTTTATTGCTGCTCACGTGTCCCCGGACCATTTTCGGCAGAGCTGGGCCTATCCCAACCGCCTAAACAAACACCCCGCGCAACCGATTCACAGGTTAACTCACGGTACTGGCCACCTCCGGTAACCATACCGACCCGCGACACTGCCGCGGAGATTAGGTTAGTTTGAGTAATGTAATCTTGTAGTGCTATGTAGTGATATGTCATAAACGTGTACCAGTGCTGTGTGTCAATCGTGCATAACGGCGCATTATTAAAATAATTCAGTCCAAATAGTATGTAATTTCAGTGTCACATGTATAGGTATGCAGTCTCCTACACTACCTAGGATGCATCCTGTATCCACTCAGTAAGCCAATCACCACCGTAAGCCGACGTACCTAGCAGGGCACGCTGGGGCAGCGAACCCACGAACCTCCTCACAGTCTAGTTCTTCCAAGCTAGCCTGGCGCCCACCGGACAATGAGTCTAAAGCTACACCCTTAGCCCGCTAGGCATTCCACGTAACTATTCCATAGGGACGGGTGGCGGCAATACATGATTGCATTTGTTGTAGTTCGGCGGAGGGATATGTCACACCCGGCCGGAGCCTTCCACCGACATAGCACTCGTTGCCTGGCGTTCGCCTCGTTGCACTAACTACACTTTGTTGCGCTCACGAGAGCGTTCGGTGCACACACCTATGCGAGACATTGATGAGGCATAGTGGTCTTTGCGACATAGAGGAGAATTGGCGGTCGGCGTCATAGCATTCAGCTGCAGCATCCGAACTGGAAGAAAATCTAATTTTCAATTGGATAAGGTATTAGTAAAATCACTTTTCACATGTATTTATAGATTATTTTATTTTTAGTTACTGTTCTATGTTTTGTTTGAAGCCTGTTTTTCTGTTTATGCGCTTGTTAAAGTATCACCAGTGAGTTATTTCTACTTTTAGGTTATATTATTAAATTTAAATTGGCATGCACTCGTAATACGACACTGAACACTAAATAAATCTGAATATGTTCGGAATGTATGAATTATTATTAATAAGCATTAAAGTGGAGACCAACACAAATTTAAGAACACATAGTATTATAAAAAGTCGAGAACTATCACATCCCATTGTGCTCCAAAGGGCGATACACATCACTTAAATGATACAAATAAACCACAGGAATATTTCAAGCATGTTTATTCATGTGTGATTTCATTTTCATCGAATATTACTTCATAAACTCGCATTAGAACTCCAATTAATTTAAAACCATGTTGTTGCTTAACAAAACACGTAGTACCAATGCAATGTTTTGGTTCTCAATGTAGGGGTGACTCGGCTGAATGTAAATATGGCCGCCATATTGGTAGATTCCACGTCAAAGTTTGTTTGGTTACACATTCCCTGTCATGAACGCTATCTGTTTACTTCTTATATCTGTGGTGCTAGTATTGTTATTTTTGTTTTACATGTTTGGTAAACTTATCCATATTTTGGAAAATTTTTGTAAACATAGTTTCGCAGTTAATACGTTTTTGAATTTGCAGAAGTGACTACCTTGTCTACCTTGCCTATATTGTTTTTACTACTTACCGCGGTTAGGTACATATATCTTGAATATTTCTACTTTTCTGCAAAAAACTTTTCGAAAATTTCGAAATGAATGTAATTACTATTTAATATGATTTCTACTCATTCTGTTATAAGGGAAGATTTAATTAGAGCAAGGAGTTTGTGTGTAATTACTATTTGAAGTAGAGGTTATATTAAGGTAGCCACATTTGAGAAATGGAATTTTCGGATTAAAGGTGAATACTACTAATTTTGTGCAAATATTTTTTAATTATTTTTCAAATGCATGTTATTACTGTAAATATCAGACGTCGCGGCTTTTTAGAACGATTAGATCACCTGAAAAAAAAAAAACACTACACTCGTCCCTTAATTACCCTGAAGGGATGATTTCGTAATTCGTGCACATTTGTGAAAAAATTAAAGTTATATATTATTATCTTACATTACTGTACCTGCTTTTACGTAGCCGTTGCCATTCATTGTTTACCCGCGGGAATTAGGAATATATATATATATATATAAATATATATATACATACATATATATATATACACACGCATATTATACATATATATACATATTATACATATATATATTATACATATATATATATATACATACATATTATATATATATATACATATATATATACATACATATTATATATATATATATATATATACACATACATATACATACATACTAGCTGCAGTACCCAGCGTTGCCCGGGCTGAACACAGGGTGAAGGGAACTGTTTAGAGATCAGATGTAGTTAGTAATTGTCTTCTTAATTTGAATGTCAAGTGTGCAAAATAATTTATATCACTTTCAGATCCTGACAGACGTTGTTCTGCCAGTTTATAGTTATTTACCTGGTCTGTATGTAATCTAGACTCTATAAAGCAATATAGAAAAAAAAAACTGAAAAATAAGGGATTACTAATATTGAAAAGATTCCATTATCTAGCTAATGCTCGGCATGCATTGCAATGCCTCATTCAGTTTTGTTTTGTAATATGTTTGAAGTAGTTACATATATAAAAATAATCTATACATGTCTCTAAATATATATTTGGTAAATATGTAGTGTACCGATTAGCGCCAAAAAAAAATCGTACAAATCTGAAATAACTTTCATTATATGCTCTTTTGCGTCCTCTTTTCATAACCGCCTGCGGAGATAAGAAATTCCAATTACTTTTGGAGATATCGCCGTTCAAGACCTATGTAATCATTCGACCCTCGCAATTTTATATTTTGCCGTGTGCGCGTGAATGCCTAAATAACAGAAATTTTCCATTAGGTAAGGTTAGTTACATTATAAATACTTCAAATTAAACGGAAATTAAAAATAATATCAATTAATTTTACTTGTATAGTTTTAAGTATTTATAATGTAACTGACCTGAACTAACAAAATGGGACAAAGGTAGATTAGGTCAGGTCAGCTACATTATAAATACTTTGAAACTGAACGGACATTAAAAATAATAAAATTAATTTTAATGGTTGTTTAGTTTAAAGTATTTATAATGTAGCTGACCTAACCTAACAAACCAGAACAAAGGATTAACAGTAGGAACGAACGTAATTTTTTAAAGCATAAAAATTTGAAACGTTAAAAACTCACCTAAGTTGGAGGCGGCCTATTGGTTTATTTGAATATTGGCCTATCACGTGACTACATTATCCAATAAAAAAACAATTGATACTCATAACAAAAAACAATGGTGAATGCAGTGTGAATGTGCAGGTATAGTGATTAAAATTTAAAAATTCGATATCTCCAAAAGTAATTGGAATTTCTTATCTCCGCAGGCTGTAATGAAAAGAGGACGTAAAAGAGCATATAATAAAAGTTATTTCAGATTTTTATAAAAATGTTTTTACAATAATTAAAATTTAAAAATTCGATATCTCCAAAAGTAATTGGAATTTCTTATCTCCGCAGGCGGTTATGAAAAGAGGACGTAAAAGAGCATATAATGAAAGTTATTTCAGATTTGTACGATTTTTTTTGGCGCTAATCCGTACACTACATATTTACCCTACATATATACCTCACACTATCTCTATGTATTCTATATGAGGGTACTGATTGCTTCGTTGTTAATGGGTCATTCCATGAAAGATGACCCAAGCATAAAAAAAATTTAACTATTTAAAATTAATTGTACAGTGCATATTTGTATTACTTAATAATCCTTTTACTATATATGCAAAATTAAAAAATTATTTACTCAGTTAAAACTTTATTTTCCAATGTTAGACTTTAGTGCTAACAATACTGTTGCCAAAAAGGGAAAAGTACATCTCGATATTGACTACCCTGATTTTCTTCCTGTTTGAGTTATGTCCATTGTTTTGTGTTGACCATACTGTACAGATGTGGAAGTATTTTTAATACCATTTTGGACCAAATCAGGTAAGCATATATTGCACAGCATAAAATGAAAATATTTAATGATTTTGTGTCACACACGCAACACAAAACATGGTTAAATTAGTTTTTACAAACAACTAATTGACATATCACTGTGAAACTTTCTAGAAGTGAGGTGTGCCACATGGCCTACATTTTACTATAACAAAGTTTTCTGGTAACATTTATATTTTTAACTGGAAGTAGGGTCATTCCATGAGATTTCAACCAAATAAAAAATATTTGGTTGCTGCATGTTTTTCAAAAATTCCGAAGATTTGTCCATTCATTGGTTCATGTTTTGAGAGATCAAAACCAATTTTATAAAAAATTATTTTCTTTAATTTTTGTCTAGGCACCTGTTTGAAGATGGCGGCGTATGAAGATTTCAGCATTTTCAAGCATTTACGAAAAATGCTATATCTCCTTCAATTTTTATCGTAACAACTTTTTAAAACATACATTTTACTCAGCTCTAAATGCTGTTTAATTTTTGTTATAAGCATTTCCTGCTGTGATAATTAACATATTTTCTGTTATTTTTCAAAGTTTACCAACAAAATTGACTTTTTTTCCAACTTTAAGCCTAAAACCTTCCATGAAGGACATAAAACATTCCAATGATTTCTTGTATGTGTATACTACAGTATTAGTATTATGTGGCAGATAGGTGAAAATTGGGGTGTTTTGAGTCCTTTCATATTTACAGGCTGTTAAAAATGGAATATTTCTGAAATTTTCCATTTTCAGCGTAATTTTTTACGGTGTGGGACACATGTGAAAAATTTAACATTTACACAGAATGTAGTTCTATTGAGGTACTTTAGCATATATAAAATTGGTGAGGGTGTTTTGCAAATTAAAACCAAAAAAAAATTTTGAATTTAGCAGAAAATCACTATTCACTGACTCAAAATTAGAATTTATTTAGATTGGGAATTGCTAATTTAACAATACACAAATAAGAAAACACAATGCTTAAGATGATCTGCGAACACTTATATACAATGCAGTGTATAAATAAAATAATAACAGTAATTAATGTTATCTGCACTGAAAATTGAAACACCTAATGAGAATGCATAATGTCTCTTCTGTAAAATCTTTCTAAAGCTACTGGTAATTAACACACAAGGAAAACTTCTACAACAGGAGTGGCTCTGTAATAAGTGATGTTATTCCTTCAAATATAAAAATATTGCTATAGGGCGTGTTTTTATTCTCATTCAGCAAAGCAATGAGATTGTCAAACAGAAAGAAAAAAAATAAGAAGTGTGAGGTAGTAATAATGCCAGTTGAGGAATGTAATCTCTATGAAAGTTTGCAATTTTTTATTGTCGCAACTCTTTTACATAATGCTTAATCTATGATATTAGTGTTTGTTTTGTTTTTTATATAGCTATAGGTGCATTGTTTTGGATGATGTATGAAATGAAAATCCTACAGTGAGTTTTTCTATTATTTTACATGATTGTGTTAAAATGAAGTGTTCAATTGGACATTATTTGAGTGAAGACTGCCACAAGAAAGACTATGGTAGAAATATTACAGACCATTTAAAAAGGTTTAGTGAGTTAAGTGAGAAGAATCAAAGCCTTTTGAATCTAAGATTACAACAATGTGACATTGAAACAATCTGTACTTTCCATGAGAAGAAGTATTTGGAAAAATTCTCTCACCTGTTTGGGAAAACTTGTTCAGATCCATTCAGTGTACATAAAAAAGTCATTTCTAAGGGTCTCAAAGAAATATCTCTGAATTTTTCAACAAGGTATTCAATACTTAATCCAAGTCTAAAATTGATTCCTGGTAAAAGTTTGTGCATTTCCTGCAAGAAAAGAATAGTGGATTTACAAACATGTCAAGAGGAATCATCTGAAGATGATCTCTATCATCCTGTTGAAGAAACTTTAGTTGAGGCAAATTTGATCTGCGAGACATTGGGTGTGTCACCTGTTAAAATACAAAAACTCAGCATTGAAAACCGACCTCGAGCCTTAGACACAAAAGCCAACAAAATTTCTTCAGCTTTCAAGAAAAAAATCTCCACTTCTCTTGAAATCTGCACAGTGGAGGAAAGTGAAACACTACCACCAGAGGACGATTACAGTACTTTGTTGAACTGTTTAAAAGAAAAGTTCAAGCAACCATCCTCTTTTTCTGAAAAGGTAAAGATTCTAAGTTTGGCACCAAAATCCTGGTCGATTGCTAAAACATGTGAATATTTTGATGCTACCCCTTACCTTGTCAAAACTACTAGGAAACTTGTCAAGAAGCATGGAATTCTACCTGGCACGGATCACAAGAAGTGTAACAGACTAACTAATGAAACAGTCAAAGAGGTTGTGAACTTCTACGAACAGAATGACAACAGCAGAATCTGTTCAGGTAAAAAAGAGTACATTTCCATAAGAAATGAGCAAGGACAAAAAGAGCACAAACAGAAAAGGCTAGTTCTTTGTAACTTGAAAGAGCTGTATGCAAGCTTCCGCAGTGAAAACACAAATCACAAAATTGGATTTTCTAAATTTGCAGAGCTTAGGCCTAGGTGGTGTGTGTTGGCTGGTGGAAGTGGCACTCACTCTGTCTGTGTCTGCCTTGCTCATCAGAACATTAAGTTGATGTTAGATGGGGCAAAGCTCAACATAAATTACAAGGATTTACTTGAATCTATTGTGTGTGATGTAGAAAAGGAAGAATGCATGCTTAGTGAATGTGACAGCTGCCCTGGACCAGAGGTGTTAACAGATTTGTTGCAAATGGAACTGAAAGCCATGAATGAAGGCTCTGAATTTAGTGGAAGTGAAGATGAAGAAAAAAGTGGTGAGTGTAGCAATAATGATGACTTTATAGAGAGTGTCACTTACACTTACAAACAGTGGGTGAACACAGACAGGGCAGATCTCATAAGTGTTACTAAAACTAATGATGAGTATATTGAGGATCTAATTACAAAGCTGACGAACCTAAAGAGACATCATTTTGTAGCAAAAACTCAATCTGCTTACCTCAAAACCAAAATAGAGAACTTGGATTTGACTGAAGGAATTGTTCTTGCAGATTTTGCAGAGAATTTTTCCTTTCTTGTGCAAGATGCCATTCAAGGATTCCATTGGGTGAATGATCAGGCTACCCTTCACCCTTTTATCTTATATTACAGGGATCAGATGAAAGGCTCAGTGGAATCCAAATGTTTTTGCTTCATAAGTGACTGTTTGGAGCATACAACAGCTACTGTTTATGCTTTTCAACAAAAACTGATCGCTAAATTGAAAGAGGATTTTCCACAAATAAATAAAATTATATACTTTTCGGATGGTGCAGGGGCCCAGTACAAAAATAGAAAAAACCTTATAAACCTCTGCTATCATGAGATTGACTTCCACCTTCAAGCTGAATGGAACTTCTTTGGTACATCACATGGTAAAAGTCCATGCGATGGCATTGGCGGGACCGTCAAACGCCTTGTTTCAAAGGCCTCCTTGCAAAGAACCACAACGGGTCAGATATTAACTGCAGAAGATATGTTCGCATTTTGTCAAGAAAATATTAATGGAATTGCCTTCTTATATGTGAAAAACAAAGAAATAGTTTCAAATGAGGCATTTTTGGAAAATAGATTCAAAAATGCTAAAACAGTCCCAGGAACAAGACAGAAGCATAGATTTTTACCATTTGAAGTTCGAGGATGTATTAGATGTTTTATCACATCCAAATCAGTCAAATACGAGGATGTGAAGGTCGAGCATACATTTGACTCCCAGTTCATCCCGGTGAAACCACAGGGAATTAAAGAAGGAGCTTTTGTTGCATGCATCTACGATGAAAACTGGTGGGTTGCCGAGGTTGTGCAAGTGAACATGGATGAGGACGACTGTGATGTTCATTTCTACCATCCTCATGGTCCAGCTGCTTCATTTTTTAAATCGAGAAACGACCAAGTTCGGATGCCTTTCGACAACATCCTACGTGTTTTAACAGTTTGTGAATTTTCAGTTATGACAGGAAGAGGAAGACGCCTTGATGCAAATGTTGGAAATGAAGTGACTGAAGTTTTGGCACACAGACTACAATCCAGAAAAAAATATTTCAAGAAATAGACTGGTAACAAATGTTTTCCTAAAGTTGTGCTAATGAACATTTCCTAGGTTTGGCAATAACATTATGACTTGTCAAAATTGACTAAAACGTTATACACACTGCTAACATAATGAGAATATGAACAAACAATTTTATTTAGGGTCTATGTTTATGGATTTTCTATTGAGTTAAATACATTGTGTTGTCTATTTCGAGATCTTCCACAATGTTTTAGAGTATTGTGAATATTGAATTTTTTACTAAATTCAAGATTTTTTGTTGGTTTTAATTTGCAAAACACCCTCACCAATTTTATGTATGTTAAAGTACCTCAATAGAACTACATTCTGTGTAAATTTTAAATTTTTCACATGTGTCCCACACCGTAAAAAATCACGGTGAAAATTGCAAATTTCAGAAATATTCAATTTTTAACAGTCTGTAAATATGAAAGGACTCAAAACACCCCAATTTTCACCTATCTGCCACATAATACTAATACTGTATTATACACATACAAGAAATCATTGGAATGTTTTATGTCCTTCATGGAAGGTTTTAGGCTTAAAGTTGGAAGAAAAGTCAATTTTGTTGATAAACTTTGAAAAATAACAGAAAATATGTTAATTATCACAGCAGGAAATGCTTATAACGAAAATTAAACAGCATTTAGAGCTGAGTAAAATGTATGTTTTAAAAAGTTGTTACGATAAAAATTGAAGGAGCTACAGCATTTTTCGTAAATGCTTGAAAATGCTGAAATCTTCACACGCCACCATCTTCAAACAGGTGCCTACGCAAAAATTATAGGAAATAAATTTTTATAAAATTTGTTTTGATCTCTCAAAACATGTACCAATGAGTGTATAAATCCTCAGAATTTTTAAAAAATGTGCAGCAACCAACCCTGGTTGAAATCTCATGGAATGACCCAGTAGTGTTGCGTGTGTGACACCGTCAAATACAAGCTTTGTAAGCTTGCAACTCCAACACAAAAGAGATGCATTCTGGTTTGATTTCAACTATGAACTAACCTAAAAATTAAAAAAAAAACTTGTAACCAGGAGGATTATATGTAACCAGGAGGATTACATGTAACCAGGAGGATTACATGTAACACAGTTTCTATTTGAACACCAACATTAAATTTAAATGACCATTTTTGCAAATGCCTTTGTGTGTGTTAGTGCCAAACTTGCTGTTATTGGTTAAAATTTATTTGAGGTTAATGTTATATCTTTAACTGGTATTTTTGCAGAACTATGACATCTACGAAGAGGTCGCAGGCTTTTAGAGAAAAGCTTAAACAAGACCCAGCGAAGTATGAAGCATACTTAAGAAAAGAACGTGAAAGAGATTTAAATTACGAAGGGACCAACAAAAACGTATTCAAACTGATAAGGAGTTAAAGTTAAAGCGAAAGCAAGACAGAATAAGGCAGAGGAAGCACAGAGAAAATAAAAAGTCACAAACTGTTAAGAGTAATAGTAATGTGTTGCCAGAAAATATGTATGGAAGTAACAGATCCCTAGGGAAGGCAGTTTGTAAATTGAAGCGAATTTTACCACATAGCCCAGGAAAACGTAAAGCAGTAGTAGCGAAATTGTTAGTTGATGAATTACCAGAATATGGGAAAAGATTGAACCTGCTACATAAAATGAAAAAAGAACATGGCCAGAGACTAAATGAAGAAACCAAAGCTAAAGTGACGCAGTATTATCTCCGTGATGATATAAGCAGAATTGAACCAGGAAGAAAGGACAAATGCACTGTTAAGAATGTTCAGTCTGGCAAGAAAGATGTTGTACAGAAACGTACTATGATGATGACCATTGCGGAGGCCTATGAAGAGTTTGTGAAGGAATATCCCGATTTTAAGATAAAAAAATCTAAATTTTTTGAGCTTCGACCGCAATTTGTATATCCCGTTTCTACTATGAGTCATAACACATGTGTATGTCATTACCACGCGAACATGCCTTTTTTGGTGGAAAGTTTGGCAAAGGAAGTAAATGTTTTCCCACATAGTACAAATGATTTACTAGCAATTCTTGTCTGTGATGTTGAAAGATTTGATTGCATGTTAGATATATGTGAGAAATGTAAGTTGACATGCAATTCTGTCAGAGATATTATAAGTCAATATGATGAAGAAACTTTGACTAATGAAATGAAATGGAAACAGTGGAAAAATGTGGAAGGACATCCCCAAATTGTTTCAGAAACTGGAACAGTATCTGACTGTGTGAAGAAAATACAGATGCAGATGATAGCATTCAAGCTACATCAGTATGTAAAAAGAAAACAGTCTAAACATTTTGAGGATGCAAAGAAAAATTTTTCAACTCATGATGCAGTTATCCAAATTGATTTTGCAGAAAATTACACAGCTGTGAGCCAAGATGAAATACAAAGTGCTCACTGGACCCAACGACAAACCACCATTTTCACTGCTGTTGTCTGGTTAGAATGTAATAAGGTCTACAACCATGCCATTATAAGTGATGAATTGTCACATGACAAATATTCTGTTTGGACATTTCTTAAAACTCTTATCCAAGACTTGAAACAAAAAATACAGAATATTCATCATGTGAAGATCTTCTCTGACGGCTGTGCTGCACAGTTCAAGAACCGTTTCACAGTTGTAAACCTTACATATTTTCAGACGGACTTTAATATTTCTGCAGATTGGAATTATTTTGCCACGTCCCATGGCAAAGGGGCTGTTGATGGTGTTGGGGGAACTTTGAAAAGAACTGTTTGGCGTAAGGTAAAATCACGACAAGAGATTGTTAATTCACCCGTTGAATTCTTTCAATGCACGGAGCGTAATGTAAAGGGTGTAACAGTTATCTTCATATCTGCAGAAGAAGTAAAGTCATCATCATCGCTCCTAGATGAACGCTGGGAAATAGTACAGCCAATTCCACACCTACATAAAGTTCACTTTGTCTCTCCTGTAAGAAAAGGTGTGGTGGAGGTATCTACAACTTCTGAAAAAACAAATTTGACAACGGTTGTGTTACAAGACCTCGGTGAAGAAAACGAAGACGAAGACGATGATGAAAAGGAATATGGTGTAGAAGATAGTGATAAAGAAGATGTGACTGATGAAAAAGATGTGGATGAGGATTCAGATTTCGAAGGAGGTAGTGAAGGAACTTCTCTTCAAAATAATGTAAAGTTCAGCTCTTCTTGCGGCAAAAAGGATAAGAACAGTATTGAACCTGGGGCCTTTCTATTAGTTTCTTTAACACCCACAGGAAAGTTCACCAGAAAACAAGACTATTTTGCTGTTGTGATGGAGTATGATGAAGAAAGTAATCAAGTTTTGCTACAGTACATGCACCCTAGTGGAAAGAGTTGGGTATGGCCAGCAAATGAAGATGCTTCTTGGGAAGATATTTCAGTGATATTGAAGAAAGTGAATTCACCTACATTACTTAATAATAGGGGTCAATTTTCATTTAAGTAATCAGTATATATTTTTTCTATATGTAATATAATATTACTTTTATTGCTATCTTGGTAAATATTTATTTTATTTTGCAACCAAACATATCTTTGTCAAATTGCAGCTGATTATTATACAAGCTTAAATACATGTCTCAAAGTGTCACACACGCAACAGTCACACACGCAACATTTGCAAAACTAAGTTTGCATGTGAAAATATTGGTTTTGAGGAACATTGACTAGATCATCTTAAAGGTGCACATTTTATTTGTGTTACCAGCAAGTATTGATCATTTTTATCTTTTAATAAAACAGAATTTTAACATTGATTTCATTTCCATCAAAGAGGGGTGTATACTTTTGTCACGCACGCAACAGAGATTGACAATTTTTTTTGTGTTATTCTCCTTAACTAATTGAAAAATTTATGACATACTTATCTAGTTGTAGGTTAATATATTATAAGAAAAAAAGTGGTATTTATTATGACGTATTCATTATATAATTTTTATATTATTAAATCCACTGTCAAAATGTCACACACGCAACCATGGAATGACCCTAATATCACACGGGTGTTTTTTACTTGTATGGGAAAATTAAGAATGATAAGGCATCTAGTGCGTGGCAACAATGTTAATAGGCAATAGCGCCTGCGGCATTAACACACACTTTGTACGTGTACTGCATGTTGTATCTAACCACCTCCAACGCATTTGATTCTAAATTTGACTTTTAGTAAGGATTCCTAATGTTATTGATAATATAATATAGCCTATAGCCTTCTTCGATAAATGTACTATCCAACACTGAAAGAATTTTTCAAATAGGACCAGTGGTTCCTGAGATTAGCGTGTTCAAACAAACAAACAAACAAACAAACTCTTCAGCTTTATAATATTAGTATATACTTATATATATATATATATATATATTTATATATATATATATATATATATATATATATATTTATATATATATATATATATATATAAGTATATATATTATATAGGTATATAATATATATATATTTTTTCCATATATTACAGATGTTCCTGAATTCACCGTGAAAGGAAGGTTAGTCTTACTGATTTTTGAAAAAAAGAAAAAAAAAAAACACGCAAGCCAATGTAGGTGTTTAATAATGAAATTCGTTGAAATAATGACTGTATTGTAATTTTAAGGAATTTTTAATTCTTATACTTCATGTTTGTTGTTTTATTAGAATAAGTAATTGTATTACGAAATATTTGTTTTGTTACATTGCATCTAAAGTAACCATGTACTACTTTGAGTGATATTTTAATGGATGAGTCTAATGGGAGCCAAAAATTGTGCTCCTGTGGTACATGATGCTTGCTGTTTTAATTCAGTAGGTATGTCAAAAGATCCTGATGGCATGATCCTGTTGGCTTTGGTACATGATGCTTGCTGTTGTAGTTCAGTACATCGGAAGATCTTGCACTTAAAAGAAATCGTGAAATAAGAAAGATTGTAGTTAAAAAGAAACCTTTTTATTCGACTTACCACTTACAATCATAATTGTTCATTATTATGTGACAATGTATTTTTTTTATGTATAGGATCTTTTGACATATAGTAAAACAGGGTTAGTTGGCGCACATTTCGTAGTAAATGCTATAGAAATTTTATTTTTGATAATACGCTGTATGTTAATGGATATATATTAACTCTAACTCTTAATTTTTGCTTCAATACCTCGATACTAATAAAATATGTTTTTTTTATAAAAAATGGCCCCATTTTTCTAAGTGTTGCTTTGCGCCATCTCTCCTTGAACATCAAGGTGAGATGGCGCAGGAGTATGGGACAGTTGACGCAGTGCGGGACAGATGGCGCAGACATTAAAAGTAGTAACAAAAGTGTCCAAATAATTTTATGTAGACAAAGTACTATTTAAAACACATCCCTTAACAACACTTACTAACATTATTAATGCTGCAAAAATTATCCACTTTAAAATGACATAACATGCAAGTCAAGTTTCCTATAATTTGTAGTGGTAGTTAAGTAGACCTATGCTAATAATTTTGAAAGAATATATTCCTTATATACCTTTAAACTTATTCTCAGGCATTCATTTATGTAAAATTAAAGATATTGAATTCAAAAAAATAAGTGATCAGTTCATTTTGAAGTTATCACTTCTTTTGAAATTGAAGCACAGAATTCTTATCTATCTAATTCTGTTTCTTGAGATTTGTCTTCCTTGCCGAAGCCCTTCCACAATCGTTGCACAAATTTTTGTAAACTGAGCATGTTTCATGCAACCAATTCCCGCACTTACAGCATTTGATCCAGTCTACATTTTTTTGAGTAACAAAATAGTTTTCCCAACTCTCCGCACAACGATTTGTATCATCTGAAACAGGATCATCAACTTCGCTTGATTTGTCGCTGTAGGTAGGAACATTGTCTCTTGGTTTAGGAATACTCTTACGGTTCACTGATTTTTTTCTTTTTTGATCCACAGTTTCATTCTTCATTTTCTGTCTTGTTGCCTTCTTCTTCTTTTCAATGTTTTTCCGAGCGGTGAGCTCCACAGCAGATTGTTTTCTTCTAATTTGTTTTGCCTTTACCATCTGGGGTAATGGACTGATATCATTCAAAATTTTAGTGGGTGTAGAGTGGTTACTTAAAGCTTTGTCACATTTTGAAAGAGGGCATGAGACACATGGAAGAGAAGAGGGGCCTGGCTGAGCTGGCGCAACATTGTCTGATGTTAATTGAGTCGAAGTCGTAGGAAGGGAATCAGGCAGATTTGTCTGGGAAAGCTCTACAGTTTGAGCAGCATCTGAAATGGAAAACATGTAGTCTGGTATTGCATTTGGGTTAAATGGATATATGCCACATGCCTTAAATCCACTAACTGCATTTTCTACCGATGCTGCTTTTTTCCATGCTGTTCCTAGTAAATGGCCTACTCTTGATTTGGTGAGACCCTCTTTACCTTTTGACTTCATAGCAGCCTGTGTTTCTCGGTTATAATATTTTTTAAGTGGGCCAAAAAAAGACCTGTCAAGTGGCTGCAAGGCATGTGTAGTATGACTTGGCAGACATAGCAACACTACATTATTTTCATCAGCCAGCTCTAACAGTTCTACTGAATTACAGTGTGAGGCATGCCCATCCAAAATTAACAAATTAGTGCCAGGAGGTTTCTTGGAACAAAACATTTCTCTGAACCTTTTCTAGAACAACTCCGAATTCATATAGGCTTTTTTTGAATTCATATAAACCTCTGAACCTGGAGGAAGCCCATCACTAAATTCTCTCTTCTTGTAAACCCCTTTGACAATGATTGTAGGCGGCAAAAACCTACCTTCTGCATTAACGCAAGCAACCACTGTGATAGTCTCCCCCTTCTCACCAGACGTCAGACTAAAAACATCTTTTGAACCTTTAGCAGCCAAAACTTTGCCCGGTTTATTGATCAGTTGAATGCCTGATTCATCTACGTTGAAGATGTTACCTGGCTTGTCAAATAAACTGTGCGTTATTGTTATTTCCTCCAACAATGCAAAATACTCGTCAACTTCCTCCCGGCACAACCGGTGCGCCCGTGCTACAGACAAGCCCTGTGATTGCCTTAAACTGATGTCTGGGTTTTGCTCCATAAATGATTGGAACCAATCATAACCAGCTTCTGCTTTTACCTTGTTGAAACGGTGGTTAACGTTAAGGCTTTCAGCAAAGTTAAATGCTAACTGACGGACTGTACGTTGGGTAGGTCCAAAACCCAATGAGGCAAGTCGTTTAATGTGTGATACCAAACGCCTTTCATTTTCAGCTCCCAAACTAGCTTGTGGACCGAGAGAAAGTTTTTTTACGTTACCAGAACTTTTTCTTCGACGTAAAGTGCTCTCTGGGATGTTGTAGTACCTCGCCGCTTCTCTTATTCTAATGTCTCCAGCCTTGATACGAGCCACTGCTTCGCAGAGATTTTCTTCTGACCACTGCCCTCTAGAATGTGTTCCAACTTTTCTTATGTATATTCTGCCCATTTCATTCCTGAAAGAACAAATATGCCATTTTGTTAAAAACTACAGGACATGAATGTGCACACTACTCTCTAAAATTTTAACTAAAGAATGGCGTGAACACGAAAACTTTGGTTTTAATATACACTTTCTTAAATGTTGACTATCACAACTATATGCCACTTTTTTATCTGGGAAAATTTATTTACAAGAATTTTTCAGGCTAAACATGTAACAATTAAACATTCAAATATATTTTTATGAGTTTTTTTACATACAATATACGAATATATGTATAATATTTAAGCCAATTTTACGATGAATGGTCAACTCGTCAAACAACAAAGCATGCGTGCTCAAATAAACAAAAAGAAAATTTTCATGGTTTAATACAATATGCGCCATCTCACCCGCAAACTGAGTGAGCCATCTGTACCAAAACTCAAGGTGAGATGGCGCAGTGAGGCACTTAGAGAACCAGGAAACCAATATGTCTGAAAACGTACATAACTATCCACTGAGGTATAAATGAACATATACGGTTGCGTTTAAGAACAAATATTAAAACCATTTCATCAATTATGATTTTAATCTCACATGACACGAAAATTCAACGCTAAAACTAAGTACTCATCAAGAAAATCCTTAGATTTCAACGAAATCGAACAGTCTGCCGCAGCTTAAACAAGCGCACGTTACAACTGCGTTACGCAAGAACAATCCAAGGTACCTAGAGCTGCGATCTAGCGGGCACCGTGCCAACTACAGCCACTGCGCCGTCTCCCCCGGTGCGCCATCACACCCGGTTTTACCCTACTGAATTAAAACAGCAAGCATCATGTACCATAGGATCAATCCAACAGGATCATGTCATCAGGATCAAACCTTCAGGATCCAGGGATAAACTTAAATATATGAAACGGAAGAATTAGTGTGCTAATTAATCAGATATGCGATCGCAGGTAAACAATAATTGGGGGCGGCAGTGTGAAAACACTGGTATTGTAATGTAATCTTTAAACTTGTATTTTTCACAAACGGAAGAATTAGCGTATTTTTAATTTTCCATATCACAATTTTGTGAACACAATAACTGTCACAGTTTTTCACAAATCACTTCCAAACTGATAAATAAAATCTAGTATTGGAAAATCTGGGTCGAGTTCATCGATGGGCAATACTGACCAAAGGGGTAGAAATGGGGAAGGTGTTTTGAAAAACCGAAAAATCGCTGTAACTTTCATAATATGAAAATGTTACATCTGTTTGGATGTATTATAACTAGTAGGAGTAATACCAAAATATTTTGTTAGAAAAAGTTTTTGATACGACTAGCCATAACTGCAAGGGGTTGAAAAAACAACAGTTAGAGGCCAAAAAAATATATCTCCCTTTGTAGGCACTGCAACAAATTCGTTCAGTTGGTTTATATATCTTATAATTTTTATCTAGGTATAGCTTTTGTCTGAAACATTTTTTGATTGGACAAACTATTACTGCTAAGGGTTAAAAAACCTAGGGGTAGAAAAAATAATTCATAACTCTCTTAGTATTGTTTTAAATGTTATAGTTTTTTATCTAAAACTTTTGTTTGAAACAATTTTTGATAAGACAATCCATTGTGGTAGGGTATTGAAAAAATTAAGGTTTAGAATTTTAAAACATTCATGATTTCTGTACTATGTGCACTATTTAATCCATTCTGTTTTATGGTAAAACCTAAAATAATCATCTATAACATTTCGTCTGAAATAATTTTTATACGACTAACTGTTACTGCAAGGGGTGGAATAAACAGGGGTTGAATGAAAAAAATATCATAACTCCCTTCGTAGGCACACCATCAAATTTGTTCAAATGGTTTGTAGATATTATAAGTTTTATTTAAAAATTTTGTCTGAAATAATTTTTGATTAGAAGAACCATTGCTGCAAGGGGTTGAAAAAGTAAGGGGTAGAATTTAAGGGATGAAAAATAGTGTTTGGAGGTCAAATATTTTTGCTGTATGGAATATGAGAAAATGTTAAGTAGATATTTTTCCAATATTGGCGAACATACTGGATGTTATATAGCTGCATTAATTTCTTAAAATGTTTCAGAAGTTTATAGAAGTTTCTAAAACATTTCCAGAAGAAAAAGGTTCTTCGAAATCTACCTACTCCTGTAGGCTGTGCCGAAAGGGATTTTTTTTTTTTTTACTGCAAAACATGTGTTCTACGTTTGATACCCAGACATTCATTGAGTTGGTCATAAGTGGCCAGCATTGTGAGTAATCTCTAATGTTGATTATTCTAGTAAACTTGTGGTATAAAATTTACTTCCTGGTGCAGTATCAACTTAGTATTAATTATTATAAAGCTATAGGCCTAATAATCAAACATTATTCTTTATATATTTAGCTCATGATAAATAAGTGCTGCACATTTGTCTAGTCATTATATTATTGTATTGTCTCATGTCATTCATACAATTAATATCTAATTGTGACTGCAACTTGTTTCACCAGTTTCAAAATTTGGCTCAGTTCATTGAACGTTTCTAGTGACATTATAATATAGTTATAAAAATTGATTAAAAAATTTAGTAAAAAATTGAAGTATGAAAGAGAAGGCTGCTTGCTTCCTTCAGTCTGATAGCATTGATAGGATGCATCCATAAATTCTTTTTTCTTGATTACTTTTTGATGTGAAACTTCTAGCTCTTGTTATATGGCATTTGGTAGGAGTAATTTTTTGTGAATGTAACGAAAGTTGCATGGAATGGGAATGTGTAACCACGGTGCTGCCAAATGTGGCAGATGGCACGAACCAAAGTTCATAGAGACAAAGGAAAACTTTATAGTATTAACTGTTTACTGCATTTTAACAAGATGGACAGTATTTTATAAAATTCCTTCTCGAAAATCAGGTCCAATAATGGGTTTGTTATTTTTCCAGGCCTTTTTTTCCCTTTTAATCGAAGCCATTTAATTGTATAGTTTAACATTTCATTGTGCAAATCAATTGATTCAATAGTCAACATGGCTTTTCCGGCAACAAATTATAGCAGCGGTTGCGGAAACTACGTGTGATTAGCGTCCAGAAATGAATTTTAAACACAATTTTTGTTTATTTATCACGCTCGACATTATTTTAAAGGATTATACGTGTCCGAGCTTTGTTTTATAAGTATATTAACAACATGAGGACACATGAATTTGCTTTTTACAGGAGTTGGAAAGACTCGTTGACATTTTTTTCTTTCTATGGACACATTCGCCCATTATCAAAGCAATTAAAATGGATTTCACGCCCATAGCAGAAGAGCGCAGTGCTCACTTCAGCGAACAGTTGAACACTGGATAATATTGTCTGGGATCTTCTCAGCAATTGGGCAACTATCACTGAATAGTTTTTGACATGGCAACTGTAGTTGCCAGGTCACTGCCACTCGTGAGCGATCGATTGATGGCAACTCAGTTGCCCGTGTGAAAGGGCTCCAAAGTGCCTTAATTGCAGAGGCAATCATCCTTCTAATGAAAAAATATTTAAAACACAACATGGAAATTTGATAGGGAAACTAAAAGGATTGTGTCATGCAATAACATAGTTATCTAGATGCAAAAGCTGAAGTTCAACAAACCACTGGGTTTGATCCTCAGGGCAGCAGACCTAGACAGCACGCTCTGTCTAACTTATTTACCACATTCTTCCCTCCCATGAGGATTCCAACACCTCCTGTAGTTCACCCGCCCAGTTTATAGATCACCTGTTTGCTCAGATACCACAGTCCTAGCAACATCCCGTACCAACCAGACCTGACGGGCAGTGGCGTAGCCAGGATTTCAATTTTGGGGGGGGGGGGACAGCATTTACTCATCCCCAACATGCATCCATCCCCACTTTGAGAGCGGGGGGTCCGGGGGTGCTCCCCCGGGAAAATTGTGATATTTAGGTGCTAAATGGTGCTATTTAAGGCCATTTTCGGTAGTTTTGCAGAGGTTTTAAAATGTTATTTTATAAGCAAAATAATATTGACATGACAGAATCTACACGATTTTGCAACTAATATAATTTCAACCTAAATCCATATACCTATCTTACAGTCTTAATACACTACAAATTATAGGAATTACACCATCAATTTACATTTTTTGTTCGTTGTCTGCACATTTACTGAAGTACAAATTGAAGTCGCCTAGGTTTTTTCGTTAGTTCTTTCAAAATTTCATCTGTAGATATTTGTACACTGCGGTGAATTGAAAGCATTGCCAGCCCATTCAATCTGCCCTGAAATGAGAAATCAGAAAAGTGATTAACTTTGTAAAAGTTACATATGAAAATCAAAATATAAACACAGTAGCCTATATTTGCATAGTTATTCTATACTTGAGTTGAGAGTTCAGATATTTGGGTGTCTCTTAACATCTTATTTTTTAAGGTGATGAAGATGACATGAACTGATGAGGTCGATATGAAGCAAAGATGGAATGCTGGGATTGGGGGAAATGGGAAATTCCCAAGAAAACCCACTGCCCTGTATTAATGTCCTTCTCCTATATATTATTGACTTGAATGGCAGAACGAGTTAAAAAATACACACACAAAAGTTTTTTTAACTGAATTGTTTAAGTTTCACAGCAATGTTTACTACACCATGTTATAAAAAACACAGTTAAAATACAACTCTTACCTGAGATACTGTGTTTCGGAGATAGGTCTTTATCCTTTTAAGGGAAGAGAAGGACCTCTCCACAGAAGCTGTTGATATAGGCAGTGTGGCTAATATCTGAAGTAGGCGAAACACATTCGGAAACATGTCACGATTGCACTGTACTAATGCATCCATGGCATTCTGAGGCTTCTTCTCGATATGTTGCCACTTTCTATACCAGAGTCTGATTTCTGCCATGATGGTGGAATTTGGGGCATTCAAATCCCAGTGATAAAAACTAAGAAGTTTCTCAATATCTTCCTCAGAGTCAGCTTGTAAAGAGTCTATATCTGCAGCACCAGGAATAATTGCATGGAATCCTTTCAGCAGAGATGAATGACAAATAATTCTACTGTTTAATTGTTAAGAATGTGTCCAAGAAAGGAATAAACACAGCGATTCTGAAATAATTTTCTGGGGATGCAGAATACTCTTGGGGATTTGGTCTGTGGTTTTGCCTGCCTGTGGTTCTCGGTAGATTCAACAACACTCCATTTTTATCTGCGATGGTTTTAGCTTCTTCGAAAATGATATGGAAATGATTTTCTGCATCATTCCTCAAAACTTGGATTTCTTGAAGAGTCAGCTGAGCCATATCTACTGCTTCTCTCAGGTCAATATTCTTTGTCTGTAAATGCTTACTGAATG
This sequence comes from Bacillus rossius redtenbacheri, assembly GCF_032445375.1. NCBI lineage: Eukaryota > Metazoa > Arthropoda > Insecta > Phasmatodea > Bacillidae > Bacillus > Bacillus rossius. The sequence continues at coordinate 44,247,904 of NC_086339.1, read as the reverse complement.
GCAAACCAATGCTGAATATTTTTTTCAGTATCATCAGAGATATCAAAAAATTGGACTGTTGAATGGCACTTTTAAGAATTGCTGCTTGCTGTGATGTGTCGGACGAGCCTTGCAAGTGAGTAATTTGTTCAAGTGATTCTACTACTGGTTCCAGGAGCTCACAGAAATCACTTACAGCATGATAACGTTCAATCCAACGTGTTGCACAATTTCTCTTAAAGTGTTCGAGCATGATGGTCAGAATCCATTTCTTGTATGGCATTAGTGAGAACAGCTTTCCTCTTTGGATGAATAAAAAAGTCATGTGTCTTTCCAATAATTCCGATACAATTTCGAATATCCTGGACTTCGCAACATTTAGAAATTACAAGATTGAAGGAGTGAGCTGCACAATGAATATAAATAGCTGTAGGGTGATTGGTCTTCACGTGTGCTTGAACTCCATTAAACCGTCCTGACATTGCAGCTGCTCCATCATATCCTTGTCCTCTAAGATATTGTAAATTAATTCCAAATGATGTGAGACTTGATAAAATCAGTTCTGAAATTCCTTTACCTGTGAAATCTGATGTACTGACAAATTGCAGGAAGTCCTCTTTCAACATCATTTCTTTTAGGTCTACATATCTAACACAGAGGGACACTTGCTCCACACCAGAAATATCAGCTGTCTCATCAGCCAATACAGCAAAGCATTTTGCTTCATTGATCAAGTTAACTATCTTTGCAAGAAGCACAGAATTACACGAATCAATTATCTCGTTCTGAATTGTTGGACTGATGTATTTGTTGTTTTCTCCAGGATTGCTAAGAACACTTCTTAAGCTGTCGTCTCCTTGGGCTCTAAATCAAAGAAGTGCACGAAAATTGCCCTCATTACTTTCAGGTTCTCCTCCAAGAACGATTTTCCCCGAATCTCTGTGACCACGGAGAGCTATTTCTTGTCTTCCGCAGAATGTGACTGCTTCAATTATCGGGACAATAACTTTCCTGTTTGCCTCAAACTGCTTAGCACGCTGTTTGTCAATTTGGTTTTGTACCGAAAATTCTGTAGGACTGGTTGAAACAGCCAGAAAGTGCTCCGCATCAGCAACACAGCCAATGTGATACTGGAGAGATTCATGTTTTGAGAAGGATTCAGTAGCTTTCCTCCAACAATCAAATTTTTTTTTTGCCAAAATCCCAAGTTCTTGTGAGTTTATTCCAGCTCCTGATTTTGAAAAAAGGACACAAAACTTACAAAATGCCCCATTTTCTTTACCTGAATAACATAGCCATGGCCACCGAGTTAACCAGCTATGCTGGAATTTCAGAAAATGCTTTTTCTCTGTACAGCTTCCTTTTCTACGTTCCGTTGCAGGAAATTTGTAGGTTTGTGGAGGCACTCAAATACTTTTCAAAACTTCCTCTCGCTCGTGATCATTCAACGGTCTGTTCAGGTAATGTAAAATATCTTTTGCATCTACGCTCTGAGTTGCATTAACATTCACATTTTTATCATGCATAACATCTGTATCTGAAGCTATTGCATTCGTATGGTGTTCGGTATCGTGAGATGTAGATGGGCATTGTCTTTTGGCAAAGAATTTTGAAATAGAAATCTGGCACTTACGCTTTTGTTTATCCATAATGAAATGTCCAAAATTCTTTTCTGAAAAGATAAAGAAAAATGAAATTTGTAGAAATTTTAAACCTATTGAGATTATATATTTAAATAAAACATTAAAATAAACAATAAAATTCTACTGTAGTGTGTTAGATGTCTTATGTTAAACCAGAGAAAATAATTTAAAGCATAGTAGTTAGAAGAATGTAATTGTAAGCATTGCATTACTGCAATGTTAGATTTTGTTTTACTTTTTTAAAACAAAATCATTCCTCGAACTCAATTCATATGCGAATTTTTTTTTTCGTAACTATAACTAACCTAGGCAGATATTGTCAAAGGATGAAATGTAAGTACAGAATGGAAAAAATTATATATTAATTAAATGATAAGTTCATATTTAGATATGGTGATTTATAGCAAAAAAATTTTCTAGCCGACATAGTTTTCAAAATAATATAGCTTACTATGAATGATTTAACTGTAAATGGGCATTTTGTCACGACATAATTCTTTGAAGGCCAATTACAGATGTATTGCGTTGTAGAAGTGGAATTCTCGCTATACACACGCTGGCCAATAGCGAAATAAAACCTTCAGTAAGTCGTGTATTTGCAGTTTGCACAACATATTGCAGTCCAGCAAACAGCCAATTTATACGTGATAAATCACCACCTCTACAAATAACATTTAATCGAGTGGCATACTGCATGCAAGATGCAATACTTTCATCATCATTAAATGGTGGCACGAACACCGAACAGATAAAATTATTTTTAATTACTGTAAAATTTACATTCAGAATGGGAATATTGTGAAAGTACGTAATCAGGGCTCTAGTGCAAGCTGTTTTTAACTAAAATGGTAAAGTTCGAACGAATGTGAAGCAGAGAAGACTACTTTACAAAGAAATATCTTAATTATATTTATGTAACAGCAAAGGAACTATACCTGAGTCATTCACAAATAATTGTGGCTGAAAAATCTTCGGACAGTTATAGAAGGCACCATACAGGTTACTACTGCAGCAGACAACACGCACTGGCACTGTACTGTTCCCTCAAGTCCTTCAAAACAACTGTGTGCTGTGTGAAACGAGGAAAGGAGCAGGTATGCTCTGTCCACCGCCCGTCAGGTAGTGGATGTGCATACTTATCCCGTGACGTCATGGCCACATCGTCTACCGTTAGCCAGGCTCCAGGCGGGTAAGATTTAGGGCGACCTTTTGTGTCTCTGGGGGGGACATGTCACCCGTGTCCCCCCCCCCCCCCCCCCCCCCCCCGTGCCTACGCCACTGCTGACGGGTATAGCTTATTACTTATATAGTACCTGGATGACCGAGCTTTGCTCTGTATTTTTTTTTGTCAGTTGTGTTTTTTAGAAATTATATTTTAATACGAATTACATACTGATGAAATGATAAAATAGGAATAATATTTTTCGATCTTACAGACATAATAATAAGCTTTTTTTCAAAGATCATTTAGGCATTTTGAAGTGAATACATGAGTTAAAAAAACAAATAATATAATTTGAGTTAAAAAGACACAAATAATATAAGTAAACAAATGATTTTCTTGCTCTAACCTTAGTGTTGCTTAAAAACGCATCTACTGGAGTAGCTTTAGTGTTGTTGTGTCCTTAAAGCAGTTAGTTGCTCCCAATTAAAAAAAATGGTATTTTTACTTGCCAATAGATGTCAGAAAGAGTAATTTATGTTTAAGTCGATTATCGATAAAGTTGATTATTGAAAACATGGATAAAACAACATTTTCTAAAAGTGAATCCTAGCTAGATCGATTTATCGCCCCCGAAACCCCCTGCATACTAAATTTCATGAAAATATTTGGAGCCTTTTCCGAGATTCAGATTATATTTATACAAGAATTGCTAGTTTAAAGATATAAGATAAATATGAAAGTTTGGATGTTTGTTCCTCAATCATGTCTTCAATACTGAAGAGAGTTGGATGAAATTTGGAACAGGGCTAGCTCATATCCTCGATTAACACTTGTGCTATACATAATTATGAAATTCCATTACTAAGGTAGTGAAAAAGGGGTGAATTCAATTTAATAATATAAACACATAGGTGATAAGTTATTGACAACAAAGTTATAGACATCAAATAGTGAGTGTCATTTCTCTATGTCCGCCAAGCAATACCCGCAAAGTCGTGAGGTTAAGCTCTTGTAGGGAATAAAGTTGATAGTAATAATGAGAAAATTTAAAACTCTTAGCAGGTTTACTGAAAAATGTTTATTATAATTATGAATATCAATTTGTACTTTATTTTTTGCTTTATCACCAAAGTGAATTGCCACACACTGCAGCACACTGCAGCACACTACAGCACATTACACAATACAGCACATTTACTTTTGCACAATTATATTGGCACATTTACTTTTACACACTCACTTTTCCACATTTAGCACACTTTTACATTGTTTGAAAAGTTTTTAACTTTCAAATATTTTTTAATACTTTTATGTACACCTATCCCTCACTTAGCACGACTAATGTGTTCCTAATAATGCTCATGTTATTCGAAATCGCGTATTCTGAAGCATTAGTTTCCATAAATAACAAGACTAACTTATTTAATGTGTTCCAAAATTGTGTTGGAAAATATACTTTACGTAATATAAATGCATTGAATAACACTCAACTATAAATATGTCACACCATTTATCTTTATATCCCTCCCATCGCACTTTGTATGACAAATATGAAACCGCGTAATGGGAGATACGTGGTTATGTACTTTATCGTCAGTCGGCCGGCTGACTTGCCTGCCCGGGCATGACCTTCAACTAACGCCATGTACCTTTCCAAACCATCCTTTACTGACAGTGAAACTAATATTACTGTCTGGATAATTACATTTTAATTTTTCAATTAATTATTCACGTATCACCACCTGGTTCACACCTATCGTGTCAGTCCAATGATTATTTTTTTCATTGTAACATTCATTTAACAATATTTTCCACGTGAATCATTTGTTTATTTCTGTTCCGGTATCTAATGTCAAATATATTCCTGCTAGTACAACCAACAGCATCAGACTTATATAAACTTTTGGTAAGAGTCCTTATTTCTTACAAATGTGCGAAAAGTTGACTTGCTTAAAACTAACGTGCGACCAACATAAGCGTGGCCTTCATGACAATCTGCATGCTGTATTACTTCTAGTTTTGTCTCAAATACTTGAACACGATGCATTATGAGTGATTAAGTACGTAGAGTTACCGGCAGCTGAATAAGCAGACGTTGCTTTTGTTTGAGTGAATTTCCTGCCACTGGCTAGACTGAGTTCACAGCCCAGTTTGTGGCCAGGCGACAACGGTACGGCACGGCGGCATACGTGCGTACATAAAAATATTTAGTCCTTTACACTGCATAGCCACAATTTAACTTGCCATAGCTGATGTTTTTACAACAGCCGATAGCATAGACAGACCTGCGCGAGCATCTCTTCTCACATTGTTTGGCTAACTGTATCCCATGGCACATTTGTTTTTTACAGAAGTTGAAACAGAATTCGTGGCGTCGTGTTTGATTTTTTTTTTTTGCCTGCCGAGTATTCGTGTTAACTGAAATTTACAGACGTGCTATTCAAGACTGGGGCAGTAAAATTCACATCGTGCTAAATGAATCCGCACAATCTGAAGACGTGATAAGTGAGGGATAGGTGTATTTTGCATATGCTCCGATGCTTTTTCCCCAATCTTTCATTGTTTGTCATACTTTTTCATACTTTCACATGTATTTTACGTGTTTTTTTTATAGTTATCGATATGTTAGCTTTTTCTATATTTTGGCACCCTTTTACCCATTTCACACACTTTCATTCTTTTGTACACACGTTTGCAAACTTTTATGTATTTATGCATCCTTTACAAAAGTTCTCATACTCATCCATACTTCAAAATTATTTTGCACATATACATAGGCTTGCTTATATTTTGTATATTTTTGCAACCATTTAATATTTTACATATTTTTGAACATTCTTTGAGAACTTTTGCAAATCTTTAACATACTACCCATTATTATGAGAAATGTTTCTCACTTTTACCCTTTTGCACATTTTAAAATTCCGATACATTTTTTACACACTTTTATATATATTTTCACAACTTTTCATGACTTCTGGTATTTATGTTGTTCCTGTGGTATACATAAAAAATATTTAATATATTAAATTTCATGTGTGAATAGATTTTTTAAATAAAGTATTTAAAATGTTACGTTACTGCTATTGTTAGTCACCTGTGGTTCATTAAAATAGCTGTTGTTTTAAACATTATACCCAGACAGTTCGAGAGTCCCTAAGAAGATTTTGAAAATAGCTACAATTGGATATGCTACATGGGCAACTTTGGAAAAGAAAAAAAAAATCCAAAAAAGTTCATAATTTTTTAAAACTCAAAAACATAAATTCAATTTGTCTGGAAATAATATGTTAATAATGCTGGTTTTGTGACATGGTCTAAAAAATTTCATTGTGGGACAAGACTCGTAATATGTTTTTAATAAATTTCGAAACAAACTTTACATTACAAGAGAATTGTGTAATTAAAATAAACAGAAAGAAAACTACACAGTAATTCCAGCAATATTAAAAATTAATATATAAGTTCAGTGTTTGCTTTATGCTGATAAAAATTAATCATATTTGAGAATGTCTTAACATTAAAATTCTTATGTAAAACCATAATTGAATGAAAATAAATATTTTATTTTGTGTATTGTATTGCCACTGCAGTTTGTGTTGTTAGAGGATATTTTAGAACTGCTTGGTGTAACGAACAGGTTGTTTACTGAGCGTTATGTTTGTTGCAGGAGGAGATGGAACAGAAGCCAGTGGTTGAGACGGAGTTTGTGAAGGTGGACAGCATCAAGGTACAGTAGCCTGCAAGTGTGTGTAGCTGCTGTCTCCTTGTACCAGAGCAGTCTTCTCCACTGTGGTTGTGTTGCAGGAGGAGGTCGAGGAAGAGACTCCACTGGCTGGCGTCCAACCAGCTGCTGTGTGGCAGGTGAGTCGTGGTTTCACTCTGTCTCGGTAACAATGCCAGGCTGTCTCTCTTTGTAGCAGCCACAGTGAATATTTTGTAGATAATTTTAGGATTATGTTAAATGATTAGCCCATCAATGATGTTTCCTTCTATTCTTGTATTAAAAGTACGTACATTTGTGCTTCAGTAGTCAAAACTAAGCCATACCAATGATTATTTACGTATGTTATTACTTTTAGTATCAAACACTTGTACATAAGTACATATGTACTTTGGGATAGCTAGGAGTGAATAGGTAATAATGTCACCTGGCTGTATTAAAACAGTTATTTATAAGTGACTTACTCCATGGTGCTATCCAACTAATGTGAACATTGTCCAAACTACTACTTACTTATAGTCATTCCTGTCAGCTGCACAATATTTGACTTAAGAGTAGGTGGTAGTTAAAACTTTTTGTGGCAGATTTTAAACAATTTTGCACAGAATTTTATGATGTTATTTTAGTTGTCTGTGTGAAAATTTGTATTTTTGTTCCCTTCTTTCGGGTTATTTAGTTATTAATAATGGTAATGTAATGCATTTTTAATAAAAAAATACAGTGAAGACAGAAGTCTGAGATTATAATATTGTATGTAAATACAGTCATATTTTGAACGAAGATAAAGTTTCATTGTCACAAGTGCAATAATTCCCTACACAATAACTAAAATTTAACACCCTTTTTAACACCAGTGTGCAGTCTTAAGGGCGTGGTTCAAGTCGAAAAAATCGTCACTGTTCCGAAACATTATTTTGCGGTCGTGATGTCATTAGGGGTCTCAAAGCGATGTCCCCACTACTCCGCGCGCTTGTATTTAGGCTAGGGCCGGTCCCAGCGCGGTTCAGTCGCGAGAGAGTCGCCGAGCGGGGAGGATGTATCTCTTCTATATTTGGCCTTGAAACTGGAGCATGCGAGCTCTGGGAAACCTCCCTTCTCCCCTCATCCATGAGTGCCTAATGCCTCCGCGCAGCGTTGCCAGACTGCTCCCTCCCCTCCCAGGGGCGCGCGGCTGTCTGACGTGTTGGTCTGACCCGGGCGCTCGGCCGGCCGGCTGAACGCGATCCGTATGGTGTGGCGAGGATGCAGCAGCGTTTGGTTAGGGGAGTGGATGGGACGAACAATATATCAAAAGCATTATATGAAATACACATTATCTTACACTACGATTATATTCTCACTATCCTTTTATGTTGATTTGCAAGTGACGGTAGACATTATTTCATAGCCAAATATTCGTTGTGACGTCCATTCTTTCCCTGTCGCTGTCACTGCTAGTAATTCTATTGGTAAATAACCTTTAAAAGTAAACTTCACGAAGGTTGTTAGGTTACAATTACTTTAATTATCCTACAAAAATTTTACATATATTTGGCGGCACATTATATTTAGTGTCACGTCATGAAACAGTATAAAAAATGAGTAGAAACTAATAAGCGAATTAAACAGCCTCATAAACATACCTTCTGATACCGTTAGTGGCTACATAAATATTCTATTAGACATGTTTTAACTTGAAATGCCTCTTGAGTCTTATGCAAGTATACATTCAATAGGTAGTATGCCACATATGAGAATTTCGCAAGAACAGTATGTCAAGATCCAATATACAGTATGTATATAAAATATATATATATACATACACACATATATATAATATTTACACTATCATACATGATTCATGAAATGATCACTGTGAAAAGAAGGGCAATTTTGATAGGATAAAATTACTGTATAAAACATACTTAGTATTATAGAAGAATATAAATTGAAACTGGTACCATTGTTAAAAATGTCTCCTTTTATGCCAACCCAATTCAAACATATCAAAGTTGCAATTTTTGCAAAGTAACATTTTGGTGGTGTGACAAAACTCTTCGCCTTACAATGACATATCACTAATTAACTATTCAAAAACTTGAATGTGACTACATACTAAAATATAAAACACTAGTAATACAGCAGTTATAATTAAAATTATTAGTAAACAGAATGTAAGTTACAAGCATTTTATTACACAGTTAAGCAGTACAAAAATAATTAAAGAAATACAGTACATAGAGTTTGTTTAATAACTGTAAAATATTTAGATTTTTCTGGCTGTTATTAGCGTTTTATTTAATTTACATTTTATTTAAGTAGAACGTTTTTCCCACATTGTCATCTTCAGTGGCAGTACGCAAATAATATATTTTATATTTAAACCACGTTAATAGTATTCACAGGAATAGAGAAATTACAATGGATAAGCAAGCTATAACATGATTCTATCATTTATTTTATTACATATCAAGAAATAAAATTTTGAGAAATAACACATCTAGTTTTAGTTTCCTGATTATCCCAATCCCACACTGTTTAATGTAATTGGTTGGTCACATTTACTTTCAATGCAATACCGCAATATTTAAACATTCAATCCATTTAAAATCCAGAGTGCCTTGTGTAAATATTGTGCAGGAATTCAATACGTAATATGAGCTAAAATCGACATGAAAATGGAGGTGGCAATAATACAAGGCAGTAATTAATGTCCAGGCATAGACACAAATCATAGGTCCGATGAAATTAGTAGTAGTTACCAAGTTACCCTATATTAATTTACAAATTTCGGAAGAATAAATGCAAATAATTAGAAACATATGAATTAATCTACAAAAACAAACCACATCAAAATACATTTGCAACAAAAAAAAATTGTTTTCTCTAAAAGTACCATAGCACGCATGCGGAACAGACATTGGAAAAATGTATACACAGCACTTCAAATTATTGTAACACGCAAATCATGTTTTGCAGGGGACCAACATTTGTAAGATGCAATGTCTTAGTAGGCATGGGCCAGCCAGTAACATGGAGACAGATGGTGTTACAATCTCACATGGAAGCATACATAAGTCGGATATTCTCCTGAATAAGATCATCAGGGCCGGATTCAAAGGTCTGGAGGCCTCGGGGCAACAGAGGAGCGGAGGCCCACTGGCCCCAAATTATTTTCCAAATAAAATTAAAAAATTTTTTCAGTCGAGTTTTCCAATAAATAATTTATTTTGAAATCAAGTAGATTTTCTTAGTATTTAAAAAAAAAAACATACATAAATACTAGTGTTTACTTGTCGGAATTTGAAGGTTTTTTTTCTGAAGTCTCTATTGTGGGGGCCTTCCGTTTGTGGGGGCCCTCCGTTTGTGGAGGCCCCGGGGCTTTTGCCCCGGTTGCCCTCCCCTAAATCCGGCCCTGAAGATCATGCTACAGCTGGCGCTACTGACCCTCCAAATACATAGTAGTTGTCACTGGCCATGTTTGCGGACCCACATTATGGTTCCAAACGTTCTCGTTGAACGAACAGTCTATCTGCCTTGCGTGTTCACTGGACTTGGCTCGGAGGGTCACAGTCCTCGGCTACTATGACCTTACTCTGTGTATTGCAGCTATAAATTATTGAGGGATACGTATGTCCGAAGTGGTACATCCGCGCATGTATTCTGCATAAAACGCGAATGGGACACATGTTAAGCTACTGCAATACAGTGCGACAACCTTTGTTGTACGAATACTAGCGCCATTCGCTCATGCAGTTGTTTTTTGTATGTTTTAAGAAATGAGTTTATTTTAACTGCTTGAAATAAAGGCTAATAAGTAATTACAAAAAAACAAACGTTTCAGTGTTGCAGAAACAAATAAGAATTGAGGTTAATTACTTTGGTGGCTTTTTCTATTGTAGGCAGATAGTGCATTTCACTTCATAGGCCGTAATTTTTAACTTTGAATTCCGAAAATATGAAAAGAGTGATTCACTAAGGTAACATTAATTATCGGTATAAAAAGTAAAACGAAAAAGTTCTGCATGAAAAATGTTTTAAACACTGTTATATTTAAAATGGTCAAATGTCCATTATCTTGACAGTAATGAGTCAGTGTCAAAGGTATCACGGTAATTTATTACGACTGAAATAACAAGTATTTCACAAATATCAGCAGAGATAAAAAAAATTTATGCACAGTCTGCTACTAATCAAGTATGTAATATCGTAAATGCTACAGGAAAACTGACAGAGAGCCATTTATAAAAGTGGGAATTTCATGTTAAAAAAAGAGGTTTACATCCCCGACACTGAACGTCACATTATGTCTCATCCGAAAATCGGACGCTTAGCAAGTGGTAGTTTAAGACTAATTTTAGAAACTGAAGCCAGTAGTATATTAGTGTAATTACTTTCCTTTTAAGTCATGGAAACATTACCTTAGTTTCAATTACAGTAACCTTCAAAACATTTTATTACTAATTTTTATATTTTAAGCACAACATTTCCTGCAGAATTGCCTCAACGAAAATCGTGAATCATTTAAAACAGTAGCTACTACTATAATAGCTGTGAAGGTGATACGGGTTTGATTCCGGGTCGGCTATAAAGGTTGAACTTGTTAATTTCACATAACAAGATGGATGAACAAAATTAATGTAGCATATTTATATTTTCACTTCACTACACATTTTATTTCTCTATGAACCATAAAATCAGTAATTTGTATTTATATCTTTGAATGTAATACTTCCTTGCTCAAGTAATGATATTTGTTTAACGAATAAGAATAGTTGTTTTTCACAGTTCATATGTAATATTATATGACGAATATTTGTAAAACAATCTGGTATTGGTGGAAAAGATTTAACAAAAATTATTGCTAGCTAATAAAAGTTTTGTTTGGAAGGAATAGAGAAAACGAAAGGGAATTGATATAGGAACTTCGAATGGGAAAGACATGATATTTTTATGACTGCAGAAATTGAACTTATAATTGGTGAAATATTTTGAAGAATTATAAGAAATGATAATAAATAGTAATAATATTAATGATTTGAAGAGAGTTAGAGAAATAAAGAATTATTAATTTTAAGAAGATTTGAGTACTACAAGTCGATACCAGGAAGAAGACTACGAGTATAAACTACGAAGACTGAAATCAGATTAAGGCGTTTCCAGGACGAAGAAAGAAGTATTTCTAATTTTCAACTGTACGAAGACGAAGACGATCAACGCGAGGCGTTCCCAGGACGAAGACGATCATCGAGAGGCGTTCCCAGGACGAAGATGATCAACGATAGGCGTTTCCAGGACGAAGACGATCAACTATCGGCGTTCCCAGGACGAAGATGGTCATCTAGAGGCGTTTCTAGGACGAAGTTTGAAACAACGAAAGGCGTTCCCAGGACGAAGACTACTCGTTAATACTAGGCGTTCCCAGGACGAAGGTACAAGACAGCGAATGGGCGTGCCAAGGATGAAGATGCCGAAGATTCATTGCTGAGGTCCTGGCTGAAAGAAGGCAAACCTAGTAACGCATAGTTCGTTACCACGGAACTATAATAACAGGTCGGTTATATAATGATGAATGAATGTCACCACATTTACTAGCTTGCAAAACTGACAATCGGGAATAATTAATATCACTTGAAATCCCTTACTAAATCTTTTACCCTACCAGATTGCTAAAGTTAGAGACAACTTGAGTTAAAATTCACAAAATAGTTGTATACAAGCTAATCCAAGGTTTTACGAATTTTTCCACGATATACCCAACTCTACCCCTGAATAGTCCGGACAATAATAAAAAAGATATTTTAATTAATGGTGTGTATTACAAATTAATTAAAATAGAAGTAATTGTAATGATTATTCCTTATTACAACTTGGTAGAAGTTGTTGGCACCCACAAATTCAACTAAATGATTCGTTCTTTTGTTCTTATCATATAAATACACCAGAACGAGTCTAAGTACTTTCGAGTCTTATCAAATTAAATATATTTATTAGAAATAATAAAGAATTTGATAGCTAAGGCCCGTTTAGATTGGCGCCCAACGTGGGGCTATAAATCAAAGGATTAGCACGAAGTATATTGACTACTACAAACTGAAAATTTTAACTCTAGTTTAGAGATCCCACATACATGATGTCAGAAGAAAACAGGAACACTTATTTCTTGAGGGGAAATAACTCAAGGGCTACATCAGAAACAGATCCATCTGAAAACACAGATCAAATTGAAATAGACAGTAACATCAGACAGGGCGACGTACCAACACCGCAAATAGGCGAAGTAGATACGAGAATAAGGGAAACTAACATGTCAGGAATGGAACAAATATTTAGGTTCATGCGCGAAGCGGAGGAGAAACGGGAACAAAAAGAACGCGAAGCGGAGGAGAAACGTAGACAGTAAATGCGCGTAGTGGAGGAGAAACGGGAACAAAAAGAACGCGAAGAGGAGGAGAAACGTAGACAGGAAAAGCGAGAAGAGGAGGAGAAACGTAGACAGGAAAAGCGCGAAGAGGAGAGGAGAAACGTAGACAGGAAAAGCGCGAAGAGGAGGAGAAACGTAGACAGGAAATGCGCGAAGCGGAGGAGAAACGGGAACAAAAAGAGCGCGAAGCGGAGGAGAAACGTAAACAGGAAAATCAGGAACTATTAGAAAATATTAGGCAAATGAATACAGCCATGAATAGAATGTTAACGGACACAGAAAGAAAATTTTCTATAGTATGTGATAGGTTAGAAGGAATAGAAGGAGATCTATCTAAAGTAGAAGAGAAAGTAGATGAAAAATTGAAAGAATGTGAAAGTAAATGTCAAAATATCGCGGTAAATATAGTCGAGGAGAAATTAGACATAACCAACAGACGAAATGAAGTTAGATTTGAGGGAGTAGAAGGAAGAATCGGTGAAATAGAAAAAGAAATGCAGTTGCGAAATACCGTCAGAAATCATAGAGAAGTAGAGGTAATACATTCACAGACTACAATACCGGAAACTATTAATTTAACTAATTCCGCAGGAATTATTCGAGGTTCGGATATGAATAATAGCATCATGTAAACAGCTATAACAGATCCGATATTAGCTTTACATCATCCAGCTAAGAAATGGTTAGACAGCATACCAACTTATTCCGGAATTAGCACTGAAAATCCGATGCGATTTTTGAGAGCATTCGAGGAATATTGCAAAACTTTCGCACTACACGAAGCAGATAAGTTGAAATGTGTGAGTCATTGTTTAAAGAACACAGCTTTCTTTTGGTGGGAAATGTTACAAGATACTGTTACTGAGTATGAAACATTTAGAAAACTATTCACACAACAATTTTGGAATACTAGGGTTCAGAGTAATCTAAGGATCCAGTTACATGCCGAAAAATTCGACAAGAAAAATAAAAGTTTAGAAGCACATGTTAGTGAAATGTACGAACGAACCAGGTATCTAGATTGTAGAATGGAGGATGCGGAGTTCGTTGCACTAATATTATCGCAACTACCTATTAAATATCAATTACAGTTTGCGGGTAGACAATTTTCAAATATTGTCGAATTCAAGGAACAGTTATTAGTGTATGACAAACTCGAAAAGTTGGAGAGAACGACGACGAACAGGGAAACATACGAACGTAGAGAACCAAATGAAAATCGTAATAATATTAAACCGAATGTACCTCTGTATTCAAATTGGCACCAAAGAAAATTTGAAAATACAGGAGAACAGAGACCACCGCGAGTTAACACATTGCGATTCAATAATTATAAACGAAACTGGTATGACAGAAACCAATACAATAGGAGGAATTTTTAGAAATATGGTAACCAGAATTATAATAGAAACCTTTATCAGGAATCAGATAGGAGATATAAATTTTCAAGACCACAAATGAAGGGAAATTGGAGAAGGAATGACGACTATTGTAAAGATACACAGAACGCAGGAGGGGCGGTGACTCAGATGACACGAAATGCGAATACCGTTGAAAATACGTCACAGGAACAGACAAATACTAGATTTCCGACACAAGGAAACAAACCAAGGGACCAAGTCGTATGTAATTTAGTTAAAACACCAGAATGGAGACCAAACACCAAACTTACGTTTGAAAATTCAACACATCCGAACGGACAAGGAGGAAGTAATGTAATGAGTTTTAACAACCGTGAGTTTAATTCAAACGCGATATGGCATTCGCCAGAGGCTAACCAAAATGTGCAACAGTTAAACTAAGTAGGGTTAGAGAGGATAGACTCCGAACGTCTAACCCAAAACCAGAGAATGGAGTCGAAAATAACTATAGCGGAAAAACGGTGAATATGTCTATGAGAAGCAATACGAAATAATTACACACTATAATTTTAAATAACAATGACAGGGAATTTTTAAGCGACGAAACAAATGAAGAAACCGCGATTAACGACAAAGTAGCTTTATGTCCTGAAATAACTTTAATGATAAACGGAGTAAAAGTACCAGTATTGTTAGACAGTGGGGCTGAAATTTCTTGTATCAGTTCTGACTGCGTCGAGATGATTGAAAGTTCAGGAGTAAAACTACCTATTCTGCCTGTACCGAACTTAAAGATCATAGGTGTGACGACTAAATTTAGCCCAATCATCAACAAACAGACATTATTAGAAGTAAATGGACTTGGAACAACTAAGTTAGTACCAGTACTAATTGTGAAAGGATTGGCGAAACCCATTATTCTAGGTACTGATTTTCTAACAAAATTCAAAGTTATATTAGATTTTGGAGGATGGCTCGTGACTACTAATGACGACGGATCGTCATCAACCACTGCGGAAAATTGGCAATTTACTGATCATTGTTTAGGTACATTAAAGAAGGAAAGAATTGAAGCACAAATATGTTGTATTACCACTAAGGAGTTAATAGCTTCAGAAGCAGATTTGAAGAATGCTACGTTAGGTATTGCATTAGATGACGAAAAATTAAAAAGACGTTTATTTGAAGTATTATTATTACATAGGGAAACTTTTTCCGACAAACCTGGATTAAATAAATTATATCAAGCTAAAATTGAAATTAAGGAGGGAGAGCCTTTTCACAAGAAATCATATCCCATTCCGGCCAAATACTTAGACGAAGCTGAGAAGTACTTACAGTTAATGTTAGATTGGAAAGTCATAAAAAGAGCAGCTAGCCCTTACGCAAACCCAATCATTTGCGTTAGAAAGAAGGACGGAACTGTTAGATTATGTTTAGATGCTAGAGAAGTCAATAAAATTACGTTGCGAGATCGAGAGAGTCCACACGCTACGAGTGACATACTACGATTATATCAAGGCGTAAAATTTCTTACTACCTTAGATTTATCTGCGGGTTACTGGCAAATTCCACTTCAAGAAAATTCTCAAAAGTATTCTTCTTTTCTATTCAAGAACTACCAACATGGGCGCAAATCTGTAGGATTTCCAGGGGGGGCCCATGAATTCTGTGGTTTAAGAATTTTGCGCTAGAGGTCAACCGAAACAAGTCTTCTCTGGATGATAAGCTCGTATGTTATACACTTTATTTTTACGTAAGTGATATTAACAATAAAGCAGAGCAAAATGTTTTAGTAATTATTAATTCATGACTATAAGCAGTGATCTCTCAAACATGTTTGAATAATTTGTTAACCTAAGTACATAAAATATCCATGAAAAAAAAAAAAATAATAATATACGTGAATATAATGCAAATATATAACACCCCACCGATACATTACCATTTTCCAAAAGTGTTTATTCTAATTTCAATTTAAAAATAAATGATTAAATTAAAATAAAACAAATATTTAAGGGGGGCTCCCATACAACAAACGTGAAAACAGAAAAAAAATTCACAAATGATGTATTTCTGTTGCCGCTATAACAAGAAATACTAAAACAGAATAAAATAAATATTTAAGTGGGGCTCCCATACAACAGACATGATTTTTTTTTGCCGTTCTTATAGATAATGGTACGGAACCCTTCGTGCGCGAGTTAGACTCGCACTTTGTCGGGTTTTTTTTATGCCACATCACATAATTACTGCGATTCAAATGCTGTTCGTGAAATTCTTTGTTCACAGTTTTTGATGCGCCCTAAAAACCCAAAGCGCCAAAGCTAATAAACGGATCAACATCAAATGAACGATCGAATCATATTAAAACCCTTAAAGAATATTTTATTTTGTAAAGGTATCAACCAGGTAAAAAAGAAAAAAAACTTAATGATACAAATGAAAAATCTCGGAGATAGAACTATGAAATTTATCCTTCAGCTAATTAAACTACATACATTTCTCGGCTTATATTTAGTATAATCAGTGTTTTGGAAGTGAATTATTTAGTTAAAATATGCCGCTTGATTAGTTATTAAAGAGACGCGTTTGCTTCCTTATTAACTTAAATACGGATGTGTAACGTTTAAATACTTCTTTCTCACTCTTACTTCTGTTTACTCGTGCAGTGTTGCAGTTATCAAATAACAAATGTTATAAAGTGATTATCGGCCATGAATTGCGAAAATTATCGATTGATAATAAAAGGGGAGTGATTTTAAATTCCATATTGACGAGGAAAAAAATTATTCCCTGTATATTTACATGTAACGTACAGAGCAGCTAGCCTTACAGAATGAAGATGAGCTAAAAAATTCCAGAAAATGGTATATAAGTTTCAGTTCGTAAATAAACTAAATTCTGCTATAATTACTGTTAAAGTATTAAGTTGTTTATTTACTGGAAAAAATATTACATAATCACTTAAATAAAATATATTACCTAAATAATAGTCACTACTTATAAAACAATCAAGCTTACCAGGTGAGATTCTGTTTTCTGTGTCTTCCGCGTCACGAACTTATCCATGTTTATGTTTGCCAAGAAAGCAGAAGACTGGCGCACACGAGTGCAAAACCACTTTAAAAACAGACTACCTGAAACCTGTAATACTGTCGATTCAGAGCACAAGGTAGTGTGGGTAACAATGGGGAGGAAATGCTAACGGAACCTTACCCTAGCTTCGCCCTTTGGAATGAACGGTTTCTAGGAATTAAGGGTTTCAAAGTTCTCACTGGAAAACTCCATACCATGGCTTTCGCAGAAGGGGTAAGGGAAAATAACTACGGAACTCGAAGGTATGAATGTAAAGCATGTCAAAGTGTCTGTCGTCGTTGTAAATAATAATCTGATATATATGTTGTGTACACCATTACCTTTAAAATCACGAAGTGGGCCCCCCCAAGGGGGGGCCCATTAATTCCAGGGGGGGCCCGGGCCCCCCTGGCCCCCCCGGGATCTACGCCCATGACTACCAATATGTTTTTCAAGTGATGCCATTCGGACTTTGTAATGCTGTTGCAGAATTCACACGATGTTTAGATGAAACATTAGGCCCAGCATGTAAAAGCTTCGCAAGAGCCTACGTAGACGATATACTGATTACATCTACCAGTTTTGAAGAACACCTGGAACACATCCACCTAGTTTTGTCTCGCTTGGAGGAAGCAGGCATGACTGTTAAACTTTCTAAGTCCGTGTTTTGTAGACAGGAGTTACCATTCTTAGGTCATATACTTACTCCAGTTGGTATTAAAACATCGTCAGATAAGTTACACGCCATAACAAATTTTCCTGTTCCGAAAAATGTAAATCAACTAAGAACGTTCCTAGGAGTTATCGGATTCTATCGAAACTATGATAACCGAATCGCACAGGTGGCGTTACCACTATTTAGCTTGTTGAAGAAGGATAGAGCTTGGAAATGGAAAACAACCGAACAGACAGCATTCGAAGATTTGAAATCCATTTTTCTTAAAGAAAAGGTTATCTACCATCCGGTACAAGGAAGAGAATTTTTATTATATACAGACGCTTCTGATTATGCTTTGGGTACTAAATTAGCACAATTGGACGAAACCGGAGTAGAAAAGACGGTAGCTATGGCCAGTAGAACGTTAAACAGCGCTGAAAGGAACTACACTGTCACCGAAAAGGAGACTTTAGCCATCATTTGGTCTTTACAAAAATTTCGAGATTTACTCTTAGGCGAACGAATTAAATTATTAACCGATCACCAAGCACTGACATGTTTGAAAACTGGAAAAATTTTTGGCAGTCGATTAACTCGATGGAGTTTACTCATGCAAGAATTCGACATATACATCCAACATATTAAGGGTAAGGAAAATTTGGTTGCTGATTACCTTAGCAGAATACCAGATTTATCTTCCGATGTACCGTCACACGAGAATCGCACAAAGGAATATATAGTAGCGAATATGCTAGCGGATAAATTTAAACAAAATAAATTTCTCATAAACATTGTCAGAAATTTAGCAACATTACAAGTTGAAGATGATTTTTGTAAACGATTAACAAGTAAGCTACGAGATACTGAAATAACGCACAAAATACATTTGAAATATTGTATTTCGGAGGACGGTATTCTATTTTATAAAAATCACAACAAAAAGAAATTTGAAGACGAATGGAAACCCGTTATACCTAAGCAAGTCATATTACCATTAATTCGAGAAACTCATGAAATTTGGGGACACATCGGATCAAAGAAATTAACCGAGTCACTGAGTAGACAAATATTTTAGCCAAACTTGCAGAAAACTGTCGCCAAGGTCACATCTTCCTGTGATCTATGTCAGAGAACCAAGTGTTCACAAAAGACAATGGTAGGCGAATTACAATCTATCATTCCCGAAGCACCATTGAAATTAGTGTCCGTAGATTTGTTTGGACCACTACCGAGCTCGGCAGCCAAAGTAACATACATTTTTGTCATGATGGATATATTTTCAAAATATACGAAGTTATACCCAATCGTTCACGCCACCGGTAAAATTGTATATTCAAAGGTCAAACAATTCATTAATGAAATCGGACAACCGAGAGCCGTTTTGTCAGATCGAGGAACACAATTTACAGGAAAAATTTGGCAGGAAGGATTGAGGAAATTAAATATCATCCCTACCACATCTTCTATAAGACATCCTCAAGGAAACCCAGTAGAGCGCGTAATGAGAACATTAGGAAACATGCTGAGGTCGTTTTGCCATGAATCACATATTGGTTGGAGGAATAAAATTCCTTTCATTGAATGCGTGATCAACCATACAGTGCATAGTTCCTCAGGTTTAACACCACATGAAATACTTACTGGACAGAGATCTACTCTAATTCCTGAAGTAATATTGTCTAAACCTACTGCAGTACCAACTAGTAACGAGTAAAAAGATCTGGAAGGAATATTGAAAGAAATTCAAGACTTGGTAAAATCTCGTTTAATAGCTGCCGCCGATGCGCGCAGAAGAAGACTGAAACCTGCAAATAAAATTAATTTATCTTGCGGCGATTTAGTACTAAAAAGAACTAATTACAGTAGTCAATTTTGGGAATTAGTTACAAAGAAACTTTTCTTATTATATTGTCACGTGCACCTAGCCGGTGCCACCGCCATTTCTGTCACGATCCACTTTCAGAGGGGGGAGAGAATCGTAGCTCTTTACATAGAAACAACTCGCTTGGCATCAACTAGTCTTAACTTCATAAAATACTTTACTGTACCTAGGATCATAGGTTCGTCATCCCGTACAGGATGTCTGGTGAGAGCTGAACTAAGGAGATTTTGCAAAATAACATAATACTTAATTAAAATTATTTTATTCTTAAAGTCAAATACTCAACATCATTTTAAAGAACATTTAAATAGCGGGATTACAATTTAAAACAATAATCTCTTTACTTCCTTAACGATTGAACGACCTTACAAGAGAGAGAATGAGAGAACTTCACTAAACACTTCCCTAGTCCTTCCGAATACCTCAAATCATAATTAATACTTAAAATTAAAACAAAGATAAGTCCATACTCACATTTTCCGAAAAGCCTTTCTTGATCGATTACTTTAAAAAAATAACGTAGGGGCCTCTCCTGCCCTTGAAATCCCGAACGAACATTACATTTTAAAAACTATGACGCGTGACCCCTGACGAGGGCCATAGCCTCCGCCCGAAAGCTTGAATTCCTACATCACGAACGAACTAACAACTCGTGACCACAGGTGAGACGCATAGCCTCCGCCTGAGTGAGCCCCGAGTCACCAATCACTTGCGCTTAAATTCGCGCGCCCTGCCGCGCCTAGCATAACAAAAGCTCGTTATTGAAGTCAAATTTACTAAACAACTAACTAGAACATCTGGGAAGACTACCCCCCCTCTACCCCGATGTGCAGGCCACACCGCGCGGCTTGTTACGACAGCGCGCCCCAGTAACTGCGGCCCGTGGCTGCGCCAGCGCGCGGCCAAACAAACAAACAAAATTCTGCAAGCCCGCAGCGCGCCGCGCCGGCCCCGTGCCCCAATTACATGGTCACGCCACTTGCGCTGACGAGTGAACAGAGCAGCCAGCCCAGAGTCCCGTCAGTAAAGTCCCTAAATTTGATTTCAACAACCCTGCAAAATTTCAACCCGCGACATAACCCTCCCCTCACAGAGCTCGAGCCCCATCGAGCTACCTCAAAATTACAAATTGTCTTTTTCCATTAAACCATAACTATAAATTCCTCATTTCACAAAAATAATAATTTTCTTAGTTCCTTGCTGTCTGAACATACATCTAGATTCTGCATAAGATTTATTTTAAAACAACAAGTATTCATAAAATTAAATGTAAAACTTTTATCTGGTTTGTTCTCACAGGAACCTTCAGAGGCTCGAGTTCTCAATTCTAAAAAAATTGTTCTGTTAGTGAAGCTCTCTTTACAAATTAAATTACTGTTCTTAGTTTCTCAGTATTCGTTAAACAATGTGCAAATTCTTGATAATTATTATTATTTTTTTTTCAGTTTCCGTTTATTACCATACTTCTTTCGTTCTTCAAAAAAAATTAAGTGTCCTTACAGTGTTTCAATTAATTAAACTCTTATCTCGTGAAGGTTGGTGCAACTCCTCGAAGTCAGTGTTGTCGAGAAGAGTAGCTCCCTGGGCTGGCCATCAGCAAACACCACTCAACTCCAACAGCTACTGGACTGGCTTCCAGGGCAGCTCACAACTTCTCCCCACATCTGCTTCGGAGTTGTGCCATCCTCATCACGAACAGATTACAATTCTGAAACATCATCAACAGGCATTACCATCACGCCTGACAAATACAAAACTAACTACTAAACTGCAATCGATGGGCAAGGATGCAAACACACAAAAAAATAAAATTAATTAATTCAACTGCTAACATAAAGTATCCCACCCTTAGCATAATCTAATCAGGCAAATAATTTGATAGGAAAAACTTAAGGAAGGGAAACATGACCTCCAATGATTTTCCCTAACTCTTGAGTCTTGATCTTCTCTATACAGCAAATAGTCCCCACGAAGTAACTGGGTTGAAGGTCAGTTCACATGACCCACCCATAACCTCTTCTACTCTTCTTTTCTTCTGGGGGCAACCACAATGCCCACCAATCTCTCTCCATGGTGCCGAACCAGCTATCCCATGAGAGTAAACAACGTAGTCAATAGAAGCGCAGAGGGGAAACACCAATCTCTGGCTTGTCGAGTCATAAAACTTCTTCTTCTTCTGAGTAAAAATATCTGACTAACCTTGCTTCTATTCTTCCAAACAGTAAAAGTTCATCAGGTATCTTCATGAAAGAAACATTCTAACTAATAATTCTTCATTTTTCTTCTTCTTTATTTCTGTTAGTTGTAATAGAAGGCCATGTTAGGGAGGTTATAGGGAAAAAGAGTGGCCAATTCCCACCCCATCACCCACCTAGATCATGACTAATTAACTTTTAAACTTTCTATTTCAAACAAATAAAAAAAAACATTTTTATTCAAATTTTTAAATTATAGCTACTTTTCCTTCATAACCTCAAAAGCAAATCAATAATTCTAAATGAAATTGTGATTTACTGCATCCTTGTTCCATCCGATCTGTTTGTTTATAACCTTTCTTGTAAAGTATAAAATTTTCAAACATTACTAATTCAAAAAAAAATTAAATTCTGGTGTCCTTTGAGTTACAATTAACTTTACTATTTCTTAGCTTGAAATAATTTAAGTTTTCAGAACTATTTCATTGTCTAATTCACAACACTTAAAAATCAACTCAAAACAACAAATCATCAAAATCAATAAGATCATCTGACCTACCTATCAGTACTGTGAACTTGAACTGTTCGTACACATTTATAATAAGCTATTGTATTTAAATTCCAACCTAAATAAGGTTTAAAAAAAACTACTAATCCCTCTGTAAATTAAGAAAATTAACTTTAAAAATTAAACTTAAGGTATTAGTTCTTTTTGACAGCTACCACAACTCACTAGTTCCATTACATTACTATAACCTAAAAAGTTCTGTAAATAATGTTTATAACAAAAAAACTCCAGTTACTGTCTTCCATAAAAAAATAAAACTTTACATGACCTTATTAATCTCCACTTGTAAGTCCATGGCTGCCAGCTTTCTCTTCTCTTGTATCTTCAGTCTTGGCTCTTGTTTCAGTGATCTTGTATCTTGTCTCTCGAACTCTTGTCATCTTGTAAACTGGACTGCTGCTCAGCTCATCTTAAGGAATCTGTAACAGTTTCAAAAATACATGTTAATTTAAATTACATAATTCCTGTTCTTTGGTCCTAAAAAAAAAATTGTATTATTAGTACACATTACCCTGAAACAACATTATTATTCATTGTTTATTACTTAAAAAAAATGCTTTACCATAAAATCCTTTTTTGTTCTTTTCATTAGGCCTATTTATTTTCCTTCTTCTTAATTAAATTCTGCTTCAAATGTTAATCCTAACTTAAGACCTACCATCTATTTATTATTCATTACCTACATTATTTATGTTACCCTAAAATTCCCATAAGTTTCTAATACTTCCTATCAAAGACATTCTCTCTAAAAAAAAATTTACTTGTGACTCTTAACTTAACAAACTTAAAAAAAACTTTTACACTAGACTTAACTTATTATTCATTCTTAGTTACTAAATTTCTATATGTAAACTTTAGTACTTACAAACAAAAACTGCCTATTTCTCTCTACCTCTTAATCTCTTTCAATTATTACAATAATAATGTTACCTTGCATCTTTAAACTTTCTTCTTTTCAATTAAATTAGACATCTCATAACAATAAAAATTCTGCCTATACTCTTCTTATGGGTGTCCAACCCAACAACAAAATTTCAAATTCTCAAGTTTCCTTATATTTAAATTATGCAATGCACATAACCTCTTTGGTGCCTGTACCCTTTTAGGCCTACCACCTTCTCCTCTCACAGCATGACAACTCTTATTCCTCGGGGTCTGTATTCACTGTTCCAAATCAAATATCTCAAATAAATTAAAAACAAATTTATTATTTTAAGAAAACAAAAATTTACATTGAATTTACTATGGAGCCTGGAAATCTTAATGTCTCACAGCAGCTAACATGACTAAATCCCATGGAACCCCAGGTTTACATAACCTGTGCCCAAAAATTTAAGCATACCAGGCTTTCCCTGCACTGGTTTTACAGCATCACACACTATTTAGGGCCCCTGATCTGCCATCAGTCCCAAGGAGTTTTCCCACAACCCCTCTCTACACAAGCGCCTACCGCATTCCTCTCAATTGGCTATCGGTTTTACGGCATTCTTTTGGGATCCGACCATCAAGTTAGGGCTAATCGAACACTAAACCTCCATACTTCCAAACTAATGTAAATCAATTAAATTTTCTCTGTAATTTCTTAAAATCCAAATACAAATTATTCAAACATGCCCAAGAAACTTTCAAAAAAAAAATTCATAATCTTATCTTCAAACCCTTAAAATAAAAATAAATAGATTACTCTGTTTTCTCCTTAATAACTGTAAACTGTCAACAAATATTATGTCGTAAATTTAACTATGCTTACTGACTCTAAATCATAAAATCTCATTCGTCCTAATTAATAAACAACCAATTTCCTTGAAATCTCACTGTATCTCTCACACTCAAACTTCACTGGCTGAATATCTCAATAAATTCAAAAACAATTATCTACACTCTTAAAGAAACTCCTCCCCAATTATTCAAATTACTTCACCTTATTTTATTTCATTACTTAAAACACCTTACTCAAAAAAAATTAATTAATTATCTAGCTATCTTCCATTATTATTTATTTACCGAACAAAACTTTCTCCTAAATTAATTTAGTAAAATTCAATTTCACATTAGGCAAGTACACTAACTCTCTACAGCAATGTTTCTCATTTCCCTCCTTCCTAACTGAATCCAATCTTACTTAACCTCCAGGGAATTTACCTCACAAAATAACCAAAAATTTCACTGTAGTGCCTATCTGCTATAGGCCCACTACACAGGGGGCTCTAACCCCACCAACAAACTTCATTGAAATGGTACCCTATCCCATACAGGATAGCCACTTCGGTACTACCATGGGGAACTCCTGCCCCAAACTACTCACAACTCTCAGGATTCTCCTAACCCTTAATTCACGTAGCCAGCCCATCTCCTATGGTCTGCGCTACAATTCCCTTTCTTCCCAGGGACACAACGCCTCACCTTAGGGTCCCTCGCCCTAATGAAAACATTAATTTTGTCTCTCTGTTCCCTTGGAGTAAATTCCCTCTACACACAAAATCTAGCCTTCCCAGTTTTCTCAATGCTTATCGATTTTATAGTGTACCTCCTTAATAATGTTTACAAATCCCAAAAAAAATATTTTTAAAACCGAGGTAGAATTTAACTAACAAAAACATAAACAACTTACAACGAAACACTTCTAGCCTATACATCATACACTTCTTAAATTAAATTACTTACATACTGAAAGTTCCTCTTCTCCTAAAACACACTTAAATTTAAATTTATTTAACCAATAGTCTATTTTCTTATCGCTAAGTTACCGTACAGCTGATCAAAACAAGGTCACGGCCTGTCCACGTCTCCTTATGAGCCCGTGACGTCACCGAATTCCATCAGGTGCGCCAACCCTCGCTTGCGGTTCCTCCGTTCTCCGCTAGGTCTCAGCACCTCCCCGTCACGTGTTCATTCTGCCACGTCCACTGACGTGTCGTTCTGAAACAACTCTCAACATTTTTCTAATTAAAACAAAACATCACTATAAATTCTATAACTCTCTTTTACATAAACTCTCGTTTTCTTTTTAATTCCTTTCTAACGTTTATCCTTCCCTCGACTGATTTAATTCGTACGTCTCGTCTCCTACGCGCACGACAGCAAAACAAACTTCTCTTGAAAATAATTCCTATTTACGACAAAAAACTTTATTTTAAATTATAATTCTCTTAACCTACAATCTTAAAATGAACTTCAATTAAATTAAACCACTTGCATTATCTCTATTAATCATTTAAATTATAACGTATTCTCCTCACGTAAAAATCCCTGATAAACTCAACGACTTAAAACAACTTATCACTATAAACTTTATCCTTACAAGTATACTCAAATAAACATCTGTTACGTCAAAAAAAAAATCTCAAAGACTTCCTCCACTTAGATTAAATTCCGTAATCCTCTCCTCAAGTAAACTCTTAATAACCTGCTATCAGAAGCTGAAACTAACTTAATAATAAACATAAAAATCTACCTCTCTCTCTCTCCAGAAATAGAACCTATCCGGCGAACTCTACCATTTCTATCACGAACACCTAGCCGGTGCCACCGCCATTTCTGTCACGATCCACTTTCAGAGGGGGGAGAGAATCGTAGCTCTTTACATAGAAACAACTCGCTTGGCATCAACTAGTCTTAACTTCATAAAATACTTTACTGTACCTAGGATCATAGGTTCGTCATCCCGTACAGGATGTCTGGTGAGAGCTGAACTAAGGAGATTTTGCAAAATAACATAATACTTAATTAAAATTATTTTATTCTTAAAGTCAAATACTCAACATCATTTTAAAGAACATTTAAATAGCGGGATTACAATTTAAAACAATAATCTCTTTACTTCCTTAACGATTGAACGACCTTACAAGAGAGAGAATGAGAGAACTTCACTAAACACTTCCCTAGTCCTTCCGAATACCTCAAATCATAATTAATACTTAAAATTAAAACAAAGATAAGTCCATACTCACATTTTCCGAAAAGCCTTTCTTGATCGATTACTTTAAAAAAATAACGTAGGGGCCTCTCCTGCCCTTGAAATCCCGAACGAACATTACATTTTAAAAACTATGACGCGTGACCCCTGACGAGGGCCATAGCCTCCGCCCGAAAGCTTGAATTCCTACATCACGAACGAACTAACAACTCGTGACCACAGGTGAGACGCATAGCCTCCGCCTGAGTGAGCCCCGAGTCACCAATCACTTGCGCTTAAATTCGCGCGCCCTGCCGCGCCTAGCATAACAAAAGCTCGTTATTGAAGTCAAATTTACTAAACAACTAACTAGAACATCTGGGAAGACTACCCCCCCTCTACCCCGATGTGCAGGCCACACCGCGCGGCTTGTTACGACAGCGCGCCCCAGTAACTGCGGCCCGTGGCTGCGCCAGCGCGCGGCCAAACAAACAAACAAAATTCTGCAAGCCCGCAGCGCGCCGCGCCGGCCCCGTGCCCCAATTACATGGTCACGCCACTTGCGCTGACGAGTGAACAGAGCAGCCAGCCCAGAGTCCCGTCAGTAAAGTCCCTAAATTTGATTTCAACAACCCTGCAAAATTTCAACCCGCGACAATATGAAGGTCCTTATCGTATAACTAAGGTTATAAGAGAAAATTGTTATGAATTAGCAGATATTGACACAGGGAAAATCATAGGTCATTACAATATAATCCAATTAAGAATTTATAAAGACCCTAATATGATAGAGAATTAAATTCTCAACCTTATTGAAAGAAAACATACCATTAATTAAAATTTGGAGGGGCAAAGTATTCGTTTATTTGAAAGTTTGTCTTATTTAAACACACACTAATGATATGAATGCATCATATTTGTATAACGTGAAAGGTTAATGAAGTTACTAAGTACGAAAACAAAACAAAATTATGATACAATTGTTTAACTATGTTTAAAATAGAAAACATGTAATTATTAAATGGAGAATTGTTTTGTTGTTTTATTATTTGAGTGTGAATTGTATGTAACTCTTGCAAATATGTAACGATGATATGTGTTCAAGTGTAATTTTGTCCATAGTGTACTATTGTTATTGGAAGAATACCTCCAGTGTATAGTGTCACCATACACAATGTAGACATTCTTCGGAGGGGCATTCTATAAAGGTTGAACTTGTTAATTTCACATAACAAGATGGATGAACAAAATTAATGTAGCATATTTATAATTTCACTTCACTACACATTTTATTTCTCTATGAACCATAAAATCAGTAATTTGTATTTATATCTTTGAATGTAATACTTCCTTGCTCAAGTAATGATATTTGTTTAACGAATAAGAATAGTTGTTTTTCACAGTTCATATGTAATATTATATGACGAATATTTGTAAAACAATCTGGTATTAATGGAAAAGATTTAACAAAAATTATTGCTAGCTAATAAAAGTTTTGTTTGGAAGGAATAGAGAAAACGAAAGGGAATTGATATAGGAACTTCGAATGGGAAAGACATGATATTTTTATGACTGCAGAAATTGAACTTATAATTGGTGAAATATTTTGAAGAATTATAAGAAATGATAATAAATAGTAATAATATTAATGATTTGAAGAGAGTTAGAGAAATAAAGAATTATTAATTTTAAGAAGATTTGAGTACTACAAGTCGATACCAGGAAGAAGACTACGAGTATAAACTACGAAGACTGAAATCAGATTAAGGCGTTTTCAGGACGAAGAAAGAAGTATTTCTAATTTTCAACTGTACGAAGACGAAGACGATCAACGCGAGGCGTTCCCAGGACGAAGACGATCATCGAGAGGCGTTCCCAGGACGAAGATGATCAACGATACGCGTTTCCAGGACGAAGATGATCAACGATAGGCGTTTCCAGGACGAAGACGATCAACTATCGGCGTTCCCAGGACGAAGATGGTCATCTAGAGGCGTTTCTAGGACGAAGTTTGAAACAACGAAAGGCGTTCCCAGGACGAAGACTACTCGTTAATACTAGGCGTTCCCAGGACGAAGGTACAAGACAGCGAATGGGCGTGCCAAGGATGAAGATGCCGAAGATTCATTGCTGAGGTCCTGGCTGAAAGAAGGCAAACCTAGTAACGCATAGTTCGTTACCACGGAACTATAATAACAGGTCGGTTATATAATGATGAATGAATGTCACCACATTTACTAGCTTGCAAAACTGACAATCGGGAATAATTAATATCACTTGAAATCCCTTACTAAATCTTTTACCCTACCAGATTGCTAAAGTTAGAGACAACTTGAGTTAAAATTCACAAAATAGTTGTATACAAGCTAATCCAAGGTTTTACGAATTTTTCCACGATATACCCAACTCTACCCCTGAATAGTCCAGACAATAATAAAAAAGATATTTTAATTAATGGTGTGTATTACAAATTAATTAAAATAGAAGTAATTGTAATGATTATTCCTTATTACAACTTCGTAGAAGTTGTTGGTGCCCACAAATTCAACTAAATGATTCGTTCTTTTGTTCTTATCATATAAATACACCAGAACGAGTCTAAGTACTTTCGAGTCTTATCAAATTAAATATATTTATTAGAAATAATAAAGAATTTGATAGCTAAGGCCCGTTTACGGGTAAACAATTTTTTTTTCAATTGTCCTAACAAAGTTGTTGGTCGGCTGGTTTTCGCAAGGACCACAATTTTTTTTCTCCCTTTCGTTCAAGTATTCCATGTTTGCCCCATTCATCACACATCTTAAATATAGCTGCTGGTCCCTTCCGACTTCCAATCAATAAATTACTATGTGTGTATATATATACACACACACACTCAATTATAAAAAGATTGACTGTTGTTGCTACATGTGATGAAGCACGGAAGTGTTTCATAAAATTCAAACCAAACAATATAGAATTATGTATATATCATACTTATGTATAACAAAGGGTGAGATATCACGCGAGGCAGACATAAGATAGTGCGCACTGCCAAAGTGTAGGATGTCGCACGAGAAAATGACTTTGGCGAGGGGAATAAAACAGGCGGGCCGAAACGACACAGCAACACGCACAACTGCAGCTCGTCGCGGCCGTAACAATATAATATTGCACTCATAATTTTTTAAACAATCAGTAACTTATCACAGTTTCTTCGTATTTTGCAACTTTTAGGTGCTCAAATAAGCAAAAAATAAGTAAAATAAGCTTTTGTAGTCAAAGGATACATCAGTTTGCAAAATGTTTACATAAATTTGTGTATGGTAGGACAGTACATATATTTTTTTTTCAAAGTGTTCAGTTAGGAATTATTTGAATACTTTGCACCAGTTAAAACTAACTCCCTGTTATGG
Source organism: Bacillus rossius redtenbacheri (assembly GCF_032445375.1). Taxonomy (NCBI): domain Eukaryota; kingdom Metazoa; phylum Arthropoda; class Insecta; order Phasmatodea; family Bacillidae; genus Bacillus; species Bacillus rossius. The sequence goes on along the minus strand of NC_086339.1, from coordinate 44,217,958 downwards.
CCTTGACCCCTCTCCCTTCGGTAAATGATATTACCATACTATTACTTAATGAAAGCGTGATCCGCCACAAAGGCAGGTATCGACCCGAGAGGTGTCGGGGAGATAACCACTGCCCTCCAAGGTTCTCTACGTGACATGTTTCTGCGATGGTTTCGCTATTGCCTTCCGCAGTATGGCGTGAAGAACAAACACCACAACAGCTCTGCCCGAGCCGGGATCCGAGCCCGGGTCCTCGTGCACCGCAGGCCGGCGTCTAGCCCACACTGGCCGCTGCCATTCAAGTGTTCACATTTATACAGTTCTGCAACTATTATTAGTATGTTGAAGTTAGAATTCTGGATTAAATAAAATTTACAAACAAGAAACGAAGGTCTCAATTATATCCTTCACTTGTATTTTTTTAATTTTTTAATTTTTTTTTTAGAAAATGTGTTGATCGCGAAAACAATAAACACTTGGAATATTTTGAGCAACTGCAATTGACTTACGTGAAAAACATAAAACAAACACTATGTTACCTAATTCTATGTTAGCGTAACAATAAGCACAACTAACAAAACTGTGTATAACAGTGATGCAAGCGTCGATTGCTCAACATCTTGAGTGTTTTCGTCATTTGATTTTTCAATTTTCTTATTCCGAAAGTACAATTCTCTTGCGACAGCTTTCTTTGATTTCTTCAACCGGTCATAAGAGCTTTTCTCTTTGCCCATTCTCGTGAAAATGAACTAATTTTTACATTATTAATTAAATCAGAGACTAAATTTGCAAAGCTTGTTTAGTCTCCCTCACAAGGTAACTATATTCAAAATACGTTATTTAAATATATATTTTATAATAATAACTGCAGAATTAAAATTGTGCTAAATATCACATTTACTGCAAAGCAATACAGCAACAGATCTCAAAAAAACCGTTCTTCTCTCTCTGCGAAGACACAAAATTGGACTTGGCAACACTGAGAACGGCAATCGCTGTTTGCTACTCGTGGCGCATTCTTTCGGCGTGTTTCGAAGTACACCGGAACGCTGCCGCGCGCGGTGCACAAGTATTTCACATGCCATTCAAAATCTATACGGGCTACGTAAACCGCAAGTATCAATTCAAAATCTACGGAATTTTCTCTTTCAACGATGTTAAGTATAATGTGTTTAAAATGTGTTTTTCGATCAAAAAATGTAGTTTTCAAATGTTGATTAAATGCTACAACAGAGAAATAAATTATTTTAAAACTTTAATATACTATTCCATTCAAAGTTTAGGAGCTAATTCCGTACGAAAAAGTGATTATTCTTATAATATAATTTTTTTTTATAGTTTCATTTGTTATTTTATAAGTTTTCTTTGAAATTCTCATGTATTACAGCACATATGTTGCATTATAAATTATGGCAATTTTTTCACATTGAAAAAAATATTAACCATTGAAACTCCTATTATACTTTTTAAAATAACCTTTATTAATCTATATACATGAATACCTTTTCCAGTAACCATATTTTAACGCCAGAAATTACGGCTATAAATGGTGCCAAATTGAAAATTTTGTTCAACCGCACCCTTAAAGGGAAGGATTTTCAGCAGCAAAAAATACACAAGTTCATGCAAAAAACCAACAGTCTTCTGATCAGAGTTGTTCTTTGACAAGTTTTGTCTCAAAACCAAAGAAAATGATTGATGCAGAACTGTTAGGGGTGAACTTCCTTTGTGAAAACAATTTACCTGTGAACCTCTGTGATAATTTCACTAAACTTTTCTATTGTCCAGCAAATGATTCGAGATAGTGAAATTACAAGAAACTTTCACTGATTTTGTGCTAAAACTAGCCAGATAATTATCAATTTTTGGGTATGTCAGTTGCAGATTATGTTTCATCTGGTTTAAAAACAAAATTTTCACACTAATGATTGGTGAATGCAGTCAATAGGCAGGTAGTAGTGTTAGCAAGGTTATTTCCATCCAAGATTGTTGAAACTCATCTGTACAAAGTGATGGCTTTGAGTGGTGCTGCAACTGGAAAAAATTTCTTTGGTTTGGTGAGTTCTGAAGAGGATGATACTCCTTGGAAAAATTGTCTAAGTATGTCATTTGATGGAGCAAAAGTGATGGTTGGTAAATTCCATTCCATGCTGGCCAAAGTGAAACAACTACAAGAAACTATGGTTCTTACATTGCATATGCCACATGACTCACGTAGCAGCATCTCATGTCTGCAGCAAGCTGCCAGATGGTGTGAACAGCAATCAAAAGATGTCTATGTGCACTGTAACAGACCCAGCTTTCACCAGCCTTTAAAGGAAGTTTTTTAGAAATTGTAATGATGTTTTATTAATTCAGAGGGATTAGCTGATTATATAGTTTCAAGCTTATAGTGAAATAGTTTTTATAATTTTAATTTAAGTTTTATTAATATTTGTGTTAGGAATTTTTGTTAGGAATTTTTATTCCAAACACCTTTTTAACAATATTTTTTGGGTTCTCATTTTTCTTAATAAGTTATTTTGTATGTGTGCATTTTTTCTGTATGTTATTTACTTTCAATTTTGTTTTAATGTCTATATATTTAAGTTTGGAGCCATTAAGAATCTTTCATAATAATTCTAGTACATTTGGTATTGTTTGAGTGGAAGAAATGATTGGAATCAGGTAAGCAACTTGACGGTGCCCATTATTTCCTGATTTTTTTTTCAATACCTAATTTTTGGTGCTTTCTGTATGTATTCTTATCATGGTAAAGTTGAACTCATGCATTTCCCACATTATTTAACATTTGACTAACGAGAGAGGAACAGTAAAACATGCATGGACTTCTGGAAGTTTTTCTGTAGTTAAATGTGTTGTGATTGGTTGTTTTGTGAGAGCTGTGTTATGATTGGTCGGGAAGGTGATGCTTCTGCCTCCTCCCTGCGTGTGGTAGGCTGTGGCATCACTTTGCCAGTTCTATGCTTGATGTTTTTTCTAATTCTCATTCTCACTATTCTAATTCAATATTTGTAGTAGATGATAGGTAATTTGGTATTTGTATTAGCTTCGATCTAAAAAAAACTGATATTTTCACAGGCCTGGGGTTAATGTATAAAATATGATAATGTTTATCATAGTGTTAAAGGACGTGTTCAGGGTGGCCACCTAACTGAAAAATGGGAAAACCCTGAATGAGAGGTGAATTTTTTTTATTTCAGAGTTCTAGGATAAACCGATGGATTTTTGGAAGCCATCTGGAAATATCTGATTGTCCAGAAAGTTAGATAAACTTAGTTGAAAAACTAGGCACAGTTCTTATAAACTGCATTGCTTAAACCATTTATAAATTCTATTGCTTACAGCTCAATTGAAAGACTACACACCATGCCTAAAAAGGGGGTGGCAGATAAAATGCTTGTCTTAGGGTGAACTGTTAATTACTACTGCATTTTTCCCGTCGTCATGTTTTCACCTGCAGTAACAACTGCGGATGCAAAACCATGTGTGATTGGAGGAACTCAATTGATGGGAAATCCTTAAGATAGTCATACACAGAAGACTTAATTAATGCCGGGATTATTTTTCTCTCTCTTTTTTTCTTTTTTTTCTGTTATTGTTAAAAATCTGCAGATCGCTTCGAACCTGTTGTCAATTCAGGTAAGACTTAGTCTTTACAGTCTTTGGTGACGAGTCTCCTGCCTCAACAGTAGGCGTACAGTCTGGAAGCACACCCTCTCTTTGAGCAGATGCCTGGCAACTGTTTTGATCAAAGCAAAAGCAGGATTTTTTATTATGTTTGTTATATTAGACACAATTGTTTAGTGGTAGAGTTTTACACACTTATTATTAAAAAAAATCTGTGTTGAAGATTGTATTTAAACAAGTGCCATATACTTAGAAGTCAGGGACACTGATTGTTATACCAGCTTTACAACCTTTAATGAGGAAGGGTGACGTCTGTGGACTTGATTCAGTGAAAAGTTTATTTCAACTTAAAATACTATAGCTGTGTTTGTCCTTGGCTCAGTTATTATTCTTTTAAATGCTGTTTTCTCTTTAAGGCACATTTAAATACTACCAAATAATTTTTAAGAGAAATACTTTATTGTAACGTGGTTGTAAACTTACAACATTGTAATATTTCATTGCTAAATCTGATGCATATATTTTATTAGTTCTAGTCATTTAATGAGGCATCTTTGAAAAAAAACCTGGAATTAAACATTGCCAGGAGAGTTGCCAACCTTTGCTTACATTTTATGTTTATGTTTTCATGAAGAAACATTTATGAATACACATTAATAATTTGGCCAATTGAAGCATGTATTTTTTTGTGAGGCAGAGTCTGTTGTATCACAAAATGCAATGTTGTTCTGCCGAATCTCTCTACTGGCACGGGGTGTTGTTTACTGCTTGTAACTGGTGTTGTTTGTTGCAGGAGGAGATGGAACAGAAGCCAGTGGTTGAGATGGAGTTTGTCTGTGTGGACAGCATCAAGGTACAGTAGCCTGCAAGTGTGTGTAGCTGCTGTCTCCTTGTACCAGAGCAGTCTTCTCCACTGTGGTTGTGTTGCAGGAGGAGGTCGAGGAAGAGACTCCACTGGCTGGCGTCCAACCAGCTGCTGTGTGGCAGGTGAGTCGTGGTTTCACTCTGTCTCGGCCACAGTTGTGTACCTTTGAGCTCATACCTAGGTTGTGTCTTTGTAGCACCTCACTACTAGATGACCTCTCTCTGTCCTGGAATTACGTAAAATAATTTTGCAAAATTTGGCCAATCAACTGAACTTTCCTCACTCCTATTTTTAAGTTTATGTGCTGTTGTATGCAGGCAGAAAAAAAATACAGTAAGATGATGTTTCACACAAGATATTATATGTACCTTCCTCCAAGGCCCAATTATTATTACAAGGGTTAGTGAACAAGCCAAGTGCTGCAAAGATTTGAGAAAATTTGGTTGGTTGGAAAAAAAATAATTGATTTTCCCCTGATTTTTCAACATAATAGTTTTTTTTTTTAATAATTATAAGTTTGAATTTATTTTTCTGGATATAGATCTGCCTACTATACTTTGATTTACCATGTCTGACTTTAGTTGAAAATTTGTATTCATATAATTTTTTTAAAAGTTTAAATTAATATATTTGTGTAAAGGCTGTGTGTCAAAATTTAGGTTATTTAATAATGGGTATAGATACATGAATCTAATGGTAATATAATTTTGCAGTAAAACATTTATAATTTTTAAATATTCTTTACAAATACAGTAGAATTGTGTTGTCGTACTAGGGATGTAAGGGAACGAACAAATGAAATGTCGGAGTGGGCGCCACCACGTGATGTGGGCTCGTGGACCCGGCGGAGACTCTCTTCAGGGCGTGACGTGACCTGTGTAGGGCTAGGCCCGGTTCCCTTAGCACGCGATATCGCTCCAGTGGGCTCTTAAGGCTGTTCAAGAGGTCCAAAAATCGTCCCTACTTCAGAATGACTTCAAAGTGATACATCACTCACAATAGCATGAAAACTGATGGCCGAGCACCCTGACAGCGCTGTATAAGACTCAGGGTCGCGCCGCTGGGCATTCAGTGGCGAGACAGCCTTCAAAGAGGGAGGGTGTATCGCTCCGCTCCCGAACAATGGAAAGGCGATGCGCGTAAGAAAATGGACAGTGTCACTCCTAGCGGAGAGAAACCTAACTGCTTGAAGGCCGGAGCAGGTAGTCGCGCTGGCTTGGACTAGGGGAAGGGGGAGGATGTGACAGCTCGGGCTCGGACGGTCCTCGCTGCCCGGCTCACAGGCCAGCAGGGCGCGGCGTCACACGTGTTCCTGCTCCGCAGACAATGGCATACTGCCACAGCTACCATTTCGCATATACTTCCTAGATTTTCTATAATGTTGCTTCATCCATATGCGCTCGGCCTGTGCAATAGATAAGCTTATGTAATTTATAGAGGCATAAATTTTTTATTTACTTATTGTCTACATCCAATAATACAGTAAATCAATATACATTTATATTGCAGAATGAGAGCCGTAACATTTTCCAATATGCATTATTGTATTTTATATGCCAAGACAAAACCTGCTGCAATAATTTTTAAAAAAAAATTATCCTTGTCCAAGGGGGATTGGAAGATTGAACTGTTTCATTATATTTAAGAATAAACATTATTCAAGACTTAAATCACACGGCTAACGATGTGACTATTTTTGCATCAAATTACTTTATTTATACTTCCTTGATTTTCCCCACCAGTAAACTTGATTGCACTATTCACATGAAACACATTACGAAACCTGCAAGCTACAATGGCTATAAATCGATTCAGTATCCGTTGTTAGATCTTTATAAAACCAAAAAAGTTTTACTGTCATTTGCCTCATGTTCTGAAAACAAAAGAAGACTCATTTAAAATGCGGCGAGATGGCCGAAGCTGCGTTGTTTCGAAACTTATCTCCAGCAAGACTGAAATTATTCTGTCAAGTAGATCACAGCCCACTAGACCCCTGTAGATGCCGTCGCATGTAGCCTAGGTGAGCAGGGTGATGCTAATATTTTAATGACTTTTTTTTAAATCATGTTTTATTAACGTTACCCGATTTATGCAATAACTATTTTTAGAGGCCGGCGCACAAACTGACACGAAAGTACATTATATATTTAATGTAATAAAGTAATTATAGGTATCATTGATGTGTCAGTCACTTGGTTACACATAGCACGCCAACATCTCTCCACGGCAATCCGGGTTTCCGGACAAATACCACTTGAGATGTTTGGTGATTGAGAGACGCGGAGAACGCTGTGAGTCTGAACCAGTCTTCTTCAGTTATCCCTCACGTCAACGACGGTTTGAAAATATTAAAGTTCTTTGTATTTGTCACTACAACACTGATAGAGTGGCATATGGACAATTTTTTTAAGTAAGAAAATATATTTTAAATAAAAAATAAATGCACCAGACAACTCAACATTTCCCCTCAGTGATAGGTGTGCTGCACGTGGAAAACGGTGATCATACTTGCAAATTGAGCTACTGAGTTGTTTCCTGCTTATTTTGGGATAACTGGTAAGATAAATATAGACTAAATGGTTGTTTTTTCTGGGAAAAGTACAAAACCGTTTATACAATTATACAACCAACAAAAATAAAACAACTATTTACAGTGTGTGAAAGTTTATGACACTGAGTAGAGAAAAACATTTTGTGTAGTAATAACTTTTATAATTTTTTTTTTAACACTTCCACTCCCGCTAACGATATTATCATACATCGAGTACATTTTATGGTAATAACTATTAAAATGTTAACCGGAGTATTTCCATAAAATTATCTTAACACCTATATATTTTATTTTGTATATCATGCTGGTACAAATAATTTGGAATAAAATAAACGTCATCATGTAATTATTGTTAGAAGTAATTTTTTTGTAAAGATAAAAACCTGACAGCTGGCAACTGAGACCATTAAAATATCACTAAGACAGATCCACAGAGTATACAGTCAAATTGTACACTATCTCCATCACGGGCGTCGCTGGCGGGTGGAGGGGGGGGGGGGGGGTAGGTCGGGGGAACCCCCCCCCCCAATATTTACAAGTTCATCCTAAAGTTGTATTTTTTTCATATTTATGAAATACCTGTAATTACAGTAATGTAATATAGTAGTTGATTACATGTCAAATAAAAAACTACATACAAAGCATAGTATTGGGAAAAAGACACACTATATTAATAGTCAACATCCGTAGTGTTGTTAAATAAACTAGTGGAATTTTTTATATTTCGCTAAATAAAACTTGCATTTTGTCACTAAATTGGAGAGTGATCATGCCCAGCATGTGTTTGTATGAGCTCACAGAAGAGTCCCAGAAAATTCATGTTCCTGGAACTTAGTGACAGCAGCTCCAAGACTAGTATTTAAATACATTTATTTGATGTCCCCACCAAATGTTATAGGTATGCCAGAGAGGCCCATGATCTCCATTGCTCGTATGTATATTGTTGAGTATTATTTTGGTTGAAAAATAATAATTTCAATTATTGCCTACATACATTAACGTTTCGAAACTGATATTAAAATTGTGACATTTAACTGATAACATAGTCACTGTGTAACACTTTAATTGCAGACATGGTAAAATACTACGTACTGCCATTGAATATAAATAATTCTTATAGAAGTCTCCAAGCCATAGTAGAATTCTTATGCAGTTTTAAAACTAGTAGGACTGCCCGACACGAGATGGCATTGTAATCGCCTCGTCAAGCTGGTGGCGCCCTTGTGGGGTGAGCAGTCAAATAAGTTATTCATTTATAGTTACATCGTTTTACTTTTTGGCTTAGAAATAACTTTTGCTGGTTTCATGAATGGCCCTGGAGAACACAGACCACGGAACTAGGTGCCCGCTTTCTCCTTGGGATATCTGAGGGAGTGTCTACTGGCTTGAGTTTTGATCCTTTCTAGCTAGCAATTGATTTTATACTTACAATGGGAACGTGAATTTTTAATGCTGATGGTGTCCTGCTAGTTTACACGTGCTTTTTTTTAATCCAAAAATATTTTTATCAGAATCAAAATAACTATTGAGGTTTGATTATCTCTACAAAACGTTCGACACATAACTCCAACGAAATATGAATATGCTGTGTGTATTATGAATAACAAACAAGGTATCTATTCAGGTGTGACATCGGCAGCAAACCAGCGCTGCAGTGTTTGACGTATCCTGGAAATATCCCGTAACACTTCCGAAAAAACCCTTCTGCTTGCAACAGGTTATCAGCTACTGGGTCCATTTCAACAACCAATGCTATGGCACTATGTACTGCTAGTTTAATAACACGTGCGTCGACAATAAATACCTTTGCGTTGTATTTACTACAAGTCTACGGAAAAGTAAATGTTTCGTTGATTCAATTGATTATGAAAACGTTCTTTTTGTATATATTTCACAAGATTTTCAGTTCAGTACGAAAAAAAAAAAACCCTTTCTTGGCGAAATTTTGACATAGATACCTATACTTTACCTACAAACATTTTTTCAGTGCAGCGTACAAAAACCTTGAAATTCATAGCTCAAAAGAGGGCTTAAAAAACACGGATTGAGTATTATTTGTTTCCTGGTTTATTGTTCTACGAAACAAAAACAATAAAAAGGAACAGCATGACACAAGAAATCTTATCCTGGCATATAGAGCATCCCACTCTTAGATTGCAGTATGGAAGTAAATGGGCGCATTCTCTCTCTCTCTAACACACGCCGATTGCCGTTAGCACTGTCCTTGTTTCTTCGTGCGTTGTTGCCAAATATCAAACGAAATTTAAAATTTTAATTTTTGGACCAAGCTTTTTTTCATATTGTATAGAATGAAAATACGCATCAGGCAATGCTTATTTTGAATACTTAACAATATTTTAAGTGTCCGAAAAAATTAAAAAACATAACTTATTCGCTGCGAACTGTTTTGAAGTATTCCGATATGTTTCACATCAAAAAAAGAAAACCTACATGTGTATTTCATTCAGATTTTTTTTATTAGTAAATTAATGCCTTAGGACGCCACCGAACAAATGTTAAGACAAAAACTGTTCAGGTTTCACTTAAATAATTTTTTTTATATATTGAAATGCATTTTCTCACAAACTGACACATCAAAAAGTTGACCCGCGGAAAAAAAATTTTCTATTAAAGATAGATGGAGGACGAAAGCGAGAAAAATGTTCACAATGAATTGAATTAGTTTTGAAAAGCAGCTCCATCTCAATTGCTTCTACAGTTTCCGTGGAAATAGCTTTTAAAGATGTGTCTTATCAGTACAAGAGCGCGCGCTGCCGCCGTCGTAAGAGGAAACAGGGTCGTGTGTTTAGATAAGTGGGGTTCTGTCCTACAAGCAATTTCAAATACATGGCTTCCTTAGTCAACTAAAAATATTATAATCGATTCTTGAACATAATATTTAAAATGTATGAAATAAATACGAAGGAATTTAATAGCGTTCATGGTACAAAATTTTGAATTATTTTTCTATCCTTCTCACCAAGCATCTTATCAAACATTGTTTTAGACAAAGTTTTGGAAAATAATAATGATATTATTACAAACAATTTAAACAGATTTGATAAGGTATCTACTAAGGCAGTTACGTTGAAAATTTTTTTCGAACCCATGCAGTTATGGCTGGTCGTATCAAAAATTTATTTAGAAAACATTTTTCGGCATTAGGTAATCCGAGTTATCATACGTTAAAACGGATTCGATATTATTCATACTATGGGAGTTGTTGCGATTTTTCTGTTTTTCAAAAAATCTTCCCCATTTCGAACCAATTGTTCGGATTTTTCCCATAACTTACTCGACCGAGAATTTCCATTACCGTATTTTATTTATCATTTTGGACATGACTTGTCCAAACATACGGCATTTTTCGGGCCCATGAAAATGTGATATATATATATATATATATAATTATATATATATATATGGGATTTTTAGAACAGAAAAGAAAACTATAAGAAAATTTCGTCTACAGTAGGTAGTTTTTATTTGAAATTTACATAAAAGTGGCATTATTACAAATTTATATGTGTAATAGTATAAAATATTATAAATTACGATATGATTTCTTAAAATGCTTTTTGTTCGATCCAAATTACAAAGACAAGCATCTCCTGAAATTCGTAATGTGTTAGAGATTTGGCAACAGCGCGCGCCATAAGCCGTGTACTGCAATCTAAGAGTGGGACGGGCTATAGTAGGCACAAACAAGAGATAAAATATTACATATTTTATAACAAAACAAATAAGACAATTAATGTTATGTATATGTTGATTTTAGTTTGAATTCAAATGGAAAACCGTTTATCAATATGTTATAGATAGATCTATGATGTGTGTAGTATATATACATGCATATTTACATATAGGTACATATATAGTAAATTTGTGAACATTAAATAAATTGAGAAACTGCTTTTGCTCGGAAAATATAATTTAATATTATAGTAATATTAATGAATTATACAGTAATTCCTAAAAATATATTTTTATGCCTGCGAAAAGAAGCGTAATTATGTTTATTGTCACTACTCGCGGTATGTTTCGCCGAATCGTGGAAATTGTTAAATATGTTAAACGTATCATTTATTGTTTGACTATGACTTGGAACTTCATGATATACGTTTCTATGATTACAATTAAGTCAAAGGAAAATATAATGGGTTTGATTAAAAATAAATTATCTAATGCGGATCGACCATTGTTTACTATACATTTTCACTGCTGACAAACTTACGAACATATACAAGATGTTAATTGTTTTAGAACTTGTATTTGAAGTAGAATTTATTTGTCATAAAATCACTTTCATGCATAAACACTACCAGAAGGTACCAAAACAAAATACAGATAGTTACTTCCTACTAATAGACGAATTAATAGAGTAATTGGTGAAAAAAATTATGAACATAGTACACATACGACCATGCACACTATAAGAACAAAACTTCACCAACTATACAGATTAAAAATATACAAACACATAGTATATAAAATAACAATATAAAATGTTCACACCAGCAGTAAAAGTGTTGGCTTACAGGCACAAAGCTTTCAAAATAATATAAGAAAACAAAATCAGTCTAAAACGTTGTACCAAAAAATGTATAATAATCGTTACGGCTTTAATGTAAAAAAAAGGAATGTAAAAAACCGTTGTAACCAAAATGCATACAAATAAGTAGAGTTTCTTCCAAGTAGTTTATAATCTGTACTGCAAATATAGTAATTGAATCTTTAATGTTTAAAAGTAATTTGAAAAATTCTTGTAACAGGAATGGAATTTTGCAACAATGTATCTCGTTCACACAACACTGCAGCAGTGTCGCTTACAGAAAAAGAACTCAGAGAAGCAAAAAAAAGTAACAGCCGAGTTTAGCACATTGTAGTGATATGCAATGTATAAAATTTTGAAATCACCACAGAAAAATGTAAAGTATAATATATAAAGAATATATGTATAAATAAAAGTAAATGGCAGTCCAAAACGTGCGCATACACATTATATTTCCAAATAATGACGTTCAGTAAAAATAAATTTCCATGGTAATTTACAACGATCTATTTTTAATTCTCAATTTATCTGTAACAACAATGTTCGATAAAGTTTCATATTTTATATTAATACTGGATTTCGTGGTATGTACGCATGCCGGAATTGCATACTCTTGTCAACAAAAAAATATATGTTTTGCCACTATACCTTTATCAATAACAATACCTCACCTATTTTGAAATTTTTATTTCAAATGAAGTATCATAAATTTTAATATAAACATAGGTTAAATTCAAGAAAAATATTTTTGTAGACAAACGTTGCGTAATTTTGAAAATCGCTTACATAAATTTGTACATCATATGACTGCACAAATTCTCACATCTTTGACAAATGATTAAAAAAAATTAGTTTTGCACAAATGTATGTGTGTATATATGCATATATAACCAAGGGTAAACTTTCTAAATGTGATCGGCATGACTTTTTATGAAAAACTACAGCGCCTTAATGACATAGTTTTTAATATCATATTTTCTTATTACTGCGATCTGAGGAAGGTGTATTGTCAGCATATAATTGGCACGTGTGTCCCTGCAACTGTACATAATATATATCCTTATGCAGTGACCGTATGCTACACAAAAGATCTAATAGCATAATGGTTGCATTAAGTTCCGTGTGGTTTTCTAATTATGAGTTTCGGATAATTTATGTATAATAAATTTTAAACTTTACTATTGGGTTTTTCTTTATTTTTTTGAACTTTTCTCTGTGCTTCAAGTACATAAGGTGGATCTCTGACTTTCATTTTTCGTTTTATTCTGCTGTCTACCAGTTCTGGGAGCATGCATTGTAAATAAAATGTCTTTAGCTTTGGCAGCATGACGTTCATCCAAACGAGTTCATCTTTCTCAATAGTTTGTATGTAAAAATCTTTTTCTGTGAGAATAATGAAATCGCAATAACGTCTGCCAGTGATATTTAGCTGCCCTTGCACCTGGTAATAATATTTGTGGATTTTCTTTAGTTGAAGTTTTCCGTTAATAATTTCTAAACAGAGTGACGATTTTTTCTCCTTAGCAACTTCCATTAGGAGCTTATCTTTCACTGATGGTAAACATTTGACCTCAACCAACCCATCATCTTCTACCAGACCATCCGGTGTTGCAGCTAGAAAAGCTCATCGCACACTACAGCGCGCCGCGCCGCCCTGGAAAAATTCCGGCCGAACTCTTCGCATGTAAAGCAATGACGATGCGCACACTTGGGCGCGCCGCGCCGCCCTGTCCGCCGCGGAATTATTCCGGCGCCGGAACTCCCGGGAGAATTCGGAGCGGAATTCTTCCGTCAAGGAGGCGGGCGAGGCGAGGCGCCAAGCGGCGCGCTATCGTGTCTGGTGACAGACGGAAGACAATATGGGCTGAGATAACCTTCCGGTGCCGGGTTTCTTCGGTGCTTCTCGTTCATTATTCTTTTTTGAGTCTATTTTATAAGACCTGCACACGGGCTGTACGTATCTAGTGTACACAGAAGACTATTTTAGGTAAGTTAAAGCATAGATTACTTTATTTTACATCTTTGATTTAACTATATAAATGGGCTAACCTTTGATTCAATTTTCAAACTTAAATAAACAGGTCGGGAAACAAAAGTTTTTGAGATAACAGAAGTGTAGATTTTGTTTAACCTCAAACTAACGTATCAGTCAAAAAGCTATCCTTCTCCTTTTTGTGGCCTTTAGTTTAATGTTGCCTAAGTTTCGAAAATTTAAATTGGTGATGGGTCACGTTGTATATGAAGTTATATGAAACTAAAACATGCAAATCTCTCTTCTCGTTAATCGGGTGAACCCACATCATCCTCTGTCTCTTCTCTTCCTCTTCCGATTCCAGTAAACAATATAGAAACATATATTCCTCCTTAGAACTGCTCATGACTTTGAAATTAAATAGTAAACTAAACCTGAAAACCAACAACACAACTAAACGGAAGCAAAACTAGCCCCTCGGTACTCCTGTACTGTAGGTCACAATTGAAGGAACTGAGCGCGCGGAATCAGAAAACGGCATCTGTAGTGTGCGACCCCCTCCAGAACCATCGGAAATTTCCGCAAGGCTGCGCGGCGCGGCGCGCTGTAGTGTGCGATGAGCTAAAGGGTTCCTAAGCACCAATAAAAATGCCACACGGGTAAACTTTTACTCCTTTCACATCGCTGTATCTAAGCAACGCATCCGGTTCTCGCACTCTCCCGTACATGATAGCTGGAGTATTCAGTTCCCTGGGAAAGAGTAATTTAAAAACTAATATTTGTTATATCTAACGCAAGAAACAAGTTGTTCGCAGTCAATAAATTGTGATGAAACAGAAACATCACTGCCACACATGATGCATACAATTTCGCTCAGAAATACTGTTCTGCATCAATACAATTAATTTGTATGCAATATTTTAAGATGCATTATTATTACAAAAAATATATGAAAAAAAAAAAATTCTGACGTACTCTTGAATTATTCACTTTGATTGTCCTAAATTCGCTTTACAAAGAGCTACGCTTTATTACAATGGTAATTACGTTTTTTTACTGCATGAAAATTTGAGACAATTCAAGAGCTCTATCACGTTGCATACCGATATACATATCTATCCAGAAATCCTATAAATGAGAATTCGGTTTCGTCCATGGTTTGTCATCGGCAGAATTATTCCTGCATCGCAATTCATATTAAATTTCATCCTAGCCTGTAACACTATAAAAAGTCTAGACTGTAACTATATAAACTATTTGTACCTGAAATAGGCAATTAAAAATAGTGAAATATAAATTTGTTAAAAATATTAATACAATAATAAATAACATCACTGTTGAAATGAGGCAACGAAAGAGTTTGAATCCAGTTATCTTTATCAACATTGTAACTTCCGATTCAAGGAATAAATAGTATGTATTTAACCTTTGTTATCGTAGTAAAACCTTTACTGATAAATGCTCAGCCAATACCAGTACGTTGAAGACAATATTCACGTTAAATACACATTATGTATATATAATGCAGTAATTTTTAAGCCGATTGAAAGAAAAAAATACTTACCTCGTAACTTCATTGTTTATTGTTAATTGATTTTCGGCTAATTTCTTTTTCTTCCAGAGAGCTCGTTGGATTTTAGATTTTTTACTCCGTTTGTAAGGCCGTGATTGCTTCCGTCGCCGAGCCTTTGACATCGTTAAACACCTCGAGGACAACGAAAAGCCTAATTTTCTATACCGCTGTTTGCTACAACTGCAATCACAACACTGCACCTCAAAAGCCCGCGAAAAATAAATACAGCAAGCGAGCCGCCGACACCTCTCAAATACCCCACGCAGTTGCAAGAGGTGGCGCGAGGAGCGCCACCTCACCGATAGGTAAGAACGGCGGAGGGGCCGCTCGCCATGGCAGCTTTCGCGTCGCAGAAGAGGATGTACACGTGCTGCTTTGGAACAGCACCGGAATGAATATAAAGCTCGCATTGCTATAAACTTGGTATCGTTGTAATCAGGAAGAATGCTGCTATATGTTAAAAATGTAATGTTCGATAGAGATAAAACTGATTTTGTTTTTAGAGTACTACTAATGTTGCTAATTTTCGATACAAAATTTGCCAACAAGTTTTTTTTTTCCCCTTGAGAACGACTTCTCGAAACTACACAAAACTTTCTTGGCCTATTAGAAATACAATTTTTTCAATTATAAAAAAAATTCACCTTTAAAACATAGACGGTATTGCCGTTTTGGAAAAATAATATCAAAACGATTAAATATTAAAAAAAAGTAATAAATATTTTTTGAATTACTTTGTGTTATTTCAGATGTACTATTTAATCAATGGTTTCCAGACAGGACAATGTAAATATTAAATTTCAGACTTTTTTTTTACCCTTGAACAGCCTTAAGACGTCCCACACGCCTCAAGGTTCAGGAGCGGGGACACGTGGTCACTCGACTAAAAATCACAAGTTCGACGTACTCCTTTTATTTCAGCAACGTTACAACACATCTCCAATTGCGCTACACCTACATACACTCAATGAAACTGTTAATAACGCCAACGGCGGGAGAGAATCAGTTTACAGGCTGACCAGGTCACCTCGTGGCCTGGCCTCGTGAGTTTAGGATGCGGTTCGTGATTAAATGTTCGAATTGAACTTAAATATTTATTAAAACGAGTCGGCCACCCGGAGTAGGCCTCGCAGATACAAAATAGGTTTAAGGATTATAAAAAGTCCGGCGGATGTTAAAAGATCAGTTGATTAAAAAAAATATGAAGTTGCGCGGTGCTCACCAAGCATCCTACCCCGAGTGACGAACGGAAGCGACTGAAGAGGCCAGGGCAGCATGGCGGCCGGAAAGCACTGGATTTACCGTTAGCCTCTCCTGTTATTTATTACCACTTATTTAACTAAAACAAATACACTAAAAATTCTATAATAAAATTATACCAAGGTTTGCTTAATTATTTATGTTGAGAATTAATTATTTTAATTAATATTATGGTTCAAACTGGTTGCGTGTAGTTCCATTGCCTGCCGCGTGGGGCGCTGCGCCGTCCTTACCAACTAGCACTGCAAACGTAATCCTTAGGGAATATTAATTAAAGAAAAGACAAGTAGCAATTACGTAAACATTAAATTTGAATGATAAAATAAAAGGGGTCGTGGCACAGACTCTAATCCCGCCTCTTGATGGCAGCTTCACACGCACACACGCACACACGCACACGGGGCGGGAGGTTTGAATTAGAGGGTAGTGATGGGAGGAGAGGGGAGTCGACGGCGTGAGGCACATCGGGCTTAGGGAGGGCGTAGCCCCGGTCGACGTCAATTGCTCCCCCTTGAAGGAGCCCGATGTGACGATTCTACGGCGTCCGGAATCATGTAGCATCGGGGTGGTCGTAGGATGTAGCGTGGCGCGTGTTTGGGGGCCTCTACTGCTTACGTCGTGCACTCCCACGTGGCAATGTTTATGTTTGCAGTCGAGGAACACAGACACAGGGCGCTGGTACACTAACCTGTGGGTGGCGACCCACCAGCTGTCGGCGGGCGGCGGTAGCGGCTCCGGATCGGCGGCGGCAAAGGTGCCGGCCGCCTGGTGGGGTGACTGCGGTCTGGCGGCTCGTTGCGGGCGGGCAGCAGGCGCGGGCGGTGCTCGGCACGGTCCGGCTCGGCCTCGCCGACAGGCTGGTGCTTAGAGGCCGGTGTTGGGTGGGCGGAAGGCTTTGCGGCCAGGGTCTTGGTCACGCTCGTGGCTTGTAGAGTGTTCTGGCGGGGCGTCGCGGCGTCAACCTGCGCTGCGTCAGGCGGGCACAGTGACACTAGCTGAGACGGTGACCGCAGTGGTTCTTTGCTGGGCGTCGCAATCCAGTCGTCCTGCGACACGCACAAAAGTTTCGGGCAGCCGGACAAGGCGGCGGCGTTTCTGTTGTACGATTGGAGTCGTAGGCCGGCGTCTCCTCGCAACGTGCACCTCGGACAGGCCTGAGGCGCTTGGTCTGTTTTGGAGGGCGTCTCATTCGGTGTGTTGGGCGTCTCGGCGCGATGGACTGATAGTGGCGCAGTCGGCGTCGGATGGAAGCTCGCAGGCCAGACCAGCTGTGTCTCAAAGCCAGGCGGACACAGTGGACCAAATCCGGACGGCTGTGCGTCACTGAGGCGTCGCATCAGCGTCGGGGCGCCGGGCGTCTCATTGCATGGCACTTTCTCGACTACGGGTGCGGTTGGCGGTGATGTGGTCGGGCAGTCCGGCGACATGATGGCGTCAAATCCGGGTGGCGGTGCGTCAATCAGGCTTCGCGTCGGCGTCGGGACGCCGGGCTTGGCAGGGCGATTCAGCGGCAGGATGATGTCGAAACCAGGAGGCGGCAGCGTCGTGATGCATGACGTTGGCGACGAGTCACAAGGCGTCGGTGACGAGTCAGGCCGTGCAAGCAGCGGGTTGAGTGTCTGTGACGTGTCGGGCGGCGTCAGAACGTACCTTTGTGGGGGCGGGGTCGAGCGGCGGCAGGCGGGGGCGAGGTAGTTCTGGCGTCGGGGGACGTCGTGGACAAGCGACGAGTCGCTGGGAGCGGTGCTGACTGCGGCGAGCCGGTCGGTGACGTGCGTCTCTTGGTCGGCGTCGGTGGCGCAGGCGTCGGGACGAGCGGCGTCTTGTCGACGAATCGCAGGGAGCCGTGGGAGTGTGTGGTCAAGTCCGGTCGAGTCAAGTCGACGAGCGGGGACGGGATCGGCTTCACCAGCGGCGTCGGGACCAGTGGAGTGTTGTCGACAAATGGCAGGGAGCCATGTGGCGAAGGGTCTTGTTCGGTGATCTGGTCGGGAACACTTACATCGATGAGTGGCGGAGGGATTTGAGCAGGTGGCGGTCTGGAAACAGGAAGTTACGGGCATGGACTGACGGGTGTTGTGAAGACATGCGTTCTCGAGTCTGGGAGCGGCTGAGGATAGCTCAGGGAGTGAATGGTCGGCGTCGAGGTAGCGTGCTGCTTTCGGACGTGTCTGTAGGTGGCACATGACGGGCACGTGAACGTGAAGTACCGTCGCAAGATGGCTCGTTCTTGGTCGCCGATGCAGCCCCTAGCCATAGGCCGGCACATTCTTGGCAGGGATACCTGTTACCGTCTCCTCCAGGACATATTCCTCTTTCATCGCAGAATGTCACACCATGCATGCGATATTCACAGCACCAACCACATTCGTACCCCTTGGCTATCCTGCGGCCCGAGTCCCACTCAGGTCGCGGATAATAGCACCCAACACACTCGTCCTCGTACATATCCAGGCACTCTCTAACAGTCCCACTCACCTCTGTATGAACCTCGTCGATCACGTGGTCCGGATTCCGTGTGCGCACGTGTTGTTTACGTGTTAGGCCGGCCGGAATACCATTAGGCAGTCCGCACGCACAATGGTTGTTATTCCGCGCGTTCCGTAGCACAACCGCACAATTCACACATTCTGTTTTTCGCAGATCATTGCCTAGCCCCACGCTCTTGGGCGCAACTTGTCGTACTAGGGATCTAAGGGAACGAACAAATTAAATGTAGGAGTGGGCGCCACCACGTGATGTGGGCACATGGACCCGGCGGAGACTCCCTTCAGGGCGTGATGTGACCCGTGTAGGGCTAGGCCCGGTTCCCTTAGCACGCGATATCGCTCCAGTGGGCTTTTAAGGCGTCCCACACGCCTCGAGGTTCAGGAGCGGGGACACGTGGTCACTCGACTAAAAATCACAAGTTCGACGTACTCCTTTTATTTCAGCAACGTTACAACACGTCTCCAATTGCGCTACACCTACATACACTCAATGAAACTGTTAATAACGCCAACGGCGGGAGAGAATCAGTTTACAAGCTGACCGGGTCACCTCGTGGCCTGGCCTCGTGAGTTTAGGATGCGGTTCGTGGTTAAATGTTCGAATTGAACTTAAATATTTATTAAAACGAGTCGGCCATCCGGAGTAGGCCTCGCAGATACAAAAAAGGTTTAAGAATTATAAAAAGTCCGGCGGATTTTAAAAGATCAGTTGATTAAAAAAAATATGAAGTTGCGCGGTGCTCACCAAGCATCCTACCCCGGGTGATGAACGGAAGCGACTGAAGAGGCCAGGGCAGCATGGCAGCCGGAAAGCGCTGGATTTACCGTTAGCCTCTCCTGTTATTTATTACCACTTATTTAACTAAAACAAATACACTAAAAATTCTATAATAAAATTATACCAAGGTTTCCTTAATTATTTATGTTGAGTATTAATTATTTTAATTAATATTATGGTTCAAACTGGTTGCGTGTATTTCCATTGCCTGCCGCGTGGGGCGCTGCGCCGTCCTTACCAACTAGCACTGCAAACGTAATCCTTAGGGAATATTAATTAAAGAAAAGACAAGTAGCAATTACGTAAACATTAAATTTGAATGATAAAATAAAAGGGGTCGTGGCACAGACTCTAATCCCGCCTTTTGTTGGCAGCCTCACACGCACACACACACACACCTGCACACGGGGTGGGAGGTTTGAAATAGAGGGTAGTGATGGGAGGAGAGGGATGTCGACGGCGTGAGGCACATCGGGCTTAGGGAGGGCGTAGCTCCGGTCAACGTTAGTGTTAGTAATTTTCTCATAGAGATTAAAATTTTGGACATCTTAATAAAGAAGAATTCTTAAAAGTGTTCTGTCATCTGTATTTATTAATCATCAACCAGGTACAGTAAAACCCTGTTAAGACATTTTTCAAGGGACTGTATGATGAAAAATTTTAATAGGGAAAACGTCTTAAAACGACATAGTACAAATGAGTTTTTACATAAAAAAAAATGAAAATAACATACACTGTTTGTTCAGCATTCTTTAAAAAATTCAGCCATTTGTGGGGATTCCATTACCACAAATATTTGTTGTTGGTAAAAGCCTTGCATTACTTTAAAATGTTTATATTATTGAATTATGTAATTATTCACAATATTGAATTACCTTTGAAGTTACCATGAAAACCACACATTGGAGACCCTCAGAGGCCCTGGTGCAACCTGTACAGTGTTTGCCTCTCTAATTTTATTTTTTATTGGTAGTAGACACCAGATTTTCTTTTTCTCTATTCTACTTTGCCAAAAGTTGTTGGATGATTTTTATACACAAACACTTAGCATACAAAGTGTTTGCAACAAATTTATTGTATAAACAATATGAATTGAAAACAGTCATATCATTAATATGAAAAAAATTTTTTGCAGTACTACTTTGATGATTTTGGGATACTTTACACTGTTTCATTTATCATGTCACTCCTGTCAGCATAGCATGAGTGGCGTGCAGAATGTAAGTTGGACTGGCACTATCTTAAAGGTCTTGATTTTGGTAAAATTCATGTTTCGGCACCATCCTTTGAAATCCATTCTCATGTAACTTGTGCTTTGTAGACATGCTTACCGTCGACCCGTGTTTGATGATATCTTGCATATTATAAGGCCTGTTTGTACTTTAAGACCTAAATTCTCTTGTAATGTACGACATGTTTTGTACTGGCTCTTGTGAGGTTTGTGTCTCATTGTGCATGAGTCATTATGTTTTGCCTGGATGATTAGTTACTTGGGTTTGCTATTGCATAGAATCAACGTATGCACAGAGGTTTCTGAACCCTACTTAGTTTGCTTAAATGCCGCGGTAGTGCTATTTGCTCCATTTCCCACTGTTTTGCGGCTGTGCGCGTGGTCCCTTAAGGCAAGCTGGTGGTTGTAAACTTCCACCTTGCACGAGGGAGATACTTGCTATCAGGATGTCGTGTCATGCTCTCGGGTTTTGTAAAAAGGCACCTACTGTTGTAACCCTGGTCTGTGAACATGCGCTGGACTGAACTGATCTAATACATTTTAAAAGAACACTTATTTTATTTTATTTAATTTTTGGAAATAAAATTGCATTGTATTTGTGGTTTTCTAAGTTAATTAATTTACGCAATTAAATGTTTGGCTGTTCTTGGTAAGCTAAGAGTATTATCGTTGGTTAAGTTGGTTAATCAAATTTAGCTTTGGTAATTTGTGAAGCAAGTTTTTATACTATTTGAATTTTAGTTTAGTTTTAAAGGTTAGGTGTAAATAATTTAATAATTTTAAAGGCTACGTAAAAACTTAATATGAAGGGCACTGATTTTAAAGATGCGGTTTTGTAACAATAAATGAAGTTACGGTTACGTCCGCTAAATGTCGGGGAAGTGAAAAGGGCTGTGACGTCTCTGGACTGTGAGCAGACTGTGTGTGGCGAGTGGAGAGAGTGGAATGTCTGCCGCCGAACGAGAACACCAGCGGGGCCGACAGTGAAGTGCTTGTAGTGACGACAGTAATTCTGCGAATGGCGAATGTGCACAAGGACGGAGAAAAGATTTCTGGGGAACTGCGGGACACGTCGATGGAGTTCTCAGTGGAATATGTTGTGCGCACGTGGCACAAGTTTGGTCTGTGAGGGTGCTGGAGCAGGCACGCCGTGATTTTGGGAGTGTGCCAGGAGAGGCATGCTTTTGATTTGGGAATGTGCCGGGTATGGCGTTTCCAGTTTGCACTGGGACGACTACAACAAAACCAAGTGACGACGCCCCCCTTTGTATGGCCCCTGCAACAATGATAATTTTGCACGTCGGTGAGCACCCACGGTGCACGGTGAGCACGGTGAGCGAGTCAGTGGCTGACGTAACTCTTACCTCCTGGTTGCGAGCATTTGAATTTTACGTCCTGGTTGTGAGCATATGCAATTGGCGACAACATGAGCGTGAAATTATCAAAGTGGGAAAAGGAATATATAAACTCATCACATTTTTTTTTTGATGAACTGATAGTGCGACGTGAAAAGTTTTAACAAGGTTCCAGTCTGTGGAAAAAGAACTTGTGCTCGTAAAATTGTTGAAATCCCCAGCAGCAATTTGTTTCGAACTTTACGTTCACAATGGTAACTATTTTTAGTACATTTTTAAAATTATATTTGGTAAGTGGTTTGGTGTACATAATATACTGATTGGTTAAGCCTGTTAAGTGGCTATGCATTTACTGTTTATTTAGGAAATAAATTAACATTGTAATTTGAACATCCTTTAGTAGAATACTTTTATTTGGTTTCTAAGACATACATGAGTTGGAACCGCATTTTTGATACCACGTTTAATTTTTTAAAGAAGTGTAATTTTTTGTAAGATATCTGGCTGGGTGTCCGAGTTGTGTTCATTAGCTCGAGTTGCAAGTAGTGAACACACTGTTTATGTGTCATGTTTTTTATGTTTGATCACCCTGTCAGGTGAAGGTGAGAATTCACGGTGCACGAGGCTGTTCTTATAAAATGGTATGATGTGCCTATGTAAACTGATAAGAATGTATGATCATGATGTTTTAACTGACACGTCCCACCAATATGTTGTCTTGTGCAGCAGTCATGTTTATTCACTATAATTATGGTCTATTTTATGGATTGATAATTTCAAGGAATGCTATTCTTTGGTATCCAAGTTTTCATGTAATATTAATTTAAGAATGGTTATATTTTATGCCATACCAAACTGAAAAGGAGTGGTTATACTTGTTTTTCTGACAGTTTGGACTGAATGTATTTACAATATTAACAAAGGAATTTAAATTAGAGTTACAATTGCAAGATAATAGTGTCTACTATATACATAATAATTATATTTGTTTGTCCCATGTGCTTCCCTATACCATTGTGATGAAACTTTGGTGAGTTGTTGTGCGCAAGCCCGCAAAGGTTTT
Organism: Bacillus rossius redtenbacheri; assembly: GCF_032445375.1. NCBI lineage: Eukaryota > Metazoa > Arthropoda > Insecta > Phasmatodea > Bacillidae > Bacillus > Bacillus rossius. Next base: position 44,194,660 of record NC_086339.1, on the reverse strand, counting down.
TGAATTATTACAACCATTTTACAATAGGTGGCGTTTTTATTGTTTCAATATGGATATTTAATATAGTTTAGCTGCAGTTCCTGTGTTTTCGGTGTGTGAGTGCGCATGTATGTCAGATTCAACTGAATCGAATACGAACAGCGACTTTTCAGTTCGTGTGTGACATAAAAAATAGGTTACGTGCAAGTCATTTCAATTAATGTGTTTATTTCCCATCTTTTTAGCGGCAGTTTTTGTTTTTTCTGTGTACGAGTGCGCACGCATGACAGAGTTGAAGTGAATCAAATGCGAACAGTGATATTTCAGATCATATGTGACATAACATTGTGTGTATATTTTTTATAGTTTAAAGGCAGTTCCTGTGTAATTAAAAAAAAAATGTATATTTTTAATCTACATACTTAAAAATTGATGTTTTGTGTGTTTGTCCTGCATGCTTTCCTAAACCATTCCTCCGATTGCGATGAAATTTTTTTGGGTTGTTATTTGCTCACTCTCCAATGTCCTTGAATTAGTACAACCATTTAAAAATAGGTGGCGTGCTAGTTCTTTGATAGTTTAATGGCAGTTCATTTTTTTTTCTGAGTACGAATACACATGCTTGACAGAATTGAATTGAATCAAATACAAACAGTGACATTGCGATGGCCGGTTCACATTAGACAATTAATAACACAATATCACACACATTTTTATTTCTTTTTCCAAATTGTACCATCCCCATCCTAGAATGGTACCTTAACAAAAGAAAAAAAAAAACTGGAAATGGGTTAGGCAAGAAACGACTAAGTTAAACTACTAATCCAGAGACAAACACAAGGGCACGTACATAAAATTTTATTATTAACACACACAGCAGGGAAGGTGTGCTAATGTGGATCGTGATTAGTATAACAAACAAATAAAACCACTAAGTTCGCTGGTTACTAGTTTCTATTTTAGTTTAGATAAAATTAGTTGTTTTTTTGTTTTGTTTTGGTAGTCACAGGTAGAGAATAATGAGTTACATGTTAACTTTTACATATTTCAATTTAAATAATAGTAAAGGAAACATAGCGTTAGGATTTAATAATAATGGGCGAAGCACTACTAAATTTGAGATTAAGTTACAACAATAAATAACAAACATTTAAATGCTGGCCGGGATTAGTATAATATATAAATTAAGCTACTGTCACACTATAGAACAAGTGTACATTTTCATTTTGGGTTTCAGACAGTAAACTGCCCATTGCATAGAGCTCATTTGTGGCTGAGTGTTCGATGTGGAGCAAGTCCAGAACTGCTGATTGAATAACTAACGCAGTATGGATAAAATTTACATTTTTATAGTAGTCTTATCTGGCTGCTGGCGCTGTGGGGCTGTAGTTGGGGCTGTCCCGCCGAAATGATGTCACCCAAGAGGCAACAGTGTAACTTAGATGGCTAAGAAGAGGTGAGGGTTGAATCTCAACCTGACCGAAGGAAGGACTTGACAGCACTAAAGTGGGACCCCACACTGCGAACACAAAGGTTACACAATGAAGGCAGATTTAGTGAGGTCCATGGAAGACGTTAAATGAGCAAAGCGAAATCGCAAAAATAGCAAAGAAGAGAAAAAAAGGTCGGTGCTGGAGTTTTACTTACCATGGTGGGGAAGGCCCGACACTATGGACCACCAGCAAAATTGATTTTGAGTCCATGTGCATTATAGACATAGTAGACAATTTTAAAATTAAATTAATCCAAGCCATCTACTTGCAGTTAATTTCAGTTTTAGTATTTAAAAAGTTCAGGTTTGATCACGCGTGTGCTCGACTCTGCTTCGAGGTCGCAGTTTGTGGGGGCGCTGTGCCAGAGCTGGCAAAAACAAAGATACGGCGGAGTTAGGGGACGAGTTCGGTTATTGTTCTGTGATAGGGGAAGAGTGTTGGGGGGAGCAGATGTACCTACCGTATGACTAAACAGAGGCACACACACAACGCACCTGACTATGTGGCTGGCCGAGCCAACAGCAGAGTTGTGCCACTGACAGTGCGCGGCAGAAGCGCCGTGAACCCCTTGCACTGCACGGCGCAGCAAGCCATGATGGCCAAGTGAGTTAATTCATCCCCAGGTGCGTAGTCGGAGGAATTGGATTAGATTCTGTGCGAGTTCGGTGGGGTTTTACTCTAAACCTAAAATGGAAAAAAGCTCGACGATGTAACTTAATTTACCCTACCATCTGTAATAAGAGTCTAGCATTCAGTCATAAAGATCCCTACATTTAGGCAGTGTGTTGACAGTGACAAGTTTTGAGATGGTTGTAGAACTTTTTAAACTAAACATTATGTAGACACCAATTGCTCCATCTTGAATACTTGTATTATTTGCAATAAACTAGTTGTTCAGCTCTAATTTCAAAGGCGTATTCCATATATGGAAACTACTAAAAACCATAAGTTGTACATTTTTGTATTATTTTTTCGTGATAAACCTGCAGTGGACGTTTGTAATGTGAATTCATACTTGTACTGGTTAGCATCAGTACGTCTTAATAGCACAATCATGCAAGGGTACAGACATCCACGTACTAAATAATCTATCTATTTATAGACATATTTATGTAAATGGAGTAACATTTACTTTAATACACCAGGAATAGCCACCATTAACACAAACATGTAGCTGGTAATATACCTGACTTTCTGGCAGGTAATATGGCTTTAATCAGATAAATATATATCATAAGCATGTATGTTAATAAAAATAAATTGTTTTCCAATAAGGTATTGTGCCTACTAATCCAGACACTGATCTTGTTACATTTTTTTACAGTTAAAAATATATATTTTAAAATACATTTGAAGTACATTTAAATAATTGTTGAATAACATTGAGATTAAACAACCTAAATTTAAATTAAAAATTTCACGTACCAAATTGTTTTCATATTGGGCCTTCGGCATATCATTCCTAATCTGGCGCTAGCAACATTGCTAAGTTAAAAAATAATAATGAATAATGTTTTTGATATAGGAGATATATTTCAGTTATAATAAAAATCAAAAAAGCATAAACATAACATTAGCAAGAGTATATAATCTGTTCACGTAATTCCCGACACTATTGTTTACTAACTGCATGTTTGCCATGATTTGCCACTAGTGTATCCTAGTAGGCACAAGTTAAACTAGCCCAGAAAGCTTCTAGATTTTCTCTCCAGAGATGTTACTAACATGTGGGATGGCGTAAAATAAACATTGGGTGAACACAGAAAAAACAGGCATCATTGGAGATAAATAAGCAATGAAGGAAGTGGATAGTTATTAAGGAAAGAGCAAAATATTGTTTGTTTATTAGTCACAATATTAATTCGTTGCATTGTGTATAATGCTACACAAGTGCTGTTTGCCATTATGTTTGCAAGGAAATAAAATATTACATAACATATAATAGCACTACTTCAAACTATGACCACGCTACTTCAAATCATTCTGTAATTTATTGGGTCGTTAATTCAAAACCGCGCAAATCGGACAGCGTTATTTCGAGGGGTGAGTGTAAGTGTTATATCTTGGAGAATTGTAAACAAGATATAATTTTTTTTTTATCTGGGAAACAGTGCTGTGGTTAAGAAGTAAATCAGATAGCCCTTCTCCCCCTTTTCTGTTAACTAGGAGCATTATTAAAGCTGCATGTCAACACTTCATATGAATATATTTATATCATGTAACACACTGTACTTACAAGTTCTCATTTACCACCTGACAATGTAAGGTCCTCTGATTGCGGTTTAATAATTGTGTGTTTGGAGCTACAGGTCTGCACTTCATATGAAAATATTTATAGCACATATAGTGGACTATAGCATTTATAGTGAACTGTGTATCCAGGCCTTGAATTGAGCCTACTGGCTTACAAATGGACACTCGTGTAAATAAATTCAGCAACAGTATTTCCTATCGGTAAAAGCTAAACTATGATTTTCTCGCTGTACAGTTTAACTGAGAACTCGACCAGTTTTCTTTGAAAAATTGCAGGATGGCATTAATGGTCACGATATACAAGAAATTTAGGTTTTTTTTTTATAAACCTCAGATCCACTTTGTGTCCTCCGAAGCCACCTCACATCGTAACTTACGCAAACTCACACACACAAACACATACATACACACACATGTTTAAGAATACATAATTAGCATTGTACTATTGCAATAAAATATTTTGTTTTCAAAATTTAATAATGTACATCTAAATAAATAATTTTAGTAATAAATGCAGTCCGTGCCAACATGTAACGGAAATTCCAATTTTTTTGCCTTGCAAGTAATATTTGATTACAGTTAACTTACTTTATTATATATTGTAATTTAAAAAACCTTTTACTCTGTTTACAGGATGTCATCATTCCTACTTTGGATACTATCTTTCTGGCAAAAACTTGTGAAACCAATGTTACTTATTATGGCGGTGAAGAAAGTGTATTAATGAACCCTGAATATTTACTAGAAGATTATACACTGAAAGAAACTGCTACGAGCAAGTGTGTCATGACTTCTGACGTTTGCATCAAGATTCCAACAGATAGCAAGGGCCTCCACCATAATCAGCATTTAAATTCGATGGGCACACAAGATGGTGATGCTGTGGTAATGACGGGACAAAAACCAGTGGTAGCTCTCTCATCGTCACCCAAGCACAATATATTTGAAGAATCACTTGGGCAGAGAACTACTCAGGCATGTGATAATGAACACAAAGTTGTCAGAACCTTTAAGGACAATGTAATACCCCAAATGTCTTAAAGAATAATTAAATAAGAAGGTAAAAAGATTTGGAAACTCTGAATACTGGGGCCCTCAATTAATAACTATAAAAAGTCAACAACATAGGCGACACTAGGAGTAAACAAAGCAAATTTAGAGACTCCCTACGAACACTAGGGAGAAAAAGGGATCGTTATTATAGATTAATTAAATAAAAACAACAGTTACGTCTATAGACTTCCTTATTTTATTAATCATTGTTCTTTCTTTTATATAGATTAAATTTTTGTTTGTAACATCTGTTTTTCATGGATAAGTGATCTTACTTAAATTCCTCAGAATTACACTTATATTATATTCTTTGAACTTATTTACTATCGGGCTGGCCCTGAATGTTTAACAAAAATAACAATATTTAAAAACATGAATGAAATTAACATCGCTAACTTTACAGATTGTACGTATAGTCCTTGCAAAACACTATATAAATTTCGTCTCCTCGAACTGCTTTTACTGTCCGCTGTCTTAACTGGGTTACACTATTTTTGAGTTCGTGAATAAAATGATAGAATTATGCGGGTATTACCCGGGGCTGTAGGTAGACGGTGATCGAGGTAGTAGGCCTAAAGATGGTGGATTCTGCTCAGGATCCGATTCCAGAGGTTCTGGCAGAGGATTTTGGTTGCCCCAAACTTGGAACCCTGTCAAAACAGGGCGTTGGTCCTGGCGCTCAGGAGAGGGCGTCTCGTCTCCGAAAACCCGAACCACGATGCGCGGTAGACACGGAAGTCATCATGATTAATTAAAAATACATATATAAAAAATACTAAGTTTCTCTACTTTTAACTAAACTACTGACTGGTTACTCTTAATTTTAGATAGGGACTTCATCCCTCTAGTCTGAGAAGACTACATAATATACGATGCGATGTCGATGATTCTTCGAAGATCGCAGTTACAAACGGTACCAGTCAGTCAGGAGGCGCGCACCGAAGTCCCTTCAGAGCGGGATATCATCAGTATATCATAAGCACGGGATCTCTAGAGAATGGGAGGGGGGTTAGGCTCTGAGCCGAAAATTACCGAGCCCACCCGAAGGTGTCCGGCATAAAACAAATTAGGTCTTACTGAAGTGACTGCGCGACTGAGGCGCTATCTTTTGGTGGCGCGAAGAAGTACTAATAAATCGACTAGTGACCGACGAGAGTGTCAAGCTAGGGGGTAATGGAGTAACCAGAGGTGCCACCTAGCGGCCCGAGACATAAGGAGGAGAAATGTTGTCGTTACCTCCGCGCGAGCGCTGGCCCACAAGTGGCGTTAGTGACCACAACCGTCGCTAGATGTCCTTAAAGTCCAGAATCGTAACTGCGGCTGTCAAGCCTGAGATGGCCTTGAATTCGGTTAACGTCCCCGTGCGGTCGTCGCTCCTGGCTTCTTTTCTGAGAAGAAAGGGTGGGGGAGCAGGGGGGGGGGTGGCTTCAAAAAACGCATGGTCTGTTGGACGCAAGGCCCACGGGATCCTCCTGTCGTGTCTTGCTGCTAGTGAACCTTATACCAATTCGTGACAGAGTTAGCAGGGCCCAGCACTGCTCCACGAGCTGCTGTAGGCAAAAGTAGTCATGCGGAGAAATTAAGTTACCTGCCTCCGACGTGCCTGGAGGCGGGAGAAATATTAGCCAGAATGCTAAGCTAGCATTAGGCTGGGAAAAAAAATCAGCTCGCCTCTGAGAACAGAGGCTGACGGCCTGGCCGTAAAGAAAATAAGATGAGAAGAAAAATATATTTCCAAAAATATTTAATATTACAAAATTTTAAATAAAACGTGCCTAAATCCCTTATACACGGCACATACTCCCCCGCGTTAAAGCGGAGCTTAGGGGAAAGCAAAAACAAAAAAACCAAAAACTTCTGTAGGACGAGTTACCTGGTTCGCCTGTATCCTACTACTTACATGCTAACACACAAAAACATATTAAACACTCATGAACTAATGTGCACATTCTTAAGGACTAACATGATTAAACTCATTATCTTAAATAAAATTATTAACTTAAGTGGCCACTTAAACTAACACCTTATATTAGGTTTTCTTACAAACTAGTACCATGGATTTTTATTGTTACTTAATGTTACTACCTAGGTTTTGTGTTCTTCAGTTAAACTCCTTATTGAGTCTTACATACACATATTTATATTTGGCATGCCAAGGCTTAAAGAAAGTAATCGCTCCTATTTTAAATTCGGTTGCACTTTATTAAGGTGGGAGATGTGCGCCCGTGTCACATACTCTCCGGAACTGGGGTCGGCTAGACTCACAGTCACTGGGGTTAGAAATCGTTGGATCTGTAATGGTCCAGTCCAGCGATACGATAACTTGGCCGATCGCTTATCGATGGCCTTACTCTGTGGATGTGCTTTGCACATTACAGTGTCACCTACCCTGTAGGGGTTAGGGGAGCGGTACTTATTGTACCTTCTCTGACTTGTTTGGTGAGCCAAATTTAAATTCCTACTTGCCTTTCTCCAAATCTCCGCGATGTCCTTGGGATCATCCGGCAGTAGGTCTTCGAGAGACCAAAGATTGGAAAGGGGTGTGTTTGGCTTATAAGTAAACATAATCTCAAATGGGGTGGATTTGTGTCCTTCATGTCGGGCATAATTAAATGCCATCTGTAACCACACCAAATTACTGTCCCATTTTTCCTGCGCATTCGCGTGGAACGCTATGAGCGCCGAACGAAGATTTCTATTAAATCTCTCTGCATGCGAGGGTTTCGGGTAGTATGGCGATGTCGTCACATGCTGTATACCATGCGAGAAACACATGTTCTTGAAAGTTCTGGATGTAAACTGTGTTCTGTTGTCGGATACAATTATGTTCGGTAATCCTGAAGTTTTAAAAATGTGATTTTGTAATGCACGCACAGTGGTGTCAGCTGTAGCCTTACGGAGTGGGATAAGCCAAACAAATTTCGAAAAAGCATCTATGCCCACAAGAAGCATATAGTGTCCGGATTTGGATCGAGGAAATGGCCCTACAAAATCAATAAAAAGTTTTTGCATAGGTCTTTCGGCTACTTCTGAGGCAAGAAAACCGTACTGTGTATTTTGTGCAGGTTTACTTAGTGCACATAGCTTACATAACTTAACTCGCTGTGTAATATCCCGGTGCATTCCTTCCCAAATAAAATGGCGTCGGATACCTTGAATGGTTTTATAAATACCTAAATGGGCCCCGAGAGGTGAACTATGGTAATATGTGAAAATCATATCACGCAGATTTTGTGGAAGAGCAATTTTAAGGTGCCTTGACTAATGTGTACGTTTTTGTAGGAGACCTTTAACTGACTTATAAAATTTCGGAGCTGTACCCGCTTTAACTTGTTCAATTATTTTTGCCAAATATGGGTCGGCTTGTCGATGTGTTTGTATGTCCTGAAAAGCTAAGGGGAAATCGGTTAGGAGTGCCTGACACGAAATCTGAGGTTCCTCCTGAGATATTGTTTCGGAGGGGTTCTCGAACATTCGAGAAAGTGTGTCAGCCACAATGTTTTGAGTACCGCGAATATGCTGAATATTAAATTTGAGAGAATAAATTTTGGTGATCCACCTTCCAAGTTTTCTTAATTGTTTAGGGTGGGCTAACAGCCAGGCGAGTGCCTGATTATCAGTTTCCAATATAAATTCCCTATGTTCCAGAAACTGTCGGAATTTATCAATACCAAAAACTACTGCTAAACATTCCAATTCATACACTGAAGATGCTTTCCTTTCCTGAAAAGTTAATAAACGTGAGGCAAAGGCAATGGGTTGCCTGGCACCATCTATTTCCTGTGACAATACCGCCCCTATAGCAACACTTGAGGCGTCTGTTTGTAAAATAAAGGGTTTACTAAAATCTACCATGCGCAGAACAGGTGGATTCGCTATGGCTTCTTTCAAGAAATTAAATGCCTTGTCTTGTTCAGGACCCCAAATATATTGTGTATTTTTCTTACGTAATGCATTCAAAGGTGCCGCATGCTCGGCGAAATTTGGTATGTATTTGGCATAAAAATTAGCCATGCCAATAAAACGAGCTATGCCCTTTGTGTCTTTAGGTGGTTTGAATTCCCTGATCGCCTGTGTTCGTTCTGGATCAATGGTAACACCTTTGTGTGATACCAAATGTCCAAGAAAAGATATTTCGGAAGCAGCAAATTTTACCTTTTTTGTATTTACAGTGAGGCCTGCCTTGCGCAGTCTTTCAAGGACAAGAGTCAGATGCTGGATGTGTTCCTCAAAACTTTCTGAATAAATTACAAGATCATCTAAATAATTGTAAACAAATTTAAATTTAAAATCTCCTACTACTTGTTCAAGAAGTCGTGTGAGTACTTGAGCACCCGTGGCCAAGCCAAAAGGTACCACATTATACTGGTAAAGATTCCAAGGTACGCAAAATGCGGTAATAAGTTTTGAGTCTTGCGTGAGTGGGATCTGATGGTACGCCGAATTGAGATCGAACACACTGAAATACCTGGCCTTACTAAACCAATGAAAGGCCGAGTTCAAATCTGGGAGGGGTGTTTGCGGTATTTTAATCTGTTTGTTCAGTTTCCGATAATCAGTGACGAAACGTTGTTCCGTGCCCTTGGGCACTAGAAATGCAGGTGAACTGAAAGGAGAATTAGAAGGTTCTATTACCTTATTATCTAACATTTTCTGTACGTGTTTTCTCATAATTTCCATTTTAGGACCTAAAAGTTGATAAGGGTGACTTTTGACTGGCATGGTATCGTCAATTCAATTTGATATTCAATTAGGTTAGTTCGACTTAATTTCTTAGTTAGCACATCTGAAAATTCATTACACAAATCTTGAATAGCAACTTGTTTACTGGGCTCGAGATGATCCAGGGACAAAGAATTTCTCTCGTCAGTGTTGGTAGAAACATTAGTAACTTGTACTGACCTTTTATTTTCAGGTTCCACGAATGATATGGCAAGATTTTTATTAAATTTAAATACAAAACTTCCTGCTTGTAGATCAATCAAAATACCTGTTTTAGCGATGAAGTCGGAGCCTAGAATGAGCTGCATGGCTGTTTTCTGCCACAAGAAAAGGGAAATTCCAAGTGAATAATTCTATCCTGATTTTCACTATAGCCACTTTGGATATACTAATTGGTTCGTCCGCTGCAGTAAAACAGCGCACATCCGTGACTTCTGTTTTCAGAACCTGCTTGTTCTGTAATTCCCTAAACAAATCGCCTGAAATAAAACTACGAGTAGCTCCTGTATCTATCAGACCAATAATTTGATTTTTGCCAAACATTGCTTTAGTGTATGGTAATACAGTTCGGACGTGACCGAAAATGTTGTGACACTTACGTTTTCCTTTGTTAGTCAGGCTAACACATGTTTTGCAAATTCTTGTGAATTTCTCAGAATTTTCTTTATGATTAATTTGCTGTGTTATAATCTTCTGTTTGTGTTTTCTGTCTTTTTCTGTGTATTTCTTTCGTTTATTTTTCTTGTGTTTTGTTTTCCTGTGTTATGCCTTTTTTGATTTTCATTTTGTTTTTGTGATTCGTTAGTATGCACATTATGCACTGAAAAATTCCTCTCGGATGAAGTTTTTGGTGGACCAGGTAGAAATTTGCCTGGCCACCGGCTTACGCGTTTTTTGCCTTGTTGAAATTTGGTTTGAAATTTTTGTGTTTACATTGCTCAATGTAATGTCCTGTTTGCTTGCAATAATTACAGAAAGGTGGTGGTTGTTGTTGTATGTTCTTGTTTGAACCATACTTATTATTTCTGTAGTAGTTTGCTTTCTGTTGTGAGTGGCTATTCTGTTGTTTCGTGCATGGAAAACTATTTGCAGTTTCTGCCTGAGAATCATGCTTATCCACGGACTTCGCTGACCTGTTTCTCTGAGTGTCTGCATATTCGTAACTCATGACCTGTATACAGATTTGATCTAGTTCTACAAAACTCTGTGGCCTAGCCTGGAAAACAGCGCGTGAGTGCTCTGCCTGATTTAGTCCGTCTACTATGCAACTAACTATTTCGCTCTCTGATACGCCCAATCTGAGAACCGCCGCGGCTTCTCTGATTGATGCTACACAGTGTGGCAAGGCTTCATTACTTCGCTGTAGCCTGTTGTACCATTCCAAACGGTAATTTGTCAAAAGTCTGGCAGGTATAAAAAAATTCCAAATTTCTTCGTGGTATTTGTCAAAAGAGTAACTATTTGCTATTTTTTGACTCGTTATTTCACTCAGTGGTGGTTGGGTGTAGGGAAAAACTATCTCCAACAACTCTTTGTCAGGAATGCCCCCTTTCTGTCTGATTTTAAGTAAGTGCCTTATAAATTCGATTAATTTATCTGGGTCAAGACCACTTGTTTCTGGAAAACCAACAAGTAATCTCTCGACTGGATGGGCAATTTTCCCATAACAGCTATACTCAGCCGCCCTTGGCGTAACTGGTAATGTTGTTTCTGGTTGATTCTGCGTTGATGGCGGAGGTGGGGGTGAAGGATGTGCAATTTGCGCGGTGGGGATGGTAGGGATAGGAGTTCCTTGCCCGGATGTCAATAAAGAAGGAAACTGGAAATATGGATTAAAATATGACTGGTTTGTGGCGAATGGGAAACACAAATTTTGCTGTGTTAAATGATGCGGATTTGCAGGCAAGTTACTGGAAAATGTGACACTGGTGATGGGAGCTGTAGAAACATGCACGCCTGAGGGAATTTGAGTGGTGGCTGCTGGGATGGGAGGGTTTGAAACTGTGAGGAGTGATTGAGATGTTGATGTTGATGAAATGGGCGGAACCTGCCTTGTTTGACACAAAGATACTTGTGTGTCGGGTTGCCTTATTTCCTGAGGAAATTCCGGATTTTCACTCTCTACATTTCCTAGTGATTCCATTCCTAGGTTTTCTGCCTGGGCAATGTTGGCCCGGAGGTCCTGTTGAGTTTCCAATTGGGCTGCCCTAGCTTTCAATTTAATTTGGAAGGCGTTTGTCTGTTGCAGACAACGATTTAGCTCTGTTCGATAAACACCATTGAGCACATCTGCGGAAACTACCACTAGATTTTCCAGTCGCCTGGTGACATGCTCTAATCGCATAATGTATCGCTTTACATTGGGCAAATTCTCTTCCACATCTGAATAACTCACGAAAACAGCTATGTCGTAAAATTTGGAGCAAGCTATGTTGAATTCCTCGAGTATTTCTAAATTTAGATTATGTACTGAGGTAGGTAACTTATCGCGTACTGCGGCTCGAAGCCTCTTTCGCAGCTCTTGCGCATTTCCAGTAGTTGGTAAATTACGCAACTGCAACTCGTAACTTAATTCATCTACTAGTAATAGCTCCGGAGTAATCATCCTGTCCGGATTCATAGTATTACACAAACAAAACACTACCCTCTTAAAATTATCTCTTAAACTTTAAACTTATAAATACACTTAAATATAGCTTATGATTAAAACAATTGCTTTATTGCGTGGGAAGTATGTGCCTTCATTATTATTATTATTACTACGCGCGTCGGGAAACGAACAGTGTACTCGGGTGTAACAAGCTGTCAGGTTAGCTTGCACAACACGGTACCGAAAATGAACGTCACGTCAGCCGGCAGGACTGACCTTGGAGCGTAGCGCCTTTAACTAGGGGTGTGGGGGGGAGGGAGTATCTTGTCCAGCAGACACGTCTCTGTTGATAAGCCACGCGCGCGGGCTGAGTTGCGTGGGCGGGCAGCCAGCTGCCTCTCCGCGCGCGCTCAAATGTAAACACAGAGACCAAAGTGCAGCAAAACTTATGATAATTTTAAAATTCAAGGGTCTATTTAGCTACTACGGTTTACATCCAAAATTTTATTTATAGAAGAAGAAAAATGGTCTTTATAAGTTATAATTAAATGCTAACGTGAATTAATAATTTTTGGTGCTCATGTGTAAAAATTACTTTTTTCTTGCTGAAAAGTATATATATATATATTTTTTTGTGATAAGGTTATTCACTACGACTGAATGAAAGTTATATATTCAAAGGTAGTAGGTTTCTAAACACTCAAATGTTTTTATACATGAAATACAAATAACTATCGTAATTACTTCGAATTAGTGATAAGTTAAAAAAAACATTAATAACTTGATAAAGAAATTTAAAAAAATCATGCATTTATTATGTTTTTGATAATACTTTTAATAAGAAAAACAATTTCCAAATTTAAAATTTAAAAAATATTTTTCCCCATGGAACAGCCTTAAGTGTGAAATATGTACAAAGTCATTTTTTCATAAAGGAGATCTTATTGTACACAATGGATTACATTCAGGGGAGCGTCCATTTAAGTGTGAAGTGTGTACTAAAGCATTTTCTGATAAAGTTTACTTAAATAGGCATATAAGAATACATATAGGGAAAGCATCTCTTTAAGTGTGACCTATGTACTAAGTAATTTAGTCCAAAACAAGATCTTATTGTACACATTAGATTACATTCAGGGAAGCGTCCCTTAAAGTGTGAATGTTGTAAGTCATTTAGTCGAAAAGGAGATCGGATTGAACACAACAAATTACATTCAGTTGAGTGTCCCTTTAAGTGTGAACTGTGTAATAAGTAATTTAGGTACAAAATTTGTCTTATTAGTTATGGTAGAACTCATAGACTTGAGAGTTCCTTTAAATGTGTCCTGTCTAGTAAATCATTTAGTAAAAACATGTAATGAAACTTCACACTTCAGAATTTATACGCGATAGCATCAGTATAATATTAATGTAAACAGTGTAGTACCATTAATCACTTTTTGAGAAATGCATAATGCAATTTGTAGTGTGTGAAGTGTCAATTTAGGCTCATTCTCTTAAACCAGATTTTCAAGATTATTTCGTAGGGCAGTGTGTACATAGCTTTGTAAGTGTAAGTCTTCATGTGTCAGTTAAACTGGGTTCAGGTGAGAAAAGTGTGTAGTTCTCCCTCTATCTGCTGCCAGTCCCTCCATACTGTGTGGGGAGTGAAACGATAGTGCAATACAGGCTGAGGGTGACTGATAGCTTACATGTCTAGGTTTTACGTTAAACATTAAAAATACAAGTGGTTGTAAGATTATGAAAATATAGATTATGTATTTTAATATTAAATATTATACAACATATTTTTTAAGACTAAATTAGTGTTTGATTATTCATTCCATGTATCCAGGTGAAATTAATAAAGTTTAAACAAATCCAGGCTGAGAAAACTAATTATGTCAAGGGAATTAGTTTATTAGCAAACTAGGTTAAATCCCATGCCAAGGAGTTATCGGTGTGCTCCAAGAAAGGAGATACCCAAGCCCTAAGACTTTCTGAAAACATCAGAGGAGTGCTTGGCTAAGTTTCCGATTATGGTTGCCAACAGCGTGCTCAAGAAAATCAATTACACAGAAAGACTACAAGAGAAAAAACATTATTGGCAGCCAAAAATTTTTTTAACCAACACATACTAAATCAGCAAAGAGAACTAGTATTGCCACCAGATACCATGTACAAACACATTATGAAAACTTAACATAGAGCCCTTGGTGAACCATCTTCACGACTAATGTTCGCCTTGAACATTTACACCGTACAAGAGTGAGCCATGTGCTGCCACTTGAATAGTAACAGATCAGAATATAACTGCGCATGCACCAGGCTATCCCTACTGAGGGAGGGGCGAAACAAGCAGAACACAAGCGAGGGAAATGGGAAGGGGGAAGTAGCATGGAAGCGCTACAGCCAAAACAAGGCTGATTGTCACCGAAGCAGTGAGGGACAGCACATAATAAAAATCATATTGAGGTTTTTGTGGTTTGTATTTTACTAGGATTTAGCAGTTCAATGTAAAGGTATGAAGTGTTTGTTTTAAACTTGCAAAACAAAATTCTGATATCTTCTGAATATCATATTAAATCTTCCCAAAAACTATCTATAATGGTTTGAAAATTGTAAATTATAATATATATTTAAAGTCATTACATTATGTAATATACTAGTTGATGCACCCATACTTAACCTACAACATTCTAGAGGCAGAACTCTCTAGCACTTGTACATACACACACACACACACACCACATACATATATATCATTGATATCTGATAATGCATGAGGGCACACAATAAAACGCCGGAACTAGCTGTGTGCAGTCGGGAACAATCTTCTTGTATCTGTCGGACCTGCAGGTGGTACTCGGTTACACTGGAAACTGGAGGGTTTTGCTAAAAATGCGAACTACGGCGATGACGATACCACCAGGAACTGGGTCGAAGATCGGCGTCCCTCTAGTCATGAAAAGTTTATATTCAAATTGGATCTCACCAAACGTCGGAAATGTTCGTTTTGGAGCGCTGCAACAGTCGTCTTGAGGCACAAAATGTACAAAAGCGACCGACGCTGAAGTATTTCACAAAGGCGTCGTAACTCCCTATTTATGATGTACAATGTCAGAAAATACTCTCTCAAGACTTTCAGAAGATGTATCTCTATCTAAATAAATCGCAGGTGACACACATCTTCGGCCACTCGAGCGGGCAACTAAGGATTTGGCAAGCCCCAGTCCGAGCAACATCTTCGCCAAGAGGTCCCGAAGGCTTTTCTCTCATTTATTTTGTTCCAAAATTATGCTGTTGAATTTGGTTGCTCACAGCAACCAAAGGACTGTAAGATTTTCTGTCATTCCTCAATGGGAAGGTAATTCAAAGGTGAAAAGAGTAATGAATAAATATCAATGTTTGTGTGCAAAGCTATGGCAAAATGAATAAAACTCCAAGGAATAATAATTTATAAGACCATGAAACTAAATAGATATTACAAGATGTAGTGTTATGTTATATGACTGTCAAATGGTTGTCCTCTAACATACAAAAATCATTACATTAATTATGATTTATCACAAAATGATGCAACTTAGTTTAGACTAATAATAAAGATAATACAATAAAAACTGTACACAGTCTGACTGATTACAAGGGGCTTTCCTTTAGAATCAATTTATTATTTTGAGGTAATTATCGGGCCTCACAGCTTTTTAGAACGTAAAGAAAAAATCGGTAAAACACGGTTTTTACACATAACACCCGTCCCTAAATTTACCCTGAAGGTTTGGTTTCTTAATTTCTACTAGTTTGTGAAAAAAATAATAGTTTATCGCTTATATTATTATAACAGCAACTGACGTCACGACTTTCGGACACAAAAAGTAAATAAAAATGGAAAATATGTTTTTCAAGTACTAGAGACTTCCCTTAATGTACCCTGAAAACATGGTTTCTTAATTCCTAATGGTTCATGAAAAATAACAGTTTAAAGCTTACATTAGGCGCACAGTTCCTGTGTTTTCACACTGCCGCTGCCAGTCGTTTACCCGCGATCGTGTGTCTCTTTGTTTAGCACAACTGTAGCCAACTGTGGAGAGTTAAAAATATGCTAATTCTTCCGTTTCATATATTGAAGTTCATCCCTGGATCCTGAAGGCTTGATCGTGATGGGATGTTTCTGTTGGCTTGATCTTTTGGTACATGATGCTTGTTGTTTTAATTCATTACGTTGGAAGATCATGTACATAAAAAAATATTGTCATATAATAATGAATTATGATCGTAAGTCGAATAAAAATGATTTATTTTCAACCTACAATCATGTAACGCCCCTCTTGATCCAAAATTATATTATTTTAATTTAATAAAAAAAATCGTAGGAAACAGCTGAGTAAAAATATAAAGAAAAAGACAAGTATTACCAGAGGTGGCACGAGGTGGTGAACAAGACAATTTGATACTCCCTGCACACAAGCAACTTGTGAGCTAGAGGATCGTTTAAATAGATATAGGTTAATGAGAAATAAATAAATCACTACATAAGATGGTTGGTTTATAGGTTTCCTGTTTTATTTAAACATAATTAAATAAATCTGTTTTCCCTTTGTTTTGATTTCACAATAAAATGGTATTAATAAGTTACAAAAAGGAGGGCCAGCCCGATATTATTAACACACGTTATACTATACTTTTAACAAAAAAATGACATTTTATAGCAGGTTAGGTTCGTCCACTCATTACTGTAACAATTTCACATATTCTTATTTGTTAAGTTCTCTATGGTCGCTGCTCGCTGGTATTCAGATAAGTTCTTTCGTTGGTTTTAAGGAGAAGTTATATTTTAAATATCACCCAGGGCTTCAAAGTTGGACATCTGGCCGGGAAGAAGCTCTTCTTAAAGAGACTCGAAGCTCGAGGTCCTGGACAACATGATGGGTGCAATTTCGGCGACCAAATGTTAGACCCTGTCAGAAACACGTCAAATTCGGACAGTCAAACACAGTCGGCGCGAAAAGACCAAAAAACGGGAATTTGGGGAGGAAAATAAACCGAAGTACTCACCAAACAGGGTGTAGCTCCTGGACTCAGGAAAAGTCTCGCGCAGACATCCAAAAGGCGCGGACCGAGAATAGCGCGGATGACGCGGAAGAAACCATGATTTAGGGAAAAAAAAATTCAATTTAAACTAAGACATAACTTGTTGCCTAGTGACAACGACTGCCAGGCTACTGCTACATTTTGAAACTGCGATCACATCCCTTAACACTGCTGACTACATTCCTTATTTGAAAGAGTTCGTCGTTGCCGCGAAAAGCCTCTCAGCAGAGGGGACGCCGAGATGACGCGGTAAGTAGCCGAAGTCAGAGTGCCGCGATGGCGGACAATGCTCCTAATTAAAACGGGCGCTCGGCCATAGGGAAAAGAGGGGGAAGGTTCGGCTCTGGACCGAAAACTTCCGGAGGTGACCGAGGTGGATATACATCAGTTGATGCGCTGAAGCACGACTGCCGCACTCTCTACCGGCAGGCACAGAAAGCAACATACAATCGACTTTTACAGGACTCGAGTAGAAAGCATAGGGCCTTATGGCGCAGCCGGTGCTGCTCTCTGGCGGCATAAAGGGAAAGAAGGGGGAGGTTAGCATGGTCGCCACCAGGTGTCGCGGGCGTTAGCTCCACTCGCTGGCGACAAGTGCAGTAGTTACTCTTTCTGCCGCTAGATGTAGTGTGTGGTCCATATTTGCACATATTTTTCTGTGGAAAATCGTCCTTGAAGTAGGCCACTGCCTGGCGAGTTCACGTCAGGGCAATGATCCTGGGCTAAATTCTGAGAACCAAAAAGGGGGGGAGGAACTGGGGGGTGAGGGTGGACAAAAAACGCAACGAGGCTGGGAAAGAGCATCCTAACGTGACTTTCTATGAGTGAACCTAAGACGTATGCGTGACGGGAATAGCTGTTGTAAGCTGGTCTCTGATAAGTGGTAACAACTCGTCCAGAGCTGTTGTGTGCAAATTTAGTCATGCAGGGAATTAAAGTTACAGGCCACGGACGTGACTGAAAGCAGGAGAAATGTCATCTGGGCTGCTAACGACGTCTTTAGACATGCAAAAGCTCAGATTGGCCCCTGAGAAAAGGTGCCCGAGACCACTGTAGCAAAGTTTAACTAAGTAGAGTACAACAGCCTAACAAAGTGTAAATCACCCTTTTGTAACCAAATTATATGAAAAACAAGATTTCCAAAAATAATAATTTAAAAAAAAAAAAAGTCCCGAAATACCTAATTTCCGGCACAATCATAATTATTTTTTATTTCGCAATTTATTTTACGTGCAGGATCTTCCGATGTACTGAACTAACAGCAAGCATCACATACCACAGAATCAAACCAGTAGGATTCAGTGATAAACATGGATACATGATACATGAAGGTGAGGTATGACCTGAAGGCTAACTGAGCCGAGTTTCAGAATGGCGATTTGGTGTGGCTGTACAACCCACATTGAAGGAAGGGAAGGTGCCCTAAGCTTCAAGAAGTGTGGGAAGGCCTGTATGAAGTCTTGAAGCGACTAAATAATGTGGTGTACCATTTCCAGAGAGCAAAGTGGGTAAGGTGTAAAGTGGTAGGCCTAAATTTGGACCGATTGAGGGTATATGCTGGAAGGGATGCGTTACCTGTTCGGGACGAACATGTTTAAGGAGGGGGTTGTGTTACATGCGTGCTAGAGTCAAGGCCGCGACACGTGCCAGGTTGCTGAGTAGGCCTTCCAGCGAGTCTCACCAGTGGCACCGCATGGGCGCTGACATCACGCATGCCACACATGTCCGGCTGTATTACCAGGGTCTAGAACCACCCCCTCCATTTCATGCTCACCATCCCGCCTCGAACTATTGTCGCTGACACTTTAAGCGGCCTGGGAATTCTGCGGGTTTCCCGAAGCCGCCGCATGGAATGGCGCGAATAAACACTGGACTTTTCGGGTGTTGGGTCGGCCCAGGATGACGAGACATGTCATAGCCGCTCTCGTCCCTTCGAGAAGGACGACACGGGTAAATAAGCGACGATGCTGGCATCCGCGGGAGTTCCGAGAGTTCGGAGAGTTCCGCGAGTGAAGGGAAGTGCGACATCAGCGAAGAGGGTGAGATACCCCCTCGAGAGCGGCGCGACAAGGAGCGACGGGACAGTGAAAGTGGGACTGAGTGGCCCGAATCTGTGTGTATGAGGTCAGGCGCGTGGTAAGGGGCGAATCACTGTCGAGCCTAGCTCCAGTGAACTGTGTAACTTGACAGACATTGAGTGACTTGTGAATAAACATTTTATGTGCAAGTTATTTGGTGATCAGATATTTTCAAGTACAATTATTTATTAGTATAGTTAATATTAACAAGTAATAAAACTGCAATCAAACCTAATTGGGCTATCCCGTACGAACCCAGTTTTCCCCATTATTCGTAACACTATATTAAACCTTGAATACTTCAAACCTGAATACAGAACTACTCTGTGCACGGAATTTAATATTTAAACCATAATTTACCACATAAATATTAGATACATATGTATATTACAAAGTCTTGTGAAACATATACGTGTGATCACAATCATCTAGCCTAATGCCTAGTCTAAGCGCCGCCGCAATCGCCATGTCACACTCAAATAACAGCGGCCGAATCTTAACTGCTTCATATTTGCAACCTGAAAAAACAGTTCCAATTCATTGATTACAAAAAAAAAAAAAAAAAAAAAAACTTTACAGTGGTGTACCGAATTACAATGTTTAGCAAACACAGTTTATTTCCTTGTTTCACAATGAGTGTGTATAATACTGTTACTAAGTGTTCCTGGGTAATTCCTGCCCATAGGAGCTGGACCAGATTACATTCTACTTGTTGCGCCGCTGCTGGTCCCGTCGGTAGCTAGTAAGGATCACGCTCGTGTCCGCGGTCAGTTCATTTTCCAGTAGCCCTGGACAACCAGCTTGGCACTGGCTCAGTGACTCTCATCTCTCCCCTTTGCGGCTGTCCATGGCTCGTCTCTGTCTGCTTCCACGCTGCCGGCGCCACACTCTGCCACCTCGCGCAACACAAAGCATGGCCACCAACAGTCTGTGCGCGGCGTTAGACAACTGTAAACCTATTTTAGATTGCGTGTCGGGCTTGCAAATGCAAACAACCTACTTTATTTTTTGAGATTCAAACTGAAAATAATTAAATTTCGAAAGCAACACCAGTTAATGGAAACAAAATAATGAAATATATGAAAATTAATGAATACCTCGCACCATAGCAACTTCTTAAAGGCTTTATAAACGGGTACTGTAATTTTTTGGGTTACCAGTTACCTTTAAATTTCCAATTTAAAAACGGTAAAATACCGGAATGGAACCATTTAAAATTAATTAAAATTATGGAAAAAGGTTTTTATCCGAATAATAATGTAGCATTCAAAGTGAGAACCATAAAACTAAGTTATGCGAATTTTTTGACTAAAATAGTTAAAGTATAAAATATTAATTACAAGACTTTTAATGATGATAAAATACAAGTGTGAAAATTTAGTTCATTATGACCTTACATCATATTATCAGCTGATACTATTATATTACTTAAAAACGTTGTTTCACACAAAAAACTCTGATATGTTGGGGAGGGTAGGTGTCAAATCTATAATGGTACTAACTTGTGCTTTTGGGTGTAGTAAAACATCAATTATCTGTGTTGTGGTACTAATACTTGTGTTAAATGATTGAGTACTGTCGATTGACTAGTGTATTCTTTCACTTTAATGCCCAGTGCCACAGCACAATACATAAAGAACAAAACTGTCATAATCTGTATGAAATATTGTATGTATTTATTATTTATTAACTGACTGAAAGTTCCGGTGACAAAACACACAACAACCAGACATAAACCTATACACACATTTAAATTATTAAATTTTACTCTATTTTTTTTTTAAATTCTAGTTATGTTATAACAGATGGTTTCTATTATCACGGACTCAATTCTGTTATAATGCCAAATCACTTCGATTAGTTAAAAAAAATAATTACAAATAGTTAATATATTATTCTCAAGTAAGCAAAGGGAATACTTTATGTGTGCTGATTCAAAGGTGCACTGACTGCTATCAATTTAAATCAAAACACATATACATAGGTATATAAGATTATTAAGGCTATGCGTTCTCAGTGGTTCGTCAAATGTACTACTGGGTCGGCAACATTATAGTAAATTACAGATGTTAACTCAATATGATTACAAATACTCTAGTAGTTATAAGGTGATTACAGATACCATCCATTTCATCTATAAAATTAACAAAACATTTGGTTATGGTTAATTACAAAAAAAATATTGTCTACTGTTTGGGGTCTGTGAGAATGAAATAATTACGTAAATTATTACGTAATTAAGTTCAAAATTTAAAAGGTATTATGGGTACGGCTATCAAATTGGGTTACGGATGATTTAGTTTCGTCTTTAACTTTTTACGGAAATCGAAGAATTCGACGATCAATTGGGGAGAACGACCAACCTCAGTATGATGTGACACCAGGGTATAACAACGTTGAAGGTTTCCTCGGATGGACTCTTGGTCTGCGTAGGTCAGAAATTGCGACTGCTAACTTTTGGAACATCCTTCCTTCAGGACTTGCAGTTTCTGGATCGGCCACGTTGGTGCGATATGACCAGATGTTCTCCGCATCCGCAATATTCTCGATATCAGTTACTTCTTAGAAGTCTGCAAGTTGGACATACTTCCTTCGGGTAGATAGACTAGCGTAGAATCTACTGAGTTTGTTAAACGACTTTGTCATCGATTAGCTAGTTGCTGCTGTATAGAAACTAACAGCTTTGGTAACTTCTATTGAAGTTGACGACTACCTCTTATTATAACATAGTAGTATGCTTATAGACAGCCATTCCGTTGAGTTAGGAATGTGTCAGTAATTCTTCTTAACAAATGTAACTTGCAGAAATAATATCTGTCAATACAGATATTTGTCCAATATTAATATAGAGGCTTCCACTACTTTCTAATATTCTTCATAGGCCTATGTAATGGCTCGTCCAGCTTATTCACATCATCCCTGAAATAATACTATTTCAAACCTAATTTTATATTTTAGCTTTATTTTTATTTTTTAAACAATCAACAATCCAGGGCCAAAAGAAAAAAAAATACTATAGAATATTACATTAAGCTAATCATACAGAAAAACGTTATATTGAAGGTAAGGCAAAGAATAAATAAAATAATAAGAATTAATTTGTAACATTGATACTTCTATGAAAAATCAAATATTTGCCTTTACAGTGTGCTCCAAGAAATGATTTACGCTGTCCCTAAGACTTATTCACAACAGTAATCGAGTGCATGGCAGGGGTTCCGATAATGAGTGCCTACAGTAAGCTCGAGCAAATCAATTACACGGAAATACTACAATAGAAAAAAAACATGAAATTAAAACACAGTATAGAGGGTGGCAGCCAAAACAAACAATACTAAATCAGCAGAATGTAATGGTATCGCCATCAGATACTGCGTACAAATACATTAAGAAAACTTACTTGTGCCCTTTGCTGCATCATTTTCACAACTATTGCACTGCTTGAAAATGTACACCATGGGCTGCACCCTTTAAATAGTAGCAGCTCAGAATATAACTGCACGTGTCCCAGGCTGTTTTTTCCTGGGGGGAGGGGCGAATCAAGCAGAACACAAGGGGAAGGAGCGTGGGGAAAACAAAGGGCCACAGCTGTACAAGGTCAACTATCTCCGTAGTGGTGTGGGACAGAATCGTCCCCCACGCGCCGGTGCAATATCAGCAGGTATTTAAAGATACTGATGTTCCTGTGGTTTGTATTTTACTAGCATATAGCAGTCACATGCGAAGTATGTGTTTAACATTTGCAAAACAAAATGCTGTTACCTTATATATATATATAATACATTAATATTATTCAGTATAAATTTTCCTGAAAATGATTATTTCTTGTATGAATAATGAAAATTATATTATTAAAGTGAAACTACTTTGCTTAGGGGGTAAAATTTTTCGAGCGTTACAAAAATTCTAATCGCATGAGTGGAAATAGCTAGGTATCTGAGGGGCATGGCCCTCACATTCGATTACGGGCCCTGGACCCAGGATCTATGAAGGGGGGGGGGGGCCAATTTTACTATCACGTGCTACATTATAATTGCATGGTTATTTATTACCTATACTCTTTTCAGAATGTTATTTAAACGGAAAATACAGGTTATAATTATGGTTACTATTTTATAAGTACAAACTAAGCATTTTTTTTATAAAATATTCAATATGTTTCTCTAGTTTGTAAAAAATTATAATAGTGTTACGATTATTATTAAAATTAAAAATAATAATAATTCGTCGTGTGGGAAACTACCGGGTTCGTAAATGGATAGCCCAATTAGAGATTTTCCTTCACAGTTTTATTTATTGCCAATATTTACGTCACTAACAAATAATCTAATAAAATTGCCTAATAATCAATTACACTTAGAAATGTTCATTCCCCAGTCACATAGTTTTTACACACCGCACACCTCGCTGGGCCGCACCTCTGGCGCAACTCTCGCCGCAGCACCCCTCGTAGACCTCCATCACCGCACTCCGCCACCGCCGTCGCACTTCCCTTCGCCGAGGTTCCGCTCGACGTTTCGCTCGACGCTTCGCTCGGAACTTCGCACGGGACTCTCGCTGCACTCGCGGCACTCTCGCGCAGACTCTCTCGCCCCGGAACTCCGCCGCGCCCGCGACACTATCGCCCGGAACTGAACTCTCTGCCCTGGAACCTTCGTCCAGGGACTTCGCCGCCCCCGTGGCACTATCGCCCGGAACTGAACTCTCTGCACTGGAACCTTCGTTCAGGGACTACGCCGCTCCGCCGCCCCCGTGGCACTATCACATCGTAACTGAACTCTCCGCCCTGGGACCTGGGACTTTCGTCCAGGGACTATGCCGCTCCGCCGCCCCCATGGCACTATCGCCCCGGAACTGAACTCTCCGCCCTGGAACCTTCATCCAGGGACTTCGCCGCCCCCGTGGCACTATCGCCTGGAACTGAACTCTCCGCCCTGGAACCTTTGTTCAGGGACTTCGCCGCTTCGCCGCGCCCGCGGCACTATTGCCTGGAACTGAACTCTCCGCCCTGGAACCTTCGTCCAAGGACTTCGCCGCGCCTGCGGCACTATCGCCCGGAACTGAACTCTCTGCACTGGGACCTTCGTCCAGGGACTACGCCGCTCCGCCGCCCCCGTGGCACTATCGCCCCGGAACTGAACTCTCCGCCCTGGAACCTTCGTCCAGATACTTCGCCGCTCCACCGCGCCCGCGGCACTATCGCCCGGAACTGAACTCTCTGCACCGGAACCTTCGTCCAGGGACTACGACGCTCCACCGCGCCCGCGGTACTATCGCCCGGAAATGAACTCTCCGCCCTGGAACCTTCGTCCAGGGACTTCGCCGCTCCGCCGCGCCTGCGGCACTATCGCCCGGAACTGAACTCACCGCCCTGGAACCTTCGTCCAGGGACTACGCCGCTCCACCGCCCCCATGGCACTATCGCCCCGGAACTGAACTCTCCGCCCTGGAACCTTCGTCCAGGGACTTCGCCGCCCCCGTGGCACTATCGCCCGGAACTGAACTCTCCGCCCTGGAACCTTCGTTCAGGGACTTCGCCGCTTCGCCGCGCCCGCGGCACTATTGCCTGGAACTGAACTCTCCGCCCTGGAACCTTCGTCCAGGGACTTCGCCGCGCCTGCGGTACTATCGCCCGGAACTGAACTCTCTGCACTGGGACCTTCGTCCAGGGACTACGCCGCTCCGCCGCCCCCGTGGCACTATCGCCCCGGAACTGAACTCTCCGCCCTGGAACCTTCGTCCAGATACTTCGCCGCTCCACCGCGCCCGCGGCACTATTGCCCGGAACTGAACTCTCTGCACTGGAACCTTCGTCCAGGGACTACGACGCTCCACCGCGCCCGCGGTACTATCGCCCGGAAATGAACTCTCCGCCCTGGAACCTTCGTCCAGGGACTTCGCCGCTCCGCCGCGCCTGCGGCACTATCGCCCGGAACTGAACTCACCGCCCTGGAACCTTCGTCCAGGAATTTCGCCGCTCTGCTGCGCCCGTGGCACTATCGCCCGGAAATGAACTCTCCGCCCTGGAACCTTCGTCCAGGGTCTTCGCCGCTCCACCGCGCCCACGTTACTATCGCCGGGAACTGAAATCACCACCCTGGAACCTTCGTCCAGGGACTACGCCGTTCCGCCGCCCGCGGCAATATCGCCCCGGAACTGAACTCTCTGCACTGGAACCTTCGTCCAGGGACTTCGCCGCTCCGCCGCGCCCGCGGCACTATCGCCCCGGAAACTTCGCCGCGGGAAAACACCCGACTTCTCACTCACTCCGAGGCCGGCATCCTGGGCTTATATAGGCCCAGGCGCCCTTCTAGAATTCACGAACGTGGCTGGGGCCAATCGCGTCATTCCGCGCCTACCCGACGCGAGAAATCTCTAGACATGCGTTGGCAGCTGCCAGGTGTCAGTTAAGTCGCTGAGATAAAGCGTTGCGCGGGTGCATTTGGATGGAGGGAGGGGAAGCGGCGACCCTTGTAATCTACCAGGCGCGCGCGGCACATCTCACGTTGCGGCAGCATTGTGACGTCAGTGGCCATGCGGGGCCGCCAGCCAGCTCTGTACCTGGATGCGCCGCGGCCTTGCTTACATTCGTAACAATAGTTTAACATTTAAAAATAAACAGGGCGGGGCTCGGGCCCGGGACCTGGACCCAGGGTCCACCCAGCCCCATCCTTGTGGGGGCCATGCTGAGGGGAAACCAGGAGAGTAGGAGAATAGTTAGGTAAGTGGTGGAGAGGAGACAGCAGGGAAAGGTAGCATACTTGTACTCTTGCGCTTTTGCGCTCTCGCAACTTTTATGTGTTCGGTTGTTTCTTGGGGGTGGACGTCACGCTGTCCCCACCCCAGGTCTATTGGCGCGGTCGGTGATCGCTGGAGCAGCCTTGAGCGGGCTCCACGT
This sequence comes from Bacillus rossius redtenbacheri, assembly GCF_032445375.1. Taxonomy (NCBI): domain Eukaryota; kingdom Metazoa; phylum Arthropoda; class Insecta; order Phasmatodea; family Bacillidae; genus Bacillus; species Bacillus rossius. The sequence goes on along the minus strand of NC_086339.1, from coordinate 44,168,524 downwards.
GGTGGCGTCAGGCTGTGGTTGAAGCCTGCCATGCTGCAGGGATAGACGGGTCATGGCGGTAGGGACCTGCCACCCCGACCTTAGGGAGTATTTGGGCAGAGGGCCACACAATGGGGTTTTAGCTTATTGTTGTGCACCGAACCATAGGCCATATTCGAAACAAAATATTGTTCTTTCATGTATGTATTATTAATTTAATTGTGTAAATCAGCATTGTTAAACAGTGTTATGTGAATATTGTTTTAGCTGTGTAACTATTTTTTTTTGCTGTTATAGAGCTATCATGATTTAGTTTGACTTGGGTGATTATTTATCACAAATTATTATTTAAATAACAAAATCTTAAACTGTATTATAGTTACTAGCTCACGAATGTTTATATATGTTTTAACTAAGATATGTCAATATTTTTAAATTCGAGTGAAATTGTGGGTGACTGTGACTCAACAAAATAGCATTGAATTAGATCCTGTTCATATCCCATTTGGCCACTTTCAAATGCCAGATACCTACCTAAGACTACACACGTCCATTATAATGATTTGTTAAGTTGCATAAACTATGTAATTATCAGCAAGCATCAAGTTTAAGAATTATTTAAAATCAAAGTTTGTTTTAAATGTATGATAACAAATTTTTATTACAATTTTTTTATTCAAAGACACTAAAATTTATTTATTCGTCTGAAAAGAGTTATTTCATTTGAGATCATACCCCTGTCCTTAATATTATAAATTATTATTTTCTTGTTCTGTTAAACATAAAGGTAATTTATCTCTATCTATAACTAATAAGCAATAAGATTAATTTCTGTCGCACGTGGACTCCATGCATACATTTTTATATTATACTGGAAGTTATTACATTATATAATATACTAATTGATACAACCACACTTCACTACAGAAGTCTGAATGGAGAATGTTTTTGCTTTAATATGTAGATGCTCACAGTGTGCCAGAAATTAGGTATTTCGGCTCGTTTTATTTTAAATTGTTATTATAATTTTAAGTTATTTTTGGAAACTTTATTTTCTATATAATTTAGTTACGAAAGGGTGATTAACACTTTGTTAGGCTGGTGTACGCTACTTAGGTAAACTTTGCGCCAGTGGACCGAAGCACATTTTCTCAGGGACCAATCTGATCTTTTGCAAGTCTAAGACGTCGTTGGCAGCCCGTTTGACATTTCTCCCGCTTACAGTCACGTTCCCGGCCTGTAACATTATTTCCCTGCATGACTAAATTTGCCTACAACAGCTCTGGACGAGTTGTTACCACTTCTCAGAGACGAGCGTAGAAACCGTCACGCATACATCTTAGGTTCACTCCTAGAAAGTCACGTTAGGAGACTCGTTCCCAGCCTCGTTGCGTTTTTTCTCCACCCCCACAGCTTTCCACCTTGTTTCTGAGAATTTAGCCCAGGATCATTGCCCTGACGTGAACCCCGCCAGGCAGCGGCCGACTTCAAGGACGATTTGCCACATAAAAAATACATGCAAATATGGACCACCCACGTCATCTAGTGACAGAAACTGTTACTTCTGCTCTTGTCACCAGCGAGTGGAGCTGACGCCCGCGACACCTAGTGGCGATTTTGCTAACCTCCTTCTTTCCTTTCCCTTTAGGCCGCCAGATAGCAGCACCGCTGCGCCATAAAGCCCTATGATTCCTCCTCGCGTCCTGTAAAAGTCGATCCTATGTAGCTTTCTGTGCCCGCCGGTAGAGAGCGCGGCAGTCGCTCTTCGGCGCAAACAACTGAAGTCGTGGTTACGACCACCTCGGTCACCTCCGGAAGTTTTCGGCCCAGAGCCGAACCTTCCTCCTCTTTTTCCCTAGGGCCGACCGCTCGTTTTAATTAGGAGTTTTGTCCGCCATCGCGGCACTCTGACTTCGGCTACTTACCGCGTCATCTCGGCACTCTGACTTCGGCTACTTACCGCGTCATCTCGGCGTCCCCTCTGTTAAGAGGCTTTTTCGCGGCAATGACGAACTCTTTCGAATAAGGAATATAGTCCTGTGATCCCAGCTTCAAAATTGAGTAGTGGCCAGTCAGTCATAGTAATTAGAAAACAAGTCATGTTTTAGTTTAAAGTTTATTAATTTTGTTATCTTCCTAAATTATGATTTCTGCCGCGTCATCCCCGCAATTCTCGGTCCGCGCCTTTCGGATGTCGGCGCGAGACATTTCCTCAGTCCAGGAGCGACACCCTGTTTGGTGAGTACTTCGGCCTATTTTTCCTCCCCGAATTCCCGTTTGTTGGCCTCTTCGCGCCTAATGTGTTTGACTGTCTGGAAGCAGGTCTAATTCGTTGGAATTTGGCTTGTGTTTCAGACAGGGTCCAACATTTTGGCGCCGAAATTGCACCCATCATGTTGTCCAGGACCTCGAGCTTCGAGTCTCTTTAAGAAGAGCTTCTTCCCGGCCAGATATCCAACTTTGAAGCCCCGGGTGATATTTAAAATATAACTTCTCCCTACAACCAACGAAAGAACTTATCTTAATACCAGCGAGCAGTGCCATAGAGAACTTAACAAATAAGAATATATGAAATTGTTACAGTAATGAGTGGACGAACCTAACCTGCTATAAAATGTCATTTTTTTTTGTTAAAAGTATAGTATAACGTGTGTTAATAATATCGGGCCGGCCCTCCTTTTTGTAACTTATTAATACCATTTTATTGTGAAATCAAAACAAAGGGAAAACAGATTTATTTAATTATGTTTAAATAAAACAGGAAACCTATAAACCAACCATATTATGTAGTGAGTTATTTATTTATCATTTACCTATATCTATTTAAACGATCCTCTAGCTCCCAAGTTGCTTGTGTGCAGGGAGTATCAAATAGTCTTGTTCACCACCTCGTGCCACCTCTGGTAATACTTGTATTTTTCTTTATAATTTTGCTCAGCGGTTTCCTAGGCATTTTTTATTAAATTAAAATAATATAATTTTAGGGCACGAGGGGTATATCAACAGTACATTAACACACACACCACACCACCAAAATATTAAACATGATCGAACAAACAGACATGCACAAGCACATGCACAGGCACGTGCACACTTGTGCACACACATGCACACATGTGCACACTAACACGCACATGCACACAGACACCTATACAGCTATTAAAATACCAAATTATTTCTTAAGTGTAAACACTTTTTTTTGAAAATATTTTACACTGTAAGATTGCAATAATAAATTGTCAATTTTCTAAAGTAAAGTATTTGTATATTTTAGTAAGTAGTCTGCACCAATATGTAACAATTCCAATTTTGGTGCATTCCACTTAATATTTGTTTACAGTAAACTTACTTTATTACGTATAATTATTTGGAAAATCTTTCTCTTTTTACAGGTAGTCAAAATTCCTGCTGTGGAGACACTGTTCTTGCCAGGACCTTGTGCAACTAACGTTGGTGAATCAAGTGAATTTATGAAACCTGAATATATACGAGAAGATTATACTCTGGCATCAACTGCTACGGGCAGTTTTGAATTTAATTCTGAAATTTGCATCAAGGTGTCAACAGATTGCAAGTGCCTGAATCATCAGCAGCAATTTAATTCACCAGGCAAACAAGAAAGTGATGATCCAGTAATGACGGGACAGAAACCAGCAACAGCTCTCTCATTGTCTCACATGCGTAATATTTGTGAAGAATCACTTATGCAGAAAACTTCCCAGGCATGTGATAACGAACATCAGTCTGTCATTCATAGCTTAAAACATAAAATTGCCAGAACCTTAAACTGCAAGAAGTGCTGCCATTATTTAAATAAAAAAAATTGTCCAGTAGAAAACAAATGCTCACATACAGAGAAGCATCCCTTTAAATGTGAACTGTGTAGTAAATCATTTAAAGAAAAACGATATCTTTTTCCGCATATGAGAAGGCATACAGAGGAGCGTCCTTTTAACTGCAAAGTGTGCGGTAGTTCATTCAGTGAAAAAACAACTCTAAATCGCCACAACAGATCACATACAGAAGAGCATGTCTTTAAGTGTAAACTATGTGATAAATCATTTTTTCGTAAAGTACATTTGATTGAACACAACAGATCACATTCTGGTGAGCGTCCTTTCAAGTGTGAACTATGTGGTAAGTCATTTTGTCGCAAAGGACATTTGGTTGAACACAACAGATTACATTCTGGGGAGCGTCGTTTCAAGTGTGAACTATGTGGTAAGTCATTTTGTCGCAAAGGAAATTTGGTTGAACACAACAGATTACATTCTGGAGAACGTCCTTTCAAGTGTGAACTATGTGTAAAGGCATTTTGTCACAAAGGAGATTTGATTAAACACAACAGATTACATTCTGGGGAGCATCCCTTCAAGTGCAAACTGTGTAGTAAGTCGTTTTTACGAAAAGTAGATCTTACTGTACACAACAGAGTGCATTTAGGGCAACGTCCATTTAAGTGTGAACTGTGTAGTAAATCATTTAAAGAAAAACGATATCTTGTTCCGCATATGAGAATGCATACAGGGGAGCGTCCTTTTAAGTGCAATGTGTGCTGCAGTTCATTCAGTAAAAAAGCAACTCTAAATCGCCACAACATATCACATACAGAAGAGCATGTCTTTAAGTGTAAACTATGTGATAAATCATTTTCTCGTGAAGTTTATTTGATTGAACACAACAGATCACATTCTGGTGAGCGTCCTTTCAAGTGTGAACTATGTGGTAAGTCATTTTTTCGCAAAGGAAATTTGGTTGAACACAACATATTACATTCTGGGGAGCGTCGTTTCAAGTGTGAACTATGTGGTAAGTCATTTCGTCGCAAAGGACATTTGGTTGAACACAACAGATTTCATTCTGGGGAGCGTCCTTTCGAGTGTGAACTATGTGGTAAGTCATTTTGTCGCAAAGGAGATTTGGTTAAACACATCAGATCACATTCTGAGGAGCGTCGTTTCAGGTGTGAACTGTGTAGTAAATCATTTTATAATAAATATTATCTTGTTAGGCATATCAGGATGCATACGAGGGAGCGTCCTTTTAAATGAAATGTGTGAAGTACGTTTGGTTGAACACAACAGATTACATTCTGGGGAGCGTCGTTTCAAGTGTGAACTATGTGGTAAGTCATTTCGTCGCAAAGGACATTTGGTTGAACACAACAGATTTCATTCTGGGGAGCGTCCTTTCGAGTGTGAACTATGTGGTAAGTCATTTTGTCGCAAAGGAGATTTGGTTAAACACATCAGATCACATTCTGAGGAGCGTCGTTTCAGGTGTGAACTGTGTAGTAAATCATTTTATAATAAATATTATCTTGTTAGGCATATCAGGATGCATACGAGGGAGCGTCCTTTTAAATGAAATGTGTGAAGTACGTTTGGTTGAACACAACAGATTACATTCTGGGGAGCATCGTTTCAACTGTGAACTATGTGGTAAGTAATTTTTTCGAAAAAGAGATCTTATTGTGCACAACAGATTATATTCTGGAGGTGTTCCATTTAAGTGTGAACTATGTGAAAAGTAATTTTGTTTCAAAGGAGATTTGATTAAATACAACATATTACATTCTGGGGAGCATCCTTTCCAGTGTGAACTGTGTAGTAAATCATTTAATAAAAAATGTTATCTTGATAGGCATATCAGGATGCATACGGGAGAGCGTCCTTTTAAATGATATGTGTGCTGCATTACATTAAAAAAAAATATTCACCTAGTTCTCCTTTCTCAACAGCAGAAGTTTTTTTTAATTTTATTTTTTTAGTGTAACGTGTCTTTAAGTTTGAAATATATGCTAAAATATTTTGTTGTAAAGGATATTTGATTAAACACAGATTGCATTCAGGGTTGCATCCCTTCAAGTGTTAGCTATGTAATAAGTCATTAATTCGAAAAAAAGTGTTTGTTTAACAAAACAGATTGCATTACCAGTAGCATCACTCAGGTTTTAGTATGCAATTAGTCATTTAGATATAGAATTGGTCTTGTTAGACACGAAAGAACTTATTCTGGTAAGCGGCCCTTTAAATGTGTCTTGTGTAGTCAATCATTTAATTAAAAATATAATGTAACTATACACATCAAATATCATACACAATAGCATCAGTATGCTATTAATGTAAACCATGCAGTATAACAAAGTCCCTTTTAATTAATGCATAATGCAGCTCATAAGTGTGATATGCCAATTCAGGCTCTTTATCTTAAACCATGTTCTCATGTTTAGTTTGTGGGGCAGTGTGTATATGGCTTTGTCTACATGTGTCATTTCAGCTGGCTTCAGGTGAGTAAAGTGTGGCGTTCTCCCTCTTATCTGCTGCCAGTCCCTCCATACTGTGTGGGGAGTGAGTCGATGTTGCAATACAGCCGAGGGTAACTTATAGCTATTCAAAAATACAAGTTAAATTTAGCTGATAGCTATACAAATATGGAGGTTAATTTTAGCTAAAGTGTGATTGGCTGTACTTCAACTGTGTGATGCTCAGAAACTAGGCAATCGTAACATGCCTCCATATCTATATTGAAGCGTACAGTGATTGTATCTTAATCAGAGAATGTTTCAAACCCGCCAACAAAGTTAAATAGACACAGCAAGTTAAAAAGAGTGTTATCTTCTGTAGGGTTACCGGGTAGCTACCAATTATACTGTGGTTACTAGAAAACGCATGCAAAGAGACAACTTTTATCGCCATATTGAAAACAATGACTCGCGGATTAAGAATTAAACTATGTAACACAAAATGTTCTCCAATATTAACATCCAATCAAAAATATTACTTTCAAATATCATGCCTAACACTGTGTCCCACTCAGACCACACCTGCTAGCTATGGCCTGAATTTCGCACTAATAAACCCATAAAAAATGCATCGGGAATTGTAGGTAGTCTGGAGTAAAGCTATGTCTATTACCTTAAATGATTAGAAATTCTGAAGGGTGATTCTCAAATAAAAGAATTTGAATATTTTTTTTTGGCTTTTATTCCACTCACGAAAAAAACATGTTTTTTTTACAAGATATCTCGGCATGAAAATATTAATCACTTTTGCTGATCACTACTCACAGTCCTGAGACTTCACTAAATAATGTCCCTTACGACTTAATCTAGGTACGATGAAACCCGGGATACTATGTCCCTGTGGACCAACGGACCACCCGGGCTGCTCCACATGCTTGGGACCTAATTTCTAGCTCAACCACCCAAAATTTTAAAAGAAATCTACATTAAAACTTAACAGCAGCTTGTCCTCGGCACCCAGACGTGAAGTTATCTGTCCTAGGTTCTCCTCAACGGTTTTTTTTGGGGAGCCGTCATTCCCGCACGTCCTTTCGGTACAGTACTCGAGCAATGGCTAAACACAAAGAGGCTATGTGACCGCCCGCCACTTCATACCTTCTTATTCCTTTCTCAAAACTCACATGATACAACAACGGCCTGAAAATGTACTGGTTAATTGTCGGTTAAGAAAATTAAACAAAAAAAAAAAAGCACAGGCGGAACTTCGGAGACGAACATTCAAATTTATTTTTTTTTACACTCAAAAAACACGTTGGGTGTATATGTGGATCTTTTTAGGAATCTTAAAAATAGCATCACAGGAATCTGGTTACTGATCAGTCATTGCTTTAATTTAAATTTAAAATTTCTTATTCTTTTTTGAGATGCAAGTAGTTATTTTTTCTTTTGGTTATTGCGAAATTATAACTTTAAACTTACATGGTCTTTGTAGTACAATAGTTAAACCAATGTGAAATTATAAATAGCTATACTTTGGGCAGCCAAACATCTACCTAGTAGCTATACTTAAGGTATTTATCATTAAATTTAACAATTAATTTAATTTAAGCTTAATGATGACATTTTGATTATCTATAATTATTAATTATATTCCAAATTAGAATTAAAATTAAAGTTTATTTTTTCTTTTCTTTGTATTCTCTCAAATGTAATTTTTTTAGTAAGTTTACACATACTGTTAATAGATTTGTAGAGCTTACAATTTTATATATACTTGTTACAATTTTGTTTGTGAACTTATCTGCCCGCGAGCGCTAAGTGTAGAGGGAAGAGACGCGATGGGAGAGAGGGCGGATGGAGACGCTCCCTGAGAAATGGAGCCCGAAAAATAGTGCTCAGTGCGGGTTTCGTGGTTGCTGTCCGTCACTGGAACCGTACAGCTAAAAAAAAGTTCACACAGTGATAAGAAAAGGTTGGGGTTAAAAGGTAGAAGTTAGGGGCCGCGAAGGGCTTGAAAAATGGGTCAAAAGGTGCGGAGTTGTAGGTACTACTCACCAGAATGTGGGTGGAGACGCAGAAGCAGTAGACCGAAGAACTAACACACCACGAGTGGAATAGAAGAGCAGAGGGACTGATCCTTTAATTCCGTGACTACATTTCCGCAGCAGACAGAACTTCTCTGTCGCGAGAGACACAGTAGAACGCAGAAGAGCTGGTGGCGGTTCCACATGCAAATCCAGATGGAGTTCTCCCCGACGACTCCTGGCGAAGGTCGGAAGAGTCATCTAGTCAAGGAGCCTTGACGGCATCAGAAAGGAATGTAGAGAAAACAAAAGTGGGCGGAGCTACGAGAACTAGAGAGGAGTAACTGCTTCGCGAGTGGTCAGTGGCCCCGGTGTCAGGGGCACAAACAAAACGATACTTTGACATGGTCCGGCCGGTAATTTGCGCGGGTGCCGATAGGTAGCGCACAGGGATGCAGCAGTAGAGTGTGGAGCCTGTAGGATGGGGCTTTGGGAGAAGCTGATACCTAGCGGGAAGAGAAGGAGTTAAGCAGAACTTAGTTCTAAAGTGGACCTATAGATCGTGCATGTGGGCAGCCTACGCCTGGAGAAGCCTGGGTGTGCGATATCACCCGGTAAGAAGGTGGCTAGAGATTGGAGATCTGTAGGAGGGGGGTTTCATTGCTCCCGGTACGAGTTCTCAGAAAGACAGCGAAAAACTGAGAGGATGCAGGGTGTGCTTGCGCTGTGCAACGCACACACCCAATTCCAGGCGTGCTCCAGGAGCACTAAAACAGGAGCTGCGCACCTGACCAAAATTGCATACTCAACGGTCGTCCATGACAAGGCACGCTGAGGTTGGCTGTAGCCCCGATACGGACAGTTAGCAGAATACATGGTTGTCAGTAGAAATTACACGCCGGTTCGTGCAAAGAAGCGAGGAGAATCGGACAGCTAAATCTGTGTGGAACCGTAGCGTATCAGGCCAAAGTGCTGAGTCACAGTCTTAACCCCACAGGATAAAGTTTAAGTTGAGAGGGTACAGTAGGAGGAAAAATATTAAACCTGGCCCTCTAAATACGGTCAAAAATCAATATAAAAATAGTGCCGAGAAAGCACTGTTGGACGGCACGCCACCATGCAGGGAACAAGCAGTCCTGTGACCTCAACAACCAACCACAGCACAAGACAGTACATAAACACTACAGTATTCAAATTTCTCAACCCACACAGTGAGGCTTTTCCTGAAAAAATCAAACACGAAAAATTATGTCTTTCCTTATTGGCTAATGCAACGTAATAAAATGACCGTATCTTCTACAGAAGGACATGTGCCGTATTTTCCATCATAAGATTACATACAGAATTTTCCATAAAACCTCTAATCCTGAAAAAAGTCATAAATTCGGCGCCGTCATCTTGTGCAACGTTTCTTGTTCTCTCTTTTATCAACAAAATATACAGTGCCTTAGCAACATGCTTATAGCTGTGATGTTGGCTTCCCTCATGTGTGCATGGCAAACACCAAAAACCTTGCCCCTGACCGGGTATTAAGTGCAAGAAAAACATGAAGTTTTTGAACCCAACAACTCTAACCAAAACTCACCTAACCCCTGCAGTCGATGTTCTTGTGAGGGCTGTCTCTTCAAAAACAAAAGATAATGATATTAGCAATTGTGTTGTGGATAAAAAAATAATAACTTAATAGACATTTATTTAAATTTTCCCCAAATAACATTAAACACCGTTTGGATAACCTTATACCAAATCCTCACATTAATTAGTGTACAGGTTTTACACATATCATCCACTTAACCAGTCCAAACAAAATTCCCGGGCTTATGCTAAAGCTTAGTTGAGCAGAAATGCAAATAGTTCATTGATTAAAATTTAATATACTAAAACTATATTAAATCTTGAATATATTTTACCTTAAATACAGAAATACTCTGTGTGTGCAATACAAGATTGAAGCCATAATTTAAAATACAAATCTAAGATACATATTTATATTACAAAGTCTTGTGAAACTACAAAAGTAGTATCAACAGTTTAATACTTTAATAATGCAAGCCCACCAACACTTAAAAGTCCTAGTTCTTTTTCTGCAGATCGTAGTACAGGTCAGTATTATTTGTTTTGTGCAGTCTTTTCTCTCCCAAAGCCTATTACTTCTACTTGAAGTGTTTTTCAACGCAGTATTGCCGCGGAGCAAGTTAACTCAGACGAAAAACTATCTTAAAAACGGCTGATAAATAAATCATGCTACCACTCAAAACTGAAGGCATAGTGCTCTCTCTTGCCTTCTGCATATTACAGCGGCACTCCTCGCATTTCACTAGACAGCCCCGCCTTAAAAAAAACATGTTAACTGTAACCCTATTTTAGATTGCGTGTCGATCTTGCAAATGCAAACAATCTACTTGAATATATTATAGATGTAAACTGAAAATTAATTAAATTACTAAAGTAACATCAGTTAATGAAACCAAAATACTGAAATATATATGTTAAATTTAATGAAAACCTTGCATCATAGCAAACGAGAAGGCTTTATAAACAGGAGCAATATTTTTTTGAGGTACCTGGTATTTCATAAATTAAAAAAAAAACAACTATACAAACGTAAAATACCGGAATAAAAAATCACGGCCTAGCATCATAGTCGTGGCCGAACATTTATAGCCTAAGGACGTGTGCGTGCGTTGTACTTGGCATATTGGATCCATTGCTCTTGCACTTCTATATTGACATACACACACCTCACCACCTCACACACCTCACCACACACACACACATCTCCACTATACACCACCACACACACCTCACCACACACACACATCTCCACTATACACCACCACACACATACCACACCATCACAGAAATCAAACCACCACACAACAAATTAAAAACAACACATACATAATGACACACACACACTACACACAGAGAGTTATATATACACAGATAAATATTTAAACCCCATTCCTATTTGAAAATTTCCTATTCCATACCTGTTAACAAACACCCTTGGAAGTTGATTTTTGTAAAATTATTGTAGGGGATTCTCAGAACGCATATGGAACAACCGTGCCAAATTTTTAGTTTGTAGGTATTATGTTTCCAGGGAAGTGGTGAGTGATATTTTGCTTTATATTTATATTTTCTAAACAATCAGAATCAGTTAGAATATGTATCTTTTTTTTGTCAGTTTCAATGTAACTGTTTTTATTTATTGTACTTAATTGTAGTATTTGTATTATAAATGAATTTTTTTAGGGAACAAGTTATAATTATGTCATCCTCAAATATTCTTTGTACATTTACAAGTTAATATTTATGTAACACTACTTGTTTGTTCAGTAGGTAGCTAGAAAAATTCTTAGCATCTGTTTTCTAATGACATTTTTGTAGTAGATATTTTAGTCCAAGGCAATGTAATCTACTTAATGTGATATTTTAAGCTGGGTTGCTTTATGTTAGTTTGTATTTGTGCTTCGTTTAATGAGATTTTTGCTCGTGGCAGCAGAGTAGGTATTTTTTTTTTTTACTGTTTTCTGTTTGCTAATATAGATTTTTTCTATTATGTGTAATCTTTTTATTGTAAAAACTTAATATACCTGTGCAAGAGGCCCTCTGTTTGCAAAATATCTCTACCCCATTTTCCTACTCACTATTTCATTATGTAATTATTTGAGCATATGCCTGGTTGAGTGTGGACTAGATATTAAGTATGAAGGATATGTACTGGATCACATTCCCAAAACTGCCTTGAGGAAAGTGCAGGAGAGTGGTCAGTGGAGAACCATAGAGTAACTGAGATTATTGCTCGGACAATGTAGTGGATGCTGGATATAATTCTGTAAATGTATTAGGCAGATTTCATTATAAACATAACAAAATTTTTCTAAAGAATCTTTAAATTAAATTATACCTTAAGGGTGAAACAAATAAAAAAGCCTTGCAAAAATTAATTTATTATGTAAATGTGTTTGAAACTAGTACTGTATTATTTAAAATAACAAATGTACACAGTTTAAAATAAAGGTATTTTTGTCACTGAAGTGTTTTAATAGCCTTAAAATTGGGCAATATTTAAAGTAGAGAGCATAGGTACATACCACAAACGGAATAGCATCACCCATTTTTCGCAAAGAAGTAAGTTTTACATTAACATGATTCATATGTGCACTAACTTTTAAGAGAGAGCTTAATGTATGTGTCTTTAAAAGCAGTTTATTCACATGTATTTGGTTATTGCTAAAAAAAAAAAATTTTCCAGCCTTTCATTCATATTCATTCATATTCATTCATATTCATTCGTCGGTTTTAAAATAAATGCTTCTTTTAAACTCTAAATTTACTGGATAAAAGATTGTGTGTCAAGTACAGGCGCAGTAGTCTGAAGCATGCAAATTAGCAAAGAAGGGTGGAAATTGTCTAAACAGCCAAGTATATCTATAAACTGCAACTAAAACAACTCAAAACAGCTACCGTTTTTAGGAAAAATTCAGTTTTTTGTGGAAAAAATATCACCATTTGGGCGAAAAATTCCCTTCTTGAGCAAGAAAATCCAGATTTAATCAACAAAGCTACTATCTAAAAAATTCCACAAACAGACCCCATTCGTTCGAGTGAGGATTGAGGCATATCATGGTGTTTATATCATGGCGTTTACAAACTATGAAAACCAAGAAATCCGGCTAAAAAGCACGGCTTTTACAGAACCGGGAACCGACGGATAAACGCCGAGAACTTTTAGATAATGTTGGGAATTGTTAGTTGTGTTGGCTATGCTTTCTTCTTTAAGGCGGTAGAGTAATAGCCTTTAATTATTGTTTGCCGTTATAGTCACAAGACCAACATCAAACTTCTTTGTGAGAAATAACAAGTTGCTGGAATCACACTAGTACAACACGTAGGATACGATGCAACAAAAAAATTCCTACGAGTTGTACTTCTGTGATTCCAGCAACTTGTTTTTTCTCATAAAGAAGTCAACCCATGGAGAAAGATGATTGCTTGAGCTTTAAGGATAAGTGTCGCCTGTGGAAGTTAAAACGGTAAAGTGGAAGGGACAGTTGTGCTTCATATTTTTTTTTGTTTATTGTCATATTTATTTTATAAAATAGTTACGATTTTAATAATTAATTGCAAGTATTTATCATATACATATTTTATTTAAGTTTATACTCTGTACATTTGAGCCTTTATTTCAATAAAACACTGCCAGAAATGGTAAATTATGGATTTAATAATAGTTTTTTTTTAAATTTAATAATTACTTTTGGTCCGGAAATTAGGCATTTCGACACCTTTTTTAAATTTTTATTATAATTTTAAATTAATTTTGGAAATTTTATTTTTCTTTTTATCTGGTTGCTAAAGGGGGGATTAACTCTTTGTTAGGCCGGTGTATGCCACATGTTTAAACTTTGTGCCAGTGGACTGAAGCACCTTCTCAGGGGCCTATCTGATATTTTGCTAGTCTAATGTGGACGTTGGCAGGCCGGTTGAAATTTCTCTCGCCTGCAGTCACGTCCCGGGTTTGTAATGTTAATTCCCTGCATGACAGGACATTCTCCCTGGTCCTACAGAGACGTCCACGACATCTAGCGGCAGAAAATGTACCCGCGGGCCTGGTCGCCAGCGTGTAGAGCACACCCTCGTGACACCTGGTGGCAAGTCAGCTCACCGCCTCAGTTAGTTCTCCTTTACGCCACTAGAAAGCAGCGCCGCGGCGCCATAAGGCACTATGCTTTCTTCTCGCGGCCTGTAGAAGTCGATTGTTTGTTGCCTTCTGTTCTGGCCGGTAGAGAGCGCGCATGTCGTGATTTTGTCACGACCGCCTCGGACTCCTTCGCATGTTTTCGGCCCTGAGCCGAACCTTCCCCCTTTTTTTTCCTAGGGCCGACCGCCCGATTTAATTAGAAGCTTTGACCGCCATCGCCGGCATTTAGTTCTCTGACCTCGGCTACTTACCACGTATTCTCGGCGTCCTCTGTGCAAAGAGGCTTTTCGCGGCAATGGCGAAATCGTGTGCACAAGAATGTAGTCAGCTTGCTTTAGGGATGTGATCCCAGTGGTACAGTAGCCAGTCAGATGTAGTATTTAGAAAAAGTCATGTTTAGTTAAAAAAAAATTATTTTTTTAATTTTCCTAAAATTTTGTTTCTTCCGTGTCATCCGCGGTATCTCGGTGCGCGCCATCCTGATGTCGGCGCGAGACACCTCGCGAGCCCTGATTCCACACCCTGTTTGACAGGGTCCAAGTTTCTGGGGAGACAAATTGCTCCCCGCATGATCTTCGGGACCTGCAGCTGATTTTCCCCTTAAGAAGAGTTTTCCTCTCGGTCCGACATCATCCTGGGAAGACCCGGGTGATATGAGCTATATATTCCACTTGCATAGAATGAACTAAATTCATTAAAAATATACCAGCGAGCAGTGCCTTAAGAACTTAATCCTCAAGAACATGTAGAATCAAGGAAAGTAATAATCCATGTAATCATTGGGCGAATCAAATTTTGTTGTAATACTTCAAATTTTTGTTGATGTAATCATTTGTTTGTTAAGGTGTGATATGTATTGTTTTAAATAATTTCGGGGCACCCCCTTAACTTTGTTACTTACTAAGATCTTTATTGTCATGTCGAAATAATGCGAAAACAAAACCTCTTCATAATAAACCAGGGAAACCTATAGACCAAATTATTTATATAGTGTATTTATTTATCATATACCTTCTTCTATATAACGATCCACAAACTCACAAGTTGCTTGTGTGCAGGGAGTGTGAAATTTGTCTTGTTCACCGCCTCGTGCCCCCTCTGGTAAATTTCTTTAATTTTCTTAATATTTTGCCCAGCAGTTTCCAAGGCCTTTTTATTAAATTAAAATAATATAATTTTAGGGCACGAGGGGCGTTACACTATATATTGTTAGTATTGAACTCGTGCAGTACTTTTGGAGTAGCAGTGTAAGACGATACAAGCGGCCATAGAAGTGTTCGGATTGGTGGCTTACTAAAACAAGTGCCAAACCAATATGTTTACTACCAAGAAGTGAAAACAGGGAAGAAATATTTATACTAGCTACTTCGTGTTCCACGCACGGTTGCGCAGAGAGTACTGTTAGGGCTCAGACGAGACTGTACAATCATCTGCCAACTGTTGTGGTTCCGAATAAGCAGAGAGTTGTTTTGGAAGCCAAGGAGAGCTGATATCGTAGTACTCAAGAATGCATTTCATGAAATTACGTCACAACACATTTTAAAAAGGGGACATAAAACAAAATTTCTTTTCTTTTCCATTCCTTACCTGGGCACTTACAAGCAGATTTAGACTTTCACGAAACGGCCTTCAACCTATACGTATTAATAATCAAGCCAACAGGTGAACATCTTGTTCTTGTGTTTTTATGTATATATAGATATAATTAACGTACAAATAAATATGCTTTTAAGTATGTAGGCCTCTATGGACAATCTATTGCTACGGACCCAGACATTCCGTGGAATAGTTTAACGGAAAATTAGGCTCCCAATGTTGGCATGTTGTTGCCATGTCTTCAATTGCGTTAGATACAGTTGTTTTCAAACGCCTTCTGGTGATATAATAATAAAAAAAACCAGCCAACAGCGACTGAAATTCAAATTTAAGATAAGAACGAGTCTTCTCGTTGTAGTGGCCAATAAACAAGGAAGACGTAGAAAAGTAGCGTCGTCCAGTCTAGTCTGCATGTCACTGAATCACCAAACTTTAACGTCTCTACTGTTAAACATTTCAACCAGTTTTATATTCAAACTGTTTACAGACTGAAATTTATTTTTTCTACACTCTTTGAAATTACTGTAAAATTTCGGACTTTTCAAATAAAAATACACCTAATATAAATGAATAGTTCTTCATATTTCAGATGGCTCTTCGTAGACACTACTACATCATTTTAACTCCCGATTTCTGTTTTTAGGGTAAATACACAAGCAGAAGAAATGTGTGTTTTTGCAGGAGTTAACAGGTTTTAGAATGTTTTGCTAGTATACCAAGTTTATTTTCATGGATATACGATTAATGTAGTGCCCATAAATTCACGAAGATAACCGAACATTGACAAAGATCCCTGGATAATCGTAAGCAGCGTTCTACGTAAACTTAAGGTGAAAATTTTTAACAGCGTAAGGGGTGTAAATTAAATGTATTTTCTTTTTTTTTGAAATCCAGTATCGCATCGACAGTCATTTCTCTGTTACTTGGACCGCTTTCATGGTCCGCGGAGCACTACGACAAGCCTGCTCGAGCGATTAGCTGTAACCGACCGCTCGCTAAGTGGCCATTGCGTGCGCTTAGCCGCGGTTTAAAACTTTTATAATCTCTGCAATGGAGGGTGGTTTTGAGGAGAAGGGGAAGGGGGTTGGTTTTCACCCTGCAGACAAGCCGCTTCAAGGCCGCAAAGGAAAAGAAGGGGAAACACTGTCAGCCATATGGGCGGCAACAAACATTGTGCGCGTTCCCCCGCGTCAGACACTGTTAGGATCCCACTGATAATTCACACAGGCTATTTAAGCCGATGGGCTAGTGGTGCGTTCTGGGCAATAAAATAGGGGGTCGCGTCTATTGGAGTCGGGAGTCTTTTACGACATTGGAACCCTCCTCTCGCAATCCTGTCTCTTCCCCTGTCCAGCCCACCCCTAATAACCGAAGCATTGATGGATCGCATGGCTTTTTGTCATTGTTATTCATTGGAGGACCCGCCTAGAAGCCTCGTCCTGGTCTTGCACGGCGGCCATCTGCAATCCCACGAGCCCGCATCTGCCTTCCCCCCTTCCCCCCTCCAAGTCCCCACCACAACAGCTACTCGTCACGTTCACAATACCGCTGCTCGTACAGGCTCGTCCAAACGTCACACAACACATGTCCTATACAACACAGTGGAATTATAATGTAAATATCAATTTTTAAATCATTTTCTTGTTATAAACCATGAATTATACAGATTTTTAGCATTACACAGTTTTATTTTAACATTTCAAACATGGATTAAATGTATGATTTTTTACCCCCCTCCAAAATACCTTCATTGGCGCATGCCTTACTTGATAATGATTACCACTGATTCGTGGGATCTGTAGGTGTTATGCGTGTTGCATTAGTGCCAGGCGTTGTAAAGTCTACAATTGGTAGACACTGTTATAAATATACCTAAGAATCCACGAATTAAACAAAATAGAAGGAAAAAGTAATGCAAAGAGATAAACCCACAAAACAAAATTGTTTTTAAATATAGAACTGTTGAAGATAAAGTAAATTACATTTAATGTACGTATATACATACAATCACTCGCTTCTCGGACACAGGTGAGAACTGATTGATACGCAGTGTGTATTCATGCTCTCCCACAGTTTTAGCTTCGTGCGAGCATTCGTGAGAAGAGACGTAACTGATATGCCGTAAGTAGCTTGGCTTCTGGGTTGTAGCCGTGTCCTTGGCGAATAATTCACCGACGTAACGGTCGACATTGCAGTCGCCATCAGGGAGCAGTTACCTAGTGGGTAACTGCTCCCTGATGATGGCGACTGCAATGTCGACCGAAATGTCGGTTGCCGTGTCCTTGGCGAATAATTCACCGACGTTTCGGTCGACATTGCTGTCGCCATCATCAGGGAGCAGTTAGGCTACCTACAGTAGGTAACTGCTCCGTGATGATGGCGACTGCAATGTCGACCGTTACGTCGGTGAATTATTCGCCAAGGACACGGCTACAACCCAGAAGCCAAGCTGCTTCAGACAATGTCCGTGAAAGCCTGCGAACATTATTTGTATGCCGTAAATTGGCAAGGCCTCGGCCCCACTCTTTCAGCGCGGAGGGAGGGGAAGCATCCGGCAGGTCGTCACAGAGGGCGCCACGAGGCGGCGAGCAGTTTCGCCGATGCAGACTTTACCTCTAGTATTGCCATTAAGAATTTTCCGCGGTGGCATGCCTGTTAAAATGTAGGAATCAATGCAAGAAGTACCAGGGCATGTCCGATAGGTGAGTTACTTAAAAACTAACGATTTTTACTCCACAAAAAAGTAGGTTGAAAAATGCCATTTTCGTGATGTTGGTGGGGTCAGGAAAGTGTAAATGCGGGCACAGGGCAACTTAAATCCAACAGACTAACGTCGAATGTACTTTTTATTAATTTCCTGTGCAAACAAAAATTAAAAATCTCAAGTAGGCCTACTCTTTAAATGAGTGTCATAGAGGTAAATGTCTGCAGTGTCTTTCTTTCAGCGTCCTGACAGCACCCTTAATGGGAAATTGAATTAAATTATTTTTTTAAAGCTTTAATTACTCTGAGAACTGACAAAAATCAATCATTGTATACAAATTTATTTAATCATTATTTAAATAAACGACTTTATAATGTTTAGAATGTTTCCTAATTTCCAGGTTAATAATTACGAATTTTAAAGATATATGTCAATATTTCAGCATTGCTTACTGGAACCATATTTTGTTAAATATTTTTTTAAACTTACAATTAACATTTTGCATTGTGCAGGGATTGAACCATGGCCAGGAATCGATCGTGTTAATCAATATATAAATTGCAGATGTTTGTGATAATTTTTGAAAATGTTCTTGGATTTCCAGCTTAATAATTACAGAATTTAACAATGGCGGCCAAGATGGCCAACAAGTTGGCGGATGCCACGGTAATAAATACTACTGTACACTATCGGGTAAAAACTAAACTAATATGGTGGCAGCGCACTCTAACAGATTATGTGTGCACTACGCGACACTAGCGCTCCTAGTATCGAGTATTGTAAACAATATGGCATCAGTGCCCTCTCGCGCATGGTGTGTTCATTAGTGCTCCTAGAAGAAGTACTGAAAATAAAAATGGACCAGTCTCTGACAGTTATAGCTATTATTACTTCAAATAAAAAACAATACTTTTTTCAAATATGCGTTATTTATATAAATTAATTATTTAATTCTCAGATTGGTAAATGTCTCTATGGTCGCGTAGAGAAAAGCATATGTTTTCCAATCCAGAGGTCCCAGCTGTATGGTTCGAATTACCTCGCTACCAATGAATTTTGTATACAAATTATTTAATGAAACATCGACCTTATATGCATGAGACGGAGCGATGCTGGTGCACTCTAGAAACAAACAGCAGAAACCAATATGGTGGAAATTACATAATCCAAGATGGCGCCTTTGAGATCATCAATGATGGCGACCTCCAGCAGATGAAAATGTGATGGAGGAGGGTTCTGTAATTCACGATGGCTGGATCCAAAACGGCGGACGAGATCAAATGTCAAGATCATGACCTCAGTGGCTTAGGGCGGATTGCTTTTAGGAGCCTCAGCTGATTTTAGGAATTTTTAAGCTTTTGGCAATTTTTTTAGGAATATAACTTGAAATTTTCCCTAAAAACTAAATGTTTCCCTCGAAAATGGAACTAATTATATTTTTCTAAGATATTTTTTGGCAAAATTTTCCCACTAAAAACTGGTAATTTTGTTCAATTTGGTCAAGGTTTGGCCAATTTTGACAATGTTGAGTATTTTTTTGTAAATTTGGGAAATTTTTTAAAATTTTATGTCAAATGTCAAGGTCAAATTCAACTTAGATTACCGCCGTGACGTCAAACTTAGAATTGGTGTTCGCCTCAATGTTCCACACACTGATCCCTGAGCCTGAACCTTCGGTGCCAAGAAAAAAATACTTATAAAGTTAGTAAAAAAGGCATGAAGTAATGAAAACATTGATGGCATGAAAACATTTTTATTGGCCAGGGATATCATCACAGATTTAAACATTGTCTATCTTTTTTTATGTCTGTCAGAGATTCAGTAACTGTAATATGAAGGAGTCACTTATATCAAGCCCAGTGACTAATTATCCATTCAAGGTTGTCTCATTTGATTAAGTTTAATATATAGGGATTCCCTATCCAGTATTAGTAGATTACCTCTCACGATTGGTTGTGGTTGATAAACTGCATAATAGAACTAGTAATCCTGACATTGAAAAACTGAAGTCTATATTTGCTGGGTTGGGCATCCCATAAAAATATATTATGCCTTTCGATAGCTATGAAATTTTTTCCCCAACGATGAAAATTTACCATCGCAACATTGCTGAAAAAGTCGTAGGGATTGTAAATAATGATAAAAATATGTGCCTTTTCAGTCAGGATCTGAACTTCTTTCTAATGATATATTGATCTACTCCTTTTATGCAGTTCTTAGAATGGATTCAGTTGTCTACCTCAAATGCTTATACTTGAAGGGAAAAACATTCAATCACTGCCGTTTTCAGGCAATTCGCCGAATGCTGTGCTTTGTAATAGTAAAATAACGAACAATAAATTATCACTAATGCTTATAACTCGAGAACTGACAAACAAAAATGCTACCCGTAATATTTTGCAAACCTTTTTCTAGCTACACATGAACCACGAAAACGAATAGACGTACATAACAGTGCGTGAAGTGGTCTCTGAAATAGATGTAATTTCAGTCGGAGGGGAAAAAAAAAGAATAGAAACCTTTTGAAATAGTTTTTCAGCCCCTATCCAATCCTTGTTTATGCAAATGAAAGAGAAGCTTGCACAACAGTTGAATATCTTGTGCGATGTTGATCAACCTAAAAGGAACTCGGTCGACATTAGCTTCACTTCATTTTGTTTCTCTCCTACTGGTTCTCTCTCTCTTTTTTTTTTCCAAATGGTGGACCAATCGCGGCATGACGGATGCTCCCCAGCACAGCTCTGCTCCGACACGGCTCGGGCATGCCGCGGCTTCAATCAGCGGACACGGCTGATTAACTCTCGTGTGACTCATGCGCGTGCCGGGTCGAGGAGGTAGGGGGGGGGGGGGGAGGTAGCACACACGGACACGCCGAGCGTGCAACATCCCTGATGCCCTCCCTCCCATTACGGGCAGCCTTCTTTTCACACACGAGAGAGCCAAACTCCCGATCGTGCATCTTCGGTTTTTTTTTTTGTTCATTGTAAATAAATATGGCGGTGTTGATAAAAGGATACTAATGGTCAATTAGGTTAGGTTAGCTACATTATAAATACTTTAAAACATTATGGACGGTTGATTTGGTTAGGATAGCTACATTAAAGATACGTAAAAAAACATGAACTTCGGGGAACTTCGGGTTTTGGCTCTCTCGTCTGTGAAAAGAAGGCTGCCCTCCCACTACAGCGTGCTCAGACAGACTGCAACAACCCCCTCGCCCCTGGTGTATTGTCTCTGATAGCCAGCGTTTGGATTGGGTGCTCTTCTTTGTGTGTTTCTTTCGGTTTAACGACTTGAATATTTCTTACTAAAAAGGTTTGGATTGGGAAATAAAGACGTTTTATTGGGTTAAACAGTTTTTGTCATACATTTTAATTATCTAAATTTGTTTTCGTGTTTAAGCATACAGTGTTGAATAATGGAATCCCTAAAGTTAAAAAGTTACTGGCTGCTACAAATAGTTTCACTCATGACGCCATTGGCGTTTAATATTCATTTAATTTTTTGAGAATAACTACAAATGTATTAGTACCGTCAGTAGACACTATTATATGGTATTTTAAAATTTGTTAATTAAGGATCTCTGGTTTAAAAAAACACATTTTTAGTATATTCGAAAGTTAACAAATTGTTAAGGCACTAAAACGTTCGTACTAGCTGTCAAATATCAACTATTCAGAATGTAGTATTTAATAAATGAATAATCACGAAGAATTACAAATGAAAACAGTCTGTGCTTTGGGAGGCCATTAAAATTTTTGTTCTAACCATTATTAAACTAAACTAATTGTTTTTTGTCATCTTATACTAGAAGATTATTTTCATCGTAGTTAAAATCATAAAATGTAATCGGAGAGTTTAAATTATACTTGACTTAATTACTTAGACATACTAATTGAAACATTATTGTTGCCCATTGAGATGTTACAAGGCTGTTAGGGAGCAGTCGTACATAACCTCAACAGCTTAAAGAACAATTATCGGGGAGTGCGGTGTCAAATACAATTTTATTTAACAAACAAACTCCGTACACATTATATAACATCTCTTCAAAAGCAAGAGTGGTTCCTATTTTCTGTGAGATTTATAGCAGCAGCTTACAATTGCAGATAAACTCGAGCTTCGAACAATTTACATAAACGTACATTAATACCTTGAATAGCTCATTAAAATATGCATTGTACTCGTTCCCATGAAAATTTAAGAGGGAAGGATCGAAGCTACATTAAGACTCGATTATGACTAGAACACAAAAATTTACAACAAAATAAATATAATTTATAATCAAAATACCAAAGGATTTTACGCTAACTATGAGGCTTAACGTTGAACAACTCGTTTTAGCATCGCGAGCAAACACACAGCTCTCAAACAAAACTTTAGGGCTCATTAAAAATCATTACTTGTTTGCAGCTAGTAAATATGGGCACATTAAAGTCACGGATGCCTCAATCAAAGTCCCAGCACTTGAAATTTAAAAAATTTAAAATAACGCTATTACTCTATACTACCCGTGCGTGGGCAATAAAAGCCATATTTCAAGAAAACATAAGTAGATAAAAAATAACAATTAAAACAGTACAAAATACAGCAAATTCTGACTTGTGAATTATGATAAAAATGCGCGAAATCTTCCTCGTGGATTAACACCGTCCCGTGTCATGGATGTCAGATTGAAAGCACAACTCGCCGGCTGACACTGTTGGCTTAAGGCGAGTTGTCCTGGGAAGACGGGGGACTACCTCGCCTTCACTTGAGTAATGGGACCTCGGACCCTCCCAGCAAACGTCGTAGCTTCCACAGCTCCGCTTGATGCAGAAATGTCCGCCTCGTTTCCACACTCGCACACACTCTTCCACACGCGAGCTGCTGAGTGCCGACGCAGAAGTGATCAGTCCACTTCAGTGTTCAAGTTGTGGCAACTCCCAGCGCTGATTGGCTACTCGATCGCTGCCTCGCAAGACGTAACTCAACGGACTGACGTAACTCAACTACGTCCAGGTTACCGAGCACCACACAATCCAACACCAATACTAGTGAGAGAAAATTTCACACCAAACTTTATTTCTACCAGGGATGTCGCTCGTCGTATGTCATGGTCCGATACACATTGGCACCGTCTACAAAACAATCCTTATCACTGACTTGATGTAAGCGTTTGGACATACGCCATTGCTAAGCACATGTATGTCTGTAGAAGAAAACTACAAAAAACCCAAAAGACAAAAACCCCAAATTAAGCAAAAAATTGCTGTTGTCAACAGAATATAAACACCACATAATATTCCATAACAGGAATATGGTCACCAAACAAAGAAAAACAAACTTTGTCTTTTGGTTTTTTTGTAGTTTTCTTCTACAGACATACATGTGCTTAGCAATGGCGTATGTCCAAAAGCTTACATAAAGTCATGCACTCCCATTGCACAAATCTTTCAAAGATAAAATCCTTATTACTATTTCACAGGTCAGTTTACGAATGCAACGCCCCGTGGCGTCACCTGAAGAAAAAACAGTCACTTCTCGTCGATGCACTCCCGAGTTCTTCTGCGCAACTCGTGCGCCGTGTCGTCTCAGCTCACTCGCCCCGCGAGTACCACCTTACGTGCTGCATTATCTAAGTGTTCCACCTCGGGAGCGGCAGCAACATGTCGTCAGTCATGGGTGGCGGCGAACACCTTGGACAGATTATTCCGACCGTACGGTCGGCATCCTCACGTTCCCCTCCCACATATGCGCCCTAATAGGGTGGGGTGGAAGTAGCATTCCAGTTCGCTTTTTATAATACATTCCAGAGCTTTTAAGAAAAACAGAACTGTTAGGGATCGCTCCCTATTGTTGATCGGGAAGGTATTAGAGCTTCGGAAATGACCAGCGGCTGGGGCCACCAACCCATCATAGTCACCGCCTCAGCCCCGTACCTCGCTCAGATGACCAGACAGTTGGCTGTGTCCTGAGCCCTAAGACTTTGTCAGCACTGCTGGCGCCTTCCCCGATCTCCCTCGAACAGCATGACGTCACAGGAACAGGCTGCGGCGGGTCTCGCAGTACTTGTTCCATGCAGCTCAGCGCTGACTAGAGGTTCATAAACACCCCCTTACCCCTTCCCACCGTGTAAGGACTTCGCGTTCCTCGATTATTCCATCCTAGCCTCGTTCGGAACCATCTGAGACACGGGTCACGGGTCACGGGTCACGAGTCATCGGTCACCGCGGAGAACCTTCTCAGCCAGTGGAGTTAAACTTCGTGCGGGTTGCCTGTCCCACAGGGATGACCAGTGCCACCAGGAGTGCTGCTGGTGGTAAACACATCAGGGGTACAAAACTTTGACGTCTTAGGGGCTAAGTGTTACGTGTCACGGGACACTGGTAACAAGGTAAAATTTTTTAAATAGCTCTAGAAATTGTTGGAATTATAAACGGTAGTTAAACTTGAAGCCAGCTTTTAGAAATGAAAGCTTGCGTTTGAAAGTTAAATATTGATACAAACGTTCAAGTCAAAATTAAAACAGTACAAAGTATAATTTCTTGAGTGACAATTGGTTGGAATCATGTGACACAATCATAACATCCTAGCATGTTTTTGCTATCAACGTTAGGTTATTATTTTTTTTTTCAGAACCACAGACATAATTTTGACAGATAAAACTTCTCATGCAATAGAATTTGCAGTAAGAGTACGTTAGCGGCATTATTTAACTGGCATTGATAATATAATTTTTTTTAGGCATATAAAAAACTTTGAGAAACGTAGCTACTCTTAGCGTAAGGGGCAAAAAATGATATTTTCAATTTGAAAGTGCGCAGTAAAAATGAACACGGTGTTATTCTAACTTGACTGGTTTTAATGAAATGCGAGCTGATGTGCAATTTTCACTAAACCCTGTTAAACATTAAAATAACAAATAAATAATCTATATTTATAATATAACTGTTTGAGTTAAAAAGTCTCTACATGAGATGCACTTAAAAATAATTACTGGTAACGGCTGCTAATATTATTGTTAACTAAAAAAATAGCTGAAAAAAATTTGTCTTTTTGATTGTTCGTTTGTTCAGAAATTACTCGAAACCCAAAAACTAACTTCAATATTACCATTTTGTGAAATTCAACACCGTAAATTGCTTAAAGAATGTTGGATATGGTTTTAAGAAGATTAATTATATCTCAAAATATAATCAAGGATAAAAATAGAGGTTTGTAACTAGAATAAGAATAAGAAAGTTACCAACCACAATTTTACCATTCTGCGAAATTAAAACCATTAGGGATGAAAAAACGGTGAATATGGTTTTAGGATAAACAATTATATTTCCGAAGTTAATCAAGCATTAGAAAATATATTTGGTACTAATAAAAAATATTCTAAAACTACCAACCACATTTTTACCAGTTAACGAAATTCAACCAATAAGTTATAAAAAAAGTAAAAAGGTTTTAAGATAAAATTTTATTCTTCGAATCTAATCAAGCATAATTGCTATTTTATACCAATATATACGAAAACTATCAACAACTATTTTATAATTTTTCGAAATTTAACCCTTAAGTTGTCAAAAATGGATAAATATGGTTTTAAGAAAAAATAATATTATCTCTGAATATAATCAACATGTGAATAAGCAATTATTTTCGAAAATAAATTTGATATCTTTTCTCTATATTCTAAAGAAAAATGCGATTTTTTGAATTCTTAAAATAATGTTAGTATCTGTAATAAGGTGACATTATTTAATTATTTTTAAGATAACATATTCTTCATTTAAATGAAGAAGGCATTGATTTTACATTTATTTAAATTGTCCAACTCATGAAATGAAAAAAAAAGAGGCGTGATTTCATCAAGTTAAAACGAATCCTCGAACACACTAAAACCGGAGTTATAAAACAAGTCACTTAATTTATACGAAAAATTAAAAAAGACCTACGCATATCCACTTAAAAAAATTTGTCATTATTGTGCGATTTTGTTTTGAATAAAATATTTATGCACCTGGCAATGTATTGTGTTTATTTCTTCAGAATTATTTTCTGAATTAATCACTTAACTTTCTTACAATGGTAAAATATCAACAATACTCTGACATTGCGCTAGTGAAGCGGCGAGTTTTTATCTAGTAAACAGGGGGGTGGGGGGGGGGGGGGTAAATAAAAAAAAATGAAATCATGACCTGAGAAACAAATTACACAACAGCTAAGGAACCACAGTAAAATGAAAACACGAAACATCTCCAAGATAGCCAAAGATATTTTTAAGGCATGCAGCTGGATGGTCTCAGATCTCGCCTGTTACCAGAACCACGCTTCTGAAGTAAAAAAAAGCCACACTTGTGAACTAATCCTCGTGCATACACGCACGCGAACAGGACGATTGCCGCTTGTAGCGGTGTGTGTGTCCCCGGAGAGGCTGCCGGGAGATGGCTGGAGCCACAGGGGACTCTGCCCCCCACCCCAACCGCCAGGCAGACGTAGCTTATCGCCCAGGCGACACCCGCCGAGTCGCTTCCCGCTCAGCGAACTAAGAAAAGGCGGATTGATGAGCTTACTTCAAAACGAGCATCTCCCCCCTCCCACTTCACGACCACACCCCCTCGCCCGGCACGTGTCTGCGGTCTGATACGCAGGGTGGGGGGTTGGCAACACTGTATTCCAGATACCGGCGTCCTTAGCCGCCTCCCCCTCGGCGCTACGGGAGGAAAAGTTCGAGACGTAAAAACTTCCAAATTCAATTTATAATCCACGCTCGGTATTAATTTTAAGACCGAATTTTCTTTTTTCTTAAATAACTTAGAAATCTTAAAGTTTAAAAGACGAGAAAATAAAAGTTTTTTTTTTTTTTTTTAGGATAGCTTAAAATGCTTTTTTTGCGGTTCAAATGATATTTTTTTTTCTTTCGCATAGTAACTTTGTGATTCCTCTGATTCCCTTGATGTAAACACTTCACAGCGCACATATTATCATGTTTTGGCTTTAAGTTGCAGCCAGTTTTAACTAAACAAATGCATTGTGATGGGTTATTAAAATACATTGTCTCAGAAATAGGTTTTTAATTTTTTTAAAAGTAAATTATTATAATAAAATGAGAGTTTGCGTCTGTAATATTGTCATATTTTCCCGTGAGTGATGCTGCTTATAAATAGATATAGAACAAAATTAATTACATTAAGCAACACATGATCAAAAACGGGAAGAAAGAGAACACTCTAAAACTTACAAATTTTTTTTATTTATTCCAAAAAAACTGCATATGTTTGTAACTAGTCTTTGCCAAAACTCTCATGCACATTCAACAGAAATGGGAATTTTTCAGCAGTATTATTGTGAGCACAATTTATATAGATTAAAATAAAGCATTGCGTATGTGACATTAAAATAAAAACAAATCATTACAATTGTTACTTATAAACTACTGAAATTCTATAACGGCATTGCGATCGTAAGAACAATAGAGAATCAATAATTAATTGTCGTGTACGATTTGTTCTAGGGCCAACTATTTAAGTTTTCATAATAGCGTGGCGTATGTTTTAGAAATACCAACAATATTTTTAAAACATTCCATTCCATTATGTCAGTAGTATCAGTAGTATGTATTGGCCGGTACTGAGGTAGATTCCAGGTTGTGGATTCTGTATGTTCATTTCGTTAATTGGGCATCGTCAGTTCTGTACTCAGGACTGATGACTAAATGGTTCAGCACACCTTTGTATTGTAAGTGTAAATCATTTGTCAGGTATTCTTGGTTCTAAAGTGGGCATAAAATAAGCTTATATTTTCTGGTCCATTTTCTTGTAATAGCTTCCATCAATAATGTAGGTCCAACAGTGCGACGACTATTGTTTTATCTGCTTGAAACAGGACATAATTGTTTGAAATATATAACAATTTTCGATGGAGATTTTCTCTTGGTTCGGGGTCTCTTGACTTACACGCCTGTCATTGTACATGACCAGTTTAAAATGTCCGCCGAGTATTGAAAATAAGGTCGCTTGGCTACTGGCTGTATGCGCTTGACCAATAATTGGAATTGCTTTCACAACATGCTAGTAGTGCCTGGCCTTCGACGAGACGTTTCTGTCAAGCCACTAAATGTGCCTGATACCAACTGTACGTGCCTGGCCAACTGTACGTGCCTGGCCAACAAATGTATGTATGTCTTGGCCGCAAAATGGAAATGTTTGGCTACCATCTGGACGTGCCTAGACGTGTCTAGGCCAACAACTGAATGGACCTGGCCGCCGAATACATGTCTGGGTTACTGATTATTCGACTGGTTATTCGACTGTCGTGTAGAACTGACCTGAAAACAAATGCCAAGGCATGTAACGAACTTTTTTTTTGCACTCCAAGAAGACTTTAGGAATAGAGAAACGATAATAATTTGTTTGTTTTTGGACATGTATAAATTACATAATAAATTGTTGAGTATATTATTTTTATTTCTAGAACCTGTAACTTAAATGGTAAATTTAATGAAATACATATTTTACCAGAAATTAACTTTTCTTCATCGTCCAGGGAAATTGCACTGGAATCTATTTAATAAAACAGTAAATTAATAAGTGTATTTTTTAAGGATTTTGAAATTTTTCCAAATTTATAGCTTAATAATAATTACAGAATTTCGAAATGGCAGCCCAGATGACCGATAAGATGGTGGACTCCACGGTAATAAGTCATACCGCACTCTAGCGGGTAAAAATTAAACTAATTGGTGACA
The DNA here is from genome assembly GCF_032445375.1 of Bacillus rossius redtenbacheri. Classification (NCBI taxonomy): domain Eukaryota; kingdom Metazoa; phylum Arthropoda; class Insecta; order Phasmatodea; family Bacillidae; genus Bacillus; species Bacillus rossius. The sequence goes on along the minus strand of NC_086339.1, from coordinate 44,139,547 downwards.
ACGATCTCGTGTAGTGTGCACTACGTGACACTAGCGCTCCTGGTATCGAGTATTGAAAACAAAAATAGCGCCAAGATCCTCTCGTAGGTGATGCTATTATTCCTTCAAATAGAAAAATTACATGTCCGAATATATGTAACTTTTTTTTATATAGGTACCTTATTTAATTCTCCATCTGATAAATGTCTTGATGGCCATGCTGTCAAGTGTGTATGTTTTCCAACTCATAGGTTTGAGCTGTTGATGTACGAATTATCTCGCTTAAAATGTATTTTGTATAAAAATTATATATTTATAGGTCAAAAAAGGGATATAACAATATTGGTAGATAATGGAATAACGATCTTACGTGCAGGAGACAGAGCGATGTTGGCGCTCTCTAGGAACAAACTGCAGAAACGAAGATGGCGGTATCTAAGATGATCGACTGTTCTAGAAACCAAAATGGTGACTGTGACATGATTTCAAAATGGCGGAATGTTCCATAATCAAAAATGGTGGATTTAAAAATAGAGGATCCAAAATAACGGTCGGGATCAATGTCAACGGTCATGGTCAAGGTCATCCGAGATGGCCGTCGTGACATCACAATCCAAGATGGCCGTCGGCAACACCGCCATCACACTTCCACTCCTGGCGCGGGAGGAACTATTATATACTACGTTCGTATTTGCTAGAATAATTATAGGGAAAAATATGCGTGTCTGGGTTTTCTTGCTGCTGAGTATATAATACTCCAATATTTCAACTTTAGCTTTATTAGCTTTGGAGTGGTGATTGTTTATTATGAAGCCAAAACTACCTTATTTAACTACAATTTTATTAATAGTTTTTGTTAATCTAGTATCTGAGTTACTTATTCATTCAAATGTAATTTAAATCTGTGATTGATTAACAAGCCACCAAACATTCATACTTTCACAGATATAATATTAATAGGAAAATCTCGTGCAACATTTATCAAATACATCTCAAAGCCAGAAGGTATAGAATAATGTGATATTTAAAATGTGGGACGAATTTCGGAATGTTTGCCCCTGATACTACGCATGCTTATTGTTTTTGTATACTTCTGGAGCCTTTTTACGTGGGCAGGATAGTTATCAGAGACAATCGATGCTTTTAGAGCTGAAATAGAATCACGTTAGCTGCGTTGTTTAATCGATTTTAAACCCTCCGTAAATGTTTTGGGTCAGTCCCCATGGCAACAGTTGTATAATCAACAACATACACAGAAATGCTTTTAGAATTAACCGTAACAAAATAATTATGACATCAAATATATTACCTCATTAAAACATGTTCGTAAACTGTTGTGCTACTCATGCTGTGAGGTTACGGTTTTTGTGGAAACAGCCTGGACAGTTTTGTTTGTGGTAAGTTAAAGTAAAGTTTAAATTTAAGGTGAGTGTATATTCTAAAAGAAAACAAATGGGTGCGTGTACTTAGGTACGCGCATGAGAAGTTATACTTCTTTGGAATCATTAAAAAATAGTTTTTAATTGCATAAAAATAATTATTTACAATAAAATAATAAAAGGGCTGGAAAATGATAGTCAACACAGTCAATAAATGTTCAGTTTAAATTTGAAAAATTAAATAAATAATATTTAGAGAATTATAAATATATATGACATGATTTGTACTAAATATTATAAGATTCTTAATTTTAAATATTTATTATTGATTTTTTAATATTTTAAAAAATAATTTTAATAATAAATTAAAAAATCTAATTTAAGTTTATTCATTTTTTAAATTATTACTTTCTTAGTTTAATATTCACTTTTCATTTTCATCAAAACGTTTTCATTAAATTTGTTCAGCTATTTTTTATTCAATTTAATAATAAATAATAAAAATTAATATTTTAATTTGATCGATTTTAATTTTTAACACATTTTTTATTAAATGTTTTATTAAATTGATTTCTTTATTTTGTAAATATTAAATAACCAATAATAAATATTTAACATTAATATTTTAATAATATTTAGAATTAATTATATTAAATAATAATATTATAATTTATATCAATAAATAAAACATACGGATAGTTAACCTCAATTATATTGGAGCACTTGAAAAAGTATATATGCACAATTTGTTTCACTAATATTTACGAATAGTAAATAATAATAATCAAAATATTCAATTTAAATCATTACTGAATATAATTTATTAGCACATATATAATTCGCACTTGTATGAAACTAAAACACGTGTTGTGGATGTAGAAACTAGAAACATGTGGATAAATATTATAAATATGAAAATAGTAATCAGAGGCGACGAGCGTGCCAACATGCGCGACTAATAGAGGTTCTATTTCTATTTTGTTGGGAGATTTTTTCGAGACTTAATGAGCGCTTTATTGGGCAGCTTCAACCTGTTAATTTTGTGTTACAGTGATGCGCGCGCATCTTAAAATTTTACTCTCATCATTTTTTCATAACGCGCCTAAAGAAGTTTAACTTCAAAAAATATTATTTTGTATTCTCACAAAAAATAACATTTGTTAACATTGACACGATTCAACTTCATTCTATATAAAGGACTTAAAAAAGTGAAGGGCTGAAATGGGCAAAGGTAAAGATGAGCATTGAATACTTCTTCAGCCGATAATCATGATGTAGCCGAAGTCTTTTGTTATTCAGCCATGCTGAGAACGGGAAGCAGTCGATGAAGTTACAAATCATAATGAAAACAAATAGAAATGATACAGGCAACCATGCTGTGACTCGCCTTTATAAAGGCAAGATGGGGCAAATAGTCTGTGCCTAGCCTTAATAAAGGCAAGCCATGGCAACCATGACCGTGTCAGCCAAGTAAAATGACTCCATCTTCCTCTGTCCCCCTACCATTCCTCATTCTTCACTTTATTCCAGTCTTCTCCTCTCATCTGTACTCCTTTAACCATCTGCTCTTTCCTTCTTCTCCTTGGTCTTCCTTGCTGTCTTCATCCTGTGTTCTTCAGCTCCATCATTTTCCTAGGCAACCTCTCTTTTCCCATTCTCTTCACATGTCCACACCATATCATTCTTGCTTGCACTATCTCAATCCTGGTCCTGTCTCGCCTCGTAACTGCCGACGTACTCCTCATAAACTTCATTCCTATTGCTCTGATTTCCCCAGCATCTCTCTTATCTACAGTCCAAGTCTGCTCCATAAGTGACTATGAATGCAAAGTATTGTACAACACTCGTTTGCACTTTAAAGGCACCTCTTTCTTCCATACCAAATCTCTTACACGCCTGTAGAATGCATCTCATTATTTTCCTCTCCTTACAATTTCCTCCTTGTTTTCCCCCCTCCCTCCAATACACTTCCTAGATACTTGAAGGTTTCTACCTGTTTTAACTCAACACCATATAATTCAATGCATCTTCTAACTCCATCATTGTTCCTCGTCATGACATTAGGAATGGTAAGAATGGAAATTCTTTGGTCTGTAACCAGTAAATATATTTGCGTAATGTTACTATGAATTTACTGTTAGTTTTTAACTTTCAAAATGTAATTTCATTTTATATTTCTTAATATGTTTATTCTTTCCATTGTTTTGCAGATGTGGTGGAGTAAAACGTTTTCGACAATGGAAGTTGTGAGGCTGTATATTTACTTCCACCTCTTTAGAACTGGAGACACAAACAACCTTAGCACGAGTGTCCAAATCGGCCAAGATCAGACCTACATACAAGGCATAAGTGTAGTGTCAGTCATCAACAGGTATTTCAATAACAGTTACTTCATTGCTTTTTACAATGTACATTTACCACCAAATTCATTAATAGATTTTATTTTATCTCATATTCAAATGAAGATACATATTCCCATTCTACATATTTATGATTTTGAGACAGATAAAATGTATGATGCTTTTAGTAGATCAGAAACTACAGAAAACAACATAGGATACATTGTTCTTAGTGACTTTAATAGTGAAGTGTGTCTACCAACATACAATTGGACCATTCTTCCATTCTGGAATCCTCAAGCATTGTTTTTGCTGATTATAACTGATAATTCAGTAAATAAGAAGGAACAATTTTCAGGGAAACTTCAAGATTGTTGGGACACCTATAATATTCTCAACATTGCCATTGTTTACTATAAAGGATTTATAAGAAATAATAATGTGTTTATAAGTACTAAAGTAGTGACTTACAATCCTTTTATGGAAAAGATTTATGAAGCTGAAATCGGAATAGAAGAGCCCAAAGGAAATTTCGATGTGTACCCACAGAAAATTCATGACACAAATGGTTACCAGTTTTATATTAGTTCAGGCCCTGTTCACGAACAAGTGGAAATAATAAATGAGAAAGATGGGACAGTAAATTATGTTGGACCTAGCAGTCTTGCAACATACTCTGCCATCAAAAAGTTCAATGGTTCCATGAAAATGCTTCCCGTGTCACATTCCATTCGAATCCAAGATCATAAATTTTCGAAGATACTTTACGCCGATGAGGCTGCATATGTTTGGCCGTTGACTAAATGGTACACGTATCCTCATGAATGGTCATGCATCACATGTGTAGTACCGAAAGCTAATATGATACCCAAATACTGGAACATTACAATGCCTTTAACTAGCTTCATATGGTTGCTATATTTAATTACGTTTACAATAGTAGGTGTATTCTCAAAACTTGTTGATCATTATGGTAACAAGTTTCAAGGAAATACAAATATTTGCTTCGAGATATTCCGCATAGCTGTGTCTGGAGGAAGTGAAGCAATATCTAATTCTTTCACACAGAGGACAATAAATATGATGGCTATTTTCTTGCACATCATGGTTGCAAGTGCCTATCAAGGGTCGCTTACAACTTTTCTTTTCAAGACACATTTCTTCCCAGACATAAACAATTATGACCAGTTCGTTGAGACTGATTTAAAAATGTCTGCCTTTATTTCATTAGATGACTTGTTTGGAGTTATAGACAGCTTAAACAATGAAAGCCCACTTTTTAATACTTTCCTCGAAAGAGCCGTTCTGATAACAGAAAACTCTGAAGCTCTAGATATGGTTGCAAATCACAGAAATATCTGCAGGATTATGCCTCGCATCACGGCAGTGCATGATGTGTCGCAACCCAGGTATTACAAGAATGGCTACCCCATGTTACATGTCATGAATGATTTGTGTTTTAACGTGCTAATGACTCACTGGGTGATGACACCGAACAATCCTTTTCTCGCTCAGTTCAGTGATGTCATTGTGCACTTGATGGAAGGAGGTTTCATATACAAGTGGAGACTTGATTACACTGAACAGTCCCGCAAAATGGCATCCATGTCAAAATATGGGGACTATCTCACTCCTGTCTCACTTTATCTTATCACTATACCATTCGTTGTGATGTGTTTCGGAATGCTACTGAGTGTGGTGACACTTGCATGTGAAATTGTGTACTCGAATGTTACTGCTCGGAACCCTAAGAAATAATTCTTAACAATTAAGTGCATGTGGTCATATAAATGCTATAACCATGTGTCTTAGAACATTCACCGTCTTCAAACATGTATACTACAGCTTCGAGATTAGTCCTGCGGGAGAATGCGAAGTCCTTCACCGCCACCCACAACTGTAGTGATGCACCACAGTGCCGGCCAAAATTATGTGGCACAATTACCTGTTGTGTAGTGTGTGCAGTCAGATGTAAGTACCGTTCAGTAATTTATTGAGAAGTCATCGCATAGTTCTGCCATAAATTTTAAGAATAAAATAGTTTAAAATGAATAATAGCTAGGGATTGGCGTTGATAAAAATTCCACACGTATTTTGCGATTAAGTACAAAAAGTACAGGAAAATTGCTTTATTCGCTTACATGATTTTTATATGCATTTACATAATCTGTAGGTGTATACATAATTGAACATATTTTTCATCTTATCTGTGATGTTTTAATTTGTATTTATTCAAGTGATGAAAACCTAATATCATCTTTGTTTCGATAAAAAAAACTGGTCAGTAAAATAATAATTTTAATGTCGGTTTATACACTTTTATAACACATTTATTATGAATTGTGGCAAGAGTATTTTAATGTTTTAGGGGCGTAATGGATTGTTGTGATATTGGTCGATTGTGGAGCTCGAGTCAAGGTTCCTAATCTCTTAAATGTTATTAAACCTCAAAATTGTAAATTATACCCAGAAAAATCTCAAAATACCTTAAAAGCCCCGTAAAATAAGCCATTTTGAGGTAAAATTTATCCCCAAAAAATCTAAACATTCGTAATTCCCTTAAGATTGTTAGTTCTCTTCAATAGTACTTACTTATTAACGTAGCTTAGAATTCCCCCTACTGCGGTGTCTGGCTCCTTTTCGCAGGCAGCACCAAAACCAGAAACTATGCCCCACAACGGGACAAGATTCAAATAAATAAGCAAGACTATTAAACCAGTGAAAACCATACACTCGCAGTTAATCCCTACTACCGAAATCGAATAGTTATTTGAAAGGTAGTTTATACAGTAAACTAAATTCCGAAATTGAGTCGGTAAAACCGATTAAAAACAGAATTAACATTTACTTGAAAATATGCCAAACAATTACAAGTCACCCCTCCATTCTCTTGAGTACAAACACATATTAATGCTACGGCAAAACACACCAACTAACATGGCCATCTTCGACCCAGCATAACAATAATTCTAAAATATGAAGGCCAAATTCTCTAAAATATAAAGTAATAAGATAACCAATACATATATGATATTAACCACACTACAAAAAATAGATAAACACACGGTTCTCCAACCTAACCAATAACACTTAATAATTACCAAGTGCAAATTTATGCTGAACAAAATGTTCTATTCAAAATTATTTAGTTCGCTAAGTCAACTAGAGTCGTACTATGAATTCTCACTGTGGTACCACTATTGACGCTCAAAGAAAACAATCTAAATTACAATAAGTATTTCATCAAATACAAATATTTAATTGAACATCATAGGAGTCGTGAAATAGAGGTGTCAATCATTTCCCTGGACGATTGGAACATTGTAGTGCAGGCGCAAACATAGGATTATATTCAAAAAAGTTCATATAAGAAAATATTGCTAAGTGCTTTTCTTAGTTTTAGACGCAACCAATTCGCACCGATCGTGATAGTTATGTCTCTGGACAGTTGTACCACCCACTGTCTCTTAACTGCCAACCACCATCCTTTATATTGACCAAAGGCTACAAATGCCATGTTTACCTAAGTCAGGAAAAAAATTATTATTATTTTGGTCAAAACTATAGTATACTACCATTTACAGCTGTGTTTACAGTTCAATGCAGACAAACTTATAGTGTGTAAAATACTATCAGCAAATTCTAACGCACCACTCCATTCTGCAGCTATAAACTTACTCACGCAATACTTTCCACAGTTATTTAAATATGTTTTAAAGTTTTGTTTTTCCCCTAACCAGACAGTAGGAATGTATCCTGAGTGAAAATAGGCAAATGTAACCTAGCCCAGTTCGCTGAAAACAACTGCCTAGAGTAGTCTCTTTTCGGGCGCGGGCCTCATCGGATTTCTCTGAGGTTTTCTCCGAGTCAATATTCGGCCGGGAAACCTTCCATTGCGGCAAGTAGGTCATATCGTAGGGGCTGACATCCCCTTCTTCGCTTTATGTCTCCAAGATGTTGTGCCATAGTGTTTATAGTTCTGCCAGTTTGTCTGTGGTGGTGTTGAAATTTTTTCAACCTCTCTAATTATGGTTTGAATTCACTGCTGCCCATGGAAATTGGTGAAGTTTTCCTTTTTGTCTCACTAAATACACCTTTTTGATTTCGCATAGAGTGGGTTCAACTTCACCCCCGCGCTAATCCTTTGGAAAGCGCCTACATCTAAATTTAGCCAAGTGACCTGAACCCTGGTTGGCCTGTGCTTCCAGACTCTTGCTTAGTTGGTCTTTTTTCGGCCATTTCTTCGCTTTGTGATAAAATGTGTCCCTCTGAAGCTGGCAGGGAGAAAAGGCACCATGAATGTGTAACTTATATAATAAGAACTGTTAATTCTCTCTCTAGCTTTAACATTAGGGGTAGTAGTGGTTTGGAAACAACAAAAACTGGCTATGAAAATTTTTTGTACTTTATTTCAGTATTACAAAATCGCTTAGTTTCTGTAGTGTTCCAATATAGTTTGTTTATTGTTTTTACCCAATGTAAAAGATATATTGTAAAATGTCTGTCCGAAACGTTTGTAAATTATATAACATTTGTAACTAACATAACTTTTGTAATTATTGTAACTTTATGTTATATTTTTACTTAAAAGGATTAACTGTTTAATGAAAACGAGATAACAATATTTATGTTTTTTGTTTAATTTAATAAGGCATCTTTAATAATAAATGCAGGTAAACTGTAAACCTATGCGTATCCTATTTATTTTCTTTAGTTGTATGTCTCTCCCATAATAACTGGTCCTGAGTACAAATTTAGGCCAAGTCCAGTAGTAATATAATATTTACATATTGAAGGTTTTGGTACATACCAAAGCAATTGAATCAGGAATTTGCAAAAGGTACCAAGTCCACTTTTTGAGCAAATTCATGTTATACGAGATTTCGAATCTCCAAAGTGTTCTCTTTGCTGTCAGCAAGAAAAGGAACCAAGTCCTGTATAAGAAATACGATAAACGGACTAGTAAATATATGTGGAACTTGCAAAAGGTACCAAGTCCTGGACTTCTATTTCTAAGTACCGCCAGCTTGTGTACAAATCTGATGTGAAAGGTGTTGTTGAAGTATATGAACAGCTACAGGGGTTGGTTAATCATACCTTTCATCTCCAGCTCCCAGGACAGTTGAGACACATTGTAATGCCTACAGACAAAGCTTACAGAAATGTAACTGTACCAATTAAAAAAACTAAACTTGAAGACATTCACAAGTGTTTGTGGTACATTGAGGTTCATGATGAAGCTCTCACATTCTACGACAATATACTACATTGGTCTGCCACAGACTAACATACATGCCCATGTATGCCACAAGTGCATTATTTTGTTTATGAATACATTATTGTTTTTGAAGGATCTGTTTTCATGTTGTTTGTAGTCATTTAAATAGCATGTACTAAGGTTCCACTAATCTATACCAATGATACTATGCATTCTCAGATGTGTAAATTTAATACTTAACATTTCTTTATGGGTAAATGGTATCAGGTGGTGTTGTTGTAAAATATGTTTTTGTGTATCATATTATTAATTTTGGCATTATAATATACCAACACACTACTATTATATAACCAAAACATGTTTTATGTGCCATTGATTGAATGAATGATACTTCATTTGCAAAAAGTAACTTTATTGATTTTTAAAATATTTCAGACAAAAGGGTATATATGTGAATTTCGTTTAAATCATCACACACCCACTATACTTTCAATTGATCCATTACTGATAACCTGTTTCATTACCAGGTCGACAATAATATGTTTTCTGTTGTTTCCCAACAATCTACTTACTTGGACTTGGTACCTTTTGCAAATTCCTGATTCAATTATACCAAAGATCTACAAGTATTATTAAACATAAATCTTTCTCTGTTTAACAAATAATTAACTGGAACATTCAGAGTTCCCCTTGGCCTCTACAAAAATCTTATTAACTTTCTAGATTTTTCAGACAGCACTCTTTTCTTCTAAGGTATGTTGTAATTGTATAAACGTGAACTATCAGAGGAGCTACACAAAGAGTTGCGTTAATAATTGTAAGCTGTAACTTTAAGCATTGCAAAAGTAGCATTTTTGCATCGTACTGGGATCAAACCAAGGACAGGAATCGCTCGAACGTATCAGCACAATAATATGTGAATTTTTGATGAAACATTAAGGAATTTTTTTCCCGAACTTCTAGTTAAAGAATTATAGATTTTCAAGATGGCGGCCCAAACGACCAACAAAATGGCGTATGCACGGTAGTAAATACTACTGCACTCTATTGGGTATTATTTAAACTAATATGGTAACATGCTCTCTAGCGGATGATGCATTTACTACATTGCTCTAGTGCTCTTAGCAGCAAGTATTGAAAAATAATATGGTGGCAGTACCCTCTAGCAGACGATGCTATTATTCCTTCAAATTAAAACAAAATACAAGTCCGATTATGTGTGTTATTTTTGTATATACCTTATTTTATTCTCGGTCTGGGAAAGGTTGCGATGGCCATGGGGTGAAAGGCGTATTTTTTCCAACCCAGAGGTCAGAGATGTCATGTTTAGAATCACCTAGCTTCCAATGTATTTTGTATAAAGAATTTAATTTAATAAGTCGATAAAGTTCATAACAAAATTGGTAGGTAATGTAACATCGACCTTACGTGCATCAGACAGAGTGATGTGGTTTTCTCTAGGAAAAACAGCAGAAACAAACATGGCGGTATCTTAGATGTAGATCTCCAGCAGAATTTAAAAAAAATTGTGACTTGATCAAAGATGGCGGTCTCTAGCAGCTGACAAGATGGTTAACTTAACATCAGAATCGAAAAAACAGTGGCAGTGATACCAAATCAAATATGGCGTTTGTGATGTCATAATTAAAATATTTGGAATGTTATAGTGTAACGAAAAGTACAAAGTTCAAGGAGTGGTGACATCGATGTCAAGATGGTGGAAATCAAGATGGCGGCCTAGGTCAAGGTCAAGGCCATTAGTCAAGATCAAGATCATAGGTCAGGGCCAAGACTCAATTTCAAGGGTCAATGTCATTGGTCTAGTTAAAGGTCAAAGTTCAAAGTGAAATGTCAAAGTAAAAGGTGAAGATGGCCGCCATGACTTCAGAGGTTGGTCGGTCATTGACCCTACCTCACACCTCGAGCTAGATCCAGGACTCGGTGCTCCCAACATAAACAATACTACTAAACAAAACATGAAAAATTGGACCAAGCCTTAATCCTCCGTGTATAAATGCTGTGCAACGTAAAACCCTGCCTTCATTTGTACCATTCCTGTGTAACCGAGTGCTAATCCAGTTCTGGCCATCATTTTAAACTTACTGTTCAAGAGTGAAAAAAAAAAAATGCTTTTAGTAATAATTATTTTTCTTAGTTCTGAGAGAAGTTAAGAGTAGTATAGGAATGGGGCTCCAGCAACGAGCATTACTCCTACGGAAAGAGTGGTAACTTCCATGTTAAATGCGTGTCACAATAAGCAGACTGCTATGGAGCGACCGCAGCGATACCATGTGTGTCGTGGTAAAACCTGAACTAACAAGCGTGCGGCGCATGCTCATTAGGAGCCCTTTTTTTTAGCTGCCACGTGCTTGCTTTTCCCGCCATACACCATACAGAAAATTAACGATTTGTTTGTAAACAAATATGCAGAGAAGCAAAACATTCTTCACAAAGGATGTTACTTTATATTATTTTCTAAACTAAATTGGTCAATTACTTTGATATTGCCTTATAAAACACTTGTAATGAATTTTCTCGGCAATCATTATGTACTAAATCGAAACAGGCGTAACTCGGACCTATTGCATCTCTGCATGTTTATTTCTAAAAGTTACACTCGTTAAATACTTAACCTTCTTTAAGCTTTAAATTGCAAAGAAAGGCTAATATTCTTGTTAAGGTGCCTGATATTATCTGGTTTGTACCATATGAAACCCCGACATGTCATGTTAACCATAATAAATATATTGCCAGAATGGAATCACTTTCGTGAGCATTTTGTTTGGTTTAAGTTTCCATGCGCATGTATAAAACGTACCTATATTTTAAAAACATACAGGCTTCTAACCCAGGTGTGAATACATTTAATTACACTTTTTAACACATAGGTCAGGAATGTTCTGTTATGAAATGAATCTAGTTATCATGTTCGTTACTAAAGTTTTTTTTCTCCTGTAGGCCTGACTAAATCCTACTTTGTTACCATTAAAACCAATTTTACCACAACTGGTCTTACAGTTTCAAACCCCCCCCCCCCCCCTTCAGTGGTTTTATACACAGTTAAACATTAATAACATATTACCTCAAAATGCTGAATTACATGGTACACAAATAGGCCAAAATTGCATTTTGTAATAGATTCTCACTTATAGAATGGGCCTTAAATGTTGGCCAGCGCATACAGCTGGCTTCGCAAGGAGGTGGGAGGGAGAGTTTCACCACAAACTATGTGGCATTCCTACAGACCATGACATCTTTCTGCACACTGCAAGCCTGACCAAACCCCTGCTTGGCAGGTCCTCACAAGGCAGCAGTAGCTAGGTAGGTAAACTATCTTTCAGGCGGAGCAGCAGTATAGCCATACAGACTATACATTAACATATTGAGAAGCGAGAACATGTTTATACTTTACTAACTACTCAGTGAAATTGCGCTGTTGCACTGCATTGCCAGTCGCCACTTCTCAGAATATTTTTTTGCAGAATAAGAAGCATCTTGAAGGTTGGGATATAATGTAGGCTAACATTGACCCATAATCAACACTGTTAATATTTGTTGAACTATTCAGGTTTTTAATCAGAATATATAAAACTAAAGCAGAATAATTAAATATAGCAGTTTTTGCCTAAGTCATGAGCATACATTTATCCAGACGGATCAATAATGCTGTGTACTCTGTTTTGCAAAAATCTGGCTTCTGGGAGCCCTAGTAGATCAAGCTGTCAAAACAACTGTCCAAAAGTTGGCAAAAACAGTTAACCATGATCACTCTGATATTTGATATGAAACCTATTTCAATGAATGAATTAATGAATGTCTTATTTATGTGCCATACTTTCTGAAAAAAGGAAAGAGGAAATTGAATTTGCTATAAATAAAAAAATGTACCTTCAGACATGTTATACCAATATATTTAAATTTCATTCAAGATAACAAATTAAAAGGTTCACTGTTCACAAGACACAAAACCTAAACCCATGTTTACTGGTGCCAATAAAATTTGTAAATATAGTTGTCTTGTTTTCCTATATTTACAAAATTAATGTTAAAATTATATTTCAACAATCAAAAACAACACTGTTACAACAAATTAATGCTGTATAATAGTGTAAATATGTACCAAGGTAATTTTTCCAGTTGTTAGGGTTTCACCCACTCACTTTTGTGGTGCTGTAGTGCCATAACTGTCACAGGGTATACTGAAAGCTCCAAAGTCAGGGTATGACCTACTTGGGCCAGATTATTTTGAAATGCAGAATATATTTCATGCAAAGGTAACCTGAATAGGCTATTTATATGTATTACTAGTTTACCTGAGTCAAACAACATAATTTACTCTACTAATTAGTTTATTACATCCGCCAGATCATTTCAGAGTACAATTTTCTACAAATATATTGGACAAGTGAATTTTATACATTAAATATCATGATGAGCAAAAAATCAACCAATATATGAAGAAATGTTTACACTCTTCAGCAGCGAGAAGAAGAAAAGTTATTATTTTATTTATTTATTTTTTAAAATGTCCAAGTCGACTACAAAAATATACAATTATATTGTACATGTAGTATAGGACTCGTCAAGAATATTAAACATTATGAATACACATTTAAGTACAATCATATACACATAAACGTAAATAATTAAATAGTAAAAAACAAATATTGTACATTATATAATAATAATACATTTTTAGCATAGTTTTGATTCCATAATATAATTAATAGAATAAAATCTGAACTCCAACAGCAAATCTTTCAGTATTTATTTTTTTTTAATACACAAAGTTGGTTTTCTGATTAAAAATGTGGTGGAAGTTTATTATAAAAACATATAGCAGAGTATCTCGGACTATTTGCAAAACATTTTGTACGATGTTGTAATATATGAAAATTATTTTTGATCTAGTCGAATAATTATGTAAATTGAAATTCTGCAGTTCATTCAATTGTGAATGAGCAAATATATGTAATTCATAAATGTATAACAATGGTAATGTTAAGACACCTAAGCTTTTGAAAAGTTGTCTGCATGAGGTACGATTATTTACATGCATTATTATACGTACAAATAGTTTCTGTATTTGAACAATTTTAGATGAGTCCGTGGAATTAGCCAAAAATATTATTCCATATCGTGAGGTTCAACATAACCAAAGTAAATAAGTTTTAAAGCATTTAGATTAGTCCATTTTGAAAATGTTCTCATAGCAAATAATATTGAGCTCATTTTTTTAGTTAAATGAGCAATATGAGATTTCCAATTAGGGTTCTTCTCAATATATTTACCTAGTATTTTGGTTGAATTTGATTGAGATATATTATCACCATTAATCGATACAGTTGGGTCTTGCAAATTGTATAAGTTATTAAGTTTAAAATGCAGCCACGTTTTTCTTGTGTTATTAAGAATTAATTCATTAGCCTAAAACCAATCTATGATGTCCCTAGTTAAAATTTTAATATTTGCAATTAAACTTAAAGGGTTATCTCCATGTATAGATATATTAGTGTCGTCAGCATATAATACAACATTTTTAGGCAAATCGTTAACGTATATAAGAAAAAGCAAAGGTCCTAGTACAGAACCCTGAGGAACACCAACAGATATGTTTTGCCTATCTGAATGAACATTATATTTTATGTTGGTTAAGGGATCTATATGTTGTACTACGACTACTAGTGAACGCTGAGACAAGTAAGATGTTAACCAATTAAGCACTGTATCTCTTACACCATATGTGCTTAACTTTTTAATTAATATTTTATGGTTAACACTATCACAAGCCTTACTTAGGTCACAAAATAGCCCAACAGGATGATTCCTTCTGTGTAGGTCCATAGTTATAATGCTGATAAATTCATAAAGTGCAGTTATCGTCGATTTACAACGCCTGAATCCATGTTGACTGCCCACTAAAATTATATTTTTCTCAAAAAATGACATTAATCTATTAAACATTAATAATTCTAATATTTTTGAGAATGAGGACAGAAGAGATATTGGACTGTAATTCTGACAGGCGTCACAAAGACCTTTTTTATGCAAGGGAATAACTTTTGAACACTTCCATAAGGTAGGAAAATAACCTTGCATAAAAGATTCATTATAAAGATATAACAATGGGTCAACTATATAATCAATACCAGTCTTTAATAATAAAATCAGGTACAGCATCTAAACCTGATGAACGTTTACCTTTTGATTTATGAACTACTGACAATAACTCAATTTTAGTTACAGGAAATATGAAAATAGAAGACGATGTATAGGTTGTGCCAGAAATGGAGGCTGTATTGTACATATTATTATTAATAATCTGATGAACACGGAGTTGGTTATGCACTATTTTATAAAAATATTCACTAAACTCATTAGAAACAAATCTTTGCTCTTCTGGTTTTGAACGACAGTATCTTACTGCTAATTTTCGCTCATAGGCATATCGTCCAGACATTTTTATCTTTTCACGTTTTCTTGCTAACCAAATATTTTAAAATGATTTCTAATTTACCAGATGCAAGTTGTTGTTTACCACTAAACACAACATGGCGCCAGCAAGTCAACCCTTGCGAGTCAAATAAATATCCTACTTATTTTAGCGGAGTATTTTCAAAGCAAATTATTTTTATTATAATACTGAATAATTTTAAAAATTGATGTAGAAACTTCGTTACAAGTACAAGTAGCTATGCTATACTTGTTGAAGTCTTTAGTGTGATTGTGTGATATTGCATTTAGCGCGGTCACCTGTATCATGGCGAATGACGAACTAACAAAAAAAAGGGTCCATCATAAAAAAAAAGCCTGTGCAACGATTTCCTATTCCAGTTTCCTCCCCATGGGCTCCAGGCACAGGCTCCAGGCGGTGGTGCCTGTGGTGCCGAGCCACATCGCTGACGTCACATCCATCTCTGACGTCACGACGCCCATCTTGGATGAGCGTAACGAGACACATTGTAACGGGACAAGTATATCACGGCCGCCAATTTGGATACGCCATCTTGGATCCGCAATTTTGGATGACGTCATATTGTTTTCTCGAACATTCCTGCGTTGTGTTTTCTGCCATTTTGAATTATAACATCACCATTGCAATTTTTGTTACGGTCGCCATCTTTAACTTTTTTTATTTACTATCCGATTTTTAATAAAAAAAATTTAAAATTTATAAAAAATTCATTTAATAAAATTTAATAAAAAATATTAAAAAAAACAAGCATTTACGACACGGAGCTCAGAGTCCTCGGTTCGAACCCGACGAGTGCAAAAAAAAAATTAAAAACGGCGACAAGCTCCTTTTTCACAGTGGCTGCATGCAGACTGACCCCCACCACTTTTTACCATTCATATATACCATCAGGTAGTATGATGTAATGTCCGCCATCTTGTCTTTGTTTGCTGGTAAACATCATTACTTTATTGTTGGCTAGAGTGCGCTGATAACATGTTAGTTTAATTCTTACCCGCTAGAGTGCAGTAATCATTTATTACTGTGACACCCACCATCTTGAAATTTGGGCACCATCTTGGAAATCTGTAATTTTCATGCTAGAGATGCGGGAAAAAGTTCAAAATTCATTAAATAAATTTGTAATCTATATACTGATTGATTAGATCGACTAAGATCCTTGGTTCGATCCCTAGCCGATACAAACCAAATTTAATTAAAAAAAAATACCTCTAAAGTGGCAGGATCGAGACAATAAAAACACAGCAAGTTCTTTTAAAAAAACTTTTATTACATACATTCTACACTACAACAAGTACACAAAAAACACACAAGACAAAGTACTAAAAACTTGGTTAAGATTTATTTCCGCATTTAATCTTGTGCTGTTCAAGACACTGTATAGCTGTAAGTCCTGATTTTCGAGGTCGATTAGCGAAATACTTAAAGCACATCTTACACACATAAATCTTATGTTGATGTTTTGTAACCTGGGGTCTCACAAGTCGGGAGAAGTTTTTGATGTAGCAGTAGTGTGCAGCACCACTTTCATTTGTCACAAGCAACAAATCGAAATGATTTTTTCTTTCTTGTTTGGTTACCCGAATCGGACACACCTTATCCTCATTTAGCGCATACACATTAACTGAGACTTCAGGGTTATTTTTCTCAAAAACTGTTATCTGATTTAATGGTGGCGGATAGCACAGTCCATCGAAGTTGTACTTATTCTCCAAAGCATAATACCTCTTATCAACACGGTTTTGATGACTTCCCTCGACAAATCTTGCCAAAATACTCAATTTAAAACAAAACTGGTCCTTCAAGTTTTGGCAATTGACTACTGCTCTTTTGTTGACTATCGCCTCAGGTAAAGCAATAAATGAGGATGTCTGACGGTATGGAAGCATACCATCACTTTATTCTTTTCCTACGCACATAATCTTGTGACTATCCAGACTGTTACAATGCGAAAAAACCTTATCGCATTTGTCGCACTTATATGTCTCTCGAGAGATTGTCAGAGACCTACTGCAGGTTATTGATGCACCGCAATATTTGCATTGATGCGATGTACACTCTTCATTAATTGATGTCTGGAATGCAGATGACGAAACATCAGCTGATGGTGGAAAAGCACGTATCGTTGTCTCCTCTGCAGCAGGTATCGGGATCTCCACAGCTGTAGGCACCACAGCCATTGAGCTCTCCGCTGCCGTGGTCTCCTCTGCAAATGGTATAGGGATCTCCGACTTCATCATCGTTGCTGCCATCGGGGTCCCCGCTGCTGACGATAAACAGTCTATTCCGGTCGACATAACTAAATCTCACGAAACTACCTGAAGAGAGCAAGTCCGTACTGCACCGCGGCCAGAGGTGAACTGCGGGTCCAGTCGTCTGAACCTCGCTTATATACCCGCGGTCTACTGATATACTACATGAGTCAAAATATTGTCTGTATTTAAAATTATTTTTTTTTATTAGGTACCTAAAAATTATAGAAATAAAAAACACACAAGTTCAAGTTTTACACATTTATTTATAAAAATTACACAAATACACACAAGACAAATTACTAAAGTTTTGTGGATCTCTCGATGTCTGCATCTGCCACCCACGAATTAAAGCGAGGTGGAAAGCCCCACAACTTGACGTAGGACAGTCCGTTTCTTCGTTTTATAATCTTCTCCACCAAGTACATATCGGGATACAATGTAGGCTGAATCTCTTCGGCATAGAAGCCGCCATGGATAGGTTTGTGGCCCAAATCTTCGAGGTAGTAGGTCCTAGGCTTTGATTCACGAACATGTGTCACACGGAAAAGTTCGTTACTCCAGTTCGCAGTGAAACCTTTCTCGAAGATACCTTTCTGCTTGGAGATTCGCACAATGTCACCGACGTTAGCTTTACGCTTTCTTGGATCTTTCTTCTTCGTGTTGGAAAACACTGTTTGAAGCAGGCGATTGTCCGTTACGACCTTTGCCCTTCATTTTCGTGGTAGAATGCACCGTGGAATTATACTCGTTTATTAGTTTCGGCAAGATGTCAAGCCACTTGTAATTTCTGTAATCCGTGAACTGCCGCCACATCTTGGAACGTAAAGTTCTGTTAAACCTTTCGACAACGGAGGCTTTGACGTTACTAAATGTAGAGTAGTGTTTGATGCCATACTTCTTCAGGAAAGCCTTGAAGGTTGCATTGTAGAATTCTTTCCCGAGGTCCGTTTGCAGGTGCGACAGTACACGTCCATCACGCAAAATATTGTTCATGGCCTTGGCTACTTCAGTTGCAGTCTTTGATTTGACAGGTCTAGCCCAACCGAACTTGCTATAAACATCGATGACTGTCAACATGTACTTGAAACCTTTATTCAATCGGTAATACGGTATCATCTCAACAAGGTGCGCCTGGAATAAATCATCAATTCCACGAACTATGACTTTGCGACGAAGGTTTTTTCGTCTAGCAGGAGCATGAAGTTCGTGAGCGATTCCGGTTCGACTCATTGTATGTAGCCGGCTTCCCTCAGTTCTTCAAGTATGGAGACTATTTCGTTGATGTGCGAATAGTTTAATACACTACAATGTATAATTCTAAGGCGATCAACTAATTCATTGGGGTCGTCTCAATATACATAGTCAAATATCTGCCCACTTTCTAGCTTTTTTAAACCTTCGCCATGTATTGTTAGTTCACTGAAGAGATTAGCGAGAATGTCGATTTTTTCATGATCTTCGTCTTTATATACACCACTATCTGGATCGTTATCGCGAAAATGTGCATTGGTTAGCTCTAGCAGTTTTTTTTGTACTCTTGTAAGTCTTTGTGAGAATATCCTTTAGGCTCCCTGCGAAACAGCAATTCGTACAGACCCGGAGTCCCGCGCGTTTTGAACTCTGCTACGCGCACGATATTTCCTGGTAGAAAGTCTATTTCTTTAGCACCGAGGAACCACTTATTATGTTTTCTGTACACTCCGTAGGTCGTGTCATTATTCCGGCTCGTAAATGATATCAGGTATGGTCGGACCATTGCATTCACTTGATGTCCCTTTTTCGGTATTTTCTTCTTCTGCATGAACTCTGTACTTGTTAAGTCCTCTTCTTCTCGATCTGGTTCATACTTTCTCTTCTTTACATTTGGTATTTCATCTTCAACTTCTGTCTTCACAATGATAGCTGGTTCTTCCTTGTTTTTAAGTTCGTCGAGGCGACTAGTGATTGGTTTAAATATCTCCTCATTTTCCATCTCACGTGCAAGTCTGGTTCGTCTAGCAAATAAATATTTTTCACGAACAGACTGTATAGCTCGATGAAGGTCACTGGCCAGGTCCGACATTGTACTGGCAAGAAACATATTGCAAGACCTCCTTTTATACTTTTTTATTCGTTCACAGAAACTTCTTTCTTGTGTTTGGCTAAATCTGAATTTGTTGACAAGTGAGATAGTGATGCTTTCAGACTACTTTGAAAATTTCTCAAATAGTCACTTCTTTGTGGGTTCGATACTTCGATCATGTCGCGAATGCGAGAATCCGAGGCTTCCATGCGCTGGTCGATGGCAATGAGATACTCTAGTAATTCCTTTTTCACACTTTCTACCTTTTGAGCCAGTAGCGAAATGTATTTGCGGATAATGTCGTCATGAGACATGAGAGCAGTACGTAAGTCTCGACTGCTGCGTCCAAATTTGGAAATGCTATGACTCATGTTTGACGATAAACTGATCGAAACCTCGTCTGTACCTGCCCTTATATAGCGGCCAGTCTTTTACTATAACTAGGAATCCGTGTTTGTCTTTCCAACACAAGGAGCACATGTCTTTAAATTCCTGGAATGTCATGTTGGTGTTTACGTGATCGTCATAAGCGTGACGTAAATTAAGTTCGTCCATGCGAAAAAGCACTGTGACATTCGCGTTGTCTCGTAGGAGATGTTTTGGAATACGACTGTACGTCTGACACAGGTAAACGCAGTCTACCTTGGAGTGTCTGCCCATGGAAAAGTACTCTTGTATTATGCCTTGTTTCTCGCACATAACATCGTCGAAAACAAACACGGAATTGGCTTTTGTTTCGCTTGGAGGTACAACATCGGTATTATCGCTAAATGGAAAATACTCCAGACCATCCACGCAGCGTAGAACAGTAGCTAAGCGCTGGTACTTTGGCTGTTGCAACGACTTGGAATATAAGTAAACGTTTTCGAACCGAAGACCGTTTGGTTCCTCCAGTAAACTCAGCAGAACGAACGTTTTGCCGCAGTTGGACGGACCCGCCATTATGCAACGTATGGCAGAAGGCAACAGTAAGCCATGTCGTGATTCACGCGCACTAAATACATCGTCTTGCGTAATGCGCACGGGCAAACACACTTCTTGCTTGACGACCTGCATTATACTAAAGAAATTGTATAAAATCAAACATATTTATACTTTCTGGTCAGTTGTGCGTAATGACTCGAAGAGGTAAGAACAAAAAACATATCGGTGCAGGACTCGTAAACTCGCTGATAAACAATCTACCATTCGAGTTACACATTCCCGGCTACAGATTCTGCGGCCCCGGGACTAAACTAGCGAAAAGGTTAGCTCGCGGTGACGTGGGAATTAATTCTCTGGACGAAAAGTGCAAGCAGCACGATATCGCATATTCATTAAGCAAGGATCTGGAATCCAGGCACCGGGCCGACGAGATATTGGCACAGGAAGCCGAAGATATAAGTAAATCGTCGAACGCGGGACTTGGAGAAAAAATCGCAGCGTGGGGCGTATCTAAGATCATGAAGGCAAAGACGAAATTAGGACTGGGTGCTCGTCGAGCCAGCTCCACCAAGTCAAAGACTAACTTACGCAAGACCAAACGCAAGACTGGTGCAGGCGTGCAAAATGCCAAGCAAAAATTACAGACTCTCGACAAGAAGATTATAGGAGGATTTCTTCCTTTGCTTTTGCCTGCATTGGGTGCCCTCGGCGGCCTCATCGGTGCAACGAGCGGTATAGTGCGGGCAGTCGACACTTCGAAGAACGAGCGCAAGCAGTTAAAAGAAGCACATCGACACAATGCCAGCATGGAAGCCATTGCCATGGGTAAAAAAAAAACGGCGCAGGACTCTACTTGCAACCTCACAAATCAGGTCGAGGCATGAGGAAGAAACGAATGAAAAAATCCTAAGTTCTTTGCCGAAACGTCCGCTCACCAATGTAGATTTAATAAAGTACGCACGCAAACTGAAAATACCAAATTTCCGCGGCGTGTTTATGCGAGACACTTTGCCCAGCAAGCCAAAAACGCACGAACGTGCCATCATTAATTTAGACACGTCGGCGGGTCGCGGCACGCACTGGGTGGCCTATGTAAAGACTGGAAACATGGCCGAGTACTACGATAGTTTTGGAAATTTACGGCCTCCGCCAGAACTGCGACAGTACCTGGGCCGGTCCACTACGTTGTTTTACAATTACGAAACGGAACAGAGGCCTAATCATACAAACTGCGGACACTTGTGTCTTCGCTTTTTAACAAACAAAAATTAGCTGACAAATAAAAATTGCTACTTAAAGGTTGTGCAGTGATGATAATTTATTAGTCATGTCGATAACACTTACCTTGACAGGTCACGCATCTGATCTGCGGGCGGTTCATTTCCCGCCTCTGGATTTAGACGGAGAATGGTGCATAGGACTCGTAGATTTTCAAATGTATAATGCCATACCGAATATCGACGAAGAAAATTGCAAGATCAGCTTCCTGATAAAGCGATGGGACTGCTCATGAAATACGGTTACCTGTTGGCTCTTACGAAATTGACGACATTGCAAATTACATCAGGGATATGTTACCACAGTATGTAGACTTTCAACTGCATGGAAATCCAAACACTCAAAAAATAATTCTAACATGCAGTGAAAATGTCGACTTTACGAAACCTGGCACCATAGGTACGATGCTCGGATTCGAATCAAAGGTGCATGATACAGGAAGAACGTACGAATCTATGCGCGCAGTAAACATTTTGCCTGTGAATGTAATACGCATAAACTGTAATTTGGCAAGTGGAACGTATCTCAACGGAAGACTAAGCAACATGCTGCACGAGTTTTCGCCGATGGTCCCGCCAGGATATAAACTGGTCGAAGTACCGCAAAGCATCATTTACGTTCCAGTCGTCGTGAAGTGCGCACACGAAGTCGTCGTCCGAATCGTTGGCCAGCGAGGATGATTGGTGAATTTTCAAGACGAAGAAATTATATTATGTCTGCACTTGAAGCGATGGGCATAAAGTTCGTAACACCGAACAGTTATAAAAGAAATCGTATTGCCATGAATAAGAAAAGTTCTCTACCAGACATCGGTGCGTTAACACCTGACAGCATAAAGTATCTTCTTAGTATTGGACAAGTGCCGAATAAATATGGAAGAAGAAATCCTCAACGTGGAAGATCCGGTCATTTTTGATGACAGCATTACGAAAATGGAATTGCACGAGTACCAGCCTTTCCTGCTCGGACCGTACGCACTACCATCGGAAGTACGAATTGCTGTACAGCACCAAGATATTTGTACTTTACCTTCACAGTCATTTCTACGTATAAGAGGCACGCTTACAAAAGCGGATGGTACGCATCCGACAACAACGTCAGTATCCTGCAATGGTATTCTTCACCTAATCGAGCGCATTACATATGTACTCAATGGCGTCGAGATAGACTAGACGAGAGATGTAGACATAACATCTGCTATGAAAAATTACCTTTCGCTCACGCCAAATGAACTGTCTGCTGCAAAGATGGCCGGTTGGGCTCTCGAGGATGAATATAAGCTTCCGGTTTATGCCGAAGGGAAGTTTTAAGTTTGTGTTCCTCTGTCCATGCTTCTTGGATTCGCTGAGGACTACAAGCATATAATCATTAATTCGAAACAAGAGCTCGTACTGCTTCTAGCCAACACGCACGTTAATGCAATTGTCGCCGCTGCAGAAAACCCTCAAGATGTCTCGCTAACACTACAGTCTATCGAGTGGATGCTGCCCCACATCCAAGTGAGCACCGTTGAACGAGTCAAGATGTTGAAGAACATAGAAAATGGCAAGAACTTCGATGTGCCATTCCGATCCTGGAGCCTGGAAACTTATCCTGGCTTGCCTCATAGTCAGCGTATCAATTGGATAGTAAAGTCCAGCTTCGCTACGGAAAAACCAAGATATATCTTCGTCGGGCTTCAGACCGGAAGACAGCTCAATGCAGGAGTAAGTCGCTCCGTATTCGATAACTGTCAAATACGCAATGTAAAAATATTTTTAAACAGCGAAAGCTATCCGTATGTTGACATGAACATGGACTTTGAAAGTGGAAGATTTCTTCTAGCATATCAAATGTATGCCAAGTTTCAGCAAGCTTACTACGGGCGGAGACAGTCACCGATACTGAGTCCTGACAGTTTCAAGAACAAGGCTCCGTTAATAGTGTTTGACGTTTCCAAACAGGATGATCGAATAAATTCAAACATCATTGACTGTAGGATCGAGATAACGACTAGCGGAAATATTCCACCAAACACCTATGCTTTTTGTCTGATACTTCACGATCGGCTTGCATCGTACAATTGTCGAGACAAACTTGTGAAAATTCTGACATAAATACTGTTTCGTTTTCGATTATAATTTAGTTACGACCGAGCATTGCTAGCGACAAGATGTACTGCAACCTGCAAGGTTTCCAGAGTCAAAATGGATTCGTGCTCAAGGAAATTAGCGTCACCTCCGGAGACAAGACTCGAACACGCACGTTCCGACCTCCGTATCCTTGGAAACTACTAGACGAAAAAAGTAAACGGTCGAATGAATGGCTATGTAAATATTATCACGGACTAGAGTGGGACGAAGGAAAAATTCCGTACCACCAAGTGAAAAATACTATTGAAGATTTTACTAGTTCAAAACGAAATAATCTACGTTGCCGGACCTGAACAGAAGAAATGGCTGAGCAAGTTGTGTGATGCGTCAGTTTTAATTGTAGACCTACAGACCGACTACGGCTGTCATTCCCTGCGCAAGCCTAGTGCAATATACGACGTGCAGCCACGTGACAAGTTTGAACGTGTCTGTGCCTGTACAAACTAGCAGTTAATGCAGAAATAGCACACACAGTGTTAGTAGGAGCCTGCATATATAAATGACGTACATACGTACGTGCCTTCAGTTGTCGTTCGACCTGCAAGAAGATGTTTACGTTTCATCCTGCTAAAGTGTACGCGAGCGCAAGACCTAGCTTCAGCAGTGTCGAGTACAGCTACTGGGATTCCGGGTATCTACGTACATATACAGAAACCTGTGATGGAGGCGCTCAGCATTGGCGGTTTGCGCACTTTCCTGTGTCCTACGAACCGACTCAGCAGCTGGTAGATTGTTGCGAACATGGAAACTGTGCCGTCTTTCACATGAGACCACACACAATCCTTCCTGCTAGCATCGCTGAGGAAGTCGCCTCGTCTGCACGTGCAACACCAAACATGAAAGTGTTGCAACCAGTTGCGACCTGTGATGCTTCTACGCAGACGTCCAAACGGTGTGCGTCTCGTCGTCGAAGTTCAGGCAGTGAATCTGTCCCAACTAGCACTGATCCAAAGCCCAGGCGTAGACGTGGTCACAGACGTCATCGACTATGTCTTGTCGGAGTTGTCGACGTCGCAGAAGATGACCAGCTGGAAACCTGTGTTCCTGATCCCGTGGCCTGTGAACCAGTTGGAACCAGAGTCGATGATACAGTGCGTGCGGCATTAAAGACTTTGCTTGTGAAAATGCTTGATTCCTTAACCTAATGTGTATTTGTGTAATTTTTATAAATAAATGTGTAAAACTTGAACTTGTGTGTTTTTTATTTCTATAATTTTTAGGTACCTAATAAAAAAAATAATTTTAAATACAGACAATATTTTGACTCATGTAGTATACCAGAAGACCGCGGGTATATAAGCGAGGTTCAGACGACTGGACCCACAGTTCACCTCTGGCCGCGGTGCAGTACTGACTTGCTCTCTTCAGGTAGTTTCGTGAGAATTAGTTATGTCGACTGGAATAGACTGTTTATCGTCAGCAGCGGGGACCTCGATGGCAGCAACGATGATGGAGTCGGAGATCCCGATACCATTTGCAGAGGAGACCACGGCAGCGGAGAGCTCAATGGCTGCGGTGCCTACAGCTGTGGAGATCCTGATACCTGCTGCAGAGGAGACAACGATACGTGCTTTTCCACCATCAGCTGATGTTTCATCATCTGCATTCCAGACATCAATTAATGAAGAGCGTACATCGCATCAATGCAAATATTGTGGTGCATCAATAACCTGCAGTAGGTCTCTGACAATCTCTCGAGAGACATATAAGTGCGACAAATGCGATAAGGTTTTTTCGCATTGTAACAGTCTGGATAGTCACAAGATTATGTGCGTAGGAAAAGAATCAAGTGATAGTATGCTTCCATACCGTCAGACATCCTCATTTATTGCTTTACCTGAGGCGATAGTCAACAAAAGAGCAGTAGTCAATTGCCAAAACTTGAAGGACCAGTTTTGTTTTAAATGGAGTATTTTGGCAAGATTTGTCGAGGGAAGTCATCAAAACCGTGTTGATAAGAGGTATTATGCTTTGGAGAATAAGTACAATTTCAATGGACTGTGCTATCCGCCCCCATTAAATCAGATAACAGTTTTTGAGAAAAATAACCCTGAAGTCTCAGTTAATGTGTATGCGCTAAATGAGGATAAGGTGTGTCCGATTCGGGTAACCAAACAAGAAAGAAAAAATCATTTCAATTTGTTGCTTGTGACAAATGAAAGTGGTGCTGCACACTACTGCTACATCAAAAACTTCTCCCGTCTTGTGAGACCCCAGGTTACAAAACATCAACATAAGATTTATGTGTGTAAGATGTGCTTTAAGTATTTCGCTAATCGACCTCGAAAATCAGGACTTACAGCTATACAGTCTCTTGAACAGCACAAGATTAAATGCGGAAATAAATCTTAACCAAGTTTTTAGTACTTTGCCATGTGTGTTTTTTGTGTACTTGTAGTAGTGTAGAATGTATGTAATAAAAGTTTTTTTAAAAGAACTTGCTGTGTTTTTATTGTCTCGATCCTGCCACTTTAGTGGTATTTTTTTAAATTAAATTTGGTTTGTATCGGCTAGGGATCGAACCAAGGACCTTAGTCGATCTAATCAATCAATTAATAGATTACAAATTTATTTAACGAATTTTGAACTTTTTCCCGCATCTCTAGCATGAAAATTACAGATTTCCAAGATGGTGCCCAAATTTAAAGATGGTGGGTGTCACAGTAATAAATGATTACTGCACTCTAGCGGGTAAGAATTAAACTAACATGTCATCAGCGCACTCTAGCCAACAATAACGTAATGATGTTTACCAGCAAACAAAGACAAGATGGCGGACATTACATCATACTACCTGATGGTATATATGAATGGTAAAAAGTGGTGGGGGTCAGTCTGCATGCAGCCACTGTGAGGAAGGAGCTTGTCGCCGTTTTTAATTTTTTTTTGCACTCGTCGGGTTTGAACCGAGGACTCTGAGCTCCGTGTCGTAAATGCTTGTTTTTTAAATATTTTTTATTAAATTTTATTAAATGAATTTTTTATAAATTTTAAATTTTTTTAATTAAAAATCGGATAGTAAATAAAAAAGTTAAAGATGGCGACCGTAACAAAAATTGCAACGGCGATGTCATAATTCTAAATGGCAGAAAACACAACGCCGGAATGTTCGAGAAAACAATATGACGTCATCCAAAATTGCGGATCCAAGATGGCGTATCCAAATTGGCGGCCGTGATATACTTGTCCCGTTACAATGTGTCTCGTTACGCTCATCCAAGATGGCCGTCGTGACGTCAGAGATGGATGTGACGTCAGAGATGTGGCTCGGCACCACAGGCACCACCGCCTGGAGCCTGTGCCCGGAGCCCCAATCCTATACTACTCTTAACTTCTCTCAGAACTAAGAAAAATAATTATTACTAAAAGCAATTTTTTTTTCACTCTTGAACAGTAAGTTTAACATGATGGCCAGAACTGGATTGGCACTCGGTTACACAGGAATGGTACAAATGAAGGCAGGGTTTTACGTTGCACAGCATTTATACACGGAGGATTAAGGCTTGGTCCAATTTTTCATGTTTTGTTTAGTAGTATTGTTTATGTTGGGAGCACCGAGTCCTGGATCTAGCTCGAGGTGTGAGGTAGGGTCAATGACCGACCAACCTCTGAAGTCATGGCGGCCATCTTCACCTTTTACTTTGACATTTCACCTTGAACTTTGAACTTTGACTTACAGCTATACAGTGTCTTGAACAGCACAATATTAAATGCGGAAATAAATCTTAACCAAGTTTTTAGTACTTTGCCATGTGTGTTTTTTGTGTACTTGTAGTAGTGTAGAATGTATGTAATAAAAGTTTTTTTAAAAGAACTTGCTGTGTTTTTATTGTCTCGATCCTGCCACTTTAGTGGTATTTTTTTAAATTAAATTTGGTTTGTATCGGCTAGGGATTGAACCTAGGACCTTACTCGATCTAATCAATCAGTATATAGATTAAAAATTTATTTAACGAATTTTGAACTTTTTCCCGCATCTCTAGCATTAAAATTACAGATTTCCAAGATGGCGGCCAAATTTCAAGATGATGGGTGTCACTGTAATAAATGATTACTGCACTAACATGTCATCAGCGTACTCTAGCCAACGATAACGTAATGATGGCTACCAGCATACAAAGACAAGATGGCGGACAGGAAGTCATACTACCTGATGGTATATATGAATGGTAAAAAGTGGTGGGGGTCAGTCTGCATGCAGCCACTGTGAGGAAGGTGCTTGTCGCCGTTTTTAATTTTTTTTTTGCACTCGTCGGGTTCGAACCGAGGACTCTGAGCTCCGTGTCGTAATGCGTTTTTTTAAATATTTTTTATTAAATTTTATTAAATGAATTTTTTTATAAATTTTAAATTTTTTTTATTAAAATCGGATAGTAAATATAAAAGTTAATGATGGCGACCGTAACAAAAATTGCAATGGTGATGTTATAATTCAAAATGGTGGAAAACACAACGCCGGAATGTTCGAGAAAACAATATGATATCATCCAATATGGCGGATTTAAGATGGCGGATCTAAAATGGCCGCCGTGATATACTTGTCCCGTTACAATGTGTCCCGTTACTCGGTGTCCCGTTACGCTCATCCAAGATGGCCGTCGTGACGTCAGAGATGGATGTGACGTCAGAGATGTGGCTCGGCACCATTGGCACCACCGCCTGGAGCCTGTGTCCGGAGCCCCATTCCTATACTACTGTTAAGATATGAAAAGTCTTGGGGCACAAGAGCAAATGTCTCCAGTTTCCAAAGATTTCCATTTAAAGGATTAGTTTGTACGATGACATAAGCAAGCACATTGACAACTGGTCTACAGAGGATCGTAGCGAAGGTTTTAAGGGTAATTCAGGAATTTTCATACAGACATTCGAGAAAACTGCGACAAAACTGCTGTTGTCTGGCACAGTCCGAGCATCAACAGCAGCCATGACAAGTTGGGGAGTGAAAGTCGCTCGTGGGGTGCCTGAGGACGACTTACAAACTACTGCTCTTGTCCGCTTTGGGCATGCTTCGTTGTTCGCCAGCGAATGCCCTGTTTTATCCGCTGGCGAGTAAAGTCGCTGTGTCGATCGCGTTAGTGAATGTTGAAATTGCCCCATCTTTACCACCCGCGGAAAACGATTAGTTGGCTGATGTAAATAGCGATACAAGAGATGTGCTGTGTCACAACCGTAGCTGATATGTCTGTTTCAGAGGGTGACTGTCGAGCTGCTAGGTACCATTTGCGAAACGTGTTCTTGCTCCTTGTTTATGAATTCGCAATGGCACAAAAACTTTCACATCCGTATCAACTTTTTTTTTGTGGTCTCATATTCTCGAATTGAAACTCAGAGATTGCGAAAATGGCTCGTAGGACAAAATACTTAGAAACCATCACATTAGGAACTTCTACCCTCACGAATATTCTTTCTGAACCCTGTAGTATTCTAACATTTTAAGTAGCACCGTCTGAACGGCCCACAGCTAGCGGGTTTATTCGACAATACTTCGCTCTAGAAGGATATACAATGCCGGCAACTGGTGTCAAAAGCAGTGACGTGTAAATCACGTTAAGTACTCCGTTGATGCTGTGCCTCACTCACACCAAAAAATGAGGTGTGGCTGTGTCATGGACACGGCCGTGTGTTGTACGTGAATACGTGTACGTAACAGGTAATATTTTTTAATACAAAATATAAAATGCGCTATTTTATGTATGTTATATTCATGTTTGAACTCTAAGAAGTCGCTTATAGGCCGTCATTATATATTTTTATTTAAATTTTAACATCATATAGGTATATATTCACTGTAACAATTTTACACTAATGTTTTATATATGCAATCCATAGATTTTGACAAGCTCTGACGATTGAAACCCAAACGATCGCCGTAGCTTCTCCGAGTCAAAAGTTACTAAATGGAAATCTCGAAACGCAGCAAAATGACCTCAATATGGCGGCGCTTCCCCCCTCCGTCGCGCGCGTTGCGTCACTGTCCTCACTAAGCGAAACGAATTCTTTGATCCTTTAGCTATCCAGTGTTGTAATTAAATTTTGGATTCAGATTATAGATATGTAGCTGCAACACCAAACTGTGTCCCCCGATTTTGTTATCATTTGTTTTTTTTTAATTGCCTCCCACCATGGAAGCTATTTTAAAGACGTATTCACGTCAAAAACCTCAACTTGGGCCGCAGTCTTCCCCCGTAGAGTCGTGTATCAGGGAAAAACCTTCTTTTCACAGACGAGAGAGCCAAACGCCCGATCGTACATCTTCGGTTTTTTTGTTGTTAATTGTAAATGTGTTGATAAAAGGATACTAATGGTCAGTTAGGTTAGGTTAGCTACATTATAAATACTCTAAAACATTGTGGACGGTTGATTTGGTTAGGAGAGCTACATTAAAGATACGGAAAGAAAAAAGCGAGCATGAACTTCGGGGAACTTCGGGTTTTGGCTCTCTCGTCTGTGAAAAGAAGGCTTTCCGTGTATCAGGAGCCGTGTTCGGCATTGCCTTGCCCGCCGCTCTCACAGACTCTGAGGCAGGCCGAGGGGCGGGGTTGTAAATCTGCCGCACGAGACAAGGAGGCTCTAACCGCCCATGCGAAACCACGCCCCCACACGGCCTCGTGACAATCGTCGCAGCTGCGTGTCCGCTGCCGATCACGACAAGACCGCGCGGGCGCATGTCGACATTTCAGCGGGAAACTATCTTCCACTCCCACTGAGGTCGTGATTCATCATGTCTATCCCCAGGATGGTCAACCGTAAAGTACATATGCACATGTATGAGCATCCATTGTATCGTGTCCGTGCTGTTGGTAAAATTACAGTTAATCTAACGTCTTTACAACAAAGAATATTCCTAATATAAACCAAGGGTAATTCTTAACTACAGATGACTGGATCTTCGCATAAACTACGTGAGTTGTGACTTCCCAGTTGCGAGTTACACTGTAAACGAGGTAAAAAAAATGGACTATGACGGAGGGAGAGTGTAAATTGTTGTTATAACAAGTTTTTTTCCATGTTTTATAAGAACTTCCAGATAATTCTTGTGAGTTCAGATTCGACGTAAAAAAAATTCAGTACGCGTATCCATAAATTTACTATGCGGGAAAATTTTAACAGTGTGCGTGATAAATATATAATAAATTGTTAAGCTCCGAACTATTTGCCATGAGAGTGAAAACTAAATTACTCGTGAAATGCGTGTCAGGAAAGTTGCTACTAGCAGAGTAGATATAACATGACAGCCATACTGAGGCTTCCTGAAGCAAGATATATATATATATATATATATATATATATATATATACATACATAGCCTACATGACGCACAAGGTGATTATCTCTTTGAGATGCAAGACCACGCGGTTATCACATATGTAGAGCGCGAATGCATTTATTTTGAGACTTGTGAATTTTATCTAACAAAAATTACCTGAAACTAATTTTTCAGTGCTTTTGAAGATTTTACAAACCCTAATTGATCAATATCGAAGTCGTCTTCTGAATGGTTCTTTATATGAATTATAATTAGTCAAACACTTAAAGTAACGTAAAGTGTATGTTCTATTATAACATTAACCTGTATTACCTAATACAATGTTAAAAAATACAACAAACGTTTCTCTTGATTTCAGTTTTATCAAAAATATTTTACAATGCATAGAAAAACACACTTTTAATTAATTAAACCTGGTTTTCCAGTGATCGTATTTTAAAATTATAATTTTCTTCTCCAATCATTTTTAATTCCATTCTAATAATCATCACAAAATGTATACTTTTAAAATAAATAATATCCAAGAGTTTTTATTTAATACGGATATTTTTATATTTTTAAAGGTTGGTAAGATGACGATATAACTCGATATACAAAGATAAAAAAATGTGAAAAATTAATCGCAGAGGTATGTTTCTTGCTAGAATTTTTGTGAAGAACCAGTAAATTGGTATTTATGCATAGAAGTTTCTTTAGGTCATACTTAAAGAACATTCAAAACATAATTCTTCTTTTGTTATGTGTTTATTGTGCATATTTAAGTTCTAAAGATCATATTAATTGTAAAAAGTTTTAAATGTGAATAAACTATTTATGTTTCCTATGAAAAAATACTACGGCAATGTGTCAAATGTTCCATGTTTGACTGGTTCTGTAAATATACATAAATACCTTAATTATAGAGTCAATAAATATTTTCACATCTAAGATCACAAAATTTCTTTACAATGATGTTAACAATGGATTTAATAATTATGTCATGTAAAAACCAGTGACTCAAGTGAACCGAATTGACTCTGTAAAATATAGTTTATCCTAATTCTTTGTTGTCTCAATTAATAGAGTTAAATATTTTAATGATATACAGCCTCACTCACTCAAATCACTCACTGATTAATCTAAAAAATCCTAACGTAATTTCAGATGAGCTTTAAACAAGAAATATGGCACAATTGAAACCACTGGAAAAAAGCTCCTAAAACAAATTAAACAAGGGGGGAATTTTAACCAGTGAACTTCAGAATGACACCTTGTCTTAACACTTGGTGTAGACCTATTTTTTTTTGCAGACTCGTGCAGACACTAACAATTACGCGGAATAATTCCTGGCGAGCGTCAACACAGCCACTGCAGATCGATCATGAAGAGGTCAACCGCCGGAAAGAAGTAGAGTTGGACGCGAGACTTGAGGATGAGCAGATCACCGTCTCTCTCGCAGCTCCTAGAGACCAGCTGGACCGAGTCTGGACCAGTCTGGAGACTCGCTCGCTGTGGTTGGTCAGGCTGGCTGCAGCATGGACACGTCCGAGCTTTTCATCTCGCTCTCAGAGTACCGGGACTCACTGAAGCCAATATCGTGTACGCAATCTTACAAGCTTCTGAGAAGCTTAAAAAAACATTTTAATGTTTCTTTTAAAATAAATTTACAGCTAAATGAGAAAAAAAAATGTTTAGTCGTGTTTTTTTTAAATACAAGCAGAAAAATGTAGTTACATACTTAATTGCATATTTTGTGGTGTAGAATCGAACATTTGAACATACTTGGGGAGTCGCGTTTATGTTTTAATCTATCCTGACTATGATTCCTTACTCGCCACGAGACTAGAACAAACCAAATTCTGTTAAGATTGAGGTTTTTCCGCCGTTCCATGTTCCTGGGTTTGGCCAACCCGTAACTTATTAAAACAGACGTAGGATGAATAAACTTCTGATCAGCGGCCAACATCACCTCAAGACTTACAAGCGAATGGAACGAGACATGCCGCGAGTCCACTGAAGGCCGGCATGGGCTGCACCGCGGCAGTGCTGGTGAGTGGACTGTGTGTACGGCGAATTTGCATAAACTTCAAACTGTAATTTACATGCACACGGCCGAATTATCCAGGAGTAATAATTCCAGAGGCAAAAATTAGTGACTCGACAGTTTTTTCCCCCCCATGCTCCTTCATTCACGAGTCATATCGCTCGCTTCAGGGAGCTTCTGAAATAGAAAACCTGGACATTAAATGCCACAGAAGATAATATTTGGCAAAACAATTTTCTGTGAACGGCGAAGAGAATATTCTGGAGGCATTACCAACGGCTTTGGAGCGCGATGATATAGCCTATACCATCGTTTACATGCAAATGAAAAACTCATCAACATTACCAGGCCTCGGAGCTGTGGAATGTTTTGTGAACACAAGAACTGATACAAGCGAGCACATTTTTTATAGCTTTCAATCAAGGTTTTACGGTTGCGGCTGAAATGAGGTGAGCATTAGCCAGCAAGTGTGGTCTGCATGAATTAAGTTATGCGATATGGAAGCGCACTCCAATCTGGACGCAATTTTAATGACAGTCTGGCAAAGTCGGAAATTTCACAGATTAACTAAAATAAACTAATGCTGGTAGTATTAATGCGTGGTCTCTAGTTTTTTATATATATATATATATAAATTACATTCCTTAAAGTTTACTTAGGTAAACTTGAGTAAACTTTACGGAATGTGATTTCCGGGCTTCCGTATTTTAGGCTGGGCGGGAATTGCTGTCAAAAATAAGTGGAATCTCTAGTACGCACGGATAATAGAGCTGCTCTAGCCATCTAGCGTTTCAAATTCCAGGCAAAGCCATCTATTGAGGAATTTAAAAACTAAACTGTTATTATCGCCGTTAGTTTGCTGGCCGCCGTAAGCTGACTTATCTCGCCAAGGAAGGATAGGAATTATCTATGCAAAAATTAGGTTATTATGTAATATCTCTGACTCCCTTCATTGTAGGGAGATAAAATATATACCAGTTTTTAAGTCAAAAAATAAGTTTTTAAACACTAACAGTTTTATCAAAATCGGTCCAGCAGATTTTGCGTGATGCTCGAACAAACAAACATACAAACAAACAAACAGACCAACAGACAGATACAGTTTTATAATAGTATCTATAGATAGATTTACAAGGGTTATAATAAATAAGAACGGATTCAATAGTATACCTACGTGTTGGAGAGGCTATGATTTTTTTGTCCTTCAAACACTTTTTTTCCCACCCCTTTGCTAAAATGGTTCATCTTATTAAAAATTGTTTCAGAGAAAGTTTTTGATAATATTTAGAAGATTTACAATAAATGGCCAAATATTTGGTACTACATCTAACAGGGTGCATGAAACTTCCTGTTCTTTATTTGCTACTAGCTGCAATACCCGGCGTTTCCCGGGCTGAACAAAGGGTGTAGTTAGTAATTGTCTTCTTAATTTGAATGTCAAGTGTGAACTTCTCATTGTTGAACAAAGATAGAGTTCTAGTACAAGCCAGAATTTTATGTATTTTTTTATTTTATTTTTTTTAAATTTTTTATTACTATTTTTTCCTGAAATTTTATGATATCAAAGAAAACTTGCGGCGGTTTTCTCCGTGTGCTCCTGATTATTCTTGTCAATATTTTGGTGGTTTTCTCCGTGTGCTCCTGATTATTCTTGTCAATATTTTGTTGGTTTTCTCCGTGTGCTGCTGATTATTCTTGCTAATTTTATGATGGTTTTCTCCGTGTCCTCCTGATTATTCCTGACTAGACATCTGATGGTTTTCTCCGAGTGCTTCTGGTTACTGATGAGGAATTGATCTCTGCATGAAGAATTTTTTACTTAATGAGTCATGTCATTTTTTATTCAAGGTTGCATTTAATTATTGAAATTCTGCCAATAAATCAGCACTTGTAAATTTTTATCAGGTGGAAATTTAAAAAAAAAAAAAAAATATCATTATTCAGTCAAATAATCTCTGAGAAATCTAAGAAGCACTAACAGGATGGACGAACTTCCTTCTCCTTGGTGTCTAGCGAAGCCCTCCTTCTTTTGCGATCGTTAGTGAGCATCCCGCATCCCACATAAAATAACTAATTAATATTCACCTGCAAGCAACACGTGGCTACATCTGTTGATGACAGCCAGAACTACTTGCATCAATTTGCTTTGCATTAGATAACCTAACTCTCGCCACTGAGTGGTGCTATTGTAATCAGTTAGAGTCATGTAGTCTCGTAGCCATGTGGCCTCGTGTCCTGGAAGCTTCGTAGTCCTGTAGCCTCGCAGTCTCGTAACCTTGTGTTCTGGAAGCTTCGTAAACATGATGCATTGGAACATCGTAGACCTGTAGCTACGTAACAAAGTATCCATGGAATCATATAACATAATGCTGTTGGAGCAGTGGGAGCAAAAGAGAAAATGCCGACGAAGACAGATGCGATAATTGGAGCCTTTTGAAGCATTTGGAGCTGTGTTAAGCATTTGGAGCCTTTTGGAGCTGTCAAGCATTTGGAGGCCGTTTGGAGCATTTGGAGCCATTTGGAGCTGTGTTAAGCATTTGGAGGCCGTTGGAGCTGTCAAGCATTTGGAGGCCGTTTGGTGCATTTGGAGCCATTTGGAGCTGTGTTAAGCATTTGGAGGCTGTTGGAGCTGTCAAGCATTTGGAGGCCGTTTGGAGCATTTGGAGCCATTTGGAGCTGTGTTAAGCATTTGGAGGCTGTTGGAGCTGTTGGAGCTATTTGGAGGCCGTTTGGAGCATTTGGAGCCATTTGGAGCTGTGTTAAGCATTTGGAGACATTTGGAGCTGTCAAGCATTTGGAGGTCGTTTGGAGCATTTGGAGCCATTTGGAGCTGTGTTAAGCATTTGGAGGCTGTTGGAGCTGTTGGAGCCATTTGGAGGCCGTTTGGAGCATTTGGAGCCATTTGGAGCTGTGTTAAGCATTTGGAGGCTGTTGGACCTGTTGGAGCCATTTGGAGCTGATGAAGCTAAGAAGTAGTCAAGTACTCGTGTACACTTGTAGTCCTGTATTCTCGCAGTCTCGTAAACTTATGTTCTAGAAGCTTCGTAGCTCTGTAGCCTCGCAGTCTCGTAAGCTTGAATACCCGTAGTCACGTAGTCTCGTTACCTCATGGCTCGTAGTCGCGTAGTCATGATGGCTTGGAGCCTCGTATACTTGTAGCTACGTAGCCAAGTAGCCTCGTTGACTTGTAGCTATGTAAACAAGCAGTCATGTAATCTTATAACATAATGCTGCTGAAGTAGTTGGAGCTTTGTACACTTGAAGGTAGTTGGAGGAGTCTTGTACACTCGTAGAATTGTAGTCTCATAGTCTCTTAGAGTCGTAGCAATCTAACCAAATATCATTGGAGCTGATGAACCAAAAGGCCGTTGGAGCCAATGACTGTTGGAGACAATGACTGTTGGAGCCAATGACTGTTGGAGCCAATGACTGTTGGAGTCGATGGCTAATGGAAATATAAACTGTTGGATTCATAGACTGTTGGAGAGATTATATCCTAACTTATCATTGACGATCGTATCCTACCAAGTTGAATGAACGAGAGAATGTTCCTCCTTTTCGTTAAATGAGCTTTCGTTTTATAGAATTTCCGTCCAAACGTGCTTCGTTTTCATTAAATGCTTGTCCTGCGCGAACGAAGCGTAGTCATTGTGTGTACATTGCATATATATTGTGTACATTGCGTACATTGCGTGTACTTTGCGTAAATTGCGTGTACTTTGTGTGTACTGTGCGTCAATTGCGTGAATATTACGTGTTCGTTCCGTTTCCTGTGTGTACTGTGTGTACGTTCCGTTTTCTGTGTGTACTGTGTGTACGTTCCGTTTCCTGTGTGTACTGTGTGTACGTTCAGTTTCCTGTGTGCACTGTGTGTACGTTCCGTTTACTGTGTGTACTGTTTGTACGTTCCGTTTCCTGTGTGTATTGTGTGATCATTACATTTATTGCATGTAAATTTTATGTATTGTGCGTACATTGCGTACATTACGTGTTGGAGCTGATGGAGCTGTTGGAGCACTTGCAGCTAATGGTCAATTGAAGCATAGGAGCAAAATGTAGATGGATCTGATGTCGTTAATTGTAGCTCTTGGAGCCTGGCGTATATTGGAGAGATCGAATTTTTTTTTCGATCAAATGAACCTCTTTTTTAATTTGTAGATTTGACTCTAGTATTATTGTAAATGGTTCTTGATTTGACTAGCGTATTATTCCATACGGTGCATGTATATAAGCGAGTCCTAGACAGCAGGACGCTCAGTTTGTTACTGACGTCGGCGGTGTAAGGATCACCTAGTTTGTTTCTTCTGGTGCATAAGTCGTGTCAATTAGCTGTTCTTGAGACCTCGATGGCATCTTTACCGTCTTTAACGTCGTACTCGATGGAGGATGTACCGTCGTACTCGATGGAGGATGTACCATCGACTACGGGAACCATGACGTCGGCGCCGACGATGTTGGAGCAGATCCCGTTGGCAACGACGACGTCAACATTGGAGGAGATTTCAACAGATGTGATACCACCATCATCCGAAGTTTCATCAGCAATGGATTCTTCCGCTAATGAAAAGCGTACTTCGCATCAGTGCAAATACTGTGGTGCATCATTTACTATCACCTCAAATGCTCGCAGACATGAAAGAAGCGGTTGTTCTAATAATGTTCAAAGAATACAATTTCAGTGCAATAAGTGCAATAAACTAATTTCACGTCTCGATAGCTTACATCGTCATTATAAAAAATGCTCCGAGACGTATAATGAACATGGTTATTGATTTGACTCATGTGTTGTACCGGCTAATGAGACCATATATAAGTGCTATGAACTTCAGTCCGTCTCTGTCTCTGGTGATGGACGGATCGGATAGACATTTAAAGTCATGTAAAAGGCTTAGTCCGTACAATAAGAAGACTGTTTGAATCGAGGAATCCAAAAGGCTTTGGTAATTTGTCAGTGTTCTATTGTACTTGTAGTAGTGTATTGAATTTATGTAATAAAATTGTTTTAAAAGAACTTGTGGTGTTTTTATTTTCTCAAACCTGTCGCTTTTTTAGTATTTTTTTTAAATTGAAGTTGTTATGTATCGGCCAGGGATCGAACCAAGGACCTTAGTCGATCCAATCAATCATTACTTTAATGAGTGAATTATTTAATGAATTTTGAACTTTTTCCCGAATCTCTAGCATTAAAATTACGGATTTTCAAGATGGCGAGTGTCACAGTAATAAATGATTACTGCACTGTAGCGGGTTAGAATAAAATTATCCAGATGGAAATGTACTCTATAATACAAGTACACACACAAGATGGCATACTCCAGCAGGTGGTAGCTCCTGGTAGCATCTACTGAACGTAAAATGTCGGGTCCGTGATGGTCGACAAGGACAAAGTCAAATTTCAAGGTCAAGGTCAAATTTCAAGGTCAAGGTCAAATTTCAAGGTCAAGGTCAAATTTCAAGGTCAAGGTCAAATTTCAAGGTCAAGGTTAAGTTTCAAGGTCAAGGTCAAAGTTCAAGGTCAAGTTTCAAGGTCAAGGTCTAATTTCAAGGTCAAAGTCAAATTTCAGGGTCAAGGTTAAATTTCAAGGTTAACAGTTGAGGACAAAAGTATGGTGACCAAATAATTATACTACATGGTATCGGCACACTCTAGCAGACGAAAACAAGATGGTGGTCTCCAGCGGATGAAGACAAGATGGCGGACATGATGTCATACCAGTTGACGATATATACCTTGGTATTGGTGGTGGAAGATCAGTCTAGGTAGCTTTCATGGAGGAAGGATCGACTGTTTACTCTCGTCGGGAATCGAACCAAGGACGTGCATCGATATAATCAAACAGAATTCAAATACGTTAATTTTTTGATGAATTTTGGAATTTGTTTCATTAAAATCAGATTATAAATAAAGATTTTCAAGATGGCGTCCAAATTTCAAGATGGCGTACATGACGTCATACTAGGTGACGATATATATGCTATGAAACATGTGGTGGGAGTCAGTCTGCCTGCGTCCACTGTGAGGGAAGGAGCCTGTCGCCATTTTTAATTTTTTTTGCACTCGTCGGGTTCGAACCGAGGACTCCGTTCTCCGTGTCGTTAATGTTTGTTTTTTAAATATTTTTCATAAAATTTTTGTTAAGTGAATTTTTTTATAAATTTTAAATTTTTTTCATTAAAATCGGATAATAAATAAAGATTTTCAAGATGGCGGACGTAACGGAAACTGCAACGGTGACGACATAATCCAAGATGGCGGTCGTAATCCTAGATGACGTAAGAGGCTTATCGGAGGCTGTAAACAAGGATGCTTAAGCCTCTTTTAGGAATTTGGGTTTTTTCTAAGACAAAATGACTTTTGAGGATTTTCGAAATCCTAATTTTTGAATTGCGGAATTTTTTGAGATTTTTTTTGGCGGAATGTTTTTCACAGAAATGTAAATTTTGACGAATTTTGAGGAATTCTGGGCAATTTTTGCCCAATTTTGGCGAATTTTGAGGGTCAAAGGTCAAGGTCAAACTTGTCCCGTTACGCTATGTCCCGTTACACTCATCCAAGATGGCCGCCGTGACATCACAATCCAATATGGCGGACACCGGCACCGGCACCACGCGCCAGCGCCATGTCCCCGGACATACATTCGTATACTACTGACCTTGCATGTAAGGCTGATAACTAAAGTTTATAGTGCAGGATAACATTAATTAAGCACTACACAAATATTTTTTAAGAAAATGTAACTATTAGAATTACATATTTTTTTAGACCCTTATAATGTTTCGTGGTTTCGTGGTTGTGCATAAGTTTTTTCAGGCAAAGTGGAACTTTGTTAGACAGGTGATACTCTTACCATTTAGGATTCCAAATCCAATAATTAAAGTTACATTGAACCCCGAATTTACGTATGCTTAGGTTTTACGAGGGGTGGCAAGGGGAGAATATTATCCAGGGGATGGAGAGGTAAGCCATGTCATGATACCGCCTGCCGCCGTCGCGCCAGCCAGCCGGACTAGTGTCGCGCGCCCACTTACTTTGTAGAAGCTATGTACCGTCGCCACATTTCTAAACGCAATGTCAGATTTATTTTACTCCTCTTATAGGAACATAATTTAGAGTATTAAAGACCATACAAAATAAATGTTGTGCGTTAACGAATGCTTGTGAGTAGGTGCGGCAAAAATAAACCAATGAAAA
The DNA here is from genome assembly GCF_032445375.1 of Bacillus rossius redtenbacheri. Classification (NCBI taxonomy): domain Eukaryota; kingdom Metazoa; phylum Arthropoda; class Insecta; order Phasmatodea; family Bacillidae; genus Bacillus; species Bacillus rossius. Next base: position 44,099,024 of record NC_086339.1, on the reverse strand, counting down.
CATTAGCATTCACTTGTGCCTTTCTTGCGCGGGCTGTCTAAGCGTTACTTCACTGCGCTTCCGCTTTGAGCGCTGAAACTTGTCCTCAATTGTTTACATTGGACTCTCCGTTCTGTGCCCTCCCTTTTCTATAGTTCATTCTTATGTTGTTGGCACGTGTGTTATAATTCTTTATATGCTTGTCTGTCAAGTTGGTTTATCTGTATATCTGTAGCTGTGTTTATTGAGTTGGTGAATGTATCTGCGATCATCTGGATGTTCCTGTTCTGGAATCTTTAATTTTTATTTAAGTAAACTGCATTAATAATGAAGAGACAAGCTTCTATTCAAAACTTTTTTTTACGAAAAAACAGAGTGTAAATAGACCTGTTAGTGACAGTGCTGACGACTGTGCCAGTAACAATGTTTCTTCTGGTGTCGCAAGTACTAGTGCCGTTGATCCAGCACCAGCTGCGGAAGACTTTAAGCAAGTTAGAAAAAATATATATGATATTGGAAACTATTGTCAAAGCAATTCCGTTCGTTTGTTAACGAATGAAGAAAAAATTACACTTGTAGAAAATATTTGGAAACCTCATCCTGTATACAAATTTCCTTCTACTTCTAGTAGTTCTTCTAGTTCAAATCATACTAGATCTTTTCAAATGAAATGGCTAGAAGAATTTGAGTGGTTAGCTTTCTCTGAAGAAAAATCAGGGTCTTTTTGTAAATATTGCGTAATATTTTCACACTCCAAAAGTGTAGGAAAAGGAGATCACCAAGAAACAGGAGCATTAATAACAAGGGCTTTTAGTAATTTGAAAAAAGCCAAGGAAATTTTTCGTAAATATGAAAATTGCACGTACCATAAAACATCAGTTTCGATTGCTGAAAACACAAAATCAATTGTTACAAAAAAAATCTGAGTGTGTTATAAATCAAGTCAATGCTCAAAGGAGATTGAATATTGAAAAAAAAAAAAAAAAACAGGGAAAGACTGATCCCTATCATACAAACAATAAGATTTTGTGGAAGACAGCAAATCGCACTAAGAGGTCATCATGACAGTGGACGTATAAGCCTAGAAGAGCCAGAAAATAATGACGGAAATTTTCGATCACTGCTGAGATACAGAGCAAACAGTGGCGATAATGACCTAAAAGACCAGTTAATGAACAGTGGAGGGAGGAGCATGTACACTAGTTCTTTTATTCAAAACGAGCTCATTAACACGTTTGGTCATTTAATCCAATCCCAAATTGTGAAAAATGTCAGGAATTCTATTTTTTATTCCGTTTTAGCAGATGAAACAACTGACATTGGCCAAATAGAACAGTTTTCTCTTTGTGTACGGTATGTTGAAGACCAGTCATACAATATTAGAGAAGATTTCCTAACTTTTGTCCCCGTTTATGACGTTACTGGTGCAGGCTTAGCTAACACAGTGTTAGAGACCTTGTCAAATTTAGGGCTTGACTTAAAGAAAATGAGAGGTCAAGGATACGATGGCGCTGCCACGATGAGAGGGCAATTCAGAGGGGTACAAGCTGCTATCAAAGGAAAACTACCACTAGCTTTGTACTCACATTGTTCTTCACATAGTCTAAATTTGTGTTTGTCAGATTAAAGTAAAATTCCTTCTATAAGAAATTGTATGGGCATTATCAAAGAAGTCTGCGGATTCTTCCATATGTCAGCCAAAAGAACTGAAATATTGAAATCAACGATATCTGACTGTTGTCCTGAACAGAAAAAAAAGAAACTTATCTCAATATGTGAAACACGATGGGTGAAAAGGCACGACTCAGTGATTTTATTTAAAGAGATTTTAGAACCAATTCTCCTCTCTCTTTTGAAAATAGAAGAAGAATTAAGTGACTCAGCACCTAAGGCCAAGCTCTTAGTAGTTCTATCAGTCAATTTAAATTTCTTGTTAAAATTTTTTTTTTGAGCCAGATGCTGTCAACTACACATAACTTATCTGTGAACCTTCAAAGAAAAAAACATAGATCTTTCTCAAGCCATTGCAAATGTTACAAGTGTCTTAGATCTGCTATCTAAACAAGGGAAAATGCCAATGACAACTTCAAATCCCTGTATGCTCAAGTAAAGGAATTTTCTACAAAACTCGACATTAAAGAAGAGATTCCTAGAGTTTGTCGCCTTCAAACAGCCCGCAGCAACGTTCCTTACAGCACAGAAGAAGAATACTACCGACGAGCTGTTTATGTACCTTACCTTGATGATTTTTGTAATTCACTGAAAGAACGCTTTGAATCTCACAAGGATACAGTTGCATCCTTACAACAAATCCTTCCAGGATTTTGTATCAAAACAGATTTAAGTTCATTGGAAGCTGCTTTCAATTTCTACGAAGATGATTTGTCACATAGAGAGGTCGTGCAAATTGAGTTTATGTTGAGGAAAGAAAAGTGGAATCAGGAAAAATCAGAAAATCTTCGCAAAACAGCCATTAGTTCTCTAGAAAAGTGTGACAAGACTTTCTTCCCTAACATTATTATAATCTCTTGAAACTGTTAGCAGTTCTGCCTGTTTCTGTCGCAACCATAGAAAGAAGCTTCTCAAGCTTAAGAAGATTGAAGACTTACATAAGAAATACCACATCAGAAACTAGGCTTAATGGATTAGCGTTACTTTCGATCCATAGAGACATTAAAATAAGCGATGAAGAAGTACTTGATAAATTTGCTAGTAAACCAAGAAATCTGGACTTCGTTTTGTAAACGTTACATAAAAAGCGAATTTTTAAAATGTATTTACATCATTACACCCTTTTTATAGCTCAAAAATAATAAACCAACATTATTTTCCATTGTACAAAATTTACTTTTGTTGGGTTGTTGGGACAAGAGGAAAAAAAATCTTTACTGAAAAAAGGTAACACATTAAGTAAAAAAGAAAAAAAAGTAAAGGGAAAAGGGAAATTAATATAAACGTGAATACAATTAAATTTTAAATACGCACGTTTTTCAAAACAACGTGTTATTATATTATAAAAAATCAATGCAGTTCTGTTATAAAAATAACCGAAAACATAAATAAATAGAAATAATAAATATATTGTTTAGTCCTAAAACTTTTCTAAAAACCCTTTGTAAACTTACATAATCATTAAATGATGTTGATTAAAAAAAAGCAAGCATAAATGATGGTAAGCTCGGTCATATTGGCCCCCCCCCCCAAAAAAAATTATAACCTATATTCGCCACTGTCATCTATCCATCTCTCTATATATATTTATCTCTATCTACATCTATATACATCTATGTATATCTCTATCTATATTTATCTCTTTATATCTATGTACATATATACTTGCCACTATCTCTATATCTTCTATATATAAGTCTATATATAGCTCTATACATCTGTAGGTATATCTCTTTATCTAACCCATTTCATTCTCTATACCTCGCTCTATCTCAACTTATCTCTCCGTCTCTATCTCACTATATATATATATATATATATATATATATATATATATATATATATATATCAGTCTATCTCTGTCTCTCTGTTATATTTAAATAAAATGTGTCACGCGTACGCAGTTATACAACAAAAACAGATAAAGTGCCGCTATATAAAATTAAATAAACACATTTTTTGACACGATTCGTGCTCCAAATATTGAAAAATAGTTATCCCGTCTCAGTAACCTTCATGGGCATGCGCATAACAAATCACCAAAATTTTATCTTAATTGGATGAATGGTATAGGAACGCATACGGCACAAACAACGAAAATTAAAGACATGACAAACTCATCAAACGATGGTGCGTTTAAAATTCAAGGCAACTCTATCTATTGACGAAGTTAAGAACAAAACTGTTATTAGCGCCTCTAAGCGGACTGGTCTCACCAAGGAGAAAAATATTAATTTGCCAGACCTTACTATGTGTATGATCGTGTGTCAGACATAGAGAAATGACACTCACTATTTGTAGGTATGTCTATGACCTATGATTTTTTTCTATTATAAAATGAAATGATCACTTTTTCACTCCATTAGGGATGGAATTTGATATTAATATGGGGTCTATGTGTTAATCCAGGTTATAAGCTAGCTGTAGGCCAAATTTCATTCAAATCCATTCAGTAGTTTTTAAGTGAAAGAGTAACAAACATCCATCCATACTTACAAACTTTCGCGTTTATAATATTAGTATGATTTTTTCCACCTCTCACTGTAAGTTTGGTCGCATAAAGAATTATTTCAGACGAAATTTGTAGAAAATAATTATAAAGGAAGCAGAAAATAATAATGGTTTTGATATTTTACATGGTAGGAAGACTGTCTGTTTTTTTTCGTGTATTTCAATAACAATTTTTTATTATTTGCAACAATGGTTCGTCATATCAAAAATAGTTTGACAAAAGTTTTAGACATCTAAAGTTTACAAACAATTTGAACTGATTTTATTGCGTGCATACTAGGGAGTTATTATTTTATTGTCATCTAACCCCCGTCTATTAATCCCTTGCAGTTATGATTGGTTTTATCAAAAATATAAATGGAAAAAATTGTTGGTATTTCTTTAACGAAACATAATAACTCTATATGGATGCAGGGGTGAAGCTATTGTTTATTTTTTAAAAACGTTTACCCATTTACACCCTTTTGTCGGATTTTTGCAATTAAGGAACTCGCCCGAGATTTCCCAATACTTTATTTTATGTATCAGTTTGTACGTGATTTGCGCAAAATTATGGTAGTTATTGTGTCACTAATAAAGTGATATATATATATATATATACATATACATATTGTTACGATCGCGCTTGGCTGCAGTGCTTGGCATCGCCGCACTCGTTCGGCCTGTCTGCGCCCCCTTCCACCCGCATCCTCTCCCTGGTATCTCGTGTCATACTGTCTCGCAACATCCTGACCGTCGCAGCGCCTGCCTCAGATCGAGTTACTTAAAAGAGGCCGCACTGCGGAATAAAAGGACTCAGACATGTTTATCGGTGTGTTTTGTGGGAACCCGATGCTTGTTGAGTTTATCGGCGTTCTTTGAGCAGCCGCCGCGTCCTTCGAGGACTCACGACGCGTTTCTGGGCATTTCGACGACGAAGGTCACGCGATATCTCGGAGACATGCCCGATTGTTCTGGACGGGAACCCAAGGGCTATTTAAGGAGGTTGGGCCAACCTTCGAGTCAGTAAGGAGTTCAGTGGGGAGTTCTCCCGCAGCGGAGTTTCCGGGCGATAGTGCCGCGGGTGCGGCAGAGTGGCGAAGTCCTTGGACGAAGGTTCCAGGGCAGGGAGTGAGAGAGTTCAGTGGAGTCGGGAGTTTTCCCGCGGCGGAGTTTCTGGGCGATAGAGTCGCGGGCGCGGCGGAGTCCCGAGTGAAGCTGCGAGCAAGGCGTCGAGTGGGATCGTCGACGAAGTGGAAGTGCGTCGGGCAGCGGCGGAGTGCGGCGACGGAGTCCCGCGGCGGAGACCCACGAGGGGTGCTGCGGCGTGAGTTGCGCCAGAGGTGCGGCCCAGCGAGGTGTGTGGAACGAGTGACCAGGGAATTGACATTTATTTAAGTGTAATTAATTATTTAGAAGATTATTTGTAAGTGACAAGTAGTGGTAATAAATAAAACTGTGTGCGTGAAATAAAATCTATTAATTGGGCTATCCTTTACGAACCCCCCGTGGTAAATCGTAACATTTTGGTGTCAGAAGTGGGATAGCCCTAATTAATAGATTTAGGATTCAGTTAAGAAATAGGATTTAGTTTTTCGAGAGTAAAGTTAGCATTTAGAAATTTAGTGAATTTGTAATTTTCTAGAGCTAGTTTGAGTATACTGTAGTCAGTGTTAGTTTTGAATGTAATAGAGTTATTGTTAGTTTAATTAGAAGGTTCGGCTAGGTCATTTAAAAATAAGAACAGTTTTAGAAAAAAATTATTTAGGTTGTTTAGTTAGTAAATCCTTTAGAGAGAGATGGCTGCTGAAGAGTTAAGTGTAGAAGATATCGGGAAGATAAGGGTTGCCCTAGAAGAGATCAATAATAAAATGGAAGATATGGTGGCCAGTGTGAGGAAATATAACAAGGAAATGTTAGCCAGTATAAATAAGGGCCAGGAAGAAATGTTAGCTAGTATGAAGAACTTTAAGGAAGAAATGGTATCTAGTACAAAGAACTTTAAGGAAGAAATGGTAACCAGTATAAAGAAATTTACGGAAGAAATGAAGAGTGAAAGGAAGGATAGTAAGAACCACCATGAAGAAAAGAAGAGTGAGTCGAATAATAGTGTAGAGGAATTGAAGAAGTGTCAGGATGAAATGAAGAATGGCCAGGAAAAATGAAGAATGAAATGAAGACTGAAGTGAAGATAAACCAAGAGAAGAATAGTCAAGAGAAAAACAGCCAAGAGCAAAATAGTGAAGAGAAGAACAGCAATGAAAAGACCGGCGAAGAGAAAACCAGCCAAGAGGAGACCAGCCAAGAGGAGACCAGCCAAGAGGAGACCAGCCAAGAGGAGACCAGCCAGGAGGAGACCAGCGAAGAGGAGACCAGCGAAGAGGAGACCAGCGAAGAGGAGACCAGCGAAGAGGAGACCAGTGAAGAGAAGAACAGTGAAGAGAAAAACAGTCATGAGGAAATTAGCCAAGGAGAAGATAACAGCCAGGAAATGAATATGAAAGAAGAGCTGAAGAAAAGCACAGAAGTAGTGAAGATGGGTTACAAAGTGTGGAATATTGAACAAGAAGAAATGAAGATAAACCAAAGGGAGAGGGTAAAATGCCAAGAAGAACTGAAGAAGAGCCGAGAAGAGATGAACATGAGTCAAGAAGAGATAGAGAAGCGCAAAGAAGAAACGAAGAAATACCAAGAAGAGATGCAGGAAGACCAAGAAGAGATGAAGAAAGACCAACAACAGGGGAAGGAAGACCGAGAAGAGACAATGAGAACACAAAGAGTGATGAAGATGGTGCAAGGAGTAACTGAGTGCAGTCCAGAAGATATTCAGAAGAATGAAGAGGGAATGAGGAACCAAGAAGAGACAAAGAGGAGCCGGGAAGAAATGCTGTGCGAACAAGTAGCTGCGAGAGAAGAAATGGAGAGAAAAAGGGAAGAAACAAGGAAACTGTTGGAAGGCAATAAGCAATGCACTCAAGAGTATCGGGTCCGTCCAAGGCATCGGTCAGCCCGTCTCGGGCAGCTGGCTGAACGACATGGGGCATCTGCGACGCAGAAGTGTCGCCGGGTGACAAGAGAAGCTACATCTAATGAGAGAGAGGGTTATCTGGTGAGACTGTACAGCCCGCGATGGAGGAAAGGCAGGAGGCCTAAACTTCGAGTAGCATGGGGACCTCCAGGAGGAGATGCATTACCTGTTCGGGACGAACAGGTTTAAGGAGGGGGCAATGTTACGATCGCGCTTGGCTGCAGTGCTTGGCATCGCCGCACTCGTTCGGCCTGTCTGCGCCCCCTTCCACCCGCATCCTCTCCCTGGTATCTCGTGTCATACTGTCTCGCAACATCCTGACCGTCGCAGCGCCTGCCTCAGATCGAGTTACTTAAAAGAGGCCGCACTGCGGAATAAAAGGACTCAGACATGTTTATCGGTGTGTTTTGTGGGAACCCGATGCTTGTTGAGTTTATCGGCGTTCTTTGAGCAGCCGCCGCGTCCTTCGAGGACTCACGACGCGTTTCTGGGCATTTCGACGACGAAGGTCACGCGATATCTCGGAGACATGCCCGATTGTTCTGGACGGGAACCCAAGGGCTATTTAAGGAGGTTGGGCCGACCTTCGAGTCAGTAAGGAGTTCAGTGGGGAGTTCTCCCGCAGCGGAGTTTCCGGGCGATAGTGCCGCGGGTGCGGCAGAGTGGCGAAGTCCTTGGACGAAGGTTCCAGGGCAGGGAGTGAGAGAGTTCAGTGGAGTCGGGAGTTTTCCCGCGGCGGAGTTTCTGGGCGATAGAGTCGCGGGCGCGGCGGAGTCCCGAGTGAAGCTGCGAGCAAGGCGTCGAGTGGGATCGTCGACGAAGTGGAAGTGCGTCGGGCAGCGGCGGAGTGCGGCGACGGAGTCCCGCGGCGGAGACCCACGAGGGGTGCTGCGGCGTGAGTTGCGCCAGAGGTGCGGCCCAGCGAGGTGTGTGGAACGAGTGACCAGGGAATTGACATTTATTTAAGTGTAATTAATTATTTAGAAGATTATTTGTAAGTGACAAGTAGTGGTAATAAATAAAACTGTGTGCATGAAATAAAATCTATTAATTGGGCTATCCTTTACGAACTCCCCGTGGTAAATCGTAACAATATATATAAACTTTTGAGATGGCAATATTTTGGGGTCAGTGAACCATGAAACGAAAAACTTGTAAAACTTTTCCGGAAGTCACACCATGGTAACGGCTGAATTAGTTTGTCTTTATTCGAAGACTACCTAATTAGAAACATTTTTATTACTATTAATTTAATGATATAAAGTCTAACAAAATTATGCCGTTACAATTGCATACGAACTTCCTTTTTTTTATTGTTTTATTTACTTTGCCATACGTTACGGCATAAACTTCTTGAATTATATACAAATCCAACTTAAACAGAAACATTGAAATGTAAGGATTTTAATGACCAAAGTATGTACTTCATAGTCACTACAGAGAAGTGTTTAAATCATCAAATATTCGTCTTGGTCCTTGTATTTTTATCTATAGATCCCGCTCATAGAGCAAAACAACCTGACAGAATCTGTACCATTAAATATGATGTTGGTACGTACGACTTTGATACACTCCGACACTGTTTGACCGAGAGCCATGCAAGTTGGCACATCGAAGTGTTTTTTCATGGAGTTTGTAAGTCGCCACTAGATGGCGCTGCAGCGCATCAAATTCTTAACCGTTCATACAGATCGCTATATCAAGATGGCGACCGAAAAGGTGACGTCATAATCCACGATGTCGTCAGAGGCTTATCGGAGGCTGTAGATATGGATGATTAAGCCGCTGGCATTTTTAAGGACTATAAATGGGAAATTTTCCCTAAAAACGGGAAATTTTCTCAAAATGGAATTTTTTTCCTGCGGAATCAGGAAATTCTTATTTTTCAAAATTTTTCAGATTTTTTGGCGTATTTCCCCCCCCCCCCCCAAAAAAAAAGTGGAAATTTTGGCGGAATTTGGCGAATGTTGGACAAATTTGGGCAAAATTTGAAGTTTAAGGTCATGGTCAAGGTCAAAGTCAAGGTAAAAGGTCAAGGTCGTCTAATATGGCCGCCGTGACGTCACAATCCCAGATGGCGTACTAGCACCAAGCACAACAGCCTGAAGCCTGTCCCAGTACCGTCATTTACATACTACTTTTTTTTTTAATTTTCCACAGACCTTCTTACTCAACAAAAAATTAGTAATTAAAAACAGTTTATAGGCTTCACAAAAATATTTTCATTGGCTTATAACCGGTTTGCCAAGCTAAAAAAATTACATATTTTGTGAAGATGAAATATTTTTGAAGTGCGTCAGTAAAAACTCGCAGTAATATAAATCTGGAAAATGTTTTTTTCTATATGCCACTAAGGATTAAGTGTGTCCATACCAGTAATTAAAGGTTTGAATTAAAACTCGACATTTTACGGTTATTGCTGTGGTCAGTGCGAACCCTAGCCGGACCTTAGAGCCTACCCTCTTGGAAGGGTGCGAAATGAAATAAAAGCGCGCGTAGCGCCCACAGCTCGTGACCGCTGGCACGGAGGGTGACGAGAGGAATACAATATGGTCAGGAAGACAGGACGTCTAGCTGTGGTCGTCCACGCAGAGGCCTGGCAGGACGCCCGCAATGCTGCCAAACAAATATCCAGAAATAAAAAGCAATGGCCGCCACCCGCGTTATAGCAAACCACATGTCTTCTCGGGAAATATGTGGGGACTATTTCAAGAGGATGCTCCTTTCGTTATTGTGCCCTTCATCTTGCCATAAGTACTTGTCGAGAGCATACAAAAAATATATTCAGATATAAAATGGTATTGTAATTAAATTCCAAAACCCCGCAAGCTATTTGTACTATAAGGACCACATAAACACATAACCACATAAACCTCTAATAAGGGTAAGTATGAGAATCTCAATTTTTAGGTTTTCATCAAGAATTTTGAAGGGGAAGTAGCTTAAAATGATCTTAAAAATGCTAGATGAAAAATTGGACATTTAGTAATTTAATTCCATTAAACTCTTAAACGGGAGTAAAGCGTTTATTATTCCATTCGCTTAACGCATATACGGGCATACCAGACAATAACAGTATTATTTCTGTTAAAAACTTTGCAGGGAATCGGAAGCAAGGCATTTATTGTAAAAATAACAATAACATAAACAATTTATAGTGTTAAGAAAGTAAAAGACTTATATTTTCGATGGAAAAAAATCGCTTTATAGGAAAAAACATTTAAGTTATTTAGAGTAACTGTCTGAACAGCAATAAACATTTGATTGTTTTGATAATATAGGCTACTGATTTAATTTATGGTATTGTAAATTGTAAAGAGATTGAATATATTGAAATATTAAAAGAGCCCGTTAATTTACTTTTCAGAGAAATTGCCACTGTCTGTATATATTAGTTTCATTCCAAAGGTTTTGATAACTAGCAGAGAATTGGCGTTGAAATAAAAAAAAACCTTGTGCGGTCTTTAATTATTCTAAGCAAAGCAAATATATATATATAAGTTTTAAAAGTATGGGATGCGGCATAAGCATATTAAAATTACTCTTATTAAAACCTTGTTCAGTGAAGACTTTAATTCTTTTTCAAAACAATGTCAGTAAAATGATAGGCCTATAAAATCCATTCAGGTGTGATCCTGAGAAGTTAACGCAATATAATTTTTGGGAACGTCGGTTTGGTAAAAAAAAAACTGCTTTCCAAAAAATTTGCGTGTTTATTACGAATGGATTACATGTGAACGAATTTGTGGGTGCCATTTTTGTCGTAAGACAGGAGGTTTTGGAGTTACACAGTTCAATATTTTTATAGTGAAATTTTTATAATTCATGTGGTTGCACGTATGGAAATATTTTTAAGTTGAATCTCACCGATGCGACGCCCAGTCCACCGCTAGCCAGACAGACCTCTGCTGTCACGCGGCCTTGGACCAGCGCTGGCCAGACAGACCTCTACTGTCACGCGACGCCCAGTCCACCGCTAGCCAGACAGACCTCTGCTGTCACGCGGCCTTGGACCAGCGCTGGCCAGACAGACCTCTACTGTCACGCGACGCCCAGTCCACCGCTAGCCAGACAGACCTCTGCTGTCACGCGGCCTTGGACCAGCGCTGGCCAGACAGACCTCTACTGTCACGCGACGCCCAGTCCACCGCTAGCCAGACAGACCTCTGCTGTCACGCGGCCTTGGACCAGCGCTGGCCAGACAGACCTCTACTGTCACGCGACGCCCAGTCCACCGCTAGCCAGACAGACCTCTGCTGTCACGCGGCCTTGGACCAGCGCTGGCCAGACAGACCTCTGCTGTCACGCGACGCCTAGTCCACCGCTAGCCAGACAGACCTCTGCTGTCACGCGGTCTTGGACCAGCGCTGGCCAGACAGACTGCTGTCACGCGACGCGGCCTTGCACCAGCCAGCCCCCAAGAGACGCCGCGCGGACTTTGATCGCACCGTCGCATCTGCCGTGACGCACCGGCGGACACGACCCGCTCACGGGCGCGGGGTGGGGGGAGGGGGCTGGCAGTGATGGACGAGCGACAGGCGACAAGGGGACACCCGCCCCTCCGACACGCCGACATAAATTAGCCCCCCCCCAGATACACGGCCCGCCCCTGATAGCTGCGAGCGAGAGGCATGACGTACAGCCGGCGGGAGGCTGGGCGGATAACCCACTGCCTCATCGGCAACCAGAGACCGCCGATACCTCCTGAATCACGCCTTGCCTGATTGATGCGACTGTCCGACTCAACCTTCTTTTTTTTTTGCATGTTCTCGCCAAAATTTGCCAGGCGCCTGACCTACAAAACAAGGAGCTGGCGGCAGAGGAAATAACTCCATTGAAGCGTTGCAGCTGCGGTGACGACGAACTAGGTGTCACCGTGTCACCGGGGTCGAGGTCACGGTGAACTCTAATAGGAGCCGCTGCGGAATGCTGCTTTGGGGAAGATGCGATTGCTCGGAGAAAACACACCTGCCCATGGCAACTTTCACCGGTCATCCCACCTGTAACCAATCCGTCTCCTTGGTGCAGACTTCTTCGAGACGTGGCGGTGACGAGCTGATACAGGTAACTCGCCTCAGGGGTGGTGCAGCGATCAAATATTTGAAATAAAAATTGTTTTCAAAGGCTGACGTTTGAGGCAACTACTGAAAAACTAAAAACAAAAATGGATTGGACATATTTTAAGGCTCCTAGTTTTCGTTTACTTGGTGACTGAAGGTGAAAAAAAATTAAAGAAATGAATGGCGAAATTAGGAAGAGTTTGAAGGTGATTACATTTTCTTATGTATGTTCAGCTGTGTTGTTAAAACACAGAGATTTTAATAAAACTGATTGAAGATTCGATGATTAGAACAAAAATCGACTCTTGCTTGAAAATTGGAAAAAAAAAAATATCGATTAGAATATTTTTCTTACCAATAAACGCTTAGGGCAAGAATAGGCATCGTCTTTAAACGATAATCAAAAGTGGAGTAGGAGCGAGCAAAATGAAACATCTAAGTTATAGTGTAGCATAACGAAATTATCTTCAAAATTTAACGAATGCGCCAGTTCGCAACTACTCTTTGCTAAACACCACAAAATCAGGTGAATGCTGTATGTTTGTTATTCCTGGACAGTTTTTTTATTTACACTAAAACATTAAAATAGTAAAACGTTTTATTATAAAATTTCTTACCCCATTTTAAAATCAAAGCGATAAAAAAAGACAAAATAGAAAAAAAAACGTAAATCTGTATGTATCTAAATCTTTAGTTTTCTAATGTTAAATTTGAGAGAAAACGGAATATTATTATAACTCCATAAAATTTAATAATCAATTTGGGTTATGAATTCCTTAAACATTTAGAAGAATATGTAGATATATATTTTATAAATTTTTATTTACTATATTATAAAAGATGGCATGATTAAGTTCGGACATAAGAAGGTATAGCTATCGAATAATATTTACCCATTTTTTTCCATTTCCTTAGGTGTAAAATTTTTATAAAGGAATAGTTTTGAACCGAAACTTCTTCGGGGCGACGGGAGGAAAATTTCAAGGCCGAATTTAAATGCAACGTTTTCGTGAAACATTGTTTTTTTTCCCTTACCTAACTAAAACTAAGTGTATTTGGGAGGGGCCTGAGTGCATATTAGTATTTGAGGTTGGAAATCGCGATAACTCGAGAATGGTGATTCTTAGGGAAAAAAAGTATCGATACCTTTTATTCTAGAGAGTTTCACGATCTACAAATTTTGTCTGATCCATTTTTACGGTAGCGCTTATAATTTCAGAGATATACGTATAAAACAGAAATTGGTGACCTTTGACCTCGAATAAAAAAAAAACGCACAAGCGGGATCGATGGGGACTTTTAACACATCATTTGTAATGACGTATTCAAGACAGCTTGTTGGGAATCAATGAAAACTCAGCATATTTTTTTCGTCTATTTTGTCTGGACTATCTTACTGATGCACCTGCTGTACAGTTCTCTTTGCAAAATAATGTAGATATTATCTTTAAGTAGAGGAGTTTTGGTATGTTGAGAGTTTGTTTGTATTGGTAAATATGGCAGTATGCGTAGCATGCATTATTTTTGGATTGTTAATTGGTTAGTGTTTTTTAAATAAACCTACCAGTCTTAAGACTAGTTTTTCTCTTTTTTAATGTCACTTTATTCTGCTCGTCCTTACTTTTGTGAGTTTTTTTTAGAAGGCTGATTCAGGAGAATTGTACAATTGCTTGAAGTAGCTTGGCTTCTGGGTTGTAGCCGTGTCCTTGGCAAATAATTCACCAACGTTTCGGTCGACATTGCAGTCGCCATCATCAGGGAGCAGTTACCTACAGTTACCACAGCCATAGGCTACAAATTAAGCAAAATATGGAACCCACTCTTTAGAAATCCTCAAAAAATAGCTCCACAGCCAACATCAGACAAATCGCCCCTGATTGGCAAAACAGCCTAGCCAGAAGAAAGGAAGGCTCTGATTGGCCCACAGCAGCAGCCAATCAGGAAGCACCTTCCCCTCAGGCAAGACTATATAAAGGCAGGACAACTGGTAAGAACCTCAGTAGGTACTGCTCCCTGATGATGGTGACTGCAATGTCGACCGAAACGTTGGTGAATTATTTTCCAAGGACGCGGCTACAACCCAGAAGCCAAGCTACTTCAGACAATGGCCGTAAAAGCCTGCGAACATTATGTACAATTACTTATTTTACTGTACTTAAGAATGTTTGGAGTAGATCAGTTACCTTAATTGCAATATTTCGATATTTGATTGAGCTAAGCTGTGGCTGGTAATCTGGCACTCCGCACAGCCCAGGCATTTGTCTTAGTGAAGAAACATGGTGACCGCCCCTATATAATAGTGTTGGAGAGGGAAGGTGTGATGTGCTCTCTTTCAGAACGCTCGCAACATATCCAATCCATCATCGTTATGGACACATTACACTTGACGCCGAATACCTTTTTTCTCACATTCAGCCAACCCCCTACTCAAACGCTGTTGGGGGGGGGGGGGGAAGGGGGGCTTTCACTTGACTCTTCCCGCTCTGTTAGGTGCGGCGGACCGGGATGGGCAAGGCTGCCAGCCTTTCAAGACGAAATGTTGGTGTGAACACGGCTATACACTTTGAAGAAAGAACCGATTTATACACTCCAGCTTAATAACGTTAAATATTTACCGTTTGTAGACATGTATCACAGAAATGCAATTAAAATTTTGGTTAGTTTATGTATTTCGTTAGCTGATATAAGTTAATTTAGACAATTAAAATAATATTAACTTGTTATTCATGACTATAACAAGTAGTAATGATAGAGTATAGTATCAAATTGATGAAATTAATGAAAATAATACAACATCATTTAATTTAATCAGTTTGTAAATTTTACCTTAGGTTATTCGGAGATTTTCTACATGAATTATGCATTGATTTGAATGCTAAATGTAATATTTTGTGAATAACATGTAAAGTTAAACTTTGGAATAAAAAATGAAGAATATTTATTGAATCATAGCATATAAAAATATTCTGTCTCATTTTGCATTCATTGTTAAAATATTTTTCGCATGAACTGTAATTAAGTTACTTAAAAATAACAAATATTGCACAATTTAACGCCTAAGAGATACTTTTAATCGTTTTTTAGAAACTTCGATTAAAGAAGTTCTGGGTTCAATCTCGCATTGTACCAAAATATGTGTATCTTTTTAAATTTGTTTTAGGTAGTGAAAATTAATTTTGTTAGCCACCTCAAATATGTCTTACGCATGCATACAATTTTGTTTAAGAGAAATTTAAAATCACGTTTTGCAGGTAAGAGATTTTTATTTTAATACTCTATTCATAATAATATTTAAGCACTTTTCTCTGTAATAATATTATTTCCCACCTTACCTCGGTAATAAAAGTTTAAGATTTAATAACTTACAAAGAAGATGACAAATTTCAAAGACAAAAAATATATTTAAAAAAATGGAAATGTTCACCTTTAATTTCAAATATTACTAATTATATTATGTGTAATAGCATTTAAAATAATAATTTTAAAAATATGTTATTAATCCTTGCTTATCCTGTATTTATGACTAGCTGCCCGACCCGGCTTCGCACGGCTATACTAATGGAAAAAAATTAAGCCACATCTCCCATTTACAGTAATGGTAAATAAAAAAAATGCAGTGAAAATTTATTACAATGCTGTATAATGTACCGGAGAGAAAATGAATAGCACCGATGGTTTCCCGACTCGTGCACGCAACGTACAACTGATGTACCCGCACTTCGCTACGGCAGTCTACAGGCAGATCACTCTTGCGCCGCTCATTATACATGCCCCTCCTTGTGGGTACGCCACTGCCGCGCGATGCCCGTTGCCATGGAGACGCAGAAGGCATGAACAATGCAAAATCCTGTTCTCATGCAGACAAATACCCACTGTTGCCTGGTCTTAACCACCCATGGGATCTAATTTTAGGAAAATGTCAACCTGCGTAACATAAGGAACATTACTGTGAAGTTTCAAGTCTGTAAAATATATATACTTTAAAAAATGTGCAATTTTTGATATTTAAAGTACCCGCAAAATTTCAACGGTGATGAGGACTGCACTAACAATGAAATAGTCGTTGCCATAGAGACGAATGAAGCATCAAAAAAGCAACAGCCGTTGCCATGGTGATTTCCTACCAAAAACTGGAAATTTTGATATATTACGCCCCCGAAACTCCACTTGGGATCGGATTTCCGCAGAATCCGTTCTTAGTGAGCGTCTACATCACAAAATGAGTAACTATGCTAAATTTCAAGTCAATCGGGTGTATAGTTTTAGAGATCTCGTGATGAGTGAGTCAGTGAGTGGTTTTTCGCTTTTATATATATATATATATATATATATATATATATATACACACACACACACACACACACACACAAGTCCTTGTCAGAATTGTAACGGGAGAGGAAAATTATTGATGGTCCGAAAAATTAAAATTAATTAAAAATAATAAAAATAATTCTAGTACAAGGAAAAAAAAACAATTTAAACACAGAGAGAGGAAAAAAAACAATAGTTTAAGTTTGCGATTTAAAGTATTTAAATACTAATTGAATTCTTATGAGGGTACTGATTGCTTCGTTGTTAATATCACACGGGTGTTTTTTACTTGTATGGGAAAATTAAGAATGATAAGGCATCTAGTGCGTGGCAAGAATGTTAATAGGCAATAGGAAATAAACTTCTAGCGCCTGCGGCATTGTCAACACACACTTCGTACGTGTACTGCATGTTGTATCTAACCCCCTCCAACGCATTTGATTCTAAATTGGACTTTTAGTAAGGATCCCTAATGTTATTGATAGTATTATATAGCATATAGCCTTCCTCGATAAATGTACTATCCAACACTGAAAGAATTGTTCAAATCGGACCAGTGGTTCCTGAGATTAGCGCGTTCAAACAAACAAACAAACTCTTCAGATTTATAATATTAGTATAGATGAAAAACTAAATGTGTTTGAAATTTGTGTTTTCTATATTTTTACTATCCTTTAAATGTGAAGTTTCACGTCTAGATCTCGTGGGGCCACGAACATATGAAATTTTTTGAACCTAACTTAATTATATGGAGTAATGATTTACGAAAGGATCCAGTTTAGAGTGTGACCTAAGTGCGTTTTAGATCTAAGCCTCAACAAATGATCATCCTGTTTTCCAACCATGGCTATAGCTGCGTCTATGTCGCTCAACACCATTGTTTCGGCACACATCACAGTCGTCATCTTCAGGGTGTTGTTATAAATTTCATACTGTACTGTTTAGTTCATATTGCGAGTGTTTCATTGTATGACACCTAGCAGAGCAGGTAATCTAACCATTCTTTGGACACTGCGTTGCAGTAATTATAAACTAAATTTAAAAGAATTAACATTAATAGACCATAATAACGTAACTGTGTGAATAAAGTTTGACTGTCAAAGAAACCTTAAGTGTTTTAGAATCACAATCTTCTTTAGTTCCCAGATTCTCTAAGAACCAGAGCAGCTGTTGCGATGCAAAAGTAGGAAAGCAACTGCCCAAACTTTCCTGACGAGCGAAACAAGCAGAAGGCAACGGACATATCAGTGACTTAAAAAGGTAAGGGAATAATGCACGTCATGCTAAGCTCATAGCTGTGATTGGTAGTCCCGGAACGAAGTAGAAAAGTAATAATATATGCATTCGCTGTAAGTTATTGTGATTATAACTCAGTCCCACTGCACTAATCGTTGCGGGAATTCGGAATTAGCCGATTCAAAAGGAAGCAGGAATGTGAATGCACGTTTTAAAATTTATTCGTTCCCACCGAGTCGTGCATCACGCAGCTAATAAAGGCAAGCTGATGGAGGCGGTGGTGGGGGGAAAGGGGAGGGGCGTCACTAACAAATCACGCACATACGTTCGGGGATTGGCCGGCGACGGACGTGCATGCGCGCCCCTGATGCCCGCGGCTAACCCCCCGGATCGGTATTTATCTGGCCGTAATTTACCGCGTTTATGAACCGTAATGCGTTTATCCGCGCCGTTTATCCCTGCCCCCCCCCCCCCACGCCGCATTATGTCGCACAAAAATAATACTATGCGGCTCTGCCGGTGGCATCTATCTGTTAATTATCGCTGTTAATCAAACAAAGCCCCTGGCATCGGGGGGAGGGGGGGGGACCGGACGAGGCGATGTGTTCAGCCCCGCCCCCCGCCCGCGGCCTGACGTATCCTGCTAATTTGTCGCTAATAACAGAGATTACGAGATGTGGGGTCGATCAGCGGCGGCTCCCGGCAGCCTCCTGGCGCGCCGATGAAGCGGGGAATCCTTCTTTTCACAGACGAGAGAGACAAACGCCCGATCGTGCATCTTCGGGTTTTTTTGATCATTGTAAATAAATATGGCGGTGTTGATAAAAGGATACTAATGGTCAATTAGGTTAGGTTAGCTACATTATAAATACTTTAAAACATTGTGGACGGCTGATTTGGTTAGGACAGCTACATTAAAGATACGGGAAAAAAGCATGAACTTCGGGGAACTTCGGGTTTTGGCTCTCATGTCTGTGAAAAGAAGGCTTCCCCAATAAAGCGCCACGTCGCAACACGTGAACACTTGCGTTTTACTGCATCATCGACCGAAAATACGAGTCTTTTACTACTCGCCAGAGATGTGTAACATCTAACCTCGGTAACGAGCTGATTCACGTGTTCTCGTGTTGCAAATACACTTTCAATATAATCTCTGACACGAAATTTAACGGACGCATGCTCCCATGCTCTTAAGTGCTTATTCGTGGCCATAATAGCGCCTCTAGCGTGAGTGCCAATGTTGGAGGTAGACGTTGTGTTGATCAAAATATGGAAGCTGAGCAATGGCACATTCTTGTAGAAATAACACGTCGATAGCTTGTGCACGTATACGGTGCAGTGTAGAACCTGGAGTTTATATGAAGATTGGATTTCGCAGATGTTAACCGTCGCTTATCGTTAGAACTTCGGTCATTTACCTTTCCACTAGTTGACGTTATTCCACTCCCACTTTGGCCCCTGGTACTGTTCGAGTTTTTCTCTTTGCAATGCTATATCGCTAGTTTGGCAATGCGGAGCGAATGCTCACGTTGCGACCGCGGACTGTCCGGTGTAATGTCTTCGCGGCTCTGCGCGGCTGCGACTCGCACGACGAGCCTTCTTGCCCTTGCGCTCGCTCGAGGGCCTGTCTATACCACCTGGGGCTCGGTTCTGGTTTCCCTACCCGGATCGACAAGTTAGTTGGTTGAAGCCTGTCTGGTGGCAGACCCTGGTGGTCAGTACGTACTGGTGGGGTCTCGGCCTGCTGGGCGGCGGAAACCTGAGGCTAACTTCCTGTGGAACTCTGTCCACTGACTTGCATAGGCAGTTTGCGGTCCGCTGGTCGGACAGAGCGGAGGGGACCTGTCTTCCAAGTCTAGTTCAGATGTCGGGCTCTGGATTGTAAGATCTGTAAGTCGACTCCTATTCTCCCCTGAAAGGGCGCAGACACAGGAGGGGAAGTTGCGGGTGAGCCGGTCTTTGGGCGGGAAAACAGTGTCTCTACCACCTGCCTTCCTGCGCGTGTAAGGCTTGCTTGTGTGTGTCTCATGGGAGCACTCGAACATGTCTTCGTCCTCCACTTCAGTGGGTGTTCCTGGTTGGGGGTCACGGGCGGCTTTGTCGTGTTCTGTTTGTCCGGAAGGACGTGTTGCGTTGGTGGAAGTTAAGTTGTTCAAAAATGACAGTCTCGTGTGTCCGTTCTATCCTATCGTCCAAAGTCGATGTTTGAACCGGTATCTTCAGTGAGACGCCAGAAGTGGAGGGCCTGGTGTTTCCGTGGTGATGCGTTTAAATACTTGACGTTTCTTAGCGTATGCCACGTGTCCGGACGCACGACTCTAGAACCCGGTCTTGCACTCACAGTACGAGAGACACAGCGAGCTCGGGGCGGGCAGCTACCGGAGCAGCTACGTCGAATAGCGAATCATTCGATTTGAAGAGCGAAAGGTTAAATCTAATAATGAAAGGTCTCCGTTAGAAAAGAAATGCAGATGAAAAAACATCTAATACCTGGATTTTGCCTGTTCTCAACAAGGAATTTTATTAAAATGTTGCTAACCTTGTTAAAATACATTAAAAAGGTAATTCTATTTAGTTTCCCAATATGTTATATGACAATAAATGATCAAGTATTAAATAAATATTTAGAATATTATGAGGTTTTATTTTTATTACCTATGAGAATTAATGTAAATTCGTTTGCTAACAAACGTTATTAATTTAATATTCCTTTAAGTAAAAATAAGGTTATATGTATACCTAGTATGAAATAACGAATCCAATGGACTGTGATTGGTATGTTATAACATTATAGCAATGCAATAAAAAATAAAATGTTTATATATATACTTAAATCACAATTTGTATTATTTTTAGTAAATTGTAAATTAAACAAAAAAATTCCACTGCCAACTTTTGAATCAAGTTTCTTCAGCTTCCTTACCACTCACTATATACCACTGCACTACGAAGCGAGACGAAAAATTGAATGAAGAATATGTTTTATAACCGTTGTAATAACAATAAAAACTAGGAATTTTAAACTTTAATTTACTCTTTAGTGTGACTATTTTAGATTAATAAATATATTCCAGGGTAGTTTCAATATCATTAAGATTCATTTGAGACTCCATTACGTTAAGTATGTCCCCTAATTTTTATAAAAGTGACATATATATATATATGTTCATAAACGTGGGTCCGCAATCTTCCTGCGGAAATTTCGTTTCATGGTGCGCTCGCATCATAGAAAAACACTTTCATAATTTTTAAATAACGCGCCCAAAGAAGTATCACTCTAAAAAGGCTAAATACAAATAAAAATTCTGTATGGTCTTTTAAACCTTATACTTTAGTGATTCATATTGAATACTGGTATATATAATTAAAAACATTTATTTATTGCGAATGTTACTAATGGAAATTGTGTTTTCAAACTTTTTCAAGTGTATTGGCATAAGTGAAGTTATGTTCCTGAATGTTAATAATTTTTTTGCATAAAATGTTATAAATTATTTCTTTGTTATTAATAAATAATTAATTAATCTTTTGACGTGACAACGTTTAATAAATCGATTAACGCCAGCTGCACGCACGAAAAAGTGTCCCGTTACGCACATTGTTCCGTTACGCTGTGTCCCGTTACGCACATTGTTACGTTACGCCGTGTCCCGTTACGCTCATTGTACGCTTGCGCCGCATCTATCTCTCTACCACTCGATTGGCCTATGCGTCAGAGGAGAAGAAAGACAGCGGCAGCACACAACTTACATCTACACGTGAATTGTTTCGTCGACTGTTTATAAAGTGAAGTGAAAAGTTAATGTGGTTTTCATTGCTTATTACAACAACAATTTCGGCAATAAAGGTTAATAATTATTCTTGCATTTTAAAAATCTGATTACTAGTAGGGTAAAGTAAGGTAATTTCGTGACACAGGTAATTTCGTGACATTTTTTACGACGTTTGTAACGAAAATACCAGCGGTTTTTTGGAGCTGCATTTTGGTCTGGTAGTTTCAGCGTTCTCCGCTAAATAGTGTGGTATGTATCGTTCGTGTCTTGGAATGCGTCAACGTCACAAAACAAAAGTTTTCGTAAAAGTGAGCAAAGTTTCGTTAAATGTGAGTACTCTTTTGCAGGTTTAACTTCGAATATTCATAAAAGGGTCCATGTACATGGTATGTTAGCATTTAATACACAGTTTTGTAGAGAATATAAACCTCTTACAGTGTGAATAATTTTGTGATTTTGTACTTCTGCATACAGCTGTTATTGCTTATGTTGTTCATGGCGTTTCTTAGCATTTTTGTCCTTGCTAAAGATAAATTTTCAAAGCCTTTAATATGAATTGATCTTGTAAGTTTTCTAAGCTTGTTAGAACAAAATTATTATGAGAGTTTGTGTTGTAAATTAAGTTTACAATAACTTAGTTTCACTTAGAAAGCTAATTATAGTGTGTCACGAAATTACCTATATCACGAAATTACCTATATCACGAAATTACCTATATGCTATCACAAAAATACATTGGCTCTTTTTTTTATTTTTAAGTTGAATGATGAATAAAGCAAGAAGTAAATACAGCAAATATGACTCCAGACAGTTAATTGCAGCTGCTGAATTAGTTAAACAACAAAAGTGTTCACTTTATAAAGCCTCCAAAGAAATGGGTGTGCCATGGAGTACACTAAGAGACTATTTAAAAAATATCCCCTGTGAAAACAGAAATGAACCTCTGCCAAAACTAGGAAGACCATTCGCTCTCACTTCAAACCTAGAAATTAGTCTGTATAATTACATCATAGAGATGCAAGAGTTAGGATTTGGTTTAACTGTTTCTACAGTAAGGAAAGTAGCACATGAACTCGCAAAAAGTGCCGGCCGTGAAAATTTATTAAATTCCGACAGTGAAAGTGCTAGCAAATGGTGGTGGAAAAATTTCAAGAGTAGGTACAACCTCTCATTAAGAGCTCCAGAAAACCTTGCAGCATACAAGGCTTCTATGGCAAATGAAGAAATCATTTGGGATTTTTATATTAAATTAGAGGAATTACTGGACCGATTGGATATCAAAGAAGCACCTGATAGGCTATGGAACTGTGACGAAACAGGTCTTTCGTATGTCGTGAAAGCAAACAAAGTTGTAACAGCAGTGGGAAAGCGATATGTTTATAAGAGAGTTTATGCAGACAGGGGAGAATCACATACACTTTTGGGATGTGTGTGCGCAAATGGGACATAGATTCCGCCTATGATTATTTTCAAAGGTGTCAGGTGGAACGATAACCTAAAGAGAGATTGTTTGCCTAATGCAATAGTGAAGTTCTCTCCAAAAGGGTGGATTAACAGTGATCTGTTCTTTGAATGGTTCCAGTTCTTTGTAGCCTCCATTCCTCCTGCTCGACCAGTCATCCTCTTCATGGATTCACACGCATCGCATATTAACCCTGAAGTTATTTAGTTTGCGAAGAAAATCAGATTTTCTTGTTTACTTTCCCAGCCCATACAACTCATTTTTTGCAACCGTTAGATGTAGGAGTTTACAAATCCTTAAAATCACATTGGGTCAACGTCTTAACTCCTACATGAAGGAAAATCCAATGGAAAATCCAAATAGAACAAATTTTCATACGATTATGAATACTGCCTTTATTGAGAGCTTCTGCACTAAGAACATTACAAATTCTTTCAAGAAAACGGGAATTTATCCATTCAACAAGTGTGCTATTCGTAAGGAAGCTTTTGAACCCTCCAAACTAACGAACAAGCCTCTACCTCAAGAACAGCCGGAAAAGGATCAGATATTGGTAGCTGACAAGATCTTGGTCCTGCCATAAATGTGAAGAGACACCCTCATTAACAAAGGAAAGAGAAAGCGAGACTCAAGTGCAAGATGCCTTACTCCAGTAGGATAAATTACCATCTTGGGGTCAATAAAATACGCATCATTGAGACCTGCCACTTCAACTTTAGATGCTGCCCTACCAACATCGAATCCTGTAATGTCATCATCGAAGGATATCTTATCAACCACAAAGGCTACCCCATCAATGTCCAAAGCTACCCCATCAACTTCCAAGGCTGTCCCATCAACTACTAAGGCTACACCATCAACTTCCAAGGCTGACCCATCAACTTCCAAGATTGTCCCATCAACTTCCAAGATTGTCCCATCAACTTCCAAGATTGTCCCATCAACTTCCAAGGCTGTCCCATCAACTTCCAAGATTGTCCCATCAACTTCCAAGGCTGTTCCATCAACTTCCAAGAATTTTCCATCAATTTCCAAGAATATCCCATCAACTTCCAAGGCTGTCCCATCAACTTCCAAGATTGTCCCATCAACTTCCAAGGCTGTTCCATCATTTTCCAAGATTGTCCCATCAACTTCAAAAGCTTCGACACCAACATTAGAACCGTCCATATCTGGTCCAGAACTTCGCGAATGCAAGACAAAATCAAAGGAAGTCCAAATTCTTGATGAAGATTGGATCTGTGGTATGTGCGGGAACAGTTATTTCAGAGACGTTCAAATAAGAAATGGCGCTAAATGGCTACAATGCTGTTATTGCTTGATGCCTTATCACGAAGAGTGCCAACCTGCTGATTCTGGGGAACTAGTTTTCATGTGTGATAATTGTGCTAATGCTGACATTGAGTTGAGCGATGTAAGCATATAAATAAACTAGACTAAACCTAATTTTTCGAAGGTTATTTGAAATTTTTTTTATGATGAAATGAAGAAAAAAGCAATTAGAATGCATGTTACAAGTTAAAATTATATTATTTGTTATTATAGTTGGTATTTGTTTGAAAATATTTGTATTGTTATTGTATCACGAAATTGCCTAACCCCTATCACGAAATTAGATACCCGTATCACGAAATTACCTGTCAAAACATTTAAAATTTGAAATTAAATTTTGTGTTGAAAATATGTATATAATGGTAAGTATATTACTTATAATGTTAGTATTACACAAATGTTAAACAATATTGCCCAAATACGACAGTAATTGTTGAATAAAACAATATTTATTAGCGAAAAATTAATTTTATCACGAAATTACCTTACTTTACCCTATAATTTCAAGTATTTATTCTTTTATTATTAAAAAAAGTATTATCTGTCGGCGAGTGCAGTAATAATAGGTTATGTTACAATTGACTAAAAAATTATGGTTATTCATATAATTTATGATAGATATTTGATTACAGTTTATTTATATGAAAACTTGTTCATAATTATATTTAAACTTTATAGCTAAACGCCAGTTTTTAAAATTAATTACAAGTCATCTACACGTGAACTGTTTCGTCGCCTGTTTATAAAGTGAAGTAAAAAGTTAATGTAGTTTTCATTGCTTATTGCTACAACAATTTCGGCAATAAAGGTTAATTATTATTGCATTTTAAAAATCTGATTACTTGTATAATTTCAAGTATTTATTCTTTTACTATTAAAATAATAAAAATGATTCAATTTTATTTATAAAAGTATGCAATCATTTCATCAATGTTTTGTTATGACGTTGTCACGTTAAACTATCGTCCGTAAACCAACTTTACAGACAACCAATTTTTGAATTAACTTTCAGCATGTTTATTGATTGCGTGTAAAATTTTAATTGACTAAATTATTGGATGTCATTAATTTAATTTAATTGTATATGGATTATTTTACTCAATTAAATAATTAATTTTATAAATTTGTTAAAATTAATATTGAATACTGCGTATTTATTTAATTTTTTTAATTAGATTGAATTTATACTTTATAAACTGTATTTATAATATCAGTCCAGTCCTTTGATTATTTTATTTATATTATGTACTTATTTCCATTCAAAATGGAATTCAGATTTTTATCACGCCGAGTAGTTATACCTTCTATAAAGCGTACATAAGTACATGCACCCATTTTATTTTTATTTAAGTATGTCTTCAAATGTAATTATACTGCAGTAATATTGACAGACTGACCTTGTAAAAACTAACCAATATTAAAATTAAAAAAATTGGTTGTCTGTAAAGTCGGTTTACTGACGATAGTTTAAAGCGACAACGTCATAACAAAACATTTATGAAATGAATGCATACTTTTATGAATAATATTGAATCATTTTTTATTGAATTATCACTATTTTGTATGGATACAAAGGAGTGAAATGAAATCTACAATTTAATTGATAAATTTACTTTTATTTGCACTCATTAATTGAAATATGTTTATAACTTTAACGAAGAGATTATTTTAACGATAACTTTTATACATGTTTGCTATTAAACTTCTTCCAATCTGTGTTATTCTGTTAAGGATAGGACGATGATAGGAAAAGTAGGAAACGAATGTGAGTGTTTCAAGTTTAATGTGCCTCGAAAAAGTCAAATCGATGGTTGTTCCAATCGAGTGGAAGCGTACAATGAGCGTAACGGGACACAGCGTAACGGGACAATGTGCGTAACGGGACACTTTATCGGACGTGCAGCCGGCGTTCATCGATTTATTAGACGTTGTCACGTCAACAATATCATAAATTATTATAACTAACGATAGTTTACAAAATAATATTTTCAGCGTTAACAAGTGGGGTATTGTAAATCTGGCACCAGTGTGCACCATCACTCCGTGCTGCCATCCAAGAGTGATGCACACTATAGCAGGGGCCACCGAGCGAGGGTGGGAGGGTTGGAATGGAAGGAGGGGGAGGGAGAGGACTACGTCACGCTTCGCTGGTCACGTGATGCGCTGTCAAGGGCCAGCCACGCCCTCGGGTTGAATGAAACACGCCTCGCGGAATCGACGCGACGTTGAATAAATAAGCCACAGCAAGGCTTCACGCATGAATTTAGCACTTAGCAAAATTAAATCAGCGTGTCAAACCAAAAGACTAGTAATGTTCAATTTTTACGAAACATATTTGATGAAACAGTGTACAAAACCGAGGGAGGACATTTTGACTAAAGGCTATTTTTACCAATAGTCATTTTATGTTTTCAAAATATATGCTTGGTAAGAACAGTATACACCTATATTTTAAACTGCACTGGCTTTGCTCACAGTATTACAAATTTACATTATTTTCAGAAGAAATGATATAGTTAAAATAAAATTTTTTGACTTCGTTAACGCCCAGATGTTTGAGCAGATGCGGTAATGATGCCAGTCTGGAGCAGGATGAAGGTAGAGGATAATACGTTTGATGTACATGCTCACAGACTGAAAGCGAAGGACGTACAATATTACACAACTGAACACTGACTCAGTGCTCATAAGTTAGAGTCGTGCCAGGAATGAGGATCGAACCCGTCACCCGGGTATGTGAGAGTGACGCCTTAGCAAACACAGCCACAGAGTAAGGCACGTAGATATTGCTACAATGTGATGATGATGAACTAGAAGTTTGATGTCTCCTCAACATCACAGTCTTCTAAGGGGGGTGAGTTTTCAAGCGGCGAGACGGTGATCTGGGGTGAATCGCTGTTGGCTAACTTCAGCCCAACGATGGTTCGGGGACAGGTGGGAATGCGAAACCAGTAATCTGCAAGTTACACTATGACAGTTTTAATTTTGATACAAAAAATTTTATACATTGAGTAAACATCATTCCACTATGACAGTACAGCTGCTGTGACCAGAGGCATCTATCACTCGACCATTGCCCTAGCAGACTAATGGTTTTTGGTTAATGAAGAACATTTAAAACACGCGAGGATACAGTAAACATTACAGCCTCATATTTGATTGAATACAAACCTGACAATGGCGTCTTAGTAAAGTTACTGCTGTGGCACAGTTCGGGGGCATGTGGCTGGGGTTAATGGAAGAGTATCCTCTACTGAATTCTGCAACACGCGAGGTCAGTGTTTTGCCGTCTATTTCCTCACACGTTTGACGACCCGCTCTCAGTTAATCAAAGCATCAAATAGTAGGAAACGACCAATCAGACATCACCGCCGGGACTATCGGCGTGTCCATTGTGCTGGCCACTCTGTCCCGGGCCTTGTCCGAGGTGTCCGCGCTGATGGTGGGTCGCTCTCCAGCCGCGACAAGGTGGGTCGCTCTCCAGCCGCGACAAGGTGGGTCGCTCTCCAGCCCCGACAAGGTGGGTCGCTCTCCAGCCCCGACAAGGTGGGTCGCTCTCCAGCCGCGACAAGGTGGGTCGCTCTCCAGCCGCGACAAGGTGGGTCGCTCTCCAGCCCCGACAAGGTGGGTCGCTCTCCAGCCCCGACAAGGTGGGTCGCTCTCCAGCCGCGACAAGGTGGGTCGCTCTCCAGCCGCGACAAGGTGGGTCGCTCTCCAGGCGCGACAAGGTGGGTCGCTCTCCAGGCGCGACAAGGTGGGTCGCTCTCCAGCCGCGACAAGGTGGGTCGCTCTCCAGCCGCGACAAGGTGGGTCGCTCTCCAGCCGCGACAAGGTGGGTCGCTCTCCAGCCGCGACAAGGTGGGTCGCTCTCCAGCCGCGACAAGGTGGGTCGCTCTCCAGCCGCGACATGGTGGGTCGCTCTCCAGCCGCGACAAGGTGGGTCGCTCTCCAGCCGCGACAAGGTGGGTCGCTCTCCAGCCGCGACAAGGTGGGTCGCTCTCCAGCCGCGACAAGGTGGGTCGCTCTCCAGCCGCGACAAGGTGGGTCGCTCTCCAGCCGCGACAAGGTGGGTCGCTCTCCAGCCGCGACAAGGTGGGTCGCTCTCCAGCCGCGACAAGGTGGGTCGCTCTCCAGCCGCGACAAGGTGGGTCGCTCTCCAGCCGCGACAAGGTGGGTCGCTCTCCAGCCGCGACAAGGTGGGTCGCTCTCCAGCCGCGACAAGGTGGGTCGCTTTCCAGCCGCGACAAGGTGGGTCGCTCTCCAGCCGCGACAAGGTGGGTCGCTCTCCAGCCGCGACAAGGTGGGTCGCTCTCCAGCCGCGACAAGGTGGGTGGCTCTCCAGCCGCGACAAGGTGGGTCGCTCTCCAGCCGCGACAGGGTGGGTCGCTCTCTAGCCGCGACAAGGTGGGTCGCTCTCCAGCCGCGACAAGGTGGGTCGCTCTCCAGCCGCGACAAGGTGGGTCGCTCTCCAGCCGCGACAAGGTGGGTCGCTCTCCAGCCGCGACAAGGTGGGTCGCTCTCCAGCCGCGACAAGGTGGGTCGCTCTCCAGCCGCGACAAGGTGGGTCGCTCTCCAGCTGCGACAAGGTGGGTCGCTGTGGTCGCGCGTCTCTCGTGCCGCGGTCCTGCCCGCCTTGCGGCTCATTGGCCCAAAACTACTACAAAAATAAAATGGTTGTCTGTAGTCGGTTTACGGACGATAGATAGTTTAACGTGACAACGTAATAACAAAACATTGTTGAAATGATTGCCTACTTTTATGAATAATATTGAATCATTTATATTGAATTATAACTATTTTGTTTGGAGAAGGAGTGAAATAAAATCTACAATTTAATTGATAAATTTACTTTTATTTACACTCATTTATTAAATATGTTTATTACTTTAACGAAGAGATTATTTTAACTATAACTTTTATACATGTTTGCTATTTAACTTCTTCCAATCTGTGTTATTCTGTTAAGGATAGGAAGATGATAGGAAAAGTAGGAAACGAATGGGAGTGTTTCAAGTTTAATGTGCCTCGAAAAAGTCAAATCGATGGTTGTTCCAATCGAGTGGAAGAGAGATAGATGCGGTGCAAGCGTACAATGAGCGTAACGGGACAACGCGTAACGTGACAACGCGTTCCGGGACAACGCAAACGGGACAATGTGCGTAACGGGACAATGAGTCATCCTTTTTCGTGCGTGCAGCCGGCGTTCATCGATTTATTAGACGTTGTCACGTCAAAAATACGCTATTTGAAAACGACTCAAGATATCCGAGTAGGGGTCTGCTTACGAAAAGCATTTAAGAGTTCGCTGAGGGCCAAAAAGTACTTTTGATTTCGGATTATGTTTTTAAACTGTAGTTTTAGAAGAGTTAAAGTGGCTAAAACGCATGTTTTCAGAGTAATTTTTAAGCGTAAAGAAACCCGTACATATTCTTGAAAGCACTTAGGAGACTTGCATTATCCCTTTATCATCATTTCTCGGCCATACAATGTTACGGTCACCGCTCAAAGTTCAAAGTTGTCCTGTGCACGACGAGAAGACTGCGCGCCAGTCCAGAGGCGACACCGCGCTAGAAGCACCAGCGAGCGTCGCGCTTATCATCCCGCCTCACTAACACACATACACCCCTGACGAGGCGGGTCTCAGGCACATCCACAGACCCACGGTCAGGCTCTACTGTGACATTGTCTACTCGCTCATCCAACTCCAGTCAGGTTTCAAGTAAAAGGTGCCGGGGAAAAACCGTCAGGACTTGTGAGCGCCCTTACAATGGGAGCACCCGGGGAAAACCCGCTGACCCTGCACGAAACCAGCAAGGTTTCCCACTTGCGGGAACAGCGTGTTTGACCCCGCAGTGAACCGAACCCAGAACGCCTGGCGGGGGTGCATGACATGACCTCTGAACCACCGTGCGGCTCTTTGATACAGAGTGTCCACTCTCAGTTGCAGTACGTACAGAGAAAATGGTGCACACTGTTTCCAGTTTGGTACTACCTGTCTTATTACCTATTTAAGATATTTTTGTATGCCATTTTTAACTTTAATAAATCTTTTTTATGCGATAATTTGTTGATTTTTATACTATAGTAAAAAATGTAAATTTTTTATTTTTTATTTTGAAAAATAAATTCAAAGCTTAACACGAAATATAGTGTATTTCACAGTATTAACTATTTATATTTTATTTGGTTTTAGTTATAAACATTGATTTATCTTACGGAATCATATTTTTTTAAAAAAAATATCTTAAATAAATATAGCAGATATCAATTTTCTTATCTCTTTGGAAATATTAGTACAAATAGAAAAGAAACGAAAATGGTTTGTGTTTAATACGCTCTTAAATTATATCCGCACTTCCATAACTTTTTGGTGTAACTTATTTCTACCTGATAGGCAAGTCTACAAGATATACATTTATATTGTTTATTTGTATGTTTAAGTAACAATATGAGTGATTAAGCAGAGTATCGAACTCATTAATTTATAGATGTTAGTGTACCGTATTAACCCCTTAACCACCTTGCCAGTGACAGATACTTAAGTAAGAGGGGAATACCAATTTCGTAACTTAATGTGAATTTAATTCGGGAGGGGAAGGGGGGGAGGGGTTCAGAATAAATTGAAATGTACTGGTAGTAGTGAATTTACTGTGCAAAATTTTTCACTTTTACAATGTCGTATGTGTGCACATAGGCCTACAAGTTCAGTGTATTGACAAAAAGAACACTATCATTACACTTAATGTATGTGAAGTTTTATTCATACATACATATGTGAAATAACATATTGGTTATTGTAATAAAATATTAAATATTGTAATAAAAAAGGTTTACATTCGTACATTTTTACAGAAGTCTGTAACACAAATTGTTTTTCTTAAAAAAAATTGTGTAAAATAACACGACATTAATATAAATTGACCAAACCTTTCTATATTAAATAAAATAAAATATATGTTTTGTAGGTGCCGGACTGGGTGCTGAGTCATCCCTGTACATCCACACTGCGCTAGGCGATGGTGAACCACAGCGGCATCATATCGCAAGGAAAGCCCTGGTCTGGACATCCCAGGAACCCCCTCATAACAGTCTGCGTACCGCCACTGTTTATTTTAGCAGTTATGTGTTATATCATTATTATTAATATTTCCGTAGAAACTTACAAAGTAAAATAGTGTTATGAATTCATGCGCATTTTTAAATAATATACATTTTTGAAAAAAAATAATATTAATAATGTTTAAAAACTATTTCAATAAAAAAATTAATGTCTTCAGCTAGTTTATACTTGTTCTTACCACGGCTAAACTACGTAGAAATTTAATCTTAAGTTATTCTGTTTAGTAAGTTTTGTAGAAAAATAAATGGAAGAAATGTTAATTTATTACAACCAACGCAAGCAAGACGACGTGAAAAATGTTATTAATCGTTTTAAGTATATAAGTTTAAGTATTACATAAGCTAAATTAGCAACGTATGACGGCTAGTTACTTTCATAATTTCAAACAAAACGGCGTTAACTGCCTTGTTTCTTAAATCGACGTCTAATAAAAGTCCATGCTTGCGAAACTGAAATTAAAGTCCCTTGGCTTTCGAGGTTGAGCCGCGCCAAAGTGTTGGATCCATTGCTTGGACGGGCTCGACCTCGAAAGTTATGCCGAAGGTTTTCCTTCATGTTTAAACGTAGCGCCTTGTAAATATTCTTTGTATTGTATGTGTATTTGTTTATCATGTAAAGAGTCTTGAATCTTGTTTCTACTGGCAAAAGAGCACTGTGTGCTGGAGAGCCACTTTCCCAATGTATGTATGCAATGTACCTAAAGTGATGTAATAAAGACTTTTCAATTGTGACCTCGAAAGTCGAGATGGTTCATTATACGAAGACCGCAGGCACCTGCAATATGGCGAATGACATGACTTGCACAAACAAGCGAAGCGCATTTCATTTTTGAGAAATTACCTTTGTTTGTGACTACATTTGCTCATAGAGGGTTTATAAACTTTCATTACTAACGCTTTTATAGGATGTGCAGATACGGTGTAAGTTCTCAATGTTGTTTCTGTTTGGATGCTACGCTTCTGCCTGGTTCGAAATATTTTTTTTAAGCGTAGTTCATCTATTATATGTCAAACGTTTACAATTTTTGTATGTTCACAAAAATAAATCATACTTTGATTCTACGTGAGATTATAAAGTAACATTTCTGCCTCCATAACCTGATGAAATATTAATTATATGGTTTGAGCATGAACCATGGCACTATAAGAATTTTGAAAACTTAAATTCAACCTCCCTCAAACAAAAGAATATATATGATACTTATATAGCCTGCAATCAGAGTTTAACTTTCAACATAAATTTTAATTTGAGAGAAAATATTTTAAATAAACCCTGTTTAGGTAGACCAGTGGATTTTTAGGTTTGCAATCGATTTTAAATATATATTTTTAAGAAAACGTAATGCTACATAAGTAACTAGTGATCAACATTTAGGGAAAAAAAATATGTACAGAAAATTTTCCAAACACTTGAACAACATTGGCGGTGTGTAAATGCTTTGCTAAGGGACATTTGTAGCAGTGTAGAGTCGAGACAGCAGAGCCAACACAACCTGCGGTCAGAAGTAGTAAGGCCTTCAGACTGCCCAGTGCCCTCTGGCTGCTCATTTATAATTTAATTAGCTTTCGCGTCTGTCTGCAGTTAATTTCACACTCGGCTGCACACGAGCCGGTCATTTCTTTGTAGCGGGTTTTAATTGGCTCGTGGCGCTGCGGGGTCTGTCAGGAGAGTGTAGCCCTGTCACGTGACTTTTTTATGAAGTCCACGTTGTCACGAAATAAACTTGAGATCCTCGCTGGATAACTCCACAAAACTTCCTGGAAGTACTGTTGGACAAAACCTCGCTTTATACGCATGGTAAGGTCCGGAAATTCCCAATGCTTAGCTTACTAACCACGCAAGAAACACAAAATAATGATGGAATACGTAAATAACGGACGGAAGTCATAGTAGTTCTTAATACATGTAAGTCGCAAGATGTTACTTACTCTACATTCTGAAATCACAATACTGAAAATATGTGTTCTTTCCTATGCCTCATTTCAATAATACATACTTGTCTAAATATAAAAAAATGACTTAAAAACACATTTCATTTAGTAACGAAGCTTAATTTGTTACATGTCGTGAAAATACACTGTTTTTATCTTGAAATCTTATCGGGACTCCTCACTTCAATTCAAGAAAACGGAAAATCAGACTGGAAAGCGACAAGTTAAGTGTGGTTCTAGTCTTGTGCTTCATTGTTTGTAGCTTACGTAGGATATTTTTAATGTATTGTTTTCTCTTTTAAACTCGCCTTTTTTTTAACTTCACTTGTAACTAATTATGTAATCAAATTTGAAAGTATATTTGAACATACTTTTAATTGTCGTATCGATTTGAAACTTTGTAAGTATATGTAATCCCGATGACAATACAATAATTTCATGACTATAACCTTAAGAGTGATGGGGTAGCGAAATAGGGGCAAAAACACTACATTCGATCTAACGGCAGTAACCATGTTTTTTATGTATCCGTACGGGGACCTGAAGCCCTCCACTCTCAATGGAGACATTTTTTACCCTCAATTTTTTTAAAGTAAGGAAAATTGAAGTACGTTTATAGTGACGTGCTTCCGAGGCCCCCCCCCCCCCGCCCCGAAATTTTTGGGACTTGGAAAATTGATACTGTAGTGCATTTCAAGGAATTAACAAAAAAAAAATTAATTCAATATAAACAAAAAGTAAAAAAATAAAACTATATTAAAAAAAACTAAAAAAGACGATTTGATTGGTACATAAACCAAAAAGGAAAAAAATGTAATCTTTGAATTTAAGTAATTTGGTCAACTCTGTGACGTAAATAATTTTAATTAGCTTAAAATAGAATCAAGATATTAACAAAACCATTTTTTAATGAAATAAAAAAGTGGTGTGCTTTTCTTCTTTCATTTTCATAATGAATCTGTCCTAAAGAATAGCCATTAGTGATAGAAAATTTATTGCAGAACTGCAATGCCACTGGCTACTTCGTGATATGGTTAACATTTCTATCAAAAAACTCATTTCAAGTTTCTTGGCTGTCAAAATCATACCAAATTTGAGAATTTTGAAATGCCAGGTAAAATTAATTAATGTTTTCTGAAATAAATTCAAACCATTTCTTGAAATAGCCAGTGGCTTTGCAGTTAAACAGTTCTGCAATAAATTAAATTCTCCTTATTTGTACAACCCCAAAACGTTAAAAATGTAACTTTGGCAGCTAATTATGCAAAAGTATGCGCTGTATATATTTTTCATTTCGTAAAAGTTAAACAATTGAAAAAGTCTACAAGTTTATCTGTAATTACTGTAAATATAAAATCTTGACCTGAAATGAGAGGCACCCCTTTAAAATAGAAAAAAAAGGTGTTATCAGAAAGGTCGCACTGACGTCACAGGCGTGACTCGCGTGACAGGTCGGACAGTGACTGACGCGGTACTTGTCCGCGGTCCAGAGCCTGCACACGACGGGAAGGGGTGCTGCAGTCTCGCTTGAAGAACACCGCGTGAGCGGTCTGGCGCGGGTCGAACACCCGCCGAACAACTGGACAAAAAAAAAGTCACCCCTTGTTCGCAATCGAATGAACAATTATTTTTTTTTCTGTAGGCCCGTATGCGTGTGTCGGTGTGTAGCTGCCCACTGCGGCCTTTGAGGTCGCCGGGTTGGCATCCCTTGTCGCTCCCTCTGCTATCCCCCACCCCCACCCCCCTCGCGGGGTTAACGCCCCAGCGAGCCTCCCCCGGCGACTGAAAACGTTATATTTTTTTTTGTAATCTGCCGGCGCCCGGCTGTCAGGTCGGAGCGACGCGGCGCGCTGTGGTCGCTGCTCGCAGTTGGACGTATCTCCGGGCGGCCAGGGCTGATTGCGCGCATTGTCCGCGTGAACAGCCGACACTGGCTCCCTCTGGGCTGGACGAGTCAGCGCGAGCTCTGGGGGCTGGAAACTGTGCCCGTCCGCAACCACACATACCGCACCGAGATGGCATTTGCACGTCTGTTTATGGGGATGCGGAAAAGTACCATACTGGAAAACTACCATATAATATGGCAGTTTTCCGTTATGGCACAATTCCGCCTCGCCTCTTCGAAACTCTTCCGTCTGTTTCGAAGAGGCGAGGCGGAATTGTCCCATAACGGAAAACTACCATATTATATGGTAGTTTTTCAGTGTGGTACTTTTCCATCGCCCCCTGTTTATTCAGTATGAAAACTTATTTTGTTTTTATTAGGTGATATAAAAAGTTGAATTGATTGTTAAATAGGAAAACTATTAAATTTTTGAAGTGAAAACTTCTTTAGCCACGTTGGGCGATTTTCGGTAGGGGCAAAACTTATGGGTTCGCGTCACCGACATGCTCGTGACGTGTTGCGCCAGACTGGCGAATCGCAGCGGCCTGTGTACATGTATACGCATATGTACACTAATATATTGTATATACTCGACTGTATCATGTGCGTGTTGAACTCTTTTTTGGATGGGTAAAATCTTGTGAGTTCGCGTCACCGACTTGCTGTAGTAGCAGTAAGTGAAGTTAATTTGACCACGTGAATACATGACCTAGGTCTGACATCACTGGTAAGTCATAGCTAGGTAATGAATTTTTACATACCACTGACATCTGTTGTGACTAAAAAATGATGTAAGGATAAATTATATCATGCTGACATCGTACTGATGTAATACCAAAATCATTTTCTTACGTACATTTGACGTAAAAATGATGTCATATTACACATTTAAAACAAAGGTTTAAGTTTTTACTTCTGTTGACAGTCTCAATGACTGTCTATTTTTTTCAACTATGTTTTAGTAGTTGCTACTTCTTTGGTCACGTTCATGGAAATCATGGCATGAAGAAACATTCCGAAATGCCTTGTTGCAGCCATATTAAACGGCCATAAACAAATCACAGATGGCTGCAACAAGAAATGCCAAAACGTCAGGAACACCGCCACTTCCACGCATGTGGTCTGCAGATGTACAGGAGGATGTCCTTGAAAGATTGTCCCAGTTTAATGGTATATTATAAGAGTATCATTTAGACTATTTACAACAAATCATACATCAAATTGAAGGTAAACTAGCCTAGTTTTTCTTACAAATGTTCAATATGCGCACCTTTAGTTATATGGCACACATTCAACATAAAGTCAAATTCTTCCCACACTTTGGTTTACAAGTTTGGAGTAATGGAAACAATAGCCTCTTGAATTCGGTGTCTCAACTCTGGCAAATCATTAGGTTGCGGTTAAACATAGACACAATCTTTTATAAAGACCTAAGGAAAATATCGCATGGCGTTATGTCAAGTGAACGTGGAGGTCAGCGAAACAGATCTCTGTGGTCTTGACCATTAAGGCCAATCCAATGGTCAAGGACTTCGACGTTCAACCACTCTCGTACAAACTGATTCCAATAGGGGGAGGCTCTATCCTGTTCCCAAATAAAGCTTGCAGATTCATCCTCTACTGATTGTGGAGGTGGCGCTGCAAGCGAGAAAACAACAAAGCATTTCTCGCGCATGCGCTTATATAAAACTGTTTGAGTTACACTTTAATTGTGACCCTGAACTAACACTCTACAACGCTGACAGTTGATAGTAGGTGTATTTGGTTCATATGGGGGCACCGGTGGGTGGTGGGGGATTCGGGGATTATGTCACTTCCTTCGACCATGCACACACGAAAAAGTGTCCCGTTACAATCATCAGCCATGTTGGATTACGTCACTTCCGCCGGTCATACACGCACGAAAAAGTGTCCCGTTACGTTCATCAGCCATGTACGCACGAAAAAATGTCCCGTTACGACGGACAGACCAGCTCGCCAACACGTCTCGCTCTGAAAAGTATTAGGCGGTAATAAACAGCCAGGAGGTAACGAATATAAGCCTACTTCTACACGTGTTATGAACGCCGGATACATACGGCCAGGCAAACGTGTGTTTTGGCGCGCTCTACTTCCACGACGCGCAACGGCACCGGCAAGTTTTTATTACTACCTCCTCTCAAGTTCTGATCTCCTAATACTTCACAGCAGAGAAGCGCTGTTGGTCGGAGCCCGTAGGTATTCCTTCGCACGCCTAACCTAACCTAACCTAAACTAACCTCACCTAACCTAATCCATATGCTAATCTATGCTAACCTTACCTAACGTAAACTAAACTAAACTAAAATAACCTCACCTAACCTAATCCATATGCTAATCTATGCTAACCTAACCTAACCTAACCTAACCTAACCTAACCTAAACTAACCTAACCTAACCTAAACTAACCTAACCTAACCTAATTCATATGCTAATCTATGCTAACCTAACCTAACCTAACCTAACCTAACCTAACCTAACCTAAACTAAACTAAAATAAACTAAACTAAACTAAACTAAACCTAACCTAACCTAACCTAACCTAACCTAACCTATCCTAATCCATATGCTAATCTATGCTAACCTAACCTAACCTAACCTAACCTAACCTAACCTAACCTAACCTAATCCATATGCTAATCTATGCAAACCTAACCTAACCTAACCTAACCTAATCCATATGCTAATCTATGCAAACCTAACATAACCTAAACTAAACTAACCTAACCTAACCTAACCTAACCTAATCCATATGCTAATCTATGCAAACCTAACCTAACCTAAACTAAACTAAACTAAACTAAACTAACCTAACCTAACCTAATCCATATGCTAATCTATGATAACCTAACCTAACCTAACCTAAACTAAACTAAACTAAACTAAACCTAACCTAACCTAACCTACCCAAACCTAACCTAACCTAACCTAACCTAACCTAATCCATATGCTAATCTATGCTAACCTAACCTAACCTAACCTAATCCATATGCTAATCTATGCTAACCTAACCTAATCCATGCCAATCTATGCTAATCCATGTCAATCTATGCCAATCCGTATGCCAATTTATTCTAATTCGTATACCAATCTATGCTAACCTGTATGCCAATCTATGCTAATCCGTATGTCAATCTATGCTAATCCATATGTTAATCCATGCTAATCCATTTGACATTTTGTATTTCTAGTAATTTCCACCAACTTCGAATCATGTCGTCACCGTTGCAATTTTCGTTACGGTCGCCATCTTGAAAATCCGCAATTTTTATGTTAGAAAATCGGGAAAAATTTTAAAAATCATTAAAAAAATTAAATAATCGAATTAAATAAAAATCTTAAAAACCACTGTTGCAGTTATTGTTACGGTCGACATCTTGGATTATATAAATGTTGCATATTTCGTTACACCCGCCATCTTGGTTGAGTACCATATCATTCTTACACTTTTCGTTAAGACCGCCATTTTGGGTCCTATTAATGTTACAATTATCGTTATGGTCGCCATCTTTAAATTTAGACACCATCTTGAAAATCTTTATTTATTATACGATTTTAATGAAAAAAAAAAGTTCAAAATTCATCAAAAAATTAACTTAATAGAATTCTGTTTATATCGATTCCCGTCCTTGATTCGAAACCGGCGAGGGCAAAAAATATAAAATCAACAGATCCTTCCTCCACAGAAGCCACCTTCAGACTGACCTACCTCCACCAATAACAAGGTATTTACCATCAGCTGGTATGACGTCACCACACCTTTGACCTTGACCTTGACCTTTGACTTTGACCTTGACCTTCGACCTTGACCTTGAAATTTGACCTTGACCTTGAAATTTTTCCTTGACCTTGAAATTTGACCTTGACCTTGAAATTTAACCTTAACCTTGAAATTTGACCTCGACATTGATCTTTGACTTTGACCTTGATGTCCATCACGGATCCGTCATTTTATGTTCAGTACATGCTAGCGGTCATTGCCACCATCATGTTTTCGTCTGCTGGAGGTCACCTTATTGTGTGTACTTGTCTTACCATCATGCAAATTCTATTCTAACATGCTACAGTGCAGTAATAATTTATTATTGCTGAGGTGCCCACCATCTTGAAATTTGACCGCCATGTTGAAATCATGTAATTATTTAGTTAGAAATGCGGGGAAAATTCCAATAGTCTCCGAAAAAATCAATTATTAATTTACAAATTGAATCGATGGATCCATGTCCACGGTTCGATTCTTGACCAGTGACAGTTGTAACTAATTATTAAATAAATTTTAAATTCTTTTTTCCGTTACCTTTCGCGGAGTTTATTAATCATAAGTCAATATACCTAGCCAAAGAATTAATACAGTGACGATAAGCCTATCATGAAAGTCTAATTTTTGAATAATCTGAATAACCTATAAGCCGTTCATGTACAAAACCGCACATAAAGAACAATTGTCTTCAGTCCATGAGACCGAGTCATGTCATTATCAGACGTATAGGCTAGTCATTTCAGGACCACATGACCTTCGTCGTTAGCTAATTATATTCAATTAATCCATCGTGACATTTTTATACATTCTAAAGGAGCAAGTAACCTTGAAAAATATTTTAGTAACACCAAGAGGTGATAAACTAGTAAATATTCAATCACTACATTTTGTACTACGCGCAATCAACAAAAAGGAAGCACCATCAACAAAAAGACAGCACCACCAACGAAAA
Source organism: Bacillus rossius redtenbacheri (assembly GCF_032445375.1). Taxonomy (NCBI): domain Eukaryota; kingdom Metazoa; phylum Arthropoda; class Insecta; order Phasmatodea; family Bacillidae; genus Bacillus; species Bacillus rossius. The sequence continues at coordinate 44,059,016 of NC_086339.1, read as the reverse complement.
GGCAGCTCCGCCAACGAAAAGGCAGCACATTTGGAAGCAACGACAACGAAAAGGCAGCACAGCCAACGAAAATACAGCACATTTGGAAGCACCGACAACGAAAAGACAGCAGCGACAACGAAAAGACAGAACATTTGGAAGCACCGACAACGAAAAGGCACCACATTTGGAAGCACCGACCACGAAAAGTCAGCACCGCCAACGAAAAGGCAGCTCATTTGGAAGCACCGCTTTCGAAAAGGCAGCACATTTGGAAGCACCGTCAACGAAAAGGCACGGACCGCAAGACCGGGCCATGAACAATGTCAGTCATATAGTCCATGAACACAGTACACACAGAAAAACGGAATGTACACCCAGTACACACAGGAAAACGTAATTTACACACAGGAAAACGGAATATACACACAGTACACACAGGAAAACGGAATGAACACACAGTACACACAGGAAAACGAAATGTACACACAGTAAACACAAGAAAACGGAATGTACACACAGTAAACACAAGAAAACGGAATGTACACACAGTACACACAGAAAACGGAACGTACACACAGTACACACAGGAAACGGTACGTACACACAGTACAAACAAGAAACGGAACGTACACACAGTACACACAGGAAACGGAACGTATATACACAGTACACACAAGAAACGGAACGTACACACAGTACACACAGGAAACGGAACGTATACACACAGTACACACAGGAAACGGAACGTACACACAGTACACACAGGAAACGGAACGTACACACAGTACACACAGGAAACGGAACGTATACACACAGTACACACAGGAAACGGAATGTACACACAGTACACACAGGAAACGGAACGTACACACAGTACACACAGGAAACTAAACGTACACACAGTACACACAGGAAACGGAACGTATACACACAGTACACACAGGAAACGGTACGTACACACAAGAAACGGAACGTACACACAGTACACACAGGAAACGGAACATACACACAGTACACACAGTAAACTAAACGTACACACAGTACACACAGGAAACGGAACGTATACACACAGTACACACAGGAAACGGTACGTACACACAGTACACACAAGAAACGGAACGTACACACAGTACACACAGGAAACGGAACGTATACACACAGTACACACAGGAAACGGAACGTACACACAGTACACACAGGAAACGGAACGTATACACACAGTACACACAGGAAACGGAACGTACACACAGTACACACAGGAAACGGAACGTACACACAGTACACACAGGAAACTAAACGTACACACAGTACACACAGGAAACGAAACGTATAAACAGTACACACAGGAAACGGAACGTACACACAGTACACACAGGAAACAGAACGTACACACAGTACACACAGGAAACGAAACGTACACACAGTACACACTCGAAACGTATACACACAGTACACACAGGAAACGGAATGATCACACATACAGTAGCGGAAACACACAGGCTTAGTTGGAAATCAGAATACAAGAAATAAAAACATTAAATTTTTACTTTCAATATTTAATTACTTCTCAACATTACACAAATACAAGTAAAAGAAGCCATTATTGTATGTAGCCTGCTTTCCTTAGTTCTTTGAGTATGAAGGATATTTCTTTGATGCACGAATAGTTTCCTTCACAAAGCGTGCCATGTAGAAGTCTTAGCCGGTCAACCATTATGTTTGGATCTTTCCATGATGTGTAATCAATCTCTTCTACCACCATCTTACTTGCTTGTTTATTATAAATACTGTCAATATCACAATCATCCCAGTGATCATAATAAGCATTATCAGATTTATTTATTATAACACGACGTTTCCAACGTTTCGGTCTCAGGACATCGCCACATTCTTCGATCTTGTCAGCTCTAGGTGCTTCATCACAGTCTATACCTTTGTCAACAGCCTCAGAGTCACTGTAACAATCACTGTAGAAGACATCCTCTTCACCCAGATTACCGTATGAATTCGCTATAGATGATGTCGAAGTGTCTTCATCGTCTTCATGCTTCCTTTTTAGGAGTCCATCATTTTTACAAAGAATGGAGGATCTACTGAATATAGGCTTGAATATATTCTCACTTTTCACGGTGTTGATACTGCCATTAGTTTCAGTCTTCCCGAAGCCATTAGCATCCTTCAATTTATGTTCTTTCTCACGATCGGGTGAGCTAATACCATCACGCTCAGGACAAGGAAAATTATTGTCGTAATGCAGATCACTCTTCTTTAGTCTAGTGGATCCATCAGTGTCCTCTATGCCGTAAGTAGTCTTGACTTTACATGTTCTACCATGTCTTTTTAAGCTGTCAATTCGTGTTAACAACCTGCTACAACGATTACAGCTTAACATGTTGCGTAGTGGGTTTCTAGCACAATCATTCTTCCCATGACGTCTAGCATTCCTTCTCATGGCAAAATCCTTGCCACAGTAACTACAGCGGCTTCCTTCCAATTCAGCTGCAGATAACAAACCACGATCCATGGTAGCTTCTGTGACTAATGCCAGATGCAAACTAAGAGTTTTAAATTAGATCCAATACTTAAATAGAAATTTTTTCATATTTCATCAGCGAGAGTTAATTTATCTCATACAAAAGTACTTGCTGCAACTAGTTCTGCTTTTCAACAACGAATGACGTCACGTATTGCTTGCAGGTAAATAATATTTAGTTCTTTAATGCAGGATGCGGGATGCTCACTAGCGATCGCAAAAGAAAGATGGCTTCGCTAGACTCCAAGGAAAAGGAAGTTCGTCTTGCATGTTGGTGCTCCACAGATGTCTCATGGAGTAATATTAATTTGACTGAGTAATGATATTTTTTAATTCCACCTGATAAAAATATTGCAAGTTTTGATTTAGTAGCAGAAATTATCGAATTAAATGTAACTCCAAATAAAATGACATGTCTCATTAAGAGTAAAATTCCTTCATGGAGAGATCGGTTTCTCAGAATAGTCAGATACACTTGAAGAAACCACAGGAATGATTGCAAGAACACGGGAAAAACCATCAAAATATTGATAAGAATAATCAGGAGCACACGGAGAAAAATCATCATAATATTGACAAGAATTATCGGGAGCACACGGAGAAAATCCATCATAATATTGACAAGAATTATCGGGAGCACACGGAAAAAACCGACAAAATATTGACAAAATTTATCGGGAGAACACGGAGAAAACCACCACACATTTTCTTGGATATCATTAAATTTAAAAATAAAATTAAAAATAAAAATAAATTAATAAATAATTTAAAACAAAAAAATCTACAAAAAAAATACACAAAATTCTGCTAGCTTGTAAACTTATCATTGATGAGCAAAGATAAGTTTTAGTACAAGCCAGCAGAATTTTGTGAATTTTTTTTGTAGATTTTTTTGTTTTAAATTATTTATTAATTTATTTTTATTTTTAATTTTATTTTTAAATTTAATGATATCCAAGAAAATGTGTGGTGGTTTTCTCCGTGTGCTCCCGATAAATTTTGTCAATATTTTGTCGGTTTTTTCCGTGTGCTCCCGATAATTCTTGTCAATATTATGATGGTTTTTCTCCGTGTGCTCCCGATAATTCTTGTCAATATTATGATGATTTTTCTCCGTGTGCTCCTGATTATTCTTATCAATATTTTGATGGTTTTTCCCGTGTTCTTGCAATCATTCCTGTGGTTTCTTCAAGTGTATCTGACTATTCTGAGAAACCGATCTCTCCATGAAGGAGTTTTACTCTTAATGAGACATGTCATTTTATTTGGAGTTACATTTAATTCGATAATTTCTGCTACTAAATCAAAACTTGCAATATTTTTATCAGGTGGAATTAAAAAATATCATTACTCAGTCAAATTAATATTACTCCATGAGACATCTGTGGAGCACCAACATGCAAGACGAACTTCCTTTTCCTTGGAGTCTAGCGAAGCCATCTTTCTTTTGCGATCGCTAGTGAGCATCCCGCATCCTGCATTAAAGAACTAAATATTATTTACCTGCAAGCAATACGTGACGTCATTAGTTGTTGAAAAGCAGAACTAGTTGCAGCAAGTACTTTTGTATGAGATAAATTAACTCTCGCTGATGAAATATGAAAAAATTTCTATTTAAGTATTGGATCTAATTTAAAACTCTTAGTTTGCATCTGGCATTAGTCACAGAAGCTACCATGGATCGTGGTTTGTTATCTGCAGCTGAATCGGAAGGAAGCCGCTGTAGTTACTGAGGCAAGGATTTTGCCATGAGAAGGAATGCTAGACGTCATGGGAAGAATGATTGTGCTAGAAACCCACTACGCAACATGTTAAGCTGTAATCGTTGTAGCAGGTTGTTAACACGAATTGACAGCTTAAAAAGACATGGTAGAACATGTAAAGTCAAGACTACTTACGGCATAGAGGACACTGATGGATCCACTAGACTAAAGAAGAGTGATCTGCATTACGACAATAATTTTCCTTGTCCTGAGCGTGATGGTATTAGCTCACCCGATCGTGAGAAAGAACATAAATTGAAGGATGCTAATGGCTTCGGGAAGACTGAAACTAATGGCAGTATCAACACCGTGAAAAGTGAGAATACATTCAAGCCTAAATTCAGTAGATCCTCCATTCTTTGTAAAAATGATGGACTCCTAAAAAGGAAGCATGAAGACGATGAAGACACTTCGACATCATCTATAGCGAATTCATACGGTAATCTGGGTGAAGAGGATGTCTTCTACAGTGATTGTTACAGTGACTCTGAGGCTGTTGACAAAGGTATAGACTGTGATGAAGCACCTAGAGCTGACAAGATCGAAGAATGTGGCGATGTCCTGAGACCGAAACGTTGGAAACGTCGTGTTATAATAAATAAATCTGATAATGCTTATTATGATCACTGGGATGATTGTGATATTGACAGTATTTATAATAAACAAGCAAGTAAGATGGTGGTAGAAGAGATTGATTACACATCATGGAAAGATCCAAACATAATGGTTGACCGGCTAAGACTTCTACATGGCTCGCTTTGTGAAGGAAACTATTCGTGCATCAAAGAAATATCCTTCATACTCAAAGAACTAAGGAAAGCAGGCTACATACAATAATGGCTTCTTTTACTTATATTTGTGTAATGTTGAGAAGTAATTAAATATTGAAAGTAAAAATTTAATGTTTTTATTTCTTGTATTCTGATTTCCAACAAAGCCTGTGTGTTTCCGCTACTGTATGTGTGATCATTCCGTTTCCTGTGTGTACTGTGTGTATACGTTTCGAGTGTGTACTGTGTGTACGTTTCGTTTCCTGTGTGTACTGTGTGTACGTTCTGTTTCCTGTGTGTACTGTGTGTACGTTCCGTTTCCTGTGTGTACTGTGTATACGTTTCGTTTCCTGTGTGTACTGTGTGTACGTTTAGTTTCCTGTGTGTACTGTGTGTACGTTCCGTTTCCTGTGTGTACTGTGTGTACGTTCCGTTTCCTGTGTGTACTGTGTGTATACGTTCCGTTTCCTGTGTGTACTGTGTGTACGTTCCGTTTCCTGTGTGTACTGTGTGTATACGTTCCGTTTCCTGTGTGTACTGTGTGTACGTTCCGTTTCTTGTGTGTACTGTGTGTACGTACCGTTTCCTGTGTGTACTGTGTGTATACGTTCCGTTTCCTGTGTGTACTGTGTGTACGTTTAGTTTCCTGTGTGTACTGTGTGTATGTTCCGTTTCCTGTGTGTACTGTGTGTACGTTCCGTTCGTTGTGTGTACGTACCGTTTCCTGTGTGTACTGTGTGTATACGTTCCGTTTCCTGTGTGTACTGTGTGTACGTTTAGTTTCCTGTGTGTACTGTGTGTACGTTCCGTTTCCTGTGTGTACTGTGTGTACGTTCCGTTTCCTGTGTGTACTGTGTGTATACGTTCCGTTTCCTGTGTGTACTGTGTGTACGTTCCGTTTCCTGTGTGTACTGTGTGTACGTTCCGTTTCCTGTGTGTACTGTGTGTATACGTTCCGTTTCCTGTGTGTACTGTGTGTACGTTCCGTTTCTTGTGTGTACTGTTTGTATACGTTCCGTTTCCTGTGTGTACTGTGTGTACGTTCCGTTTCTTGTTTGTACTGTGTGTACGTACCGTTTCCTGTGTGTACTGTGTGTACGTTCCGTTTTCTGTGTGTACTGTGTGTACATTCCGTTTTCTTGTGTTTACTGTGTGTACATTTCGTTTTCCTGTGTGTACTGTGTGTTCATTCCGTTTTCCTGTGTGTACTGTGTGTATATTCCGTTTTCCTGTGTGTAAATTACGTTTTCCTGTGTGTACTGGGTGTACATTCCGTTTTTCTGTGTGTACTGTGTTAATGGACTATATGACTGACATTGTTCATGGCCCGGTCTTGCGGTCCGTGCCTTTTCGTTGACGGTGCTTCCAAATGTGCTGCCTTTTCGAAAGCGGTGCTTCCAAATGAGCTGCCTTTTCGTTGGCGGTGCTGACTTTTCGTGGTCGGTGCTTCCAAATGTGGTGCCTTTTCGTTGTCGGTGCTTCCAAATGTTCTGTCTTTTCGTTGTCGCTGCTGTCTTTTCGTTGTCGGTGCTTCCAAATGTGCTGTATTTTCGTTGGCTGTGCTGCCTTTTCGTTGTCGTTGCTTCCAAATGTGCTGCCTTTTCGTTGGCGGAGCTGCCTTTTCGTTGGTGGTGCTGTCTTTTTGTTGATGGTGCTTCCTTTTTGTTGATTGCGCGTAGTACAAAATGTAGTGATTGAATATTTACTAGTTTATCACCTCTTGGTGTTACTAAAATATTTTTCAAGGTTACTTGCTCCTTTAGAATGTATAAAAATGTCACGATGGATTAATTGAATATAATTAGCTAACGACGAAGGTCATGTGGTCCTGAAATGACTAGCCTATACGTCTGATAATGACATGACTCGGTCTCATGGACTGAAGACAATTGTTCTTTATGTGCGGTTTTGTACATGAACGGCTTATAGGTTATTCAGATTATTCAAAAATTAGACTTTCATGATAGGCTTATCGTCACTGTATTAATTCTTTGGCTAGGTATATTGACTTATGATTAATAAACTCCGCGAAAGGTAACGGAAAAAAGAATTTAAAATTTATTTAATAATTAGTTACAACTGTCACTGGTCAAGAATCGAACCGTGGACATGGATCCATCGATTCAATTTGTAAATTAATAATTGATTTTTTCGGAGACTATTGGAATTTTCCCCGCATTTCTAACTAAATAATTACATGATTTCAACATGGCGGTCAAATTTCAAGATGGTGGGCACCTCAGCAATAATAAATTATTACTGCACTGTAGCATGTTAGAATAGAATTTGCATGATGGTAAGACAAGTACACACAATAAGGTGACCTCCAGCAGACGAAAACATGATGGTGGCAATGACCGCTAGCATGTACTGAACATAAAATGACGGATCCGTGATGGACATCAAGGTCAAAGTCAAAGATCAATGTCGAGGTCAAATTTCAAGGTTAAGGTTAAATTTCAAGGTCAAGGTCAAATTTCAAGGTCAAGGAAAAATTTCAAGGTCAAGGTCAAATTTCAAGGTCAAGGTCGAAGGTCAAGGTCAAAGTCAAAGGTCAAGGTCAAGGTCAAAGGTGTGGTGACGTCATACCAGCTGATGGTAAATACCTTGTTATTGGTGGAGGTAGGTCAGTCTGAAGGTGGCTTCTGTGGAGGAAGGATCTGTTGATTTTATATTTTTTGCCCTCGCCGGTTTCGAATCAAGGACGGGAATCGATATAAACAGAATTCTATTAAGTTAATTTTTTGATGAATTTTGAACTTTTTTTTTCATTAAAATCGTATAATAAATAAAGATTTTCAAGATGGTGTCTAAATTTAAAGATGGCGACCATAACGATAATTGTAACATTAATAGGACCCAAAATGGCGGTCTTAACGAAAAGTGTAAGAATGATATGGTACTCAACCAAGATGGCGGGTGTAACGAAATATGCAACATTTATATAATCCAAGATGTCGACCGTAACAATAACTGCAACAGTGGTTTTTAAGATTTTTATTTAATTCGATTATTTAATTTTTTTAATGATTTTTAAAATTTTTCCCGATTTTCTAACATAAAAATTGCGGATTTTCAAGATGGCGACCGTAACGAAAATTGCAACGGTGACGACATGATTCGAAGTTGGTGGAAATTACTAGAAATACAAAATGTCAAATGGATTAGCATGGATTAACATATGGATTAGCATAGATTGACATACGGATTAGCATAGATTGGCATACAGGTTAGCATAGATTGGTATACGAATTAGCATAAATTGGCATACGGATTGGCATAGATTGACATGGATTAGCATAGATTGGCATGGATTAGGTTAGGTTAGCATAGATTAGCATATGGATTAGGTTAGGTTAGGTTAGGTTAGCATAGATTAGCATATGGATTAGGTTAGGTTAGGTTAGGTTAGGTTAGGTTTGGGTAGGTTAGGTTAGGTTAGGTTTAGTTTAGTTTAGTTTAGTTTAGTTTAGGTTAGGTTAGGTTAGGTTATCATAGATTAGCATATGGATTAGGTTAGGTTAGGTTAGTTTAGTTTAGTTTAGTTTAGTTTAGGTTAGGTTAGGTTAGGTTTGCATAGATTAGCATATGGATTAGGTTAGGTTAGGTTAGGTTAGGTTAGTTTAGTTTAGGTTATGTTAGGTTTGCATAGATTAGCATATGGATTAGGTTAGGTTAGGTTAGGTTAGGTTTGCATAGATTAGCATATGGATTAGGTTAGGTTAGGTTAGGTTAGGTTAGGTTAGCATAGATTAGCATATGGATTAGGATAGGTTAGGTTAGGTTAGGTTAGGTTAGGTTAGGTTTAGTTTAGTTTAGTTTAGTTTAGTTTATTTTAGTTTAGTTTAGTTTAGGTTAGGTTAGGTTAGGTTAGGTTAGGTTAGGTTAGGTTAGGTTAGCATAGATTAGCATATGAATTAGGTTAGGTTAGTTTAGGTTAGGTTAGGTTAGTTTAGGTTAGGTTAGGTTAGGTTAGGTTAGGTTAGGTTAGGTTAGGTTAGGTTAGGTTAGGTTAGCATAGATTAGCATATGGATTAGGTTAGGTGAGGTTATTTTAGTTTAGTTTAGTTTAGGTTAGGTAAGGTTAGCATAGATTAGCATATGGATTAGGTTAGGTGAGGTTAGTTTAGGTTAGGTTAGTTTAGTTTAGGTTAGGTTAGGTTTGCATAGATTAGCATATGGATTAGGTTAGGTTAGGTTAGGTTAGGTTAGTTTAGTTTAGGTTATGTTAGGTTTGCATAGATTAGCATATGGATTAGGTTAGGTTAGGTTAGGTTTGCATAGATTAGCATATGGATTAGGTTAGGTTAGGTTAGGTTAGGTTAGGTTAGGTTAGGTTAGGTTAGCATAGATTAGCATATGGATTAGGATAGGTTAGGTTAGGTTAGGTTAGGTTAGGTTAGGTTTAGTTTAGTTTAGTTTAGTTTATTTTAGTTTAGTTTAGTTTAGGTTAGGTTAGGTTAGGTTAGGTTAGGTTAGGTTAGGTTAGGTTAGCATAGATTAGCATATGAATTAGGTTAGGTTAGGTTAGTTTAGGTTAGGTTAGGTTAGTTTAGGTTAGGTTAGGTTAGGTTAGGTTAGGTTAGGTTAGCATAGATTAGCATATGGATTAGGTTAGGTGAGGTTATTTTAGTTTAGTTTAGTTTAGGTTAGGTAAGGTTAGCATAGATTAGCATATGGATTAGGTTAGGTGAGGTTAGTTTAGGTTAGGTTAGGTTAGGCGTGCGAAGGAATACCTACGGGCTCCGACCAACAGCGCTTCTCTGCTGTGAAGTATTAGGAGATCAGAACTTGAGAGGAGGTAGTAATAAAAACTTGCCGGTGCCGTTGCGCGTCGTGGAAGTAGAGCGCGCCAAAACACACGTTTGCCTGGCCGTATGTATCCGGCGTTCATAACACGTGTAGAAGTAGGCTTATATTCGTTACCTCCTGGCTGTTTATTACCGCCTAATACTTTTCAGAGCGAGACGTCCTGGCGAGCTGGTCTGTCCGTCGTAACGGGACATTTTTTCGTGCGTACATGGCTGATGAACGTAACGGGACACTTTTTCGTGCGTGTATGACCGGCGGAAGTGACGTAATCCAACATGGCTGATGATTGTAACGGGACACTTTTTCGTGTGTGCATGGTCGAAGGAAGTGACATAATCCCCGAATCCCCCACCACCCACCGGTGCCCCCATATGAACCAAATACACCTACTGTTGATATATTAAAATTTATAACTTGGACATTATTTTATGAACATATTGTATTTTGGGAGAGTTAATAGTATTTAAATTCCAGGTATTGTTTCAAAACTATTTAAAAAAAACGTCCTTTAATCATTTTTTTAGGGTTCCACCTATGGCTGGCTCCCATTGAAATATAAGTTTCTATAAGTTATGATTCTGGTCTACTTTCATATAATTATGTGTTATTCGACCATCCGTTAAAGTTATGAGTAGAGTTGGCTTTACTATTTATATTCTTGCGATTATTTATATTATAAATTGTATAAAGTAAGAGAACTGATACCAGCAAGCCTCAAACAAAACATTTACACTTAATCAACTTATACATACACCACCTTCACAGCTCAAATGGTGTTCAGTTGAGATGATACATGCTAGAGCAGGACAACACTGGTAGTTACGAGAAGTTAAATAAAGTAGCAGAGGAAGTAGTTACTCTACTGTTAAATCCAAGAGGTCCTCATAACCCCTAACATTCCCTAGTGTGGACACGTGAACACACCCTCCCACCAGGCCATGCTTCAATTTTCTCAAATTACAGTTATGCTGATCTGATACACGACACGATACACGTGTCTCTTGTTCTGTGAGTCATCTCCGCCTGCTGTTCTCTCAACTGCCGCCTTTCGTACCTTGTGCCGGCAACCCGCAACACTGCACAGTGAACAATAGGTATAAGGCTCAGGCGCACAGTCCCAGACAAAGAGCTGACAGAAATTTCTACACGAAACGAAACAAATCTTATATATAGATATAAATGTAGACAAACAATTTGTTGTCTCTTACAGTATGATAAACCTTGCACTATTTCTATATTTCAATTGTAACACCAGGATTAATATTTTTTTTAATTAGGGATTATTTATTTTATGACTATAAATTCGAAACATAACGTAATTTATAAAGGGTAGTTGTACATTCGTAGCGTTTTATTTTTTAATACCAATGCGTGTTGTAAATTTTACAATGTTTACGAAAGCAATATATACAGATGAATCTCAAGGGTTCGTCATCTTTTCGAGATTTCTGAGACCTCCTCGTTTCCGTTCCATTTGACTTCCGTTTTATTCACGAAATTACTCCTTCTAAATGCCCTATACCGAGAGCTAAGATGTTACACATCATAAATAATAGAATACTCAAAAACTTTGTTGCAATATATAGATCTTCAAAAGAATTTATTTTTCGAGTTACAACCTCAGTTACAACCAATCCAACCATGTATTACACGCAATTTTGTGTCTACTATGTAGTTTGTAAAACTTTAATTTTTATGAATGGAATAACGTCAATGATATTAATAAGAACAAAAAAAAATGTGTAAGAATACGATATTTTAAAATTATCTCTAATATGTGAATATATTGTTATAGGTGAAAAATATATTTTATTATATTTAAAATAAGTACCAATTTCAGCCATTTTTACAACACTGAACATACCATGTAAAAGTGCAGGTGTATTTTAATATGCTTTAACATTTATACTTTAACATTTTATTTGTAAAGGGTTTCCTGCATACTACACAAAAAGTATACGTGGCACTAAATTAGTCGGACTTAACGCCGTTAACGGCTCAGTAACCACACAAACATTAAAACGCTCTATGTGCGCTTACACCCCCTATCTCCCCCATCGCCCAGCAAGCGAGTTTAACAATAACCATATCTACGACGGAGGAGATACAATTCCTGATTCCGAGCATGTAGAGATATCGAAACGAAGCCATTTATTTAAGTGCTTCACGCGGGGTGGAAAAATATATTTGCCTCTATCTCGAATATTATTATTATTTTTTCCTTCGTCGACAAAGTAATATTTCACCGGCTGGGAATATTGCGAGAGCGACGCACGGAGGAAAGAGGCGACAGCCATGAAGAGGGGAGGAAGAAAGGAAAGGCAATGACGCGCCCGTCTTGTATCACGCCACAGCCCGTCACGGTCAAGTGTCGGCGACGAAACACTCCCCCCCTGCGCGGCTATCTTATCTGCGCGCGGTGAAATACTGCCGCGCGCGGTTATTGGCGCGCGGCACGAAGTTGGCGACCCTGCGTCAGTCACGCCGCGGGAGGGGCGCGTGTCCCGGCGCTGCCAACCTGACAAATAATCCCGGAGGACGCCGGTCCGACAGGGAAGAAGGGCAGAGGAGACCGGCATTAGTCACGGGGCCGCGGACAAGGGCCGTGCGTCACGCGTCAGGGCGCCAACCTTCCGCGCGGCCGGGCGCTGCGAGGTTGGCATCACTGCGCGCGTCTGATACCTCGTGTCTAGTGCCAACTCTCTTCTTCATTTTTCATGTATACAAGTCATTCCGTGAATGAAACGGAAGTAACGTACAACGGAAATGTGTAAACACTGTGTTTCCACCTTGCACGGATGGCGCGAACCAAAATTCACTAATCCATAGAAAGAACTGTTTAATGCATTTTAACAAAAATAGGCAGTGTTTTTTTTTAATTGTTGTCGAAAATCAGGTCCAAAGCAGAGGTTTAGTATTTTTTCAAGTATCTTCCGCTTTTATCGAAGCCGTTTCATTATGTATTTGGAAATTTTGGCCTACTTATCAAATGATTCAATAGACAACTTAGTTGCTCCGGCAACGAATTCTAGCGGCGGGTGCGGAAACTAAGTATGATTCGCGTCCAGAAAAGTAGTTGAAAACACAATTTTCGTATATGTTTTTGGAAAGAATTATGTGTTAAATTTTGTGTCTGAGTTTCTTATAATAAGTGTATTTGCAACATGTGAAAATTTGCTTGTTACCGAGGTTAGATTTTACTCATCTCTGGTTTCGCATTCCTTAAATTTACTTATAATTTTCAAATATTGATCATATCAGGTCTATCATTTGAATAAATATACATTATATTAGTTGAATGAGTTATCTACCATCAATACAAAAATAAATTCTGTTAAATAATTCGCCACATAATTTATTTTTAACGTTTCTTGTGGGTGGCAAACCCAATCATATATCCTGCTCGATTGCAGGTTTTATTCACAAAAATTCAAACTGAGGAAATAAATTATTTAAAAAAATACTTAAATTTGAATATAAGGTTTACAAGGTAGCAGCTGTCTTGTTGGAATGTTAGATCAAAAGCTTAATATTATTAAAAATGTTTATTTCCAAGATTTGTTATTTTAATACTTGACGAAATGGTTGTGCCATATTTTGAGCAAACTTTAGACTTTTCACGTATTGCTACAATTATTGCCTTAAATTAACGGATTATTGATGTTAAAAAGTATATTGGGACATATTGAACAATTTTCAACAAATTTTTCTCTCGTACATAAGCATTTTTAAAGTCAAAGTTGGGCACTGCATTCGGTCATTGTTCTTAAAACATTTTGTCATCTTTAAGTTGAGCGACTAGTATTTAATTTTCAGATTTAAAACCAAAATTGAAATTTCAGCTATTGTATAAACTGTATGTAATAGAAGTATTAGAAAATATTTGTTTAATTATAATAGTATATAATAGTTTCTCCGAGCCCAGGCTTCAGGCTGAGGATTGAGATTTACCGACGGCATCTTGGATTGTGACGTCAAGGCAACTATCTTGAATGATTATGACGTTGACCTTTGACCTTGACCCTGAAAATTTTTCCAACATTTTTCAAAATTTGCCCAAAATTCGCCAAAAATTTACAAAAATTTCCAGTCATTAGGGAAAAAAATTTACACCGAAAAAACTCAAAATGTTTTAAAAATAAATAATATTTTTATTATTTTGAGGGAAAAAGTCCCGTTCTTAGGGAAAATTTCCCGTTTGAGTCCTCAAAAATGCTAACAGCTTGAAAAGTCCGCAAAGAGGCTCAAGAGTCTGCATCCACAAGCCTCCCTAAGCCTCCGAGGTCATGACCTTCACAATTAGGATGCCATGACCAGCATCTTGAATTATGACGTAACCGTTAAAATTATCGTAACGGGCGCTATCTGAAAATCCGTATTTTTATTCTAGAAAATCGGAAAAAAATGGTAAAATTTATAAACATTTAATTAATAAAAAATTGAATAAAAAAATTCGAAATTTTGAATAAAGACACCACAGTTTAAAAATTTCGTTATGATCGCCATCTTGGATTCTAGAAACGAAGCACATTTGTTATGCTCGCCATTTTGAATGTGTATGACGTAATCGTTTACTTGTTTAATTATGGCCACAATCTTGGATTAGTGAACGTTGCAATTTTAGGTATGGCCGCCACCTTGAAAATTTGTAATTATTATCAGAAAAAAAAATATAAAAATTAATTAATAAAATTTAATAAAATATAATTAACACTTACGTCATGGAGTTTCCGGTTTAAACCCGGCGAGGTCATTCGATCAAAAATGGCGACCGATCGTTCCTCCACGGACGCCACCGGCAGACTGACCTCCACCACTAATGCCAAGGTATAAATATTGCCAGCTAAAAAGATGTCATGTACGCTATTTTGTTTTAGTCTGCTGGGGGCCGCCATCTTATTTTCTTATGCTAGCTATCACCACCACCATTTCAGTTTAATTTTTAGCTGCTAGAGTGCAGTAATAATTTCTTACTGTGACGCCTGCCATAATGGAATTTGGTCACCATCTTGTAAATCTGTAGTTATTTAGCTAAAAATTCTGGGAAAATTCCTTAATTCATTTTTAAAAATCGGCAATCGATATACTGAATGATTCGATCAGTTTTTTTGTTTGGTTAGACACTTGATCAATACAAAACATAATAATTCTATGTAAAGAAATTATTCAAAAAAAGCAACTTATGTTTCTAGTCTACTGTCCTTGCTTTGATCCTTAGTCAATGCAAAAAAAAAGAAATATAATAAAAATTACCAAAAAAATACATGATCAAAAATAAAATAACAAAATTACAAACAAAAAAAAATATTACATAAATTCTACATAACTACAGGAACACTTGCTAAAGTAAGCAAATCTTATAAACATTTAGCTCTGCATCGACTTGAACTGACTAATTATTAGCTCCAATCGATTTACTGAAGACAGACCAGCCAGTTTCTTTGCCAACATAGTCTTTTTCTTCCCGATTGAGTTTCTTGATACCGTTTTTAACAGAGTGCTTCATATCGTCGAAATTGTAAATGGGAATATCCACTGTCTTAAACGCACACTTCTTCACTTTATCCTAGAAAGGATATGGTTTGCCATATACACAGTTGAACTACAAGTTCGAACCGAGGACTTCATGACGTAATTGCGTTTTGAAAATTATATTTTATTAAAATTTTATAAATTAATTTCTTTTATAATTAAAAAAAGCTTTCCAATTGTTTCTGATAATAATTATCAAGATGGTGGCAATAAAGAAAATTGCAACATTATAGAATCCAAGATTTTTGCCGTAACTAAACATGCAATAATGACGTCAAACACATCCAATATGGCGGGCCTAACGAAACGTGCAACGTTTCTAGAATCCAAGATAGTGACCATAAATAAATTTGCAGCGGTGATGTCTAAATTCAAGAGGTTTAATTTTTTTATTAAAATGTTATTAATAACATTTTTAATGAATTTTTTTAATTTTTTCTCATTTTCTAGCATAAATATTACGGATTTTCAAGGTGGCGGCCGTAACTAAAATTGCTACGTTACGTCATAATTCAAAATGGTGGCCATGACATCCTCATTCTCAAGTACATGACTTTGGAGGTTTAGGAACTTTGCGGACTTTTCAAGCCGTTGGCATTTTTGAGGACTAAAATGGGCAATTTTTTTCTTCAAAACGAAACTTTTTCCTTCGAAACAGAAATTTATTTACTTTTCAAATTTTTTATAATATTGATGAAATTTTTTTCTAAAAACTAGAAATTTTGGTTGATTTTGGCAAACGTTAATAAATTTTGAGTCTTTTTGGCAACTTTTGGAGAAATTAGAAGGTAAAGGTCAAAGGTCAAGGTAAAGGTCATCCAAGATGACCACCGTGATGTCAAAATACAAGATGGCGTAGTCAATTCTTAATCCTCAACCTGAAGCCTGGGCTCGGATGAACTATTATATACTACATATGATGTTTGCCATAGATCTCAAAAATTCGGTATTTATGGACCTATAGACATATTTGAGTGAACGAAGTTATGTATGAAAGATTGTTTGATTAAATGGATAAACGTAAAACTTTTATCAAACATATGCTTTGATTGTGTGTTATAATACTAGTGACTATCGGAATTCATGAGAAAATACGTCATTATGATAATGGTCAAAAACACTAACTCTTTAAAAGGTTATAACTGGGGTGCCACATGACAACAAAAGTAACTTGGAAGCCGTCACCGTAACTTTTAACACACAATTTTTTCAAAATTATAATAAAGAAGTTCACAATAATAAGTGACATTTATAAATCCTTCATTCAATATTTAAATGCTTCTGAAGCGTATACCGGATATTACTTTGTAGATAGCACTGGAACAGATAAAGCTAACATTACTAATCGTGCCTCACAAGCATTATACATAAGCAAACAAAGCGATTAACAACACGATTAGATAGTAATATAAATATTACTTGTCTTTCTCCAAAAGAAAATATCAGAAAAAGACATAAATTATTTATGCCAAGTCCTTACCTACGCAAAAAATATATACAATGTTAATATTAATGCCCAATTCACAATTAAATAACAAGAAAGATAATATTATTAATATAAAATTACATGGGCAGTTTCAGCAAACAATTGTTTAAACAAATTTACTTGGTAACTGTGCCCAATTAAGGTCTATTGCGAATAAGATACATAATTACCAACAAATATTAAATTATAAATATATTATTAGGGCAACGCGCGTTTAAAGAGGCAGTGTTCAAGAGTTACTTCTGTAGGTCTTCGAAGCCATCACTCGGCTCTAGTGGTCGGGGATCTCATCGGTACTTGCCTTGGTGTCTGCTGCTCTGCGGCCGAGTTCCCACTCGCTGGCGCCGGCTCCAGTAGTTGTTATGCCCCCAACTCGCTCCGGACGACTCGCTGCGGCTGAAGCGAGCGAACCACTCGTTCACCGACACCGAGCTGCCAGGTCTTCCGGCGCTCAGCAAACAGTTGAAGCAGTCTCTCGTTTCTGCACAAGCCACACTATCACTTGTGTACTGCTAGTGTGAGTCACTTGACTGAAGACTGTCACTGCGTACTCGCTGCCGTTAATGAATCCAGTGTCTCTACAAGCGCACGACTATCTTAACTAACTCAATTGTGAAACCACTTCAGGCACTTACGAATAAGCACCTCGGACAATCATTTTAATGAATGACCTGCCATACTGAGTTTGAATCTGCATAGTGGTTTTCCTATTACGTAATCGTAACACCTCTTACGTAACTCACGTAAGAACACATACGCATTTAGTCTCGCCTAGGAAATTAAGTCCAATCTATAAAAGTCGCCGCCACTACCATCAACCGCCAACCAGCTCTACGATTCCAACCAAAATCGTCAACAATCGTAAGTGTCTAACAATCTCTGCAACGAACGGCAGCGTCTTCCCAAAATGACTAGTCCAAACTTCTCTTAGAATATTTCTAACCTCTTCCTACAGTGTTCCACCTCAGAAATATTCTGTCACCCGGGCTCGGAAATTACTTTTATCACTTATTTACGACTTAGCGCTTCGTTTCCAACCCAGGAGCGTGTAGTTCCAGCGGCGTTCGGGCAGCGTGACGGTGTCCACGGAGTCGGAGCGTCAGCAGACGTAGTGACGTCTCTGCGAGGCAGCCACGGGCCGACTCCATCTGTCACTCGCCCTCCAGGGGTTTATATACCCGGAGCAGCGCCCGTCGGCCCAGGAGAGAACATATACTACCACACTCTTCTATGTAGTCGCAACAATGGCCGCCTTTCGGTATGACGTCATCTCCGGATGTTGACGACAGGAACGTTTATTTTGGGAACACTTTTTTCTTTGCAGAATAACATGCTTCCCTGGCTGTTAGACTGCTCACTTGGCGCGCAAGCATTGCGGGTAGCAAACCCCGCAGGCTACGGTTTGGAGATCTTACTAAATACTTACAAGACAGGTGCTAGAAGGGAAGGGCGCCCACCTAGGGCGAAAGAAAAATAAATTTCCACTCACTAAATATTTGCACAGTTTAATAATCTATCAAACACAACAAATGTAAAAAATAAAATCATAATTTTCAGTTGTTGTGGTGTAATAACAATCAGACACAGGGGGTGTAGTAATTATGCTGAATTTAATGTAGGTATTTTACTGGCAAACTGGTTAGTAGCTGCTATAAATTAGTCATAAAATATTCTCATGTGAAATGGCTCAATGTAGGAGGTAAACATATCAGCTAATTTAAATGTTTCCTATTTACTTGTTTTTTTCTTAAAGTCCGGTTCGTTGAGTAGCAATCTAAATTTTTTTCATTATACAGAAGGCTCTAAATGTTAACTGATGCTGTTCTCTCCTTGTTAATTTTTTTTTAATTTGTGCTGTAATCAAGTTTGTGGACACACATAAGTTGTTGTTTATTGTTTGGGTTTTTTACACAGCATATTAAATTTGTCTTACATGAACCTAGTTTTTGACGTGATAACGTCTTATAAATCGATGAACGCCGGCTGCACGCACGAAAAATTGCCCCGTTCCGCCTGAGCCGAGCGTGCAAGAACCGGCCAACCAACGTGCGAGAAAATCTTCTATAATATCAAACAGGTTAAGGCGGGCTTTTTAACTGATTGACGATTGTTCGTTATTGTATTTAAACAAATTATTTAAAATAAATTTGCAAGAACTGTAAATAATATTTGAAAATTAAAAAGTGTGCAATTTTTCATCAATGTTTTCTTATGACGTTATCACGTAAAATATTCGTCCGTAAACCTACTTTACAGGCAACCCCCTTTTTTACATCTCGAGTTACCTTACCCCTCTATTCCCCTTGATGGTGGTGAGTGGAGAGTAGGGTACTCACATAATTTACGCTCATTTGTTGCCGTGTAGTAATTAATGTAACTCGAGAACACCGGCGAAAAGGCGCGCCATGTTCGACAATAGCCGGCGACTCCCAGCGCAAACACACAGCTGCAGCGACGCGCAGGCGCGCCAACATCACAATTAAATCACCTCGGAAATATTTTGCCTACACGCTTCACACGTGGCGGAGGAGAGAGGGAAGGGGTTGGCACTGCCGCGCCAGGGCGGCCAACACGACACGCCCGTCCCGGTCGCGAGCCAGGGGAATCCCCACATCCCCAGTCGCAGGCCAGCGCGGGTAAGCCCGTGCTTGCGAACAATGGACGTGGACTCGCAACGGTGTGTTGGGGGGGGGGGGGGGGGGGGAGCGGCGATAAAAACAGACGACGAAGCGGGGGCGCGGGGAAATTAAAACAAAATATTATTGTTATGGAGATGAGTGTCGCGAGGGGAGGGCGGTGAAAGCAGCTAAACGAGATGGGCCTCCGTCCTCGTCGATGGCTGGCTGCCCCGGCCGTGTTCGGGCCGCGCGCGCGAGTGCAGACCCCGGGCAAACAACTGCCCTCGAGCGTTCGGGTCGCCGCACCGTGCAGAAAACACACAGCTGTCCCCAAAGGGCCGAAAGGAAAGTCAGGGCATCGATGTGAACGTTTGTTACAGCCATTCTGCAAAACAAATGTCCATCAATAACAATACCAGTACCTGGATACATTACGAGTTTGCTATTTACGTACGAAAATTATCTATAGCTGAATATAGAAAATTAATAGTTTTCATCGGTTGTAAACAAATAAAGCAACGAACGTGTTTTGATGTATTAAATATTTGTACATGATGAATTTGAAAATGATACGTAATTTTGTTTTAATTTGATTTAAAGCTATTTTTCGTTCATTATATTTGTTTATGTAATGTGTCTAGTAGAAGGGTGACGTTAACGTGGATGAATGATCGTGTGTGCTACGGAGAGCGACATAGCTGTCGCCTTGCATGAAGACGACCCATACAGCAGTTTTGTTGGCAATATAAACTTTCAAATCTATATGAATTTTCAAAAAAATATTTCAATTATTCAATCACACAATTTTATTGTTAACATTCTCCCGACTTCCTGCAGTCCAACTACTAACGCATCAATTGTTATGATCTGCTCATTGAATATATTTAAATGTTATTAAGAAAACGTAATTTTTAATAGATACCATAAATTTGTTTTAGTAAAGAGTTTTATCAAATGCAAAACCTATCCATGGACCTTCTTTTTTCTTAACATGATGTGTAAGCTCTCTGTTATTTAAAATTATATACACATAACTTATATAACCTAAAAATTAACAACTGATTAACGGATGGCTGGCATAAATGCAGAAATATATTTCCTTTGTGAAATAAATCGAAAAAAAAGTGTACATGTAGTTTATGTACGCACGTTAGAAGATATATTTCTTTTTTTATTACTTTATACACGAAACCATTTTGAAAAAAATAGTTTCAAATACTACAAATATTAAAAAATATATAACTTTATGTATATATATATAATTGAAGTATCCGGCGTTTTACGTGCTTAACCCAGTGTGATAAGGCTTAATTTTTTGAGAGTACAACATTTTTTGAATAAGAAAATGTAAATACTGGTGGATGTGTCAATATGGTCTTTTTTTCGAGGTCAGATTTAGACTATAATTTTCCTTTTGTTTGAAAGGGTTGAACGAGTCGTTTGCCCGCTCGACCGCTAGGTGCGCGCGTGTGCGTCGCGCGCTAGGTGGGGGAAGGGGAGGGGGGGTCACTTTGCGCGGGGGAGTAACAAGTAGACCCAGAGTGAGTGAACCGAGAATAGTGAAGAACTCTGGGCCGGCGGTATGCACAGCGGTGTGGCCGCTCAGGCATTCCTTCTGTTTCGGACACCAGTGGATGTCGGACACTCTGCCTGACGACCGAGGAACCGAGTGCGACGAGGCTACGAGTACACGCCACGGATTGTTAGACGTGTCGCGTGTGCGAGTCCACCAGCAGTCGGCCTGTGTAGGGGATTGATGGACATTTTTGGCAGAGAGGCGCGTGAACGAGTCAGGCACTCGCTGGGCGAGTATGAGAACATCACCTGCGCAGTTCTCTCATGCAATCAAGCAAGCGAGGAGACGTGGGCCGCTCGGCGGGCGAGTGCTTAGTGGCTGCAGCTGCTGGTTGCTGGGGTGGCTTCCAGACATGGCGAGTAGTCCTGTGAGAGTGTCCGGGACTCGCCGGGCGAGTTCGTCCGCAAGATAAGAGGTCCGTGAACGACTCGTCAAGGAAACGAGATCGGTCCAATTGGGGCGAGTGCTGAGCCACTCGCCGCTCGCCACCGGGACTCGCCGGGCGAGTTCCCGTCCTGCAAGGAGTCTGGACAGCAACTCGTCACAGGAACGACAGCCCACCGCCCGCTATCAGCTATAACCCGTCAACTTAGTAGTTGACCTTGGACCTTTCCGTTCCGCGCAGCTCCCCCCTCCCTAACTCCCACTCCTCCTTCCTCACGGAATCGTCTGCAGGTTAGGGAACAACGTACAAGAACACACTTCACTTTCTTCGCGATGTGGCTGAAAGGTGTTTCCCACTTAACGCAACCACCGCATCGTGTAAACCGACCTGCGAAGCACTATCTCGGGAGCGGCGTATCTCCAGGCAGCGCACAACTGGCAGTTTATCCCCTCCACTCCACTCCGCTAGAATCACGTGACCGCCGCCTGACACTGGGGTCTGCGCAGGTCGAATACAAAGTTGCCGGACGATAGCGCCGCCGACCTGAGTGTGCTCCGAGGTGCGAGTACCAGAGGATGGCGGAACAACCAGGAAGAAGATGATCAACGGACAATTCTGAGGCCAGCAGTAATCTCCTTCACGTATCGGTGACGGATATTTGTGATCGTCAAGAAAAGTAAAGACGTGTTCCGAAGTGCCAAAAACGCCCTAATTATGGTAACTGTGTATAAACAAGGAGATTTCAAGTCAAAGTTATAAGTGTTACTTTATATTTTAATTAATGTTTTGCCCTTTTGGTGACATTGACGTTTAAGGTTAAATGTAATAGTTTATGATAAGTGACTGGAATGTCACTGAGAGCTAATTGATTAGTTATTGAATATTTTAATACTTTCTCATGATTTGTGAAATTTTATTGTTACCCGAAGTCAAGTAATCATTTGTTTGAGCGCCTCATAAATAAATTGATTCCGTACTTTAAAACTGTATAGAAGAACTTAAATTTTTTTAAGTTAGGTAACGAAGTTAATTTTAGTAACTTTTGTATGTATAAAACTTTGTCTGATTCACAGCTCTTTGATTATGAGACGCACCCTTTACAAAAGGAAGCAGAAGATAATTTGTTACAGTCTGAATATAATTTTTGTAAAGAGATGTATTTGGATAAATAATAATAATTCATGGTAAAACAAAAGAACCAGTCTTATCTCTGGTTACTCTTCCTCTACAAACCTTAAGTTTTTTTTATTGCTATCGACAACGTAAATTATGAAAAATTTCAATATGAAATACCAAAATTTTCTTTAGAAATGTGTTAAGGGAGGAGGGAGCGTGAGATAGGGTTTATTTTTCGTAATATAATGTACAATGTGGACTTTCTCTTGGTTTGAAGGTCAAGTGTGCAATATTTCATTTAACTCGAATAAAACTGTATGTAGATTTGAATAAAAAAATAAACATGAACTCTTCTTTCATGTCAACACACATGCACACTTGTACATACACGTTTGCTTTTATATTTATTTTTATTATAATTAAAATCTAAAGGCTGTATTCTAATTTAGTATAAAATGACTAAACCAGTGGCTAAAGTGTGTATTAAAAAGTACTATAGTAGATAGTTAAACAAATATCCATTAATCATACATTTTTTTGTGTAAAGTATAGTTTTTTTGATGCAATGATACTTATATTATAAAGGAAAATATTTTTTTTTTGCAAGCAGTGGGATTCGATCCCTTGAACCTCACAAGAATTTGTGACGTAGCGATTAGAATAAAAAATAGACGTTATTGCTAAAGAAATAAGGCTATTTCTCGTAAAAGCCATTACGTTCTTCTCATTTTCATTGTTACTGAAAGACAATCTGTTAGTAGCCTACAGTATTAGAAATAGGTACATCTATGTATAAAAAATAGGATGTTGGTATGTATGACTTTGATAAACTCAGACACCGTTCGACCTATCGCCATGAAAATTGGTATCCACAGATATTTGAACAACGGAGAATATTTTCACGATATCCATTTTGGAATCACTCACCACTAGATGGCGCTGCACCGCATCAACTTCTAAACCATTCAACCGATCGCCATGGGTAAACAGAAAATCATAGGTCATAGACATACAAACAGCAATTGTGAGTCATTTCTCTATGTCCACCACACTGTCATAAATAATAAATATTCCATTTTGCTTTAACTCTCTCAGCCCGGGCAACGCCGAGTACTGCAGCTAGTATTATCTAAATTCTCAGTAAAGTTATTTTACTTTAAAGTTACTGTAAACTATTTTAATGATAAGTTTAAAGTGCAAGAAAAAATATTTTTTAACATTTATAATTTAAAAAAAATTAAATAATATATAATTAAAACAATGGTATTAAAAAAAATGAAAAATGTGTTTTAGTTTAAAATGAAATTTAGACTAATACATATTTTTTTAAGGTAAGGAATCCTCGGTGGGCGAGTTTGAATCAGGGCGCAGACAACTGAGCACATCCACAAAAAAGAGCGCCGATTGTACGAACTGTCTTTATGAAACGTAGCCAATGGCAGTGAGGGAAGCTTTCTTTTCACAGACGAGAGAGCCAAACGCATGATCGTGCATCTTCGGTTTTTTTTGTTCATTGTAAAAGGTTAGGTTAGCGTCATTATAAATACTTTAAAACATTGTGGACGGTTGATTTGGTTAGGATGGCTACATTAAAGATACTGTGAAATCACGTAAACGGTTTCCTAGCCCTGGATAGCTACATATTAAAAAGTTATTTGTTAAGCAACCATAAAATGATTTTACAGTATTTTTAATGTAGCTATACTTACCTAATATAACTAACCATACACAATGTTTTAAAGTATTTATAATGTAGCTAACCTATCCTAATCGACCGCAAAATTTAATGCCACACCGGTTTATACAATGAGATAGAACGGAAAAAAAAAAAGCGAGCACGAACTTCGGGGAACTTCGGGCGTGGCTCTCTCGTCTGTGAAATGATGGCTTCCCGGCAGTGAGTCAGCTGAGGACGGGAAGCGAGTGAATCACTGCACCCGCACAATGACTGATTCCCGGCTCCCGACGTAGCGCTCGCTGTAATTAACGGGAGAGCGCGCGCTTTGATCGGCAGCCGTGGCGCCTGAGACCTCCCAGTAGCCCTCAGAGGTCACTCGCGGGGGAGGGGAGACGGCGGGAATTAAATTAAATATGTCGGCCGATGAAAAGCAGCCCCGGCCGGTGGGGGGAGGCGCATTGCTGCTGGTCAATCAGACGTTATCGCGCGAGGCGCTCCCTCCAGACACTCGGCAGATGACCAATATGCGTGAATTAGACCGCTGAACCCGACAAGATCTACGGCCGACCCTCCTCGGGAAGGCAGCGACCCCTGGCGATATTCGCGACCCCCTTCCCCCCCTTCCAGGGTGTTCCCGGTCCTCTGGAGGCTGGCGGAACGACTCTCCCCTCCCCCCTGCATCCCGCGCGGTCACTCATCCTGTGAGAGCAATGACGCGCACCAGGGTCCATCGGGATGCTGCGAGGAGATGGCCACTGTCAACACCCTGCCTCGCTTCCTTCATGGCCACTGGGAACAAAACCACTTCTTCTTCCGTATTCCCATATGGCCCATTGCTTATCGTGTCCAGCCGCGACTTACCAAAACATTCCTGTGGAAATTCGTTGCTAAGCAATAGTTTTTAATACTTACATGTATATATGTATAGTATCATTGTACAACACATCGCTATGGTTTATTTTTTCACGTACAAAATTCTGTTTTCGAATTAATAATTAGTATTTCTTACGAAAATTTAAGCATAATTTTACATCATAAGCCGTGTTTCATTCCAGCAAAATTTTTGAAGCCATGGAAAATACAACCGAATATTTAAAATTATGACTTAATTTTTTTATCGTTTTTATTAATGTATGGAGTTAATACTGGAAAGCAATTCAAGGGACGGTTTAAAAATAACTTACATTAGTTTTTAGTGATACAGTGGTTTTCATTTACACATTTACAAATTTCTGTTCCATTTGCAAAAAAAAAAAAAAAAAAAGCACATAACACAAACGTTCAGACATGAAAAAAATTCACATAAGTATAAATGTAGGAAAATTATTGAAGCTGAGGATAAATAATGATTTTAGTGATCATGTTTGTAAGTGTGTTGTGTTTCCGTTGTTGCTCGCTTGTCCTGCGGGACACGTGCACTGATTTTTATTTTTTTAAGTCTAGTTAAGGCGAATTCTCATTCAAATACGGGAACCTCAAACCACTGTACAGATTACAATACATATAAAAAGAAACGAATTAATAAACCAAAGAAACTGTTTTAAGTAAAATAATACAAAACTAATAACTAATATTGACAGTGTAATAAACAACCAACTGACGAATAATACGAAACATAGATAATCGTGGCAAATATTTCAGAGGTCAAAGCTGTCGCAACTTCGGCGTGCATTTTCGTCAGCGCAATTCAGTACTTGGCAAATTTGATTTAGTGAGATATAGTTCTGAATTTTGTGCTACAATGATTATTTATTTTAATAAGCAATTTTAAAAGTAAATATATGAAAAGAAATTATCGATTGAACGAAACAACTAGAGTAGTCGTCGTTCGTATGTAGTTTGTTTGTATGTATGTATGTATGTATGTATGTATGTATGTATGTATGTAACTGTACGACGATAACATTCGAACAGTTTAGGTTGGATTTTTATAAAATTTGGTAGGTATGTATGGCCTATTGACTTTTGAAGTTTGTGTATGAGCCATAACTGTAGAGGTTTTTTTTTTGATATATTTAATTTAATACACATGTAGCTTTCAAAATCTAAATCATTACTTTTATTCCTGGCTTTGGATCCAAAGAGGATAGTATCCATAGATATCATTATGCCATTGAATATATATAATACTAAAATAAGTCACCAAGCCATAAAATTTTTCATTTTAAAGTTAGTAGGACTGCCCGACACGAGATGGCATTGTAAACGCCTCGTCAAGCTATTTAGTATGGTCAAAATAAACGTTCACCCTTGCATAAATTCCCAGGAAGCTGAAAATTTACATGAAAGATAGGGATACCATCATAATAAAATTGTGAAAAGTCCCCATCGATCCCGTGTGTGCGAACATTTTTATTCAAGGTTGAAGTTCACAAAAATGTTAATTTATTATCATTATTATTATTTTTTTTTTAGCAAAACGGTTAGTTTTATGATAAAAATATCTCAGACAAAAATTGTTGATCATTCAATTTTTCAAAAAATGATCCTTACACTTTTTTTTCCTTAAGATTCACCAATTTGAAATTTTTTCCTAGATTACTATTTTTTTTATTCGTTTGGGTGCTTGTTAAATGCCTAATATGTACCAATGCCTTAAAATATTTTACAAATTTTGTTAGTTAAGTTGAAGTATGTTTCAGGAATTGCACAAATTTTGTTTATGGCTTGGCGACTTCTATAAGTATTACTTATATTCAGTGATGATAGTGCATGTCTCAAAATGAACTAAAAGAAATAATAAGCAATTAAAAGTAACTGAATCATATAAACTATTTCTGAAAGAATGCATTCGTTGCATTTACTTTAAAAAATGTTATGCACAATTATCTACGTTACGTTTTATTTAGTTTTTATGTTTTTGAATACACTGAAAAAATTAGTTATTTGTTATACGGTCAAAACTTACAAAGTCACTGAAATCGGAAAATCGCGAGATCTGAAATCTGTGTGAACATGTAAAATAAAATAAGTTGAGAGTCGTCGCCAAATTTGGAGAAACGAAAGGTGGGCCAAAAATCACAAAGGGGTTAGAACTATGATTGACTTTTTTTTTTTAATATTTAGCGCCTATTGATTATCATATATCGTACTCCACACATACGAGTAAACAATCTTCCATCCTTGGACTTTAAGTATGTGAAAAATAAATGAAAACTAATGATAAATATTTTTTTTACAGTTACGACCCATTCATGACTTTTGGCCCACTCTGTATATAAGTGTACTGTTGGCAGGAACTTATATCAGCTGAACACCAAACAGCATAAGGCCAGAGATGTTTTACGTTGTAGCTAGATAAAATTAATTCTCAGGATATTTATTATACTGTACTGCTGCTAAACTTGTTGGTGTATTCTTACTGCTGGCGCCAGTACCATTAATAGTACTCGTCGATTTATAAATAGACCCTTTTGTTGTGTGTGTGTTGTCGGGACAATATACACTGGCTGTCACTATTTTTCAAAAAAAAATATATATATATACATATATATACATATATATATATGTGTCAATGGTACTGTTATGCTCTTGTACTCTGACCCTTAGAAACATGCATAAAATGTTATTTATCATAAAACACACACTCTTGGACACAGGTAGCTAGGTAACATATATCAACACATAGGGATAAAATTCATGTTTTTATTATTAAGAATAAAATGGCTATTCATCAGGGACAACTAACATATGTGTAGAGATAAAAATCAACATTAATATAATTAGATAAAAATCACAGAAAAACAATCCTAACGATACTGAACATGACTCGTGGATATGCGCTTATGTAAATTAAACATCAGGAAAATACGTAGCACACATGAATCGTTCACAAAAGTTCGTTAGTGTAAGTTTAGAAAATCAATCAAATGATATTTTTACGGACGCATTCTTACATAACAGAAAAATGTTTGAAATCATAGCACAATTAATTTGTATGATTACTATTTATGTTTATATTTGGGTTCGTATTTGCCTTGGCTTAACTCAGTTTATGTGGTAGAGACACGAAACTTGTACTCCCATTTCACCTCTGGGTATCACAAAATAAAATAATAATTTAAATCTTGGAACTAACAATTCATGACGTAGTTCAGGATAATTGACACCTTTTACGTGAAAACTAATCAGTTTGTAGTCAAATCGGAGTTATTTACGACGAAATTACATACAGCTGGGTATGTCTTGGGCGATACAAAATGCAAGATCTTTACTTACAGATTTTCACTCCTAATAACATATCCGTCAGAATATGCCCTTATAATCTTACACATTATTTATTTATACGTCGTTATCCTGAGTGTCGGATGGCATAATCTAGCTAGCTATATTTCAAATTTAAAATAGGCCTCGCGCCTTTGCGTCGGCATCAGACGCCTTCATACAACCATTCTTATTAATTAAGACGTTCTAGACGCCTCACATCTAAAACACGGCCTCTCATTGGCCGAAACCAAAATCGGTTAGCGTAATTTACAATATAAATACTGTAAATAACACTTATTAATACAATTGAAAACACAAAAATGCGGTAAATTTAAAACGAAAATTTCCAACAATGAAAATTTCTTTAAGTAATACCCCGAATAAAATCATCGTTAATTCGTTAAGTTCATTAGTCCTTAGAGGGGTATACTCAATTGACTGTCCATATAAGTCCATTTCAGGTCATAGAGCATAGCTCTCGTAGATATACATAATTAATAAAAATATATTTAAATAACTTTTGCGGGCGAGTAATATACAAATTAAATAATAAAATTTCATAATAATAATAATAACAATCAAAATAATAAGACTTTATAAATAATAGTATCATTAAAATAAGTCATAACTTTCTGTGCATTATGAAAATAGTAACAGCACATTATTTGAAAAATTGTTGTTCAGTGGTAAGTTATAACTGACATGACACATTCACGGCTTAGTCTGGTAGCATAGCATACAGTTCCATAGCGAAGTTACGTTTAATGTAGCAGTGTGTTTAGTTACACCGGTCATTTTAAAAAAAAAATATTATACAGCTAATACCCTAATTTTAATAATATTCGAATAATACCCATTATACTTCCTATAATCACTTATTAACGTCAGCGCATATGTGTTTTGCTACAGGTAAGTCCTTTGTGTACTAGTGTAGTGATAGCGGTTCATCTGACTTGAACGATAGTAACCGGTATTAATACCGAAATACAGATCTACATGACTCTCGGAAATGCAATACATGCAAATACAGTCGCTTCTGCTGGAATTACAATATTGCGACGTACGCGATGCAAATAACATTTATAACTAACCATTCATGTTCTACACACCTGTGAAAAAAGAAGTGCCAAATAAGCGGACGCGACGGACTCCCTGATTAGAAAGTTTTTTTTCTATTTTCATCGCGTAGCGGGCGCGATGTTTCTGAAATAGCCTAATTACTAGAATTTTGTTTTCGAATTATGGCTAAACTGTTGCGGTGGTAATACTATTAGCTATATTTAGTTTATTTTTTCAGGTTTTATAACTCAGTTTGTTCGTGAAATCTTTTAAATACGCTCTTGTACTTTGAATTTTCCAATCATATAAAAATTTGTCATAAACAAATTTTTCTCAAATATTTTTGTTGATACCAACTTGTAAGCAGTGACGAGTGTCATACAGGGGCGAATATAATGGCAAGAAATATATAAATATATAAATTCAGCCTCATGTAAAAACCTTAGTTTATGAAAGCTACATAAAAATTCTAATAAAATATAATATTTTTATTTCTGTTTTACTGACTTATGACTACATTTCAAGGTAGAAGGATGAACATAGAACAGCTTACGACAGTAAAACAATTCACCAGGGAACTTATCTGTGAAAGGTAAATACAATAGAGGACTCCAAACCATCGTCGACTGGGTTCAAATCTCCGACCTTCGCTACATAAATGTGATACGTGATTAAGGCCACTGAAATTTCATTAAGTAATTATTACACATTAAGTAATTATTACACAGAAGTTTTCTCAAGAAAAATTTTAGTTACCTCATTGGTAAATAACGACTCTGACCCTCCCCAACCCACTCTTGGCAAAGAACTAATAACAATTATTTTATAAAGTCACTTAAATAATTATCTGTGTGCAAACAATAGAGCTTAAAATTTTCGTCTCGATAACATCAACAGTCGTTAATTTTATAATGAAATATATATAAAAAGTTAACTTTTTTCATAAAATAATTAAAATAATCATTATTTTTTACGTTTATGATGTAAAAATATAAATAAGAAATAATTTAATTTTTGTTGGATTAAAAACCGAGTCTCGTCAACACATTACTAAAAATAAAGAAAATAAACTGTCGTAGTAGGTATATTATGTCTAATTTGCTAGGGCAGTGGAGACCTAAAAGTCCGTAGATAAAATACACTACAATCTTACGTAATGGGAGGGAAAGACCGCGACAGAGAGAGAGAGAGAGAGAGAGAGAGAGAGAGAGAGAGAAAGAGAGAGTTAAATGAATAATTCAGACGGGACACAGGTCACACCGAGCATACAGAGTAGAGATCTGGACAGACAACAGGGAGCGGCATTTTCGACCGGCACGAGTCACGCTGAAATATGAACTCAGCCGAAACTTCTGCGTGCTGAAGAACGAACAGAAAAAAATTCATTTTGCCCAGACTTCTACAAATCCGAGGTAATAAAAAATATTCAAGCGGGAAATACCCTTGCAAAATTATAACATCAGTCAGTCAAAAAGAGTAATAAATAACTACGTAGTAGCGCAATAAAAAATATGCATATTTTAAACATAATTTAATATATAGTCTAAAAATATGAAAATTACGAGGTCATTAGAGATGGGAAAGAATATGTTTTGCGATCTTTATTTAGTAAAAAAAAAGTTAATTTAGCTTAACGTTCATAATTTAAATTCAGTACAAACAAAATTGAATGCAAACAAAAACAACAGTTTTTAATGACAAATATTAAAAATTTTTCATAGAAAACCAGAATAAAATAAATGTTTCGTTCAGATGTGGTTGTAAAACCATTAGCTGATGATCATTTAGCTATGTGTGGAACTGACCGCACCACTTATACAGAGAGATACAAACTGAACGCAAAAGTTACAATCTGGTCACAAGAGTGCAACTCTGAACGTAGGGAGTGTCAAAAAAAATTTCTTGTTACAGCCCTTTCAAAATATTTATACCTTTTCATCCAAAATGCTAACTTACAAGATTCGGCTTAATGTGTTTCTAAGTTATGACAGTTCTAAGTTGTGTGTTTCTTAAGTTGTGATAGTTCTAAATTATGACTTTCTAATTTATGATGTTTATAAGTTATGAAGTTTCAAAGGTGTGTGGTTCGACGTTTTGTGTTTCTAAGTTACGACAGTACTAAGTTATGTGTTTCTGATTGTGATAGTTCTTAATTATGATTTTCTAAGTTATGACATTTCTAAAATGCGTGTTTCGGCGTTATATGTTTCTAAGTTAAGTTTTTCTATGTATGATCGTTTTAACTAATGTCAGTTTTAAGTTTAATTGTTTTTTAGAGAATTCTAATTTATGACCGTTCTAAGTTGTGTGTTTCTAAGTTTTGTGTGGATACCAGGAGATTATGCTTTCCATGGAATGAATATATTTTCATTGTATTGCGTGCGCGAAAAAAAATACCTTTACCGTTGTCTTTTGTTTACGATTGCCATAGCTCGCGTTTTACGAGTTGGCTCACAAGAAGAAATTAAAAACATTAGACGATACATTGAAAGACTTGAAAAATAATGGTGTTCAATTTTCTGGAGCATTAGTGCTACTATCCGGTGACGTCAGGCAAACACTTCCAGTTATACCTCGCTCAACAACAGTTGATGAATTGAATGCCTGTTTGAAATATTCAACTTTTGTAGCACAGTATTAAAAAATGCATTTAACAACAATAATATGAGAGTTCAGTTTCAAATCGACTCAACTGTTGACATATTTTCAAGATAACTGCTCGAGTTCGTTAACGGTACTTAACCTACAAATCCCCAAAACAGGAAAAATAATCTTCCCATCTATTTTTTGCAATATCGTGAATTCAAAAGAAGAATTTATTAGTAGAAAAGGTTTTCCAAAGCATCGAAAAAAAAAAAAAATATCGAAATCACGCATGGTTAATCGAAAGAGCCATTCTAGCGGCTAAAAATGTAGACATAAACTATATGAATTACATAATTTGAAACATATTCGCAGGTGAAGCAGTGACATGCAAATCCATTGACTCTATGATAAACCAATGTGAAGTAGTGAATTTTCCAACGGAATTTCCTACTTCACTCGATTATCGACACACATTCTGAACTTAAAAATTGGAGTGCCAACATGTTACTCCGATGCATCAATAAGCTAAAGTTATACAATGGCACACGTTTAGTAGTTAAAAAAAAATGATGAACAATCTAATTGAAGCAACAGTTCTGATTGGACCTCATAAATGTGAAGACGTACTACTTCCTCGAATACCACTCATTCCGACCGACATAGCGTTCGAGTTCAAATGGCTTCAATTTCCTATACGCCTTGCATTCGCTATGACTATCAATAAAGCGTAAGGGTAATATTTGCTAGTGTGCGGTTTGAATTTATAAAACTATGCTTTTCTCAGGGAAATTATACGTCGCATGCTCAAGAGTCAGTAAACCATCTGATCTTTATGCTTGTACAGAAAAGGGACAAACATGAAATGTAGTCCATCCACTAGCTTTCAATTAAAAATCATTTTATATTGAAAATGTATATTTCCTTCCATTCCTTTCATTCCACAGCTTAGCCACAGCAACGCAAACAGGGTATTTAATTGAATGATGTGTTTCCTCAATGAATCTACGGCATGTTCGCTGCAATACCTTGTTTTAATTTCATATTAATTTAATTTCAGCGAAGCGTGGACGAGTTTAACTGGTTTAATGGATATTTTGTCTCTGTTTGTAGCGCGGTTAAAACCCACATTTTCAAAATATAGACATACTAGGAGGTTGTAAGGCACCCAAGGTGCCCATTGAAAAATTATGATTATAACAAACACTTTAATTTAATATATAGCCTACTAATTATTTCTGATATATATGAACTGATAGAAATAGTTGAAAAAAAAATTATATCTATAATGTGCATCTGTGCTATTTACCGATAATTTTAGCAGCAAAAAAATGAGGTGACTAAAACAAAGAATGTAATATAGAAAGTCAAAAGGGTGTAACTACAAAAAAGCAAATCAGCCAAAAATGCTTTCGGGCATACAAACATATATTATATACATAAAATACAAAAAAACATAGTTTTTTAATAAAATTATAAAATAGAAATACGTAAGGGATATTTAAAATTTATATAAAAAAACAATTTCGAATGGGCATAAGTACATTATTCAAAATATCACTAAAAGATTCCCAGTGACGCAAACTTGTTTTCCAAAAAGGAAAACAAATTTCACAGTTTTTCGTTTGGAGATAAACTTTCTGAGATATAATTATTTTTAGTAATTATAAACATCTTTGTAATGATGAATAAAACAATTTAATTTGTTGAAAAAGGCGTGTTCCTCTTATGTAGCTGTATTTAAAATTTTACTCTATTGTTACACTTCCTTTTTTAATTTATACACATCTCTATGGAGTAGGCTAATATTATTTTGTGCTTCCTGATACGCTTGTGTCCAAGGTATACATATCTCTTAGGCGTTACAGAGTCCAGTGCATCAGTGATGAGCTGAACTATAAACAGGGTTAATAATTACAAATCCATGTATACAATTTACTATTAAATTTATTTAAATAATAGAGATAATTATAATTATTAATAAAATCAATAAAAACACACTGAATTTAAATAATTTAATAATTGTTAATATGTAATGTAAATATATAATACTTACGGGAAAGTAAACTCACTTATATAAATACACGTGAAAAAAAAATTATAAACACAATTTCTATCACTAATATTCAAAATAAATAAATGTTTTCAATTATTTGGATCAGTATTCAATATCATTCACTAAATGGGTATATGATTTTAAAGCATATATTTTTTTATTTGTATGTAGTCTTTCTTTCATGTTATTATTATTAATTGCATGCTGCACGCGCATAGTATAAATACACTCTAATCATTTTTCCATAACGCGCCCTAAGAAGCGTAACTAAAAAAAAATCATTAAATTTGAATTTAATATTTAATTCCTTACGTAATTTTAATTAGCTTAAGGCGCCTTAGGCAGCCGTTGGAAAAATGATGAATATAAAAACACTTTAATTTAATATAACTTAAACAAATTATTTAAATTCAATTTATTCAATATATTGGAATTTATATTTATTTCTTATATTTAAAAAAATTTTAAAAAATATTTACAAAAAATTATTTTTAATGAAGAGATTATTAATAATGAGATTCAATTAACTCCCTTGCTGTTGATTGATTCAATATACACATTCAATTGACTTGCAACTCTTGATCGTGACAAAGCCACATATAGTTAGTCGTATGAAGATATATTGAACATTTAAACATATATTTAATATTTAATTGAATATAAAGGTGAAACCAACAAAAGAGAAAAGACTATTCATCTACCTTTTGACATGAATCATTTAAACACAGAACGACGACATAAGAGAAGATAACGGGCATAAATATGGCAAGATAGTGGTCATGTATATGGGAAGATGATGGTCGAACACATAATCATTAACACACATAATTATAAAAATCAACTAAAACACAGAATCATACATTTAAGATACTTAACTCATCGATGATGTGCAGGAAAATGGCTTACCCAACACCAAGATGTCAAAATATTATCTTTGCGCCAATGACTCGGCAGTAATGCTAGAAGGAAGTAGTTTGCAAAGAGCAATACAAATTATATAGCCTACAGCGTTACGAGGTCATTAAGCCAGTGATGAGAGTAACTATATATAGGATTTTGATGTTGTACCGCTTCATTTACGTGGCGTCTGTAGCCACAGTTGTGGTTCCAGCATAACAAACCTGAATGCCTCACACTCATCCAGATAAAACACACACACGGAACTAAGAAGGGTAGTTATGGGATGTCCGGGAAGGGCAGAGGGGGGAGGGGGTACATGTTGGCCCGGCAGCGGTTTAGAGGCGGTGCAGAATGGGCAGAATTTTTTTTTTGCAGATAACGAATGTGTGAAAAAAAGTTGAATTTAAAATTAAATCTTACATTATCTGTTTTTTTTTCCTGTTATTAATAAACATGTTTTCAATAAAGATATTTATTACTCAATTTATATTGAGTTTGTATAAGTCAAGATATTGAATATAGTGTACACTTAGTCAAAAAAAAATGCCTGGTACTATTTTTTTTAAAAAAAGGTAATAGGGAAAGAGAGCGAAGGGCGCAAAACACAATTTCTGCCCCGGACAACGGAAAACCTAGATCCGTCCCTGAACATACAAGCTGTCTTTCTCGGGAAACTGTCCAGGGCCGGACTAGCCGGGCAACTGTCCAGGGTAGGACTAGCCGGGCAACTAACTGTCCAGGGCCGGACTAGCTGGACAACTGTCCAGGTCAGGACTAGCCGGGCAACTGTCCAGGGCCAGACTAGCTGGGCAACAGTCCAGGTCAGGACTAGCCGGGCAACTGTTCAGGGCCTGAAGAGCCGGACAACTGTCCAGGGCTGCACTAGCCGGGCAACTGTCAGGGCCGCACAAGCCGGGCAACTGTACAGGGCCTGACTAGCCGGGCAACTAACTGTCCATGGCCGGACTAGCTGGACAACTGTCCAGGTCAGGACTAGCCGGGAAACTGTCCAGAACCGGACTAGCTGGGCAACTGTCCAGGGCCTGACTAGCCGGGCAACTAACTGTCCAGGGCCGGACTAGCTAGGCAACTGTCCAGGTCAGGACTATCCGGGCAACTGTCCAGGGCCGGTCTAGCCGGGCAACTGTCTAGGGCCTGACTAGCCGGGCAACTGTCCAGGGTCTGACTAGCCGGGCATCTGTCCAGGGCTTGACTAGCCGGGCAAATGTCTAGGGCAGACTAGCTGGGCAACTGTCCAGGTCAGGACTAGCCAGGAAACTGTCCAGGGCCGGACTAGCTGGGCTACTGTCCAGGTCAGGACTAGCTGGGCAACTGTTCAGGGCCGCACTAAACGGGTAACTTTCCAGGGCCGCACTAGCCGGGCAACTGTCCAAGGCCTGACTAGCCGGGCAACTGTCCAGGGCCGGACTAGCCGGGCAACTGTCCAGGGCCGGACTAGCCGGGCAACTGTCCATGGCCGGACTAGCCGGGTAACTGTCCAGGGCCTGAAGATACGGACAACTGTCCAGGGCCACACTAGCTGGACAACTGTCCAGGTCAGGACTATCCGGGCAACTGTCCAGGGCCGGTCTAGCCGGGCAACTGTCTAGGGCCTGACTAGCCGGGCAACTGTCCAGGGTCTGACTAGCCGGGCATCTGTCCAGGGCTTGACTAGCCGGGCAAATGTCCAGGGCAGACTAGCTGGGCAACTGTCCAGGTCAGGACTAGCCGGGAAACTGTCCAGGGCCGGACTAGCTGGGCTACTGTCCAGGTCAGGACTAGCTGGGCAACTGTTCAGGGCCGCACTAAACGGGTAACTTTCCAGGGCCGCACTAGCCGGGCAACTGTCCAAGGCCTGACTAGCCGGGCAACTGTCCAGGGCCGGACTAGCCGGGCAACTGTCCAGGGCCGGACTAGCCGGGCAACTGTCCATGGCCGGAAAAGCCGGGCAACTGTCCATGGCCGGAAATGCCGGGCAACTGTCCATGGCCGGAAAAGCCGGGCAACTGTCCATGGCCGGAAAAGCCGGGCAACTTTCCAGGGCCGGATTAGCCGGGCCACTGTCCGGGGCCGGACTAGCCGGGCAACTGTCCATCTGGACTAGCCGGGAAACTGTCCATGGCCGTACTAACCGGGCAACTGTCCAGGGCCGGACTAGCCGGGCAACTGTCCAGGGCAGGACTAGCTGGGCAACTGTCCAGGGCCGGACTAGCCGGGCAACTGTCCAGGTCAGGACTAGCCGGGCTACTGTCCAGGGCAGGACAAGCCGGGAAACTGTCCAGGGCCGGACTAGCCGGGCAATTGACCAGGGCCGGACTATCCGGGCAACTGTCCAGGGCCGTACTAGCCGGGAAACTGTCCAGGGCAGGGTTCCTAGATCGATTTCTCGAAATTTCCGCACAGCAGTCAAAAAAATTCCCAAAATGATACCATTTCGGAAACTCTTAGCCCAAACATCTTAAAACTACCTTACCTACATATTTCTTTAAACAATTATTTATTATCAGTGTTGGTGGCTTGAAGCGGTGGAATGATATGTTCCGGGCCGTATAGTTATCGTACATTTCAAAAAATTATTGTACACAAACTAAAGTTTTTAATTTGAAAATAAAAACACACCCTGACAAAACAAATTAAAAAACTGTTTTAGGGGCTTTTTTTTCATTTTTATATTTATTTATTGCAATATGGCGTGGATTTTTATTACAGGCTATCGATAGGTTTAGATACATTATGCGATACATAAAATATACCATTAGATGGTATTTTTACTTTATAAATAGATAACAGAGTTATTATATGGCTTAGTGAGTGGCAAAAGTACAATGAAAGTACAATTAGCATAATTTAATTTAATTTTGAATTTATTAAGTATATAACAATACAAAATAATATTTCAGATTTATCTGTTATGGTATAAAGTTTCTTGGTTCTGGGTTGTAGCCGCGTCCAAGGCAAATATATAACCCATGTTTCAGTCGATGTTGCATTCGTCTTAATCAGGGTAGAGTTACCTAGTGAGGTTATTGAAAGTTCTCCTGCCTTTTAATACTCTTAGCGAGAGTATTAAATATTTAATATTATATAAGTATAATTATTTTATATGTATTATATAATTATATTACATATGATATAAGTATTAAATCTTTAATACTTTCAGCGGGATATTAAAATGCAGGAGATCATGTAATAACCTCAGTAGGTTACTTTACTCTGATGATGGCAACTGCAATGTCGACCGAAACTTCAGTTATATATTCGCCTTGGACGCGGCTACAACCCAGAAGCAAAGCTAGTTCAAACAATGACTGCGAAAGCCTTTGTTATCGTATACGTAAATATTATGCTACGTGGTACAATTAATTAATTAGGCTAGGCAGATAAAATACTTCCCCAATTTCCCAGGTACTGAAATTTCCTTCCCCACAATTTCCCCAAGTTATTCGTTTCACGAAAATCGCCCCCCCCCCCCTCCTTTCCCGCTGGCAAAAAAAAAATATTTCCCGTAAATTTACGAAATAAAAACCCAATCTTGAGTCTCTGTTTGTCTAATTCTCTGTTACGAATGTTGTAATTAATGGGGAAAGGAAAATCAAATTGTTATTAGCGAGTAGTTTAAAACATTGGCCATTTAAATTCACAATTTCTTATTAGGAAAAAGTAAATAACGATTTTATTGACTGATAAAAAGACGCATCACAGGAATTTGATTATAAGCACTTATAAAACCAAAAACAGGATAAATTATCGAAATAATATGAAAATTTATCGAGTTAAAATAGAAAAACTATCATTAAAAATTTAAGTTCTGGATCAACTTTTAAATAAATGTTGTTCGAAGGCCTGGCGGATATTCAATGCGACCCATTCCTTCCGGTAAAGATTGTCTTTAAAATATTACGCCCCCGTAAAATTTCGTAGCCCAGGGCCCGGAAAAATGTAGCGTCGCCACTTCATTTCAGACATTTCCATGGCTCTTTGACCGTTGCCAGCCGATGCTGAATGAAGGGCGATGTAGTTCCGCGTGTACCACTAGATGTCTCCACTGCCTACATCTGGAGGAAGGCGTGCTTCCCTGCCCGAAGAAAAGGCTACAACGGATTTAATTTCAACTAGTAAAAAATTGGTTGTCTGTAAAGTCGGTTTACGGACGATAGTTTAACGTGACAACGTCATAAAAAAAACATTGATGAAATGATTGCATACTTTTATGAATAAAATTGAATCATTTTATTGAATTATCACTATTTTGTATGGATAAAAAGGATTGCAATGAAATTTACAATTTAATTGATAAATCTACTTTTATTTGCACTCATTAATTCACGAAATATGTTTATTGCTTTAACGAAGAGATTATTTTAACTATAACGTTTATACATGTTTGCTATTTAACTTCTTCCAATCTGTGTTAATCTGTTAAGGATATGACGATGATAGGAAAAGTAGGAAACGAATGGGAGTGTTTCAAGTTTAATGTGCCTCGAAAAAGTCAAATCGATGGTTGTTCCAATCGAATGGAAGAGAGATTGATGCGGTGCAAGCGTACAATGAGCGTAACGGGACAACGCGTAACGGGACAATGTGCGTAACGGGACAATCTGCGTAACGGGACAATGTGCGTAACGGGACAACGAGTCATTTTTTTTCGTGCGTGCAGCCGGCGTTCATCGATTTATTAGACGTTGTCACGTCAAAAAAGTGTAAAATACGACTCGTTTAGAATTTTCCATAGATTACTCTCCTGGACAAAAAAAAAATTATCTCACAAAACGCAACAGTCATTGTAGTAGATTTAGGCGTACTTAACACCATTTCAGATATGAAAGGCATTAAATGTTAATATTAAATTCTAAAATGTATGGTATATAATACATGTGACAGCCATACTGTACTACCCTGAGAAACCAAAACTAGTGTTTATTCAGTGTATATTGCCTACCTTAGCTAATATTAGTTTAAAGTATGTCAGATTGTCGCTGCCAAGGCTGGATAATTAATTCCCCCCCCCCCCCCCCAACCCTTCGCAGAAAAATTATTGGTTAACTTAATTAAGTCTCTGACCAACTTAAAAGTTTCCCTAACCCAAACTCTTCATGATCATGTACTTTAGCATGAAGATAGGTTAGGAAAGAATATTCATTGTTTTGAATGAACAAAAGTAAATTATTTACATTATTTACATCTATATTTTCTAAGACAAAAATAATACATTTAGTAAACATCTCCAGTGTATGTTTGTAGATCATTGTAATGCAGGCACGTTATTGACACATAGGTAATCCTAATATTGTGTTCAATATTTATTTATTTGTATTCGCGGAAATTTGTTACATTAAGGTTCTTTTATAAATATTGGCCAATTCAGTACATGGTACTTTTCCTTAAAATGGAACATTATTGCTTTATAAGTAGACGTGTTTATCCAAACTGAATTAACAGATTAATATGTCTTTAATAAAGCTTGCCTTTGAGTTATTGATCAGTTATTAATTAATATAATTATTCTGTTACAAGTACCTAATTTGATAACCGTCGTACATGTTGCAAGTATGTGAATTTTCTATAGCTCAGCATTTATTATCTAAAGAATGGATTTTCCAGTCATCAATTCAAACCAAATTTGTACGATAATTTCGTGTGTTGAAAATAAGTTTATTTGGTTCTTCGTTGTTGTGTGAATAAGTAACACCAGACTTGGGATTCAGATCGGTCACAGAAATAAATATTTGAATATTTACTTACAAATTATTATATGCCGGATACCCTTGTTAGGTGAAAATAAAAGAATTATTTTTAGTGAAAACATCAGAGAAAATAATTAGAAACTAGTAGTTACATTTCTGCTACACGTGTTAAACACTCTTATGACAATGTTAAATATTGCTATTGAACACGTTATAGGTATCAGTTAAGTTTGCTTGTCTCAGCTGGGACGTAATAAGTAAATTGCTATTGTCAGATTTTTTTATTAATGCTTAACATGATGTGAACTATTGGGGCGTGTCATTTCACTGTCTCGTGGATAAAACATTTAATGACCTAAAAGTATCTATACCAGTCAGTTACAAAATTTAATATCAAGTAGGTATGTATTGCAGCGTAGGGCAGAAAAATGTACGAAAAGATGCAGAGTGTAATATGCCCAATTAATAACTGAAGGAAACTGGCGTGAGACAATGCAATTCCATTGCCTGTCGCATAGATTCTAGCATACGAGATACAGGGTGATACACTCATTGTCTGCTTTTGAAGCTGAAGGTAAGATGGAGCGAAATGTAAAAAATTATTTCATACTGTTGCTGCAGTAAAAATTTATTAAAACGATGAAGCCATGCTACACTGGCATTTACTATTGTTTAGTAGAAATGATCAAAGTTTATTTGAGTATACTGTATGTTTTTTTACCTTTATAACGTGTGGGTGAACATGTGAGCCTTCTCTAGCTTCTTCGATATCGTCCGTCAAACGTGTCCCAACGCTGCTTTAAACTCTCACTTTATCACATCGTTCTATCTCAGGGCGCGCTGGAGATACAGCTAGTGTAACTCAGCCTGGAGAGTCGTTGACTCGGTTAAAATACTTCTGGAAACCTCATCTCATCAACTCAATATCAGAGTAGACGTTGATCTATCAGTCAGGAAACGTAATCGCTAGTAGTTTACTCGTGTTCAATAACGAGGTCGGGGTTACTCGATGCTTCATGTCAGGATGATCGAAGAGCAAGTGATTCGTGAAAAGCAAATTATAAGCATACATTAATATGTTAAATTAAAAAAAAAAAAAACATTATGAGTATAAATCAGTTTAGTTGTTAAACGAGTTGTTTGGAAATATCTTAACAAAATAAAATATTACTATCTGTATTACGATTCAGTAAAATAGTTATAGAGACATAAAATAATAAAGTGCGTTATATTTTAATGAATAAAAAACAGTTAAATGGCTAAAAAAATTCTTAAAATCTAATTGCATGTTATACTTATTTTATGAAAGGGATCATATGAACATTTATTTGTTTTAAAACTGCCGCCACTTCAGAACGTGAGGGATAACATACTTCTCTCGTGGCAGAGTCGAGAGGCTAGGTGGCCAGTGAGAGGAGACCTCGTATAACATGAATCGCTCTGAGACTGAGGTCGTCATCTCATACTGTGATACCGTGGATATTTTAGGCGACGTGATTACCATGAACTTAAACAATTTGTATTATTTATGTTGCATATCTTTGTGAAATTGACTGCCGAATTCACATTTTACCATTTTTGTGACGTTCTTAAAGGAAACCTAGGACTACAGAAACTTAATCTTGCGTAATACTTACTCCAATATGCTATTTACTTCTTAATGGTGAAATTATAGTTTTCTATGATACGTAAATAAAATTCATGAGGTATGACATCTCTAATATTTATATATATATTTTTTAAGTGGAATAGTTTTCAGTAAATTTATTTGACATAATTATAATTATATAACAACTTAGGTATCAAGTGCAATTGAAAATTAAACTGTTAGCTATGTTTACTTTTTGTACAGTAATGGTCTAAATAAGAAAAATATGCTCTAGATATTGAATATATTTTGACGAAAATATTAAATACTTTATTAAATCCCTGTATTCCTTCGTACAAAAAGAACACTTCAAAACTACAGTGCAAAATATGTCTATGTGTTATGACATAACCACTTGAGACTTTGGCTATGAACGCCAAATTTTGTAGTAGTCTGTGATAATTTTGTACTTGCATAAAACCTAGGTTTTATATATATATATATATGGATAACTATCAAAGTGACGTGTTTGCAAAAAAAAATATCAATTGAATATTATCACATTAATATTTATTACACTACTTGTCAAAAATCTGACGTCACCGAAGAAGGTATTTTACTGTACAACTCCTCGATAATAGCTTTCTATAGTTATTACTTGGGATGAGGTAGACTTATTTAATCACATATCGAGCACGAATGTGCATGCAATACCAGGAACGCGGTTTTTGATGAAGGGCAAATAAAAAAGGTGTCTGCATAAGAAATTCTTTACTTTTTAGTTAAAAGATTTTTAAAACTAAAAACAGAGAAGCAGGAAATTTGAAGCAAATAATTGTTATGTCTTTTGGAAAAAAAAAACTGCAAAATATTTTTACAAAAATAAATAATTTATATAAATTTTGATAGAAATATTTTTTTAATTGCTATGCTCTTGTGACCATTATAATTATAATTGGTTATAAAGTAGTTATGATTTATACGTAAAGTTTTACGTTTAAATCATAACAATTCCTTTGAGAATATTCTTTTCACTCCTTTTAATATACTTTTTCTGGCTTTCAGACTTTCGAAGTTGACATATGTATAATGCTATTAGTGTATAATTCTTAAGGATAAAGTTTCTGTAGCCACACAAATACTTCCCATGTGGAAAAACAAATGTGACAAGCGTACAAACATTTTTGCGGACTTATAATATAAATTAAAGTTTATTAAATCAGACCTATAAGCATATTGCAGAAATATGTCACACTGTGTCAAAGTTTGAAGAACACTACTATTAAAATTTTTTAAAAAAAATCGGGTTTAAGTGTCTGTCTGGTCAATATATTGGCAATTTTCACATATGGCTCAAATATAAAGCAATAACTATGTAGCCATGGTTTCTGTTATGCAATATCAGTAATCACAGTAACCTTACAGAATTATCAAAGAAGGACGTACCTCATATAAACGAAAAGTTTCTCATCGTTTCTTATACAACTAGATGATCTTACAAAACACGCAAGTTCCGAATTCAGAGACCTGCATTCTGTTTTGAACAGTGTAAACATGCAAGTGTAAGGTAGAAGAATATTTTGTTGTAGTGGCAATCT
The DNA here is from genome assembly GCF_032445375.1 of Bacillus rossius redtenbacheri. Classification (NCBI taxonomy): domain Eukaryota; kingdom Metazoa; phylum Arthropoda; class Insecta; order Phasmatodea; family Bacillidae; genus Bacillus; species Bacillus rossius. The sequence goes on along the minus strand of NC_086339.1, from coordinate 44,015,088 downwards.
GACAAGTTATTAAAGATGTGCACTATACTCCAAGACGATTCTAGCCAATCAATGTTAAAGGTAAGTCAAATCAGTATTTGTAAATTTACGAAGATAAAAATACATTTTTCGAAGATCCGCGAATAATTTGTAGCCAGTGTTGTGGGTAAGTTTAAGATGGAAACTCCTTACAGTGTACGCCACTGAGTAGCGATGTAGGCTTGGCGAAGTGGCGCTGAGTGAGGGGAATGATGCTGCGAGGGTTGGTACTAACGAAGGGGCTCCCCCCTCCCCCCCCGCTTCAAGCAGTGCGATTGCCTGGATCAAGCAGGGATGATTCCTCATGTCTCCTCCCCAAGGAACGTAATTTCATTCATGGGACATATTAGCCGGGATATTGCCCGGGTCAACCGGAGCACGACATCTGATCAATCTCGTACTGGAATATTGATGCGGTGGTACGATCGCCCCGAAAAAAATGGGGGAAATAGGGGGATAAAATATTTCATTATACATGCCGTCGTGTAGATATGCCTGAGGGAGGGCGGATTTCGTAGGAAGGGGAGAAACAGTTTTTGATCCCCCTAAATCATATCTCCTAACGCCAGTTGATTGCAGAAAATACGTTCTCTGAGACTTTCTCTTTATTTTTGTCACAACAAAGATACTCTTCCTACGTGCTGTGATTTATTGAAAAATTCACAAACATATTAGAAAATTTTTCTCTTAAAATTATTTTCTCTAAAACATTTGATAAATTTCATTTAATAATAACTTAAAGTTATATTCAAATATAACTTAAAAATCAAAGTATTGAATTAAAATAAAATAATGTATATCACTAAGGAAATATGCAGTTAAAATAACAAAAAACTTTAATAAATTATATTTAACGCCACCTCTTACAAACTATTATGTACTCGCCAAGATAAATTTTGGGCTTTCTACTAACCGCAGATATTTATGTGGTCATAAGTATTTTTGAAGTAATATTAAATAAGTTATTTTTTTATTTGTTACCCATATGTGCAAACCCATGAAATGAACTTTTATTAAGTGATCAAGACGATACTTGTAAGTTAAAGTTTTCATTTTGAATATTTGCCTGACATTTTACGAATAACTAAAGATATAGCTTATCGTACATCTACCGTAAATCTTGTCACAGAACTGTAAATATAATGCTTGTACAGTGTAACATCCACAGAAATTGTCAAGAAAATAATGCATAAAAATGGAATAAACCAACATGACAGATGAAACCGACCCCTAAATATTAATAATAACTATAAACTTGATTTTTATTTCCAAACCACCGATCAAAATTTAATTTTGCAGAGAAACTACATATATATTTATATATAACTAAGAGTTTCAGTTTGTTTAATTTTTTTTATCTATATATCGTTTTATTTTTATCGCGATGAAATTAAGCACAGTTGGCCTTTGAAATACGAGGAAGGTCACGGTAAAAGTGAGATTCCCATACCCCTTAAGGTAGAATTTCGGAATTTCTTGATGAAATTTTCACTATTGCATTGTTAACGCTTTCTTCATGTTTTGACATTTGCATTGGTGATGGTTTTTTAGTCTCCTAGAAACTTCTATTGCACTAATTAATCTCACATTTCATCCATAGCCAGTGATTTAAATACGCCCTTCGATTTCAAGCGATTGCAGTTTCCCGTGTGACTTCCATGCGCTGTGAGTATCAACAAGGCTTGAAGGCAGTCACTTTGTTTGGCAGGTATCAACTGGCAAATGCAATGTATTTCACACGCGGTTTCCCCAAGAGAGGCGCGCCAGAGAGTGTGTCTGCACCCCGGCTGAACAGACGAAAAACATTGCGTAACCTTCATATTTACAAAAAAAAAAAAGTTAAAAAAATATAACAATATGCTGTTTGCTTGTTTTTTTCTTCCTAGGCAAAATCTACTGTCTACATGATACTTTGAAAAAATGGGGGTTGTCTGTAAAGTCGGTTTACGGACGATAATTTTACGTGATAACGTCATAAGAAAACATTGATGAAAAATTGCATACTTTTTATTTTTTAAATATTATTTACAGTTCTTGCAAATTTAATTTAAATTATTTGTTTAAATATAATCACAAACAATAATTATTTGTTATAGAAATAAACTGAAATCAAATCAATGTCAATCAATTGTTAATTTGAAATTACGATATTGGACAAATAATTCAAATGTTTTAAATTGCTGCTTTCAAAAAGCCCGCCTTAACCTGTTTGATATTACAGATTTTCTCGCACGGTGGTTGGCCGGATCATGCACGCTTTGCTCAGGTGGAACGTGACAATGAGTCATGCTTTTTCGTGCGTGCAGCCGGCGTTCATCGATTTATAAGACGTTATCACGTCAAAAAAAATTATTTTTGTCCCTCTTTAAAAGTTTTTTCACGAAGCACACAGTTCGGTTAGCACCGGGTATTTCAGCTGGTATATAATAAATTTATTTAATAACAAAAAAAAATATCATAGATCTCTATTAGAGAGTGATCTTTCAAACTTGAGCATCAGCAAACGCCGGTGAACTTACCAGAGCACACATCGACAATGTCAGTGTGGCCATCTGTTTCCGAGTTGAGCATTTTGACTTTATAAACATCATAAAGCAAGAGCGAAAAAAATAATAACTGTGATGATGTTACGTCACAGGGTTGTGCATAGGAGCTTAAGGCAATGACATTTTCAGTATTACAGCGAGTTATAAACGCGCTCACAGCTTAATGCCTACATGATCGTGACGCATTAACAATTATGGCCATCGAAGATCCCGATAAACGTAACAGATAACCAATATCACATGGTTAAAGGCAATCACATTTATTTCTTACTCATATTTAGAAATAATTTTTTAAGGATATACAACTTAGCTATATAAGGTAATAATCTAATAATTTATCAGTCCTTATTTATTACTCCAACCAAATCACGTCCACCAATAAGATATTCACTTAACATAAAATTGTTCTAAACAATTGCTGAAAACTTTTTTGCACTAACTTTACAGATTTTATATCTCTGAAATTACTTAAACAGGCTCCACACAATTTTTACGCTGCGTGTCTCGTGTTCACATACACACTTTCCGGGATTATGCTACCTTGTTTAAGTTTCGCCACTTCACTAGCGTTGTCAATACACAAAAATTATCATTATAATTATAAGGTTTTCCATTCTTCTCACGAGTCACATGCTTTCCTGAAACGGAACTAACGATCTCAAAAAACTGTTGGGTCGATTGTTAGTCGAGTATTAGTTCCGATCAACTTGAACTTGAACTTGAAGACTTGTCTATTGGTTGATGTGACACCGTCAGTCTGCCGCCAGATACAAGGACGGTTATTGAGGCGAACTCCTGTCGATACGTGCTTGGTATCACCAACCACACCTTACCACACATCTGGTTTGAGTTTTAAAATTCTTACGGTGATGTGCACAGCATTTGGATTTTAGTTGGCCCAGAAGTGATTGTTGTAAAAAATATTTAATTTAATTTCATACGTGAAAGTAGCATCGGTGTTTCTTTCAACACAACGGCTGCACTTGTGCTTGCGTACTACGGTCCGCCTTGTTGCGAAACCACAATAGTGTATGGCGTGTAGTGCTCGTTGCATACCTGTCAGGCCATCTAAATGCAGCATCTGACACTTACCGTACGTATGCCTTTTGTGAAAACGACTTACGTGAAGTACGTATGACAGTGCGTACATCTTGTATATTTAAATGTTCTTCCGAAATGTTTTATTTAAAATCAATTGATTCATGCTGTTTTAAATGTACATATCATACATGTGTGGCCGCCAATCACTCAAAGGTTATGATTCTAACAAACATATTTTTACGTGTGTAGAGTTCTGTAAGAGAGAACCTTAATAAAATGTTTGTTGATTTACTGAGCAATACGATATTTATTAAATTTTTTTATAATTGTATTTAAGTGCTTATAATCTAATGCAGATATAATGAATACAAGTTGATACCGGAATAGTAAGTATTTTTAAGGTAACTCACTAGGTCATGGATGAAAACAATGTAATCAACATCTGGAAGAAATTTTAGGGGTGAATTATTTCGAAGAGTGCTCATCTTCACTTTGATTAGAAAAGCACCCAGAAAGGCCCGAAACACACCCCGCTATCCTTCCAACATCTAAAGTAGAGAATTTAAATGTTGGGGAATGTAATAGGAGTTAGAGAACATTTTTAGTCTGTAATCTGCAAAATCAGTATTGAAATCCATTTTTAAAACGAATTATTAATCTGTATGCGAAGATGAAAACCAAATATGTTTGTCTGGTTTCTATAATCTGTGTCATTAAACTTGTCTAAAATTTGACAGTTCTAAAATAGCTACCAGTGTTATCAGCTGCCTGTTGCAAAGTATGGTATTTGTTCACTAATATGGCCAACAACATGAAGTTGTGTGTAAACACTGTTGAACAAACAACAGTTGCAGTAGCCTACGTAGACCATTAATTTAACTTTAGAGAACAGTTAAATTTTAGACACTTTTCACGACATATACCTTAAGCAAATAATTTGCAAGAAAATAAAATGTTTAAAATGAAAAATGTGTTGCTAAATTTTGGAATATTTTTTGTAGTTTGTAACTAAAATATTTTTAATGTAACATTTTCTAAAGTGTATATTTCTCAAACGATATAATTATTATAATTACTTAGAAATTGATCAGTGAAGTGACAACTCAAGAGATTCCTGAGTAGCTAGCTCTCTGATTACTCTAGCTTGCCAAACAGAAATAAAACTTTGGAAGTATGTATGTGTTTGCAGGGATCCAATAAAGATCCAAAAATTACGTCAAACAAAACAGATCACGATTTTTTTTTTTTTGCAAATACACATTGGTTTTGAACTTTTGATTACTATTTACCGCAAACAAAGAGAGGACACAATATTCTTTGTCGACGAGGAGGGATGAACTTATATCCTCTGGTGACAGTGAGGAATAAAAGAACAAAAAAAAATAAATCACCCCAACTTTTAAATTAAAGGTCTCGAAAGTTTGCCTGGGATCTGAGATCGCGAGGAAGCTACCCCCTCCCCTAGACCGCAGTCCGGTCAGTCAAATAACCGCTGAGGCGTGAGGCCAGGCAGGAAATGGGGGACGAAAATGAAAATAAAAGTGAAACCACGACAGGGGACAGAAAATAAGCAAGAACAAAAAAATGAGAAGGGAAGGAGTCCCCTCGTGCGATCGGCTGCTCCTCTCTCCTCGTGGGACTCCGGGGGGACTGAGGGGGACTGAGGGGGACTCGGGGGGACTCGGGGGGACTCGGGGGGACTCGGGGGGACTCGGGGGGGCCCTGCACGCCTGGCTGCTTCGAGCTGCGATCCGTCGATCGCCAGAGCGGGCGACAGACGTCGGCCGGAGGAAGTCAATACTCAGTGGAGGGTCGCCTGTGGACGGCCGCCCAGAGAGCTGTGGTTGTGGCTGTGGTTGTGGCTGTGGCGGGCGCCACACCGCCTCGTGCACGGCGCCTCCACGTCCGCACTTCGGCTGTAGGCTCGTGTCGAAAAACAAGCTGTGAGAAAAGTATGGGCAATTAAGTTTTTGCCCCCAATTATTTATAATTAAGATATTTTACGACAGTGACTTGTTTAGCGGCTTTTTCAGAACCTTGTGTAGTTTTATATTTAAACCAAAATAACCCTTTTTCACCCCTTAGGGGTTGAATTTCGCAAAATGATAAAATCTTTGTGTGTAGTATTAGTTTGTTTATTATTGGTACCAAATATATTTTCATATGCTAGTTTGGATTTGGAGTAATAGTTAATCATCTTAAATCCATTTTTACCCCTTTTTTCACCCTCTTAGAAGTGGAATTATGTAATTGCATATAACAGAGTTATTAAGTTAGCAAAACAACTTGCTAATGAAAATGTTTTATCATAATCCGTCAAACAGTTTTTAATCTATGCTGGAACAACAATTAAACAAACTAACAGATAAACAAACAAACAGACAAAAAACAAATAAACAAAAAAATACAAACGATATTTTAAGTTTCTAAATAATGCAGATTGCCTTTTAAAATAGTAATTTTATTGTATCATCCAATGTACGGACTTTTTACCTATATCAATTTTATTATTAATACAGATTTTAGCAGTGTAGTTTTGCATAATAAATCTTACGAATTTTTCTGTACATAAGCATTGCAAATGCTAAAAATTCGATCGCAATACATGCTACACGTTGTTTGTTACTTGTACAGATTGAGGTATTTACTTTATTAATTTTTTTTACTAACTGCCAGAAGTTATATCTAGTGTTTTTAAACATTTCGGCAGTGTATGCAGTTTAATTAAAAAAGTCAAATATGCAAAATATTATTTCTAATATTAGTAAAATTAAAAAAATAATAATTTGAATTTGAATTTATTTTAACCTAACCAACCACGAGCAGCCATGAAACTAGCGAAGAATAAAACTCACGCTACACTAGCGGGCAGAGTATTATATCTTGTACTCATCACACACACATATTACTAAGAATATATGTTGGTAAGATGTGCACGCTACTAAATATTATGTGTGGAAATTCACCGTAGCAAGGTTTCGAGGTGACAAAACGTCACACACCAAAAACTTATTTTTTTTTGCAGAAAACTTCGAGAGTAGGTAGTATTTACTTGTATAAGTGTGGCTGGGTCCAGGTGGTGGAAATGGAGCCTGCTAAACTATCTTTTATTGTGAATCCACTGTGCCATATTGGATAACCTTGACCCCTGCCGCCATTTGGGATGCTGCCATTTTGGATTATTACCCCACAGCTGCCATTCGGTTTACGAGAACTTTCCGTAACTTGGATCATGACTTCACATCCGCCATATTTGATTTCGCTATTTTTTTACCGCCATCTTGGGTTATAACGTCACAACACCCATTTCGTTTTCGAGACCTTTTCATTGACTCGGATTATGAAGTCATGTCCGCCATATTCAAATTCAGTAATTATTATAAAGTATTATCCAACATCAGATCGTCAGCTATCATAGCATCCACTATATTGTCGGCCATCTTGCCCACCATCTAATGAATATGTAATTTTTAAAATAAAAATCAGAGCAATATTATAAAATAATAAAAAAATACCCATTGTTTTAATATTAATTGAATTGCTTGATTCCTGACCTCAGTTCAATCCTCTGTCAATGCAAAAAAGTAAATTTTAGCAGACGAAAACAAAATGGCTAATCCAAAATGGCCGTCATGACCTCATCTGTTTGGCGTAATAAATATTTATTTGTACTAGTTGAAGGGGAGGGGTCAGTTTATTAGTAAATTCCGTAGAGGAAGGACCTTTCGTCATTTTTGAACGAATTACCGTCACCGGGTTCAAACCGAGGACTACAAGGTTCATGACGGAAGAGCGTTTTAGGTAGATTACAAAGAAATGATACCTATTGTATGAGTTACCATGGTGCGACTTAAATTTAAGTCTTCCACAGTGATAATTTGAAACTGATGCATTAAATTTAATGTTTTAAAACTGATTTAAGAGATCTGAATGGTGTCTGTTTAAAATTACTTTTTAGAATATGTTGAGGTCGTAACGATATTTCTAGTTACAGATGAATTTATAAAACTTAAATATTTGTGTAGTGAAAATGGCTTATATATGATTTATATTTTACATTTATATACATACAGGAAGTAGTGGCAAGGTTTTAACTTCCGTTAAAATTATGTTATTATGTAAACCATGTGATAGTTTATTTGTATACTTTTTACCTCTCTAACAGTACTGTCACGCCATCAACCGAGTTCGCTAATAAATATCTTGTGTGAGCGGTCTTGACTAGCTTAATGATTTTTGATTTAACTGTTTTTTTCATTTGAAAATTGCCAATTTAATTAAAAATCTTCTACCAGTGTGTGTTGAAATGTGTTGATTGAAAACAGTAATTAAAAAAAACACATTTATTTGTTTATTTATTTAGCAGTGTATTTAACATAGATTTTTTTTTAACTTTCGAATATCAATTTATATTGTATTTATGTTACGCAGGACCGTTCCTCTGGTAACTTTGTTAATGGAAAGAGATTCGGAGTAGTCATTGAACACTATCGTGATAGCTACGCTCGTGATATGGCCCTCAGGCATGCACAGGTATTGTGATGAAAATTAAAAAATTCGATATCTCTTAAAGTAGTTGGAATTTCTTATCTCCGCCGGGTTTAATGAAAAGAGATAGTTGAAGAGCAAAGAATAAACGTATTTTCGGATAATATATAAATATATTTTTTTAGCACATATCGCCCAACTACATATTTACCTGATATTTAACCTTTGTAAGTATCTTATTGATCAGACTTGCATTTATCTGTGGTAATGTGTGGTAATGTAGACCGCCCACGACACTGTCTCTCCTGAAGTGGTACGTTTCTGTCCACAATCAGGGCTCACACGTGATTGCAGGGGAACTCCGCGTCCTCAGCTATAAGAGAACCCCATGAATGTTAAGTGTGTAATAAAATGCAACAGTTGGTTCGTTCCGGCCTGGCGAGTGGTTGTTTTAAATCCAATCAGCACCTGCCTGCGCCTGGCCACGACGCTCGTTACGGCTAGAGATAATTGGAACCCGGAGGAAACGGGCTGTCTCCGGAGAGGTTTTGGTCCTGACGGGGTCATTAAACGGGCTCAGGAGCTGTCTGGGCCGAACTATCTTCACAGGTAATGGCGACGGACGTGAGCAGTATTTCTTCCGTAGCGTGGTAAGGGGGAGAGGCAATGTGACGAAAATACACTGCTTGCTCCGTACATTTAACCATGCAGTTCTATAATGTATAGGCGTTATCTGGACCTGAGAACCCATAAGGTGTCAGTCCAAATTATTCAGGTATAGGCTACTTTTTGGAACATTTACGTCTCACATTTTTTTTCTTTTGCAAGGGCGTCTGTTGATCTAGTCCCGCGTAATTAATGGACGAGTGTAACGTTTAAATATAAATTTTTAAGTTTATTGAATACAGCTCATGTTTTGTCAGCTTCTGTCATAACCCAGCGAAAATGATTGGGTGGCTGACACCCATTGACTAGCATACACCATTAAAACGCAGGGGGCAATAGTCACAATTAAATACACATGATACGAACAACGTACTGTTTGTACTTCACACTAAAATAATTCGAAAAATCAAATGATCGTATGGTCCTGGACATTAATTTTAAAGTGTGTCTGATAAACATGTTTTATTGAACACAAATGTAATATAAATAATGATTTTACATATGGACTTGGATTTCAAATGACTCAATTACGAAATGCCGCCCAGCCTTTATAATTATTATTATACTTTATGTGATTTTACAATATTAACCGGGACAAATACTTAAATGATTAATTAATATTGTATAGCCTATTCCTTCATCAGGACATATTACTAGTGTTTTTCTAGGTTTCTGTTGCTTTCAATAATCGCATCATAAATTACGACATTTGAGATATTTGTTAAAAATTAACCAAAACCTATAAAATCATTCTTGAGGCTAAAATGTAATGCTTTTTGTTCATTTTAACACAGCTGGAAGAATTGATAAATTCCAGTGAACCTAAAAAGAAATCATCCTTATTCATGCTGTTTCCAAAACTTGCACAATAGTTTGGTACGGACCGTCCAGTCCATTGGCCCAGGAGCAACAGAGGGGCGGGCCAGTCCATAGAACAAGGAAGGAGATATAGAATTGTGACTCTTACGGGTGGAAATTTCTACCATGTTTTGCGCATTATGTGACGCTATCTTTTGGGTGGGCCTCCAACTACTAGCAAAAGAACTGGTTCAAATCCAAAGTTTTATGTTTATAATGTTAATTTAATACTTAACTAATTGATTAGTAAAATAGGTTTAATATGTGCGAAAAATACTGTTTTAAATCCAAATATTTAGGTTTATAATATTAATTTAATACTTAACTAATTGATTAGTAAAAGAGGTTTAATATATGCAAAACAATACTTAATGCTGTTTTGTAATAAAAAACAACATGTTCTATCTGAATAAGTAGGAGATGAAAATTTTCTGGTATGTTACACCAAACAGTATGTGACAACCAAAATTAATGTGAATTAATTTTCACTGGTTTGTTTACCTGATTATAGCACATGCGTTACTTCTCACAATCAATACAGCTATGTAATTAATATATAATGAAAGATACTCTCTGGCGGGAGGGCCCAAAAATACTTCATTAAACGATGTCTCAGTCTTGGCAATTAGAGTATCTCCCCCATGGGCCAGTCATTCCCTAGCTCATGAAGCTACACATCACTCAGTCTCAACATCGTTGCAGAAATAACTTAATTTCACAACACCTATTAACTCATAGTGCAATAGTACAGATTAACGGGTGGTGATATGAACTGCCAAACACTGACAAAAGGCACGCCGAGAGACAGCAAAACTGACACTGCTCCCGGGGGGTCACGAAACCACACTCAGAGATGACATTCAATGAATTTCCAACCCATTCGCTGCAACACAATGGTATCTGCATCTTACGACCGCTATCGCACAAATTTAGATTGAACTATATAATAACATGTCAAACTCATTGTTTTAATTCCAACCATAAGCTCAGTTACCTACGAGTATGTCATAAATGGAGGGAACGGGTGGCATTCTGTCGCCTGGGCATCTCTGCGGAGAAGACAGAAATGCTTGCGAGACCAACTGTCGCTGTATTGTCTAGTAAGCAACTGGCCTAAGAAAATTTTTAAAACTATTTTTAAAGTGTAAACATCTTTCAGCTCTCGGTATACGGCATTTGGTGGGAGTAATTTCGTGAATGAATCGGAAGTCGATTGAACGGAAATGTGTAACCGCGGTGCCGAAGTCATCATGATGGCAGAGCCACGTGTAGCAACATAACCACGTATATAGTACTTTCGTAAATATTTGAGGTCACCTAACTTATTTTTGTGCTAACTGAAACTATATTATCCCTGAATATATTTAATTGAATGAAAAGTTATATAAAAAGTACTTGATCTTGACCATAAAATTTTACTCCGACCTTGTCCCCGGTGGCCATATTGGATGCGCCATTTTGTTTTCTAGAATATTCCGCCCTCTTGAATCGAATGCCCAACTCCATAATGTTGCAATTTTCGTTATGGACACAGTCTTGAAAATCCGTAAATTTATGCTATCAAATCGGGAAAAATTAAAAAAAAAAAATAAAATTTTAATAAAATATCATTTAAAAACACCGTTGTCATTTTCGTAATGGCCTCAATTTTGAAAATCCTTAATTATTACCAGAAAAAAAAAACGGAAAACAATTTTGAAATTTAAATAATAATATAATGTATATAAAAATACACTGCCATCTTAGATTATGATGTCACGACCACCATCTTGAAAATACATAATTATTTAGCTGAATAATCGAGAAACAGCAGGAGCACACTGAGAAAAAGAACAGAATATTGGCCATGAATGACCAGAAGAACTTGGCGAAACCAACAACATTTTGTCAGGAATATACATATATGCTGCAATATGTGGGTCCGCCACGTTGACTGACGACTTTGGTTCGGCAGTAGCGATGGCAGGTTCTCCCACCTGTGGCCCTCATTGTGGTATTCTCTGACACTAGCGACAAGCCACCGGCGCGGCGGTAGTTGCTCGCGACAACACATCGTCAGTTTCCAGGCTCCTGCGCACGAGGTTTACAATCACTGGCCCTGGCCACGTGTGTGAACCAGTCAGACCGCAGGCACCATCACTAATGGCCCCAGACGGGCCGCAGGAACCCCGACAACAATCACGCCTGCTGTATTTCAGTACCACGCCCCAGGCCTGCCAACCCTGCTCGCATTCCCCTGGCCGGCGGTGGGTCCCTGTGCGGGGCTGCCAGGAACTACTGCACATTACCCGCTGCGGACACCGACCAGAATACTTTTTTTCCGTGCTTTGTGGTTGTTCGTTGTTGCAGTTCTGCAGCGTGTGGTCACCGAACCACAGGCGCCGCTGCGGACAACCACGCGAGTGCTGCAGGGACCGCCACTACATCACGTGACCCCCGCGCCCCCGCTGACCTACCCCCCCTCCCTTCCCAACACCAGCCCTGCCTTCCGGTCCAGTGTCTTCGACGAAACACCAACAAGTCAAACAACGAGTGGAGATATCCAAAACGCAACACACATTATTCGTGAGAGTTGACAAGTATTCATTTTTATTGCCTTCAAGTAATCAGAGGGAATACGACAAAAGTTTAGTTTTAAATGCTGTTAATATGTTACGGAATATTCTCTATGGAAACAACACATAATTTTAATAACAAGATTTCCGTCATACCGTTAACTTATTTAGTTGCAACGGAATAATAACATTGTATGAGACTTTTTGCAAAAGTTTTTTTTGTACTCTGTAGGTAAAGAAAACGTCAAAAATTTATAAATATCCAAGAGTGCAAGTTTAAGATAGATTTTTCAAATTTATTTTTCAGATTTATTTTTGGTATTAATATGAATTAATTTATGAAGCTCAAACTCATTATTTTTGGTACTTTTATTAGTGCATAATATAATTTTATGTAAAAATCCTAAACATTATCTAAAAACATTGACTGAAACAAATTTTCATGAGACGAACTATTACCGTAAAAACAGGGGCTAAAACTAAAAAAAAATTCTACTACCAAATTCGTTCGAATTTATTTTAACCATTATAATATTATCTTAAACCTTGCTTAAAGCAAAATTTTATATTACCACGTATTAGTGCATGAAATTAAATATTGTGTAGAGGTCAAAAAATTCATAACTATCTTAGTAGGCATAACATTAAATTATTTCTTAACTATTTAATTTTGGCTGCATTGAAACTTTTTCGCTAAATGAAATATGAGAAAATATTTAATCCATCATTTAATATTTGAGAACATATAGGATATTATTCACGAGGGCTTTTTTTTTCAACATCCGATGTGCTATAAAAAAGACCAATTTACATAACAATATATTTTTTCTACTAAACATTCAGCAGGGTATTACTTATTTTTCTATACAAACGACCAAACTATCGAGGAATTTGTCATATTGTAACACAAGCTTCTCGATGCCTTCTTTGAAGAAGTTATCCGCTAGTAAAGAGAGATACAGGGCCAGTGCCTGTATACCACTCTCCCGCACAACGCCGCTGTGAGGCGGGTGGACTAATCGCGCGGCGCACTGGCTCCCGCGTCAAGACTTATCGCTTCATGTACTATATCTGCATTCAGGATAATGACATGGCTAGAGGTACTCGCGTCTTTCACTGCAATCAGAATTTTCACGACCGGGTGCCTGGCTTGCATGATAATGTAGCACCACGTTATGTACATTATCTGCAGTCAAGAGAATGACAAGGCTAATGGCGGATGGTTTACGACCAAACCGTCAAGTTTACCTGACAATGTAGTATTGCATCATTCACTGTATCTGCAGTCAGGATAATGACAGGGCTAGTGGTACTTTTGTCATTCTACGCAGTAAGATGTTTCAAGCGTGTGGCCCAGTAACCTTTTAGCTGTGTACCCCGGCTGCAAATGTAGCCGTGCATCCTTGTAGCCATGTAAACCGGCTATAAATGTAGCCGTGTAGCCTTCTAGCCGTTTAGCCTGGTTACAAATATAATTTATTTTGATGTGAGAGGCGGGATGCTCTTTCACGGTTGCAAGAGAACGAGGGCTTCGATAGCCATCAAGGGAAAGGGAAATGGGCTTAAATAATTGTGTGTCTCATCTGTTGTAACGCAAAGTAATATGTAGAATGAGTAATGAATATTTTGGTTTGAACTTCACCTGATTAACTATATATTATTAGTTTTAATTTGGTAACATGAATTCAACAAATTAAATGAAGCTCTGAATAGAATTGCATGTCTCATATCGAAAACAAAATTAATGCAGAAACAATTTTCTCATGAATAACCATAAGCACACGGAGAACACCAACATATATTGCCAGGAATAACCATTGTGAAAACCATTAAACGTTTCAAAAATTACAGCTCGGTGAATTTGAAGTCTATATGACTAACATATATAGTATATATATATGTGTGTGTGTATTTATAACATTACTAATATGCTTATAATATATATCTCTACTACAAATATTCATAAGCATAAAACACATTTATATATGCTAAATATATTGTTATATTGATAAGCAAGCATACGTATAAATGTATTCACTTAGCTGTAATTTGCGAGACTTCAGATAGTTTTCTCCGTGTGCTCCTGGTTATTCCTGGCAAGACATATGTTGGTGTTCTCCGTGTGTTACTGAGAAAGCAATAGCTTCATGCATTTTTTTCGATATGAGACATGCAATTGTCTTAAGAGCTTTATTTAAATTATTTGTTATATATTTTTTCACTCTTGGCATAATAAAAATCTATCATTAATTTTGCATGCAAATAGTTAATATTAATAAGATAATTTAAGATTGGAGTGATAATATAAAAACTGTCGGTAAAGAATAAATTCTATGAAATCAATATAAAATTGTATTAAATACTTAGTATTCAATATCAATATAAACATTGTATAGAAATTAATTATTTAATTTAGTAATATAATCGAGATGAATTTTAAGTTATAATGATAATAAAATTTACTGTATATGCTGAATGTTACTTCTAATTTATAAATCTTAATTATTTATTGAATCATAATGTAATAATTTACGATTAAACTAAATTATACATAAAGGAAAATAAATTTTACTTCTATAAAAACACACTTGAAAAAATAATTAATATTATTTATGTGACTAATATTAACAACAAATAAATATTTTAATGATATGGATCAGTATTCAATATCAATCACTATTTTATAAGATTTAAAACATATATCAATGTTATTTTTATGCAGTATATTATTTTGCATGTAGCCTTTTTTCCTATCCTTTGAAAATTTCGATGCATTGTGCTCACGCATCTTAAAAATTCACTCTCATCATTTTTTTTCGTAACGTGCCTAAATAAGTTTAAATTAAAAAAATTATAATATAGGGTGTAGCGGTAGATTGAGTGAAGTCAACAATTACGGAAATGCCGGGTGGTGTTAGCTATGGTTTAAAAAGTTTATACTACGCGATATCAAACGTCCATTAATGTTTAGAGAGGTAAATTTGGTTCTGAGGTGGTCTTTATAGTTTTTCCCCCCAAATTAAATAGTAATATTGTCTTCTTAAATTTTTTTATAATGTAACATCACTTTCATTTTCATTTTCCTTTCATTTTCATAAAGCTGAAGTGATTTTTATAATGTTTCAATCCTCAGCAATCGCTCTGGGTACATGTTGACTGCGTGACAGGGCCGCACTAGGCGAGGTGGAGTTGAAGGTACAGCGTACACCCAGTCCAAGACCCCAAAAGGAATTTGTTCCCAAGTAAAATAAATCACTGAACCAACCGGGAATCGAGACCTGGAACCTTGGCTCATTAGCCAAAAACTCTAACCACTGAGCCAACTGGCCGCAGGTAGAATACGTAACAAGAAAATTCAATCAGTCAACATAGTGGAGTGGATTCGGATGTGACTTGTGATTAATGAACGAGAGTGGCGGGAAAAGAAAGGCACACTAAGGCTGGATCACTGACTGTTTTCCATCCATTCTGGTGTCGAGTAAAGGGAGGCAGTAGAATTAACAAATGCGCACGGGGAGTCACTGTACATATTTTTTTTTAGACTTACTCGTTCAAGCAAATGTAAACAGCTAACCCTTCTCCTGGGAAAAGGACAGATAATGAATATCATACAGCCTGTAGCTATTAGTTGCAGTTTGGATTCGCGTACCACTTCTGTTTTACATTGAAGAGTGTTCCGTAGGGTGTTTAGTATTAGAGTGACATTTTCACAGTTATTAAGAGGTTTTTGCCTATGAAAAGTTCTTGGGTGGATGGACTGTTAGAAGGGGGATTAGTCTTTCAATTGCCCTGGTCTGACAGCTAATAAAAAAAAGGTAGCTGGAATAGAAAGCCTTGTAGTGGAACTACCTGAAGTCTGGTGGCATGTTATAGGTGAAGTTTGAGCTTCTCTTACTGGTGCCTCAGGCCGACGCTAACATAGTTTATTTTGTTATGAGTGTGTGCTAGGCTTGTGGTGGTACCTTCCATTGACCCAATAGAACACCAAGTTATCACTGTTCGCTCCTAACAAGTCTATAGCTAGAGATTTGACTCGTGGTGTCAGTTACCAACACTGCCAGCCTGTGGAAGCCCGGAGGATCCAGGAGAAGGCGGTGTTCCTGGTCAGACACCAGAGATAAGGGTACGAGAGTTAGATGCCATCACCCTTATGAGTGTGAGGGTCTCGGTGGCTGTCTGGGGAATGCGGCGAACTGCAGTGTCAGGCAGAGACCTGGTGCTGATCAACTGCAGTGCTCTCTTCATGTCTCCACCACCAGGAGTACACACTGGCCCCACGCCTCACGGCGGTCGTTGATCCTCCGGAAACATTAACTACGCGAGCAGCGGTGTGAAGGTCAGAAACTTGCTGCAGAAAAATTTCCAAGTACTTTCTTTGCATTCTCTTTTATCACTCTATTACACAGTGAGACTTAAAGACGACGGGAGTTCTTTGATTTCAGTGGGTTCTGAAATTTCGGTACTCAAGTGCCGAATATGAACTCATCAACTGAGTCTCTTGACTCATAAGCGCGAGGCGTCAACTATCACGACCACCGAGTAGCAGATACCTACTTTTGTAAAAAAAAAAGATTGGCTTTTTTACGTTTTTGATGAACGAACTTATAATGCCTGCTGAAGGGAACTTTGTCTTCAAAAGCGGATGGAGAAAAATGATCTCCCGAGGGACGTTGTTGCGAAACTTCTCGGCACGGACATGAGTGACTGCTTATCTCCTCCGAGGGGCGAGGCCATCTGTCGTGGGAGAGGATGGGACTTTCCATGGGGGGATGCGAGGGGGCTCATTACAGCCCCTCATGAGTCTTACAAACAACTGTCGACCACGGGGAGGGGAACTCGCGTGATTGCCTCGCCGGGGCTGACTCCGGGGAGCGTAACCGGATATGCGGTGTCCTCGGGGACTGACCTGCCCCCCCCCCCCGCTAATTGAGGAGGCTTGCCGAATGATGCCCGGGGGAGTGTAGGGTTTGGATCGGGCCGCGATCCGCTTGCCTTCAGCTGTCATACGGTCCAGGGTCTGCTGTCTGGCGCGCGCGGCCCGCCGGCTACCACTCACTAGTGATAACACACAGTCCTGCACTTGTCTTGTGTCGGAGCGTAGGGGTTCCGGGTTCGCGTACCGGATAAGGCATGGGTATACATTTGTACACGAATAATCAAGTCAATGAATCTGGTCACACGGCAGTAAACTCTCAAAATTAAAAAAAAAAAGGTATGTTATACCAGACAAATCAAAGAAAAATGATCCATTAGACAATTACATACAAAAAATACAACTCACCAGGGCTGTATAAGATCTAACCGCGGTACCAAGGAAATGTATGCGTTATCATGATGAAAAAAAAACACTTGTAATACGAAACTCGGACACGGAAATTTAACGTAAAATTCTTTGAACTAATGCCGAGCGTGATAAATGTACACGCAAATGGAGTTTTCAAATAAATTTCTTGACGGGAATCACACGGAATTTATGCATTGACTATTGAATAACTTGATTAGCTGACTATTGAATAACTTGATTAGCAAACTGAAATTATATAAATATAATGCAACAGTTCCGATAAAACCGAAAAACACTTAAAAAATTACTAAACACTTGCTTCGTACCTGATTTTCGACAAGGAATTATATTAGTTTCCTGCCCATGTTGTTAAAATTAAAAAATAGATAATACTATAGATAGGGACCGGAAAAATTCGCGGGTTCAATGACCTGCAGGATGAACTCCATAGTTCTACGTACACTTGGTCAAATGTCAACCACTCATTGGCTGCTGTGTTTTGAGACGTCCCAACGTAGCAACCTGTGATTCGATACAGCTTCGGCCGGGTGTTTCTAATTGGCCCAGAGTCATCCAGGTGAGTTGTGAGCCAATAGCAGAGGCAGCACTGAGGTATAACTATTTGTATTTTAGCATATCGCGAAATGATTTCGCAAATTTTTCCGGTCTCTAACTATAGATTATATTTGCGAACTTTTGTTCGTGTCATCCACCACAGATGACAGCACCGTGGTTACACATTTCATTCCAAGCGACTTCAGTTTCATTCTCGAAATGACTTCCACCAAATGCTGGATACCGCGAGCTGAGATCTTACACATCAAAATTGGTCGGATAACTAGCCTCCCACCAGAAGCATCCGTGCTCGAATCCCAGTGGCACCAACGACTTTCTGCAAGTGGACAATTCGGAGAGCCGTTACCTTGAGATACGAAACAATCGGATCGGGTAGAGTTTATGATTGTTAATAGAAATATGTTTATATATACCAATGCTTTTCAATTCTGGACGGTCTTTTTTGATAGGCATCAAATAATAACTTTAGTGATGAGCTAAATCATTTTAAAAGTCATTGCGTGTTCATTCTATTGCACGAAAACAGATTGTGAATGGTTATAAAACAATTCTTTTGGGATTTCGAACATGCTTTATGTATGCATCGCTGGTCCCAAATTTAGTGCAGTATGTTTGTTTGCTGAGTACCGAGGCTTTAAACCAGCGGGGAAATATACATATTTGCTATTTTTGGCTCGAGTCGGTGAAGTGGAGTCAGTGGACGGACCACAGCGACAACGCACAGCTGTATATACAACTGCCTAGGTGACGGGACCTCGGCATCGGGTTTTTGATTCGAACCGCTTGAACACGGACTCTGTGCTCCTGTGTTTGAGTAACTCTGAGGGCGAGAGGCGAATCAGCGCCTACCGCCACACTAGCGAGCGCGTTAAAGCGCGTACACACTTTCCCTGCACAGAAAAAAAATATTAATGTACTTTTATAAAAGATTCCTTTGGAAAC
This sequence comes from Bacillus rossius redtenbacheri, assembly GCF_032445375.1. Lineage (NCBI taxonomy): Eukaryota > Metazoa > Arthropoda > Insecta > Phasmatodea > Bacillidae > Bacillus > Bacillus rossius. The sequence goes on along the minus strand of NC_086339.1, from coordinate 43,996,114 downwards.
CAGCTGCTAAGAAATAGTTTGAAATGCTTCAAGAGAGATATTGAAGTTCTGTACAATACATGACGATGGTTATTTTGCATATTTTAAATACGTTTCTTGAGATAATACTCAGTATTTCTTACATCCAACCTTGTTATTCTTACCACACTTTGTTAACTTGTTCGGAGTAATGGAAGCAATAGCCTCTTAAATACTGTGTCTCAACTATAGCAAATCACAAGGTAGCTGTGGAATGTAGACACGATGATCTTTTAAAAAGCCCCAAAGGAAGGTGAACGTGAAGGCCAGCGAAAAAGAACTCTGTCGTCTCGAATTGCCTACAACATCAGCGGATGTTTTTGCTACACAGGGGATCAAAAATTAAACCTTAAAAGAAACGAACGTTGAACTGAAATTACAAATTCACTCTTACAAAATTGTATAACACAAAAACCCTTTACGCTTATGAGTTGCTATCATCGTAGGTGGCTCTGCAAGCTAGAAAACCACAAAGCAGTACACGCGCGTGCGGTTATCCAAAACTGTTTGAGTTTCTCTTTAATCGTGATCTTGAACCAACACTTTACAACGCTTACAGTTGATACTATTAAAATTTATAACTGGGACATTCTTTTATGGACATACTGTACAATTATGACTAGTTAGACATGGAGGTGTTGGCCATGCCTCACTGCGTGAGGCCGCTTTTTGCCCATCTGATGATCCACACTATGCTTGCAGGACACCCAATATATTGGTAGAAGTTTATCATTAAACAGTTAAAACATTTTCAAAAGACTTTATTTTATGGCCGTTTCCGCAATGTTTGAAATAAGGCGATAGCGAGGTAGAAAGTGGCTTTGAGTACGCCATAGCATGTCACCTCCTAACAAATTCTAAGACCCCGTTCGAAGACGGTGGTTTGGTTGATTCAAATAAGTTTCCTGGTTGACTATCAACTAGTTGACTGCAGTGTGAAGATTTTTTTGGGGCTCGTTTCACACCAGGGAAATTGTGGAATCAACTTCTCTTCCCAACGGGAGGTTAGTCCGATGCTAGAACCCGAGGACGCAGGAGCCATTCCTGTGCTTTCTCTATTGCAAGAAGAGAAGCAAATGAGGACACCCAGTCGAAAGAAAAGGTGTGTTAATATATTGTTACAAAATTTGGAAACAGGCAGGAACTTCCTCACTACTATATCCTCAACTACTTAACCACGAGGATAAATTCTTCAATTATTTGCGCATTTCACCATCAACCTTCGAAGAGATTCATGCCCTGATCCAACACAGGAGTCATAAAGAAGACACGATTTTGAGATAGGCTATTAAAATTCAAGAAAGACTAGCCATTATACTGAGGTAAGAGAAGTATTTTTAAGATTTATATCTTTTAAATTTGAAAACAGTTACACAAAAAATTATACCTTTTCTTAAACCAAATTAAAATACAATATCAGTTTTCGATTAATAAGGGTCAAATGGAATACAAAAATAACAAAAATTAATTGCATATCACCCAAATTTTTATTTACAAAAAGTTCATAATGCAATTTAAAATATGATTATTAATATATCAATATTAATTAGTACATGAAAGTAAAAAATCAGAAATGAGAGAATTCGTGCGAAAATTCTTAATCTAAGGACAGTCTTTGGGAGTTATGTGGGAGTTATGTATACACTCATATTGTAATATTTTGTTATGACTTGGAGCAATTCAGATTGCTTGGCTAGTTTTTTCATACCTTGAATGGGGTGGACGTATTTTAGCATAGATATTAAATATTAGATATTAGTTGTAATCTTCATCCACCTCTTCTCTTTAATCCTTCCTCTTTACTGCAGATACCCTTTCCTCTAAACTTCTTTTCAACAGTTGGCAAACGTCTGAAACAGAATTTTCACTATCATGCTTCCACTTTGAAGATGCTGTGAAAGATTTAACAGCTGGGTGGTAATCTGAGTCCCCAATTCTTGTGAAACAGATGAAACTTCTACCTCCCCCTTCTTCTTCTTATACTTCTCCATCCTCCGTATCACCGAATTTAGAATGCGTTGTCTTGGTGGTGAAACAGGAGCGAGGAGGGATAAACAGTCAAAGTAAACATATTGTGTTTTCATTTTTTTCTTGGTTGAGCCGGATTTTGGAATTTGTGAATCGCGCTTCTCTTGCGACACTGCCTTAGGTTCTTCCACTTTTTTTTAAGCTCTTTAACTAAAACATAAATTAAAAATTAGTAGGAACGTAGTATATGTGGACTTTAAACATGCACATTTTGTAATAGGTTTTCAAAATTGTTGCAATTTATGAAATAAACCATAAAATAGTTATGCATTCTATTTATTTGATTTAAATATTCCGATATTTAGCTTCAAGGGGCACACTAATAGATCTACAATACAGTTAGAAATGCGGTATACCTACACAGTGGAATTGTGGAAGAAGTGTAGGAAGTAGTTTGGGAACTAAGGAACACATAGTTCTTAGCATTTCCATCAGATGATAATTGGTAGAATATCGCATGTTATTTCGAGAGAACAGCGTACTTCCCTCATTGTCTTGACGCGATTGACGGATAGCACATTGGGACAATAAAACCAAATGATAGTGGACTCAATATTACAAACATTATTTTTAATTGCCTTATCAGTTATTCATGATTCTAATTACTTATGTAGAGCTGTTAAATTGAAGCTAATGGAAAGAAGTCAGAATCAGGAATTTTCGAGAACACCACAATACAGAAACGAATGTCATCCGACTCTTTAAACATTCCACCTGCATGTCCTACAGTATAATTATGGTGTCACGTGAATTATGGGTTTGTTAGTGACGAAGCATTTGGATTGTCACATAACTTAATGAGGCAGGCCTTTCGCAGGAAATAGATTGTCTATCAAGCCAAGATTTATCTAGATATTGTCAAGAGCTAGAAGGTTTTCGGAAGGTTCTTTTGGTATTTTGTCCAACAAGTGGTAAATATTTCACCTCCCAGTGAATGTAAAAGAGCACTTTGCATAAAACATAATTAAAGCATGTGTTCTACTTCACAACTTTGTAAGACTAAGGAATGGGATGATTTTTGAAGACACTCTTGTTATACCAACTACGTACAGGCTGTACCAATGGTGGAGGGAATGGGGTTCAATAAGAAATCCCTTAGCTGATTACTTTGTTGGACCAGGGCAGTTTAAATGGCAGTATAGTTTGATTTTAAATAGGAATAGATAAGTTTGTTTTAAACTGTAATGTTTTGTCTATTAGAGAACTTAAATTGTATTTTTTTTGTTTATTTCAGAAACCTTCTTCGCAAATAAAATACCTCCATCATTTGTGAATCTAATTAAATTACTTAGTTGAATAATTACTTAAATATTTCTAATAATTTGAATGAAATGTTCCTAACTGTTATTGCACCTTGTTTGCCAGGCTCCATGCTATAAAAATTGGCAAAGCATTTTTGTGCCACTTCGATCCCAGCTTCATTCCTTTTGATTTTATCGTTTTGTTTCCTCAACCCTCATATGCCATATGGCGGGACTGCTACGAATTTCTTCTATAAACTCCTCCACACTGAAACCGGCAGATGTAACACCCTCCGTTACGACTTTGTTGGACTCAACTGGGCGGATGGTGTGAAGGGCGAATGCCGAGTAATGTCCTGTGTTGAGTCTACTGTTGGGATGAGAACATGAATGACACAGGCGCCTATTGGCCCCCCGCCAGAGCAGACGGGTTTACTGCTTCTGAAGGGGTGCGGGTGGTTCCCAATCATTTGCTACAGCGCCACACCCCTCGACACGTGTCCCTCCAACTGGGGGAATCAACTAGTCGCCTCGTCTGAGAGGAGTCCTACTCATTAGACAAATCCAAGGTCCAGACTGAGGTTCGGCTCGAATACTCACCTCTCTTTCCAAACCGACTCGTTCAAGAATCGCATCAGGTAACACTGTAAAGAAAGGAGTAATTTTACACCGATGTAAGTTGCAGCTGTATCTCCACCGATGTGGGTGTATTTTTACCCAACATGTAAGAGTGTATTTTAACCCACACTGATCTGTGTAAATAGAGAGATTTGTCGTAAAATAACACAAACCAAGTAGATGCAAATTATCATATCTCTTGCAGGTAATGTAATAATTTAACATAAAAATTACATGTACACATTATGCATAATTTTGCACAGTTTAAAAGAGTAATTTTTCTAATTTAATGTATATACATGTACATACGTTATTAGTAGATTATAAATGGGGCCCCTGCACCAGGCTTAGGCTTGTGGTGCCGGTGCCCGGGTGCACCATCTTGGATTGTGACATCACAGAGGCCATATTGAGTGACCTTGACCTTTGACCTTGATCTTTGACTTTGGCCCTTAGTAGTTGGAAATGGGGGGTTCAAGGCCAGGCGGAGGATCGAGGATCCGGCGGCCATCTTGGATGACGTCATCTAATCCGTATGCTAATCCATGCTAATCCGTATGCTAATCTATGCAAATCCATGCCAATCCATGCCAATCTATGCCAATTCGTATGCCAATCTATGCTAATCCATATGCCAATCTATGCTAATCCATATGCCAATCTATGCTAATCTGTATGCCAATCTATGCTAATCCATATGTTAATCCATGCTAATCCATCCGCCATTTTGTATTTCTAGAAATTTCCACCAACTTCGAATCGTGACGTCACCGTTGCACTTTTCGTCATGGCCGCCATCTTGGATTCGAATTTTTTTTTTCGAACTTTGAAATTCGATGTAATCATCAGCCGCCATCTTGTTTCGTCTGCTGGTGGCCGCCATCTTGTTTTCGTCTGCTGGTGGCAGCCATCTTGTGACATCATATAGTTCTGTTGGTCGCCACCAGATAGCAGCAGGGATTATTTTATTTTAACTAAAATATTTTCAGTGCCGAGGTTGGGATTCGATCCATGGGACGTGAAAACGTCCAGGATGTCGTGGTTACGAGGCGGACACCTTGACCACTAGACCACGAGACCAATTGGAATATGGTGGAATAAATAATCTATATATGCTACGTACTGACGGCAAGTTTATGATAAATGGGGGAGGGTGTTTTTGCCTTCCTTAATGCATACCTAAGGCGCCACATTTGAAATTAAAATTATTATACAGCCGCCATCTTTAATTCCAGCACAGACTACCAGATGGCGCCAAATTCAAAAATTAGTTGCCAGAGATGCCGCCATCTTGGTTCTCAAGTTGGCTGGTAGATGTCGCTAGTATCGCGCGCCAAATTCAAAATTAGTGGCCAGAGGCACCGCCATCTTGGTTCTCAAGTTGGCTGGTAGATGTCGCTAGTATCGCGCGCCAAATTCAAAAAATTAGTTGCCAGAGGCGCCGCCATCTTGGTTCTCAAGTTGGTTGGTAGATGGTGCCACCGTCGCCATATTTTAGTTAATATAATCGATACCAGATGACGCCACCGTCGCCATCTTTAGTTCCTAGTGTTGCTACCAGAGTGTGCCACCGTCGCCATCTTTAATTCTTAAAGTTACCGCCGGAGCGCGCCACCGTTGCCATCTTTAATTCTTAAAGTTACCGCCGGAGCGCGCCACCATCGCAATCTTTAATTCTTAAAGTTACTGCCGGATGGCGCCAAGTGTTATGTAGTCAGTCTAGACAAGTCGGGATAAGTTTGGAACCTGTAGCCATATTATTATTAATTAATAATGTATGTTTATTAAATATGATAGAGTATTTATAAAATATTGGTGTTGTGTAGAGTCTCTCTCTCTTCTTCTTGTAGTGGCGGAAGACATCTCGAAGGTAGTGTTAGAATTTATGTATTAAAGCAATCACTCTAGCTGAGGAGGTTAATAACTTATAGTTACAACTTTTTAAAAATACCCTGAATTTAAAACAATTTTTAATAAGAGGGACCATTAAATGGTTTTTTTGAAATTAAAACAAACAACTTAAATGTTAAACACATATTTATTTAAATATTATTACAAACAGCAAGGGATAAGAAAAATCACTGATTTAAAATAATAAGTAATAAAAGTACATAATATTCACACACTGCACATCATAGTGACAAAGTAACATAACCTATTTACATAAACCAGAGACCCAATACATAAATTTTATCATAACTACAAGTTACATAGAGTAAAAACATACTCTGAAATACATAATGAAGAGAAAATTGATATAAATAACATTATACTTTGCTCACTAGTTCCAGAAGTAATGAGCGTACAGCTACACGAGCAATCTCAACAGTTCTTTCATCACTAGTGTTTTCTGTGGAACATACTTGAGTGGTGTCTTCACTGATCGGACCTAGATGACTGAGATCTCGGGTTCGACTCTTGCGAGATGTAGGAAGGTGAAGCTGACGCCTGCGTTTAGGCTGGACTGCTACTGATGTAGTAGGTGCTGGCGATGTAGCACCCATCTGGGTACAGGCAGTTGATGTCTGGACTGACGAAGTCTGACCACATGCAGATGCTGGCGGTGACTGAATAGTTGGTAGGTTCAATGCATGTGCGAAAACCTCTTCAGGTGTTGCAGGGAGAACTGTATTGTCTCTCATCATATTCACACAACAATGTCCATAGCCCAGGCAGTTGATAACTTCTAGAGGTGTATCTTGAGGTCCTGGGTTTAAAACCTGTTTCATGTGAAACACACGTCACAACTCTCCGAAAAATCTTTTAAAACCCCGTCGATAGACTCACTATAATCAACAGTACCTAGACCGGGCGTTACACTGGAGTATATCATGTTCGGTTGAAAGTTAGACATCTTGGTTAACTACTTCTGCTGTAGGTCCTTACACCACCACAGTTTCAGCTCGACTGCCATCGCACGAGTCGAGGGTCGTATTTAAAAATATATGTATCACTTGGATAAATATGTCTGTTATGCAATTCCATAGAGTAGAGCATTTATTAGAACAGTCCATTGTTAAAATTATTTTCAGTTGTATACTATACTCTATGATATGTTAATTGCTGATTCACTTACGTTTATAAAGTTAGACGTTAGATTTGCTCCTAGCATGAGATGCGATGTCCGTGCTGGTCTCCCCACAATTGATGGAGGTGACGGTCTCTCTGTGATTGATTTAGGAGGTGATTGACGAGATGCAATTGGCAGTGGTTCGACAGCATCGTTACTAACGATGATTGGTGGTAACATTGGTTCACGAGCAGGTTGAATTGTAGGTACATCTCTAAAAACTTGATGTGCGGACTCTATTGGCGAACGATCACGCTCAGGGGATCGTCCCCACGGCTCTTCACGTGACCAGCGTCGCCCATGTTGTCTGCAGTACTCGATTTCAAACCAATTGTGTAGAAATGTTTCCTCATCCTCTGCTTCACTTGGTATGTCCTCTAAGGGTATGGTCCTAATACATTCACACGTATTCCACCACAAGCTGTTGAAATCATTGTCATGGCGTGAAGACATAATAACAACCGCACGAACCTTCAAATTGCTTCTTAGCTTACAAATTTAACTGAAGGGTGTGAAGCGGTAGAGTCTACACAGTAGAAAGCTGCAGGATGTGTACCAATGATGGTTAACGTAGGTGGTGTTGTGAATATACCCGTCACACTGTTCCTTCCAACTAATAACTGCCTCCGGATCGGTGTTGCGCCGCAACTCGCACCTTACTGAGGAATAGTCTGGTTCCGAGCTTATAGTTTCAGTCGCTGATGTAGCCTTAAGCACTTCTAATGTTGTAGGGAATGTGCTGTCAGGTCTTAGATAATGGACGACACAATCTACCTTGTTGCAGGATGTCTCGATGATGTCCGGAGCCTCCTCGTCACAATCACTGGTCCAGTGATGACCGAAGTTGCAGAACTATAGTTGGAAGTAGCCATCCTCGGTGACGTAGTGCACACGACGGAATCCAGACGTTACCTCTGCATACTCAGCGGACGGATCGAACGGCATTTGCTTGAATTTGTAGCAGCAGCACTATACCCACTCGACTATGAGTTGACTGCTGTGTCTAGGGTGTTGATGTCAATTTATACCGTTAGGACCCCCCCTACAGTCCAGTCACACGTACCGTTGCTTCCGTTGTTGTCCCCACCGCCTTGCTGACGGCCTCCAACATTCCAACGCGGTGATCAACCATCCAAGCCCTAAGCATGCTCGCATTGTGTCTTGAGATCGGACCTGGACATCTATTATTATTACACGTGTACAATTTATTTAATTCTTTCAATGATGGACAGTCATATTCTGCTTGCACATCCATTATTAGCACATGATGCTTACAATGGCTAGCCAGCCACCGTTTCTGCTCTATTCCTACAACCAATACAGGTCCGGTCAGATGACTTGCCAATATGTTGGGTATTGAAGCATAAGGAAAGAGTCCGTGTTCCCAATGTAAACCATGAAAATTTCTAGTGAGCCAAGCATTTGTTTTTTGATGCTTCCTGGTGAGATATCGCCATTCAAATGGAGGTTGAAAGTTACGTGTTATTACATTTCCTTCTTCATCTGCAATGCTAAGTTCCTTGATAATAAACCCATACTGACTAGAGAAGCCTTGGAGGTTTACACATTTCGTCATGGCGGTCGAGACGAGACTAAGCCAATATCCTTTCTAGGTCAGTATTTTAACAGTTTTGTCTCTTGGGTTATACGATACAAGTCTATCATGTAGTATAATCGCAAAGGCTTGAGTTAAAGCAGGGATGTTCCTTGAAGTTGTAACTTCAATTTTGCAATCTATTACATTTGAAGCAATCCTTTCATCCTGGCGAGATACATCAAACATAAACAGAGTTGCTCTGTCTTTGAAACTTTGAGGAGTCAAAAGCGGTGCACATTGCCGTCCATAGAAACTCAACTGGAAGTTTGCATACATGTTATATGCAAGTAAGTAATATCCATTAGTGAAATTGTTTTCTAAATCAATGTAGGGGTAGCTTTCTGAGTTGAGGTATACTTTGATATTCTTTACGTCGCAGTGATCAAATCTCGATTTATCAGCATTAATGGTGTTATGTCTAGCGGTTTGAAATGCTACAATTATATACCGTGGCTTCTCTGTGGAAAAACTCGATTTCACATTCCAAGAAATTGTTTGAGCATGTGGTAAACTAGGATATGATTCTATGCTCCACGATCTAAAAGCTAGGTCGATATTTTTTCCCTTCTCCACCAGTCGAAGAAGCCGTGTTCTTTGGGATGGTGAAACAGTGATCTGTGGAACAAGCCATTCGAAGCTATTTAGAGTTAGTGACACTTGTTGTGGTTGGACACTTACATCTACAATGGCATTAGTAAATGTATTTGCCAATACTATCACTAGCTCTTGCTTTGCATTTATGATAATATGCTTATAGTCTTCTGCGAATCCGAGCAGATGGTTTAGTGGCATACAAATCTCAAACTGTCCAGCTGCAGTAACAGGAAGGCTGTAGTTCTCTTCGAGACTCCACCCTGACATTTCACTAAGTCCATTTTCATCACTTGTGCGTGACAAGTAGTTTTTCACGGTAGATACAGTCCCCACATCTCGACACTCATCAATCTGAACACCATTCAGCTCATATGCTATCCGACTCATCAAATGCATTATTCCATTGTTTATAATTTTTGCATTATCCGGTGCTGTACCATCTGCCTTGGTGAAAGTGCCACGTATGCGTAGAATGCTCTTGGAGATTAGAGTGTAGATATCAGCATTTTGTATTGAAATTCTTACCTCAGAGCTTGCTTCATAGGGACCATGTAGGAATGGCCTATAAGAATGGTATTCACTTTTGGTAATGTCATCATCGTATTGTATCGGCTGTTCAATTTCTAAAATACTATCGGCCATTTTGATTAACTTTATACCCCAAATTCTTAAGTAAGCGTACGTTTACACGTGTTAGTCGCTTGAGGTCTCGTGATCCACTGACTCTAGGTTTCGTAACTCCCCTACCTTTATACAGATTAAAGTATTTCACGCCCATATTTCCTCAGATGTAGACGTAAAGTGATTTGTTCGTTTCGAAAGTTAATTAGGTAACCGTCCTGGTCAACAACCCGCACAATCAGTTCCTGTATTCTCTTGACGGTGACTGGAGTATAAATGAGACTTTTTGGTAGTTCCGTTATTTTATATCCGGGTGGTACAAGTGGAGCAAACTCATGTAGCGTGCTGTTTACCTTTCCGTTGAGAAAACTGTTGCCGACGATATTGGTTGTAATACGTATGACGTTCACTGGAAGGATATTCACAGCCAGTGTTGATTCATGTACTATTCCTTCCTTGTAGATTCCAGCTTCAAAGCCAAGCATGATTCGTAGAGTATCATTTGCACGAAAATCTATTGCTGCATCACTATACATTGCACACTGTAGTGTATTGGGGTTGCCTCTTAGTGTGAAGATGATGTTAGCTGGTAGCTTTTGTTTCACATACATCTCAATGTCCGCAATTTCATAACTGCCTGTTGGTAGAATCAGCTCGTGGGACTGCTCTTCACCCTTTAAGATATAACGAAAATTATGGTTTGTTTCATGTACATTAGGAATGCTATTATAGCTGTGAAAGTCGACAAGAGCCATTTCCCACTCTCCACCACTAAGTTCCAATGGAGGAAAGTGTGTGGAACATAGTTCCGAACTGTTTCCCGTTAGTATTAACGTGATCGACATTTCAGGTTATACGATTACGTCTCTCTATGCGGTGCCACTTTCCCTCGTTTTTGAACTGTGAGCCTAAACTCTCACTTGTGTTTCTTATATACAGAGAGCAGAAACTTTATGCATAAATGACCACAGTTCCATGAGGTTATTCTCTGCTGCCTAGTATAGTTGTAGGTTATATTTGATGGATTCAAATATTGTCTTAGTTCCAGGGGTGGAGGTAAATCTCCAAAACTATCGTAATATGTAACATTCAGACCCTTCTTGCTAAAAGAAACCCAATGACTTCCAGGGCCTTCAGAGGAATCTAAATTAATAATAGCACATTCGTTATGCCATGGTTTTCTTGGTAGGTTGTTCCTCATAAACACATCTCTAAAGTTGGGAATTTTTAATTTTTTTATTGCTATCTTTAAGTCTACATTGGTAAGAGGTCGTTTCGGTAAGGTATTTATTATTGTTTCTTGTTTCCCTTCTTCTTGCTTCTCGGTTTCTGCCTTCCTCCTCCTCCCATCACTGGGTAAGGTTGCAAGAAGAGGCCGGACCCGTTTTTTGAAATGTGTGCTAGTGCCTGCATTTTAGCATTATGCTGAGCATTTTGACTTAGCAATTTCACCTGGTTCTTAGCAGTGTTAACAGATTTGGCTATGCCTGCAGCTCCACCAATCAAACTACCTAGCGCAGCCAATGCTGGGAAAATAAAGGGCAACAGTCCACCCTTCTTTATGGGTGCTTTCCTATTCTGTTTTTTCTTCATAGGTTTGTGTCTTATGCCCGATCCAAGTTTACGTTTAACACGCATGATTTTATTTACACCCCAAGCCGCAACTTTCTCCCCGAATTTCGTCCCTGAATTCTTTGCAATTTGCGCAGCTGTGTCTGCTAATATACCATCTGCTATGTGTCTGTCACTTAGATTATTGCTTTGCGAATAGCTAATATCATGCTGCTTGCATGCTTTGTCTAGAGAATTTATGCCTGAGTCACCACGTGCTAGTCGTTTCAATAATTTCGTCCCTGGACCACAGTATTGATATCCTGGCAGGTGTAGTTCAATTGGTAGCTTGTTAATAACAGAATTTATTAACCCTCCACCTTTCTGTACCTTCCTTCTTGCTCGAGTCATAACAACGAACTGATAGTATTCTTTATAAGTATGCCTGTTTTATAGGTTTACACTCAGTGTCATGGAGCTCGTAGCACAGAGCGAGTCGTTACCAGTATGCATCACTAATGATGATGAAGTCGATGCTTGTGATTCGCGACATGGGTCTTTATTACCCTCAACTGTTCGATGCATAATCGCAGGCCCATCCAACTGCGGAAAAACGTGTGTACTACTGAGTTTACTAGAGGAACCAAACGGTCTTCGGTTCGAAAACGTGTACCTATACTCGAAATCACTACAACAGCCAAAGTACTTGCGCTTAGCCAATGTTCTACGCTCGGTGGAAGGAGTGGCGTATTTTCCATTTAGCGATAATACCAATGTGGTGCCCCCTGACGAAGCGAAGCCTAATTCGGTGATTATTTTCGACGATGTTGCGTGCGAGAAGCAAGGCATAATTAAAGAGTACTTTTCCATGGGCAGACATGCCAAGGTAGACTGCATATACCTGTGTCAGACATATAGCTGTATACCCAAACATTTGCTCCGCGATAACGCGAATTTTATAGTACTTTTCCGCATGGACGAACTTAATTTACGTCACGCTTATGATGATCATGTAAACACAGACATGACATTTAATATTTTTAAAGATATGTGCTCATTATGCTGGAAACATGAGCATGGGTTTCTGGTGATTGTAAAGGACAGTCCCCTACTTAAAGGACGATATCGTTGCGGTTTCGACCACTTCATAGTTGTGCATCATTGAAGAATGAACAATAGCGTCTCCAAGTTTGGTGGTGGGAGTCTTAAACGTCAGTATGAGTCGTGTTTGATTCCTACATATGATGGACAATGCAGTGCGGATGGTAAACGTTTGAAACGCGTGGCTACACCTAAAGATCCTGATGATGCTGTTAATAAAAACTATGTCGACGGTATTTCCGGATTGATTACTCATGCCTTAAGAACCATTTCGGATGAGTTGAAGCAATGGTTTACTGGACTCAATAGCTCACTCACTAACATGAGAAGTGTACAATTAGAGCTTACCAACTACTTGCATACTATGGAAACGAATAAGCAGCACTCTGTGGATCAACTGAATAAAAATCTTTCTGAAATGCTAATAAAATTAAGTGACATGTTTACTTCGGTGTTGGAAAATAAGCTCTTTTCATTTGAAGGAAAGTTGCGTGAATCGATTTTGACTAGTGTTAAAGATGTGCTAACATCAAACTTAACAGATGCTTTCCAGACAATAAGTGTAAGTAACATAGATAACACTCAGCGGTTTACACAAATGGCTCGCACTGTCGATAGCATGAAGAATGATATACATAAATTACTTTCTCTCATCAATACAGGTTCGAAGCCTGCTGCTCCTAAACCAATAGCTCTACCGAAGCCTGCGACTCCTAAACCAATAGCTCCCCGTACTAAGCCTAAGACTTCGTAGGATGTAAAGCTGGGTACACAAGTGCGATTGCTCTCACTTTTATCGGTTCGGGTTTAGAGCTATATAAGACTTCAGTTATCTCGTTTGTCTTCAGTTATGTCGCTCGAGGCAGATAAGCTAGACCACGTCATTAAGAATGTACGTGCTAAATATTTATTAGCAAAACGGGCTCGCCTAGAGCGTAATGAAATCAATGAAGCTATTTTTCAACCAATTACTTCCCGACTTGAAAAGGTAGCACCTGCGCCCATTGTGAAACAAGAACCCTTACAATCAATTTTTAAAAACCCTCAACCTAAGGCTACATCTAGTAGCAGCGATGATGATTTACCACTGAATCTATGGTATAGGAAACATCAGAATTCTGAACCTACTACATCAGATGAATCCAATACCGATGAAGCACAAACATATCTAAGTAATTTTAACCCTAGAGTAAATGATGTCATATATGGAGTATATCGTCGCAAAAACAGATGGTTTATAGGAAATTCAGAAATATTCTTTCTCCCCAAAAGTGAGGTACGTGTGAATGATGAAGTTGTTCGGGCTGCACCTGGCTTATACGAACTACTATTCACACGAGATCCATCTGTATACTCTGACATGGCCTTAAAACAGTATAGACATTTACTTGAAATCACGAATGGATATTTTAAAAATAATAATGCTTTGACTGGACAGTATAAGACATTGGAACATCCAAAATTCGGCATTATATACCACATGTTTGGAGGTATCGGGTCGCAGCGGAAAGGTAGTGGACTAGTGCAAAAAACATTTGATTTGAAGCGCAAAAGAGACTATATTTACTGGGATGATCCAAATGAATTAGTTTCTCGACTTCGCTTGTTACTGGCTTCACAATCAGCCGGACATAGTGGTCACAATAACGAAATACTCTCTATTCTGGAAGAACTGCGTGAAGCAGGTTACATATCATGAGTAAAGCTGGGATTGCCCGAGAGCTTCATGCTCCTGCAAGACGGAACTACAAACGTCGTAAGGTTATAGTGTATGGTCTTAATGATTTATTTCAGGCAGACCTTGATGAGATGATTCCATATTCACGAATAAACAAGGGCTTCAAGTACATGCTAACAGTCATCGATGTGTATAGCAAGTTTGCCTGGGCCAGACCTGTACAATCGAAGAATGCAGCCGATGTAACCAAGGCTATGGCAGACATTCTGCGTGATGGGCGCATACCGTCACACCTACAGACAGATCTTGGCAATGAATTTTACAATGCAGCCTTCAAGGCTTTGATGAAAAAGCATGGTATCAATCACTACTCCACATTTAGTAATGTTAAAGCTTCTGTAGTAGAAAGGTTTAACAGAACATTGCGCACCAAGATGTGGCGTCAGTTCACAGTTAATGGTAATTACAAATGGTTGGATCTTTTGTCGAAACTTATAAGTGAATATAATTCCACAGTGCATTCTACCACGAAAATGAAGCCTAAAGATGTAAAGGATGATCGTCTGCTTGGGACTGTATTCACCAACACGAAGAAGAAAGATACACGCAAGCATAAAGCTAATGTTGGTGACATTGTGAGAATCTCCAAGCAGAAAGGTGTCTTTGAGAAAGGTTTCACGGCGAATTGGAGTTCTGAACTTTTCCGTGTGACACACGTTCGTGAATCGGAACCCAGGACCTACTACCTCGAAGACTTGGACCACAAGCCTATTCGTGGTGGCTTCTATGCTGAATAGATCCAGCCTACGATGTATCCGGACACATATTTGGTGGAGAAAGTTCTCAAACGAAGAAATGGCCGGTCTTTTGTGAAATGGTGGGGTTTCCCGTCTTAATTTAATTCGTGGGTAGCAGATACAGAAATCGAGAAGCGCTAAAGGTGAATAACACCTCACTTACATTTTTTTTTTCAAGTACTTCTGAATGATTAATGTTTATACATACATTACAACATTTAAAGTACGATTATCGCACAGGAAATATCTCATGTCATTTATGTAGTTGGGTAGTCTAAATATATTTGGTTATTCAATTGTTCTAGCTCCTGTAGCATACGCCTGTTTTGTCTGCTGCGGGAGTGACGTCTGTGCTTGGGAAGAGGCTTTCACAGCAGCGCGTGTTCGGGCAGGAGGAAACACACAGAGCCACTCAGGGTGTTTGTGCCGTCAACCATAGGCTACGTCATGTTTTTGGAATGTGTTGTGCAGGATATTTCGAGCGAGTTCTGGAGTCACCGTAACTGCCACCCAGTGGTGTGGGGGGCTCTGATGACATCTCCATGCTAACGTGGTAGTCTGCTTCTAACCACGCTCCTATCATCATGGCTTCCACCAGTGTTTACGCGGAGAGTGTTTGCGATTGTAATTTAAACAGTGTTACGATGGACGATGTTCGGGAATTTGTAATGGAGGTAGTACGTCGCTACATAGGTATGGACTTTAATGATATACATTACCACCTTACATCCTCCACCCTCAACATTCTCGCCGAGTTCCCTGAGGAAGAGGAATTTATTACCTATTTATATCAGGCTATTATGACCTGCATCGAGGCCGCAAAGGAAGCGCCAGAGGCGAACGAAGATGTGGATGAAGGAACGGATAGTGGCTTGGGGGATAGTGATGAAGACGAATTATAAATTTGTGTGTACTACGACACCAAAGGTTGTTACAACCAGTCTGACATTCAGCCCTGGGCTATGGACATTGTTGTGTGAATATGATGAGAGACGATACAGTTCTCCCTGCAACACCTGAAGAGGTTTTCGCACATGCATTCAACCTACCAACTATTCAGTCACCGCCAGCATCTGCATGTGGTCAGACTTCGTCAGTCCAGACATCAACTGCCTGTACCCAGATGGGTGCTACATCGCCAGCACCTACTACATCAGTAGCAGTCCAGCCTAAACGCAGGCGTCAGCTTCGCCTTCCTACATCTCGCAAGAGTCGAACCCGAGATCTCAGTCATCTAGGTCCGATCAGTGAAGACACCACTCAAGTATGTTCCACAGAAAACCCTAGTGATGAAAGAACTGTTGAGATTGCTCGTGTAGCTGTACGTTCATTACTTCTGGAACTATTGAGCAAAGTATAATGTTATTTATATCAATTTTCTCTTCATTATGTATTTCAGAGTATGTTTTTACTCTATGTAACTTGTAGTTATGATAAAATTTATGTATTGGGTCTCTGGTTTATGTAAATAGGTTATGTTACTTTGTCACTATGATGTGCAGTGTGTGAATATTATGTACTTTTATTACTCATTATTTAATTCTTTTAAATCAGTGATTTTTCTTATCCCTTGCTGTTTGTAATAAGATTTAAATAAATATGTGTTTAACATTTAAGTTGTTTGTTTTAATTTCAAAAAAACCATTTAATGGTCCCTCTTATTAAAAATTGTTTTAAATTCAGGGTATTTTTAAAAAGTTGTAACTATAAGTTATTAACCTCCTCAGCTAGAGTGATTGCTTTAATACATAAATTCTAACACTACCTTCGAGATGTCTTCCGCCACTACGAGAAGAAGAGAGAGAGACTCTACACAACACCAATATTTTATAAATACTCTATCATATTTAATAAACATACATTATTAATTAATAATAATATGGCTACAGGTTCCAAACTTATCCCGACTTGTCTAGACTGACTACATAACACTTGGCGCCATCCGGCAGTAACTTTAAGAATTAAAGATTGCGACGGTGGCGCGCTCCGGCGGTAACTTTAAGAATTAAAGATGGCGACGGTGGCACACTCTGGTAGCAACACTAGGAACTAAATATGGCGACGGTGGCGTCATCTGGTATCGATTATATTAACTAAAATATGGCGACGGTGGCGCCATCTACCAACCAACTTGAGAACCAAGATGGCGGCGCCTCTGGCAACTAATTTTTTGAATTTGGCGCGCGATACTAGCGACATCTACCAGCCAACTTGAGAACCAAGATGGCGGTGCCTCTGGCAACTAATTTTGAATTTGGCGCACGATACTAGCGACATCTACCAGCCAACTTGAGAACCAAGATGGCGGCATCTCTGGCAACTAATTTTTGAATTTGGCGCCATCTGGTAGTCTGTGCTGGAATTAAAGATGGCGGCTGTATAATAATTTTAATTTCAAATGTGGCGCCTTAGGTATGCATTAAGGAAGGCAAAAACACCCTCCCCCATTTATCATAAACTTGCCGTCAGTACGTAGCATATATAGATTATTTATTCCACCATATTCCAATTGGTCTCGTGGTCTAGTGGTCAAGGTGTCCGCCTCGTAACCACGACATCCTGGACGTTTTCACGTCCCATGGATCGAATCCCAGCCTCGTCACTGAAAATATTTTAGTTAAAATAAAATAATCCCTGCTGCTATCTGGTGGCGACCAACAGAACTATATGACGTCACAAGATGGCTGCCACCAGCAGACGAAAACAAGATGGCGGCCACCAGCAGACGAAAACAAGATGGTGGCCACCAGCAGAGGAAACAAGATGGCGGCTGATGATTACATCGAATTTCTAAGTTCGAAAAAAAAAATTCGAATCCAAGATGGCGGCCGTGACGAAAAGTGCATCGGTGACGTCACGATTCGAAGTTGGTGGAAATTTCTAGAAATACAAAATGGCGGATGGATTAGCATGGATTAGCATGGATTAACATATGGATTAGCATAGATTGGCATACAGATTAGCATAGATTGGCATAAGAATTGGCATAGATTGGCATGGATTAGCATGGATTGGCATGGATTAGCATATGGATTAGCATGGATTAGCATACGGATTAGATGACGTCATCCAAGATGGCCGCCGGATCCTCGATCCTCCGCCTGGCCTTGAACCCCCCATTTCCAACTACTGCCCTTGATATTGAGCCTGGCGACCATCTTGGATCCTCCATTTTGAATTCCGCCATTTTGTTTCTCGAACATTTTTACCATTTTGAATTCCGACATATTGTTTTCTAGAATTTTCTGCTGCCTTGGAATCGAATGCCCCACTCCTTAATGCTGCAATTTCCGCTACAGCTGCCATTTTGAAAATCCGTAATTTTTATGCTAGAATATCGAGGACAATTTTTTATATTTATACAAATATTGATTAAATAATTATAGTAAAAAATATTTAAAAATACTCTTGCACATATCGTTACGGTCACCATCTTAGATTGCAGAAATGTTTTGCATGTTTTGTTATGCCTGCTATCTTGTATGTGTATGAAGTCATCGTTGCACTTTTTGTTACGGTCTCCATATTGAATTTTTTCGTAACCGTTGCAATTAAAATTATGGCCGCCATTTTGTAAACCCGTTTTTTACCCAAAAAATTCTGAAAACCTTTTTTATCTATAAAAAATTTAATTAATCACAATTTAGTAAAATATTATTTTAAAAAAAACGCACTAAATACATGGAGTCCTTTGTTCAAATCCAGTGAGGTCAAAAAAAATTGGCGACAGATCCTTCCCCCACAGAAGAAACCAGCAGACTGACCTGCCACCACTAATGCTAGTATGACCTCATGTCTGCCATCTGGTTTTCGTCTGCTGGAGGCCTCCATATTATTTTCGTTTACTAGAGTGTGCTACCGCCATGTCAGTTTGTTATCTCCTGCAGCGACTCAAACAGAGTTGCCAAGGGAGATAGAGTGAGTTTTTATCTTGCGAAGAAACTTAAACAGTTTTGAGTACAAGATACTTTTATTGATTATATTATAGCACACCACAAACATGCAAACTTGGTATTGATACGTCACCGTTTGCTTCAATAGCCGAAACAGGTTAACTGCAAATGGCTGACGATCTCTGTGAACACAAATTACACACTTTTACTTTGATGCAACGAGCACTTAGGCAAAACAAATAATAACCCTGACATTTAGAGATTATGTTAGCTATAGCAACAAACAATGTAATTTTGTATTCTATTTTCCACAATTGCAAACTAGACATAACTTTACTTAATTACACACAATCTTTATCTGACACACAATTCAAAACATACACTTGACTTATACTTAGAACGACGCTGCGAGTTTGGGTCCACCCTCCATTTATATAATAAGCATTTATGTCAGATCCCTAGTGGCGCTTTCGCCTACACACTATTGAGGTGCGGCCAACTCGTCGTCTTTATAGTTCCGGTTATCCGGCGTCTCAGTCCTATCTCTATCAATTTACTACTCTATGTACAAAGTCAATTCCAGGTAAGTTCGCCAACGCTGCCTATAAACCCCTCTTCGCCGTATGCGGACGATGTAGATGTCGACTCCCACTCTCGTTGCGCCGACTCGCTCCTTCGCCACTCGCTGAGCGAGTGTCCCTAATCAAAAGTCTGCTCCCTTCACTATTTTCCTTCAGGGGGTATTCGCCCACCCCTGAGGACTTCAAATTTGATTAGCAGCTTTTCTCAAAATTACTCGCCGAGCGAGTTCCTACTCACTCCTGGTGAGTATTGGTGGCGAGTCGTGGCGTCTGAGGTTAAGTCCGTTTCTTCGTAATATGTCGTCTGCGGCTAAGTTCCGATCCAGTGTGAAAAGTTAAAGTTCCACTTACGGCTTTGTTGGATTTCGGCTGTCCCACCTTGAGTGCGGATGGAGGTGATAGACTCCGGAGGTGACGGCGCGGTCTCCGCAGGCAGAGTCTGGTTGGTGCCTCTGGATGCTGGGTGACTGTCTCTCGTGGCGGAGCAGCGATTCCCTTCTGCCTCGGTTGCGGATTTTTTTAAGTCGGCAGCGTCGTGGAGTAGCGAAGTCCCGGGTGTCGTGGGCGATGGCGGCAGCGTGACGATCGGTTGTCTTCTTCGGAGCGATGTGATAAGCCGAAGCCTCTGGCTGGCAGCCAGGCACCTTCTGCTTGCTGCTTGCTAACAAACCCGTATTTATACCCGGCGAACCCAGAGTGACATCATCAAGTGCCAATCAGCGCTCACTGCGTTGTTGCTAGGGGCTCGGTTGACTGTGAGCCTCGGGTTTCCTGGGGTCTAGGAGTTATGCAACCTCTTAGACTCCTGTGTATTGCGGTTGTCCTGCCTTTTAGGGAATTCTCGTTAGGTAGGCATTTCCTACCATAACAAGTTTAAGTTTTACCCACTAGAGTGCATTAATTTATTATTACTGTGGCAACTGCCATCTTAAAATATGGATGCAATTTTAAAAATTCGCATTTATTTAGATAAAAATTCGGGAAAAATTCCAAACTTCATTAAATAAATTTGCAGTTTATATACTGATTGAATCGATCAGTTCCTGTCCTTGGTTCTATCCCTGGAAGATGCAAAAAAATAATTTTATGTAAATAATATTCTAATAAATATGGTGGAAAGTCCTAAACGCAGTTGAAATTCCTCATCTAAAAGCCTCTAATAATCCGATATAGCCGCCATCTTGAAAATTCTGCTAGCTTGTGAAATCCTCCTTTGTTGGACAATGATAGAGTCTAGTACAAGCCAGAATTACTTGTAATTTTTAATCATTTTTTGTTTTTTATTTTAATTATTATTTTTTCTGTGATTTTCTGATACTAAGGAAAACGTGCGCTAGTTCTCTCCATGTGCTCCTGATTATTCCTAGTGTTTCTCAAAGAACTTCTGGTCATTCCTGTGGTTTCTCCACATGCTTATGGTTGTTTCTGAGATATATATCTCAGCACGAAATATTTTTCTTAATGAGACATGTTTTATTAAGAGTTTCATTTTAACTTGATGTAAGTTTTTGGACAAGTTTCATTTTAATTGTGAATTTCTGTTACTAAATTAGCGCTAAAAATATTTTGCAGGTGGAATTCATACAAGAAACATCCATTACTCAGTCACTCAGTCAAATAATATGCTTTGAGACACCTGAGAAGCACTAACAGGATGGACGAACATTCCTTCTCTTCGGTGTCTAGCGAAGCCTTCCTTCTCTTGCGATCGTTAGTGAGCATCCCGCATCCCACATAAAAGAAATAAAAAATATTTACCTACATACTGTTGGCGAGAATCATGACTACTTAAAGAAGTTCCTTTGCATGATAAAAAATAAATTTTGGCAGCTGAATGGAGTAACAGACAGTTAAGAGTCAAGTAGTCTCGTAGCCTCATAGACTTGTAAACTTGTAGCATCGTAGCTTAGTGGCAAATTGAAGCCCTGTCGTACTTTAGTCTCGCAGCTTCGTAGCCACCTAGTCTAGAATCCAAATAGCTGGAGCCAATGGTTGTTGGAGCCGAAGACTTCTGGGACCAATGTCTGTTGGAGCCAATAAGTAAGGAAAACCCAAAATGTGGCGGATGTTACAACAACGCTGGAACTACAACGAGCAAATCTTAATATTAATAATGTGTGATCGTATTTTCGTTTTTACTCCATCCCGATTCCTTTACCCCCTCTCTTCAGCATAACATCACGTGACAAGAGAGCAGGAAGATGTTCAGAGAAACAAAACAAAAGGAACGTTTCTACACATGCGCGAAGAAAAAAAAAGAACTGTCAGTCGGCGGCGCGGGAAGGTCGAGGGAAGAGTGACAGATTACTGACAAATGAACTACGCGCGCTCGGGAAAGAAAGATGGCCGCCGCGAGGCTGTGAACACGACTTCCCCCCCCCCCCCTTACTCCAGGGGACACCATAAACCCCTGGCGTGTCTGCGAGCAGCTGAGAATGTACGAGTGTGTGTGAGAGGGAAAAGGATGGATGCTCACTCTACCCCCGGGAAGCTAATTCACGCGACCACAAATTAGTGCTTTTCCCTTTGCCGCTCTGCCGTTTTCCAAGCGAACAGCGCAGATAATTAGTCGTGCAGGGGCGTGGATAATGTGTTTTGGTTGGAAGAGGGAAGGGAAGGAGCGCTTGCCACCGTTCAGTGCCGCAGTTTGACGCCCGGGAACAGTGTTCCAGTCGAGGCGATAATGCGCGAGATTCGGGGCTTGATGGATAGAGGTCAGGCCAGACGCACAGGGGTCCAGACGAAGCAGTTGCGTGAGGGAAGAGACAGCACCAGCTCAGATCAGCTGCTGATGCGGACAACGCAGTCAGCTACCAGTGCGTCGCGGTACTGACACTGCCATCACTGCCCGGTCCGCATGCCTGTCCGTGCCTGTCCGTGCCTGTCCGTGCCTGTCCGTGCCTGTCCGTGCATGTCCGTGCCTGTCCGTGCCTGTCCGTGCATGTCCGTGCCTGTCCGTGCCTGTCCGTGCCTGTCCGTGCCTGTCTGTGGCGTCGATCCAGGGGGGGCTCACGAAGAGTCCCAAGCCGCGTGGTGCCGCCCATTTCCTCTTGGTTTGTGGTTGGATGTCACGTTTTGGCGCTTTTGAATTCATGTTTTTGACGTGATAACGTCTTATAAATCGATGAACGCCGGCTGCACGCACGGAAAAGCATGACTCATTGTCACGTTCCGCTTGAGCCGAGCGTCCAAGAACCGACCAACCACCGTGCGAGAAAATCTTCTGCTTTTTAAAAGCAGCAATCTAAAAAATTTGATTTATTTGTACAATTTCGTCATTTCAAATTAACAATTTATTGACATTGATTTGATTTCAGTTTATTTCTATAACTAATTGTTAGTGATTATATTGAAACAAATTATTTAAATTAAATTTGCAAAAACTTTAAATACTATTTGAAAATTAAAAAGTATGCAGATTTTCATCAATGTTTTCTTATGACGTTATCACGTAAAATAATCGTCCGTAAACCAACTTTATAAAACCCCCCCTTTTTTTGGTCCCTGTGAGAGGGCGTGGCCACCTCGCTCTGCCTCGCTGCTCGTGGATGGTGGTTGATTGGTGGTGGCTAGTGGTGATGGTGAGTGATGGTGAGTGATGGTGAGTGATGGTGAGTGATGGTGAGTGATGGTCCGCCAGTGGCCACCGCCGTGCACAGTAGGCCTACCAGCCTCTGAGGAGCCAGCACGACCCCGCGGCGGGAGGGGAGGGAAGCGCAGCACCCGGATAAAACCCACCGACTTGTCGGCGTGCCCAGTATCGAGGCCACGACGACCTGACATCTCGCGCACATCACTGCCATGTTGGCGACAGTTCCTTATTACAGAGTCTCAGTGGGCGTAGTGGAAGAAATTTAAGTTTAATTTACGTACCAACGTTAGTAAATATATACGGGAAAGGAGAAACAAATAAAATGCAAACAAAAAAAAATGGTTGACTGTAATGTAGGTTTACGGACGATAGTTTAACGTGACAACGTCATAACAAAACATTGATGAAATTATTGATCCAGAAGAAAAGGAAATATCATATTCGACCTGAGACTGAGCCGTAATAGGTTTTTGCAACCAAACCATTTAGGCATTAAAAATACTATATTCTTTGAGGAAGAATTTTTTATTTATTTGTCTGTCTTCTGTATGATAAAATCTACCTCTGCATACTTTTATGAATAAAATTGAATCATTTTTATTGAATTATCACTATTTTGTATGGATACAAAGAAGGAGTGAAATGAAATGTACAATTAAAATAATAAATTTTCTTTTATTTGCATTCATTAATTAAAATATATTAATTACTTTTGAACTGTTGCGTGCGCCGTATTTATTTTTACAAGTACAAAAAAATTCAGCCATGCTAACCGCATGGCCACGAGGCCATATTGAAAACAATTGTTTCAGATGTTATATATTAATTATATTTCTGGCACGATATTTGTTTGAATATCTTTTAACTAGCATATTCTCTGTTGGACTCGAAATATTTACACGCTCGTGGGCTCATAACTATAATACGGTGTGTGATTTAGTTGATCAAATTATAACTCATGACAAATAATTACCAATGTCAAACTAAAGAGTGAAAAGTATCATACCAGCAATAAATATTTTGTTACACAGCTAAAACAATACTCATACAACACTGTTTAAATATACTGATTTGCACTAGTAATTAAAATAATACGTACTTGTAAGAACGCCATTTCCTTGCAAATATACTCCCGTGGCGCGGTGCACAACAATAACCTCGAACCCCGCTATGTTGTCGTTTGCCCCAAGCCAGAGAGATGCCACGCATGCGTAAGTGGGACATCCGTAGTGGGACATCGGTAGTGGGACAATTTTTCGTGCGTGCAGCCAGCGTTCATCGATTTATTAGACGTAGTCACGTCAAAAATAATTTTCAATATATATTAGAGCTCATATCCTGCTCTATAATGCCAATACCTAATATATTCTTGTTAAATATTAAGCGTCTTCATTATGTCAAAATACATTTTATATCAACAAGATGAAAAAAAAAAAACTTTTACTGCCTTGCAGGATTGTAACTTAGTTGATTTGTTTCTCTTGAATAAATTAGTTATTGTCTCAGTAGAATCTCGTTTCGGGGAGGATTTTCTTTATAGTTATCTAGCAACAAACACACAAAACTACACACGTGCATACGACTATAAACATCTGCTGCAATAAAAACGAAATGAAGTTTAGGATGATAATTTTGATGTAATAAAATTAAATATCTTTATAACCATAACTTTAAAAAGTAAAATAACTTTTTTAGGTCGCCGGAAAACACTCAGTCTCTCTCGAAGACAAAGGATTCATAATAGTTGTGCTTATTTCAATGTTGGTATTACAATAAAGACCGGGTACAGGTGAAAGCTTTGTAGTCGCAATTAGTGTCGGAACATGCTGTCGCCTGCGCGGTTTGCAGGGACAGGAGTACAGCTAAACTGGCGAACCCGAGCCTGAAGGAGGGACAAGAGGAGGTACATATACACTGTGAGGCTCCCCTTACACGAGTGGGCTGCAGAGACAGCTGTACAACTACGCTGATGAGGCTGTACTTATTTGGAAGCCTAAATTTCACAGACGAGAGAGCCACACCCGAAGTTCCCCGAAGTTCATGCTCGCTTTTTTTCCGTTCTATCTTATTGTATAAACCGGCGTGGCATTAAATTTTGCGGTCGATTAGGATATGTTAGCTACATTATAAATACTTTAAAACGTTGTGGATGGTTGGTTATATTAGGTAAGTATAGCTACATTAAAAATACTGTAAAATAATTTTATGGTTGCTTAGCAAATAACATTTTAATATGTAGCTATCCAGGGCTAGGAAACCGTTTACATGATTTCAGAGTATCTTTAATGTAACTATCCTAACCAAATCAACCGTTGACAATTTTTTAAAGTATTTGTAATGTAGCTAACCTAACCTTTTACAATGAACAAAAAACAAACACGAAGATGCACGATCGGACGTATTGCTCTCTCGTCTGTGAAAAGAAGGCTTCCCGTACTTATCCACTCGGTCTGCAGGGACAGAATACAGCTACACTGGCGAGACAGTGCTAACCCACTAGGGCTGCAGGGAGAGGAGTGCAGTTACACTGCGACGCTGCTGTCTCGGTCCAGCTGAGCGCTGCACTCCCGGGCCGGACCGCCGAGGTTCCTGGAGCCAGCACAAAGCCCCAGTGAGTCTCGCACGTATGAGTAGGCCCCTATTCACAAACGGTCCACCAGTCATTGGCCCATAGCGTTAATTGTTGGGCTGCGTGAGAATTTGAGGTCAAAAAAATTTGAGGACGGGAATTTTTTTTTAAGGTACGGAAATGATTCGTTTTTAAAATCCTGGTTATTGTATACTAACACTTGCAGTGCGCTAATAAATATAAAGTCTTAAACAAAACATTTTGGACTTCAATTAAAATTTTTTAATAGTATGCCTGCAAATGAGCACTGAGTTTATGCGCAACAAATACGCGGCCCCTTAAAGTCCCGTAGTCTTGAGAGTGTGATTCGAAACGAAAGACGCCGAGTACCTATTGGTTTTAACAGTTACCACGACATTAATTTTTTTAATGTTTAATATGATGATCAGATCTGAGCAGGCATTAAGCCTGAGTCTATTGACAGTGTAATTATAGCCAGGGGCGCAAATCAGCAGGATTAGTATGGGGGGGGGGGGGGGGGCACGCGGCTTCCGAGATTTGCCCGTAGGTTTGACCGACACTTCATCACTGGATACGGTGCTTGTATGTTGTATACCATATTTTGATATATGTAGGTATGTAACAAGCTAAAAAAATACAGAAAGTAAAAAACAACAACATTATTTTGAAATTATTATGTTTACTAACCTCTTTTCATAGTCACAAATATGAAAGCACAAGCGTCAATAGACCCCCACAGTGAGGGGCTTATTAATTCCTTCCACCCAGGATCTTCCCCCATGATTACAGCCGTAGACGTTCCCAAATACGTATCAATTACTAAGCCCCAGGGTCTACACGCGGTAAAGTATTTGTAGCGGCCAATCGCAATCGACTTCAACCATTCCTCAAACTATACACAATGCTTTAAGAAAGAAATATTTGGAAATGAAACTTTAAAAATTGCAGTGGCCTTAAAATCTGTTAAAACCACATTTGCGTCTGTTTGATTCTATGCGCAACAATGAGATATTTAAAAACCGTATTAAAAATGTAATTGTATGATGATATCACTCAGTTACCAACAAGGTAAGCGGTTCTGCTAACAGCTGGATCGAACCAGGTTTTTTTTAAGTGGGGAAACGTGGCGGTCGCTGCCGTGAGCCGGTGTGTTTTCTCGGGGTGCTTCCAGCGCTCCACCCTCGTCTCAGCTCGGAGCAGAGACTGCAAGAGCCGGACAGCAGGATGGCCGAGCAATGGTCTCGCTTCTCTGGCGGCGATTACACTGACGCACGTGTGAACAAGGCGGGTTCCGCGCGAGCAAGGAAGAGCTCCTCGCAAGCAGAGCGACGCAGGGCGCTCGCTTGCCGTCTCCAGTAGCTCAGCGCGAAGACACGCCGACCTTCCGAGGGAAGTTGTGGGTGAGGCATGGTCCTGTTCTATAACATTTTGACGTGACAACGTCTAATAATTCGATGAACGCCGGCTGCACGCACGAAAAAGTGTCCCGTTACGCACATTGTACGCTTGCGCCGCATCTATCTCTCTTCCACTCGATTGGAACAACCATCGATTTGACTTTTTCGAGGCACATTAAACTTGAAACACTCCCATTCGTTTCCTACTTTTCCTATCATCGTCATATCCTTAACAGAATAACACAGATTGGAAGAAGTTAATTAGCAAACATGTATAAAAGTTATAGTTAACATAATCTCTTCGTTGAAGTAATAAACATATTTGAATTAATGAGTGCAAATAAAAGTAAATTTATCAATTAAATTGTAGATTTCATTTCACTCCTTCTTTGTATCCATACAAAATAGTGATAATTCATTAAAAATAATTCAATTTGATTCATAAAAGTATGCAATCATTTCATCAATGTTTTGTTATGACGTCACGTTAAACTATCGCCGTAAACCGACTTTACAGACAACCATTTTTTCTATTTTATTGTTAGACATAATTTAAATATTTAATTGTAACTTGTGCATTGGCCTCAAGGTTATAGTTCAGTTATAGTTTAGAAGATGTCACGCACGGTAGTTTACAGAATGGTGTGAGATATGTGAATCTTACAGATTTTTATTCGACAGCGGGAGTTTTATTAGTTAACAAAATGCTTGTACATGGTATATGTTAATATATGGGAACTACACTGAAAGAATGGTTTGCCTTAAATATAAAAATTTATTTGTAGGATTATATAAACAAATAAATATATACTGTTGTTTTAAAAAATATCTTGTAGTAGGAAATATTAGGTTGACCTGACAAACGTTTTTATCAAATTAACTTATATATTTAGTTAGGAGTACAAAATCAATTTTGCTATACATAAAATTTGGTGTGGCCAACAAAATATTTTATTATAAAGAAAATATTAGTTTCACTAAAAATATATTTGTTTGTCAAAGAAACTTTTTTCTCTTATAAAACCACAAATAAAACAATATTTAGATTAAATAAATTATTTCTTTGTCTAAAATACATTTGTAAGTACCTACCGGATTAAATTATATTCATCTTGACTGACTTTTAACGAGATAAAAATTACTAACAAAATTTTTGTTGAAAGAAGTAAGAAGCAGTATACTTCGACAGTGTTTGTATAACATATTTGAGATTGACCATAAGATGCGGCAATGAAAATACACAGTTCATAATATTTTACTTTCCTTTAGAATGAGCACGAAGAACGAAAATTTACTTGACGTCAAAATTTTAAGCAAATTTCAAATACACAATTCTAAGCATAACAAAAGTTGATTCCCGAGTCGCTAATTCATATAGGTACACAGAAAAAACTGGGTTTTTATTAGGAGTGTTCCAAAATCCTGGAAGGTTCCTCCATACGCATGGTTTCTGTAGCTGTTCTATCTCTTTGGAGTGCAAGCAGAGAAAGAATTATTTAAGGTCTTTGAAACTGCCACATCTATGGAACCACGTCTGAAGTTCCACAAGAGAGAAAGAAAAAAAGGGGAGTTCGCCCAAACACCTCTTTCCTCTGATGCTCTGGAAAAGCGTCCCACTGGATCCGCCACTTTCGCAGCTGCCGTCTCGCCTCGCGCGCCAGGGAACCACACACGGACCCGAAAAAACCCTTTTGCCCCGGGGTCTCGTCTCGCCGCCAAACGACCCCCCCCCCCCCCACCCCGACAGCACACATGTCTAGCCGCGGGCGTCGGGCGTCGCTGCTGGGACGGAAATAAGACGACGTCCTTTAACGAAGCCCTTCTCCCCTGCCGCCGAGTGAATTACGAGGTCACACCAGATGATATACAAAAGACTTCATAAAACCCGAGCCCGCTATGCGCTGTTGTTAACCGAGTGCCGGGAGTGTCAGAGAGAGAGATGGAGCGCAATAAAAACTTCTCAGTGTTCCCCAGATTTAGAACTCTCGGGGGAGGGGGATGGCGTCGCTACAAATTAGTTCCGCGCGGCACCGCGCTAAGCGCTGGGGAGGACCAGGGGACGTCGTTAGCGCGGGTCGCTGGGGCGTGTCCCCGGGGGGAAGCCTACAACTCACGTAGTTTTGGTTCCCTGCAAGAATTTCCGAAGATTTCCGAAGTTTTGCGTTTTGGTATTAACGCCACTTCAGCCGCTAAATCATGTTTCCAATGAAAACAAGCATGTTGTGACTGACCTAACCTAACCTAACCCTTCGATTTTTTTTAATTTCAATTTTTGAGAGAAATCCGAAGTTGCACGAACGTGGTAGGGAACCGAAACTACGTGAGTTGTAGGCTTCCCGCCCCCGGGACACCGGGACACAGGACGATGCCAGGCGCCGCCTCCACAGCGCCGTGGCGGACTTGCGCACTCTCTTCTGTGGACAAACGGGAAGCCTTCTTTTCACAGACGAGGGAGCCAAACGCCCGATCGTGCATCTTCGGTTATTTGTTTGTTCATTATAGAACGTTGGGCTAGCTACATTATAAATACTTTAAAACATCGTGGACGGTTGATTTGGTTAGGATGGCTACATTAAAGATACTGTGAAATCATGTAAACGGTTTCCTAGCCCTGGATAGCTACATATTAAAAAGTTATTTGCTAAGCAAACATAAAATGATTTTAAAGTATTTTTAACGTAGCTATACTTACCTAATATAACCAACCATTCCAAAATGTTTTAAAGTATTTATAATGAAGCTAACCTATCCTAATCGACCGCAAAATTTAATGCCACACCGGTTTATACAATGAGATAGAACGAAAAAAAAACCGAGCATGAACTTCGGGTGTGGCTCTCTCGTCTGTGAAATGAAGGCTTCCCTGGACAAACAGAGGGATATTCATGGCTGTGCTGGGATTGTTTATCAATAATCAATCGGTATCTTAAAAAGGCATATATATTTGCAATATTTGATGGTAAATTATACATACATAAGGAAGGGATACTATACAAATAAGTAAGGTTTCTTACTCCACCATGGACTGATAGACCGTGGAGGTATTCTTATAAGGAAAGGTGGGTCGCCAGCTGAGAAAGTTTGGGAACCACTGCATTAATGTGTAAATTTAATGTTTTTTTTAGTGTGTACAAATTGTTTTTATCACCCCAAATATCTTGGCATTATTGTAATAAGTTGATCAGTCCCGTTTCAGAAATATGTTTTGTTATAACCCAGGTATTCAGAAGAAGTCCGGACGTGCCAATTTTACACACACATACACACATATACACATATATATTATATATATATAATGGGTGAGGTGTTTCAGACATTTAAAATTTTTTCCCATTAATTATTACAACTCATTTTTATGGGGAAATTACTTGTACCTGTTTCTGGTGGTACTTACTTGTTCCAGTAAGCACACGAACGTGTACCGAGTGTAACGCTAAAAGCTGGTTCGCCGGGAGTGTTGCTGAAGAAAGACGCTCTGTTGTTGCACTGGCTCGTGTGGTAGCGGGCATCGTGGTGACTTCGCGTGGGAAGCCTAAGATGTACACCAAGTTCTGTCCCTGCCCGAACACGCCCGAATATTCACCTTCGGCCAACCTCGGGTTTATTTATATATATTTATATTTCTCTGTTTATTTTAATGTAGCTATACTAACCCAACTAACCGTCCATAGTGTTTTAAAGTGTTTTAATGTAGCTAACCTAACCGAACAATTTTATTATTTGAATTCATTTTTCCTGCGCAAAAATAAAAAAAAATCCCGAGATTGGCCGAAGGTGAATATTCGGGCGTGTTCGGGCATGGACAGAACTTAATGGACGTCTTAGGCTTCTCACTTCGCGCAGGCTAGACGGGGCCGTCACCCCACTGACTCGGGGGAGTTGCCACATTGACAGATGTCGCTTTGACTAGATATATCCATAAGCCGATTATCCATTCAAAAATAACTTTATTTTATTTGTTTAGAAACTGAAAATAAATTAATATATTAGCTTGAACCTTCGGATTTGAAATGCGAAATTGTGATGTATTTTATGGGTGTTAAATATTAGTTATGTTGATTCCAACTGACTGAAATTCTTGTCACAAATAAATGAATCTTAAAAAAATATGTCATGAAATATTATGTTGTTAACAAACGTTTTACATTTGAAAAATAATACAATTTGTAATTTTTCAGAAGAAGAGAAAACATTTTATTTATTTAAAAATTTACTAACAAAATATACAAAAAATTAAGTACTTAGACGCCAGACGATCGATAGTTGTAGCCATCAATTTCTAAGCGTTAAAGAAATTAAACAATTATTCATAAATTATATTTAAAATTATGTTTGATATTTACTCGTTTAAAATAAAAATAACGCAAATTTATATTGCATGCATTAAAGTAAAATGTTCTATAATTTTTTTTAGTTTTCTCAGAGAGATTTGGTGGAACTTACTGTCAAATTCATAGCTAAGAAATTCACCATCATAAATTCCTCACGGTTAAAGATGTATAATTACTCCACATAAGTGAAAGTTATGATACAACTCTTTTAAGTAAACTGGAATTTTATGATTCATGTTTGAGGCTACAAAAATGTTAACGCTGACTAAACAATTAAACAAAGTTATGTAGGAACACGAGAAATGGTCGCCGTTATTTTGCTTTATTTTAATAATTTAAGGCAATCTCATCCATCGAACATAAGAGTTAAACATTAACATGTAACATTGCTACTTTAACCGTTTAGCGGATAGTGGTTGGCTCTTGCCTGTAACAGAACCAAATATTTTCTTGGTTTTTGCTCGAGTTAGAGAAGTTATGAACACCCTGATAAGAGCTTGTCTGCCTGAAGGTAATAGGCTGAGAGAGACATACATTGAGGAAAGCAATAAGAAGTAGGGAAAAATATAGTTTTCACACTATTTAAGTCTGCCGTACTCTCACTTAAAAAAAATTGAGCTCTAACCTTTCTTGAATTGAGCGTGGAGGGGCACAGTTTTATAAGTTAACGTGTATAAATATAAGAAAACTAAATTATATAAAATAATGAATAAAAATAATTGTGTCTATCAAATAGAACTATAAATACAATCACACATACTGCATACAAGGAAATTCGTTTAGTCGATTATGAAGTTAGAAGAGACAAATTTTATGATTAAGTTAACAGTTATAGCTTTAGCTGAAGAATCACGCTCAATTTTAAAGAAAAAGTTTTTTTTTAAATATTGCCTATAGTACAAGGAAAATTTTTATTTATGTTTGGATCAATAAATAGAATTATTGGTTAAGTAATTGCACTGATTTTAGGGCAATATTAATTTAAATAATGTAGTTATCAATGTTTGTTGCAATCAAATTAAAGTCTTAGTACACCAAACATATAGCATAACATACTGCAATTTTTTTTACACATCCGCCTGACCTACATGCAAATTAAAAATGAGTCTCAGAACCACATGGATTACTTAGATATATATATAAATCTAAGTAATCCATGTGGTAAGGTCGGCAGGATTTAGAGGTTTAACTACAAAATTAAGAATTATTCTCGCAGAATGAAAACACGTTTTACTTAAATATCACCAAAATAAAAAGTTTACTTAACGAACACATATATATATTTTTTAATTTTATTATCTTGGTGTCAAGGTGCATTCTACTTTTTTTTTATTAAAAATAATTGGTCTCTAGTAAGTAAACCAACGTGTACATATGTGGTAAATGTATAAAAAGAACCTTTTTTACTTGAATGACATGGTTATTTTTAATCGTATCAGAGGACTTAAGAGAGCTTTTTGTAAGAGGTGTCTAATAAAAAGAGTAGTCAGGCTGGGTTTATAAACTGCACAAAAAACACAAGAGCAAAGACACAGCACACAACATACGCAAGAATGTTACGATGGTTTATAAAACACGCAAGCCATAAGACGTCATCAAATTTACAACTGAAATTTGTTAAACTGTAGAATACATTTTTTCATCCGGAAAATTTTTGTGTTCAATGTTATTCACGAAAATCTGTAATTTTTATTTTTATTTTTTTTTTTAAAAAAGCACCAATTTCTTTCTCTTTGTTATG
The DNA here is from genome assembly GCF_032445375.1 of Bacillus rossius redtenbacheri. Classification (NCBI taxonomy): domain Eukaryota; kingdom Metazoa; phylum Arthropoda; class Insecta; order Phasmatodea; family Bacillidae; genus Bacillus; species Bacillus rossius. The sequence continues at coordinate 43,963,075 of NC_086339.1, read as the reverse complement.
GTTTAGTAAGTGGGACCGAAATACAAGTGATAATTTTTTTAAAAATCTTTTATACTTACTTTCCTACGTCTGTACCTTAAAATTTTTTCTCAACAATAAACTTAAAATAAAGAAGGTGACAATTCAAATTGAAATGCGGGTATGTTAAAGTTTGCACATACTACTTGCGTTTGTAACCTATAAAACAATCGTTCGAAAACGACGTTTGTTATAGGTAAAAAACTATTTCTGCGTCTTGATTTAATATATTTTTTTATTACATCCATGGAACCCATTCCAGCCTGAGCAGTAACACGAAGCAAACGTGTCAGCTGCAAAATAAGTGTGAAGGAACGAAATGTTAAAACTTACTTTTTGCAATAAGCTTCGAGCTCATTGACGATATAACACCAAGCTTCACGAATCTTCAGCCTGCACGCATGAAGATGAGAAGAAGTGAGAGTAGTCCGGAGGGTTGGGGGTGCAGTGCCTTAGCGGGAGAGGAGGTGGATTCCATGCTCACACGAAGGGCGTCGCCTAGGGGCGATTAGGGGGGGGGGGGCAGTTGCCACCCCCCTAGAGCCCTAGAGATTCAAAAAAGTGTAGCCAAATACAAAAAAAATACATAATTTTCCCACAACTTGCCCCCCCCCCCCCCCCCCCCCCCCGCCTAGGTCCTAGGACTGGCCATCGGCTGGCGACGCACTTGTGCTTCTGTAGATACAATCTGGGGAGTATCTGCCCCGGCCGATCTGTGAAACAAGTTTGGTTTTTCTATTCAGCAACTGATCCGAAGTATAACGTCTCGAATTATCCCCTCCTATTCACGCACTGGTATTATATAATGCATCGGAAATGTTACGAAATAAATTAAACCTGAAAATAATCAAATATATTGATGATTGCATGACAAAACCTTTTTGATCCGAATGAGAAAGCTTAGAGTGGGGAGGGGGAAGTAAAATAAAAATTATATATATATATATATATATATATAACTTTTGCTGTTTTCGTAATTTTTAATACTCTCACAACCCAAGCCTAGCCAAACTTTAAGATTTCAAACCAATTAGTAATCAAGCTGTACATAAACATCAAGTATCTAAAATTAAATATATATCTATAAACAATTGTAAAATTAAACGTAACCAGTGGAACAGAAACCAAATAGGTACATAATTCCTAGTTTCTACCCACTATGGACAACAGTAATAGATCCCAATGTATGTTTCTGCCATGGCCAATCAGCCTCACGTGCTCGGCAAGTTTGCACTACTTGGTCCAGTGGCTGCGTGTCTGGCTGGTGGGCAGAGGGGTTTGGGTTCGATTCCCGGATGGGGGAGGGGACTTTCCAACCTTCTCCCTGGGTTCAGGACCGGGTGTTCACCTTTATCCCGCGAAAGGCAGTGGTGAACCAGAGCGGAATCATCGGCCTTGTTAAGAACAAGGTCGTCACGGCTGTCCTCACTTGTACTCAAGCCACCCAGCCACCGGTCGCATTACTCACCATTATCACATGGCAAATACAAGAAGGTTAAAGTTGATTAATAATACCATCTTCCCAAAAAATTCATAAATAACTTTTACATAAAATATTCAGTCACATGTGAAAAAAAATTGGGTCTAGGAACCTAAGATAAAAAGAACATGTCCATAAATTTAAAGAATATTTTTTTTTCTCGGAAGAAGTACTGTGGGGCAAATCATCCGCTGCTAGGCACTGCAGAGAATGTAAAAAAAAAAAAGTTTAATTACAAACAAAGATCATTACGTTGTCATTAACTCCAAGTGATTTTTTTTTTTGTTTTACGTAAGAGAAGTAGTATTTGTTGAATAAATAATAAAGAATAATAATATTCAGTCACGAGGAAATTATATAAGTTTATAAATTTACAAAAGAAATATCGTACTACGAATTATACATCAAGACGTAGGTTTAGAGGCGTTGAATATTTGAAATACCACTGTAACTTGCATTTTTGGGCAATAACAGCAAAAAACAATTAATGTTTTTTTCAATGACCACTAAAGCTATTAAAATATATCAATTATTCTAAATTTTATATCACAGAGATAATCTATGTTTTTCGACATTAAATGCAGCCTAAGTGTAATTGCACCAAGCAACATATGTTCCAAATAAAAACTCAAAACGGTTTGATTTTAATATTTGAATAGTTGCACAATACATTTAGCCGAACTATTTTTTTTTGAGTAAAATGAATGGATACAATTTTCTACAACTAAACAAATTAATAACTTATATAATGTAAAAAAACGAACCATTTTCTATTATGTTCTACAACTTTTATCAGGTCTGGAACACAGGCAGATTCATCACAAATGTTTTCAATATTGGAAAATATCGAACTCTGGGCTGTTGGTTATTTCAAAGTAATTCCTCACTACAACCATGACAACAGTACTGCCTGCAGGTAAGAGCACACACATCATTACTAGTATAACTGCTAGAGCGAGTAGGGGTAGCCGAGGTAGCCGGGGCGAGCTAGGGCCAGAGCCACCAGCGACAACAGTACTACCTGCAGGTCAGAGCACACACATCATTACTATTATAACTGCTAGAGCGAGTAGGGGTAGCCGAGGTAGCCGGGGCGAGCTACGGCCAGAGCCACCAGCGAAAACAGTACTGCCTGCAGGTAGAGCACACACATCATTACTATTATAACTGCTAGAGCGAGTAGGGGTAGCCGAGGTAGCCGGGGCGAGCTAGGGCCAGAGCCACCAGCGACAACAGTACTGCCTGCAGGTCAGAGCACACACATCATTACTATTTAAACTGCTAGAGCAAGTAGGGGTAGCCAAGGTAGACGGGGCGAGCTAGGGCCAGAGCCACCAGCGACAACAGTACTGCCTGCAGGTAGAACACACACATCATTACTATTATAACTGCTAGAGCGAGTAGGGGTAGCCGAGGTAGCCGGGGCGAGCTAGGGCCATAGCCACCAGCGACAAAAGTACTGCCTGCAGGTCAGACCACACACATCATTACTATTATAACTGCTAGTGCGAGTAGGGGTAGCCGAGGTAGCCGGGGCGAGCTAGGGCCAGAGCCACCAGCGACAACAGTACTGCCTGCAGGTCAGAGCACATACATCATTACTATTATAACTGCTAGAGCTAGTAGGGGTAGCCGAGGTAGCCGGGGTGAGCTAGGGCCAGAGCCACCAGCGTAAACAAACTGCCTGCAGGTAGAGCACACACATCATTACTATTATTACTGCTAGAGCGAGTAAGGGTAGCCGAGGTAGCCGGGGTGAGCTAGGGCCAGAGCCACCAGCAACAACAGTACTGCCTGCAGGTAGAGCACACACATCATTACTAGTATAACTGCTAGAGCGAGTAGACGTAGCCGAGGTAGCCGGGGCGAGCTAGGGCCAGAGCCACCAGCGACAACAGTACTGCCTGCAGGTAGAGCACACACATCATTACTATTATAACTGCTAGAGCGAGTAGGGGTAGCCGAAGTAGCCGGGGCGAGCTTAGGCCAGAGCCACCAGCGATAACAGTACTGCCTGCAGGTAGAGCACACACATCATTACTATTATAACTGCTAGAGCGAGTAGGGGTAGCCGAGGTAGCCGGGGCGAGCGAGGGCCAGAGCCACCAGCGAAAACAGTACTGCCTGCAGGTCAGAGCACACACATCATTACTATTATAACTGCTAGAGCGAGTAGGGGTAGCCGAGGTAGCCGGGGCGAGCTAGGGCCAGAGCCACCAGCGACAACAGTACTGCCTGCAGGTAGAACACACACATCATTACTATTATAACTGCTAGAGCGAGTAGGTGTAGCCGAGATAGCCGGGGCGAGCTAGGGCCAGAGCCACCAGCGACAACAGTACTGCCTGCAGGTAGAGCACACACATCATTACTATTATAACTGCTAGAGCGAGTAGGGGTAGCCGAGGTAGCCGGGGCGAGCTAGGGCCAGAGCCACCAGCGAAAACAGTACTGCCTGCTGGTAGAGCACACACATCATTACTATTATAACTGCTAGAGCGAGTAGGGGTAGCCGAGGTAGCCGGGCCGAGCTAGGGCCAGAGCCACCAGCAACAACAGTACTGCCTGCAGGTCAGAGCACACATATCATTACTATTATAACTGCTAGAGCGAGTAGGGGTAGCCGAGGTAGCCGGGGCGAGCTAGAGCCAGAGCCACCAACGACAACAGTACTGCCTGCAGGTAGAGCACACACATCATTACTATTATAACTGCTAGAGCGAGTAGGGGTAGCCGAAGTAGCCGGGGCGAGCTAGGACCAGAGCCACCAGCGACAACAGTACTGCCTGCAGGTAGAGCACACACATCATTACTATTATAACTGCTAGAGCGTGTAGGGGTAGCAGAGGTAGCTGGGGCGAGCTAGGGCCAGAGGCATCAGCGACAACAGTACTGCCTTCAGGTCAGAGCACACACATCATTACTATTATAACTGCTAGAGCGAGTAGGGGTAGCCGAGGTAGCCGGGGCGAGCTATGGCCAGAGCCACCAGCGACAACAGTACTGACTGCAGGTCAGAGCACACACATCATTACTATTATAACTGCTAGAGCGAGTAGGGGTAGCCGAGGTAGCCGGGGCGAGCTAGGGCCAGAGCCACCAGCGACATAAGTACTGCCTGCAGGTAGAGCACACACATCATTACTATTATAACTGCTAGAGCGAGTAGGGGTAGCCGAGGTAGCCGGGGCGAGCTAGGGCCAGAGCCACCAGCGACAACAGTACTGCCTGCAGGTCAGAGCACAAACATCATTACTATTATAACTGCTAGAGCGAGTAGGGGTAGCCGAGGTAGCCGGGGCGAGCTAGGGCCAGAGCCACCAGCGACAACAGTACTGCCTGCAGGTAGAGCACACACATCATTACTATTATAACTGCTAGAGCGAGTAGACATAGCCGAGGTAGCCGGGGCGAGCTAGGGCCAGAGCCACCAGCGACAACAGTACTGCCTGCAGGTCAGAGCACACACATCATTACTATTATAACTGCTAGAGCGAGTAGGGGTAGCCGAGGTAGCCGGGGCGAGCTAGGGCCAGAGCCACCAGCGACAACAGTACTGCCTGCAGGTCAGAGCACACATATCATTACTATTATAACTGCTAGAGCGAGTAGGGGTAGCCGAGGTAGCCGGGGCGAGCTAGAGCCAGAGCCACCAGCGACAACAGTACTGCCTGCAGGTCAGAGCACACACATCATTACTATTATAACTGCTAGAGCGAGTAGGGGTAGCCGAGGTAGCCGGGGCGAGCTAGGGCCAGAGCCACCAGCGACAACAGTACTGCCTGCAGGTAGAGCACACACATCATTACTATTATAACTGCTAGAGCGAGTAGGGGTAGCCAAGGTAGCCGGGGCGAGCTAGGGCCAGAGCCACCAGCGACAACAGTACTGCCTGCAGGTCAGAGCACACACATCATTACTATTATAACTGCTAGAGCGAGTAGGGGTAGCCGAGGTAGCCGGGGCGAGCTAGGGCCAGAGCCACCAGCGACAACAGTACTGCCTGCAGGTCAGAGCACACACATCATTACTATTATAACTGCTAGAGCGAGTAGGGGTAGCCGAGGTAGCCGGGGCGAGCTAGGGCCAGAGCCACCAGCGACAACAGTACTGCCTGCAGGTAGAGCACACACATCATTACTATTGTAACTGCTAGAGCAAGTAGGGGTAGCCGAGGTAGCCGGGTTGAGCTAGGGCCAGAGCCACCAGCGAAAACAGTACTGCCTGCAGGTAGAGCACACACATCATTACTAGTATAACTGCTAGAACGAGTAGGGGTAGCCGAGGTAGCCGGGGTGAGCTAGGGCAAGAGCCACCAGCGAAAACAGTACTGCCTGCAGGTAGAACACACACATCATTACTATTATAACTGCTAGAGCGAGTAGGGGTAGCCGAGGTAGCCGGGGTGAGCTAGGGCAAGAGCCACCAGCGAAAACAGTACTGCCTGCAGGTAGAGCACACACATCATTACTATTATAACTGCTAGAGCGAGTAGGGGTAGCCAAGGTAGCCGGGGCGAGCTAGGGCCAGAGCCACCAGCGACAACAGTACTGCCTGCAGGTCAGAGCACACACATCATTACTATTATAACTGCTAGAGCGAGTAGGGGTAGCCGAGGTTGCCGGGGTGAGCTAGGGCCAGAGCCACCAGCGACAACAGTACTGACTGCAGGTAGAGCACACACATCATTACTAATATAACTGCTAGAGCGAGTAGGGGTAGCCGAGGTAGCCGGGGCGAGCTAGGGCCAGAGCCACCATCAACAACAGTACTGCCTGCAGGTCAGAGCACACACATCATTACTATTATAACTGCTAGAGCGAGTAGGGGTAGCCGAGGTAGCCGGGGCGAGCTAGGGCCAGAGCCACCAGCGACAACAGTACTGCCTGCAGGTCAGAGCACACACATCATTACTATTATAACTGCTAGAGCGAGTAGGGGTAGCCGAGGTAGCCGGGGCGAGCTAGGGCCAGAGCCACCAGCGACAACAGTACTGCCTGCAGGTAGAGCACACACATCATTACTATTGTAACTGCTAGAGCAAGTAGGGGTAGCCGAGGTAGCCGGGTTGAGCTAGGGCCAGAGCCACCAGCGAAAACAGTACTGCCTGCAGGTAGAGCACACACATCATTACTAGTATAACTGCTAGAACGAGTAGGGGTAGCCGAGGTAGCCGGGGTGAGCTAGGGCAAGAGCCACCAGCGAAAACAGTACTGCCTGCAGGTAGAACACACACATCATTACTATTATAACTGCTAGAGCGAGTAGGGGTAGCCGAGGTAGCCGGGGTGAGCTAGGGCAAGAGCCACCAGCGAAAACAGTACTGCCTGCAGGTAGAGCACACACATCATTACTATTATAACTGCTAGAGCGAGTAGGGGTAGCCGAGGTAGCCGGGGCGAGCTAGGGCCAGAGCCACCAGCGACAACAGTACTGCCTGCAGGTAGAGCACACACATCATTACTATTATAACTGCTAGAGCGAGTAGGGGTAGCCAAGGTAGCCGGGGCGAGCTAGGGCCAGAGCCACCAGCGACAACAGTACTGCCTGCAGGTCAGAGCACACACATCATTACTATTATAACTGCTAGAGCGAGTAGGGGTAGCCGAGGTTGCCGGGGTGAGCTAGGGCCAGAGCCACCAGCGACAACAGTACTGCCTGCAGGTAGAGCACACACATCATTACTATTATAACTGCTAGAGCGAGTAGGGGTAGCCAAGGTAGCCGGGGCGAGCTAGGGCCAGAGCCACCAGCGACAACAGTACTGCCTGCAGGTAGAGCACACACATCATTACTATTATAACTGCTAGAGCGAGTAGGGGTAGCCAAGGTAGCCGGGGCGAGCTAGGGCCAGAGCCACCAGCGACAACAGTACTGCCTGCAGGTCAGAGCACACACATCATTACTATTATAACTGCTAGAGCGAGTAGGGGTAGCCGAGGTTGCCGGGGTGAGCTAGGGCCAGAGCCACCAGCGACAACAGTACTGCCTGCAGGTAGAGCACACACATCATTACTATTATAACTGCTAGAGCGAGTAGGGGTAGCCGAGGTTGCCGGGGTGAGCTAGGGCCAGAGCCACCAGCGACAACAGTACTGCCTGCAGGTAGAGCACACACATCATTACTATTATAACTGCTAGAGCGAGTAGGGGTAGCCAAGGTAGCCGGGGCGAGCTAGGGCCAGAGCCACCAGCGAAAACAGTACTGCCTGCAGGTAGAGCACACACATCATTACTATTATAACTGCTAGAGCGAGTAGGGGTAGCCGAGGTTGCCGGGGTGAGCTAGGGCCAGAGCCACCAGCGACAACAGTACTGCCTGCAGGTAGAGCACACACATCATTACTATTATAACTGCTAGAGCGAGTAGGGGTAGCCGAGGTTGCCGGGGTGAGCTAGGGCCAGAGCCACCAGCGACAACAGTACTGACTGCAGGTAGAGCACACACATCATTACTAATATAACTGCTAGAGCGAGTAGGGGTAGCCGAGGTAGCCGGGGCGAGCTAGGGCCAGAGCCACCATCAACAACAGTACTGCCTGCAGGTAGAGCACACACATCATTACTAGTATAACTGCTAGAACGAGTAGGGGTAGCCGAGGTAGCCGGGGTGAGCTAGGGCAAGAGCCACCAGCGAAATCAGTACTGCCTGCAGGTAGAGCACACACATCATTACTATTATAACTGCTAGAGCGTGTAGGAGTAGGCGAGGTAGCCAGGGCTAGCTAGGGCCAGAGCCACCAGCGACAACAGTACTGCCTGCAGGTAGAGCACACACATCATTACTATTATAACTGCTAGAGCGAGTAGGGTTAGCCGAGGTAGCCGGGGCGAGCTAGGGCCAGAGCCACCAGCGAAAACAGTACTGCCTGCAGGTCAGAGCACACATTTCATTATTATTATAACTGCTAGAGCGAGTAGGGGTAGCCGAGGTAGCCGGGGCGAGCTAGGGCCAGAGCCACCAGCGACAACAGTACTGCCTGTAGGTCAGAACACACACATTATTACTATTATAACTGCTACAGCGAGTAGGGGTAGCCGAGGTAGCCGGGGCGAGCTAGGGCCAGAGCCACCAGCGACAACAGTACTGCCTGCAGGTCAGAGCACACATTTCATTACTATTATAACTGCTAGAGCGAGTAGGGGTAGCCGAGGTAGCCGGGGCGAGCTAGGGCCAGAGCCACCAGCGACAACAGTACTGCCTGTAGGTCAGAACACACACATTATTACTATTATAACTGCTACAGCGAGTAGGGGTAGCCGAGGTAGCCGGGGCGAGCTAGGGCCAGAGCCACCAGCGAAAACAGTACTGCCTGCAGGTCAGAGCACACATTTCATTACTATTATAACTGCTAGAGCGAGTAGGGGTAGCCGAGGTAGCCGGGGCGAGCTAGGGCCAGAGCCACCAGCGACAACAATACTGCCTGTAGGTCAGAACACACACATCATTACTATTATAACTGCTAGAGCGAGTAGGGGTAGCCGAGGTAGCCGGGGCGAGCTAGGGCCAGAGCCACCAGCGAAAACAGTACTGCCTGCAGGTCAGAGCACACATTTCATTACTATTATAACTGCTAGAGCGAGTAGGGGTAGCCGAGGTAGCCGGGGCGAGCTAGGGCCAGAGCCACCAGCGACAACAGTACTGCCTGCAGGTCAGAGCACACATTTCATTACTATTATAACTGCTAGAGCGAGTAGGGGTAGCCGAGGTAGCCGGGGCGAGCTAGGGCCAGAGCCACCAGCGAAAACAGTACTGCCTGCAGGTCAGAGCACACATTTCATTACTATTATAACTGCTAGAGCGAGTAGGGGTAGCCGAGGTAGCCGGGGCGAGCTAGGGCCAGAGCCACCAGCGACAACAATACTGCCTGTAGGTCAGAACACACACATCATTACTATTATAACTGCTAGAGCGAGTAGGGGTAGCCGAGGTAGCCGGGGCGAGCTAGGGCCAGAGCCACCAGCGACAACAATACTGCCTGTAGGTCAGAACACACACATCATTACTATTATAACTGCTAGAGCGAGTAGGGGTAGCCGAGGTAGCCGGGGCGAGCTAGGGCCAGAGCCACCAGCGAAAACAGTACTGCCTGCAGGTCAGAGCACACATTTCATTACTATTATAACTGCTAGAGCGAGTAGGGGTAGCCGAGGTAGCCGGGGCGAGCTAGGGCCAGAGCCACCAGCGACAACAGTACTGCCTGCAGGTAGAGCACACACATCATTACTTTTATAACTGCTAGAGCGAGTAGGCGTAGCCGAGGTAGACGGGGCGAGCTAGGGCCAGAGCCACCAGCGACAACAGTACTGCCTGCATGTCAGAGCACACACATCATTACTATTATAACTGCTAGAGCGAGTATGGGTAGCCGAGGTAGCCGGGGCGAGCTAGGGCCAGAGCCACCATCAACAACAGTACTGCCTGCAGGTAGAGCACACACATAATTACTATTATAACTGCTAGAGCGAGTAGGGGTAGCCGAGGTAGCCGGGGTGAGCTAGGGCCAGAGCCACCAGCGACAACAGTACTGCCTGCAGGTCAGAGCACACATTTCATTACTATTATAACTGCTACAGCGAGTAGGGGTAGCCGAGGTAGCCGGGGCGAGCTAGGGCCAGAGCCACCAGCGAAAACAGTACTGCCTGCAGGTCAGAGCACACATTTCATTACTATTATAACTGCTAGAGCGAGTAGGGGTAGCCGAGGTAGCCGGGGTGAGCTAGGGCCAGAGCCACCAGCGAAAACAGTACTGCCTGCAGGTCAGAGCACACATTTCATTACTATTATAACTGCTACAGCGAGTAGGGGTAGCCGAGGTAGCCGGGGCGAGCTAGGGCCAGAGCCACCAGCGAAAACAGTACTGCCTGCAGGTCAGAGCACACATTTCATTACTATTATAACTGCTAGAGCGAGTAGGGGTAGCCGAGGTAGCCGGGGCGAGCTAGGGCCAGAGCCACCAGCGACAACAATACTGCCTGTAGGTCAGAACACACACATCATTACTATTATAACTGCTAGAGCGAGTAGGGGTAGCCGAGGTAGCCGGGGCGAGCTAGGGCCAGAGCCACCAGCGAAAACAGTACTGCCTGCAGGTCAGAGCACACATTTCATTACTATTATAACTGCTAGAGCGAGTAGGGGTAGCCGAGGTAGCCGGGGCGAGCTAGGGCCAGAGCCACCAGCGACAACAGTACTGCCTGCAGGTAGAGCACACACATCATTACTTTTATAACTGCTAGAGCGAGTAGACGTAGCCGAGGTAGACGGGGCGAGCTAGGGCCAGAGCCACCAGCGACAACAGTACTGCCTGCATGTCAGAGCACACACATCATTACTATTATAACTGCTAGAGCGAGTAGGGTTAGCCGTGGTAGCCGGGGCGAGCTAGGGCCAGAGCCACCAGCGACAACAGTACTGCCTGCAGGTAGAGCACACACATCATTACTATTATAACTGCTAGAGCGAGTAGGGGTAGCCAAGGTAGCCGGGGCGAGCTAGGGCCAGAGCCACCAGCGACAACAGTACTGCCTGCAGGTCAGAGCACACACATCATTACTATTATAACTGCTAGAGCGAGTATGGGTAGCCGAGGTAGCCGGGGCGAGCTAGGGCCAGAGCCACCATCAACAACAGTACTGCCTGCAGGTAGAGCACACACATCATTACTATTATAACTGCTAGAGCGAGTAGGGGTAGCCGAGGTAGCCGGGGTAAGCTAGGGCCAGAGCCACCAGCGACAACAGTACTGACTGCAGGTAGAGCACACACATCATTACTAATATAACTGCTAGAGCGAGTAGGGGTAGCCGAGGTAGCCGGGGCGAGCTAGGGCCAGAGCCACCAGCGACAACAGTACTGCCTGCAGGTCAGAGCACACATTTCATTACTATTATAACTGCTAGAGCGAGTAGGGGTAGCCGAGGTAGCCGGGGCGAGCTAGGGCCAGAGCCACCAGCGACAACAGTACTGCCTGCAGGTCAGAGCACACATTTCATTACTATTATAACTGCTAGAGCGAGTAGGGGTAGCCGAGGTAGCCGGGGCGAGCTAGGGCCAGAGCCACCAGCGACAACAGTACTGACTGCAGGTAGAGCACACACATCATTACTATTATAACTGCTAGAGCGAGTAGGGGTAGCCGAGGTAGCCGGGGCGAGCTAGGGCCAGAGCCACCAGCGACAACAGTACTGCCTGCAGGTCAGAGCACACACATCATTACTATTATAACTGCTAGAGCGAGTAGGGGTAGCCGAGGTAGCCGGGGTGAGCTAGGGCCAGAGCCACCAGCGACAACAGTACTGCCTGCAGGTAGAACACACATCATTACTAATATAACTGCTAGAGCGAGTAGGGGTAGCCGAGGTAGCCGGGGCGAGCTAGGGCCAGAGCCACCATCAACAACAGTACTGCCTGCAGGTCAGAGCACACATTTCATTACTATTATAACTGCTAGAGCGAGTAGGGGTAGCCGAGGTAGCCGGGGCGAGCTAGGGCCAGAGCCACCAGCGACAACAGTACTGACTGCAGGTAGAGCACACACATCATTACTATTATAACTGCTAGAGCGAGTAGGGGTAGCCGAGGTAGCCGGGGCGAGCTAGGGCCAGAGCCACCAGCGACAACAGTACTGCCTGCAGGTCAGAGCACACACATCATTACTATTATAACTGCTAGAGCGAGTAGGGGTAGCCGAGGTAGCCGGGGTGAGCTAGGGCCAGAGCCACCAGCGACAACAGTACTGACTGCAGGTAGAGCACACACATCATTACTAATATAACTGCTAGAGCGAGTAGGGGTAGCCGAGGTAGCCGGGGCGAGCTAGGGCCAGAGCCACCATCAACAACAGTACTGCCTGCAGGTCAGAGCACACATTTCATTACTATTATAACTGCTAGAGCGAGTAGGGGTAGCCGAGGTAGCCGGGGCGAGCTAGGGCCAGAGCCACCAGCGACAACAGTACTGACTGCAGGTAGAGCACACACATCATTACTATTATAACTGCTAGAGCGAGTATGGGTAGCCGAGGTATCCGGGTCGAGCTAGGGCCATAGCCACCAGCGACAACAGTACTGCCTGCAGGTCAGAGCACACACATCATTACTATTATAACTGCTAGAGCGAGTAGGGGTAGCCGAGGTAGCCGGGGTGAGCTAGGGCCAGAGCCACCAGCGACAACAGTACTGACTGCAGGTAGAGCACACACATCATTACTAATATAACTGCTAGAGCGAGTAGGGGTAGCCGAGGTAGCCGGGGCGAGCTAGGGCCAGAGCCACCATCAAAAACAGTACTGCCTGCAGGTAGAGCACACACATCATTACTATTGTAACTGCTAGAGCAAGTAGGGGTAGCCGAGGTAGCCGGGTTGAGCTAGGGCCAGAGCCACCATCAACAACAGTACTGCCTGCAGGTAGAGCACACACATCATTACTAATATAACTGCTAGAGCAAGTAGGGGTAGCCGAGGTAGCCGGGGCGAGCTAGGGCCAGAGCCACCATCAACAAAAGTACTGCCTGCAGGTAGAGCACACACATCATTACTATTGTAACTGCTAGAGCGAGTAGACGTAGCCGAGGTAGACGGGGCGAGCTAGGGCCAGAGCCACCAGCGACAACAGTACTGCCTGCATGTAGAGCACACACATCATTACTATTGTAACTGCTAGAGCGAGTAGACGTAGCCGAGGTAGACGGGGCGAGCTAGGGCCAGAGCCACCAGCGACAACAGTACTGCTTGCATGTCAGAGCACACACATCATTACTATTGTAACTGCTAGAGCGAGTAGACGTAGCCGAGGTAGACGGGGCGAGCTAGGGCCAGAGCCACCATCAACAACAGTACTGCCTGCAGGTAGAGCACACACATCATTACTAATATAACTGCTAGAGCGAGTAGGGGTAGCCGAGGTAGCCGGGGCGATATAGGGACAGAGCCACCAGCGACAACAGTACTGCCTGCAGGTAGAGCACACACATCATTACTATTGTAACTGCTAGAGCGAGTAGACGTAGCCGAGGTAGACGGGGCGAGCTAGGGCCAGAGCCACCAGCGACAACAGTACTGCCTGCATGTCAGAGCACACACATCATTACTATTATAACTGCTAGAGCGAGTAGGGGTAGCCGAGGTAGCCGGGTTGAGCTAGGGCCAGAGCCACCAGCGAAAACAGTACTGCTTGCAGGTCAGAGCACACACATCATTACTAGTATAACTGCTAGAACGAGTAGGGGTAGCCGAGGTAGCCGGGGTGAGCTAGGGCCAGAGCCACCAGCGACAACAGTACTGCTTGCATGTCAGAGCACACACATCATTACTATTGTAACTGCTAGAGTGAGTAGACGTAGCCGAGGTAGACGGGGCGAGCTAGGGCCAGAGCCACCAGCGACAACAGTACTGCTTGCATGTCAGAGCACACACATCATTACTATTGTAACTGCTAGAGCGAGTAGACGTAGCCGAGGTAGACGGGGCGAGCTAGGGCCAGAGCCACCATCAACAACAGTACTGCCTGCAGGTAGAGCACACACATCATTACTAATATAACTGCTAGAGCGAGTAGGGGTAGCCGAGGTAGCCGGGGCGATATAGGGACAGAGCCACCAGCGACAACAGTACTGCCTGCAGGTAGAGCACACACATCATTACTATTGTAACTGCTAGAGCGAGTAGACGTAGCCGAGGTAGACGGGGCGAGCTAGGGCCAGAGCCACCAGCGACAACAGTACTGCCTGCATGTCAGAGCACACACATCATTACTATTATAACTGCTAGAGCGAGTAGGGGTAGCCGAGGTAGCCGGGTTGAGCTAGGGCCAGAGCCACCAGCGAAAACAGTACTGCTTGCAGGTCAGAGCACACACATCATTACTAGTATAACTGCTAGAGCGAGTAGGGGTAGCCGAGGTAGCCGGGGTGAGCTAGGGCAAGAGCCACCAGCGAAAACAGTACTGCCTGCAGGTCAGAGCACACATTTCATTACTATTATAACTGCTAGAGCGAGTAGGGGTAGCCGAGGTAGCCGGGGTGAGCTAGGGCCAGAGCCACCAGCGACAACAGTACTGCCTGCAGGTAGAACACACACATCATTACTATTATAACTGCTAGAGCGTGTAGGGGTAGGCGAGTTAGCCAGGGCTAGCTAGGGCCAGAGCCACCAGCGACAACAGTACTGCCTGCAGGTAGAGCACACACATCATTACTATTATAACTGCTAGAGCGAGTAGGGTTAGCCGAGGTAGCCGGGGCGAGCTAGGGCCAGAGCCACCAGCGACAACAGTACTGCCTGCAGGTCAGAGCACACATTTCATTACTATTATAACTGCTAGAGCGAGTAGGGGTAGCCGAGGTAGCCGGGGCGAGCTAGGGCCAGAGCCACCAGCGAAAACAGTACTGCTTGCAGGTCAGAGCACACACATCATTACTAGTATAACTGCTAGAGCGAGTAGGGGTAGCCAAGGTAGCCGGGGTGAGCTAGGGCAAGAGCCACCAGCGAAAACAGTACTGCCTGCAGGTCAGAGCACACATTTCATTACTATTATAACTGCTAGAGCGAGTAGGGGTAGCCGAGGTAGCCGGGGTGAGCTAGGGCCAGAGCCACCAGCGACAACAGTACTGCCTGCAGGTAGAACACACACATCATTACTATTATAACTGCTAGAGCGTGTAGGGGTAGGCGAGTTAGCCAGGGCTAGCTAGGGCCAGAGCCACCAGCGACAACAGTACTGCCTGCAGGTAGAGCACACACATCATTACTATTATAACTGCTAGAGCGAGTAGGGTTAGCCGAGGTAGCCGGGGCGAGCTAGGGCCAGAGCCACCAGCGACAACAGTACTGCCTGCAGGTCAGAGCACACATTTCATTACTATTATAACTGCTAGAGCGAGTAGGGGTAGCCGAGGTAGCCGGGGTGAGCTAGGGCAAGAGCCACCAGCGAAAACAGTACTGCCTGCAGGTAGAGCACACACATCATTACTATTATAACTGCTAGAGCGTGTAGGGGTAGGCGAGTTAGCCAGGGCTAGCTAGGGCCAGAGCCACCAGCGACAACAGTACTGCCTGCAGGTAGAGCACACACATCATTACTATTATAACTGCTAGAGCGAGTAGGGTTAGCCGAGGTAGCCGGGGCGAGCTAGGGCCAGAGCCACCAGCGACAACAGTACTGCCTGCAGGTCAGAGCACACATTTCATTACTATTATAACTGCTAGAGCGAGTAGGGTTAGCCGAGGTAGCCGGGGCGAGCTAGGGCCAGAGCCACCAGCGACAACAGTACTGCCTGCAGGTCAGAGCACACATTTCATTACTATTATAACTGCTAGAGCGAGTAGGGGTAGCCGAGGTAGCCGGGGCGAGCTAGGGCCAGAGCCACCAGCGACAACAGTACTGCCTGTAGGTCAGAACACACACATTATTACTATTATAACTGCTACAGCGAGTAGGGGTAGCCGAGGTAGCCGGGGCGAGCTAGGGCCAGAGCCACCAGCGAAAACAGTACTGCCTGCAGGTCAGAGCACACATTTCATTACTATTATAACTGCTAGAGCGAGTAGGGGTAGCCGAGGTAGCCGGGGCGAGCTAGGGCCAGAGCCACCAGCGAAAACAGTACTGCCTGCAGGTCAGAGCACACATTTCATTACTATTATAACTGCTAGAGCGAGTAGGGTTAGCCGAGGTAGCCGGGGCGAGCTAGGGCCAGAGCCACCAGCGACAACAGTACTGACTGCAGGTAGAGCACACACATCATTACTATTATAACTGCTAGAGCGAGTAGGGGTAGCCGAGGTAGCCGGGGCGAGCTAGGGCCAGAGCCACCAGCGACAACAGTACTGCCTGCAGGTAGAGCACACACATCATTACTATTATAACTGCTAGAGCGAGTAGGGGTAGCCGAGGTAGCCGGGGCGAGCTAGGGCCAGAGCCACCAGCGAAAACAGTACTGCCTGCAGGTCAGAGCACACATTTCATTACTATTATAACTGCTAGAGCGAGTAGGGGTAGCCGAGATAGCCGGGGCGAGCTAGGGTCAGAGCCACCAGCGAAAACAGTACTGCCTGCAGGTAGAGCACACACATCATTACTATTATAACTGCTAGAGCGAGTAGGGGTAGCCGAGGTAGCCGGGGCGAGCTAGGGCCAGAGCCACCAGCGACAACAGTACTGCCTGCAGGTAGAGCACACACATCATTACTATTATAACTGCTAGAGCGTGTAGGGGTAGGCGAGTTAGCCAGGGCTAGCTAGGGCCAGAGCCACCAGCGACAACAGTACTGCCTGCAGGTAGAGCACACACATCATTACTATTATAACTGCTAGAGCGAGTAGGGTTAGCCGAGGTAGCCGGGGCGAGCTAGGGCCAGAGCCACCAGCGACAACAGTACTGCCTGCAGGTCAGAGCACACATTTCATTACTATTATAACTGCTAGAGCGAGTAGGGGTAGCCGAGGTAGCCGGGGCGAGCTAGGGCCAGAGCCACCAGCGACAACAGTACTGCCTGTAGGTCAGAACACACACATTATTACTATTATAACTGCTAGAGCGAGTAGGGTTAGCCGAGGTAGCCGGGGCGAGCTAGGGCCAGAGCCACCAGCGACAACAGTACTGCCTGCAGGTAGAGCACACACATCATTACTATTATAACTGCTAGAGCGAGTAGGGTTAGCCGAGGTAGCCGGGGCGAGCTAGGGCCAGAGCCACCAGCGACAACAGTACTGCCTGCAGGTCAGAGCACACATTTCATTACTATTATAACTGCTAGAGCGAGTAGGGGTAGCCGAGGTAGCCGGGGCGAGCTAGGGCCAGAGCCACCAGCGAAAACAGTACTGCCTGCAGGTCAGAGCACACATTTCATTACTATTATAACTGCTAGAGCGAGTAGGGGTAGCCGAGGTAGCCGGGGCGAGCTAGGGCCAGAGCCACCAGCGAAAACAGTACTGCCTGCAGGTAGAGCACACACATCATTACTATTATAACTGCTAGAGCGAGTAGGGGTATCCGAGGTAGCCGGGGCGAGCTAGGGCCAGAGCCACCAGCGACAACAGTACTGCCTGCAGGTAGAGCACACACATCATTACTATTATAACTGCTAGAGCGTGTAGGGGTAGGCGAGTTAGCCAGGGCTAGCTAGGGCCAGAGCCACCAGCGACAACAGTACTGCCTGCAGGTAGAGCACACACATCATTACTATTATAACTGCTAGAGCGAGTAGGGTTAGCCGAGGTAGCCGGGGCGAGCTAGGGCCAGAGCCACCAGCGACAACAGTACTGCCTGCAGGTCAGAGCACACATTTCATTACTATTATAACTGCTAGAGCGAGTAGGGGTAGCCGAGGTAGCCGGGGCGAGCTAGGGCCAGAGCCACCAGCGACAACAGTACTGCCTGCAGGTCAGAGCACACATTTCATTACTATTATAACTGCTAGAGCGAGTAGGGGTAGCCGAGGTAGCCGGGGCGAGCTAGGGCCAGAGCCACCAGCGACAACAGTACTGCCTGCAGGTAGAGCACACACATCATTACTATTATAACTGCTAGAGCGAGTAGGGGTAGCCGAGGTAGCCGGGGCGAGCTAGGGCCAGAGCCACCAGCGACAACAGTACTGCCTGCAGGTAGAGCACACACATCATTACTATTATAACTGCTAGAGCGAGTAGGGGTAGCCGAGGTAGCCGGGGCGAGCTAGGGCCAGAGCCACCAGCGACAACAGTACTGCCTGCAGGTAGAGCACACACATCATTACTATTATAACTGCTAGAGCGAGTAGGGGTAGCCGAGATAGCCGGGGCGAGCTAGGGCCAGAGCCACCAGCGACAACAATACTGCCTGTAGGTCAGAACACACACATCATTACTATTATAACTGCTAGAGCGAGTAGGGGTAGCCGAGGTAGCCGGGGCGAGCTAGGGCCAGAGCCACCAGCGACAACAGTACTGCCTGCAGGTAGAGCACACACATCATTACTATTATAACTGCTAGAGCGAGTAGGGGTAGCCGAGGTAGCCGGGCCGAGCTAGGGCCAGAGCCACCAGCGACAACAGTACTGCCTGCAGGTCAGAGCACACACATCATTACTAGTATAACTGCTAGAGCGAGTAGGGGTAGCCGAGGTAGCCGGGGCGAGCTAGGGCCAGAGCCACCAGCGACAACAGTACTGCCTGCAGGTCAGAGCACACACATCATTACTAGTATAACTGCTAGAGCGAGTAGGGGTAGCCGAGGTAGCCGGGGCGAGCTAGGGCCAGAGCCACCAGCGACAACAGTACTGCCTGCAGGTCAGAGCACACACATCATTACTAGTATAACTGCTAGAGCGAGTAGGGGTAGCCGAGGTAGCCGGGGCGAGCTAGGGCCAGAGCCACCAGCGACAACAGTACTGCCTGCAGGTCAGAGCACACACATCATTACTAGTATAACTGCTAGAGCGAGTAGGGGTAGCCGAGGTAGCCGGGGCGAGCTAGGGCCAGAGCCACCAGCGACAACAGTACTGCCTGCAGGTCAGAGCACACACATCATTACTAGTATAACTGCTAGAGCGAGTAGGGGTAGCCGAGGTAGCCGGGCCGAGCTAGGGCCAGAGCCACCAGCGACAACAGTACTGCCTGCAGGTCAGAGCACACACATCATTACTAGTATAACTGCTAGAGCGAGTAGGGGTAGCCGAGGTAGCCGGGGCGAGCTAGGGCCAGAGCCACCAGCGACAACAGTACTGCCTGCAGGTCAGAGCACACACATCATTACTAGTATAACTGCTAGAGCGAGTAGGGGTAGCCGAGGTAGCCGGGGCGAGCTAGGGCCAGAGCCACCAGCGACAACAGTACTGCCTGCAGGTCAGAGCACACACATCATTACTAGTATAACTGCTAGAGCGAGTAGGGGTAGCCGAGGTAGCCGGGGCGAGCTAGGGCCAGAGCCACCAGCGACAACAGTACTGCCTGCAGGTCAGAGCACACACATCATTACTAGTATAACTGCTAGAGCGAGTAGGGGTAGCCGAGGTAGCCGGGGCGAGCTAGGGCCAGAGCCACCAGCGACAACAGTACTGCCTGCATGTCAGAGCACACACATCATTACTATTATAACTGCTAGAGCGAGTAGGGGTAGCCGAGGTAGCCGGGCCGAGCTAGGGCCAGAGCCACCAGCGACAACAGTACTGCCTGCAGGTCAGAGCACACACATCATTACTAGTATAACTGCTAGAGCGAGTAGGGGTAGCCGAGGTAGCCGGGGCGAGCTAGGGCCAGAGCCACCAGCGACAACAGTACTGCCTGCATGTCAGAGCACACACATCATTACTATTATAACTGCTAGAGCGAGTAGGGGTAGCCGAGGTAGCCGGGCCGAGCTAGGGCCAGAGCCACCAGCGACAACAGTACTGCCTGCAGGTCAGAGCACACACATCATTACTAGTATAACTGCTAGAGCGAGTAGGGGTAGCCGAGGTAGCCGGGGCGAGCTAGGGCCAGAGCCACCAGCGACAACAGTACTGCCTGCATGTCAGAGCACACACATCATTACTATTATAACTGCTAGAGCGAGTAGGGGTAGCCGAGGTAGCCGGGCCGAGCTAGGGCCAGAGCCACCAGCGACAACAGTACTGCCTGCAGGTCAGAGCACACACATCATTACTAGTATAACTGCTAGAGCGAGTAGGGGTAGCCAAGGTAGCCGGGGCGAGCTAGGGCCAGAGCCACCAGCGACAACAGTACTGCCTGCAGGTCAGAGCACACACATCATTACTAGTATAACTGCTAGAGCGAGTAGGGGTAGCCAAGGTAGCTGGTGCGAGCTAGGGCCAGAGCCACCAGCGACAACAGTACTGCCTGCATGTCAGAGCACACACATCATTACTATTATAACTGCTGGACCCACATCTGCGGCCCCACATCATTTAACCAATCTTCTAAGAAATCCGACAACCTAACTATGATAAACGATTAAGTGCAGTATAAGAATTGAGCGATTCTTTCAGTACTAGCCGGTGATGTGTAAACATCTCAACTTGTAAGGAGCAAATCTATGTATTATCATGTTGCAAATAAACTTATAATACGAAACTCGGACACGAAATTAAAAACGCATAATTATTTTAATAATGCCAAGCATTATACATATATGAAATGTTTCAATTTCGGGGAAACACATTTAATATTTTTTATCCTTTATAAACCAAACTATAATTATGTTTAGTCGAACGACAGGAGTACCGAACGCTTTGCATGTAAATGCCTCAATGTTAAACCTGCGACTTTTACCCTAGACTAGAATTATCATGGCCTGCGTTTTTGAGGTTGTACTTCTTTAGTCGAGTTCAGGGTGAAAGTTTAGTATGCACCGGAAATGAAATGGAATAAGTGAACATTAAACAACAGAAAATTTAAAAGTTTAATAATCTAATCGGCATGCATGCAGAAACTGCGTTAGCCACGAGCCAAAGTCATCAACAGGGCTAACACACGTGTGGCAACATGCACTCGTATATATTAACTTTCGCGAACATCAGGGGATGTTCTAAGCGTATTGGTTTGCCAAAGTAAATTTATGGTCGTAAAACCATACTGGAAACCATTTTGTAAACTTTAACAGTTATAACAAGATATAACGGAAACTTAAAAAAAAAATGAATATAATTTATTCGCCAGGAAAATAGTGTTGGAACATACATGGCGTCATAGATAGTTAACATTGTGTTGGTTCTCTAACGCATTTTGAACGCGGCGCTGTATTTTAAGTATTATTCAAACTAAAATTTGTGGTACAATAGATAAATTAAAATTAAAATAACCTAACTTATTTGAAAATATATATAATAACTCTAAGTATACGTATGCATATTAGAGTTTTTCTCAAACAATATAAATCAGTCTGTTAATACTTTGTACGAAGAAACCTTAAACTTATTTCGCTGATAATACTTTTTAAAATTTAACAGTAAACATTCTTGTATCCAACATTGTGTTGATATATTGTGACGCGGAATCTGGGAGGCCACCCCAGAGAGGGACGTGTGGGTCGCATGGCCATTAGCGGCCTGCCAATCACACAAGAGTCTAGCGACAGCAATGCTACCGTCCTGCAACTGGCAGCAAATGCCGATCCTCTCCGAAGTTGGCCGATCGGGAGCGCCTACCCCCTGGATGTTTGATTTCCAAGTATCTTTAATGTAACTATCCTAACCAAATCAACCGTCCACAAAGTTTTAAAGTATTTATAATGTAGCTAACCTAACCTAATTGACCATTAGTTATCATGTCCTTATCTGAAAATTACAATTTAATTAATAAATTTACTTTTATTTGCATTCATTATTCAAATATATTTATTACTTTTGAAAATATACGTGCTCGTATTTATTTTTACAAGTACAAAAAAAATTCGCACCTGCCGGGATTCGAACCGGCAACCTTACGATTAGATGGTAGCACTGCTAAGCGCTTTTTTTTTTTTTTTTTTTTTTTTTTTTTTTTTTTTTTTTTTTTTTTTAGTTTATTAGTTTATTGTGATATCATGTGCATGTACATAACATTACAGCTCACATCAGATTACAGTCAGCACAAATGGGTTACACGATACTGATACCTCGCCCCTGCGGATTAACACAGTCCCACACCATCTGTACAAATTTCAAAACATGAAAAGGTAATGTCCAAACCTCCTTCTTAACGTATTGTTTTTTACCATAGACCATCTGTCACGTCGTAGCTGGGATATGAAGTCCCGCAAGAAGTATGGCACTTGAGTTTTGAGCACAAAAGCTATCAAATTCGCCATCAGCCACACAGCCGCCCGCCTCTTCACGGTAGGGAAGGCCGTGATGTCGAGGTAGCACATGCGGTCCGCGCACACGTCCCGTGGAGGTAGGCAGAGCAGTCTGGAAAGTTTGGTTTTACACCACTCCCACAAGGGGCGCGAGAATGAGCAAGCACATATGCGATGGAGGGCGGTGTCACGGTAGCCACAGAGTTCGCAGTGGTCATCCTGGGATAACGCAATGCGTTTCTTGCGATAAAGGGTGGGTGTCAGGTCGTTGACAAATGTGAAAGCTTCGGCACGGAGATGAGTAGGTAATTCAGGATCAGAAACGTTTTTCCATATGTTCAGCCAACGCAAAGAAAGGATCTTATTCTGAATATTCGGCACAGAGGGTGTTGCTCGTCGCTGGAAACCATACAGTTGTCTTGTGGAGACATGCGTACCTTCGGGAAGTTCGGAAATCGTCGTGCGAAGGTGATCGGCGGCGGACTTGTAGTGTCGGGGTAGGCGCTCCCTGGCGCCCCATGCGGCTGTGTACAAAGCCGAGGAGCGACCACCCTGTAAGACACGTTGTATGACGCATTTCTGGAACAAGGCTCGTGCTTTTTGCTCATGCTCAATGAGTCCGAGACCACCTTTACTGACAGGCATCGTCAGCTGATCGCGGCTGACCTTGAAGAGGAATCCTTTCCAGATAAACCATCCAATGTATTGCCTGATTTGAGCTGCAATCGCAGCTGGCATGGGGAACACCTGTGCCATGTACCAGAGTTGTGAAAGGGAGTACATGTTAACGATATATACACGTTGGATGATGTTGAGGTTTCTAAGGTGTGACTCAAGCAGGCTACCACGAACATTCCGCACCACTCCGTCCCAGTTCTCTTGAATGGTATGACCGATGTCACCCGTGAAAAGTATTCCAAGTGTCCTGATCGCATCCGTAGACACGAATGAATGCTGTGGCACAATCACATCTGGCGCTGCTTTCAGATTCAACACTTTGGTTTTCGCGAAGTTGCATTTTGCATGCGTTGCCTTGTGGAAGGCCTCAAGAATAGCATGAGCGGCCGTGAGTTCATGGTCACTACGCACAATGACCGTAACATCATCTGCATACCCAATGCACGTTAAAGGATTCCCTTGAATACTCAGTCCTGAGAGAGTAGAGTTAAATTTCCTTATAAGGGGCTCAATATAAAGGACGAAAAGTACCATCGAGAGCGGGCACCCTTGTCGGACAGAGGAGCGAATCGGAAATTTGTCACCAAAACAACCATTGATGGACATCTTCGAGGTTAGGTTCTCACGGAACGTGCGTAGGACAGCTCGAACTGTCGGAGGGAAGCAAAGGTGCTCGAGCACCCTGTCGAGGAAGCTCCATTGCACCCGGTCAAAGGCCTTCTCAAGATCAATGTTCAGGAGGGCGACAGCGCCCGGCGTTGTGCGCGCCAGGAGCTGCACATCGCGGAGCGCAGAAGTGCCATGTGTGATGGACGTCCCCTTCACAATACAATGTTGGTCCGGCCCGATGACATCAGACAGCGCTGATTTAATACGATTGGCATACACCCGTGCGATGATTTTGTAGTCAGCACACAGAAGCGTGATAGGCCTATAGTGGGCTACTTCACGTGGCTGTGGTACCTTGGGTATGAGCACAATGATTCCCTCTGTTTGCGTGCTGCACAGACGCCCTCGTCGAATGACCGTGCGCGCCATTTCGCAAAATTCCTCTCGAATCGTTGGCCAATAGTGCTGGTAGAATTCGTAGGGGATACCGTCCACACCAGGGGATTTGGTTTTTGGGGCCCTCCGAACGATGTGTGTGATCTCTTCGTCAGTTGGGTCGGCCTCCAGATGGTGCTGTGCTATGTCGTCAAGGCTGCTGTCATACACATCGAGGAATGACGTCCCTTCATCATAGTCAATGTCGTGGTCCGCATAGAGTTCCTCGTAACTACTTGTAAATGCTGCGAGGATGGTTGTGGAATCCCTTACGACCGTGCCATTCGCGTCCACAACCGAGCTGATGTGCCTTCGTGTACGCCTCTTCCGATCTCGCATGAGGGAGTGAATGCTAAGCCTTTCTTGCTGTAGCGCACTCTTGGTGTTATTGAATACAATGCGACTTTCCATGTTCGCTCGGTGTATGGCGATGATCCGTTCCTTAAGGCGACGGGCTTGATTCCTCGGATTGGTAACTGCGGTTGGATGCGTACTTAATTCCCGCAGGGCCCTCTCGTGCAAATAGAGAAGGGAGTCCTGCTCCCGTCTACAACGCCCGCCATGGTGCTTAAATAATTTGGCCAGACCTGGTTTGACGCAGCCATCCCACCAATCCGCTGTGTCCGCGTACCTCTGTTTACATCGCAACCAATGAGACCAGCGCCGATGAAAATCATTGTCCACTTCAGTTTGACCCAACAAGCGTGTTTGTAGTCTCCAGTAGTTACGCCCAGGTGTGGGTGAAACCTCCGGAGCAGCCACAGTACAAACGACCATGTAATGATCTGTGACAGCCACTGGCACCACATCATATGATCGCGCGTTGTGTCGATGCGTGCGGGACATATAAAACCTGTCTAGGCGCGAACTAGATGAATAGGCATGAAAGGTGTAATGTGGTGTGGGTACTTGAAGAATGTCGACCATGTCCTCCACATCAATGGCAGTAACGAGCTCATGCAGTGCCGTGTTAATGGGGTAGTGTCCACCAACGTGATCACTGGGTGTAATTATACAATTGAAATCTCCACCTAGAATAAGACCCGTGCCATCATTCCTTATAAATGGAAGGATTTCCTGGCGAAAAAATTCCTGGCATTCTGTTCGACGCTGAGAGCCAGAGGGGGCATAGACATTCACACATTGTCCGATAATGCTCCTGCCAGTAGCGCTGGAGGGATTGAGCGCTATGAGTGTGCCAGAGATTATCCTCCCAGATGCGTGCGCTCTGATGTGCGTGAGTTCAAGATGGTTCTTTGTGACAACAATGGTTCCTCTCCCTTGAGGGCCGATGTTGGGGTACACATTATATTGGTCAAAATATGGTAGCCGCTCTAGCGCACACTCTTGTAAAAATAGTACGTCGATAGCGTGCGCACGTACAATGCTGTGTAAAGCATGAAATTTGAAAGGAGCTTCAATTGCACAAATGTTGACAGTGGCAATTGTTAAAACTCTAGTCATCCGCTACGTCTTTGCTACTAGCTACGTCATTCCCTCCCCCACTCTGTTCCGTTATGCTGATCGCGCCCCCCTTGATTTGCTCGATCGCATGTTGGGCAATGCGGAGTGAATATTTACGTTGTGAACGCGGGCTGTCCGGTAGGGCGGTGTCGCGACTTGGACTGCGACTCGCATGACGGGCCTTTTTGTCCTTGCGCCCGCTCGGGGGCCGTTCACGCCCACCGGACTTTTTGCCTGAGCGGGGGTTGGTGGAGTGCGCCTCCTGTGAGCATTCGGACATTCCGTCATCCTCCATGTCAATGGGCGTATCGAGTCGTATATCCGGGGCGGGCATGTCCTGTTGAGTCGGAGCAAGAGGTGATGCGGTAATGGTGGACAGCAGAGTTTTGAGTGGGACCGCCTCATAAGGCCTCTCCTCCCTGTCTTCTGACGTCAGAGTTTGTGCCGGCGGATGTAAGCTCGCCCCAGAGGTGGTGGGCCGGTCCCGCACTTCGTGCGGTTCTGTCGAGCGACTGCTCTGCGCGCCACTCTGCAGTGTCTGCGCCCACGTGCGCGGCGCGCCCGACCGCTCGCGCGGAAGAGTGGGGCAGGCCGCGCGGTGGTGTCCCGCCTGCGAGCAGTGACTGCAGGTCTGGAGTTGTCCGTCATACACTACGAACCCGTGATGCCCATCGACTACCAGCTGTGAGGGAATATTTTGATTGAGTTCCATTTTCACTATTCGTACCCCTGTCTTGGCTTTGAACTTGCGATACACCCCCCACATTTCGTCCACGCACGTGTGTATCTTTCCGTACGGAGTGAGCGAGTAAACAATCCGTTCATTTGGTACTTCCACGGGAATGTTTACGACCCTGACGGTTTTCAGGTTGTCTAGCGCCAGTTCTATGTCTACTTGTAGTGACTCACCGCTCGCTGCGTGTATCTGAGACGTTCCGCCGGTCTCTCGGATGATCCTCTCGCAGTGTAGTAGTGATGTCAACTTCACAAAGATGCATCGTTGGCGTCCGTCGACCTGTACAGCAATCACTTCGTCATCCTGCAGCCCAAGGGTCTCGTCGAGCCATCGGAGTAAGTCCAACGCGAGCGGTTTGGTTTGACACTTCACGCGAAGGGTATTCACTCGTGGGGTCGGTTGGCAAGTCGCCATGATGGTCCTGCGAAAGTCAGTAAGAAGCCTTTAGAATACGTTACGTGTAAGCCGCACGACACTTAACTCGCTCTCGCACTAAACCAGGAGAGTAACAGCGCACGAGACACGTCGCGTCGCACACGTCCGCTCACCACGCGAGCACGGGGCGGACTGCTCAGCCACGAGGCCATATTTGACGAATATAAGTTTCAGATGACATATATGATCGTGCCGCCGGCCCCGGAACGAGCGTGAGCGATGCGGCAGCCGGCCCCGGAACGAGCGTAAGCGGTGCCGCAGTTGCAGGAAGGTAGTTGCTGTCGCTAGACTCTTCTCCAATCACTGCCTTCCCCGCGCCGACCAGCCACAGTCACTAAGGCGCGGGCCCGGCTGGCGGCGGGAGGTCTGGAGTATTCTAGGGTCATCGCCTCGGGGGAGGGGTGAGGCTTGTGACGTAGAGCGCAGCTTCTGGGTGCTTCCAAGCCTGGCCTGCCCCGGTATTAGAGGGCCCCAGTCGACGAGTAGGGAGGGAATATACCTGTCGGGGAGTGATACTGGCGTCATCGGAGCGACTGTTCGGCGGGAGGAGGCAGGTGTCCATGACTGCGGTGAGCGGTCAGAGACTGGCAGAGCCAGGCTACTTGGGCAGTTTTCATGTTCCACTGATCGGTGTGAGACTATTTTATTATTTGCGACAGGGATTGGACAGCGTGTTCTTATTTGGATTTAAGGTGTAATTAGTAGGTAATACATTAAATTGGATTTTATTAATTTGACTATCCTTTACGAACCTGTTCTCCCACTCTTAAAACTATGTAGGCTAACGTATGATGAACACTGCACTATCTCTACATTTCAATGTTAACTAATTGTTGTCAGAATTGTAATACCAGCCTTTTTACGTATTTTTTATAAAGTTGTCATAATTTATTTTTATGCCAATAAAATATAACACAAAGTTTTAAAGGTTAGTTGTACCTACTATTATAAAGTTTTACTTTCGAATACCTATGCGTGGTGAAAATTCTGTGATGGTTACAATATATATATATATAAAATTATATATATATATATAAAATTATATATATATGAATCATGTGGGTGCGCCCTCTTTTAAAGATTTCTGAGTATTCCACAGATGGCAGCACCGTGTTGATGAATTTCCGTTCCAATCGACTTCCGTTACATTAAAAAAAATTACTCATAATAAATCCCGTATACCAAGAGCTAAGATGTTTACCCATAATTATTATAATTTTTTAGGTGGAAATAAATAACATGGATGAAAATTTTCTCCGCCTTAAGGTCATGCGACTTATTTAAAGCATTTAATTCAACCGAGAATGTTTTCTTGAAATTTTGTTTGGACATAGCTCGAAAATGATTTTTTATTAATTCAAAGGCATCGAGTTGTTACCAAAGTAGGTAATTAATAGCCCAATAAAAGCCACATTTCGGAGATATTCATTACAGAAATGTGTTTATTCGAATATACTTTTAAAACACTTTTTCAGGGAAAAATCAAAATATAGGAGCCTTCAGAAATAACAGATGTGTAAGTCTAAGACACACTCGTGATTTTGAAGCAAAATAAAACATACTCAGGCAAGACAAGATATACGAATGAATCTACGAGCTTGTTATTTTATTTATATCGCGACAATTAGGAGAAAAAAGAAATAAGCATGCCTCGACGTGGTAAGTGATGCTTGTGTTTGCTTCCCTGCGGCGTCACTAATCTCCCGGACACCATCTTCATCAGAGTCCCTGTCGGCACAGCTGTAGCCCCCGACAGACGCCCCCGCGCGCTCAGACCCACACACGAAGAGCTGCTATACTCGGAGCTGCTCCGGGCGCGACACACCGCAGCTGCGCATGCGCAGACGTTAACAAGACGCGACAAGACAAATTAACCGTCGTTATTTACGGGAGCGCTTTTATTTCTCCTCGTTCCCGTGTCCTGCCCCGCTTCTCCGTAGCTTCTGAGCGTGAGTCCCCCCCTCCCCCCCCCCCTCCAACATTAGTGTGCCAACACACATGTTCCTACTGGTTCTTATTTACTCGTCTTCTCTGCGCGTCAGAATTATGTTTCCACCCCCTTTCGAGAGGTTGACGGCGGGACTAATCTCGAACAAATGCGAGCCACATTGCGGCAAACACCAAGATTAAAAACACTAAGACGAGATCATTTCTTCTACGTTCCTCCTCGCGCATAAACCCTCCAGTTTTAACCACACTCCCTCAACGAGCATTCTCCAAGTTTTTTTTTGTGTTCCCAAACGAGAATAACACCTAGATCATGATGACTTAGCGGTACGTTAAAAAATAAGAATAATGACAAGTGAACCTAAGACATAAGTCTGGTGTTTGATTTATTCTAATT
This sequence comes from Bacillus rossius redtenbacheri, assembly GCF_032445375.1. Lineage (NCBI taxonomy): Eukaryota > Metazoa > Arthropoda > Insecta > Phasmatodea > Bacillidae > Bacillus > Bacillus rossius. The sequence continues at coordinate 43,934,124 of NC_086339.1, read as the reverse complement.
GAAATTTGATGACTTTAGTAACATTCTGAATCTAATGCTGCATTTAGTAGCAGTCTGCCATAGTTTTTATCTGAGATACGACAAGAAATTATATTAAATTGAACCTCTGAAAAAATTGGCAACATTTCCGGGAGTTAATATAATTTAATCATAATATAAAAGAAGTCAATGTCTAATTTTTACTATGAATATTTTTGATTCATAGGAAACTACCCTAAAATAGTAAAAAAATATTGAAGTTTGGACAGTGTAATGTTTCATGGCTGTATAAAAATACTGTTTTTCATCTTTAGGTCTCATTCCATTTAAGTTGTGCGACCCGCATTTCTCGATGAATGTCGGCTCTTATGTTCTTCGCACTATTTTCATGTCCTTGCTCCGGCTAGACTCAGGGTAAATGACTCATGATTATGGTTGCGTGATCAACAATAAATAAAACACAAACTAAGTTAAAAATACGGTCACTCGCTAAACATGGCTGCGAGTAGTTAATCTCATAATGTCTAGAACATAGCGATAAATATTTTACCATAACTACTGAAAATACGGACGGACATTAATGCAGTATTTTAATACTACTCGCACCCTTCAAAGACCGAGCAAATTCTCTGGGATAGGCGTTCATGCTTCTTAACACATGACCGAATAAAATAATAATAAGTTGCAACCCTCCGAAGACCGGACCCATCCGCGCGCCTTCGAGTTCGTAAACAGACTTCTCTTCCCTCCAAACTTTGTCCCTGGACGGATTCATTGACCCGGAGTTCTCCAAGCCACATTTCATATTTGTGGCCAGAGTTTTATTGTCATTTATTTGATTTTCCACATATGAGACATTCATTCTTTGATACATAGTTTTCTCAAAACAGAATCCATCTCTTATAATATCTTAGAAAAAAGTTTAGTAAATAGTATCAGTAAAAGTGTAGCTGTTATTTTATTATCAAATTTATTACATTGTCGGCAATTAGTAATTTCATTATAATGTCTATGTTTTGTATTTCTTTTTATGCGTTTTATATTCTGATGTTTATCTTTAATAGTTATATTCTAAACTTTATTTGTTTGTTTGTATTTTGTTTGTATTTTTTATATGTTGTTCTTGTATATATGTGTCGTGCCCACCGCTAAAGCCCTCGGCTGTTGGTGGGCATGTTACAACATTAATAAATAAATAATAAATATTCGCTCATCCTTGAAATGCAGCTTCCTCATTGGCCAGAAGGAAAGAAAGAGGTGGTTCAGTCGCCCCGACTGGGACTGCTAGCTCCGGCTTTGCTGGCCATACAGCAATGAGTGCAGCCTCAGACGTCCCTTTACACGGACACTGTTCCCGCCGCTGCCCGATTAGGAGTGGGCCATTCGGCCCAGCTGTAGTGCAGTGTTTTAACCCTTTGTTTTGTAGTGATATTTCTATGATACCACTTTGAAAAAATGTTACTATTTGCAATGTTTCAGTGGTATTGCCGAAATACCTCGCGTGAGTAAGCCTTGTGCTGCTATCTGGCGATCCTAACAAGAACAAGCAACATTGGCTGCTTTAATTTTTCCTTCCGCCACGTCTGCTAAAAGTTACACAATAGATCTAATTTATTTTTAATATATTTCTGTGTGCCTTAAAGGGTTAACACTGGATACTTAACCTGCATATTTTTACTGTAACATTTATGATTCAATTATTTATGTCCATACATTTATAAGATCAAATAAAATAAATAAATTTAAATGAGCCTATTACAGTTGCCAAAGCCATATTTTGTCTCCTGAATTTTAATTACTTCATGTCTTTTTTAGGTCACAGATGAATTTAGTAAAATAAATTATAAAATGATTGCCAAAAGTTTTTTTTTTTTTTTTTTTAAGTTTCAGCCTGCAGTGAGAAAAGTTTATGGTTTAAAGAACTAAATAAATTTAATTCTTTTTACTAACGAAACAATAGTGCCCTAACGGTTTTACAGCACCCAAGCTTTTGCTGTTGAAACACATAGGACCCAAACTATTTCTTGGAACTTAAATAAGTAAACACATTTTAATATATAAATTTTCTGCGCGTAAATAAAGTATAAGATGGTGGTATTTAGTATGTTGTGTTATTTCAAGAATATACTCAACTAAACAATAACGTTATGTTAAGGCCGTGGTTTGATAAGATGCAAGAAATTCCGAACATATTTCAGTGGCTGTATTAAACATTTTTATAAAAAAATATATAAAATTATATACGGTAACATTTAAAAAAAGAATTTTTTCTCTCAATACACGCCAGAGTTATACAAATATATGGCCCAAATCTGTAATATAATTAATAATAATACTACTTTACAATACTTTGGAAATGAAGTTGTTTAGTGTCCTTTTTGCATTATAAATGTTAGATAATAGCTGTATTAGAGTTATACGAATATTTAATAGGTACTCAAAGTTTCCAAATCTATTGTGTAAGTCATGCTGCAAACAAATAATGTATTTTTAATTTTTTTGTTCGAAGTGGGCTTCTCAAATTACAAGTTTTTGAGGATTCGAAGCATTTAAAATGTTATACATTTGTGACGAACTGATTTATTCGAGTTAACACTTTAAATCTGGCTTTTTCAAAAAAAAAAATTGGTTTTCTGTAAAGTCGGTTTACGGACGATAGTTTAACGTGACAACGTTATAACAAAACATTGAAGAATTGATTGCATACTTTATGAATAAAATTTAATCATTTTTATTATAATAATAAAAGAATAAATACTTGAAATTATACTAGTAATCAGATTTTTAAAATGCAAGAAAAATGAACCTTCAATGCCGAAATTGTTGTTGTAATAAGCAATTAAAACCACATTAACTTTTCACTTCACTTTATAAACAGTCGAGTGGAAGAGAGATAGATGCGGCGCAAGCGTACAATGAGCGTAACGGGAACAGCGTAACGGAACAATTTGCGTAACGCGACAGAGCGTAATGGAACAATTTGCGTAACGGGACACAGCGTAACGGAACAATGTGCGTAACGGGACACTTTTTCGTGCGTGCAGCCATCGTTCATCGATATATTAGCCGTTGTCACGTAAAAAAAAAAATTATCTCCAGCCGTTTGGATTTGGCATTATAAATAGTGGTGTTGTGCACGGAATAATGCTCTCTAGTTGAGACGCGCGCCATCAGAGCGCTCTGGGACGTGGTTTGGCCCTCCACGGCGCAGATGCGAGGGCTCAGACAGGCCGGCGTTGCCATATCTCTCCACCTGACGTTACGGCTAGCTGGACCGTTGTCCGTGTAGTGATGGGTAAGAGGAAAACTTCCTACAGTAAAAAGAATAGCGTAAGGATGTTAGCGGTTGCGGAATCTTGGCAAAAGAGGATCCAAGAATACAAGATGTAGTCGAACCGACGCGACGCAAGAAACTGAAGCGAATTAAACCGATTTCTAATACACAGCAACAAATCTTTCAGCTAGAAAAAAATTCATTGTTTTTAAAACTGACAAACGAATTTGTAGATATAATTTTCTGCGCGTTTTTGATGTGTTTATAATCTTACGATCTGCAGTATAGGCTATATCGTTTATTTTACAAGTTATCTTAGTGCTTTGAATGCGTGTGCGTCCTGTGTGGCGTGCTTGAAGTTACGTTGGAATTGTCCGTTATATTATTGCCCGATAATATGTTAGTTCGTCAAAAACAAAACAAAAAAGAAGGCATAAATAATGTACGTTTTTTAAGCCGCGAAAAGTTATTTGCCAGTTTATCTAAGGTACATGCGCAGAAATTACTCTATTACGAATTCAATCTATGTATTTACAGAAAAAAATGGAACCTTGCAACTGTTACAGTTCTGAAAAATTGATATTGGATCTAAAATTTATAACACTTCTGTTTAAATATTTTGACTTTTTGACTTTAAAATTTTGGTTGGTGAGGATTGTTCGAAATCTGGATTAGCATTCAGATAATTGCATAATTAGGCTGGTTATATGATACTTATAAATAAATAACAGAGAAAATATTTCTAATAATGGAATACCTTAGTTTCGTTACGATCAATAAATATTTTAATGAATTATGTTTAGCCAAATATAAATACTGTTTCCGCCCGGGATCGAACCGGGGACCTTCCGCGTGTTAGGCGGATGTGATAACCACTACATCACGGAAACAAGTGAAAGACGCTTTACGATAATAGGCTGTAGTGTTGTAAAGTTGGTTTTCAAGGAGCTTTTCTTGCCCAAAAATGTCATGTACTGTATTAGAGTTTCTGGTTTCTAAATTGCAAAGAAATTCATGAAACCAATCCAAGTCAGTAAATTTCCCACAACAAAGCCATACCACTTCGTAAACGAGTGACTGGAGTGTATTTTGTTCTCGTAGTAATTAAAAATTAATTCCCGTCTTTACACATGGATCAAAATGTATACAATAATAACTAATGTTAAATTTTCTGCGTTTATAAACTTAAAAGGCTATCGCGATAGCTTCGTTGCTATACTTTATCAAGTATCAGATTTACTACATTTATAATCTTGCTTGATGTTTTTATATACATTTTTTTAAAGTTACTCATATAAATCCTCATTTAAAGTATTTGATACCAAGAATAAGATGGTATCAGAGCAGTCACAAAAGTACCATTAGAAGCCTATCCTAGATATTGCCATATTGTCCATGGATAGTCTTACAGTACAGACCACCTTAAGTTTGTTATGGTTAATTAAGGTAATGTATTTAAATATCGCATTTTAATACACTGTGTTGAATTATTTAGATTTTTATTAATATATATATATATTGATTTTTGAAATATTTTAGAAATATTTATTATTTCCAAATATAAAAAGGATTTTCTTTGAAGGGTGCAAAAAATTGTCGTCTAGTAACCACCAGCATTTATTTTAGAAGGTTTAAGGTTTTAACGAATAATAATTTTACTATAATAACATTTAGTCTAAGATAATAAAAACAACAATTATTTGACCTTAATATTTCTACAACGATGTTCGTACATTAATTATAATATTATTATTCATTAGAAAAAACCGTCGTGACATGAAATTTTTTTATTACATTAGCTTAAGGGTAAGTTCACTTTCTGCAAAGGTCACATTAAAAATATTATATTTCCTTCTTGAGATGTCCCATACAGCACACAATGTTTCAGTAACATGTCTGTGATATTGCAGTAACATTACTATGTTTCGAATAGATTACATTTCATCTGTCATGTTTCTGGAATATTTCATAAACATTTCATTGGACACATAGTACTCATGTCTATAAATGAAGTTTCAGATACATTTCAGCAAGATTCGTTTGGCAATATTACATTGTGGTTGATTCTGAAATGTATCTGAGACATTATATTGAAACTTCCCATCATGCTTGTTGGCACTGAAGTTTAGAAATCTTTGTCTTTGTGTATTATTTCTTGTTTTGGCGCAGTATTTTGGTACTTGGATTTTTATATGTGGTGAATAAATTGTAAGTTTTAACATTATTTATTTCATGTTAGTTTACTTTTTTTTTGTTTTTACTTTCGCACTTAAGCAAGTACCGGTATAGAAACATTCTTTTATGCGTCTTCGAAATGTGTAAAGCTGTAGGTTAAGAAATGTCTTTTTTTGTCGGTATGCTTAACATTCCCGTGCCATATTTATATGTGCGCTGTTTTCAGTCTGATTTTTTAATTTATGTGATGCATTAACAGGATATTCGCGATTTAATAAAATTGCGAAAGCATCTAATGAGTTTTCTACTTACTGTAGCTATATATGGTCGTTGACTGTAGAACACGAATGCTAATGTATGGGTTATTTATTATCTTTAGTTAAAAATCACACAAATATAGGCTTATAGGTTCCTAAATATTTTGGTTTCAATAGCATTTGATTAAACCAATTTATTTTATTCAGTTATCACCTTCGGGCTTTTATAATATACTTAAGTAAATATATTTCATAACCTATAATATGTAGTTAAGGGTAATTAATGTTTATTTACTGTGCACAACACATAAATTAATTATGTTGTGTTTATTTTAATATAAATATTGAAGTGTTTTATTTGAAATAATTTACAATTCTACTGGTTAAGTAATTATTTTTATTATGTTATGTTCTGCACTCTGTAGTACTTACATCGTATGTTGTAGGCCTACGTATTACTATTAACGGAAATTTAATAAAGCCTGCTATTATATCTGGCTTGTCATAAATGTAATTTATTGTAAGTGAATGCACTAGGCCTACACATATAATTAGACAGCGGTTTCATTAATTGCCATTTCGCTTAACAAAGTTATTTCTGCAATCTGGCCTTCATTTTATTGGTGGGCTGGAATTGCAGCGCAAAATAATTGAAATAAATCTTGTCCTTTACCGCAGAGAAGGTACAAGTCTTCGAGTTGTGTTGTACTAAGCATAAGCATCATTGGTATTTCTATTTAAATTAGTTTTTCTTATGCTAAATTATGGTAGTAACCAAGTATGTTTGATTTGGAGAGTTCGACAAAACGTAATTCCATCCATTATATGACAATAAAGGAAACACATTAAATGATTTATTAGATTACATGTGTATAGTTATGTAGTGGTAGCAATTTAAATAATGAAAATAAACATTAAATGTGCACTACAAAGGATAATATTGAGAATCTGCTCAAAAATTTACTAGAAATTTTAGAGTATTATTGCACAAAAACATGGGCTGAATTGTAATGATGTAACATCACAGGCACTGTTCACACAGACACTTATTAGGAAATCATTAGGATTTAAATTTAAGTTTTCTTTTAAAACTTTGCTTAAAATGTGTTATTATACAATGTCATGGGCCTCTTTGCATTAACCAGACACCATTAAATTGATTATTAGGAATGTAAATAGCATGTTAAGAAATTCCCAGTGAAGAAGTATTCCTGCTTAATAAGTTTGAAAAAAAAAATGCATAGGTTGCAATACCAATTTGTCCATTTTAAGATGCTTTTAGTTTTGAAATTTATCATTGGCATCAGAAACTTTTTTTTTCTGTTTGCATGGTAATTTAAAAATAAATAATGTAACAACTTAGTGTCTACATGTTTAAAAATCTCACATACATGTCATAATTGACCTGAAACAAGTTAAAAATAATTGTTTTTTCTTCTTTTTTTTCCAGCAAAAATCTCCAAAAACATCTGCATAGAGAGTCAGTTAAAAGTTTCATGTATTGTATATATTATTTATATATATATATATATATATATATATATATAGTTTTTTTATTAAAGTCTACTTCTCAGACTATGTTGTTATTTGTTATTGAAAATACCCCTTTGCATCTTTGCCTCTATTGTTAAGTATTCAAATGGAAAGAACCTGGTTTGACCTGGTGTGGCTTTCTGATTATGGTTATACATGGTTCTTAACTTACTTCAGGTGCATTATTGGCTGGTTTCATAACATAGATCATAGAAGTTACAATCCGAAACCCTATTGTCTGTTTGAATAAGTTTCTCTATCTCTAATGACTTCATTGTTGACGAGTTAGGCCAAACTAGCTACCTTCTATTTTGTACAAAGTATAACTCGCCATTCATATTATTTTAAAATTTTGTACTGCATATTACAAAATTATTTATATTATTTGTTTACAATAAATTTGTGATCTCATTTGAATATGGTTTGTGTGGAAGTACTGTTGTGTTAATATTATTTTGTGTATTTACTTTGAAAATTTGGATTTTAGAGACCCTATATACTATTGCCATATTGTATTTGTTGTTTTATCCTTAGGCTATTTAGTCAATTTGGTAGTATTAAAATACAAATATAAAACCTAGCTTAATCCACGAACTTTAGGTAGATTAACATGCTATCTATAGAAAAAATTAAGGAAACCAGATTTTTTATGGACTGCCACTATTGTATCTTCAGCAAGTCACTGGCCACTCAATGTTAGGGAAGCTGGATCAATTTGAGCTCTTGTCTGATACAATAAGTCTTTCAATTAGGGAAAGTGACATTGCAATGTTAAAGAGTATTTCTCATTGCACATTTGTTTCATTCCCATTTATATTCCACTACTACACCACCATCTCACTTCATTTAGGCTGGTCAGACAAGTTTTTTGTTTAGTGAGGACAGCCGATTCTAGTCCAGTCTCATTTATGTTGAGCTTGTGTGAAATGGAAAACAATATGTCGATTATAAAGCTATATGATGAAATTGTATTAAGACTGCATTGTTTCATATTTAGACCCTCTGTAAATTAGTATATGTGTGTTTAAGAAGAAAAAGACATTAATTATAACATAAAATTGTAACATGTCTTTTGAGGGTTTTCAAGCGCACATTTTTTCTTGCAAATGTCCAAAAAACAAGCACCAGCCATATATACTTACTATAGCATTAAATAAGGAGAAAAGTACATCACAATACGAGCACAGGTCAAGTCTCATGGCTGTTCATTATGTTAATACCGGTTTCCTGTGCAACATACAAGTAGGAATTTTCTATTATAATATGTTAGTGTATTGTATATAGGTATATTATATTTTTATTTCTATAAAATTTGTTTGAGGTTGAATGCGATTTTTTTTCTTGTGTGTATCAAGTATTTTAAGTTAATGTAATACCACATGATTATCTAGACCACTGATACCGTACACAATAACAGTGTCGTGATTTTTGAGAATGTCAACATCTGGAATGCAATAGAAAACCATACCCAAATTCTCAAGACATTGTTCAAATACAGATAAAGACATCGATGGACAAGTGCTCATTTATGATACTCAAAAACAAACTTGAAGTGGCCATAACACATTGGGTTGTGAAAATTATATTTTAAAATGCTCAGTAATCATGTCTCCTATGCAAGTGGGGTTTGGTTGTTATGGATTAAGTAAATATTAGCATACTTTCTGTGCTGAGCATAAGGAGATCACATCCAGATAGATTGGGGAGCCTCAATTTAATTTATTCATTACAAGATGACATTGTCATTGTATTTAATAATGGAACCTTTGTGCATTAGCTTGTCCCTTTTTCCCCATGTACTGATGTAGATGCATGCCTGCCTGCCACTATATCACATTCAAATTCCCCATTAAAATAAAATGCAATGGACAGGAACCATGGACACCAATGCATTGTACAAGCCAAATTATTAAGTAATATAATCAATTATCATTACATTAAAAACGACAAAAATTAACATTCTATGCCCTACCAGAGCACATCTTTAAAATAATTTCAAACAAAATAATATTACAATATCTATTTTTTTATATAATCAAAAAATGACACATTACTATGGACAAGCAAAACTTGACGAAAACAAGAAGATACGAACAAGATCATATCAATCCACCGATTAACACTTTCTAAGGGTGTGGTCAAGGGGCATTATGCAAAAAGTGATCAAGAGGAAGTGTACGAGGGAATGCTGTGATGAATTGGAACACAGTCACTGCACTTCACTGCAACTAGCTGACCAATGCAGCTGTAACATTATGGTATCTGTTAAAGTGCAATACTCTTTTAAATTATAAATATACCCTCAGTCATCCTAATTTCCAGAGGTATTTTGGGTCACATGATACATTTTATATGTATTTCAGAACATTTATGGAAATATTTCGGTTAAATGTTTCATAAATATTGATGGGACATTAGTGGAAACATTTCAGAAACATTACCATTTGAAGTTGCAGGGAGGTTTCATTGAAACATTTCAGAAACATTACCATTTGATGTTGCAGGGAGGTTTCATTGAAATATTTCACAGGGCGGACATTTAGACGTTTCTGAAATATATCCGAGATGTTTCAGGTAGGTTGCGAAATGTTTCAAACATGTTACAATGTTTCAAAAGTTATATTTCTGAAACATAACTGTAACATTTTGTGCTGTATAGGGTTCAAACAACGTGTGCACAAATTTTACATTCGGCAGACTGTACCCAGCATTCTTCAAATGATTCTTGATCTTCTCGTGTTTTTCTTCCTTTACATTTCTAAATTGGACCCGAACCTCCTTTAATAGTATGTAAAAGGCGGTACAGGGGCTCGGTTCTGGCTGATGATGGAGGATTGGATCGGCCATCATGGATTGTGACATCACGGCGGCCATCTTGGATGAACTTGACCATGTCTTTTGACCAATTTTTATGATAGATAATGTTACATGTAAGTGTGAGATTTCATATATTTATTGAAAACTGACCCTTGTCCGAACTTTGACCTTGACCTTGAACTTTAATCTTGAACTTTGACCTTGACCTCATGTACAGTAGGGACATTAAAACTTACAAAATAAATCAGGAAAGTCATCGAACGTCAGTGGTTACTGGAGTGTGATGGCTGTCACCGTGTATTCCGAATTTGCATTGAAAAACCTGGTAATGAAGCACTTGATAGTGCAGCTGCTAGGGCAGCTATTACATGTGGGATCAGGTACACGCAGCTTGAAGATGCCTTGAATGTCCTCGAAATACCTGCTGTGAGCAAAAATACAAACTAATGAAATCGTTTTGGAATAGGTTATTTAAGTTTTTGTACAATGTTCATTAATTAATAGAGAAAATTTTGTAATCACTGAAAATTGCAAAGGGCAATTATTTTCTTAAAATTGCAGAAATGGAATGACTACTTGGAAACAACCATCACAGAAGTAGGTGCACCAGAACTAAAAAAGCTGTGGAAAAAGAAGATGTGTGTGAATATTGTGTCACCTTTGTAACCGCAATAATTGATGCCTGATGGAGCAAACGGAGCTGCGGGCATAACTACAACGCAGCATCTGGAGTGGTATTTTATTCACTTTCTAAATACACAATTGGTGACTCGTGAAGCGCTACTATGTGCAATGACTTGTAAAATTTGGTATAGTAAAAAAAAAATTATTTTACAGTTTGGTGGGGAAACATCACAAGAAAAGCATGAGTATTGAAAAAATGAAATATGTTGCTTAGCTTTTATTCATTTTAAACTTTGCATCAAAGGTTACCTAATTACGTAAACAAGTAAGCTTATATCATGGCGTACGTGCCAAAAATGTTTCTCGATAGATTATAACTGTTTACTCATACTACTTATGGAGATTGTAGACGCTCACTTATTGATGTGATAGAGTTCTTGCTACCAAGTACGTAGTGAGATCAATGAACCACACTGGCCCATTTTGCAGGTTACATTAACCTTAGTGAATACACCTTTAAAAGTACCTTACATTACCCTACGAGGAATAAGTTAATGAGCATAAATTAAAAATATAAGTGTTTGCAAATTTATGGCCTCGTCACTCATCACTATTTAACCAATTCCTGGCAATAAGTGTTTCCTTACTCTATACACCAGGTAGCATTTGGAACTACTATTAATTCCTTAGTGAAAAAAAAATTACAAAATGCTTTATGTAGAATATTTTAATTAGGAATTTTTGTAACCTTTTAACAAACTGCTGGACTAAATACTACAATTACGGTCAAATAAATTAATGCTTTTCATTTCATGTTGTAAATGCCATTTTACACAACACGAAAAAAAATAATTTTTCTTTAACAGCTCCGCACCTTGGATATCAGTGTTTTAGGCCAGTACGCAAAACATTGACATTCTTCCTAGAAAGATGCCATCGTCAAGACCCTTCTTTGTTGTCTTTCTGTAAAAGCAATCTTGCATACAATATATTTTATGGCCATTTTTATATAAAGAAAATCCTGCCTGTCAATCGGAAGTTATAATAGCATAGCATGTGTTGCAATTGTAATTCGCTGGGCTATTATTTAATAGACGCTAAAAAATTACGATTATGTTCCTCTTAGGAAAATGTAGAAATTTAATAATAGCACTGGAACTATGAAATAATTTGCAATACATGTTATACTTTTTGTAATACATATACTTAATTTCTTTTATTTAATTTTAAAATTCTATTAACATAATGATATGCTTGCTACTTGATAGTTATGAGTAACCTAAAAGAAAATCTGCATATTGAAAAGTTTCACAAAGATGTGTTTTGGGAGATAGAAATGGTTCCGTAATTTCTTCGGGTTTTTATTCAATGCTTCTTGCAGGAGCTCAGTAAACCTATTCGTTATGTTCATGGCGTTAGGAGAAGACGCTATAGTATGATTGGTGGATTGATGAATGATACTTCTACTGTACCATCCACATTTGAAGGAGCTTGTAATAGCGATGTTTTTAATGCTTGGTATGGGTCAATCTTGTTAAGTATAATCTACCCTGGGCGGCGTTTGTACAGCATTATCAGACAGCTAAACCGACAATCCATGTACAAAGCATATGGGAAACAGAATGAATGAATATGATGGAGCGTAATATATATTCTAAAAGCGCAAGACGAACAGAAGGAAAAAATCCTTTTCGGCACAGCCTACAGGCGTAGATAGATTTAGAAGTACCTACTGTATGTCTTCTGGAAATGTTTTGGAAACTTCTATAAACTTCTGGAACATTTTAAGAACCTAATGTACGTACATGACATATTTATGTTCTCCAATATTACAAAATAATCGATTAAATATTTGCTTATTTTCAATGCAGCGAAATTATTAGGACTATATTTAACTTAGTGTATCCACCATTGAATAACGTAGAACGAGTTTCATAATATATGCTAAATAAGGTAGTTATTTAATTTTTTTAACCTTCAAACACTATTTTTACTCAATTGAACAAATAACGTGGTCACATAAAAATATTATTTGCACCAATGTTTAAGATAATATTAAGATGGTTAAAAAAATTCGAATGAATTTAAAACTAAGAAATGTAGTTTTTTTTTTTAAATTTCAACCTTGGTTTTTGCGGTAATAATTAGTTTCATCAAAAAATGGTTCAGCCAAAGTTAAAATAAATTATAACAGATTTGATAGTAAATCAATTAAAAAAAATAACGATTTTTTTTTTTTACTTTTAAAGTTTGTTATTTCCACCCCTTGCAGTAATGGTTGGTTGGATAAAGATTTTTTCAACACCTTGCAATAAAGGTTAATTTTATCAAAAATTGCTACAGACAAAAGTTTTAGATTTAAATTATGATTTACAAACAATTTGAACGGATCCCAATGTGTCCTTACTATGGGAGATATTAATTTTTTTAATCTTCCAACCCTTGTTTTTACCACCCCTTGGAGTTATGTTTGGTCGTATAAAATGGTTTAAGATAATATGTATAAGGTTTTTAAACAATTCGAACGGATTAAATAGTGTGCATATTAAGAAAGTTATGATTTTTTTTGTCTTTCAACACCTTTATTTTCCACCCCTTTAAGTAATGGTAAGTCATGTAAAAATAATTTCGAACGAAAGTTGTAGATAATATTTTTAAGTTTTATAATTAAAATAAATAGATTTAATAGTGTACTATGTACGGAGTTTATGAATATTTTTTTGTTATTAAAAAAAACCTTTTTTAACAATAGTTCGTCTTATCCAAAATTATTTCAGACATACGTTTTAGACAAAAATCATGAGATTTACAAACTCTTAAAACTAATTCGATGGGGTGCCTAAGAAATAGTTATGATTATTTTTTGTCTATCAACCCTTTGTTATTCCACCTCTTGCAGTTATGGTTGGTCGTATAAAAAATGTTTTTAAACAAAATTTTTTGGCGTTGCGCCGACGAGTTATAAGACGTTAAACTGATAATTTTTTTTTCCATATTATGGGATTTACAGCAGTTTTTCTTTTTTTCAATCAACCTTCCCCATTTCCACCCCTTTGGTCGGAAATCGCTCATTAACGAAATCGACCGAGATTTTCCGCAATTAGATTGTATGTATCAGGTTGGAAGATATTTATGCAAAATTAAGGGAGTTATCGTGTTCGCAACATTGTGATATATATTATTGTTACGAACGCAGACAGGACCGCGATGCGCGCCAGGCTCGGAGCTGGCTGACGGCCCCGCACGGCCGCTGACGTCACGCGCCGTCCACTGACGTTAGGCATGCCACGCGTACTTGGCCGGATTACAAGGGTCCTCGATACTCGGGCTATTGTCATTTATAGCGGCCTTGGCATTACGGGCTTACAGAGGCCGCCGCGAGGAGTGGCGTGAATAAGCGTCGCTGTTCTGGGTGTTTCGGGCATCGGGTCGGCCCGGGATGACGCGACACGTCACAGCTGCTCTCGTCCCTTCGAGAAGGACGCCACGAGAATATTAGTGATGACTCCGACCTCCGCGGGAGATCCGAGTGAGTTCCGATGGTTCGAAGAGTTCTGAGAGTAGGTGAGAGAGTCTCCCCCTCGGGGAGTGATACTGGCGATTCCCGTGCGATCAGCGAGAGGTGAAGAGGGCAACGGGCTCTTGCTGAGAGAACCAGACCTATCGGGAGGCGATACCTGCGAGTGAAGGCCTGGCGAGCCAGTCGGGTGCGACGAGCGATAGTTGGGGACTGTGCTGCGGCGCGGTGTGGGTGAGTGTGCGAAGGAAGCAGAGAGGAGCACAGAAGAGCGAACCACTGTCGAGCCAAGCTCCAGTGAAAGTGTTAATGTTTCAATGACCAGAGTAAGATTATTCGTTGTGGACAGATATTGAGTGCAGTAATTAAATTTATGATGTAGAAATTAGAAATAAATAAAACTGTACTAATTAATTGGACCATATCTAATGAACCCAGTATTTCTCCCCACATAAATCGTACCTATATATATGTGTGTGTATATATATTAACTTTTGAACTGACTATGGTTTTGGGCTTTTTGGACCATGAAACGAAAAACTGTATACTAATTTTTCGGAAGTCGCACCATGGTAATGGCTACAATAAGTAGTATTTTTTAGACATCTACCTAACAGTGTGCCAAAAAAGTAAAGAATGAGAGGTGAAACGTGTATATAAATAATTCAATTCAGTACAAACTTACGGAACTTACATGACAGGAAGGTTAAGGTTACTTTATAGACTCATTGCATTTTGAGATCAAAATAACATAATATTTCGTGTATTATTACGTAAAGATGTATCAGGTTTGTTTTAGAAGTAACTGATTTGGTTTATCAGAGATTTTGCAAAAAAATAAGCAATTTAAGGTACTGAGTTAAGAAAAGTGTACCTATTGTGTTTAAGTATTTTTGTCTTCTATAAAAAATTATTATGATTTCTCGTTGGGTTTGTGTTTTTTCTCTACAGACAGTTTATGTTTACACAATAATTTTTTCCAGTGTTAACTGACTAATGTTTTTATTCCTCTAATTATACCATTTAATTTTTTACTTTCATATGTAGTTGATAATACTTAATTAAAGAATTTTGGAATGATATGAATAATCTGTGAAATCAAATTGTGACTCCACTGTCCCAAAATCTGAATTCTGAATTCTTATACTGCAATTAGTTATAGTTTCATAAGGTGCATTTTTTTTTGTAAATTGAAGTAGATTTTTTAAAAACAGTCTACAATGCATGCTTTTTTATTTCGAAAATAGATGTGCACGAATTGCAAAGATATTTTCGCCTGTTCACTGACAAGGAAAATGCAATATTTAAGAAAATAAATGTTTTACAGTAAAATAATAAAAAACCATCTTTCACATTACTTTGATAGCTACAGAGAGAGAGAGAGAGAGAGAGAGAGAGAGAGAGAGAGAGTGTGTGTATGTGTGCCACTTAATGTGTTAATAGCATACTTATAAAACTTTTGGTTTCTATGTGTCTTTAGGTGTTTCTTACGCGGTTTTGCAGATTTAAATATTGGAACTTAATTTCTTCTAGTATTTATATTCCTCCTATTTTTATTTAATAATTGTTAGGTGAGATATATAAATTATTCACATTTTTTATCTTTATAATTCAATTCTTTAAAAAAATATAACTTCATTTTGTGTTTTCGTGTAGACAATATTTTCAACAAATTAAATTTTAATTAACGTATACAATTAGAGAGATATTAGATTGAAAAAGCGTACAGCGCAGTACATATAGAGAAAAAAATGTGAGCAAGTCTTCAGTACTTGCCAGTGATGGGTAACAGCAAACGTCCGTAAAGAATAAATTAATATGGTCTCGTGTTGAAAATACACTTTTAATAAGAAATTTGCACATGACGGGTAAAGCATAATTCTTTAAATTAATGCTGAGAGTGTTCGCAAATTGCGTTTTCGACTACATTAGTGGACGCAAATCACACGTAGTATCAACACTGCTAAAATACGTTGCCGGAGCAACTAGGTCAACTTTCCAATCATTGCATTTGCAGCCCGAAATTTGAAACTATATAACGAAACGGCTTCAATTAAAGCGAAAAAGACCTGAAAAAAAAAAAATACAAATGTCCAACTTCGGACCTTATTTTTGAAAAGGCATTTTATTAAAATACCGCCTATCCTGTTAACATTAATTTAAAATTTATTACTTTACAGTTTTCCTTTCGATTTGTTAACTTTAGCTCGCACAATTCGGCACATATGGCCGCACCGTGATTACACATTTCCGTTCCATTCGCGAAATTATTCCCACCAAATGCCGTATCCCGAGAACTAAGATGTTACACATCAATAATTAGTGAAAACATCATATATTATATATCTTTTTAACCCCTGCGGTTACGAATTTAGAAGCGAAGAGTGCTGAATACACATTTATGCACTCGTGAAGTCACCATTGTCGCAGTTGCTGTTAAAAAATATTTTGTGGCAGCCGCGTATCGTTTTACATTTAAAATTGGGTCGTGTTTATTTGTATCGACTTGCATCGGCTGCCTACAGGACATTATGGGTAGTACAGTCTGCCGTGACTCTGGCAAGTGCCATCCAATTTCCTGATTCGTCCTCCACCAAGTTTATACGGAAAAGGTGGTAGTAAAATTCAAGTGTCGTTATCTTCTGAAATTTTAGTTTAGTAACTGTAACAATAACATTCGATTTGAATTATTTTTTTTCCTTATATTATTTTCGAGGGAGAAACTATCATTATGGAAATACACACATATTTTTTTAGGACATTCGAGCCAAGCTCCAGTGGAAAATGTTGATGTTTCAATATTGTACAGTAAAATAATAAAAAGCCATCTTTCACATTCGAGAAGTTTTATGTAACAAATGTTTGCTTATAGCATCACGACACACAAAGAATCCTGGAGCACATGAGGACTCGGCGGATATCAGTCTGTTTGTGCCTGATGACGGGAACAGATGCCAGTTGATGTTTTCTCTTTAATTTTATACGTTTTATACTTGCGCTTTTAGAATTTAAATTTAATTTGTTGAAAATATTGTCTACACGAAAACACAAAATGAAGTTATGTTTTTTTTAAAGAATTAAATTTGAAAGATGAAAAAAATATGAATAATTTATATATTATATATATATATAAGTTTATATCACCTAACAATTGCCGAATAAAAATAGATTAAATATAAATACTAGAACAAATTTAGTTCCAATTTTAATCTGCAAACCGCGTAAATTTACAAGCAACAACTAAAGACATATAAACCATAAGTTTTATAAGTATATTATTAACACATTAAGTGGCACACACTCTCTCTTTGTAGCTATCAAAGAAATTGCACTTCTAACAAATAAATGGGGGTCTAAATAGATCAATTTACAAATGCTAAATTGCATGGATGTTATTAGAAATAGGCCCACTCCGGCCAAGTCAGAGCCGTGAGTCACGCGGGACTGGCAGTACATCTGGCAACACTGCTGCGGCTGTACGACGCTGGTGGTGGGGGGTGGTCTCAAGCAGGCGGCTTATCGCGAAGCAGAGTGACACCCCCTCCCCCTACGACAGCCTGCTCTCAACTGAGCGCTCTCTGCTAGCCAAACGGTCCATATACAGTTCAGCTGAGTAGTAGGGGACTTTACTACGACACCACATACCATATTATAACAACAGAATACATGCGTGCTTGAACCGCGCCCTCAAACTATACATTTGACTTTCATTAAAATAGTTGTTTTGTTGGGAGTGAAAAATATATTATTAGGGAGAAACAACCTGATGTTGTTAATATCCGACTTCTTTTCAAAGTACCTGATGTCTTAATTACATAACATTTTTGCATCATTAAATTCCTTTTTTGAGTGGTATTTAGTTATTTAACCATTCAATTTTTGGATTTTTTTGGATTTTTTTACACTTACCACGATACCAAATTTTTATATCTTGCTATTGTTACGATTTATTAAAATAAAATTAATAAATCGTCGTGGGAAAACTACTGGGTTCGTAAATAGATAGTCCAATTAAAGATTTTACTGCACAGATTTATTGATTGCCACTATTTACGTCACAAACAAATAAATCTTCTAAAATGCCTAATAATCAATTACACTTAAAATTATTTACTCCCCAGTAACTCGGTTTTTACACACCGCACACATCGCTGGGCCGCACCTCTGGCACAACTCTCGCCGCAGCACCCCCCGTTGACCTCCGTCACCACACTCCGCCACCACCGTCGCACTTCCCTTCGCCGAGGATCCGCTAGAAGCTTCGCTCGGAACTTCGCTCGGAACTCTCGCCGCACCCGCGGCACTCTCACCAACCATAGCCGAGAAACTCGCTCGCCCAGGAACTCCACCGCACCCGCGGCACTATCGCCCAGACACTCGCCCCGGAACTGAACTCCCAACTCAACTCGGAGGCCAGCGTCCTGGGCTTATATAGGTCCAGGCGCCACTTCTAGAAGTCACGAGCACGGCTGGGGCCTGTCGCGTCATTCCGCGCCGACCCTACATCAGAATTCTCGATAAGTCGTCGGCAGCTCGCAAAGCGGCGAGCGGAACTCCCCAGCTGTCAGGTGTCAGGTTAACGGCCAGCGCGGTGAGCGGTGGGAAGGAGGGGGGGGGAAAGCGGCGACCCTTGCATTCTACCAGACATGCGCGGCACGTCTAACGTTGCGGCGGCCACGTGACGTTAGTGGCCGTGCTGAGCCGCCAGCCAGCTCTGCGCCTGCGCGCCGATGCCCTGCTTACGTTTCGTAACACTATATATAATAAGGACAATCAGTTAATCAACCGAAAATAAAATATAAAGAGTGAAAATTGTTCTTGTATAAAAAAATGAATAGTAAACGTATAACTTTTTCGTTTGTACTCACCGATATCAAATCAGTGTTTAAATGATCCTTCAGGTCCCTTAAATCGTATATGAAAGAGTTGAACATCTTAATAAATTAGATGGTTTTTTATTGAAAGCATCACTCTCTTAAAGAAGGTGCATCGAAGATGCTTTTTAAGATGAATTATAATAAATGTTATAACATTTTACAATCATTATGATGTGTGGAAATGTAACATTTTTAATGCAATGGAATGATATAATTAAGCAATTACTTACGTTAGCTTCAGTCTTCTAGCAACAATTCACTTCTGGCATCTTCATGGGCCAGCTGATATGTGCATTGAAACATTGGTGATTAGCGTTATCTAAACTTTTCATTATCAAAGAATGTACCAGAATTTGGATAATGTCCGCAAAAGCATACGAACGACATTCCTAACGTTGTATTTGTAATCGATGCAGTTAAGGTTACTTTCAATCATTTGAATGTTATTCAAAAGTTAAATTAAATTCCGTTCTTTCCGAGGTAGAAAGATGTTTACCAGAGTAGGAAAACTTTAGATATTAAAAAAATTGTAATTTGATTTCACGCCAGGTTGAAGTTAAACACTATAACTTTGTGCTGCTTCTGTATTTAACTCACGGTTGTTTGGAGAGGTTTTCGATGGTAAACATCTGTCAATACAATGTACCGAACCCCAGAAAAACTGCTTAACACGACTCACAAAGTCTGGAGCCAATAAATAGAAGACATGTCTCCCCCCACCATCTTATGTTTAGTACTTTAAACTTTAGATTCTTTGGGTAAAAATTTCCAGGACATTTATTTACTTCTTCGAAAATTGGTCTCAATTATCGCTTGGCTAAGCAAAGGATTTAAAACAAAATATTTTTTGACGTGACAACGTCTTATAAATCGACGAACGCCGGCTGCACGCACGAAAAAGCATGACTCATTGTCACGTTCCACTTGAGCCGAGCGTGCAAAAACCGGCCAACCACCGTGCGAGAAAATCTTCTATAATTTCAAACAGGTTAAGGCGTGCTTTTTAAAATCAGCAATTTAAAAAAAATTGATTTATTTGTTTAATTTCGTCATTTAAAATTAACAATTTATTGACATTGATTTGATTTCAGTTTATTTCTATAACTTATTGTTCGTGATTATATTTAAACAAATAATTTAAATAAAATTTGCAAAAACTGTAAATAATATTTGAAAATTAAAAAGTATGCAATTTTTCATCAATGTTTTCATATGACGTTTTCACGTAAAATTATCGTCCGTAAACCGACTTTACAGAAAACCCCATTTTTTTGAGGGGGGGGGGGGGGGGTGGGCGTTGGGGGGAGAGTGTAATTCCTATCAAGACAAAAAAATAATTTGTGTCGGGATAATTTATCTGTGCCCACACATTTATATGTGCCAAACAAATTCACTTGACTCAACGTTCTGTTTTCCATAGAATAAATACGTACACTGCTAGATATTTACTACTATCCATTCGTAAGATTGTGATAAAAATATATTATTTCTTAAATATATATTTTTCTTAATTTCCTGAATAGTTGTTTGGAAAAATTCTTCAGAACTGGAGAATATATTTGGAGATAAATAATCGATTGGAGTCAATTGGATAGCTTCTAAATCAAGCCTCTAGAAAATATATATTTGATCAATTTTTACTTGTGCAAGAAACTTCTTCAGTCCACGTGTGAAGAAACCTTGAATTTCTGGACACTGGAAATTTCCTAACATGTACGACTTTTGAAATTTTTAAATTTAATAAAAGTAGATCGCCAGTAGAGTGTATGCTGGCCCAGGAATTTCTGCTGACTGGATGTATTCCAAAACGACGGTGCGTGGAAATGTTTCAAACCGATTAATTCCAACCGCATTAGACTAAATGTTAAGAAGAGTAACATTTTTAGACTTTAGAGTAGTATATATTTATTGCCTTGACGTGTTTGGTGACATTACTCATAAATGATTTTATTCGTTTGAGTAATGATGCAAATTTGTTCGTTTTTCATTCACTTATTTAAGGTAAAATAGGATCCCAAGAAACCTGTTGTAAACATTTAGCAAGTTATTGTCACGCTTAATAAATGCCCCTTAATAATAATTTTTTTTTTCACCACGAATAGCTGGTTAACTTTCCATAGTAATAAATAATTTTCTATTATAAACACTTAAGCTGATACATTAATTTGGCTCCTCTTAAAACTTTGGCATTTGTTCCACCGAAAGTATACAGCAGTTGGAAGTTGTTCATTTGGAAAATTTACACCAGGTATCGTTTTGTAACTTACCTAGTCAGTCAAAATCCAAGGGTTGGTGTGCATGTTAGTGGTGATATATATAGTGGGAAATATTCAGTTTGGAACAATTCTTGATTCCTCCACACATCCACTGGAGAACTATGCCAGGTTGGAATATTTCCTAATCGTATTTGTAGTAGGAGTCTGAGTAGGATGTTATCAAGTCAACTGCAGGTCGTGGCCTTATTTCATACTAGTGAAGTACCTTTTACAGGCTGCAGAATCCAGCTACTCCAATAAAGGCACCTATGGAAAGAATTTTTTAGAGGATCCTTGAAAAATATTAACGTAGAATATTATAAAGAGACAGGAAGGGGTTTAAGTTCCATACTAAGGCATATCATTTTTTTTACTTCATATTGAATTGGCCTCGTGATATTAAGAAAAGCAGCGGGGAAACATCTAAAGACTTAAATTTATGTCAAAAATGTGCCATAAACAAGTATTATAAGTGGTACAGAGACTTAGTTGCTTCGGTTTGCCTGTTAACTACATTGCAATTAAAATCAACGGTACGTTTAACAACTGTCATTATCATTTCAGCTTGAAGTCGGGTGAACGTATTTTAATGCTAGCAATATCATAACAGGCATCCCAAAAAGAGGTGTAAATGTTTAAATGTTTCTTAATCTCAACGAAAATATATTTTTTTACGACTAAGCTAAAAGCTGAAAGGTTACATTTCCAAAAAAATATGATATTGTTTACCGTCAGCATCTGAATGGTTTCACCAAGGATAAGAAAGCAGTAGTTTGTAAATGAGGAATGCGCATCTCTGCTGGGGTGACGTTGAAGTGACGAATGGCGGTGCTGGAGGAGTCCCGCTGAGACAGGCCGCGACAGGGAACTCCCTGGCGGCAGAGCGGTCGGGCTCCCAGCGCGCACAGAGCCACCGAGACGGGAGACCTAACATGCACATAAAGTTTTATTACTGCCCGAACACGCCCGAATAATTCACCTTCGGCCAACATCGGGATTTGTTTTATTTTTGCGCGGGAAAAATGAATTCAAATATTAAGAGTGGTCGGTCAGGTTAGCTACAACACTTTAAAACACTATGGACGATTAGTTAGGTTAGTATAGTTACATTAAAATAAACAGAGAAATATATTTAATGGTCACTTAGTAATTACCATTACAAATCAACGATGTAGTTATCCTAACCTGAACAACCATACACACTTTTTCTCAGTATTTTTAATGTAGTTTTAAAGTGTTTTTAATGTAGCTCACCTAACCTAATCGACCACTCTCAATATTTCAATGCTTAATTTATTTCTAAAAATCATCACGAATTTTAAACAAACACGACGAAAGTAAAAAAAAAACTTGGATAACAAATACATTCTGCCTAATTTCATAACCAAACTACATTCAAACACAGAAAACGTATCACAATAAAATTCATTAAACATACGACTGAAAATAGCACATTGATTAACGGTCAATATTAATAAACAATGCCCGTGTTTTTATTTTTAATTTACAAAAACAAAACACCGAAGTTTGCCGAAGGAGAATTGTTCGGGCGTGTTCGGGCAGTAACCAAACTTTCTGTGTATCTTAGGCTTCCCCCGAGACAGCGCGAACGGGCGCAGAGAACGCTGGGTCCAAGGAGAGTACACTCGGCGCCTCCTCGAACGCCGTCGAGGCTGAAGCGGGGATCGACGGAGCGGAATACTAGCTCGAGCGGGTTCGTGAAGTCTCTCGGCGCGAGAGAGTCCGGGTTTGCCGCAGGAAGTGGAGGAAATGCGAACTCAACTGTTATTGTGATGAAAATGAATCTGTCGGTTGAAGGATTTGAAATGGCGGGGGGGAATTTATAAGTTCCTTCGACGAACCACAAGCTGGTTTCTGCCGCTCGGAGAGAGAAAGATACATTCTTACCTCCGGGTGACTTCAAGGGAAATGTTTCCAGAAAGCCCACTTCTCATTTTCTGGCAACTAAATCTGAATTTCCCTATGAGTTGTCAGCTTTCAATTTAGTTTGAAGCACTGACAGTGAACGTGCCCGTAGCTTGGAACAAAAATGTGACTTGTGCTACTTAATTGTTCCCTTTAGTTTTATGTATAATACGTACATATACTGTTACGAACGTGAGAGACAAGACCGCGATGCCTGCTTCGGAGCTGGCTGGCGGCCCCGCACGGTCACTGACGTCATGCGCCATCCATTGACGTAAGGCATGTCACGCGTGCCTGCTGGATTACAAGGGTCATCACTAAACCCTCCTCCTCTCCGCTCCCCACGCGGCGCCCTGCCTCGGTGCCGGACAGCCTCTTTGAGAATTCCGCGGGCCATCGCGCGAGCTGCCGATGCCCTTCTCGACGCTTCGGGCGTTGAGTCGGCACAGGATGACGCGACTGGCCCCAGCCACGCTCGTCACTTCTAGAAGGGCGCCAGGGTCTATATAAGCCTGGACGCCAGCCTCCGCAACAGTTGCTCGGCGAGTTGGAGTGAGCTGCTCGGCGAGGAGAGTTTTTGGGTGAGGCGAGAGTGCCGAGCGAAGTTCCGAGCGAAGCGTTGAGTGGATCCTCGGCGAAGGATAATGCGACGGCGGCGACGGATGGCATGTGTACTACATGACAATGTATCGCTTACTGAAAAAAAGATGGCGTCATCGCTTTCTAACAGACGCCATGTGTATTAACTAGCGCTCCTGGTAGCAAGTATTGAAAGTAAGTATGGCTGCTCGGTCTCGAACAAACGATTTTATTATTCCTTCAAATTAAAAAATTATAAGTCCAAATATGTGTGTTATTTTTTATATACCTTATTTAATTCTCAGTCTGGTAAAAGTCTCAATGCACATGGTTAAAAGCGTATGTTTTCTAACCTAGAAATCTGGTTGCTATAGTTCGAATCACAGGGCTTATAATGTATTTTGTAAAATAATATAAATATTTCGATAAGGACCATAACAGCTCTGATAGGTAATTAAACATAAACCTTATGTGATGAGACAGAGCGACGCTGGTGCTCTCTAGGAGTAAACATAGGAAACAACGACGACGGTATCCAAAATGGCGGCCTCCATCGGAACAGAAAAAAACCAAGATGGTGGACGTGTCGTCATCCAAGATGGCGGCCTCCAGTAGACGAAAACAAAATGGTGGACATGATGTCAGAATCGAAATTAATGGCTTTGAAATCAAATCCAAGATGGTGGGCATGTTATTAGAATTAAATATGGCAGCCGCAACGAAAACGGCAACATCCTTTTATCCAAGATGGCGGCCGTAACGAACAGTGCAATGGTGACGTCATAAACATACAATATGGCGGGTTTAACGAAAAGTGCTGCATTAGTGAGCTGGGCGCTCGATTTAAAAATGACGGATCCAAGATGGCAGATCCCCAATGGCCGCCGGGGTCAAGATCTTCCAAGATGGCCACCATGACGTCAGATTCCAAGATGGTGGACCCCGGCACCGTCACCACAAGCCGAAGCCAGGGATCGGAGCTCCTATTCTACACTACTCCATGTTTCGAGGAAGATTTCCTGGATCTCCTGCCTGAACAGGTGTCAGCTTGCTCTCAGCCACAGCTTGGAACCTTTTATTTGCAGGATTGCGTTTCCAGATATTAAATATCTGGAATTTATTGTTCCCTTAGAAAAAAAAAACAACAATGCCCAGTGCATTTATATCCCAGAGGTTCCGAACAGCCCGCATATGACTTAGCTCTCGAAATGGTCATCGTTCCTTGTTCATATGTCTGCTTTATTATTCTCGAACATATTCATACTGTGAATAGCCTTTAATGTGTGTTGCTATTATATGTATTTTTATATTTTTATTTGTAAAAATCTTATCTCTCTGTGTACGGCATTTTGGAGGAGTGATTTCGTGAATGGAATGGAAGTCGATTGGAACGGAAATTTGTAAACAGGTGCTGCCATCTGCGGATGTCTCAGACATCTCTAAAATATGGTGGACCCACGTAATTCCTCCTTATATATTTATTTCGTGATAATAGTAAAATTTTTACCGCGCAAAAGGTATTAAAAATAAAACTCCATAATTGTACAACATTCATTTAATACTTCATGTTTTAATTTATAGTCATAAAAATTATTAATGACTACTTAAAAAATATGCGCTAAAATTGAAAATACTTTGTTAACTAGTAACATCTTGTTAAACAGAATTACAGATAGGTTTTAAAAAGAGGAACAACTTTTACCTTTTTCCTTAAAATGTATACTTTTTGTATACTTATCATGCTCGGCATTGTTTTAAAGAATTCCACGTTAAATTTACCGTCCGAGGTTCATATTATAAGTGTTTTGGCAATATAAGAACATATTAATGTTCTTGTTACCGAGGTTTGAAGTTTACATATCACTGACGAGTACTGAAAGTCTCCCTTACATTTGTAATACTGTACAAATTTGTTTCAGTTTTTTTTTAAACATGAGAAATCCTGGCATTTCTGCAATCTATAACACGGAACTTTTTTTTTTTTTTTTTTTTTTACAAATATCTAATATGATTATATATATGGTTTAATGATTCATATTTTACATAGTAATTTCAGTTTCAGAAAAAATAATTGAAATGTTGAAAATGGACAAGTTTTTTGTTTCTAAATTGGGATGATGTTCTTGCCTTCCATTAAAAACAACAAGCTCTGGCGCAGTGGCGAGTGGGGAACATGGTACAGGGGGCGCGACCCCGGGAGCAGGCGCACCAGCCGGTCGTCGCCGTGTCGCGAGCCTCGTACACCTCACCCTCGCCGGCTCAACAAGTCACCCCCAGGGTGTCGTCCGTCCTGCCGGGTCCGCCCCTCCGCCCCTCGACCTGTGAGGGTCGCCGGCGGCTAATTGGTGCGCGGCAGAGGGACTGTCCCCGGCTGTGCTGGGGCGGGACCGGTGTGCCTGCTGTCCCCCCTCCTCCTGGTCCACGGCTCGCCACTGGCACACCTCCCAGGCGCAACACACCATGGCGTGAAAACCAATTTGTCAAATAAACAGTGTGTCGCACCGACTCAAAGATTTATTACCAAACGTATGTAAATTTTCGACAGATCGTAGGTACTAGTGTAGCATGCCACTCAAACGTTATTCAAGTTTATGGATAAAAGTGCGTTTTGCCCAAAAGTGGACATAGTGACTTATACCTCCTAGGTACAGATATATGCATACATACACAAATCAAGTGTCCAGCGTGAAAGTAGTCTATTTCTTTCTGTGTTTATTTTTTAGCCTCTATTTTTGGTAGCTGACTGGAGACCAGATGTGTGGTGAGAGTAGCACACCACAAAACAGGGGATCATGTGTCTTTGATTACAAAATAATATGCAGTACCACTGGATAAATTCATTGTGGGCCTGGAGTCCAAATGACCAGTCTCCTGCATGGTAAACTCTTTTTCTAGTCTTACGTACTCTTCATCCATGCCGTATTGTGTTCTCATACACTATTACAATGAGCGTAACGGGACAATGTGCGTTACGGGACACTTTTTCGTGCGTGCAGCCGGCGTTCATCGATTTGATTAGACGTTGTCACGTCAAAACCGTGCCCTTATGTATTCGTTACTATAACAATTAGCACTCGTTACTACCGTTCAGTTACATTAATCGTTACTTCTGATACCTCATAACATTTTATGTTATGTTAGAGAAACGAAACGAGTCATATTGCGTACGCGTACAGTATGACGTCGCGGCGTCGCAACATTCGTAATTTGTAGGTAAGGTGCATTTATTCACTTTTCCGTATTTTGAACCATACCTGTGAGTAGTATATGAATGACGGTCCGACGGCAGGCGTCAGGGTGTGGTGCCTGTGGTGCCGACCGCCATATTGGATTTGTGACGTCACGACGGCAAAAATTCCTCAAAATTCCTCAAAAATGACTCAAAATGACTCAAAATTTCCCGTTTTAAGAAAAAAAATTCCCGTTTTCGAGGGAAAAATTCCCGTTTCGAGGGAAAATTTCCCGTTTTATTCCTTAAAATTCCCAGCGGCTGAAAATTCCTAAAACTGGCTTAAGCATCCTTAACTCAAGCCAACGTTAAGCCATTTATAGGATTATGACGTCACCGCTGCAGTTTCCGTTACGCCCGCCATCTTTAAATTTACTATACAATTTTAATGAAATAGAAAATTTTTTAAAATTTATAAAAAAATTCAATTAATAAAATTTTAATAAAAAATATTTAAAAAACATACGTTAACGACACGGAGCTCGGAGTCCTCGGTTCGAACCCGGTGAGGGCGAAAAAAAAAATGGCGACCGATCCTTCCACCACGGAAGTCACCTACAGACTAACCTACCACCACCAATAACAAGGTCAACTAGTATGATGTCATGTCCGCCATCTTGTCTTCGTCTGCTGGTAGCCATCATCATCTTGTTATCGTCGGCGAGAGTGCGCTGACGCCATGTTAGTTAAATTCTTATCCGCTAGAGTGCAGTAATCATTTATTATTGCTGTGTCACCCACCATCTTGTCATTTGGCCGCCATCTTGGAATCGTGTAATTATTTAGCTAGAAATTCGGGAAAAATTCCAAAATTCATTAAATAAATCACTCATTAATTTACAGATTGATTCGATCAGTTTCAGTCCTTGGTTCGATACCCGATCGATGCAATAATGTTTAATTTGATGTAAAAAAATAATAATTTCATTATTCCATGTTCAACATTCTTAAAGAGACATTAAAACCTCTACTGTCATCATCATCCTATAAGCCATCAACACCAACATATTGGTAATTCATAATTTTAATGCTAGAGATTCGGGAAAAAGTTCAGAAATCATTAAATAAATTTCCAATTAATGTACTGATTAATTAGATCGACTTAGGTCCTTGGTACGATTCTGGACGATGAAAAAAAATAACAATTTAACATAATAGTAACAGGTTCGAGAAAAAAACAAAAACAACACAAGTTCTTTCACAAACATAATATTTATTACATAATATATATTCTACTACAAGATCACTACGAAAGCCAGCAATCTTATAATCATTTAGTTCCGCAGCGGTGTGAAATGACTAATTCTTAGCTCCAATCGGTTTATACTAGACAGAGTCCAGCCAGAACCTTTACAGACATAGTCCACCTCTTCTTGACAGAGTTTCTGGATACCGTATTTAACAAATTGCTTCACATCGTTAGAACTGTAAATTACTGCAGCCGATGTCTTGAATGCACACTTCTTCACTTTGTCATCGAACGGATATGGCTTTCCATATATACAGTCCAACCACAAGTTATATTTCAAAGGTCCGTTTGTTGCTACATCATCAGTAAGCTGATTGATTATCTTCTGTCTGATATCGTCAAGAAAATTACAAATGTCCTTTGACTCACCGATCGTATTTAGATAATAGTAGTCTTTCAACGTTCCACGAAATGCAGACTGCGCCAAGTAGAAGCCATTATCGTTCACTTGTAATGCTCCGAACACAGTCTTAGGTTTAGTTCCATGTTCAGACGTCATAACAATCGGTTGCTGGGCATCTGTTTTTTTGGTTGTACGCTTTCGTGTCTCCAATCTAAAGCGAGGAGTCGAAATGTCGGCAGGTAGTTCAGCAGTAGGAGCACAGACTCCACCTTTACATTTTTTCGCATGATGTCGCAAACTGTCAATTCGAGTAAACCATTTAAGGCACTCATCACATCGAAACTTCATGCGAGAAGGATTCTTCGTGCATTTGCTCCGCTCATGTCTTCGTGCATCATGGGAAAATGCGAACGACGTATCACAGTAGCTGCAAGGATACCGTGGTGATGAAGACGATCCTTTCAGACCCGATCCAGATACAGGCGTTGCAACAGTAGTACCATTTCCAGGCATTCTCTTATGCACATCGATGCATCGTTGTTGCGCCGAAACCTTTACTTTCTGCCGCACAGCAGGACCTTTGCATGCCATCATGTGCGTTTTCATATTATCTTTTCTGGCAAACTGCTTATGACATTTCTCACAAACAAACATTTTACGATATAGGTTCTTGGCACATTCGCTCC
Organism: Bacillus rossius redtenbacheri; assembly: GCF_032445375.1. NCBI lineage: Eukaryota > Metazoa > Arthropoda > Insecta > Phasmatodea > Bacillidae > Bacillus > Bacillus rossius. The sequence continues at coordinate 43,904,804 of NC_086339.1, read as the reverse complement.
TCTCGTGTCGCCGAGCATTGCTGTTGTTTGAGAAAATCTTGTCACAGTAACAGCACCGATGTTCGCTAGTTGTCAAATCAGCATCCATTGAAGTCTCCATCGAGGTCGTATCGTCGATCGTCATGGTTTCCTGCACATCCAGCTCAGTAGTCATTAAGCTATCTTCTGCTGGTGGTATCACATCTGTTGAAATCTCCTCCAATGTTGACGTCGTCGTCGTTGCCAACGAGATCTGCTCCACCATTGTCGTCGCTGACGTCAAGGTTCCCGTAGACGATGGTACAACATCCATCGAGTTCGGCGTTAAAGTCGGTAAAGATGCCATCGAGTTCTCAAGAACAGGTAATTACGCGACTTATGCACCAGATGAAATAATCTAGGTGATCCTTACACCGTCGTCGACAGTAACAAACTGAGCGACCTGCTGTATAGGACTCGCTTATATACATGCACCGGATGGAATAATACGCTAGTCAAATCAAGAATCATTTACAATAATACCAGAGTCAAAACAACATTAAAAATAGAAGGACCATCAACGGAAAGGCAGCACATTTGGAAGCACCGACAACGAAAAGGCAGCACCGACAACGAAAAGGCAGCACATTTGGAAGCACCGACAAAGAAAAGGCAGCACTGCCAACGAAAAGGAAGCACATTTGGAAGCACCGACAAAGAAAAGGCAGCACCGCCAACGAAAAGGAAGCACATTTGGAAGCACCGACAACGAAAAGGCAGCACCGCCAAAGAAAAGATAGCACATTTGGAAGCACCGACAACGAAAAGGAAGCACCATCAACGAAAAGGCAGCACCGCCAACGAAAAGGAAGCACATTTGGAAGCACCGACAAAGAAAAGGCAGCACCGCCAACGAAAAGGATGCACATTTGGAAGCACCGACAAAGAAAAGGCAGCACCGCCAACGAAAAGGAAGCACATTTGGAAGCACCGACAACGAAAAGGCAGCACCATCGATGAAAAGGAAGCACATTAATTTGTCATTGACTCCAATATTCATTGGCTCCAATATTCATTGGCTCCAATATTCATTGGCTCCAATATTCATTGGCTCCAATATTCATTGGCTCCAATATTCATTGGCTCCAATATTCATTGGCTCCAATATTCATTGGCTCCAATATTAATTGGCTCCAATATTCATTGACTCCAATATCCATGAGCTCCAATATCAATTGGCTCGAATTGCTCCAAAAGGTTCCATCAGCCTTTTGGCTCCAACAGTCTTTTGGCTCCGATTATCATTGGCTCCAATAGACATTGGCTCCAATATTCATTGGCTCCAATAATCATTGACTGCAATATTCATTGGTTCCAAAATTCATTGGCTCCAATATTCATTGGCTCCAATATTCAATGGCTCCAATATTCATTGACTCCAATATTCATTGGCTCCATCAGTCATTGTCAACTACAGTCTGTTGGTCCCAAAAGTCTTTTGGCTCCAAATATATTAGGCTTGAATTCTTCGAGTCTAAGAGACTATGAGACCACATGGCTACGAGTCTAAAATGATCTAGCTGGTTACGAGTTATACATGGCTTGCGAGGCTACAGAGCTACGAAGTTTCTAGTACACAGGTTTACATGACTGCGAGGATACAGGACTACAAATCTGCAAGAGTACTTGACTACGAAGGTACTCGTCTACATGACTCCAGTTACCGCATCTGTCTTCGACGGAATTTTCTCTTTTGCTCCAACTGCTCCATCAGCATTATGTTATAAGATTACAAGGCCTCTTGCTTACGTAGCTTCAAGTCTACGAGCCTCCAATGCATCATGACTACGAGACTACGAGCCATGAGGTTACGAGTCTATGCGATTGCGAGTCTTCTAGGTTACGTCATCGCGAGGCTATAGGACTACGAAGCTTCCAGAACGCATGGTTACGAGACTGCGAGGCTACAATTCTACGAGGTCCCAAGACATCCTGGCTACGCGACTACGAGCCATGAGGTTACGAGACTACGTGACTACGAATCTTCATGTTTACGAGACTGCGAGGCTACAGAGCTACGAAGCCTCTAGTACACAGGTTTACGTGACTGCGAGGATACAGGACTACCAGTCTGCATGAGTACTTGACTACGAAGCTACTCGTCTACAAGGCTACAATTACAGCATCTGTTTTCGTCAGAATTTTCTCTTTTGTTCCAACTGCACCACCAGCATTATGTTATAAGATTACAAGGCCGCTTGCTTACGTAGCTTCAAGTCTACGAGGATACTTGGATACGTAGCTTCAATTCTACGAGGTACTAAGACTTCATGACTACGCGACTTCGAGTCATGAGGTTACGAGATTACGTGACTACGAATCTTCATGTTTACGAGACTGCGAGGCTACAGAGCTACGCAGCCTCTAGAAAACGAGTTTACGTGACTGCGTGGATACAGGAATACAAGTCTGCATGAGTTCTTGACTACGAAGCTACTCGTCTACAAGGCTCCAATTGACACATTTGTCTTCGATGGAATTTTCTCTTTTGCTACATCTACACCATCAGCATTATGTTATAAGATTACAAAGCTACTTTCTTACATAGCTTCAAGTCTACGAGGCTCCGATACATCATGACTACGAGACTACGAGCCATGAGGTTACGAGACTATGCGATTGCAAGTCTTCAAGGTTACGTCATCGCGAGGCTATAGGACTACGAAGCTTCCAGAACGCATGGTTACGAGAATGCATGACTAATTGGCCGCATGGCTACGAAACTTTATGTCTCTAACTGACTACAATAGCACTATTCAGTGGTGAGAGTTAATTTATTTCATGCAAAGGTACTTGCTGCAAGCAGTTCCGCTTTTCAACATCAGATGACGTCACGTTTTGCTTGCAGGTAAAATAATATTTATTTTATGCGGGATGCGGGTTGTTCACTATCGATCGCATAAGAAGAATGGCATCGATAGTCTTCAAGGAGAAGGAAGTTCGTCCTTCCTGCTAGTGCTTCTCAGATTTCTCACGGTCCGCTTTCTTGGATTGCGACGTCACGGCTGTCATCTTGGATGGGTGTGACTTTGACCTTTGACCGAAACCGCAGGAATGATCGCAAGCCCATGGATTAACCATCAAAATATTCATAAGAATAATCAGGAGCACACTGAGAAAACCATCATAATATTGGCAAGAATAATCAGGAGCACACGGAGAAAAGTGACACATGTTTTCTTTGATATCATAAAATTACAGAAAAAAATATTTAAAAATAAAAATAAATCAATAAAAAAATTTAAAATAAAAACAAAAAATACATAAAATTCTGGCTTGTACTAGAACTCTATCTTTGCTCAACAATGATAAGTTTACAAGCTAGCAGAATCTGTTTTTGTATTTTTTGTTTTTATTTTAAATTTTTTTATTGATTTATTTTTATTTTTAAATTTTTTTTTCTGTAATTTTATGATATCAAAGAAAACATGTATCGCTTTTCTCCGTGTGCTCCTGATTATTCTTGCCAATATTATGATGGTTTTCTCCGTGTGCTCCTGATTATTCTTATGAATATTTTGATGGTTAATCCATGTGCTTGCGATCATTCCTGCGGTTTCGGTCAAAGGTCAAAGTCACACCCATCCAAGATGACAGCCGTGACGTCGCAATCCAAGATGGCGGACCGTGAGAAATCTGAGAAGCACTAGCAGGAAGGACGAACTTCCTTCTCCTTGAAGACTATCGATGCCATTCTTCTTATGCGATCGATAGTGAACAACCCGCATCCCGCATAAAATAAATATTATTTTACCTGCAAGCAAAACGTGACGTCATCTGATGTTGAAAAGCGGAACTGCTTGCAGCAAGTACCTTTGCATGAAATAAATTAACTCTCACCACTGAATAGTGCTATTGTAGTCAGTTAGAGACATAAAGTTTCGTAGCCATGCGGCCAATTAGTCATGCATTCTCGTAACCATGCGTTCTGGAAGCTTCGTAGTCCTATAGCCTCGCGATGACGTAACCTTGAAGACTTGCAATCGCATAGTCTCGTAACCTCATGGCTCGTAGTCTCGTAGTCATGATGTATTGGAGCCTCGTAGACTTGATCCTATGTAAGCAAGTAGCTTTGTAATCTTATAACATAATGCTGATGGTGTAGATGTAGCAAAAGAGAAAATTCCATCGAAGACAGATGTGTCAATTGGAGCCTTGTAGACGAGTAGCTTCGTAGTCAAGAACTCATGCAGACTTGTATTCCTGTATCCACGCAGTCACGTAAACTCGTTTTCTAGAGGCTGCGTAGCTCTGTAGCCTCGCAGTCTCGTAAACATGAAGATTCGTAGTCACGTAATCTCGTAACCTCATGACTCGAAGTCGCGTAGTCATGAAGTCTTAGGACCTCGTAGAATTGAAGCTACGTATCCAAGTATCCTCGTAGACTTGAAGCTACGTAAGCAAGCGGCCTTGTAATCTTATAACATAATGCTGGTGGTGCAGTTGGAGCAAAAGAGAAAATTCTGACGAAAACAGATGCTGTAATTGTAGCCTTGTAGACGAGTAGCTTCGTAGTCAAGTACTCATGCAGACTGGTAGTCCTGTATCCTCGCAGTCACGTAAACCTGTGTACTAGAGGCTTCGTAGCTCTGTAGCCTCGCAGTCTCGTAAACATGAAGATTCGTAGTCACGTAGTCTCGTAACCTCATGGCTCGTAGTCGCGTAGCCAGGATGTCTTGGGACCTCGTAGAATTGTAGCCTCGCAGTCTCGTAACCATGCGTTCTGGAAGCTTCGTAGTCCTATAGCCTCGCGATCACGTAACCTAGAAGACTCGCAATCGCATAGACTCGTAACCTCATGGCTCGTAGTCTCGTAGTCATGATGCATTGGAGGCTCGTAGACTTGAAGCTACGTAAGCAAGAGGCCTTGTAATCTTATAACATAATGCTGATGGAGCAGTTGGAGCAAAAGAGAAAATTCCGTCGAAGACAGATGCGGTAACTGGAGTCATGTAGACGAGTACCTTCGTAGTCAAGTACTCTTGCAGACTTGTAGTCCTGTATCCTCGCAGTCATGTAAACCTGTGTACTAGAAACTTCGTAGCTCTGTAGCCTCGCATGCCATGTATAACTCGTAACCAGCTAGATCATTTTAGACTCGTAGCCATGTGGTCTCATAGTCTCTTAGACTCGAAGAATTCAAGCCTAATATATTTGGAGCCAAAAGACTTTTGGGACCAAAAGACTGTAGTTGACAATGACTGATGGAGCCAATGTATATTGGAGTCAATAAATATTGAAGCCATTGAATATTGGAGCCAATGAATTTTGGAACCAATGAATATTGCAGTCAATGATTATTGGAGCCAATGAATATTGGAGCCAATGACTATTGGAGCCAATGACTATCGGAGCCAAAAGACTGTTGGAGCCAAAAGGCTGATGGAACCTTTTGGAGCAATTCTAGCCAATTGATATTGGAGCTCATGGATATTGGAGTCAATGAATATTGGAGCCAATGAATATTGGAGCCAATGAATATTGGAGCCAATGAATATTGGAGCCAATGAATATTGGAGTCAATGACAAATTAATGTGCTTCCTTTTCATCGATGGTGCTGCCTTTTTGTTGTCGGGGCTTCCAAATGTGCTTCCTTTTCGTTGGCGGTGCTGCCTTTTCTTTGTCGGTGCTTCCAAATGTGCATCCTTTTCGTTGGCGGTGCTGCCTTTTCTTTGTCGGTGCTTCCAAATGTGCTTCCTTTTCGTTGGCGGTGCTGCCTTTTCGTAGATGGTGCTTCCTTTTCGTTGTCGGTGCTTCCAAATGTGCTATCTTTTCTTTGGCGGTGCTGCTTTTTCGTTGTCGGTGCTTCCAAATGTGCTTCCTTTTCGTTGGCGGTGCTGCCTTTTCTTTGTCGGTGCTTCCAAATGTGCTTCCTTTTCGTTGGCGGTGCTGCCTTTTCTTTGTCGGTGCTTCCAAATGTGCTGCCTTTTCGTTGTCGGTGCTGCCTTTTCGTTGTCGGTGCTTCCAAATGTGCTGCCTTTCCGTTGATGGTCCTTCTATTTTTAATGTTGTTTTGACTCTAGTATTATTGTAAGTGATTCTTGATTTGACTAGCGTATTATTCCATCCGGTGCATGTATATAAGCGAGTCCTATACAGCAGGTCGCTCAGTTTGTTACTGTCGACGCCGGTGTAAGGATCACCTAGATTATTTCATCTGGTGCATAAGTCGCGTAATTACCTGTTCTTGAGAACTCGATGGCATCTTTACCGACTTTAAAGCCGAACTCGATGGATGTTGTACCATCGTCTACGGGAACCTTGACGTCAGCGACGACAATGGTGGAGCAGATCTCGTTGGCAACGACGACGACGTCAACATTGGAGGAGATTTCAACAGATGTGATACCACCAGCAGAAGATAGCTTAATGACTACTGAGCTGGATGTGCAGGAAACCACGACGATCGACGATACGACCTCGATGGAGACTTCAATGGATGCTGATTTGACAACTAGCGAACATCGGTGCTGTTACTGCGACAAGATTTTCTCAAACAACAGCAATGCTCGGCGACACGAGAGGAGCGAATGTGTCAAGAACCTATATCGTAAAATGTTTGTTTGTGAGAAATGTCATAAGCAGTTTGCCAGAAAAGATAATATGAAAACGCACATGATGACATGCAAAGGTCCTGCTGTGCGGCAGAAAGTAAAGGTTTCGTCACAACAACGATGCATCGATGTGCATAAGAGAATGCCTGGAAATGGTACTACTGTTGCAACGCCTGTATCTGGATCGGGTCTGAAAGGATCGTCTTCATCACCACGGTATCCTTGCAGCTACTGTGATACGTCGTTCGCATTTTCCCATGATGCACGAAGACATGAGCGGAGCAAATGCACGATGAATCCTTCTCGCATGAAGTTTCGATGTGATGAGTGCCTTAAATGGTTTACTCGAATTGACAGTTTGCGACATCATGCGAAAAAATGTAAAGGTGGAGTTTGTGCTCCTACTGCTGAACTACCTGCCGACATTTCGACTCCTCGCTTTAGATTGGAGACACGAAAGCGTACAATCAAAAAAACAGATGCCCAGCAACCGATTGTTATGACGTCTGAACATGGAACTAAACCTAAGACTGTGTTCGGAGCATTACAAGTGAACGATAATGGCTTCTACTTGGCGCAGTCTGCATTTCGTGGAACGTTGAAAGACTACTATTATCTAAATACGATCCGTGAGTCAAAGGACATTTGTAATTTTCTTGACGATATCAGACAGAAGATAATCAATCAGCTTACTGATGATGTAGCAACAAACGGACCTTTGAAATATAACTTGTGGTTGGACTGTAGTAGTATGTGAATGTTTGTCCGAGATCTGGGTTCTGGGTGTGGTGCCGGTGCCGGTGTCCGCCATCTTGGATTTGTGACTTCACGGCGGCAAAAATTCCTCAAAATTCCTCAAAAATGCCTCAAAATGACTCAAAATTTCCCGTTTTAAGAAAAAATTTCCCGTTTTCGAGGGAAAAATTCCCGTTTCGAGGGAAAATTTCCCGTTTTATTCCTCAAAAATCCCAACGGCTAGAAATGTCCTGATAGAGGCTTAAGCATCCTTAACTCAAGCCTCAGTTAAGCCTCTATCAGGATGTGACCTTGACCTTTGACCTTGACCCCGGCGGCCATCTTGGATGCGCCATTTTGGATGACGTAATTTCGTTTTCTAGAAAATTCCGGCATTATGTTATCCGCCATATTGGACGATGACGTCACCGTTGCAATTTTCGTTACGCCCGCCATCTTTAACTTTTTTATTTATTATCCGATTTTAATGAAATTTTTTTTAAAATTTATAAAAAAATTCATTTAATAAAAATTTAATAAAATATTAATAAAAAATTACTTTTTCGACACGGAGTTTGGAGTCCGCGGTTCGAACCCGGTGAGGCCAAAAAAAAAATTAAAAATGGCGACCGATCCTCCTCCCGTGGTGACTTTTGGCAGACTGACTCCCACCACTTTTCTTAAAGCATATATATATCGTCACGTAGTATGACGTCATGTCCGCCATCTTGTCTTCGATGCTGGAAGCCATCATCATCATTGTATCGTCGACGAGAGTGCGCTGACACCATGTTAGTTTAGTTCGTATCCGCTAGAGTGCAGTAATCATTTATTATTACTGTGACACCCGCCATCTTGAAATATGGCCGCCATCTTGAAAATCCGTAATTATTTAGCTAGAAATTCGGGAAAAATTCCAAAATTCATTAAATAAATCACTCATTAACTGACATATTGATTCGATCCGCTCCAGTCCTTGGTTCGATCCCTGAATGATGCAAAACATTTAATTTTATATAAAAAATAATAATTTCAATAAACCATGTTCAAAATTCTTAAAGAGACTTTAAATCCTCTACTACCATCATCCTATCAGACACCAAGACCACCATATTGGAAATTCGTAATTGTAATGCTAGAGATTCGGGAAAAAGTTCAAAATTCATTAAATAAATTTGTAATCTATATACTGATTGATTAGATCGACTAAGGTCCTTGGTTCGATCCCTGGCCGATACAAAACAACTTTAATTTTAAAAAAGTACCAGAAAAGTGTAAGGTTCAAAAAATAAAACACCTCAAAGTCTTTTACAAACATAATATTTATTACACAATTTCTATCCTACTACAGAATCACTTGCGAAAGCCAACAACAATCTTATAAACATTTAGCCCTGCATAGACGTGCAACGACTACTTCTTAGCTCCAAATGGCTCCCAAAGCTCCAACAGCCTCCAAATGCTTAACACAGCTCCAAATGGCTCCAAATGCTCCAAACGACTCCAAATGCTCCAAATGTCTCCAGCAGCTCCAAATGCTTGACAGCTCCAAATGCTTCAAAAGGCTCCAAATGCTCCAACAGCTCCAAAAAAAGGCTCCAAATGCTCCAATAGCCTCCAAATGCTTAACACAGCTCCAAATGGCTCCAAATGCTCCAAACGGCCTCCAAATGCTTGACAGCCTCCAAATGCTTAACACAGCTCTAAATGGCTCCAAATGCTCCAAACGGCCTCCAAATGCTTGACAGCTCCAAATGTCTCCAGCAGCTCCAAATGCTCCAACAGCTCCAAAAAAAGGCTCCAAATGCTCCAACAGCCTCCAAATGCTTAACACAGCTCCAAATGGCTCCAAATGCTCCAAACGGCCTCCAAATGCTTGACAGCTCCAAATGTCTCCAGCAGCTCCAAATGCTCCAACAGCTCCAAAAAAAGGCTCCAAAAGCTCCAACAGCCTCCAAATGCTTAACACAGTTCCAAATGGCTCCAAATGCTCCAAACGGCCTCCAAATGCTTGACAGCTCCAAATGCTTCAAAAGGCTCCAAATGCTCCAAATGCTCCAAACGGCCTCCAAATGGCTCCAACAGCTCCAACAGCCTCCAAATGCTTGACAGCTCCAAATGTTTCCAGCAGCTCCAAATGCTCCAAATGGCTCCAACAGCCTCCAAATGCTTAACACAGCTCTAAATGGCTCCAACAGCTCCAAAAGACTCCAAATGCTTCAAAAGGCTCCAATTGCTCCAAGAGCTCCATCTTCAATTGGTTCCAACTGATTCTTATTACTTTTATCGAACTTGGCATGATTACTAACATGTCTTTATCAGTATACATTTTGACTGGCAGTGGTAACGTTTTTTTACACCTTTAAGTTATAAGTTTTATTTAGAAATCAGATTTCGATAAATGATAGCTTCCATCTGGAAAGAAAATATATTAATTTATCTTCAAGTTTATACACATACATTTAATTTAATCCATTATTGTATGTAGCCAGCTTCCCTCAGTTCTTTGAGTATGAAGGATATTTCTTTAATGTTCGAATAGTTTCCTGCACAAAGCGATCCATGTAGTAGTCGTAGCCTGTTAACCAATATGTTAGGATCTTCCCATGAGGTATAATCAATCTCTTCTGCTGCCTTCATCATCCTTGCATGTTTATAATAAATATTATCTCTGGTGTTTATCGTTTTAACACCAACCACAAGGTCACTTTCGTCATCTTGCCAGTGATTATCACAAGCTTGATCAGGATAATTTATTTTATTACGCCGTTTCCATCGTTTTGGTCTCAAACCACCATCACAGTCTTCGCTCTTGCATGCTTTTGGTGCTTCAGTACAGTACTCAATCATGTCAGCCTCAGATGTGTCACCACAATCTTCAATCATGCCAGCTTCTGATGTGTCACCACAGTCTTCAATCATGTCAGCACCACAAACTTGATCAGGATAATTTATTTTATTACGTCGTTTCCATCGTTTTGGTCTCAGACTGCCATCACAGTCTTCGATCTTGCCTGCTTTAGGTGTTTCAGTACAGTACTCAATCATGTCAGCCTCAGATGTGTCACCACAATCTTCAATCATGCCAGCCTCAGATGATTCATCAAAGTCTTCGACCTTGTAAGCTTCAGGTGGTTCTCCATCTTTCACATTTTCATGGAGACGACTAGATATTGGAGTAAATATATTTTCATTTCTAATGTGGTTACAACTTCCTTCGTTTGTTTTAAATTTTAAATTATTATCTTGATCTAGATCAGTAATTTTAGCATTAGCTTTTTCGCCTTCGTTCCTCTTCCGCGATGTTGTAGCCCAGTCTTCGTTATCTTTATTCATCTTAATTGTACAGGTCTTGTAATGTCTATCCAAGTAATATCTTCTACCAAAGGATTTCTGACACTGACTGCAATGAAATGGTTTTTGACAAGGACCCAAATTACACTCGCTTCTCTCATGTCGTTTAGCATTCTTTCTCAAGGTAAACACCTTGCTACAGTATCTACAGTGATGAAGTTTTGATACAGCAACAAATCCCGTTTCAGGATTCATATTAGTTATTGAGAATAATGCCAGATGCAAACTAAGAGTTTTAAATTAGATATATTACTTAAATAGAATTTTTTAATTATTTCATCAGCGAGAATTAATTTATCTCATTCTAAGGTACTTGTTGCAAGTAGTTCTGCTTTTCAACAACAGATGTCGCCACATGTTACTTGCAGGTAAATAATATTTAGTTCTTTTATGCGGGATGCGGGATGCTCACTAACGATCGCAAAAGAAGGATGGCTTCGCTAGACTCCAAGGAGAAGGAAGTTCGTCCATCCTGTTAGTGCTTCTTAGATTTCTCAGAGATTATTTGATTGAGTAATGATATTTTTTTTTAAATTTCCACCTGATAAAAATATTACAAGTGCTGATTTATTGGCAGAATTTCAATAATTAAATGCGACCTTGAATAAAAAATGACATGACTCATTAAGTAAAAAATTCTTCATGCAGAGATCAATTCCTCATCAGTAACCAGAAGCACCCAGAGAAAACCATCAAAATATTGTCAAGAATAATCAGGAGCACACGGAGAAAACTACCATAATATTGTCAAGAATAAACGGGAGCACACGGAGAAATCCACCATAATATTGACAAGAATAATCAGGAGCACACGGAGAAAACCACAGCAAGTTTTCTTTGATATCATAAAATTTCAGGAAAAAAAATAATACTAAAATAAAAATAAATTAATAAAAAATTAAAAAAAATAAAATAAAAAAAATACATAAAATTCTGGCTTGTACTAGAACTCTATCTTTGTTCAACAATGAGAAGTTCACAAGCTAGCAGAATATATTTATGTATTTATTTTATTTTATTTTTTTTTAATTTTTTATTAATTTATTTTTATTTTTAGTATTATTTTTTTCCTGAAATGTTATGATATCAAAGAAAACTTGCTGTGGTTTTCTCCGTGTGCTCCTGATTATTCTTGTCAATATTATGGTGGATTTCTCCGTGTGCTCCCGTTTATTCTTGACAATATTATGGTAGTTTTCTCCGTGTGCTCCTGATTATTCTTGACAATATTTTGATGGTTTTCTCTGGGTGCTTCTGGTTACTGATGAGGAATTGATCTCTGCATGAAGAATTTTTTACTTAATGAGTCATGTCATTTTTTATTCAAGGTCGCATTTAATTATTGAAATTCTGCCAATAAATCAGCACTTGTAATATTTATATCAGGTGGAAATTTAAAAAAAAAATATCATTACTCAGTCAAATAATCTCTGAGAAATCTAAGAAGCACTAACAGGATGGACGAACTTCCTTCTCCTTGGAGTCTAGCGAAGCCATCCTTCTTTTGCGATCGTTAGTGAGCATCCCGCATCCCGCATAAAAGAACTAAATATTATTTACCTGCAAGTAACATGTGGCGACATCTGTTGTTGAAAAGCAGAACTACTTGCAACAAGTACCTTAGAATGAGATAAATTAATTCTCGCTGATGAAATAATTAAAAAATTCTATTTAAGTAATATATCTAATTTAAAACTCTTAGTTTGCATCTGGCATTAGTCTCAATAACTAATATGAATCCTGAAACGGGATTTGTTGCTGTATCAAAACGTCATCACTGTAGATACTGTAGCAAGGTGTTTACCTTGAGAAAGAATGCTAAACGACATGAGAGAAGCGAGTGTAATTTGGGTCCTTGTCAAAAACCATTTCATTGCAGTCAGTGTCAGAAATCCTTTGGTAGAAGATATTACTTGGATAGACATTACAAGACCTGTACAATTAAGATGAATAAAGATAACGAAGACTGGGCTACAACATCGCGGAAGAGGAACGAAGGCGAAAAAGCTAATGCTAAAATTACTGATCTAGATCAAGATAATAATTTAAAATTTAAAACAAACGAAGGAAGTTGTAACCACATTAGAAATGAAAATATATTTACTCCAATATCTAGTCGTCTCCATGAAAATGTGAAAGATGGAGAACCACCTGAAGCTTACAAGGTCGAAGACTTTGATGAATCATCTGAGGCTGGTATGATTGAAGATTGTGGTGACACATCTGAGGCTGACATGATTGAGTACTGTACTGAAACACCTAAAGCAGGCAAGATCGAAGACTGTGATGGCAGTCTGAGACCAAAACGATGGAAACGACGTAATAAAATAAATTATCCTGATCATGTTTGTGGTGCTGACATGATTGAAGACTGTGGTGACACATCAGAAGCTGGCATGATTGAAGATTGTGGTGACACATCTGAGGCTGACATGATTGAGTACTTTACTCAAGCACCAAAAGCATTCAAGAGCGAAGACTGTGATGGTGGTTTGAGACCAAAACGATGGAAACGGCGTAATAAAATAAATTATCCTGATCAAGCTTGTGATAATCACTGGCAAGATGACGAAAGTGACCTTGTGGTTGGTGTTAAAACGATAAACACCAGAGATAATATTTATTATAAACATGCAAGGATGATGAAGGCAGCAGAAGAGATTGATTATACCTCATGGGAAGATCCTAACATATTGGTTAACAGGCTACGACTACTACATGGATCGCTTTGTGCAGGAAACTATTCGAACATTAAAGAAATATCCTTCATACTCAAAGAACTGAGGGAAGCTGGCTACATACAATAATGGATTAAATTAAATGTATGTGTATAAACTTGAAGATAAATTAATATATTTTCTTTCCAGATGGAAGCTATCATTTATCGAAATCTGATTTCTAAATAAAACTTATAACTTAAAGGTGTAAAAAAACGTTACCAATGCCAGTCAAAATGTATACTGATAAAGACATGTTAGTAATCATGCCAAGTTCGATAAAAGTAATAGGAATCAGTTGGAACCAATGGAAGATGGAGCTCTTGGAGCAATTGGAGCCTTTTGAAGCATTTGGAGTCTTTTGGAGCTGTTGGAGCCATTTAGAGCTGTGTTAAGCATTTGGAGGCTGTTGGAGCCATTTGGAGCATTTGGAGCTGCTGGAAACATTTGGAGCTGTCAAGCATTTGGAGGCTGTTGGAGCTGTTGGAGCCATTTGGAGGCCGTTTGGAGCATTTGGAGCATTTGGAGCCTTTTGAAGCATTTGGAGCTGTCAAGCATTTGGAGCATTTGGAGCTGCTGGAAACATTTGGAGCTGTCAAGCATTTGGAGGCCGTTTGGAGCATTTGGAGCCATTTGGAACTGTGTTAAGCATTTGGAGGCTGTTGGAGCTTTTGGAGCCTTTTTTTTGGAGCTGTTGGAGCATTTGGAGCTGCTGGAGACATTTGGAGCTGTCAAGCATTTGGAGGCCGTTTGGAGCATTTGGAGCCATTTGGAGCTGTGTTAAGCATTTGGAGGCTGTTGGAGCATTTGGAGCCTTTTTTTGGAGGTGTTGGAGCATTTGGAGCTGCTGGAGACATTTGGAGCTGTCAAGCATTTGGAGGCCGTTTGGAGCATTTGGAGCCATTTAGAGCTGTGTTAAGCATTTGGAGGCTGTCAAGCATTTGGAGGCCGTTTGGAGCATTTGGAGCCATTTGGAGCTGTGTTAAGCATTTGGAGGCTATTGGAGCATTTGGAGCCTTTTTTTGGAGCTGTTAGAGCATTTGGAGCCTTTTGAAGCATTTGGAGCTGTCAAGCATTTGGAGCTGCTGGAGACATTTGGAGCATTTGGAGTCGTTTGGAGCATTTGGAGCCATTTGGAGCTGTGTTAAGCATTTGGAGGCTGTTGGAGCTTTGGGAGCCATTTGGAGCTAAGAAGTAGTCGTTGCACGTCTATGCAGGGCTAAATGTTTATAAGATTGTTGTTGGCTTTCGCAAGTGATTCTGTAGTAGGATAGAAATTGTGTAATAAATATTATGTTTGTAAAAGACTTTGAGGTGTTTTATTTTTTGAACCTTACACTTTTCTGGTACTTTTTTAAAATTAAAGTTGTTTTGTATCGGCCAGGGATCGAACCAAGGACCTTAGTCGATCTAATCAATCAGTATATAGATTACAAATTTATTTAATGAATTTTGAACTTTTTCCCGAATCTCTAGCATTACAATTACGAATTTCCAATATGGTGGTCTTGGTGTCTGATAGGATGATGGTAGTAGAGGATTTAAAGTCTCTTTAAGAATTTTGAACATGGTTTATTGAAATTATTATTTTTTATATAAAATTAAATGTTTTGCATCATTCAGGGATCGAACCAAGGACTGGAGCGGATCGAATCAATATGTAAGTTAATGAGTGATTTATTTAATGAATTTTGGAATTTTTCCCGAATTTCTAGCTAAATAATTACGGATTTTCAAGATGGCGGCCATATTTCAAGATGGCGGGTGTCACAGTAATAATAAATGATTACTGCACTCTAGCGGATACGAACTAAACTAACATGGTGTCAGCGCACTCTCGTCGACGATACAATGATGATGATGGCTTCCAGCATCGAAGACAAGATGGCGGACATGACGTCATACTAGGTGACAATATATATATGCTTTAAGAAAAGTGGTGGGAGTCAGTCTGCCAAAAGTCACAACGGGAGGAGGATCGGTCACCATTTTTAATTTTTTTTTTGGCCTCACCGGGTTCGAACCGCGGACTCCAAACTCCGTGTCGAAAAAGTAATTTTTTATTAATATTTTATTAAATTTTTATTAAATGAATTTTTTTATAAATTTTAAAAAAAATTTCATTAAAATCGGATAATAAATAAAAAAGTTAAAGATGGCGGGCGTAACGAAAATTGCAACGATGACATCATCGTCCAATATGGCGGATAACACAATGCCGGAATTTTCTAGAAAACGAAATGACGTCATCCAAAATGGCGGATCCAAGATGGCCGCCGGGGTCAAGGTCAAAGGTCAAGGTCACATCCTGATAGAGGCTTAACTGAGGCTTGAGTTAAGGATGCTTAAGCCACTATCAGGACATTTCTAGCCGTTGGGATTTTTGAGGAATAAAACGGGAAATTTTCCCTCGAAACGGGAATTTTTCCCTCGAAAACGAGAAATTTTTTCTTAAAACGGGAAATTTTGAGTTATTTTGAGGCATTTTTGAGGAATTTTGAGGAATTTTTGCCGCCGTGACGTCACAAATCCAAGATGGCGGACACCGGCACCGGCACCACACCCAGAACCCAGATCTCGGACATACATTCACATACTACTGACTGTATATATGGAAAGCCATATCCGTTCGATGACAAAGTGAAGAAGTGTGCATTCAAGACATCGGCTGCAGTAATTTACAGTTCTAACGATGTGAAGCAATTTGTTAAATACGGTATCCAGAAACTCTGTCAAGAAGAGGTGGACTATGTCTGTAAAGGTTCTGGCTGGACTCTGTCTAGTATAAACCGATTGGAGCTAAGAATTAGTCATTTCACACCGCTGCGGAACTAAATGATTATAAGATTGCTGGCTTTCGTAGTGATCTTGTAGTAGAATATATATTATGTAATAAATATTATGTTTGTGAAAGAACTTGTGTTGTTTTTGTTTTTTTCTCGAACCTGTCACTATTATGTTAAATTGTTATTTTTTTTCATCGTCCAGAATCGTACCAAAGACCTAAGTCGATCTAATTAATCAGTACATTAATTGGAAATTTATTTAATGATTTCTGAACTTTTTCCCGAATCTCTAGCATTAAAATTATGAATTACCAATATGTTGGTGTTAATGGCTTATAGGATGATGATGACAGTAGAGGTTTTAATGTCTCTTTAAAAAATGTTGAACATGGAATAATGAAATTATTATTTTTTTACATCAAATTAAACATTATTGCATCGATCGGGTATCGAACCAAGGACTGAAACTGATCGAATCAATCTGTAAATTAATGAGTGATTTATTTAATGAATTTTGGAATTTTTCCCGAATTTCTAGCTAAATAATTACACGATTCTAAGATGGCGGCCAAATGACAAGATGGCGGGTGACACAGCAATAATAAATGATTACTGCACCTTAGCGGATAAGAATTAAACTAACATGGCGTCAGCGCACTCTCGCCGACGATAACAAGATGATGATGGCTACCAGCAGACGAAGACAAGATGGCGGACATGACATCATACTAGTTGACCTTGTTATTGGTGGTGGTAGGTTAGTCTGTAGGTGACTTCCGTGGTGGAAGGATTGGTCGCCATTTTTTTTTTCGCCCTCACCGGGTTCGAACCGAGGACTCCGAGCTCCGTGTCGTTAACGTATGTTTTTTAAATATTTTTTATTAAAATTTTATTAATTGAATTTTTTTATAAATTTTAAAAAATTTTCTATTTCATTAAAATTGTATAGTAAATTTAAAGATGGCGGGCGTAACGGAAACTGCAGCGGTGACGTCATAATCCTATAAATGGCTTAATGTTGGCTTGAGTTAAGGATGCTTAAGCCAGTTTTAGGAATTTTCAGCCGCTGGGAATTTTAAGGAATAAAACGGGAAATTTTCCCTCGAAACGGGAATTTTTCCCTCGAAAACGGGAATTTTTTTTCTTAAAACGGGAAATTTTGAGTCATTTTGAGTCATTTTTGAGGAATTTTGAGGAATTTTTGCCGTCGTGACGTCACAAATCCAATATGGCGGTCGGCACCACAGGCACCACACCCTTACGCCTGCCGTCGGACCGTCATTCATATACTACTCCTGTGTTTAAGTCATTTTAATTTAATTTGATTAAATAGGTGAAGTGTAGAACTACAAGTGAACTGTTCCGTACTACGAAAAATGCGAGTAACAAAATGCATTTGTGTGTAACGTTTCGTTACTCGGTACTAGATGTCGCACCCGTTACTCAGTACCGAATACATACGATTTGCTACAGCTCTATGGCTGACTAATTGAGCTTGAATTTGCAAAACTTCTTCCTGCATCTGCTTATCCTGCTAGTGACGGAGATGGAAAAAGCGTTAGGGGTAGAAGAAGCAGTTGCAGTAGCAGTAGTAGCACTAGCAGCAGCAGTAATAGAAGAATCAGCAGTAACAGTAGTATAGTTAATATTAACAGCATAATAAGTGGCAGCATTAGTAGTTGCAGCAGCGGTAGTAGTGAAAATAACAGTCCCAGAAGCGGACAGTGACTCAAACAAATAAGAGAATAGAAAAAATGTATCATGCAATAAAGAAACTTTTTCATAACTAAAAAATTTGCACAATTGAATGTTTTTTTTTAGAAAATTGGCATAGAAATTTTAGGTAAAGTTTTTTAGCCTGTGGCCTGCGAACTGATTCCTGCAGGAAATAATTTTTTTTTTCAGCTCACAGTTAAAGTTTAAGGGAAAACTATTATTTTTACAACCACCATATGTTCAGTTCATATTACTATATCTAAGAGAGACTTCTATTGAAACTTTTGCGACTGCTCTGATATCATCGGATTCTTGGTAGCAATGTCTTTAAATGAGGCTACAAATGAGTAAATTTAACAAAAATTTAATATAAAAACTTCATTCAGTAGTATAAAAGTATCAAATGTAATACACTATAAAGTTTAGCAACGAAGCTATTGCGACAGCCTTTGAAGTTTAGAAACGCTGAAAATGTAACACTAGATTTGATGATCAACAATTGATCCATGTGTACAGAAGGAAAATTTTTGTTAATTAATACGAGGACTAAATACAATACACTCCATAAAACAATCAATCACATAGGCAGTCGTAAGGCTTTGTTTTGTGTTATTTACAGCCTAAAAATTTTTTCATGAAATTTCTAGGCATTTAAGAAACCTGAAACTGTAAGTAATTAACAATAATTGTGTACCTACATGTCATTTTTGGCCAAGAAAAGACACCTGAAACCAATTTTAACTATAAGAGAATAATAAATACAAATTTTTACTATGTTATCGTTAATTATCGACACCGGTTTCCGTGGTGTAGTGGTAATCACATCCGCCTAACACGCGGAAGGTCCCCGGTTCGGTCCCGGGCGGAAACATCATTTTCGTAACTAGCCAACCATAATTAGTTTTGTAGCGAAATTATGTCGTATCAAAACAATTAACATCGTTATTAATATTATAATGTATTTATTTGCAGCAAAATAAAGAAAACTGACACAGTTAATTGATAAAATCCATTAGAAAATTTACTTGTTGTATAGTAAAGTAAAATGAAACTTTTCTTTACCAAAATAACAAAGGAAAAACTATATAATATAATTTGTGTAGTACAATTCGTGCAAAGGCTATAAATAGATAAAATGGGATCGCTATCTTCGAACACTCTAGCACTTTAAGCAACATTTCATAAGTCTGTTTGAATTACCTTTGATGTGGGTTGCCTATTAGATGTTAGTGTAAGAAAAATCACAGAAACTCTCTTTATATTATGTTCCTCAGGTATGTGTAGCATGATACACATGATATTATTAAAGTATTTCAGTTAACCATTTTTAAAATAGTATTTGTTCTACATATATTTGCAAAACTAAAACAACTAATTTACTGAAATTAAAATAAAACATTAAATATATATATTTTAAATCAGTCAGTTGAACAAGTATTTTCGAATAATAAAATACCTTACAATTAGAAACGCAAAACAAAAAAAAAAGTTAAAACGTTTTGGGAACTTTGTCTTTTTTATAATATTGGCTCTTTGCCAGTTAAAAAAAATGAAGGAATGATTTCCAAATGGAGATCAGTCAATCGGTGCTTCAGTTAAAATTTCATATTTTTTTTATCTTTTTGAAGCAAAGCTGTTCTCAGTTGCAGGAGCTGCGATAGAGTAATGTTGCTGTGGGAAGTAATGGATGCCATACGTATAGAATTCGTTCTTTCTCTATGTATTTTAAATATGTCAAAACATCTATATCCATAAAGTTATTGTGGTGATATTGGTTTTAACCTCTTAGCAACCTCTTAGCAACCTCTTTGCATGAACAATATTACCTCTTATTCAAATCTATGTATTAATTCATGTAAATATCTAAGTCATGTTTTGTGCTTAATAAAGCCTTAGTTTCTGAAGATAAGGTTTATTATGTCAATTTATTAAGCACATTCTATCAAGACACATTTAATACAAACAATGGACAAGTATTTCAAGCCCGAGAGATTTGAAGCAGATCACACAACTGGGAAAAGCTCCTCACAATGGAATCACTGGAAGAAAACATTCGAAGTCTTCACAGCATCAATCAAGGCTTCTGAAGCTGATAGGCTGTTACTACTCTACAATCATGCGAGTCACAGTATATACGAACTTATTAGCGAATGTACTTCTTATGCGTCTGCAATCGAAAAGCTAGATTCACTCTTTATTAAACCTAAGAATGAAATATTTTCAAGGCATAAACTAATGAGCCGACACCAGCAACCTGATGAAAGTGTAAATCAATTCTTACAATCTTTGCGTCTCCTTAGCTCTGAATGCGAGTTCAAAGATGTTAAAGCAGCAGCTTATAGGGACGAATACATTAGAGATGCATTTATAAAAGGTCTCTCATCGAACAGTATCCGACAACGTTTGTTAGAAAATGCAACTCTTAGCCTGGATGAAGCATTTGCAAAAGCACGATCATTAGAATCAGCTCATATAATTTCTGAATCCTATATTCCTAGCCAGACACCTTTAGCCTTAACTGAGCCGGTTCAGCAACCAAATTCTCCTGTAACCGCAGCCAGCAGTAGTCAGAAATGTTTCTTCTGTGGGTTCCCTCGTCATCCTCGTTCTTCCTGTCCAGCGCGAGAAGCTACATGCAAACTCTGTGGTAAGAAAGGCCATTATGCAAAAGTCTGTAGGTCAATTAAGCCCAAAGATCGTACTGCCGCCTTACCTGACTCTCCTCAAGACACAGATGACTTCTCAACTGTTGCTTGCCTTCCTGCTAAGTCTCTGGTTTTCCCTACTAACCAATCTAATCGTAATCGTAAGACCAAACCAACATCTTCCAAAACATCAGCTGCTTCTCCAACTAGCCTTTCCAAAACCATTGTCAAACTGAAAGTAAATGGTTTTCCAGCTGAAGGGCTAATAGACACGGGGAGTTCGGAGAGTTACATAAATGATGGTTTTGTCTCCAAACATAAATTAAAACAATATCCTACGTCATCTGAAGTAGCTATGGCATCGTCCTCTTTGGCCATGCCTATAAAAGCTTATTGTTCCGTAGATTTACAAATCTCGGACAATATTGTCACGTCTCACTTTCAGAGGGGGGGTGTTCAATTCTTCAAAAATGTAGCTCTGAACATAAGAAACTCAAAACATTAACTAGCCATAGAGCATCTCACTGAGGATTGAATCTTAGTAGGTGTATTCTTATACAAGAATAGAAAATCAGGATACTGAGAAAAAAATAAGAGTAACCTAAAAACAATAGAACAATCACATTTATTTATAACAATTAAATAAAGCTGACAAATAATGAGGCACCTTCCATGTCCGCTACCAGCCTTATAGATATTCCGACAGAAAAACAATAAACCATATATAAGATTTTCTTAGTAGTACTAACACATTAACATAATCGTAATAATTTCCTCCAGGCCACCCAGTGATACCAAGCTTCATTAGCTCTTCCACAACTTCATTTTTAAAATTTATTAAGAACATCCACTACCTTGAAACGGATTTTAGAAATTATTTAGTTTAAGTTTATAACGTCATCATTTACATGAAAAGACAAGGATCGTGATGCAAACAAATTACCGAGTTATACTTGAAAATAAAAAGGGAACGGTAGTGCTCAACGTATTACACGTTAAAACCACTAAGTTTCTAAGAACAAATTATTTATAAGAGCAAATAATACACCAAACGAGAATTTTTAAAGTTAACTACGAAGAAACACTGAAGGCTAAGAGTCCGGCATCACTCAGGCGCCATTTCCGATAGCACTCACCTAACCATTACCAAGTCGCCGCGCGGCCGGGCAGCATGACAGCCTTCCACAGGATTACCCCCCGCGAAAACATTTTACATCTCTTTTAAGCTATTTTCTTGGCCGCAAAACCCCTACGGGGAAAACATCCTGACGGGAAGTTTTCCTGTGTTTTACAAACACGTAAAGTTATTACAACAAGCCGGCCGCGCGGTCGGCCGCGCCAGGTTGCCCACGTAGTCAGAAAACCGGCCGCTAGATTGCGACACTCGCCTGCGCACGGCGACTGCGCACAATCTGCGCTCTCAGCTGGCCTCAAAAAAAAACGACAAACAAGTCTGCGCCGCGTTTCTCTGGAACTGCAGCAAACAACGTGTCAGCTGGCCTGGCTGAAACGCGGTCACGCCTGCGTTCCCAGACAAAGACGTGCAAGACTCGCACTCTTCCAGCCCCCCCGCAAACCCAAATCCAACAAAGGTGTTACCCCATCTTAGCGTGAGGGAAACCAAGTCCCGAACTAGCGAAAAGAATTTAAAATTGTATTTTCAACAAATAAACTAATTAAATAAATTAATGATAATTTTGAGCTACGCGACATCACCCCGGGCGGCAGGAGCTTGTGCCCCACAAGCTTACAACAATGCTTGGGGAATATTTAAGTTTGCTTCAAAAAAAAAACCAATTGTCCCTATCATTTCTATGTGATCCAGTTACAAATTTAAATTAGTGATTACAGTGGTTGTTGTTTAGGTATAAATACCAACTCTAAGTTCTACTAGCACTTATTGACAATTTCCTCTCGGAGGACAAATGTGTTTTACAAAATTTCACATGTTAGCACTGCTTGGGACAGCAAGCAGCCAGGAGGGATACGGCGAAGAGATGCACCAACTCAGGGCAGAGACAGGAACAGCCAGCGGAACTGTGAGCTGCAGAATCACACCCCACTCCAACTTCTGCCTCTCCCAGCCGGTTCATCCCGACGTCGTTCATCCCAACTGCTCGTCATCCACGGTACACGACACCATTCCTACACAAAATACATGAGCAGCATCAGGAGTCATACAATTACAAACAACTAAAAAAAAACTCTCAAACATCAAAATAATAGTGAACAAATCAAACAATTAAATTATCTTACTTAAGTTAATGACGTATTTTCATGTGTTTATCAAGAAGTATTCATGAGATCAACATAGATCAACACAACTAACCAAGGAGGGTCATACCAGGTATCAACACAAAAATAACTTTTAAAGATTCTTAAAACAAGTAACTATTCAAAAACTAAACTCGTAACTTATCTGCAATATTCAACATCTTGAAGAAAAGCCTACCCCCCACATTTCGTAGAGGAAGGATAAGGTAAGGTACCTAATAGGAAAATTTACAACAAAAACTTGACTGTGTCCACGTGTAGGTTGAAAGTTTATAACTACACTGGCCTTGTCTTGCTATACACTTTGTTTTGAACGTCAGGTCAGTAGTTTCAAACGATGGATAATTCTAGTCTTCTCGATAAATTTGTTGTTTGGGGGGCCACACCCTATCGCGATGCGTAATCACTGTCCTTGGACATGGCCACTCCCAAACCGCTGATACTCCTGGTAATCGTGCATCACCACACGATTCGACGATACGGGCACCAGCCCGCAGCAATGGGTAGAAGCAGGTCCTCTTCTCCCAACTGGCCCACGTGGTATCTGGCTGACCCTTAACGACGCGCCTTCTCCCAACTCGAGAAGGGACAAGAGTTCTGGATGGAGCTGCACCACAGCACTCCTTTCGAAATTGCCCTTAACAAGTCCGCCTCAAAAGTCATTCTCTTCGATTGACGAAAACTATCAATGTCACTTCTTGAATAATAAAAACACAAGGGGGGGGGGGGGGTTATGGTGGAAAATGGGAATACGGAAAGGATCCCACCCACTTTCTCAATGATTAGTCCTGACGTCATAATTCCCCTTATTGAACCTGGTATTCTCCCTCCATCGTTATTTGGTTCTATAAAAATTATTTATGGGCGCATGCCCCTTCACATAAACATTAATCAAATTCTAATTTTTCTAATCGTAGGTAAAGCTTTACATTGAACAAAATTCATTCACTACTGATCATCACAAATGGAAATGGTTACTTTCAATTCCTCCCCAGTTTCACTGGATAACTTAGCTACACAACCATTATCTCTGGCTAGTATGTCTTTTAATTCTACCTTTCCACTGGTAGAAGGAACAGCATTTTCTACTGTAGTCGAGATTTCTACAGACATACTGAGGGGTTTCCGATTTCTCAGATATTTTAATAACAGAACTAAAAACATTCCAACTATTACCAATATAGTAATTACAGTTACACTTATTTCTATGCCAAGGGTAGTAACATTGTCCAAGGCGGATACTCTTGGTAGCGTTCCAATACCTACTAGATATGGATTTTTAATAATAATAAATAATAATACACTACTTACAATGGAAAGCGCAATACTCTGTAAGTTTTTCATTACAAATCTTGGTACGTTTTCTGGTTCTCTTAAATGAATCGGGTCTAAAGGGGTTTCAAACTTTGTCAAAGAAAAATTTAAATGTGGTATTAGAGTTGGCCAATTTTCATCTAAACAATCCATTAAGGATGGAAAAACTGTATGTGTTGACGTAGGATGAGGGAAAATTTTCAATTTACGTAACTTCGTCCAAGCAGCTGGTATTACATGTACCAATTGAAATTTAGATTTTGTTAACGCATCACATGGATACAACTCGTTAATTTTAAGTTCTTGGTTTAAATACAAACGACAATCACACGGTACTTCTATATCTACAGCTCCGAGGATGTCTCCACTTCCTAAAAATAAAGATTCATTGTTATGTTTCATGCATTGCAAGTCTAATTTTCCTGACGGGTTTGTTAGGAAGTACCGCTCTGGTCCAGCCTGGGTGATCATCAGTTGGTTTCCGGAATGGCATCGAAACGCACATGTGGTACTAAGATTTTCAACGGTAATCCCCTGAAAAAGAGCCTTTGGACACAAAGCACTACCTAGGGTATCTCCGGAGAACCTGGGAACAAAACACAATTTATCTTCAAATGGTCTACAATCTAATAAATTTCTACCCTGAATAGTGATTAGATGGTCTCCATCCACTGCCAGAAAATTCGGAGCATGATCCAAATGACAAGTTGAGTTCTTCCACTGAAATGGGACTGCGACGAACTGAAACAATCTCCAATTGGAATTTAGTTTAACAATTGGTACTTTAATTTGAAGGTATAAATTTTCCTTGTGGACTTGACATTTACAAATGGGTAAATTAAAATATTTCTGAACTTCTGATACACTTATGGACAACGCATAACCATCCCTATTAAGAATTTCATTTAGCATATTTAATTTCTCTTTCAATTGAGCTGGTGTAACTACAATGGCAGGTATTTTATTTGACCGGCACTGGTCCAGAATCTCTAGTCTTGTAAATGTATGCGCTTGTTTGGCTAATTGAGAGGCCAACAGTACCTGAAACTGGAATGAATGTCCTATGTCTTGAACCATACCTGAAAACTTAGTCACCATAGTCTCTCGGAGGTCTTTTAAGTAATCAGACAAATTTGTGAATTTTGATTGTACTCTTTTTAGAATTCCGGTCATTCCCTCGTTTATAACAAAAATAGTGTTGCTCATATTTGCCAGTGCCTCATGAGTGTTTAAAATTTGTGATTCCATCTTGTTTATGTGTTCTGACATTTGTTGTTCATTTAGGAAAAGATTATTCAATTGACTATTGACGGCAATGTCACAACACCAATGAAAAAACTCTCCAATGAAATTTAACCCTCGTCTTTCCCGAACTTGAGACTGAAAATCCAATACGTCATCCCCTGCTGCTTCGTTTACCTTATTAATTAGCATGTCAGTATAAATTAAGCTATGTTTTAATTCTTTGAAAATAACACACCATTCACTTGAACTATTGGAGGGACAAGAAGTGATTTCTTTGATACTATCCTGAATGTCATCTAATTGCATTGGCCAAGCAACCTTAAAATTTACTGGTACCGATGAAGTGTACAATGTTACCTGAGGTATCGGCTCGAAATGCGCTCCCGCAACCACCCCCACTGCTCCTTCAGGTAGCGGTCGATGTTGTCTGCTGCTTCCCAGCTGCAGGAGCACCAGGACGATGTGTAGCATCCTCATCGTCAGTACGGAAGATGATCACGCCTTAAGACTCTGTAAAAATTCTATACAAAACTAAATATTAGACAGGCTCGATTTTTGTTTACAAGTGTTACAAAACTTTCGAATTATTTTTTTTTTCTCTCTCTCTTTGTTTTATTTAGTTATCCACAACCACAATAAAAAAATCTCTATTACATAACTTATCATAACTTATACACTGTAAAAATTTTTCATTCTCTCTACGTTTGTAACTTCGTAAACATCTCTGCCTCGACTCGTCTTCTTTAACCTGTACAGGTTATTAGACAATTTGTCCACCACAACATAAGGACCGAACCATTTATGCAATAGTTTCTCTGACAAACCCTTTTTTCGAACAGGTGTGTACACCATAACCTCCTGTCCTATCTTATAGGTCACCGCTCGTCGTCTGCGGTCATACCTTTTTTTATCGATACCCTGTTGTCTCTTTAAATTCTCTCTGGACTGTCGCAGGATCTCCTTCCAACGAGTACGCAGTCGAAGGCTGTCCTCATCTTCTACAGGCTGACTTAATTGAACATCTGAGGGTAATACAGGTTCTCTACCATACATGAGCACAAATGGGCTAACTTTTAATGTTTCCTGCCTCGCCGTGTTGTATGCCAAAGTGACCAAGGGTACATATTCATCCCAATTACGTTGTGAGGATGCCACATACTGAGATAGCATCATTGCTATTGTTCCATTTAATCTTTCACATAATCCATTTGTGTTTGGCCTGTATCCTGAGGTTTTCAAACTTTGTACATCCATTAACCTAAGTAATTCATTAACGACTTTGGAAGTAAAAACTTTTCCTCTATCTGTCAATATGGAACATGGTACAGAATGGCGACAAATTATGTTTTCTAGTAAAAACTTAGCTACGTCATTGGCGTTACTAGTGGGGGTGGCTTTAGTCTCCGCCCATCGAGTACCGTAATCAATAGCAACAAGAATGTATTTGTTTCCTGACACGGTTTTTGGAAAAGGGCCTAAAATATCGACACCAATACGTTCGAAAGGTTCACAGATAGGTAATGGTTCTAATAACCCTGCTTTCTTTTGAGGAACTCCCTTTTTCCCCTGACATCCCCTACAACTCCTTACATAGGCCTGAATCTCTTTTAGCATATTGGTCCAATAATAACGACGTATAATTTTGTCGGCGGTGCGAACTACTCCTAAGTGACCGCCAAAAGTGGGATTGTCGTGACTTTCCCTCAGAATTTCAGCCTTTAAGCTTTCTGGGACTACTAATAGCTTGTCTCTACCACTTGGGTTAGAGTTATTTTTGTACAAAACACCATTCAGCAAAGAAAAATTTTTCGCTTGTCGGCTTAACTTATTATCGATTCCTGACGGTTGAGTCAACTCAGAAATTAAAGGTCTTAGACTCACATCAGAATATTGCAGCTTAGCTAAATCCACATCATGCATCACAAAAACAGGTAACTCAAGGGATTTTTCTTCGTCAAGGGCTGTCCCTGTGTTGACAGCATTTCTACTCAAACTGTCTACATGTACATGAGTTTTTCCACTACTATAACATACAGTGTACTCATACTCCATCAATTTCAATGCCCACCTGGTTAACCTTCCTGCGCTATGAGCATTAAATTTCAAACGATTCAAATAACATAGGCTATGATGATCGGTTACAATTTTGAATGGCTTCAGGTAAATGTAAGGCCGAAACTGGTCTAAAGCATAAATCAAGGCTAAACATTCAAGGTGAGTTATAGGATATCTAGTCTCAGCTGACGTGAGAGTTCGACTGGCATAGGCAATAGGTTGTAATTTTCCATCAATTCTTTGTAACAATGTGGCTCCTATCCCTAAGGTACTAGCATCTGTATGTATTTCAATGGGCTGGTTTTCCTGGAAGTGAGCTAACACGGGGGAAGAAATCAGCTTTTCTTTCAAAATTTGGAATGCTTGTTCTTGCTTGTCGGTCCAGATAAACTTTTCATTTTTCTTTAGCAATGTCGACAAGGGTTTCGCAATCTGAGAGAAATTTGCTATAAACTTACGATAGAAAGAAGCTAGGCCTAAAAAGCTTCTCACCCCTCGTTGGTCCTTAGGTGTAGGAAATTGTTTCACTGCTACTACTTTATCGGGGTGGGGTCTAATCCCTTCATGGTTAACCAAATGTCCCAACACATCGGTTTCAAAATAACCGAAGGTACATTTTGACGGTTTCAAGGTTAAATTAGCATTTTGCATCCTTTTAAAAACTTGTTCTAATCGGTCAAGATGTTGATTAAACGTACTGCCCACTACTAGAATGTCATCCAAATAGACTAAGCATGAACCCCACTTTAACCCTGCCAAAGTCTTATCCATGTATCTCTGAAAAATTGACGGAGCGGTTTTCAAACCAAAAGGAAGGGTTTCAAAACAAAAAGTACCATCGGTGGTAACAAATGCAGTTTTTTCCTGATCCTGTTCAGCTACTCTCAATTGGTGGTATCCTGAATTCATATCCAAGTGAGTAAAATACTTAGCACCAGTCAAGTGACTTAAGAAATCATCTATTCGAGGAAGGGGGTATTTATTATCCTTAAGAATAGTGTTAAAACGACGGTAGTCCACACACATCCTATAATCGTTGTCTTTTTTTCTAACAAGAACAACTGGTGAACACCAACTCGTGTCACAGGGTCTCACAATCCCATTTTTAATGTGTTCTTGTACTATGTTATGAATAATTTCCCGTTCCCCAGGAGAAACTCGATAAGGTACAGATGATATGGGTGTGCTGTCCCCTGTATCCAGAAAAACTACTTCCTCTTTTGTTCTCCCTATCTGGCTGGGGTCCCAACTGAAAACATTTTGATATTTATACAACAACTCTACCAGTCTGTTTTTTTGTTCCTCTGGTAACTCTGGATTAATGTTTAATTTAGACACATCAAAATCGACATTATTTTTATCTCTAGCTTGTAATACCTTAGTTACTTCTTTGTTCTCGATACTAGGTGTTTCCTCAAACTCATTTAAATATCCTAATTTCATTCCCTTATGAAGAGTAACTGACTGGTTAGTAGTATTAGTAACCCAAATGTGAGTATGCTGTTTTCTGTTTACAATACTCCTAGGTACAAGTACAGAATATCTGTTGTAAATATCCTCCTTAGGCTCTATCAGCACCTCATCAGGTAAATTATTTCCTTCAAAATTAATTTCGATAAGATGATGCATCCTTGGCTCTACTCTAACATGATTGTGAACTGTCACACAACCTAACCTGAAAATATTTTCTGGCTCGATTTGGCTTAACTCCTGTGTTCCATCCTGACCTACATTATGATTAACCCGATTTTGGTTTTGATCTACTTGAATTTTGTCTCTTTTTACTTTGGTTTGGCTTTTAACCTCCCTTATTTCGGTATTTGTGGTATTTACGAAGCAATCAGGACGTGTTATGGTCAAGGACATTTTCTGGCCTCCCTTACAAGAAATTTCTGCTCCATATTTGGTTAAAAAATCACATCCTAAAATGATCCCTTTTATTGGGGCTTCCACCAGACCTACCGCATGTGAATAAACATACTGTCCTAATTTAAATCTTAATTTGGCCATCTTATTAAGTTTCTGAACTCTTCCTGAGACTCCTGTAAAACCTCTTGGTTCTGCGGATTTCCAACAACTTTTCGGTACTAATCTATCCTCAATTAGTGATACCGCAGCTCCTGTATCGATAAAAACGGGGATTTCTTTTCCGAACATTTTTGTCTTCTGACTTAAAATACCGTCATTTTGTAAAAGAGACATTTGGTTAACAAGGGACGAGTTGTCACCCCGACCGACTCTCGCCCTATTTAGTTTCCCTGTTGTGACGTTTTGCAATCTCGTATCAAGTGACCTGGTCGTTTGCATTTTAAACAAATCGGCCTACCATCTGAGGTCCACTGTGGTCTGTCAGTTATTTTTGGAAATGAATTACTTGGGGTCTGCCTGAAAAAATTGTTGTTCTGATTTCGATGGTATTGTGTTAGTGTACTGTTATTTTTGTAATTTCCTCCCTGAGTTCTAAACTGTGACTTTGGTTGTGCCTGTAATCTCATGGTATCCAGTTCCCCGCGTAATTGTTTTAATTGTTTATTAAACTCTATCAAACTGTCCTCAATTCTCGTGTTGATAGATGACAATTCTCTTTCTGGTGTTTGAATTTCTTTAAGATTTCTGATAGGTACTTGTTCCTGTTTCGAATTTACCCACTGTGTCCTCTCATGATTTTTAGCGTAATACAGACCTGCCTCAATATTCCTCAAATTACCTAGTAACTGTTCCACAGTATTGTTTGGGAAAAGCATAACTTTCTCTACAATGTCTGGCCTTAACCCACGCAATACATATCTAACCTTACTAGCTTCATTCATCTTAGCATCAAGTCGGTTACAAAGATTCAATATGTCGTACACAAATGACTCGAAAGGTTCATCTACTGCTTGTACTCGCGCCTGCAATCTTAACTCTAAGTCCTCTATGTGACCCACTCTCACAAACGCATCCCTTAATTTATTTGCTAATTCCTCAAATGTAGTTAAATTCTCCAATGTGCTCTCACAGCTGTCATACCATTTTAAAGCAGGCCCTCTCAAAAATGTAGGCAAGTATGACAAACATTTTTGCTCATTCCACCCATTTACCTTGGCTGCTCTGCGAAACTGTTTTAAAAATTCCTCAACCTCCTCACATCTCTTTCCAAAAAAATATCCCGGGTCCACAAAACACCTGCCTGTCTCCATGTTTAAATTCTGATCTTTCAATTCTGGTTTTATGTCGCTTAATTTATCTTTTAACACTTTCAATGATTCATCATCTGACGAAGAACTACTATCACTGTTCTCAGGGTTTTTTACTTTGTCATCCAATATTTCAATTGTGTATTTACTAGCCATCCCTAATAGACTCCACCTTAAATTATTTTCATTAGTCCTTAACTTAAGCATACATTTCACATTTCACCTTAAATTAATTATTGTTAGACAAATACAGCCATCCCTGGTCTCCCACTGGTTTCCTGAAATAACCTAAAATAAATTTTATTATCATTACACAATTAATCCTATAAACACATCAATCTTAATACACCAGCTGCACTGCATGCTCTTCTTCTTCACTAAAATAAATCAAAATGTTAGACCACACCTAACACTCTTATCTTAATTTATTTTTCAGTATCCCAACATTCTTTATACCTACTACCCGGCGCCTCCACCATTTGTCACGTCTCACTTTCAGAGGGGGGGGGGTTCAATTCTTCAAAAATGTAGCTCTGAACATAAGAAACTCAAAACATTAACTAGCCATAGAGCATCTCACTGAGGATTGAATCTTAGTAGGTGTATTCTTATACAAGAATAGAAAATCAGGATACTGAGAAAAAAATAAGAGTAACCTAAAAACAATAGAACAATCACATTTATTTATAACAATTAAATAAAGCTGACAAATAATGAGGCACCTTCCATGTCCGCTACCAGCCTTATAGATATTCCGACAGAAAAACAATAAACCATATATAAGATTTTCTTAGTAGTACTAACACATTAACATAATCGTAATAATTTCCTCCAGGCCACCCAGTGATACCAAGCTTCATTAGCTCTTCCACAACTTCATTTTTAAAATTTATTAAGAACATCCACTACCTTGAAACGGATTTTAGAAATTATTTAGTTTAAGTTTATAACGTCATCATTTACATGAAAAGACAAGGATCGTGATGCAAACAAATTACCGAGTTATACTTGAAAATAAAAAGGGAACGGTAGTGCTCAACGTATTACACGTTAAAACCACTAAGTTTCTAAGAACAAATTATTTATAAGAGCAAATAATACACCAAACGAGAATTTTTAAAGTTAACTACGAAGAAACACTGAAGGCTAAGAGTCCGGCATCACTCAGGCGCCATTTCCGATAGCACTCACCTAACCATTACCAAGTCGCCGCGCGGCCGGGCAGCATGACAGCCTTCCACAGGATTACCCCCCGCGAAAACATTTTACATCTCTTTTAAGCTATTTTCTTGGCCGCAAAACCCCTACGGGGAAAACATCCTGACGGGAAGTTTTCCTGTGTTTTACAAACACGTAAAGTTATTACAACAAGCCGGCCGCGCGGTCGGCCGCGCCAGGTTGCCCACGTAGTCAGAAAACCGGCCGCTAGATTGCGACACTCGCCTGCGCACGGCGACTGCGCACAATCTGCGCTCTCAGCTGGCCTCAAAAAAAAACGACAAACAAGTCTGCGCCGCGTTTCTCTGGAACTGCAGCAAACAACGTGTCAGCTGGCCTGGCTGAAACGCGGTCACGCCTGCGTTCCCAGACAAAGACGTGCAAGACTCGCACTCTTCCAGCCCCCCCGCAAACCCAAATCCAACAAAGGTGTTACTCCATCTTAGCGTGAGGGAAACCAAGTCCCGAACTAGCGAAAAGAATTTAAAATTGTATTTTCAACAAATAAACTAATTAAATAAATTAATGATAATTTTGAGCTACGCGACAATATATACAGAAAAACAAAGCTTAACGTTCTAAACAACTGTTGCGCAGATGTTATATTAGGGCACGATATCTTTAAGCAGAATTCCACTCTGTCGATAGTTTTTGGTGGTAATAAACCTGAACTGCAAATCAGTAACTTAGCATGTGCCAAAGTCGGTCCGGCCACCCTCTTCGAACACTTAACACCAAATTGTAGACCTATAACGATCAAGTCCAGACGACACTCAAACGAAGACGAAAAATACATTCAATCCCACATAGAAAAACTTCTCTCTGACGGTGTTATTGAAGAAAGCAACTCACCCTGGAGGGCGCAGGTACTAGTCGTGAGTGGAACACATCGAAAATGTATGGTCGTCAACTATTCTCAGACTATAAACCGATACACGATGTTAGACGCTTACCCAATCCCTTCCATAGAGAAAATAGTTTCCGATGTAGCTAAATATAATATCCACAGCACAATAGATCTCAAGAGCGCATATTATCAAATACCAATAAGGGTTGAAGACAGGCCGTACACCGCCTTCGAGGCAGCAGGAAAACTCTGGCAATTCAAACGTATACCAATGGGCGTCCCAATGGAGTGTCTGCGTTCCAGAGGAAGATGGACGAGATCAAGACCAAAGAAAGACTACAAGGAGTTGACATCTACTTTGACGATGTGACGGTGAGCGGAAAAGACCAATCTGAACACGACTCCAATCTACGAAAATTTTTAGACATCTGCAAGAAATATAATTTAACCATTAATCAAGAAAAATCCCATTTCAATTTGAAGTCTCTTAAGCTCCTCGGTTATCTCATCGAAAACAATATACTCAAACCAGATCCCGACAGACTTAAGCCACTGATTGATTTCCCTATCCCTGGAAACAAAGCATCCTTGCAACGAGCACTAGGGATGTTCGCTTATTATTCTAAATGGATTCCAAAATTTTCAGATAAAATACGTAGATTAGTGAACTGTAAAGTATTTCCTATGGCCCCTGAACTAATCCAAGACTTCAACAATTTACGGAACTGCATAGTTAAATCCTTCGTCGTTAACGTAGAGGAAGACATCCCATTCTGCGTCGAAACAGATGCCTCTGACGTCGCCATCGCCGCCACTCTGACTCAAAACAAGAGACCAGTAGCCTTCTTCTCGAGAACCCTCACTAAGAGCGAACAACACCATTAAGCTGTCGAGAAGGAAGCTTATGCGATCATTGAAGCCCTTCGGAAGTGGAGGCATTACTTGATAGGAAGAAAGTTTCAACTTATAACCGACCAGAAGTCTATTTCTTACATGTTTAACATTCGGCATCCTGGTAAAATCAAGAACGAAATATTTACAAGATGGCGGTTAGAACTTGCTCCTTACAACTATGACATCATCTACAGACCGGGGAAGGAGAATGCTGTGGCTGACGCTCTCTCTAGGACTTGCGGCTCGCTCCATACCTTCGACAGACTTGTCCACTACCACAAGGCTTTGTGTCACCCAGGGATCACCCGGATGGCTCACTGGGTGAAGAATCAGAACCTTCCCTACTCCATCGACGAGATACGCCGAGTCACGTCTTCCTGCAGAACATGCTCCGAAATCAAACCTCGCTTTCACAACAAGCGGAGCACCCTCATCAAGGCCACCGCACCCTTCGAACGTCTCAGCGTTGATTTTAAGGGACCATTACCATCCAACACTCCTCGGAAATATCTGTAAACGGTAGTCGACGAGTACTCCAGGTTCCCTTTTGCCATCCCTTGCAACGACCTATCCTCCACAACCGTCATTCAAGCACTAAATCAGATCTTTACACTCTTCGGATATCCTTCATACATTCACACAGACAGAGGCACATCCTTTATATCCAGAGAACTTCAATCATTCCTACATTCCAATGGAGTTGCTACTAGTCGTACTACACCATACAATCCGTGTGGAAATGGCCAAGTAGAACGTTACAATGGGATAATATGGAGAACTGTATCGCTGGCGCTGAAAACGAAGGGACTCGTGATAACGCAGTGGGAGAAGGTGTTACCTGAAGCGTTGCACTCCATCCGCACACTGCTCTGTACTGCTACTAACGCTACACCCCACGAACGTATGTTCTACCATAAGAGAAGGGCCAGTTCTGGAGTTACTCTTCCTTCGTGGCTTACTACACCAGGGAAAATTCTAATGAAGAATCACATCCGTCAGAGTAAATATGACCCCCTGGTGCAAGAAGTAACTCTGCTTGAGGCGAACCCTGACTATGCTCTGGTTCAACTTCCAGATGGTAAGGAGACAACAGTCAACCTCAGGCATCTTGCTCCTGCAGGGGATATTGTCAACAATGAAACTAACTTAGAAGACATGAATTTTCCAAACCTCGCTGATGATCCTAATCAACACACTGAAGCATCTGAAGACACCCAGCTGAACCTCACTCCAGAAGATTAACCTGAGAAGAACATGAATGATCAAGACCTACCTCAAGTGAACCCAATTCCGACTCCACCCAGATCTCCTCCCAGACCTCAACCTCCACTCCGGAGATCTTCCCGCACCACTAGACCTTCTGAATATCTCAAGGACTATGTCCTTAAATGAAGAGGGGGTGAATGTGGTGATATTGGTTTTAACCTCTTAGCAACCTCTTAGCAACCTCTTTACATGAACATTGTTTAACCTTCAATATTACCTCTTATTCAAATCTATGTATTAATTCATGTAAATATCTAAGTCATGTTTTGTGCTTAATAAAGCCTTAGTTTCTGAAGATAAGGTTTATTATGTCAGTTATATAAATATATATTTTACGCAGTTTATCCTGTAGTCAGTAAAGCTCCACACGCGTTTTATAGGGGTTTGTACTCAAAATTTGCACCATATGAAATAGGAAATATTATGATAAAAGTTCATTAAATTTAAATTCTTTAAAATTATCAGTAATATATGACTTAAGATCTAAGAGTGTGATCCCACATTATTTTCATTGGTTTTGCACGATAGTTTAATTTTATAAACAAATTTTATCATATATTTTCTTACTTTTTATTTTGGTAAAGAATAGTTGCAGTCTTTTTAGTATAGAACTAAATTTTCTAATGGTTTTTATTAATTAACTGTGTCAGGTTTCTTTATT
Source organism: Bacillus rossius redtenbacheri (assembly GCF_032445375.1). Classification (NCBI taxonomy): domain Eukaryota; kingdom Metazoa; phylum Arthropoda; class Insecta; order Phasmatodea; family Bacillidae; genus Bacillus; species Bacillus rossius. The sequence goes on along the minus strand of NC_086339.1, from coordinate 43,869,328 downwards.
TTGCTGCAAATAAATACATTAAATTTAAAGTAAAATGTTAATTGTTTTGATACAACATAATTTAGTTACAAAATTAATTATGGTGGAAAAATAAAACACTGTTTCCGCCCGGGACCGAACCGGGGACCTTCCGCGTGTTAGGCGGATGTGATAACCACTACACCACGGAAACACATGGCCTAAAGTTACGATAACGTAGTGAACATTTGTATTTATTATTCTATTATAGTTAAAATTGGTTTCAGGTGTCTTTCCTTGGCCAAAAATACATGTACTTAATTATTGTTAAATCCTTACACGTTCAGGTTCTTTAAATGCCTAGAAATTTCATGAAGAAATTTATGTTCGTAAATAACACAGCAATGCCATACGACTGCCTACACGATTAATTGGTTTATGGAGTTATTGTATTTAATCCTGGTATTAATTAACAAACACTTTTCTTCCGTACACAAAGATCAATTGTAGATCATCAAATCTAGTGTTACATTTTCAGCGTATCTAAACTTCAAAGGCTGTCGCAATAGATTCGTTGCTATACTTTATAATGTATTAGATTTGATACTTTTATACTATTGAATGATGTTTTTATATTAAATTTTTGTTAAATTTACTAATCCTCATTTAAAGACATTGCTACTAAGAATTCGATAATATCAGAGCAGTCGCAAAAGTGTCACTAGAAGCCTCTCTTAAGGCGGGTTTACACGCTACGTCTTAGCGGACGTTTTGTCTGACTAGACAAATCCTATCATATAAAACGTGGCGTGTAGACAGCTAAACGTACGTCTTGTCGAATCAAAATGAAATCCAAGGTCAGATCGTAGAACTGAAGGGAAAAGCATCATTTTCCGAGAACTGATAGGATAAAAGGGAACGTGTAGACGCAGGTCTCGGAGAAGACGTTCATCTTGGCTCAGTTCACTGTCTTTTTTCCCCGTTGTCATTATATCGGAGCTGCGGCAGTGTACCCACGATTTTCTCGCGGAATTTATTGAACTATACAACAATTTTCCGTGTTTGTGACAGGTAAAAATTAAAGACTATAGTGATCGAAATAAAAAAAACCTCACGTAAGAAGAGCTTGTAAATAAATACAAATAAGTGGACGCAATGGCTAATAAAGAGACAGTTACAAAAATAATAAACTCATTTATAAGAAAGAATTGAATAAAGTTAAACAATCAGAAACCTCTGGAACTGGAGAAGAGGATGTTTACAAACCATCTTTGTGGTACTTAGAGTTATTGGATTTTTTAAATGACCAAGAAGTACCAAGGACGCCACGAGAAACTATACACAATGATGAGGAGTCTGGTTTTGATGTGTTGGAACGAGAGGTAAGTAAACAAACTTTTCTTTCAATACAATACATTTATGCAGTATATTACAATCTTATTCTTATATTAAATACACAACATTATGTATATTATATAGTTAATGATACAGTTGTCATAAAAATTGTTATACAAACAGGTTATGTAACCTTATTTAACAGCATCCACCTATTCATTACGTAGGTAGTGGTAAAGAAATCATGTTATTCTGCCACGGCACAACACCTTCTTGATCAAAATACTCATTGAACTTGTCTCTTACTGTCTTGGCGCTGACTAATACTTGTCCCCTTCTCCCGCACTGTAGGTTGTGAACCATTTCAGGATCACATATTTCACCTAACTGTACTTCATTGTTGACAATGTCCTCATTGTCAAGGGTTCCTGGAGGGGTGTAGTAATCTGGGGCATTCCTACGCAAAAAGTTATGCAGTACACAAGAAGCCAATACCACTGTCTCAATACGTTCCACCTTTAAGTTTATAGGTGTGCGAAAGATGCGAAATATGGAAGCTAAAATTCCAAATGCGTTCTCAACTACACGTCGTGCCCTTGATAAGCGGTAGTTGAAAATCCTCCTGTTCCTATTTAAAGACTTTCGGTTGTACGGCTTGATGAGATCGGAACGCATTGAAAAAGCCTCGTCAGCCACAAACACATACTCAAGAACCCGATCTGAATTCGAAAGTTTAGCTGGTTCAGGTAATTTTAGTTCATTGCAGATCATCTTCTCGTAAAATTTGGTGTGATTATTGACGCCACCATCAGAGACACGGCCGTTTGTACCTACACTGCAGTAAATAAATTCACAGTTTGCATTTGCTATGGCCATCAGAACAATACTATGAGTTTTTTTGTCTATGAGTCCTTTTGAGGCACAATCTGAATATGTTTTCCATCAATTGCGCCTAAGCAATGGGGGAACTGCAATTTCTTTTCAAAGCCATATGCGATGTCCACCCAGGCCGTTGAGTTTTCGGGAAACTGAAAAAAATAAAATAAACAAATAAGCTAATGAATAGATAATCGTAACACGTTATAAACAACGATCACAAATTCACATTAACATTAATGGTTTTAATTGTTAGTTTTCCTTGTTCTGTAACCAATACTAAATATATATATATTTTTTATTTTCCCTTGTTTGATTTCTGTTCTAGAGTGAGCACCATGAACACGTAAGTGACGAAGAGCTTGGTAATATCGCATCCACTTCAGAAGATAACTCAAGTAGCCTGACTTCATCAGCCTCAGGGGAACGTAGGAGAGTCGCATCTGGGAAGAAACAGTCACGTTCAACGGATGATGGCGTTCTAGAAATTTTGTCAAAGGCCGAAAAAAGATTGGAATCCTTCACCGCCTGTCATTCATTTGAAAGATACGGAAAACACATTGCAGATCGTCTACGGCAAATCCAACCGGGTCAAATCAAATTCGTCCAAAAACTTATTAGTGACGTTTTATTTGAAGGAGAAACGGAATCTCTTAATGAGAACTGGAAGCTAACAGTTACAGACCAGAGAAGAGAACAACCCTGGGCATCACTGCGGGAAGCCTGCCCTCCTGATTATGGACAAAGAAATTAAAATTACATAGCACCTCGGGAATATCAGTTTTCACAACCACAATCTCAGCTTGCGCAAAAAAACTGGCATGCATAGCATAACACAGCCCTAATCAGTACTTTCTGAAATAGGACAATCAGCTGCCAGGTCCTCCTTGGCCGATTACGTTCAAACATTTTCTGATTCAAATCCCTGATATTAATTTTTCTATACGCCTAAGTAATTTTTTAAAGTAGATGCGAAAATATTGCAATAAATGTAAAGTAAACAATAATGTTTTCATTTCAATTTTTTTATTTGTCACAAAATATTGCTAATAGTATTTCGAAGAAACTTGTAATATTTAACAAATAATTAGTAAATTTATAATTTTTAAGTCTTTAAATTTATTTCATGTTTTTGTTTAAACAAATTAGTGACTCCATCAATAAAAGGAATTAACTGTGCTTCCTCTATGTTCAAAATAATATAACAATATCTATCAATCACTGAGATAAACACTCACTGAGAACTCACTAGGTAGAACTCTGGATTGGAACTGAGTTATAAGACGGAAGGGAAATCGTTACTGTGTAAACAGTGGACAAAACGTACGTTTTGTCTTCCGTTTTGCATGATCGACTAAACGTCCGTTAAGACGTAGCGTGTAAACCGGCCTTTAGATTTAGTCATTATCTTCATGTGGTAGTTGTAAGAATAATAATGATCATTGAAACTTTAACTGCGAGCTGGGAAAAAAATTCTGGCTTGCAGCAAGCAGTTCGCAGGCCGCAAGCTAAAGATCCTTGGCTAGGATTTCTATGCCAATTTGCTAAAACATTCAATTGTGCAAATTTTTGAGTTCTGTAAAATTTTCTTTATTACATTATACCATTTTCTATTATCGTATTTTTGAAGCCACTGTCTGATGCTGGGTTTGTTATTTTCACTTCTACCACTGCTGCAACTAATAATGCTGCTACTTATTATGCTGCTAGTATTACTATAGTACTGTTACTGCTGCTTCTTCTACTACTGCTGCTGCTATTGCAACTACTACAACGGCTTTTTCTGCTGTAACGCTTTTGCCATTTGCGTCACTAGCAGGATGACGGCTCAGAACTGTTGCTAATGCTGACAGCGCAGTCAGCGACCAGTGCGTCGCGGAACTGACACTGTCATCATTGCCCGGTCGGCATGCCTGTCCGTGCCTGTCCGTGCCTGTCCGTGCCTGTCCGTGCCTGTCCGTGCCTGTCCGTGCATGTCCGTGCCTGTCCGTGCCTGTCCGTGCCTGTCTGTGGCTTCGAACCAGGGGGTTGCGAAGAGTAACCTTACCATTACCTCTTGGTTTGTGTCTGTGTGTACGTTTTTGATGTGTTTGGGTGTAAATGATTCTGGAGCCTGTGGTAGGGGGTGGCTGTTTGGCCTTTCGGTTTTGGTGGAATGCTGGTGTCTGGTTTCGTGGATGAATGAGGATATCCAGGAAGACATTTTGCAAATTAAAGCTTAATTAGTCAGCCACACTTACACGAAGTGTTAGTGCATGTCTCCGTGTTGCTGGTCGTGGCATATGAGGGCACCTAGTAATCCAGATATATTACAAAAAGGCATGCTCCGAGAAAATACATGAGCATGACTGCTACTTAAAAAGTTCTGGTACGGTCTTAATAAGAACATCACAAACACCACATTGAAACAAAAATTTATTTGGCGATAGAAAATTTAATAGTTCAAACACTTTAAAAAAATCATTTCGAATAACTTGAAATTTTTTGTTTTAATTTTGTCGTTTCATAACGTCATACTCATTTCGATCCGTTCGACGATTTGCTTTCTGCACCAAAAATGGAATAAATACAACAATTTAAATTGCATGAGAAATGTGATAGTATTTAAAGTCTATTGCGCGCACAAAACAGAGTATGACTTGATGTAAGTTTTTGGACATACGCCATTGCTAAGAACTTTTTCTGTTGAAGAAAAACTAATAAATAAAATAAATAAATAAAAATAAAAATAAAAATACTCAAAAAAAGATACAAAAAACACACAAAATTAAGCAAACAATTGCTGTTGTCAACAAGGATATGAACACCACAAAATATTCCGAAACAGGAATATGGTCAGCAAACAAAGAAAAAACAAAGAAAAATGTACTAAGAGAACGAAAAAAATCCCCACAAATGATGACAACACAAAAATATTGAAACCCAAAATAATTCAGCACAACAGTTGAAGCGAGACAAAAAAACATGACAAAACGAAAAAACAAACAAATACAATAGTTTTACCTAAACAGAAACAAGCGACGTTTCGGGAACTGCTATCTGCTCCCGTCCTCAGGCAGAGACGCACATGGTACGGAAACACAGGTGCGACTCACAGGGACCGAACCGGGGACCTTCCGCGTGTTAGGCGGATGTGATTACCACTACACCACGGAAACCGGTGTCGATAATTAACGATAACATAGTAAAAATTTGTATTTATTATTCTCTTATAGTTAAAATTGGTTTCAGGTGTCTTTTCTTGGCCAAAAATGACATGTAGGTACACAATTATTGTTAATTACTTACAGTTTCAGGTTTCTTAAATGCATAGAAATTTCATGAAAAAATTTTTAGGCTGTAAATAACACAAAACAAAGCCTTACGACTGCCTATGTGATTGATTGTTTTATGGAGTGTATTGTATTTAGTCCTCGTATTAATTAACAAAAATTTTCCTTCTGTACACATGGATCAATTGTTGATCATCAAATCTAGTGTTACATTTTCAGCGTTTCTAAACTTCAAAGGCTGTCGCAATAGCTTCGTTGCTAAACTTTATAGTGTATTACATTTGATACTTTTATACTACTGAATGAAGTTTTTATATTAAATTTTTGTTAAATTTACTCATTTGTAGCCTCATTTAAAGACATTGCTACCAAGAATCCGATGATATCAGAGCAGTCGCAAAAGTTTCAATAGAAGTCTCTCTTAGATATAGTAATATGAACTGAACATATGGTGGTTGTAAAAATAATAGTTTTCCCTTAAACTTTAACTGTGAGCTGAAAAAAAAAATTATTTCCTGCAGGAATCAGTTCGCAGGCCACAGGCTAAAAAACTTTACCTAAAATTTCTATGCCAATTTTCTAAAAAAAAACATTCAATTGTGCAAATTTTTTAGTTATGAAAAAGTTTCTTTATTGCATGATACATTTTTTCTATTCTCTTATTTGTTTGAGTCACTGTCCGCTTCTGGGACTGTTATTTTCACTACTACCGCTGCTGCAACTACTAATGCTGCCACTTATTATGCTGTTAATATTAACTATACTACTGTTACTGCTGATTCTTCTATTACTGCTGCTGCTAGTGCTACTACTGCTACTGCAACTGCTTCTTCTACCCCTAACGCTTTTTCCATCTCCGTCACTAGCAGGATAAGCAGATGCAGGAAGAAGTTTTGCAAATTCAAGCTCAATTAGTCAGCCATAGAGCTGTAGCAAATCGTATGTATTCGGTACTGAGTAACGGGTGCGACATCTAGTACCGAGTAACGAAACGTTACACACAAATGCATTTTGTTACTCGCATTTTTCGTAGTACGGAACAGTTCACTTGTAGTTCTACACTTCACCTATTTAATCAAATTAAATTAAAATGACTTAAACACAGGAGTAGTATATGAATGACGGTCCGACGGCAGGCGTAAGGGTGTGGTGCCTGTGGTGCCGACCGCCATATTGGATTTGTGACGTCACGACGGCAAAAATTCCTCAAAATTCCTCAAAAATGACTCAAAATGACTCAAAATTTCCCGTTTTAAGAAAAAATTTCCCGTTTTCGAGGGAAAAATTCCCGTTTCGAGGGAAAATTTCCCGTTTTATTCCTTAAAATTCCCAGCGGCTGAAAATTCCTAAAACTGGCTTAAGCATCCTTAACTCAAGCCAACATTAAGCCATTTATAGGATTATGACGTCACCGCTGCAGTTTCCGTTACGCCCGCCATCTTTAAATTTACTATACAATTTTAATGAAATAGAAATTTTTTTAAAATTTATAAAAAAATTCAATTAATAAAATTTTAATAAAAAATATTTAAAAAACATACGTTAACGACACGGAGCTCGGAGTCCTCGGTTCGAACCCGGTGAGGGCGAAAAAAAAAATGGCGACCAATCCTTCCACCACGGAAGTCACCTACAGACTAACCTACCACCACCAATAACAAGGTCAACTAGTATGATGTCATGTCCGCCATCTTGTCTTCGTCTGCTGGTAGCCATCATCATCTTGTTATCGTCGGCGAGAGTGCGCTGACGCCATGTTAGTTTAATTCTTATCCGCTAGAGTGCAGTAATCATTTATTATTGCTGTGTCACCCGCCATCTTGTCATTTGGCCGCCATCTTGGAATCGTGTAATTATTTAGCTAGAAATTCGGGAAAAATTCCAAAATTCATTAAATAAATCACTCATTAATTTACAGATTGATTCGATCAGTTTCAGTCCTTGGTTCGATACCCGATCGATGCAATAATGTTTAATTTGATGTAAAAAAATAATAATTTCATTATTCCATGTTCAACATTTTTTAAAGAGACATTAAAACCTCTACTGTCATCATCATCCTATAAGCCATTAACACCAACATATTGGTAATTCATAATTTTAATGCTAGAGATTCGGGAAAAAGTTCAGAAATCATTAAATAACGGTACTGCACATGTCTATTTTTGAACAAAGAAGACCGATATCTGAATGGCTTTTACGTTGTTTATGCGATCCACCGAATAAACTGGCTCAAACATACAGATATCCGGCCCGGAGGACCAAAAAATGTTCACAAAACTGAATTGAAACTAATAGTTTAGCTGCATGACGCCCAGCAACGCGGAGAAACGGTAAAAGACTGACGAAACTATTTACAGATGGCACTGCTGAACAAGATGGCCGCCACAGTGGCGCACTCACGATCGATGGCGCCAAATTCAAATATTTAAATATCCAAACCACCACACATTCTAGCACTATGCCCAAACATACCGCCCACCAAAAATAACATTTTTTATGTTTCACTACACTGGTTCTTAGTTGACTGGCAACCGACACAATTTTATCACTGGCCGCTTCACCACTCGATGCTGCTGTTTGATGGTAGCTACTCTTGACACACCATCCTGACCAGGATGTAGGGTTGCGACGCGGCCGAGTTGCCACTGCAGGGGTGGAAGGTGGTCTTCTTTGATGAGGACAAGTTCACCAACCTGCAGGTCACCTTCGCTTTTGGTCCACTTGCCACGTGGTTGTAGAGTGTGCAAATATTCCTTGTGCCACCGCTGCCAGAAGTGCTGTGATGCACTCTGTACCAGCTGCCATCTGTCTAATCTGTTGGTCTGTATTTCCGTGAGGTCTGCAGCTGGAGGAGATGTCAGAGAAGTGCCAACAAGGAAATGTGCTGGCGTAAGGGCCTCCACGTCATTTGGATCTGATGAAATGGCACAGAGTGGACGTGAATTGAGGACAGCTTCAATTTGAGTGAACAAAGTCGACAGCTCTTCAAACGTGAGTATCTGCTGGCCAACGACTCTCTTGAGATGGTACTTCGCAGACTTGATGCTTGCCTCCCACAGGCCTCCAAAATGTGGCGCAGATGGAGGATTGAGGTTCCACTGAATCCCACGAGTAGCCAGAGTGTCTGCTACACAATGCCAGTTAGAGGTGTTCCTCAGGTACCTTTGAAGGTCATTGAAGTAGCGACGTGCCCCTATGAAGTTGGTTCCACAATCTGAAAAAACAGCCTTACAGAGTCCACGCCTAGCCACGAATCTGAAAAAGGCATTTAAGTAGGCAGTGGTACTCAATGATGAAACAACTTCCAAGTGTACTGCCTTAGTTGCTAAGCATATGAATAAACACAGGTATGCCTTGGATGAACGACTGTTTCGACCATTCGAAAGCCTGACTTGGAAAGGGCCCCCATAGTCAACACCCACATTCAGAAATGGTCTTGTTTGTTGCACTCGACTTGGTGGAAGATTTCCCATGGATGGCTGCACATTGGTGGCTCTGAATCTGTAACATTTTACACAGGCGTGTATCCTAGTCTTGACAGCTCCTCTACCTGCCACTATCCAGTACTCACACCGAATTGCAGCATGTGTGGCACTGGGGCCAGCATGAAGGTGTAAAACATGATAGTAGTCAATAATCATTTCTGTCGCAAACCTCCTTTTGGGAAGCAGGACTTGATGTTTCATTTCATAGGCTACATGTGAATTCTGCAGGCGTCCACCTACACGGATGATCCCATCAGCATCAATGAATGGCTGTAGTCTTTTAATTCCAGAAGAACATTCGCGAGCTGCAGCCAAACAATCAAACTCTAATTTGAAATTCTCTTGCTGAAGCTGCTTCAAACACACCTTCTTGGCAGCGTCAATTTCTGCTACAGTGAGAGGACCTGTGTGTCGCAACTCCCTTGAAACCTTCAAATTTAATGCAAATCTCAACACGTACGCAAGTACTCTTTGCAGTCGTGACCAGGACGAAAACCTACAAAGGATGTTAAGAATGTTCGGTATACACTGACCAACCAATGAGACTAGCGTGATTGCCTTCAACTCCTCTTTACCTTCCTCTGAACTGGTATATCCTTGACTGGGCCATGAATCCACCTCTGCTGTCAACCAACCTGGCCCAGTCCACCAAAGTGGGTGTGTTAGAAGCTCCTTGGGTGAGAGTCCTCTTGATGCACAGTCTGCAGCATTTTCAGCAGAGGAAACATGTCTCCAGTGGACCGGAACCTTGCTCTCCTGAATACGAGAAACTCTGTTCGCCACAAATGTTTTCAGCCGATGTGGCGGAATCTTAATCCAAGCAAGCACTACGGTCGAGTCACACCATGCATAAATGCAACTTATATGGATTCGCTCGGACAGTGTTGTGATCAGTGATTCAATCAATTTGATAAGCAAGAGTGCAGCCTGCAATTCAAGTCGCGGAAGTGTGACGGTCTTCAGTGGTGCAACACGTGACTTGGCGAGAAGCAAATGTGATTTTGTTTCACCGTGGCTAGAAGTCTGCAAATACACAACAGCTGCGTAACCTTCATTGGATGCATCACTAAAACCATGGAGCTGGTATTCAGACTGTGGTGCAGAAACAAGACGAGGTACGGACAGCTTGCTTAGGACCTCCAACTGGCCAATGAAAACCTGCCAATCAGCAACTAAGTCTAGTGGTGGGGTGTCGTCCCAAGAAACTCCCAGTAACCAAAGCTTTTGGAGAAAGATTTTGGCTCGAATGATGACTGGAGTAATCCACCCTAGCGGATCATATAACCTAGCAATTTCTGAAAGGATGGTTCTCTTGGTGACTGTTGCACTGGCATGCTGAACATGATATGAGAAAACATCTGCCTTCCAATCCCATTGAAGACCAAGTACCTTAATAACTTCATTGCTACCATGAAAACTAAGTGGACTCTCCCGGTGATCTTCTGGAACTGCATCCAAAACTGCCTTACTATTACTGGACCATTTTCTTAGTTCAAAACCACCTTGTTTCAGGAGATTTATTAATTCTTGCTGTAACGCGAGAGCTTCCGTGACTGATGCTGCACCAGTCACAATGTCATCTACTAACACGTCATCCATCACAACCCTTGCTGCCATCGGATACCGAGGACCCTCTTCCATTGCAAGTTGCTGTAAGGCTCTCATTGCCATAAATGGAGCAGCTGAGACTCCGTAAGTGACAGTGTCAAGTTGGAATTCACGTATTGGTTGGTCAGGGTTCTCCCTCCACAGAATTACCTGGTATGGTGCATCGTCTGGATGCACGAGAACCTGACGATACATTTTGCAGATGTCTGTAGTTAATACCACACGGTGAAGACGGAAGTGAGTGATTATGTCCACAATGTCATTTTGAAGCTTGGGTCCAGTCATCAAAACATCATTGAGTGACTTCCCTGAAGTGGAGCGAGTTGAGGCATCAAACACAACTCGTAACTTTGTTGTTGAGCTGGATTCCTTGCACACATAGTGATGAGGGATGTAGTAACGACGTTCCTGACAAATTGCATTATCTAGACTATGCATGTGCCCCAGTTGCTCATATTCACGGAGGAACTTGCAATATTCGGTATAGGCTTCCGGTTGGTGATGTAGTCTGGATTCCAACTGACGTAACCTCTTAACTGCATGACTACGTGTATCTCCTAAATCTGGGTCTCTCTCCTTAAATGGTAGTCTCAGTACAAATCTTCCTTCGAGGTTTCGTGTGTGAGTCTCAACAAAATGCTGGACAGATGGTAACTCCTCGGTCTCCCAGAACTTGCGGATGGTATCTGTTAGGGCTGTATCCGATGACGCATACATTGAGACAACACCACTACTGGAAGTATCTGCAACCTGAGTCACCTTACCCATAATAACCCAACAAAATATACTGTGCAACGCTACGGGAACTCCCTTCGAAGGCTGGTACCGCCCACCATCAAACACGTCTGGATATACATCAGCACCAAGAAGGATATCAATTGCTCCTGGAGTATCAAAAGATGGGTCCGCTAGTTCCAGATGTCGATACATGTCTCTCACATGGTGGGGAAGGGGAATGGTGGGTAAATTTGCAGCTATGTTCTTCAACACTAAAGCATCAGTAACAACGCCAGTTTCTACGCCCTTACATGATGTTAGAAAACAAGTAACTGCACCACTGTTAGCAACAACAACAGAGTGAGCCAGACCCACAACAGGAACCTTAGTCCTTCGACACTTTAGCCCCAACCTATGAACACATTCTTCGGTAATAAATGAGCTCTGCGATCCTGAATCGAGTAGTACTCTAACATTTTGCAGCATTCCACTTGCATCCTGGACTCGTACCATAGCAGTACCTAGAACGACAGTGGTTGAAACTGCAGTTGAAGAAGTTAGTGATACCACTGTCGCAGCATCCTCCTTGTGACTTGCTTGTGGCATAGAAATCTCTTGGATGGATTCACCTGCAGGTAGTTTCACTTCTTGATTGGGAACCGCAGTGTGAAGGAGAGAATGGTGTCTCCTGCCGCAGTGATAACAGTTTCTTCTTGACCTACAATCCTTCACTCTAGGACCTTGTAAGCAGTTAAAACACAGCATCTTCCTACGTACAAACTCTATCCTGTCATCGTTTGACTGACCCGTAAAAACAGGGCACTTGTGAAGTCCATGCATGTCTCCACAGGCACTACAGGGCTCTGCTTCTGCTGTCACTAGAAATGAGGATTTAAAATTTGGGTTTTGAGGCAGTGACCTCTTTGGAAAAGGGCGTGCGGCAGGCACTACAGCTGGAGTGTGATTTGACATCATCAGGGCCTTAGACTGCAGCTCCACGAACTCTAACAATTGATTAAATGTGGGCATTTGAACATTTTTGTGTGCTATTTCAAACTGATTTCTTGTATCTGGATCAAGCTTTGGTAACATTAGATTCAGCAACACAAAGCTCCATTCAGTAACAGGCAACTTGAGAACTTTCAAGGCACCCAGATTCTCCTTTAGAACATCTACCATATTTCTCAGTTTGTCAGGCGCAACAATTGACAGACGAGGAAGTTGCACAATCTTGTCCCAATGCATGTTTGCAATTGCCCGGACATTGTGATACCTATCTACCAAAGTTTGCCATGCCAGAATATAATTTTCCTTAGACAGTGGGAGTGTCTTTATTAGATTAAATGGCTCACCTGATAGTGATGTAAGAAGGTATTGGTGTTTCTCCACATCTGACAGGCCCTCATTATTATGCACCAAGGATGTGAAAAGGTCATAAAATGTGGGCCAGTCAGTCAAGAGACCCTTGAATTCTGGCAACTGCAGCTTCGGCAACTTAACGTTCGAAGATGTCTTGGCAATTTGATTGCGTTGTTTGTTCTGGCCTGTTTCGTTAACAGTGATCTTGGTAAATACTTCCTGTATCCTATAGTAGGCTTCATCAAATTCCTCAAGTTCCCTTTCGCTGGCTTCAGATTCCACTAACGACTCGGTCTCTGTAGCTTGAATAGCAAGTTGCATGTGATTTTCTTCAAAGTCTGTCTTCAATTGGTGTAAATCGGTACACGTGGCCTTGAAAAGTCCCGCGCGACTCGGGTTGCGCTCGACTTCGTCGGCGAGCGTCAGAAGTCTTGTAATGCGGCACTTAACGAGGCGCAAACGCGTTTTGGCTTGATTTGACATTTTAAGTAACGGTCTTGGAAACGTTCGGACGCACCGGCAATACACGAACCAATGCAAGATAGGTAACCTAGGCCTAACCTAAAACCACATGTGTTGCCTATAATTGCTTGCACGCAATCAAAATTACGTAAAATACATTTATGAGCTCAAATAATACAGTGTTTGCGTATACACTGATATTTCCTTGATAGCACAACACTATAGTCCCGGATAAAGTCACGCACGCGATTCGTAACGGTACTGCACATGTCTATTTTTGAACAAAGAAGACCGATATCTGAATGGCTTTTACGTTGTTTATGCGATCCACCGAATAAACTGGCTCAAACATACAGATATCCGGCCCGGAGGACCAAAAAATGTTCACAAAACTGAATTGAAACTAATAGTTTAGCTGCATGACGCCCAGCAACGCGGAGAAACGGTAAAAGACTGACGAAACTATTTACAGATGGCACTGCTGAACAAGATGGCCGCCACAGTGGCACACTCACGATCGATGGCGCCAAATTCAAATATTCAAATATCCAAACCACCACACATTCTAGCACTATGCCCAAACAGGGATAAAAATATATTTCCGACCAAGCATTCATGATTAGCCCTTTTATTGCTTTAAGTATACTTTAAGGTCTCTGCCTGCCTTATTTGAAGCCACAGACTTCAAATTGAAACTCATTGGTAAATAAATTAAATGTTAATGAGCCAATTTACAGCTAATTGTGGAAAATTTTTTCTAACACAATTTTCTCAGATTTACCTATTTCTGAAGGTTTTTTAATTAATTTTTTTTTGTGAATGCCTTACCTGTCTTCAGGAGAAATACTCTGTCTCATGACAGTCTCTTGTCTCCGGATTATTGGGGAAACCTTATTAACAAGGTCCTCAAATAAATCCTTGTCCATCCGTAAAAAGTTTGAGAACGAATACTCGTCTTCAAATCTGAAAATTATAATACAATTTTATACTTTTTTTAGGGCAATGCCAATAAATAAATAATGGTTATAAACAATGATACTAACCTTAATTCACGCTGCAGCAAGCTTAAAATACCATGACCATCATTTCGTCTTGCTATCCAGTCTCTTGTCCAAGTACATCGTGGTCTACGAATTTTTTGTTCTTGAATTACCTCTTCTTCTCCAATTATCAAAGCTGAGGCAGCTAACAACAACTTTCGGCGCGTGGGGTCCATTTTTATTACGTGTTTAACTCGGTTTGCGTGCGCATCGCCTTTTCTGCTTCGAGCTAGTATACCAGCTTCTGTCGTGAAATAGGAAAACTCTATACCGGCTTACATGGCTGCCGGTTCAACAGCTGTCATACTGGCCTTTGTAGGAGCCTGTGGCAGAACCCTGTACGGCAGCAGGTATCGTGTAATATGGCCTTTAGAGTCGCCCCCGAAACAACCAGTGCCATCCGTATCAATGTGGAGAGCAATGTCCAAGCCTTCAACTCCCTGCACGGTATACTCTTTTCAACTCTGTCCAACTCTTCTTCCAGACCCATCCTTCTGTTTTCCCGTAAGCATCCGGCTTGATATTAATGCATGAACTTTTTACATCCCACATGTCAGAGCCCAGGGTTTTCCCTGTGACTATGCAGGTTTTACCTGGGCTTAACTTATTCGGTTTGGTCTAGAATAGTCAGTGAGGGAAGTTAGTCATGGCACCAATCGCTGTCATGGCTGGCCTTTCCCCCCTTCCTAGCACACGATGCATGCTACCCCTCCTGCATGGTTAACACCCTGCAAGATTAAAGCATATGGGTTTCGGTCTGAGACGCACTTAGTATCCCTCCCTAACCCGGACCCTCCCAAACACACTTAGTTTTAGTAGATAAGGTTAGGAAGAAATAATCGCCACGCCTGTGTGACCTTGAACCGTCAGTATTGACGGGGAGTCTTTATCTAACTCAATCTTGACAACGCGTACCCTCGTTTTCACTTTGTTTTTGTAATGTCCCCCCAGAGCTCTTCAGTGAAAGGCAAAACTTTACCGCAAGGTGTCAGAGCATTTACAATATTTTCATTTTTTACTTCAACAGGCATGTTGATCACTCATACTGTTTTGAGGTTGTCTACGGCAATTTCCATGTCGGTCAAAATGGACTCACCCGATGCTGTTATAATTTCAGATGTCCTGCCAGTCGTTCTCATGATCCTCTCGCAGTGTGTTATTAAAGTCAGCTTGGTAAAGATGCATCGTTGGCGACAGCAACCAGTTCATCTTCCTGTATGTGGAGTGTCTCGTCCATCCAGTTGTGTAGATCCATGGCCAATGGCTTTGTTTGACGGGAAGCCTAAGATGTCCATCAAGTTCTGTCCCTGCCCGAACACGCCCGAATATTCACCTTCGGCCAACCTCGGGTTTATTTATATATATTTATATTTTTCTGTTTATTTTAATGTAGCTATACTAACCTAACTAACCGCCCATAGTGTTTTAAAGTGTTTTAATGTAGCTAACCTAACCGACCACTTTTACTATTTGAATTCATTTTACCTGCGCAAAAATAAAACAAATCCCGAAATTGGCCTACGGTGTAATAGCGTTGTTGTGTGTAATATACGTAATGACTTTGATTTTCTTCATGAAATTTATTTGCAATTCAGAAGCCATAAACCCTAACGTATTAAAATATAATACATTACATGACATTTTTGACCGAGAAAAGCCCCTTGGACACAAACTTTACAATACACTACAGTATATTATCGTAAAATTCCTTTCATTTGTTTCCGTGGTGTAGTGGTTATCACATCCGCCTAACACGCGGAAGGTCCCCGGTTCGATACCGGGCGGAAACATTGTTTATATTTAGCTAACTAAAATAAGTTGATATTATTTATTGTTCGTAATGAAACTAAATCAGGTCGATAGAAAATACCATTTCTCTTTATTTATGCCTTAATTTGCAGAAATATAAAAAGTAAAGTTACCTTAGGAAATCCTTTAGAAAATTTACTTTTATAGTACCTAATGCAAAAAAACAGCAAATCTGTACAAAAATAAATAGTATATATATATATATGACAAAATGAGTTTATAAAACTAAACAATTAGTACAAAGGCTATAAAAAGATAATATGGGATCGCACTCTTAGCTGAGGAACAGATTGACCCTTGATATACAGAATTGCTGTGTTTTTTTTGTCCCTCTGCAACATCTAATAGACAAACAACATCGATAGTAATCCAAAAGATTTATGAAAGGTTGCCTAAAGTACTATACGTGCACGGAAAAATAACTTTTTTAACATTTGTGTATTAAAATAATAATAACACAATAATTATTATTTACGATGGTAACTAATATATACATAATAAATTCAAAAATATTGACAAACCAGCCAATGAACTCGCTTGGCATGTGCTACCTGCTCACCCAGTGTTGACGGCGGGAAGCCTTCTTTTCACAGACGAGAGAGCCAAACGTTTGATAGTGCATCTTCGAGTTTTTTTTTATTCATTGTAACTCATGACAACTAATGGTCAATAAGGTTATGTTAGCTACATTATAAATACTTTAAAACATTGTGGACGGTTGATTTAGTTAGGATAGCTACATTAAAGATACTGTGAAAACATGTAAACGGTTTCCTAGCCCTGGATAGCTACATATTAACAAGTTATTTGCTAAGCAACCATATTATGATTTTACAGTATTTTTAATGTAGCTATACTTACCTAACATAACCAACCATCCACAATGTTTTAAAGTATTTATAATGCAGCTAACCTATCCTAATAGTAGTATATGAATGGGGCTCCTGCGACAGGCGACAGGGTGTGGTGCCTGTGGTGCCGACCGCCATGTTGGATTTGTGACGTCACGACGGCACGGAGCTCGGAGTCCTCGGTTCGAACCAGGTGAAGGCGAAAAAAAATAAAAATGACGACCGATCCTTCCACCACGGAAGTCACCTACAGACTAACCTACCACCACCAATAACAAGGTCAACTAGTATGATGTCATGTCCGCCATCTTGTCTTCGTTGCTGGAGACCATCATCTTGTTATCGTCGGCGAGAGTGCGCTGACGCCATGTTAGTTTAATTCTTATCCGCTAGAGTGCAGTAATCATTTATTTTTGCTATGTCACCCGCAATCTTGTCATTTGCCGCCATCTTGGAATCGTGTAATTATTTAGTTAGAAATTCGGGAAAAATTGCAAAATTCATTAAATAAATCACTCATTAATTTACAGATTGATTCGATCAGTTTCAGTCCTTGGTTCGATACCCGATCGATTCAATAATGTTTAATTTGATGTAAAAAAATAATAATTTCATTATTCCATGTTCAACATTCTTAAAGAGACATTAAAACATCTACTGTCATCATCATCATCCTATAAGCCATCAACACCAACATATTGGTAATTCATAATTTTAATGCTAGAGATTCGGGCAAAAGTTCAGAAATCATTAAATAAATTTCCAATCAATGTACTGATTAATTAGATCGACTTAGGTCCTTGGTACGATTCTGGACGATGAAAAAATAATAACAATTTAACATAATAGTAACAGGTTCGAGGAATTAAACACCACAAGTTCTTTCACGAACATAATATTTATTACATAATTTCTATTCTACTACAGGATCACTTACGAAAGCCAGCAAATTTACAATCATTTAGTTCCGCAGCGGTGTGAAATGACTAATTCTTAGCTCCAATCGGTTTATACTAGACAGAGTCCAGCCAGAACTTTACAGACATAGTTCTCCTCTTCTTGACAGAGTTTCTGGATACCGTTTTTAACAGTTTGCTTAACATCGTCAGAACTGTAAATTACTGCAGCTGATGTCTTGAATGCACACTTCTTCACTTTGTCATCTAACGGATACGGCTTTCCATATAGACAGTCCAACCACAAGTTATATTTCAAAGGTCCGTTTGTCGCTACGTCATCAGTAAGCTGATTGATTATGTTCTGTCTAATATCATCAAGAAAAGTACAAATGTCCTTCGACTCACCGAACGTATTTAGATAATAATAATCTTTCAACGTTCCACGAAATGCAGACTGCGCCAAGTAGAAGCCATTATCGTTTACTTGTAATGCACCGAACACAGTCTTAGGTTTAGTTCCATGTCCAGACGTCATAGCAATCGGTTTCTGCACATCTGTTTTTTTGCAAGTACGGTCACGAGTCTCCAATCTAAAGCGAGGAGTCGAAATGTTGACAGGTAGTTCAACAGTAGGCACACAGACTCCACCTTTACATTTTTTCGCATGTTGTCGCAAACTGTCAATTCGAGTAAACCATTTAAGGCACTCATCACAGCGAAACTTCATTCGAGAAGGATTCTTCGTGCATTTGCTCCGCTCATGTCTTCGTGCATCATGGGAAAATGCGAACGACGTATCACAGTAGCTGCAAGGATACCGTGGTGATGAAGACGAGCCTTTCAGACCTGATCCAGATACAGGCGTTGCAACAGTAGTACCATTTCCAGGCATACTCTTATGCACATCGATGCATCGTTGTTGCGCCGAAACCTTTACTTTCTGCCGCACAGCAGGACCTTTGCATGCCTTCATGTGCGTTTTCATATTATCTTTTCTGGAAAACTGCTTATGACATTTCTCACAAACAAACATTTTACGATATAGATTCTTGGCACATTCGCTCCTCTCGTGTCGTCGAGCATTGCTGCTGTTTGAGAAAATTTTGTCACAGTAACAGCACCGATGTTCGTTAGTTGTTGTCGATTCGGCATCCATTGAAGCCTCCATCGAGGGCGAAAAGAAGCTCGTCGAGTTTTCCTGCACAGCCAGCACTACCGGCATTTAAGTCTCTTCTGCTGGTGGTATCGCGTCTGATGAAGTCTCTTCCAGTGTTGTCGCCGTGGTTGTCAACGTAATCTGCTCCTTCTCCGTCGTAGCTGTCGTCAAGGTTCCCGTAGTCGACGGTACAACCTCCATCAAGTTCGACGTTAAAGACGGTAAAGATGCCATCGAGGTCTCAAGAACAGCTAATTGACACGACTTATGCACCAGAAGAAACAAACTAGACGATCCTTACACCGCCGACGTCAGTAACAAACTGAGCGACCTGCTGTCTAGGACTCGCTTATATACATGCACCGTATGGAATAATACGCTATTCAAATCAAGAACCATTTACAATAATACTAGAGTCAAATCTACAAATTAAAAAAGAGGATCATTTGATCGAAAAAAAAAATTCGATATCTCCAATATACGCCAGGCTCAAAGAGCTACAATTCACGTCATCAGATCCATCTACATTTTGCTCCTATGCTTCAATTGACCATCAGCTGCAAGCGCTCCAACAGCTCCATCAGCTCCAACACGTAATTTACGCAATGTACGCACAATACAAACAATTTACATGCAATAAATGTAATGATCACACAGTACACACAGGAAACGGAATGTACACACAGTACACACAGGAAACGGAACGTACACACAGTACACACAGTAAACGGAACATACACATAGTACACATAGGAAAAGGAACATATACACACAGTACACACAGGAAACTGAATGTACACACAGTACACACAGGAAACGGAATGTACACACAGTACTCACAGGAAAAGGAACGTACACACAGTACACACACACAGGAAACGGAACGTACACACAGTACACACACAGAAAACGGAACGTACACACAGAAAACGGAACATACACACAGTACACACAGGAAACGAAACGTACACACAGTACACACAGTACAGACAGGAAACGAAACGTACACACAGTACTCACAGGAAAAGGAACGTACACACAGTACACACACACAGGAAACGGAACGTACACACAGTACACACACAGGAAACGGAACGTACACACAGAAAACGGAACGTACACACAGTACAGACAGGAAACGAAACGTACACACAGTACACACAGGAAACGGAACGTACACACAGTACACACAGGAAACAGAACGTACACACAGTACACACACACAGGAAACGGAACGTACACACAGTACACACACAGAAAACGGAACGTACACACAGGAAACGGAACGTACACACAGTACACACAGGAAACGAAACGTATACACACAGTACACACAGGAAACGGAATTATCACACATACAGTAGCGGAAACACACACTGGCTTAGTTGGAAATCAGAATACAAGAAATAAACACACTAAATTTTTACTTTCAATATTTAATTACTTCTCAACATTACACCAATACAAGTAAAAGAAGCCATTATTGTATGTAGCCAGCTTTCCTCAGTTCTTTGAGTATGAAGGATATTTCTTTGATGCACGAATAGTTTCCTGCACAAAGCGAGCCATGTAGAAGTCTTAGCCGGTCAACCAATATGTTTGGATCTTTCCATGATGTGTAATCAATCTCTTCTACATCCATCTCACTTGCTTGTTTATTATAAATACTGTTAATATCACAATCGTCCCAGTGATCATAATAAGCATTATCAGATTTATTTATTATAACACGACGTTTCTATCTTTTCGGTCTCAGGACATCGCCACATTCTTCGATCTTGTCAGCTCTAGGTGCTTCATCACAGTCTATGCCTTTGTCAACAGCCTCAGAGTCACTGTAACAATCACTGTAGAAGACATTCTCTTCACCCAGATTACCGTATGAATTCGCTATCGATGATGTCGAAGTGTCTTCATCGTCTTCATGCTTCCTTTTTAGGGGTCCATAATTTTTACAAAGAATGGAGGATCTACTAAATATAGGCTTGAATTTATTCTCACTTTTCACGGTGTTGATACTGCCATTAGTTTCAGTCTTCCCGAAGCCATTAGCATCCTTCAATTTATGTTCTTTCTCACGATCGGGTGAGCTAATACCATCACGCTCAGGACAAGGAAAATTATTGTCGTAATGCAGATCACTCTTCTTTAGTCTAGTAGATCTATCGGTGTCCTCTATGACGTAAGTAGTCTTGACTTTACATGTTCTACCATGTCTTTTTAAGCTGTCAATTCGTGTTAACAACCTGCTACAACGATTACAGCTTAACATGTTGTGTAGTGGGTTTCTAGCACAATCATTCTTCTCATGACGTCTAGCATTCCTTCTCATGGCAAAATCCTTGCCACAGTATCTACAGCGGCTTCCTTCTGATTCAGCTGCAGATAACAAACCACGATCGATGGTAGCTTCTGTGACTAATGTTAGATACAAACTGTCAGTTTTCTCCAATTGGAACCATTTCTTAAATAGAGTTTTTGAAATATTTCATCAGCGAGAGTTAAGTTATCTAATGCAAAGCAAATTGATGCAAGTAGTTCTGGCTGTCGTCAAAAAATGTCGCCACGTGTTGCTTGCAGGTAAATAATATCTATTTCATTAATGTGGGATGCGGAACGCTCACTATCGATCGCAAAGGGAGGTTGGCTTCGATAGTATCCAAGTAGAAAAAAAGTTCGTCCTTCCTGCTAGTGCTTCTCAGATTTCTCACGGTCCGCCATCTTGGATTGTGACGTCACGGCGGCCATCTTGATGGGTGTGACCTTGACCTTTGACCGAAACCGCAGGTATGATCGCAAGCACACGGATTAACCATCAAAATATTGATAAGAATAATCAGGAGCACACGGAAAAAACCATCATAACATTGGCAAGAATAATCAAGAGCACACGGAGAAAACCGCCACAAGTTTTTCTTTGATATCATAAAGATACAAAAAATAAAAAAAATTAATAAAAAATTAAAAATAAAAACGAAAAAAAAAAATTCAAACATTCTGGCTTGTACTAGAACTCTATCTTTGCTCAACAATAAGAAGTTCACAAGCTAGCAGAATGTTTGAATTTTTTTTCGTTTTTAATTTTAATTTGTTATTATTATTTTTTATTTTTTTGTATTTTTATGATATCAAAGAAAACTTGTGGCGGTTTTCTCCGTGTGCCCTGATTATTCTTGTCAATATTATGATGGTTTTCTCCGTGTGCTCCTGATTATTCTTATCAATATTTTGATGGTTAATCCGTGTGCTTGCGATCATACCTGCGGTTTCGGTCAAAGGTCAAGGTCACACCCATCCAAGATGGCCGCCGTGACGTCACAATCCAAGATGGCGGACCGTGAGAAATCTGAGAAGCACTAGCAGGAAGGACGAACTTTTTTTCTCCTTGGATACTATCGAAGCCAACCTCCCTTTGCGATCGATAGTGAGCGTTCCGCATCCCACATTAATGAAATAGATATTATTTACCTGCAAGCAACACGTGGTGACATCTGTTGACGACAGCCAGAACTACTTGCATCAATTTGCTTTGCATTAGATAACTTAACTCTCGCTGATGAAATATTTCAAAAACTCTATTTAAGAAATGGTTCCAATTGGAGAAAACTGACAGTTTGTATCTAACATTAGTCACAGAAGCTACCATGGATCGTGGTTTGTTATCTGCAGCTGAATCGGAAGGAAGCCGCTGTAGATACTGTGGCAAGGATTTTGCCATGAGAAGGAATGGTAGACGTCATGAGAAGAATGATTGTGCTAGAAACCCACTACGCAACATGTTAAGCTGTAATCGGTGTAGCAGGTTGTTAACACGAATTGACAGCTTAAAAAGACATGGTAGAACATGTAAAGTCAAGACTACTTACGTTATAGAGGACACCGATGGATCCACTAGACTAAAGAAGAGTGATCTGCGTTACGACAATAATTTTCCTTGTCCTGAGCGTAATGGTATTAGCTCACCAGATCGTGAGGAAGAACATAAATTGAAGGATGCTAATGGCTTCGGGAAGACTGAAACTAATGGCAGTATCAACACCGTGAAAAGTGAGAATAAATTCAAGCCTATATTTAGTAGATCCTCCATTCTTTGTAAAAATTATGGACCCCTAAAAAGGAAGCATGAAGACGATGAAGACACTTCGACATCATCGATAGCGAATTCATACGGTAATCTGGGTGAAGAGAATGTCTTCTACAGTGATTGTTACAGTGACTCTGAGGCTGTTGACAAAGGCATAGACTGTGATGAAGCACCTAGAGCTGACAAGATCGAAGAATGTGGCGATGTCCTGAGACCGAAACGATAGAAACGTCGTGTTATAATAAATAAATCTGATAATGCATATTATGATCACTGGGACGATTGTGATATTAACAGTATTTATAATAAACAAGCAAGTAAGATGGATGTAGAAGAGATTGATTACACATCATGGAAAGATCCAAACATATTGGTTGACCGGCTAAGACTTCTACATGGCTCGCTTTGTGCAGGAAACTATTCGTGCATCAAAGAAATATCCTTCATACTCAAAGAACTGAGGAAAGCTGGCTACATACAATAATGGCTTCTTTTACTTGTATTTGTGTAATGTTGAGAAGTAATTAAATATTGAAAGTAAAAATTTAGTGTGTTTATTTCTTGTATTCTGATTTCCAACTAAGCCAGTGTGTGTTTCCGCTACTGTATGTGTGATAATTCCGTTTCCTGTGTGTACTGTGTGTATACGTTTCGTTTCCTGTGTGTACTGTGTGTACGTTCCGTTTTCTGTGTGTACGTTCCGTTTTCTGTGTGTGTACTGTGTGTACGTTCCGTTTCCTGTGTGTGTGTACTGTGTGTACGTTCCGTTTCCTGTGTGTACTTTGTGTACGTTCCGTTTCCTGTGTGTACTGTGTGTACATAAAGTTTCCTGTGTGTACTGTGTGTATACGTTCCGTTTCCTGTGTGTACTGTGCGTACGTTCCGTTTACTGTGTGTACGTTCCGTTTCCTGTGTGTACTGTGTGTACGTTCCGTTTCCTGTGTGTACTGTGTGATCATTACATTTATTGCATGTAAATTGTTTGTATTGTGCGTACATTGCGTAAATTACGTGTTGGAGCTGATGGAGCTGTTGGAGCGCTTGCAGCTAATGGTCAATTGAAGCATAGGAGCAGAATGTAGATGGATCTGATGACGTGAATTGTAGCTCTTGGAGCCTGGCGTATATTGAAGAGATCGAATTTGTTTTTCGATCAAATGATCCTCTTTTTTAATTTGGAGATTTGACTCTAGTATTATTGTAAATGGTTCTTGATTTGAATAGCGTATTATTCCATACGGAGCATGTATATAAGAGAGTCCTAGACAGCAGGTCGCTCAGTTTGTTACTGACGTTGGCGGTGTAAGGATCGTCTAGTTTGTTTCTTCTGGTGCATAAGTCGTGTCAATTAGCTGTTCTTGAGACCTCGATGGCATCTTTACCGTCTTTAACGTCGAACTTGATGGAGGTTGTACCGTCGACTACGGGAACCTTGACGACAGCTACGACGGAGAAGGAGCAGATTACGTTGACAACCACGGCGACAACACTGGAAGAGACTTCATCAGACGCGATACCACCAGCAGAAGAGACTTAAATGCCGGTAGTGCTGGCTGTGCAGAAAAACTCGACGAGCTTCGTTTCGCCCTCGATGGAGGCTTCAATGGATGCCGAATCGAAAACAACTAACGAACATCGGTGCTGTTACTGTGACAAGATTTTCTCAAACAGCAGCAATGCTCGACGACACGAGAGGAGCGAATGTGCCAAGAACCTATATCGTAAAATGTTTGTTTGTGAGTAATGTCATAAGCAGTTTTCCAGAAAAGATAATATGAAAACGCACATGAAGGCATGCAAAGGTCCTGCTGAGCGGCAGAAAGTAAAGGTTTCGGCGCAACAACGATGCATCGATGTGCATAAGAGTATGCCTGGAAATGGTACTACTGTTGCAACGCCTGTATCTGGATCAGGTCTGAAAGGCTCGTCTTCATCACCACGGTATCCTTGCAGCTACTGTGATACGTCGTTCGCATTTTCCCATGATGCACGAAGAATCCTTCTCGAATGAAGTTTCGCTGTGATGAGTGCCTTAAATGGTTTACTCGAATTGACAGTTTGCGACAACATGCGAAAAAATGTAAAGGTGGAGTCTGTGTGCCTACTGTTGAACTACCTGTCAACATTTAGACTCCTCGTTTTAGATTGGAGACTTGTGAGCGTACAAGCAAAAAAACAGATGTGCAGAAACCGATTGCTATGACGTCTGGACATGGAACTAAACCTAAGACTGTGTTCGGTGCATTACAAGTAAACGATAATGGCTTCTACTTGGCGCAGTCTGCATTTCGTGGAACGTTGAAAGACTATTATTATCTAAATACGTTCGGTGAGTCGAAGGACATTTGTATTTTTCTTGATGATATTAGACAGAACATAATCAATCAGCTTACTGATGACGTAGAGACAAACGGACCTTTGAAATATAATTTGTGGTTGGATTGTCTATATGGAAAGCCGTATCCGTTAGATGACAAAGTAAAGAAGTGTGCATTCAAGACATCAGCTGCAGTAATTTACAGTTCTGACAATTTGAAGCAAACTGTTAAAAATGGTATCCAGAAACTCTGTCAAGAAGAGGAGAACTATGTCTGTAAAGGTTCTGGCTGGACTTTGTCTAGTATAAACCGATTGGAGCTAAGAATTAGTCATTTTACACCGCTGCGGAACTAAATGATTGTAAATTTGCCGGCTTTCGTAAGTGATCCTGTAGTAGAATAGAAATTATGTAATAAATATTATGTTCGTGAAAGAACTTGTGGTGTTTAATTCCTCGAACCTGTTACTATTATGTTAAATTGTTATTTTTTTTCATCGTCCAGAATCGTACCAAGGACCTAAGTCGATCTAATTAATCAGTACATTGATTGGAAATTTATTTAATGATTTCTGAACTTTTGCCCGAATCTCTAGCATTAAAATTATGAATTACCAATATGTTGGTGTTGATGGCTTATAGGATGATGATGATGACAGTAGATGTTTTAATGTCTCTTTAAGAATGTTGAACATGGAATAATGAAATTATTATTTTTTTACATCAAATTAAACATTATTGAATCGATCGGGTATCGAACCAAGGACTGAAACTGATCGAATCAATCTGTAAATTAATGAGTGATTAATTTAATGAATTTTGCAATTTTTCCCGAATTTCTAGCTAAATAATTACACGATTCCAAGATGGCGACCAAATAACAAGATGGCGGGTGACATAGCAATAATAAATGATTACTGCACTCTAGCGGATAAGAATTAAACTAACATGGCGTCAGCGCACTCTCGCCGACGATAACAAGATGATGGTGGCTACCAGCAGACGAAGACAAGATGGCGGACATGACATCATACTAGTTGACCTTGTTATTGGTGGTGGTAGGTTAGTCTGTAGGTGACTTCCGTGGTGGAAGGATCGGTCGCCATTTTTATTTTTTTTCGCCCTCACCCGGTTTGAACCGAGGACTCCGAGCTCCGTGTCATTAACGTATGTTTTTTAAATATTTTTTATTAAAATTTTATTAATTGAATTTTTTTATAAATTTAAAAACATTTTCTATTTCATTAAAATCGGATAGTAAATTAAAAGATGGCGGGCGTAACGGAAACTGCAGCGGTGACGTCATAATCCTATAAATGGCTTAACTGAGGCTTGAGTTAAGGATGCTTAAGCCAGTTTTAGGAATTTTCAGCTGCTGGGATTTTTAAGGAATAAAACGAGAAATTTTTCCTCGAAACGGGATTTTTTCCCTCGAAAACGGGAAATTTTTTCTTAAAACGGGAATTTTTGAGTCATTTTGAGGCATTTTTGAGGAATTTTGAGGAATTTTTGAGGAATTTTGAGGAATTTTTGCCGTCGTGACGTCACAAATCCAAGATGGCGGTCGGCACCACAGGCACCACACCCTGACGCCTGCCGCAGGAGCCCCATTCATATACTACTCCTAATCGACCGCAAAATGTAATGCCACACCGGTTTATACAATGAGATAGAACGGGGGGGAAAAAAGTGAGCATGAACTTCGGGGAACTTCGGGTGTGGCTCTCTGGTCTGTGAAATGAAGGCTTCCCGTTGACGGCTAGGTGATTGCGCTGTGTCAGGAGCAGAGCCACCTGGCAGCCGGCCCTCGAACTAATCAGTCCGCGCGGCGCAGAGCGCGCGAGTGTCGCCGCAGGGCGCGGCGAGACTGCACGAGTGGCTGGACGGCTTGTGGCGGCGGGAGTGGTCGGAGCCGACCGACTTCGGTCACTCCTGAGTGCAGGCTCGATGTACCAGCTCGCGACAAAGCACCAACTTAATAAATATATTTTAATGTTTATTTTTATGTTTACTTTAATCTTTATATATATATTTCTTGTGTGCGTGTGTATGTCACTGAACTCCTCCTAGACGGCTGGACCGATTTTGATGAAATTTTGTGTGTGAGTTCACGGGGATTCGAGGATGGTTTAGATTCACAATTGGATATTTTATCTCGATTCTGAGTTAAGAAAAACTAAAAAAAAAACACGCTTTAAAAGCAAAAATTGCAACGCATTATTAGAAGCCATTAAGTATTGCTATTGTAAGGAACTAAGTAGAGAGTAAGAAAAAAATAAAGATCCTGACTGTTTATAGCGTCGCCATATTTGTTTCAATTTTCAATACCCTTTTTGTATATTACAATTTAAATTGCAGAAAAAAAATCATGTTTCATGGCCACACAAATAGTGAGGATGGTTTAGATTCACAATTGGATATTTCATCTCGATTCTGAGTTAATAAAAACTAAAAACACACGCTTTAAAAGCAAAAATTGCAACGCATTATTAGAAGCCATTAAGTATTGCTATTGTAAGGAACTAAGTAGAGAGTAAGAAAAAATTAAAGATCCTGACAGTTTATAGTGTCGTCATATTTGTTTCAATTTTCAATACCCTTTTTGTATATTACAATTTAAATTCCAGAAAAAAATCATGTTTCATAGCCACACAAATGAGTGTGTGTCATTTCTCTATGTCCACGAGGTCTCGCCGCGTCAATTTTCTCCTTGGAGCGAACCCGTCCGCTTAATTAAATAAACAGCTTTTATCGTTGAATTATTTCATGATTTATTTAATGAAAATATGCTCTCATAAAAAAATTAGTTAGATAGACATTCAATAGGTGTCTTTCTCTCACTCTCTTTCTCTCTGAAATGTATTTAGCTTGCTCGCGGGTCAGTAATGCAGACAATCTTTACATTCTAGCTCGAGACGGAAAAAACAGTAAATGTGGTTTACAAAGACATTTTATGAAGTGTCTTCCCGTCATTACATTTGAAAGTAGAAACATATTTACGCAAAATTTAGGTAGTAACATATTTTTATTGCAAAGACTGAACTAGAGGTGAGAAAAATTATCATTTGTGAACATAAGAAAACTACTACAACTATATCAACTGTTATGTTATAATGTTTAAATTTCTAAATGGTGCAAGATAATACAAAATTCAATGCGGAAAAAGTCGTGGGCAGCAGATACGTATAGTTATAGGTGTGGGGCTATGCATGCTGATTTTTCATATACTGCATGGATGCGAACATGTAAGAATAATCTATCTATCTTACTATAATAAAACAGTACTTTTTCTGTCTGTCTGTTTGTACGCGATTTTGATGAAATTTTGTATGTGAGTTCACGGGGATTCGAGGATGGTTTAGATTCACAATTGGATATTTTATCTCAATTCTGAGTTAAGAAAAACTAAAAATACACGCTTTAAAAGCAAAAAAACTAAGCATTGTTGATAATTAGCCTCCATGGCAACGGGCTTTTGCATTGTTGTTGCCTTCTGCGTAACCATGGGAAAGGTTTTTGGTAACGGCAGTGGCGTGCCCAACAGGAGGGGTATGTATAATGAGAAGATACAAAATGTCCAGCGTAGAAATACTTACCGCCATATCCATATCTCACAAAAAGTACATTTGGGCAGGACAATGTCTGTCAGGTCCGCTAGAAAGATATATAGAGAGATACAGATATAAATAGAAAGATAGAGTGAGTTATAGAGATGTACATAGAGAGATAGAGAATTAGAGAGATAAAGAGAGATGCTTAGTATACGTTTAAAAAATTACAAAAAAAAAAAATGATTGATGCATTGCAACGCATGCCGGGCATTATCTAGTGTTTATATACATTTTTAAATTGAACAGCGTACACTCAATTTTCCCCTTCTTAATTTAGTTTAGGCTGGCTGGCAGCCTAGTGGGAAACGACCAGTGCCACCAAACCCAATGCGGACAAAATGTCCAAGCTTCCGCCCATTTGCTTAGTAGTCTTCCTACTCTGCCCAACTCTTCTTCCGGAACCATCCATCTGTTTCCTGTTACCAACCTGCTTGTAATTAATGCATAAAATTCTTGCATCCCGCATGTCAGTACCCAGGGTTTTTTCCTTTATATATGCAGGTTTTACCTGGGCCCAACCTATCTAGTTTTTAGTCTAGAATAGTCAGTGAGGGAAGTTCGTCATGGCTAAATCGCTGCCATGGCTGGCCAATCCCCTCCTAGCACATGATGCATGGTTCATAAACTGCATGATTAGAGCGTAAAGGCTTCGGCCTGAGACGCACTTAAGAGTCTCTCCTACCCAGACCTCTCCCTCACACTCATAGCTTTAAGTTAGGTTAGAAAAAAAATCGTAGCCACGTGCCTGAGGCAGCATGGCGGTTGTCATGTGTGCTGCAGCTGGAACAGACCTCAGTCCTCAGGCATGACCACGTGACCTTATTTGATTCAACTGCCTGAAGGCCCGAGGGCAGGCGAGCCTTTCTACCCCCTCCACTTGGTGGTCTCCTTCCAGGTTTCTTTTTTCCTTTCTTTCCAGATGTTCCATGTTCATGGAAGTAACCGAGCACTTGATTCTTGCTAAACATTTATTACCTAACACTACAATATTAAAATGGATTACAATTAATTCACAATTATGTACTAACTAGCTAACATCAAGCAATCGACTTTCTGTTAACTTTGGACACATAATAAGATAGAAAATAAGAAAAAAAAATTAAAAAAAACGGGTTGAACTATTCAAAGGCTTTTAAAGAATTTTGAACTGCCTTCAATTGATAACCAATTATGAGGATGTTAAAACTGCATACGACCATAGTGGTAAACCAGTGTATTTTCTGGGACAGGCTTCAGGCTGAGGAGATGAGGAGACGACCGCCAACTTGGATTGTGTCCTCGCGGTGGCCAATTCGGATTACTTGGACCTCTGACCTTAACCTTAACCACGGTGGCCATTTTGGATCGGCCGAATTAGGATCCGCCATTTTGTTTACTCGAACTTTCCTCAGTGAACACTGGATGAGAGGGTTACAGGCCACGGATGCACATGACTAATGAGTACATTGACCGGTGTGTCAATATTTAGAATTTATTATGAATATTAGTTGCAACTGTAAATAATTATTATTTTTAATGCAAAAATGTTACAAAATTTTTTTTCTGTGGACTTATAGTACTTTAGACAACCTTTCATGAGTCTTTTTCGATTACTATCGATGTTGTTTGTCTATTAGATGTTACAAAGTGACAAAACTAAAACCGCAGCAATTCTTTGCAATCAAGGGTCAATCTGTTCCTCAGCTAATGTGTTGCATGATGCACAGTTTATACACATCATAAGTATTATTAAAGTATTTATGATAAACGTTTATAAACGAGGATTGGTTTCACTTTTATTTTTTTCCACTAACAACAATTAGAATACTTACATTAAAATAAAAATATTATAATTTTATATTTTTATTTATTCTGTTGAACAATATTTTTCGAAGCATTAAAAATATTTTTTAACATTAAAATGAATGATTAGAAAGTCAAATCATTCTTGAAAAGTATCAGTTTTTTATGGAAACATTGCCTTTGTTAATAATATTAGCTTTTTGCCAGCAAAATACATTTTTAAGTGATGTTATCCAAAATAGAAAAAAAATCAATTAGTGCTTTAGTTAAAACTTGGTTTATTTTTTATTTTTGAGTGAAGTTTCTCATATTTTCAAGTAGAAAGAGTGATAATGCTGTGAGTAGTAATGGATGATATACAGTAGATGTGTAAATCATTATTTCTCTTTGTATTTCAAATATGTCAAAACATCATTTTCCATATTTTTTTTAAATATATTATTTTTATGCTGGTTACATTGTAGTTAGATAAGTTCTATTTGCGTAGTATTGTGTTCGTACTAAGAATTTGCACCAAATGGACTGGAAAATATTTTGAACAAATTTCATTGAATCTAAATTGTTAAAAGTGCATAGTAATATAGGACGCAGATCTAAGAGTGCGTTCCCATACTATCTTTTTATAGCCTTTGCACTAATTGTTTAGTTCTATAAACTAATTTAGTCATATATATTTTCTATTTATTTTCGTACATATTTTTTTTGCACTACTATAAAAATATATATTTTCTAAGGTAACTTTATTCTCCATATTTCTTCAAATTAAGACATAAAAAAAATACTCTTATATCGACCCGATTTAGCTTCGTTACGAACAATAAATATTTTAAATTAATTATCCTTACCTAAATATATTAACAATGTTTCCGCCCGGGATCGAACCGGGGACCTTCCGCGTGTTAGGCGGATGTGATAACCACTACACCACGGAAACAGATGAAAATTAGGTTACGATAACACACTGTTATTTTAAAGTTTGTGTCCAAGGGGCTTTTCTTGGCCAATAATCTCATGTAATGAATTATATTTTAATACCTTAAAGTTTCTGGCTTCTAAATTGCAAATAAATTTCATGAAATAAAAATAAAAGCCATACAACTTCATAAACGAATGACCGAGGGAGTGTGTTTAGTTCTCCCAGTAATTGAAATAAAAAATTTCCCGTCTTTACACATAGATCAAATGTATATAGCTAATCAAAACTAATGTAAAATTTTCAGTTTTACTAAACTTAAAAGGCTGTTGCTATAGCTTAGTTCCTATACTTGGTAGAATATCAGATTTACTACATTTATCATATTGCGTGACGTTTATATATATTTTTTATTTATTAATATTATATAATTGCCTCATGTAAAGTAATTGATACCAAGAATAAGATGGTATCAGAGCAGTCACAAAAGTACCACTAGAAGCCTATCTTAGATTTTGCCATATTGTACAAGGAGAGTCTTATATTATAGACCAACAAAAATGTTTTTAATGTAAAATTAAGGTACCTAATGTATTTAAAAATCGCATTTAAATACATAACTTTGTTAAATTAGTTAGTTATTAATTGAAATATATAATATTTTTATAACTAATTTAGAAATATTTTTTTAAAATTCCAAATATAAAATATAAATTTTTTGTGGAGTGCAAAAAATTGTCGTGTAGTACCGACCAGCATTTATTTTAATAGGTTTAAGGTCTTAACGACTTATATTTTTATTATAACAACATTTTAATCTACGATAATAAAAATAACTATTATTTGACTTAATATTTGTACAACGAAGATCGTACATTAATTATAATATTATTATTCATAAGAAAACGCTATGACATGACCGAATTTTATTACACTAGCTCAAGGGTAAGTTCACATTCTGCAAAGGTCACATTTAAAATGTAATATGCCATCTTGAGATGTATATACAACGTGTGCCCAAACTTTACATTTGACACACTGCACCCAGTATTCTTCAAATTATTCATGATATTCTCGTTTTTCTTCCTTTAAATTTCTCCATTTTGACCCGAACTATTTTTTTCTTAATTTTTATCACCTTTTTTTAATAGTATGTAAAATACGGTACAGGCGCTCGGTTCTGGCTGATGATGGAGGATTGGATCGGCCATCATGGATTGTGACGTCACGGCGGCCATCTTGGATGAAGTTGACCTTTTCCTTTGACCTTGAACTTCATAATTAGTCAAAATATACTAAAAATTATTAAACATACATAAAATTTGCTTAAAATCCTCAATAATTCACAAAAATTTCTAATTTTTCAGAAAAAAATACCGCCAAAAATTCAATAATCTGAAGGAAAAAAAAACTCTATTTTGAGGGTAAAATTCCCTCTAAGCGGAACTGTCCCGTTAAAATCCTCAAAATTTTTTAGCCGCTTGAACATTCCTTACAGTGGCTTAAATTCCTCAACGACAAGCCGCTCTAAGCCACCGATTTTATGACCAAGACCTAGACCATTAGAATGTAACGGCAGCCATTTTAATTGTTATTTAACTGTTGCAGTTATCGTTACAGCCAAAAAAAGTGTGTATATTTTATGATAGATATTCTTTAAATAATTGTATATTGATAATAAAATATTTAAAAAAAAATTGACAAAACATTCTGCCATTTTGGATTTTTTTAGGTTAAGTCCACCATCTTGAAAATTCGTATTAGTTATTGTAGGACATCGGGATTTTTTTTTAAATAATAAATATTTAAATAATTTAATTAACCACTAACATCATGTAGTCTTCAGTTTGAACCTTATTAGGTCAAAATAAAAATGACGATATATCCTTCCTACATGGAAGCCACTGATAGAAGGACCTCTCACCACTAATGCCAAGGTGTATATATATATATATATATATATATATATAAACACAACAGGCTAATATGACGATACACCCACCATCTTGTTTTCGTCTGCTGGAGACCACCATATGGTTTTTGTCTGCTGGAACCCATTATCTAGTTTTATTTTGCTATAAAGCGCTATCGCCATTTTAATTTAATTTTTGCCCGCTAGACTGGATAAATCATTTACTGCCAGGATGTCCGCAATATTAGCCGCCATCTTGGAATTAAGTAATCATTGAACTCTAAATTCAGAAATAATTCCCAAATTCAACAAAAAAATAATTTGTGGAGGTAATAATTGCGTCCATTGATTCCTGTCCTTGGTTCAATACTTGAAACATGCAAAAAAATTTATGTTACCTATTTAAAAAAATATAAATTTCAATAAATTTAGTAGAAAATCCTAAAATATGCTTAAATTTCTCATCTACCAGATTACAATAAGACGGTATGATCGCCATCTAAGGAAGGTGTATTTATTTTGCTAGAAATTAGAATTTTGTTTTTTGAAATTCTTTAAAAAAATCAGTTATTAAATAAGTTAGTTAGATTTTCGGCCAGTGATGAAAATAACTAAGTTTAAGAAAAAGTGAAATTCTTTTTATACTACCTTTCGTGAAGTTTATTAATCATTTACTCCATGAAAAAGCACTATAGACAAGATACTTGTCCGAAGTATTAAATTTGTTTTTAGCGCCACCTAACACGGAAGTCTATTTTCATACGACGCATGAAATACATTCCAACCAGTTCATGTATACAATGCTATACGTACAGGCCAATTGTCATCGGACCACAAGACCAGGTGATGTACAATGTCAGATAATCAGGCCAGACTTTTACCAACCACAAGACCTTCTTCGTCTATAGCTAATCTAAAATATTACATGCAGTTAAAATAAAGTCTTCTTCAATATTTGAGGATCGTGTCCATTTCCCTCCGTTGCTCTAGAAACAAGATAAATACTTACAATTCTGGCCATGAAAACAGTTTATTTTAGTCGACAACGTAGGGCTCTTACACTAACAGAAACAAAACTGCTTAGTGCTCGTCGCTGCGTGTTACGGCAGCCAATGGGGAACCTTGTCCCCAGCGTCTATGACATTCAGTGTAGCGTGCGCGCGAACACTGCATTTTAATGCTGCCTGATTTCCAGATTTTAAACAAAAATCTCAGAAATTTAGTCCTACATTTTGCAATCTTTGGTACGGAAATTAATAATTAATTTTAATGATTAATCTTATTTTTTTCTCTTGTGTTAAGTGATGTCTTGCATGGTTTGTTCAAAATTCGTTTTTTGTTTTTGATATTTCGTACCATCTGAAGTAGTTCAAAATTAAATAATAATAGTTTTTTTCTAAGCTCTATCATTGGCGTACACTGTAACAATCGGTGCCCCTTATTAGAAGCAGATCCCGAATACATATTGTTTGTGTACGAGTTGCATAGGTGCAAGGCGTGGCTTTATTTCGTCCTAAACTTTAAACCGAACATTTCTCGTAAACAACAGGGTTTAGACCCTAAACATATGGCCAACGTTTTCGTTCTACCTTCAAAAATTGTTTAGATACGTTACAAAAATATATGGGAAGTATGGAGTTTTATTCGTTATTATTTTAATGACATTAATGTACGTCAACGACAAGCATATAGAATATAAGCTAAATAATTTTATTTTAATTCAACCATTATTTACAATAAGTTTTCAACATATTTTTTTCGTGAATAAACTACTGACGCAGTTTTAGGGTAATATCACACTCATCCCATATATTATATATGTACAGTACACTCCCGATTATCCGCTAAATTAAGTGGCAGGGCCACCGCGGATAGTGAAAATCGCGGATAGTCCGCAAAAGAACTGAAAATGGGAAACAAAAAAGGAAACATTAATTTCAACTTATAAATTTAAATATTTATGTATAGTAGAAGTTACAATTAACAGTTAATATTTTAAATAATGCTGAAATTTTAGTATTTTACTGAATAATTAACATACAATACATTTCAATAATGTAAACATAAAAGTGCCCGGTACTTACTTCGTAACAAGGATACAGTTTTGTACGTACTCAGAGACTTCATTAGATACTGCGTGAGTTCCGAGAAGGCCTGTGGTGTTTTGCTGTATACTGCACACAATACACTCGTCAGTAGAGTTCAAATTTACTCACTTGTAATAAAATACTGATTTACATATGTGCTGTATTTTTTTCGTAGCATGCGCGTATAATATGGAGTTTACTGTATTACATTATCAGTTACAGAAATGTGGAATTTTCTTGTAGGTAAGTGTAGCAAATTTGTAGTAAGTGGTATGTACCTAACTGATGGGTCCATGCGCGGTGGTGGACATGAGCCGCTCTTGTCGGAGGAATGTCCCTCCAGCACGGCACAGGGTTGTTTGCAAGGGGGGGGGGGGGGGGGCTGCCTTCTTGGTGGTTGGGGACGGGAGGAATTAGTCCCTGCAGGGGCTGTTAATTGGCCTCGGCGGAGATACGAGCCCCTGATCCTCTGTGTCTGCGCCGGGCGCGCTGTTGCGGGGATTCCCGGCACTAAAACCCCTCTCCCCTCCCCTGATCCTGCCACTGCACCGCACGTGTGTGTGATAGTCGCGAGAGACGCCCGCTGTTTGCCCGCTCCTCCGATGTACACGCTTGATAGGTCGTCGTGCATGTCGTTGTTTTCATGCTTCGGGCAATTCCTACAGGCGTTCCACTGTCCCAGCTTTTGACGTGACAACGTCTAATAAATCGATTAACGCCGGCTGCACGCACCAAAAAGTGTCCCGTTACGCTGTGTGCCGTTAAGCTCATTGTACGCTTGCGCCGCATCTATCTCTATTCCACTCGATTAGAACAACCAATGATCTGACTTTTTCGAGGCACATTAAACTTGAAACACTCCATTAGTTTCCTACTTTTCCTATCATTGACCTTTCCTTAACAGAATAACACAGATTGGAAGAAGTTAAATAGCAAACATTTATAAAAGTTATAGTTAAAATAATCTCTTCGCTAAAGTAATAAACATATTTGAACAAATGATTGTAAATATAAGTAAATTTATCAATTGAATTGTAGATTTCATTTCACTCCTTCTTTGTATCCATACAAAATAGTGATAATTCAATAAAAATGATTCAATTTTATTCATAAAAGTATGCAATAATTTCATTAATGTTTTGTTATGACGTTGTCACGTTAAACTATCGTCCGTAAACCGACTTTACAGACAACCAATTTTTACACTAGGTTTTGTTGCAAATGTCATTTATACAGGCATGTATGCACAGGAATGATTCACGGGGAAAAAAATGTAAACGATCATTAAACCGCCACAAGACATGCATGAGACAGCAGTTTCTCCTTCTGTAATTGGCGGATGTCTGCAAGAGAGGCCTTTGCCCTAATTTATCGAGCAATTAACGACACTTTTGATTCTGCGCAGAATCAATGTGATTCATCTGCCAACAGTGGACAGTGGTGCTCCGATCGCTTGGAGCAGGCTCCAAGGGTTCCCTAGCCCTATGCGGAGTCACGTGGTGAGCGACGACACAGCTCCGGTACTAGCCTGAACAGCTAGCAGAGGTTGGATAGGCCTCCACAGGACCACGGGTTCACTGGGTGTTTTGAGGGGTTCCAGTGTGATGTGGGAGATCGGAGAAGGCGCCTGCAGTGCTAATAAAGTCTTAGGGCTCAGGTCACAGCCAACTGTCTGGTCAGCTGAGTGAGGTAAAGGGGCTGAGGAGGTGACTGTGCTGGGTTGGTGGTCCCAGCCGCTGGTCATTGCCGAAGCTCTAATACCCTCCCGTTAAAACAACAGGGAGTGATCCTTTACAGTTCTGTTTTAAATAAGCTCTGGAATGTATATGCAACGAACTGGAATGCTACTCCCACGCTACCCTATTAGGGCGCACATGTGGGAGGGGAACGTGAGAATGCCGGCCGTAAGGTCAGAATAATCTGCCGACAGTGGGCGTGAACCTGAAAGAAACTAATCCAATCACGAGACACAACTCATGCTACATTATTTTCTTTTTTAAAAAACACAAGGAGTTTTGATATGATTTTTTAAAAAAAAATATCACGTTTTCTTCTATCGGCAAAACGTTATTCCACTGCGTGGGAGTAGCATTCCAGTTCGTTGCATATACATTCCAGAGCTTATTTAAAACAGAACTGTTAAGGATCACTCCCTGTTGTTTTAACGGGAGGGTATTAGAGCTTCGGCAATGACCAGCGGCTGGGACCACCAATCCAGCACAGTCACCGCCTCAGCCCCTTTACCTCACTCAGCTGACCAGACAGTTGGCTGTGACCTGAGCCCTAAGACTTTATTAGCACTGCAGGCGCCTTCTCCGATCTCCCACATCACACTGGAACCCCTCAAAACACCCAGTGAACCCGTAATCCTGTGGAGGCCTATCCAACCTCTGCTAGCTGTCCAGGCTAGTACCGGAGCTGTGTCGTCGCTCACCACGTCGACTCCGCATAGGGCTAGGGAACCCTTGGAGCTTGCTCCAAGCGATCGGAGCACCACTGTCCACTGTTGGCAGATGAATCACATCGATTCTGCGCAGAATCAAAAGTGTCGTTAATTGCTCGATAAATTAGGGCAAAGGCCTCTCTTGCAGACATCCGCCAATTACAGAAGGAGAAACTGCTGTCTCATGCATGTCTTGTGGCGGTTTAATGATCGTTTACATTTTTTTCCCCGTGAATCATTCCTGCGCATACATGCCTGTATAAATGACATTTGCAACAAAACCTAGTGTAAAAATTGTTTGTCTGTAAAGTCGGTTTACGGACGATAGTTTAACGTGACAACGTCATAACAAAACATTAATGAAATTATTGCATACTTTTATGAATAAAATTGAATCATTTTTATTGAATTATCACTATTTTGTATGGATACAAAGAAGGAGTGAAATGAAATCTACAATTCAATTGATAAATTTACTTATATTTACAATCATTTGTTCAAATATGTTTATTACTTTAGCGAAGAGATTATTTTAACTATACCTTTAAAAATGTTTGCTATTTAACTTCTTCCAATCTGTGTTATTCTGTTAAGGAAAGGTCAATGATAGGAAAAGTAGGAAACTAATGGAGTGTTTCAAGTTTAATGTGCCTCGAAAAAGTCAGATCATTGGTTGTTCTAATCGAGTGGAATAGAGATAGATGCGGCGCAAGCGTACAATGAGCTTAACGGCATACAGCGTAACGGGACACTTTTTGGTGCGTGCAGCCGGCGTTCATAGATTTATTAAACGTTGTACCGTCAAAATCTGAGACAGTGGAAAGCCTGTAGGAATTGCTCGAAGCATGAAAACAACGACATGCACGTCGACCTATCAAGCGTGTACATCGGAGGGCGGGTAAACAGCGGGCGTCTCTCGCGACTATCACACACACGTGCGGTGCCGTAGCAGGTTCTGGGGAGGGGAGGGGGTTTTAGTGCCGGGAATCCCCGCAACAGCGCGCCCGGCGCAGACACAGAGGATCAGGGGCTCGTATCTCCGCCAGGGCCAATTAACAGCCCCTGCAGGGACTAATTCCTCCCGTCCCCAACCCCCGAGGAGGCAGCCCCCCCCCCCCCCCCCCGCAAAGCATCCAACCCTGTGCCATGCTGGAGGGACATTCCTCCGACAAGAGCGGCTCATGTTCACCACCGCGCATGGACCCATCAGTTAGGTACATACCATTTACCACAAATTTGCTACACTTACCTACAAGAAAATTCCACATTTCTGTAACTGATAATGTAATACAGTAAACTCCATATTATACGCGCATGCTACGAAAAAATACAGCACATATGTAAATCAGTATTTTATTACAAGTGAGTAAATTTAAACTCTACTGACGAGTGTATTGTGTGCAGTATACAGTAAAACACCACAGGCCTTCTCGGAACTCACGCAGTATCTAATGAAGTCTCTGAGTACGTACAAAACTGTATCCTTGTTACGAAGTAAGTACCGGGCACTTTTATGTTTACATTATTGAAATGTATTGTATGTTAATTATTCAGTAAAATACTAAAATTTCAGCATTATTTAAAATATTAACTGTTAATTGTAACTTCTACTATACATAAATATTTAAATTTATAAGTTGAAATTAATGTTTCCTTTTTTGTTTCCCATTTTCAGTTCTTTTGCGGACTATCCGCGATTTTCACTATCCGCGGTGGCCCTGCCACTTAATTTAGCGGATAATCGGGAGTGTACTGTACATATATAATATATGGGATGAGTGTGATATTACCCTAAAACTGCGTCAGTAGTTTATTCACGAAAAAAATATGTTGAAAACTTATTGTAAATAATGGTTGAATTAAAATAAAATTATTTGGCTTATATTCTATATGCTTGTCGTTGACGTACATTAATGTCATTAAAATAATAACGAATAAAACTCCATATTTCCCATATATTTTTGTAACGTATCTAAACAATTTTTGAAGGTAGAACGAAAACGTTGGCCATATGTTTAGGGTCTGAATCCTGTTGTTTACAAGAAATCCTCGATTTAAAGTTTTGAACGAAATAACAGCCACGCCTTGCACCTATGCAACTCGTACACAAACAATATGTATTCGGGATCTGCTTCTAATAAGGGGCACCGATTGTTATAGTGTACGCCTATGATAGAGCTTAGAAAAAAACTATTATTATTTAATTTTGAACTACTTCAGATGGTACGAAATATCAAAAACAAAAAACGAATTTTGAACAAACCATGCAAGACATCACTCAACACAAGAGAAAAAAATAAGATTAATCATTAAAATTAATTATTAATTTCCGTAACAAAGATTGCAAAATGTAGGACTAAATTTCTGAGATTTTTGTTTAAAATCTGGAATTCAGGCAGCATTAAAATGCAGTGTTCGCGCGCACGCTACACTGAATGTCATAGACGCTGGGGACAGGGTTCCCCATTGGCTGCCGTAACACGCAGCGACGAGCACTAAGCAGTTTTGTTTCTGTTAGTGTAAGAGCCCTACGTTGTCGACTAAATTAAACTGTTTTCGTGGCCAGAATTGTAAGTATTTATCTTGTTTCTAAAGCAACGGAGGGAAATGGACACGATCCTCAAATATTGAAGAAGACTTTATTTTAACTGCATGTAATATTTTAGATAAGCTATAGACGAAGAAGGTCTTGTGGTTGGTAAAAGTCTGGCCTGATTATCTGACATTGTACATCACCTGGTCTTGTGGTCCTATGACAATTGGCCTGTACGTATAGCATTGTATACATGAACTGGTTGGAATGTATTTCATGCGTCGTATGAAAATAGACTTTCGTGTTAGGTGGCGCTAAAAACAAATTTAATACCTCGGACAAGTATCTTGTCTAGAGTTCTTTTTCATGGAGTAAATAATTAATAAACTTCACGAAAGGTAATATAAAAAGAATTTCACTTTTTCTTAAACTTAGTTTTTTTCATCACTGGCCGAAAATCTAACTAACTTATTTAATAACTGATTTTTTTAAAGAATTTCAAAAAACAAAATTCTAATTTCTAGCAAAATAAATACACCTTCCTTAGATGGCGATCATACCGTCTTATTGTAATCTGGTAGATGAGAAATTTAAGCATATTTTAGGATTTTCTACTAAATTTATTGAAATTTATATTTTTTTAAATAGGTAACATAAATTTTTTTGCATGGATCAAGTATTGAACCAAGGACAGGAATCAATGGACGCAATTATTACCTCCACAAATTATTTTTTTGTTGAATTTGGGAATTATTTCTGAATTTAGAGTTCAATGATTACTTAATTCCAAGATGGCGGCTAATATTGCGGACATCCTGGCAGTAAATGATTTATCCAGTCTAGCGGGCAAAAATTAAATTAAAATGGCGATAGCGCTTTATAGCAAAATAAAACTAGATAATGGGTTCCAGCAGACAAAAACCATATGGTGGTCTCCAGCAGACGAAAACAAGATGGTGGGTGTATCGTCATATTAGCCTGTTGTGTTTATATATATATATATATATATATACACCTTGGCATTAGTGGTGAGAGGTCCTTCTATCAGTGGCTTCCATGTAGGAAGGATATATCGTCATTTTTATTTTGACCTAATAAGGTTCAAACTGAAGACTACATGATGTTAGTGGTTAATTAAATTATTTAAATATTTATTATTTAAAAAAAAATCCCGATGTCCTACAATAACTAATACGAATTTTCAAGATGGTGGACTTAACCTAAAAAAATCCAAAATGGCAGAATGTTTTGTCAATTTTTTTTTAAATATTTTATTATCAATATACAATTATTTAAAGAATATCTATCATAAAATATACACACTTTTTTTGGCTGTAACGATAACTGCAACAGTTAAATAACAATTAAAATGGCTGCCGTTACATTCTAATGGTCTAGGTCTTGGTCATAAAATCGGTGGCTTAGAGCGGCTTGTCGTTGAGGAATTTAAGCCACTGTAAGGAATGTTCAAGCGGCTAAAAAATTTTGAG
This sequence comes from Bacillus rossius redtenbacheri, assembly GCF_032445375.1. Lineage (NCBI taxonomy): Eukaryota > Metazoa > Arthropoda > Insecta > Phasmatodea > Bacillidae > Bacillus > Bacillus rossius. The sequence goes on along the minus strand of NC_086339.1, from coordinate 43,827,326 downwards.
GATTTTAACGGGACAGTTCCGCTTAGAGGGAATTTTACCCTCAAAATAGAGTTTTTTTTTCCTTCAGATTATTGAATTTTTGGCGGTATTTTTTTCTGAAAAATTAGAAATTTTTGTGAATTATTGAGGATTTTAAGCAAATTTTATGTATGTTTAATAATTTTTAGTATATTTTGACTAATTATGAAGTTCAAGGTCAAAGGAAAAGGTCAACTTCATCCAAGATGGCCGCCGTGACGTCACAATCCATGATGGCCGATCCAATCCTCCATCATCAGCCAGAACCGAGCGCCTGTACCGTATTTTACATACTATTAAAAAAAGGTGATAAAAATTAAGAAAAAAATAGTTCGGGTCAAAATGGAGAAATTTAAAGGAAGAAAAACGAGAATATCATGAATAATTTGAAGAATACTGGGTGCAGTGTGTCAAATGTAAAGTTTGGGCACACGTTGTATATACATCTCAAGATGGCATATTACATTTTAAATGTGACCTTTGCAGAATGTGAACTTACCCTTGAGCTAGTGTAATAAAATTCGGTCATGTCATAGCGTTTTATTATGAATAATAATATTATAATTAATGTACGATCTTCGTTGTACAAATATTAAGTCAAATAATAGTTAATATTATTATCGTAGATTAAAATGTTGTTATAATAAAAATATTAGTCGTTAAGACCTTAAACCTATTAAAATAAATGCTGGTCGGTACTACACGACAATTTTTTGCACTCCACAAAAAATTTATATTTTATATTTGGAATTTTAAAAAAATATTTCTAAATTAGTTATAAAAATATTATATATTTCAATTAATAACTAACTAATTTAACAAAGTTATGTATTTAAATGCGATTTTTAAATACATTAGGTACCTTAATTTTACATTAAAAACATTTTTGTTGGTCTATAATATAAGACTCTCCTTGTACAATATGGCAAAATCTAAGATAGGCTTCTAGTGGTACTTTTGTGACTGCTCTGATACCATCTTATTCTTGGTATCAATTACTTTACATGAGGCAATTATATAATATTAATAAATAAAAAATATATATAAACGTCACGCAATATGATAAATGTAGTAAATCTGATATTCTACCAAGTATAGGAACTAAGCTATAGCAACAGCCTTTTAAGTTTAGTAAAACTGAAAATTTTACATTAGTTTTGATTAGCTATATACATTTGATCTATGTGTAAAGACGGGAAATTTTTTATTTCAATTACTGCGAGAACTAAACACACTCCCTCGGTCATTCGTTTATGAAGTTGTATGGCTTTTATTTTTATTTCATGAAATTTATTTGCAATTTAGAAGCCAGAAACATTAAGGTATTAAAATATAATACATTACATTACATTTTTGGACAAGAAAAGTCCCTTGGACACAAACTTTATAGTAACAGTGTGTTATCGTAACTTTCCTTTCATCTGTTTCCGTGGTGTAGTGGCAGTCCGCCCCGTGCTCGCGTGGTGAGCGGACGTGTGCGACGCGACGTGTCTCGTGCGCTGTTACTCTCCTGGTTTAGTGCGAGAGCGAGTTAAGTGTCGTGCGGCTTACACGTAACGTATTCTAAAGGCTTCTTACTGACTTTCGCATGACCATCATGGCGACTTGCCAACCGACCCCACGAGTGAATACCCTTCGCGTGAAGTGTCAAACCAAACCGCTCGCGTTGGACTTACTCCGATGGCTCGACGAGACCCTTGGGCTGCGGGATGACGAAGTGATTGCTGTACAGGTCGACGGACGCCAACGATGCATCTTTGTGAAGTTGACATCACTACTACACTGCGAGAGGATCATCCGAGAGACCGGCGGAACGTCTCAGATACATGCAGCGAGCGGTGAGTCACTACAAGTAGACATAGAACTGGCGCTAGACAACCTGAAAACCGTCAGGGTCGTAAACATTCCCGTGGAAGTACCAAATGAACGGATTGTTTACTCGCTCACTCCGTACGGAAAGATACACACGTGCGTGGACGAAATGTGGAGGGTGTATCGCAAGTTCAAAGCCAAGACAGGGGTACGAATAGTGAAAATGGAACTAAATCAAAATATTCCCTCACAGCTGGTAGTCGATGGGCATCACGGGTTCGTAGTGTATGACGGACAACTCCAGACCTGCAGTCACTGCTCGCAGGCGGGACACCACCGCGCGGCCTGCCGCACTCTTCCGCGCGAGCGGTCGGGCGCGCCGCGCACGTGGGCGCAGACACTACAGGGTGGCGCGCAGAGCTGTCGCTCGACAGAACCGCACGAAGTGCGGGACCGGCCCACCACCTCTGGGGCGAGCTTACAACCGCCGGCACAAACTCTGACGTCAGAAGACAGGGAGGAGAGGCCTTATGAGGCGGTCCCACTCCAAACTCTGCTGTCCACCATTACCGCATCACCTCTTGCTCCGACTCAACAGGACATGCCCGCCCCGGATTTACGACTCGATACGCCCACGGACATGGAGGATGACGAAATGTCCGAATGTTCACAGGAGGCACACTCCACCAACCCCCGCTCAGGCAAAAAGTCGGGTGGGCGTGAACGGCCCCCGAGCGGGCGCAGGGACAAAAAGGCCCGTCATGCGAGTCGCAGTCCAGCCAGTCGCGGCACCGCCCTACCGGACAGCCCGCGTTCACAACGTGCATACTCACTCCGCATTGCCCAGCATGCGATCGAGCAAATCAAGGGGGGCGCGATCAGCATAACGGAACAGAGTGGGGGAGGGGATGACGTAGCTAGTAGCAAAGACGTAGCGGATGACTAGAGTTTTAACAATTGCCACTGTAAACATTAGTGCAATTGAAGCTCCTTTCAAATTTCATGCTTTACACAGCATTGTACGTGCGCACGCTATCGACGTACTATTTTTACAAGAGTGTGCGCTAGAGCAGCTACCATATTTTGACCAATATAATGTGTACCCCAACATCGGCCCTCAAGGGAGAGGAACCATTGTTGTCACGAAGAACCATCTTGAACTCACGCACATCAGAGCGCACACATCTGGGAGGATAATCTCTGGCACACTCATAGCGCTCAATCCCTCCAGCGCTACTGGCAGGAGCATCATCGGACAATGTGTGAATGTCTATGCCCCCTCTGGCTCTCAGCGTCGAACAGAACGCCAGGAATTTTTTCGCCAGGAAATCCTTCCATTTATAAGGAATGATGGCACGGGTCTGATTCTAGGTGGAGATTTCAATTGTATAATTAAACCCAGTGATCACGTTGGTGGACACTACCCCATTAACACGGCACTGCAGGAGCTCATTACTGCCATTGATGTGGAAGACATGGTCGACATTCTTCAAGTACCCACACCACATTATACATTTCATGCCTATTCATCTAGTTCGCGCCTAGACAGGTTTTATATGTCCCGCACGCATCGACACAACGCGCGATCATTTGATGTGGTGCCAGTGGCTGTCACAGATCATTACATGGTCGTTTGTACTGTGGCTGCCCCGGAGGTTTCACCCACGCCTGGGCGTAACTACTGGAGACTACAAACACGCTTGTTGGGTCAAACTGAAGTGGACAATGATTTTCATTGGCGCTGGTCTCATTGGTTGCGATGTAAACAGAGGTACGCGTACACAGCGGATTGGTGGGATGGCTGCGTCAAACCAGGTCTGGCCAAATTATTTAAGCACCATGGCGGGCGTTGTAGACGGGAGCAGGACTCCCTTCTCTATTTGCACGAGAGGGCCCTGCGGGAATTAAGTGCGCATCCAACCGCAGTTACCAATCTGAGGGATCAAGCCCGTCGCCTTAAGGAACGGATCATCGCCATACACCAAGCGAACATGGAAAGTCGCATTGTATTCAACAACACCAAGAGTGCGCTACAGCAAGAAAAGCTTAGCATTCACTCCCTCATGCGAGATCGGAAGAGGCGAACGCGAAGGCACATCAGCTCGGTTGTGGACGCGAATGGCACGGTCGTAAGGGATTCCACAACCATCCTCGCAGTATTTACAAGTAGTTACAGGGAACTCTATGCGGACCACGACATTGACTATGATGAAGGGACGTCATTCCTCGATGTGTATGACAGCAGCCTTGACGACATAGCACAGCACCATCTGGAGGCCGACCCGACTGACGAAGAGATCACACACATTGTTCGGAGGGCCCCAAAAACCAAATCCCCTGGTGTGGACGGTATCCCCTACGAATTCTACCAGCACTATTGGCCAACGATTCGAGAGGAATTTTGCGAAATGGCGCGCACGGTCATTCGACGAGGGCGTCTGTGTAGCACGCATACAGAGGGAATCATTGTGCTCATCCCCAAGGTACCACAGCCACGTGATGTAGCCCACTATAGGCCTATCACGCTTCTGTGTGCTGACTACAAAATCATCGCACGGGTGTATGCCAATCGTATTAAATCAGCGCTGTCTGATGTCATCGGGCCGGACCAACATTGTATTGTGCAGGGGACGTCCATCACACAAGGCACTTCTGCGCTCCGCGATGTGCAGCTCCTGGCGCGCACAACGCCGGGCGCTGTCGCCCTCCTGAACATTGACCTGGAGAAAGCGTTTGACCGGGTGCAATGGAGCTTTCTCGACAGGGTGCTCGAGCACCTTTGCTTCCCTCCTACAGTTCGAGCTGTCCTACGCACGTTCCGTGAGAACCTAACCTCGAAGATGTCCATCAATGGTTGTTTTGGTGACAAATTTCCGATCCGCTCCTCTGTCCGACAAGGGTGCCCACTCTCGATGGTACTTTTCGTCCTTTATATTGAGCCCCTTATAAGGAAATTTAACTCTACTCTCTCAGGGCTGAGTATTCAAGGGAACCCTTTAACGTCCATTGGGTATGCAGATGATGTTACGGTCATTGTGCGTAGTGAACATGAACTCACGGCCGCTTATGCTATTTTTGAGGCCTTCCACAAGGCAACGCATGCAAAATGCAACTTCGCGAAAACCAAAGTGTTGAATCTGAAAGCAGCGCCAGATGTGATTGTGCCACAGCATTCATTCGTGTCTACGGATGCGATCAGGACACTTGGAATACTTTTCACGGGTGACATCGGACATACCATTCAAGAGAACTGGGACGGAGTGGTGCGGAAAGTTCGTGGTAGCCTGCTTGAGTCACACCTTAGAAACCTCAACATCGTCCAACGTGTATATATCGTTAACATGTACTCCCTTTCACAACTCTGGTACATGGCACAGGTGTTCCCCATGCCGGCTGCGATTGCAGCTCAAATCAGGCAATACATTGGATGGTTTATCTGGAAAGGATTCCTCTTCAAGGTCAGCCGCGATCAGCTGTCGATGCCTGTCAGTAAAGGTGGTCTCGGACTCATTGAGCATGAGCAAAAAGCACGAGCCTTGTTCCAGCAATGCGTCATACAACGTGTCTTACAGGGTGGTCGCTCCTCGGCTTTGTACACAGCCGCATGGGGCGCCAGGGAGCGCCTACCCCGACACTACAGGTCCGCCGCCGATCACCTTCGAACGACGATTTCCGAACTTCCCGAAGGTACGCATGTCTCCACAAGACAACTTTATGGTTTCCAGCGACGAGCAACACCCTCTGAGCCGAATGTTCAGAATAAGATCCTTTCTTTGTGTTGGCTGAACATATGGAAAAACGTTTCTGATCCTGAATTACCTACTCATCTCCGTGCCGAACATTTCACGTTTGTCAACGACCTGACACCCACCCTTTATCGCAAGAAACGCATTGCGTTATCCCAGGATGACCACTGCGAACTCTGTGGCTACCGTGACACCGCCCTCCATCGCATATGTGCTTGCTTATTCTCGAGCCCCTTGTGGGAGTGGTGTAAAACCAAACTTTCCAGACTGCTCAGCCTACCTCCACGAGACGTGTGCGCGGACCGCATGTGCTACCTCGACATCACGGCCTTCCCTACCGTGAAGAGGCGGGCGGTTGTGTACCTGATGGCGAATTTGATCGATTTTGTGCTCAAGACTCAAGTGCCATATTTCTTGCGGGACTTCATATCCCAGCTACGACGTGACAGATGGTCTATGGTAAAAAACAATACGTTAAGACGGCGATTTGGACATTACCTTTTCCTGTTTTGAAATTTGTACATTAAAATGAATTTAATAGAACACTAAAAAAAAAAAAAAAAAAAAAGTGGTATCACATCCGCCTAACACGCGGAAGGTCCCCGGTTCGATCCCGGGCGGAAACATTGTTTATATTTAGCTAAGGATAATTAATTTAATATATTTATTGTTCGTAACGAAGCTAAATCGGGTCGATATAAGAGTATTTTTTTTTAATGTCTTAATTTGAAGAAATATGGAGAATAAAGTTACTTTAAAAAATATACTTTTATAGTAGTGTAAAAAAATATGTACGAAAATAAATAGAAAATATATATGACTAAATTAGTTTATAGAACTAAACAATTAGTGCAAAGGCTATAAAAATATGGTATGGGAAGGCACTCTTAGATCTGCGTCCTAAATTACTATGCACTTTTAAGAATTTAGATTCAATGAAATTTATTCAAAATATTTTCCAGTCCATTTGGTGCAAATTCTTAGTACGAACACAATACTACGCAAATAGAACTTATCTAACTACAATGTAACCAGCATAAAAATATATATTTAAAAAAAATATGGAAAATGATGTTTTGACATATTTGAAATACAAAGAGAAATAATGATTTACACATCTACTGTATATCATCCATTACTACTAACAGCATTATCACTCTTTCTACTTGAAAATATGAGAAACTTCATTCAAAAATAAAAAATAAAACAAGTTTTAACTAAAGCACTAATTGAATTTTTTTCTATTTTGGATAACATTACTTAAAAATTTCTTTTACTGGCAAAAAGCTAATATTATTAACAAAGGCAATGTTCCCATAAAACACTGATACTTTTCAAGAATGATTTGACTTTATAATCATTCATTTTAATGTTAAAAAATATATTTCATGCTTCGAAAAATATTGTTCAACAGAATAAATAAAAATATAAAATTATAATATTTTTATTTTAATGTAAGTATTCTAATTGTTTTTAGTGGAAAAAAATATAAGTGAAACCAATCCTCGTTTATTAACGTTTATCATAAATACTTTAATAATACTTATCATGTGTATAAACTGTGCATCATGCAACACATTAGCTGAGGAACAGATTGACCCTTGATTGCAAAGAGTTGCTGCGGTTTTAGTTTTGTCACTTTGTAACATCTAATAGACAAACAACATCGATAGTAATCGAAAAAAGACTCATGAAAGGTTGTCTAAAGTACTATAAGTCCACAGAAAAAAAATTTTGTAACATTTTTGTATTAAAAATAATAATTATTTACAATTGCAACTAATATTCATAATAAATTCTAAATATTGACACACCGGTCAATGTACTCATTAGTCATGTGCATCCGTGGCCTGTAACCCTCTCACCCAGTGTTCACTGAGGAAAGTTCGAGTAAACAAAATGGCGGATCCTAATTCGGCCGATCCAAAATGGCCGCCGTATTTAAGGTTAAGGTCAGAGGTCCAGGTAATCCGAATTGGCCACCGCGAGGACATAATCCAAGTTGGCGGTCGTCTCCTCAGCTCCTCAGCCTGAAGCCTGTCCCAGAAAATACACTGGTTTACCACTATGGTCGTATGCAGTTTTAACAAGCCTCATAATTGGTTATCAATTGAAGGCAGTTCAAAATACTTTAAAAGCCGTTGAATAGTTCAACCCGTTCTTTTAAATTTTTTTTCTTAATTTCTATCTTATTATGTGTCCAAAGTTAACGGAAAGTCGATTGCTTGATGTTAGCTAGTTAATACATAATTGTGAATTAATTGTAATCCATTTTAATATTGTAGTGTTAAGTAATAAATGTTTAGCAAGAATCAAGTGCTCGGTTACTTCCATGAACATGGAACATCTGGAAAGAAAGGAAAAAAGAAACCTGGAAGGAGACCACCAAGTGGAGGGGGTAGAAAGGCTCGCCTGCCCTCGGGCCTTCAGGCAGTTGAATCAAATAAGGTCACGTGGTCATGCCTGAGGACTGAGGTCTGTTCCAGCTGCAGCACACATGACAACCGCCATGCTGCCTCAGGCACGTGGCTACGATTTTTTTTCTAACCTAACTTAAAGCTATGAGTGTGAGGGAGAGGTCTGGGTAGGAGAGACTCTTAAGTGCGTCTCAGGCCGAAGCCTTTACGCTCTAATCATGCAGTTTATGAACCATGCATCATGTGCTAGGAGGGGATTGGCCAGCCATGGCAGCGATTTAGCCATGACGAACTTCCCTCACTGACTATTCTAGACTAAAAACTAGATAGGTTGGGCCCAGGTAAAACCTGCATATATAAAGGAAAAAACCCTGGGTACTGACATGCGGGATGCAAGAATTTCATGCATTAATTACAAGCAGGTTGGTTACAGGAAACAGGAGGATGGTTCTGGAAGAAGAGTTGAGCAGAGTAGAAAGACTACTAAGCGAAAGGTCGGGAGCTTGGACATTTTGTCCGCATTGGGTTTGGTGGCACTGGTCGTTTCCCACCAGGCTGCCAGCCATCCTAAACTAAATTAAGAAGGGGAAAATTGAGTGCACGCTGTTCAATTTAAAAATGTATATAAACATTAAAGTAAACATAAAAATAAACATTAAAATATATTTATTAAGTTGGTACTTTGTCGCGAGCTGGTGCATCGAGCCTGCACTCAGGAGTGACCGAAGTCGGTCGGCTCCGACCACTCCCGCCGCCACAAGCCGTCCAGCCACTCGTGCAGTCTCGTCGCGCCCTGCGGCGACACTGGCGCGCTCTGCGCCGCGCGGACTGGCTAGTTCGAGGGCCGGCTGCCAGGTGGCTCTGCCTGACAGCGCAGTCACCTAGCCGTCAACGGGAAGCCTTCATTTCACAGACCAGAGAGCCACACCCGAAGTTCCCTGAAGTTCATGCTCGCTTTTTTTTCCCCGTTCTATCTCATTGTAGAAACCGGTGTGGCATTACATTTTGCGGTCGATTATGATAGGTTAGCTGCATTATAAATACTTTAAAACATTGTGGATGGTTGGTTATATTAGGTAAGTACCTATAGCTACATTAAAAATACTGTAAAATCATTTTATGGTTGCTTAGCAAATAACTTGTTAATATGTAGCTATCCAGGGCTAGGAAACCGTTTACATGATTTCACAGTATCTTTAATGTAGCTACCCTAACCAAATCAACCGTCCACAATGTTTTAAAGTATTTATAATGTAGCTAACATAACCTAATTGACCATTAGTTATCATGAGTTACAATGAACAAAAAAAACTCGAAGATGCACGATCGAACGTTTGGCTCTCTCGTCTGTGAAAAGTAGGCTTCCCGCCGTCAACACTGGGTGAGCAGGTTGCACATGACAAACGAGTACATCGTACCCTTTTGTCAATTATTTTGAATTTATTATGTATATATTAGTTACCATCGTAAATAATTATTATAGTGTTATTATTATTTTAATACACAAATGTTAAAAAAATATATTTTTCCGTGCACTCATAGTACTTTAGGCAACCTTTCATAAATCTTTTGGATTACTATCGATGTTGTTTGTCTATTAGATGTTGCAGAGGGACAAAAAAAAACACAGCAATTCTTTATATCTGTTCCTCAGCTAAGAGTGCGATCCCATATTATCTTTTTATAGCCTTTGTACTAATTGTTTAGTTTTATAAACTCATTTAGTCATATGTATATTTACTTTTTATTTTTGTACAGATTTGCTGTTTTTTTGCATTACACACTATAAAAGTAAATTTTCTAAAGGATTTCCTTAGGTAACTTTGTTTTTATATTTATGCAAATTAAGACATAAAAAAAGAGAAATGGTATTTTATATCGACCTGATATAGTTTCGTTACGAACAATAAATATTAACTTATTTTAGTTAGCTAAATATAACAATGTTTCCACCCGGGATCGAACCGGGGACCTTCCGCGTGTTAGGCGGATGTGATAACCACTACACCACGGAAACAGGTGGTCGATGAATTACGGTAATAAACTGTAGTCATGTAAAGTTTGTGTCCAAGGGGCTTTTCTTGGACAAAAAGGCCATGTAATTTATTATATTTTAATACTTTATAGTTTCTGGCTTCTGAATTGCAAATAAATTTCATGAAGAAAATCAAAGTCAGTATATTACACACAACAAAGCCATTACACTTCGTAAACGAGTGGCTGTGTTTATAACAAGTCTGCTTGGGAGTTCGGGGCGCGCGGACGTGTGTACACATGTGCGTGTGAGTACGTTTCGACATACGTGAGTACGTTCGTGCCGCGCGAATAAAAGACTGTTTCAGCTAGGCTCTGTCTGTATGCATTTACCTATACATAAACCACCGCCATATTAGCCTCTTATTATGGACGTGTATACAGCTACGAAACGCGTCAACACGCTTTGTGTGAAGTGTCAAACAAGGGATACCTAAGATGCACATAAAGTTCTGCCATTCCCGATTACACTCGAACAATTCATGTTCGGCCAACTTCGGGATTTGTTTTATTTTCGCGCAGGGAAAATTAATTCAAATATTAAAAGTAGTTGGTTAGGTTGGCTACATTAAAACACTTTAAAACACTATGGACGGTTAGTTAGGTTAGTATAGCTACATTAAAATAAACAGAGAAAAATAAATATATATAAATAAACCCGAGGTTGGCCGAAGGTGAATATTCGGGCGTGTTCGGGCAGGGACAGAAGTTGATGGACATCTTAGGCTTCCCGTCAAACAAAGCCATTGGCCATGGATCTACACAACTGGATGGATGAGAGACTCCACATACAGTAAGATGAACTGGTTGCTGTCCAGATGGACGGTCGCCAAAGATGCATCTTTATCAAGCGGACTTCAATAACACACAAGCTGACTTCAACGACGCACTGCGAGAGGATCATGCGAACGACTGGCAGGACATCTCAAATCATAGCAGTATCGGGTGAGTCAATTTTGGCAGACATTGAAATTGCCATTGACAACCTGAAAACAGTAGACTATGTGTAATCAACGTGCCTGTTGAATTTAAAAATGAAAATATTGTAAATGCTCTGACACCTTGCGGTAAAGTTTTGTCTTTCACTGAAGAGCTCTGGGGGGGACATTACAAAAACAAAGTGAAAACGAGGGTACGCGTTGTCAATATTGAGTTAGATAAAGACTTCCCGTCAATACTGACGATTCAAGGTCACACAGGCTTGGCGATATTTTTCCTAGCCTTACTTAAACTAAGTGTGTTTGAGATGGTTCCGGGTTAGGGAGGGATGCTAAGTGCGTATCAGGCCGAAACCCATATGCTCTAATCTTGCAGGGTGTTAGCCATGCAGGAGGGGTAGCATGCATCGTGTGCTAGGAAGGGGGAAAGGCCAGCCATGACAGCTATTGGCGCCATGACTATCTCCCCTCACTGACTATACTAGACCAAACCAGATAAGTTAAGCCCAGGTAAAACCTTTATAGACACAGGGAAAACCCAGGGCTCTGACATGCGGGATGTAAAAATTTCATACATTAATATCAAGCCGGAAGCTTATGGGAAACAGAAGGATGGTTCAGGAATAATAGTTGGACAGAGTAGAAAAGAGTCTACCATGCGGGGAGGGGGGGTTGAGCGCTTGGACATTGATGTCCGCATTGATACGGATGGCACTGGTTGTTTCGGGGGTGACTCCAAGTCGTTTCCCGCCGGGCTGCCAGCCAGCCCAACCAGGCGTGGTCGTGTCACAGACGTGCAGTCTGTGCCACTTCTTGCCGGGACACGCGCGGGCGACCTGCCCCATTGCACCACGCAGCGACACTCTTGCCGCGGCTGGAGTGCGGGACCCGGCTCCGGGAAACAGCGACACAAGAGACAAAACGGCGCCGCGGAAAGGTAGTGACCCTATACTATCCGGAGAACACAGGTACAAACCCCGACAGGTGATCACACGGTCGAGAGTTCAGGGCAGATTGTTCCCCGTCAGCGTACACTGTCAAACAAGTCTCTCTCGACGGATCAAGTTAAGGGGGAGGTAATCACACCGACCAGGAAATGATTGCAGGAATCTTGGAAGCACATATGAGAGAAGTAAAACAGAAATATGAATAGATGTCAGGAACGTGACAGGGAAAGGTGAAGACAAATATAATGCAAGGAGAAAAGGTAGTACCGTGGGTGTTTACGGTATAGGTCATAAAGAGAGAAAATTTCTTCACTACAGTCGTAGCCCCGAAAAAAATAAAATGGTTCTCAACAGACCTCAATCACAGAGAGTTCACTCGCTATCCGTAGCTAAGCGGTCAATTGAACACTGTAAGGAGGCCTCCCGTGGCTCGTCTTCAGTACAAAATCAATAACTGAAGAAAACAAGTCGGATCTAATGGCCAGCATTCTGACAGAAGCAACAGCGATGTCTGTGCCCTGGAGATAGCACACAAATATCGTGCACTTTATAATATAGCATACACCTTTGCCATTTATGTTATTTTCATACAAGAATTAACTCTAAATCAGATCCTGCACTTTGAAAACTACAATGTTTATACAAATGTTGGTACACAAAGACGGCACACAAGGACGGGCATAATTACACCCACTGGTTACTAGCTCAACACTATTAGACCACATTTCCGGACGGATCATATCGGAAACACTTGTCATGCTTTCTCTAACCCCGGACAATGACTTGGTGAAGTTAGCTCTATGTGTGTATGTGTACCCGCTTTTGGAAACACAAAAAGGTAAGCCATGACAGACTTTTACAGTCACGAAATATTACCGTTCTTAGAATGTGAAAAAAATGGTATTTGGCGATGATTTTAACTGTTTGTTGAACGCCATTGTGGCGCGTGTGAGAATAACAGCATTACAAGACTTCGTCACCGCCATACAAGTTGCAGATAATGTTGATATACAACAAGTCCCTCGGCCACACTATACATTACAAGGTCATGCATTAGGCACGATGCTAAGCTGATTTTACGTTTCAAAAATAAGCGCATTTAAGTCAGAAGCTATGATGTCATCCCTGCAGTCCTCACCGATCAATCCTTGGTGTTTTGCACTCTATCCTACCCCATACTATACCCACTTCACGGACGTAATCCGATTATTGGGACAAGAGGAGGTGACTAGGGACTTCCAGCAATGATGGATTACATGGACTAGGCAACAAAAAAGCTATGATGATGTAGCAGAATTGTAGGAAAACTGTATAAAAACCTTTAAAAAATACCATGGTGGACGTGTGTGACCAGGGCTGGCGCGTCCATATAGGCGAACTAGGCAACCGCCTAGGGCGCCAAGTAGCTGGGGGCGGCGCAGCACGACACTCAACAGCTGATATAATATGTTTAACGATTATTGAAACTAGATGCAAATGGATTTTTGTAACAGTTTGGAATGTTTATACTGATATAAGTAATTATTTAAAGTCCCGGTGACCTGTTTATGAATTGTAATAGTAATAAGTAAAAAAGAAAAACAAAAGCCTGCTTACATTTGATAGTTGACAGAATATTAGGCTTACGTGATGTTTTTGAGGCATGGTCAGTTTTTTTTGGGGTTTCCGGCCCAGGGTGGGGGGGCGGGGGGGGGGGGGGGGGGCAATAAATGTTTTTCGCCTAGGGCGCCAATTTACCTAGCACCGGCCCTGTGTGTGACGAGAGTAGGCCTCACTTCCGTACCTGAACAAGCGAGCTTCGGAGACCTCAGCACTGCGCCGCTGACAGTCACAAACATCAAGAACAAAGAGCGTTCGTTCAAGGTAAAAATTATTGTCATCCATCGAAAATATATGGAAGAACGTCTCAAATTTCTTAACACCAATGACACCTTACAACACGAGAGGCTCAGCATAAATTCTTTGGCGAACGAACAGAAAATGAAGACGAAACGACAGATAAACGCAATAACAACTGTAGATATCATTATTCGTTGAGACAAAACATCAACCGCGACTATCTTCCGTGTGAAACGTACGGACCTGTACTTGGACCATCAGGTAGACAGTGACACTGGGACGCCCTTCATTAGATGTGTCACAGCTCGTCTATAAGTATCGCGGGATTCCACGCCCATTTGTCTGGGTGTTCTTGGTTTGTGGGATTTAACCACGTCGGACGTGCACTGTTGAAAACTGTCACTTTCCATTTACGGAGAATGCTGGTTATTAATTATCCAGGAATCTTTGCAAAACTGTGGTTTATCTTCGAAAATTATGACCCGATTTTCAGCAAAGAATTATATTAAAATACTGCCTAACTTGTAAAACTTCATTAGTTAATACTTTAAAGTTTCCCTTTGTCTGTATGAACTTTGGTTCGCGCCATCCACCATAGATGGCAGCACCGTGGTTATGCATTCCCGTTCCAAGTAACTTCCGTTCCATTTACGAAATTAGTCCTACATAATACCGTATACCGAGAGCTGAGATGTAACACATCAAAAATGATAGGTTTTATTTTCCATGCTTTCCCAAGATCACTACAGACAAACTAATTTAACCAAAGAGGTCAACAGTAGGCCTATTATAACATATTAAATCACATTAGACATAGTAATATTATAAGACCTGCTATAATGTTCTGGTTATAGTACTGTACTGTGTTTATTTTGGCTTTGCCAGAAGCAGAGGCGAATCCTGTGATTTCTTACAACCGGCTATTGTGTCCGTCTCTAATTACATCGCTTCCGAATAACGCAAAGCCAAAATAAACACAGTACAGTACTATAACCAGAACATTATAGCAGGTCTTATAATATGACTATGTCTAATGTGATTTAATATGTTATAATAGGCCTACTGTTGACCTCTTTGGTTAAATGAGTTTGTCTGTAGTGATCTTGGGAAAGCATGGAAAATAAAACCTAGCATTTTTGATGTGTTACATCTCAGCTCTCGGTATACGGTATTATGTAGGACTAATTTCGTAAATGGAACGGAAGTTACTTGGAACGGGAATGCATAACCACGGTGCTGCCATCTATGGTGGATGGCGCGAACCAAAGTTCATACAGACAAAGGGAAACTTTAAAGTATTAACTAATGAAGTTTTACAAGTTAGGCAGTATTTTAATATAATTCTTTGCTGAAAATCGGGTCATAATTTTCGAAGATAAACCACAGTTTTGCAATGATTCCTGGATAATTAATAACCAGCATTCTCCGTAAATGGAAAGTGACAGTTTTCAACAGTGCACGTCCGACGTGGTTAAATCCCACAAACCAAGAACACCCAGACCAGTGGGCGTGGAATCCCGCGATACTTATCAACGAAAAACTAAACTTTACTTTTCCGCATCTTCAAACCCCTCCTTTCTCCCCACCCACCGACCGTGTCCATTCCAAACACAGACCTTACGAAGGGAAAATTTTCCCAACCACTCCCAACTCCTTATTCTAATTGATAACACGTCTCTCAGAACGGAATATCTTCAAGTAAGTACAGTAACTATCATCGAAACATCAACAGTGTTTATGGATATGCCAC
This sequence comes from Bacillus rossius redtenbacheri, assembly GCF_032445375.1. Taxonomy (NCBI): domain Eukaryota; kingdom Metazoa; phylum Arthropoda; class Insecta; order Phasmatodea; family Bacillidae; genus Bacillus; species Bacillus rossius. Next base: position 43,811,825 of record NC_086339.1, on the reverse strand, counting down.
TTGCTACGACAAACACTAAACATGTCTAGAAAGCCTATTAAGGAATCAGTCTTTGTCTCTTTTATCGGAACCAAATCGTTATATAGTTTGAAATTTTGAACTGCTAATACAATAATTCAGTATTAAATGTATCTGCTCCGGCTACGGATTCTAGTGGCATGTGCGGAAATTACGTGTGATTCGTGACAAGAAATTTAATTGAAAAAACAATTTGCTTACATATTTATCACTCTCGACATTATTAATATATATATATATTACATTTCGGGACCGATTTTCGTATTATAACCGTATTTGCAACATGAGCACACAACGATTTGCTCGTTACCGAGGCTAGATGTTACACATCTCATCCTTTTATAAGTCAAACAATTTTCAAATGACTAGCTCACATATTATTGTTATAGTAATGATTGTATACGGTATTTTGCGTCGCAGTTTTAAGCCTTCTTGACATTCGCCATAAAACTTTTTACTTTTCTATAGCAATGCTAAGTGAATTCAATAGCCCCTAGTAGTTTTACTTTATTTTTTAGGAACGTCAGAGCAGGCGCAAAGTGAGAAGATATGGGCTTAAATTCTTTAATGAGAGAGTAATTGTGCCATGACATCATCAACTGATACCAAAGTCTCAGTTTATTTGTCATCATAATCATTCATATCTACGACTGATTGGTCTTCCAGTTCGAAAAATAAATATTCCTAAAATTTCACCCAAAAATAAAAGGACTTTTAAAAATTTCTACCATTGCTGTAACAGTGACTAAGGTTTTATTTTTGGTCAGTTAGTTCCCATTTAGTGTTTGATGTAGCAGTAAAGATGTTTTGACATACATATGAAAGCCTTTAGAATGTTCGCATGCCAGGGCTCTATATTATTTTTTTAAATTTCATTTATATCATTTATCCAGTGAGCAGTGACCCCAATAACACTACTCATAATATAACCAAATATCACCCGTCGTACTAGTCCAAGATATGTGCCTCGACATCTCCTTTATGTGTTCAATGAGTTTAAATTAATTTTCTTTGTCTTCTCCCAAAATATCGTGGACTCGTAATATTCAAAACAACATTTTGTTGCTTAGTTGTATCTTTGAGAGAACATTCAAAGTATAAAGCTTGGATCAAACTAGTCTATATGTCTTACGAAATTGCTTGTACATCAGTACTTGAGGGACTGTAGTAGGTTTATTATAACATCACTTTAAAAGAGAATATTTGTTTCCTTAAAGGACCACTGTTGTCATGGATCCTCGGTATCATGACAATAATGACTTGCTTACACTATCGGATCCAGTCTCGCTGTCTGTGTCATGTTACAATGTCCACACCAGCCTGCACTCCAGTCCGTAAGAGTTCAGGAACAAGACATAACCTTACGGAAATAGTTGCTCGTGTTGGCAGAGGTGAGGTAGATGCGACCTAGACCTGGGTGTAGTGCGCGAGAGGGGAGTGGGCGCGCAGGCTGTTGCACAGGTAGCGGAGCTGCAGGCTCTGCAAGCCGTCAAACGGGGTCGGAGCAGCACTCAGCCTGCAGGAGCTTCGCACCGTGTGACACCGCCTGCCTCTACAGCCGTTCTCGGGCTTCTTTCCGGCAGCACTTGCATTTATGTACGTCTGCTTCCTGGGTGTTTATAATGGCGCGGATCCAAACACTCAGGGGAAGGTGAAAGCACCGTTTTCACTTTTTTTTTAAAGCACATTATTAAAATTCACAATAAAACACTTCATATCCTCTGTGTAATATCCTGCTATGTTATAAAATTTATGTTTCCTTTTTTCATATAATAAATTTTTAAAATTGATTTGCAAACATACGTAAAAGTATCACGTATCCAAGTTTATCCCTTGATCCTAATGACATGATCCCATGATATATTTAATTTAATACTTCGAAAGACTTGGTAATCACCCAAAATTGTGGTCTAGAGCGGCAGGTAAACAGTTTAGATATTAGTGAAGGTAATGTATTATTTTATTCACAGACCAACATATATAAATATTTACTTGAATGACAATTTAAATATTGACAGTTTTTTGGCGAATACGAACCATCGTATAAGATTTTTTTTTGTTATCTTATTCTTTCTGTATTGAACATGATTATTCATAAGAAAATAAGATTGCAACTGTATTCGTATACACATCTGCAAATATGAATTTATTCGTATTCACACATACAAATACGAATAATTTCATATTTTTAGTTACAGGAAATAATATTTGTAAATATATTCTTAAAACTATTTACGAATAAAAGTATGCATATCACTGCTTGGAATCCATACACATATGAAGGTTGATGGAAAAAACATTATCATTGAAATAACAGTTTTTTACCCTCCTGTTTAGTTACCCAGGGGTGACAAAGTCTCATTTGTTCTTAGTTACATATATGTGTTCAGTAAATGGGTGATAAAATTTATGATAAATGGTTGCAGTTATTTGAACTAAACATTGAGTAAATAACTCAAAACGCAGAGCGTTTATCGTAGGGAAACTGAAGCCATACAAAAACCCAGTTTCTGTCCACAGGATTCATTCCAACTACCGATAATCGTGAATGAGTGTAAATAAACCTTTTAAATAGTTGCGATTATAAGTCGCATGTACGTGCACTCGCATTTAAAACTACGGTTTTTTTTTGTTGCAACTAAACGATCGCACAATCACAAACCTTAATTCAAACCATTTCCAAAAAAAAAAAAAAACTTAAAAAGGATCCACTGTGCTCAAATAAACCACATAAAAGTTACCAGGCCAAAATAAAATTAATTTCATTAATGAAGTGGATGTTATTGAAAATGTTTTTTAAACAGTGCTCTCAAAATCTATAGGTAATATTTGATGAAATAGTCGTTCATTTTAAAATATTTTAAACTGGTACTCAGTGTGGTAGGTCAGGGCAGAAGATGAATTATTATGAGCGACAGTGTTTTACAGCTGACTGCTTCTCGAGAATCTGAGCACTTGTACCGCTTGGTCACCGTCCCCTGGCTGACACTGAAACTGCAGCCGACAGTAGCTGGCTGACAGTAGATCACAACCCCAACCCATGATGTGTGACGTTTATTCAAACTCTCAATATACTTCCATGGTAGATTACGATGACTGAACGGCTTCTATCTTTAAATAAGCAAGTAAGCCAGTTCTGGGTGCAGAATCTGTGAATGAGACGACAGAAAATTGCCCAAGACACATTTACACATGCATCGCTTTGATGATTTGACCGTAGGAATCTGGACGTGCGCACGAAGACAGTGAGCTTGGTTATAAACGAGGCGTCGAAGGATGTGATTGTGGTATCGAGAGACTTGACAAAGGAAATCTGAGTCAGTACTGGAGTGTGACGAGTCCGTGGAATGATGGTGGCTCTTTGGAGCCTTGTTTCTGCTCCACGAGACGCGATCAGCGATGAAGCACTCTCCCGTCAGTGCAGTGTCAAGTGACTGTTAGCCCCGAAGTCGCTGGGTGCTGGTCTTCGAGTCGCGGCCAGCAACAAGTGTCAAACGAGAGGTCAAAGACGCAATGCGACGGCTTCTCGGTCGGACATAAAACAAAACAATAAACTGACAGTAAATCCTAGGGTTACTTACAAAATTAACCTTCAACATCATTTGAGAGATGTGTGCAGGATCACCTGTAGTCTTTAAACGAATACGCTTGTTGAGTTAAATGGGTACTAAGAGAGTAGTTTATTTCATTAGCTATATTGCTTCTAATATTTCGCGTTATTACACATCCTATAACTATACTTAATTGTTTATAAAATGTTTCCTATACTAAAACAGTTCTTATGTAATGGTTTTTGCGATCTTCAAGGTAAATTTTTGTGTCAGTTCTAGCATGTTCTAGGAGGGCCCGCCTACTCAGGCGTGTGATAAGTGCGACGCTCGCTGGTGCTTCGAGTGCTGTATCGCCTCTATGCGCAAGGCTTTGAACTGACGCACAGACTTCTCGTCGTGCACAGCGCCCTTACGAAATATGAGCGGTAACCATAACATTAGATTGTGAAGATATGACGATAAATGTGGTATGCAGGGCCCTTGCGTGCTTTCAAGAATCTTAAGCGGGTGTTTTATGTCGAAAGGTAATTCTGAAAACACGGGTTTTAGCCCTTTTAACTCTTCAAAAAATACAATTTAGAAATGAAATATGGAAAACGAACTACCCCTCCACCCTCAGTGTGTTATTTAATGGTTTTCGAAAATAGACAGCACTCGGATGTCTTAAGCAGTTTTCAAATTGCGTGGTTTCTTGTGAAGCTCTGCACACCGTATGTGTGCCCGTGTAGGCGGGGGCCTTAAATCATGTTGCATACAGGTTTGGATGAACCATTAGTATGTAACTTTCGTCGTAAAACTCTTTATTCTAGTGTATCATTCATAAAAATATAAAAATTAGGTTTTCCCAAAACCATTAAAACCTCAGTTTTTATGGGTTTTGGTAAAACGTTTTTTTATTTATGAATTATATAATAAATTATATAGTATATAAAATTTGAAGAAGAATGCAATATACAGACGATTAATCAAAAACTTTAAAAATTAAAATTTCATAATTTCATGAATGTTAATTTTGACATAAATTTTTTTATTTTAATTTCATAAAAACCATTATATAAGGATTTTTAAGAACAAAAACTTTTACGAAACAATTAAATATGGTAAAAGTATTAATCTAGTTTAAAAAATGTAAAAATATTACGAAATAATACACTAAATATAATTTAGGCTACTATCAACTTAAAGCTACGCACCCGTGCATTACAATTGTTCTCATGCATGCATCAATATTTAGAATAAAAATGCAACGGTCACAGATAATTAAAATAATTATAAGTAATATCTCGTGTCACTAAGGGAAGTTTTCAAAGAATTCTGTTTCTTTTGTAACTCCACAGCTTTAATTCATTTCAATAGTACTTCAACAACCCTGACTTGTGTCCGATCGATTAGGGAGGAACAACTAACCATCTGACTTGTTTTAAATCTGCCGTAACTGATGTGTTGCTCGTCCCATGACCCACAGTCAGTCTAACCGAATAACTCAGTTACGTTGTTTGTTGCTACTCCATCTCAGGTCAACAAGTGTTGCCATAACTGGCACCAAGCATGCCAAGAGAAGCACTAAATGCTGTCAACTGTGTCGTAAATGAGCAATCATAATTTCTAAAAGGGTTGTTTTATATTTTTTTGTGATGAATCCAAATATTTCATTTAAACTAAGAAAGGGATATAAATTATATACTAACGAAATTACATCTTTGGCAGAGTTTCGCAGTTTAACACGTTATTTTCATAGACATAAAGTGAATTTTGCCATGTCAACTCGTTGATTGTTTGTACAAATTTGTGCTTATCTAAACAAAAAATTATTTAAAATGGAATTAAAATTCATGTAGGTTTTTTTTTACAGTAAAAATTATTTTTCACACAAATCAATTTGCCACTTATATGACTATTTAAATAGGCAAATATTTAAATTAATAATGACAAGTGTTAAAACTAAGTGGGTTGAGTATTTATAACAAAAGTTTCACTTCAGTATACCAGCTGTGATCCACGCAATGGTTTCAATAACAAAAAAAAAACAACAGGATCTTCATATTTATATTAAAAAATATGTAGCTTCTGACGATATCTACATAATCCAATTGGCAATAGATTAAAAAATGTACGTTAAGTAAACGAATCTTAAGGTGTTCCTAAAATTCACGCAACACAAAAGCGATATTAGAGTGAAGTTTTTTCAAAGTTAAAATTTATTGGGCGATTTACAACAAAACTGCTGGAAATAATTGACGTACAAAAGACAAACGAATTGAATTAATGAACTATATCTCCTGAGCATTTCAAAACCCGTGGCAAGACTGTCAAGAGATGTGTTCAAAGAGAAGGCACATGTCATTAGTCCTATACATAATTTAAAAACACAACTTTCTTCACAGAGGCTGCGCGCGGTAAGATACACCCGGCGCGGCACAAGCTTGGGGGATGTGCAAAGCGCTGAACATTTAAGAAGCTTATGAGACATTCCCAGTCAGTCCTGCCGTCTCGAAGCAGTGGCTGGCGACGAGGCTGGGGTAAAACAAACAAGGCGCCGACGACGCAGCCAATTAGCGTTCACTTCAAAAGAAGCGCCCCGATCTGCCGTGAGCTCCAGTTAGTTTCCCGCCAGCAGCGCCGTCGCAGTGATCAAGGAACACGCGGCGAGCTTGTACAGGCCAGGACTTGTCGGGAGGGGAGGGCAGATTGCCAAGGAGTGGGGGGGAGGGGGTGGGCATGGCCGCTAAATGAATGCAAATGTTGACTCATCAAATGGGACGCTCGTTACCGACGTAACGAGATGAAAGGGTGGGAGGAACCTCCTGCGAGGCAAGACCGGACCCAAGGGTGTTGAATGGCACTGGTAGGGTAAGGGATGGTAGTAGGGAGGCAGACAATGAGGGGAGTTTAATCGCGCTCGATAAGATTCTCAAACTCGGCTCGAAAGAAGGGGTGGAAAAATGGTTTGCGAAGGGAACTAGAGGAAATGAAGCGAGGTAAGCAGGATCAGGGCGACGGAGAGAAAAGGGAGGGTGGGGGTTGAAAAATCGATAATATTCTTGGATCTCACACATTGTTCCATAAATATAAAATTTCCAGTGTAACGAACTTTATCACTTCGAGCACGCTCCAGTGTCGAAGTTGCAGACGCCAGCGCAAAACTTACATAGCATCATTATAACGTAATGAGATTGTTAGCTGGACTTGAAAATAGTTTACCGAAGGCGTTACTGTTACAGTATCAGCTGTTTTAGGGTTTACTGAATAACTTTGCGCAAGAAGCTGCTTAGAAGTTGAAACTTCCAGAGCACTTAAGGTAGTTCAGTGTTGACATTATATTCCCATAGCTACGCCGATAGCAAAGTCTTAATTAAATTCTAAAACCATAAAATCAGGTATCTCTTGTTTAATACAATAAATTGGAAGAAAATGGGAATCGCAGACACATTTTTGAATATATATAAGCGAAATACACTGTCACGTGATTTATAATAAGCGAATTTTAAGAAGAAAATTTAATTTCAAACCATAAACTTTAAAAATAGCTTTTCAGGAACTTCACACATTACTTCAAAACATAATTTAATAGAAAAATAATCTTCTTATTTGAGTAGAAATTTTACTGAACATGTAAATGTTGTAAAACTATTTCCATTAGTTTTTAATATTTATGTACCTTACGTTTTTGGCCCGAGTATCACTAAAAGCGAAAACTATGTTGAGTAAGTCATTAAGCAGTTAATACTAATTCTTACCAACCATGGATAAGCTAAGTCTGACACAGGAAACTAATTATATCTTCAAGGCCATTAACTAGAAACGAGATTTCTTAAGAAAATTATCAACATATATTCAGCGTATTTTAGCCGGGAAGATTTTTGTATTTTACCATAAATTATTATGTGATATTATATGGGAAATAAATTAATAGGGCCTCAAAATACTTTTATTTTATCATCTTGAATTTATCCGAAATCAGCTCTCGCCAGACAGCGTGCTATGAATCGAGTTTGAAAATGGGTCTGGCCGTTCTGATATCAATTTTAAAAAGTTTTTTTTTTAAATCATCCTATTCAAAAGTAGATATAGCTTTACACTACAGGCTACGGCCGTTTCCTTCCTCAAAACTGTAAATTGTGAACTGCGTCGACAACAAGAAATAATTAAGAAACTTTGAAGAAAGGCGCAGTCCGGGTCCACACCGTAGACTTTTCGTAAAAAAAAGTCGGGATGAAATCATAAAAAAGGGTTTCGTATTAATTTGTAACTAATAATCAGTCATCACAATCACGCATGCGCCTACAATGGTACGGTGACGTCACAGGAAAAACAAATACTGCATGACAAACACTAACAGACATTATCTATTCGTTGTGCATTGTTCAAGAATTATTATTCCCGTAGTTATTAGTGATAAAGATCTGACGGTGTTTGGTCACACAAGAAAGTTCAACTGAATATCACGGTGACGAGTGAATTGACGTTATCACGTCAAAAAAAAAAAAGGTCTATAGTTAGTGGTCTCAAGCAAGGATTTCCTGATCACGCCTCACTTCGTGCATTGAAAACAAAATACGTAGTTTTTTTCTATATTTTATGCAAACATTAATTTAAACACTCGACAGAAACTAATATTACTCGGTAACCTGAAATACTACCCCCTCCCCTCTTCCGCACAACACCGCTGGTGTTGAGGAAGACGAAGCACAGAGATCTCCGCATTGCCAACCTCGCAGCATCCATGGCGTTAACGCGCTCAGCTTTCTTCTTCCATCGGCAGCGCCGACACACGTTCAAGAATTCCCTTTAAGATCCGGTTTATTTCCAATTATGATTATCTCATTCTGCTGCCACTTATTTGTGATGCACTGCGACTTTTGTTTTTATTAAACTACATCCAGATTTAGAAAAAAATTGAAAGGAAGTACATAAACTTTCAATAACCTTAAACTAAGTTAGTACAAACCCTGGTAAATTTTATTATATATTACAATTAATCTATACCCGATTAAAAAATTCACCATTTATTGGTATTTACTTTTATATCGGCTTTAGATTATTTAATATCTCATACAGGACATTAATTTAAATATTACTAGCTGACCCGGCAAACGTTGTTTTGCCATATAAATTATTTCTAGGGAATTTCTAGCTGCTGTACCCGGCGTTGCCCGGGTTGAACACAGGGTGAAGGGGACCTTTTTCTAAATCAGATGTAGTTAGTAATTGTCTTCTTAATTTGAATGTCAAATGTGCAAAATAATTTATATCACTTTTAGATCCCGACAGACGTTCTGCCAGTGTATAGTTATTTACCCATATATATCTAAAAATTGGTAGTCTGTATGTAGTCTAGACTCTATAAAGCACTATGGAAAAAAAGCTTGAAAATAAGAGATTACTAATATTGAAAAGATTCCATTATCTAGCTAATGCTCGGCATGCATTGCAATGCCTCATTCAGTTTTGCTTTGTAATATGTTTGAAGTAGTTACACATATACAAATCATCTATCCATCTCTATAAATATATATTTATCTCTATCTACATCTATATATATCAATGTATCTCTCTATCTCTATTTATCTCTTTATATCTACATATATACATATATACCTCCCACTATCTCTTCTATATATAAAACTCTATATAGCTCATCTATATATCTCTTTATCTAACCCATTTCATTCTCTTTACCTCGCTCTATCTCAACTTATCTCTCCGCCTCTATCTCACTCTATATATATCACTCTATCTCTGTCTCTCTTTTATATTTAAATAAATTGTGTCATGCGTGCGCACTTATACAACAGAAACAGATGAAGTGCCGCTAATAATATGAAAAAAAAAACACATTTTTTGAAACGATTTGTGCTCCAACTATTGCAAAATAGTTATACCCATAGGCGTGCGCACGGTAGGTGCCACAGGTGCCTTGGCACCACCATTAGGGTTAACGTTATTTTTTTTTACAAGCAGAAGTAATACATACTTACAAAAATCCGTATTATTTCCAAAAAAAAAAAAATATTTTACAATCGTGTCGAGTTACAGATATGTGCTCATAACACTATCAGTATATCAATTATCAATCGAACCAACTATACACACGGAAACAAGCCAGTTTCAATTACTTGTGTTGTACACGCGGGCCGCGGCTACGAAACTTCTGAAAAGTAAATACTTCTCATAGTTCTCCTCGAATTACATAGAATGCGCGCTCGGTGTCCACTGTTCACTCCACTCGGCAGGCGCACGGAATAATAGCCGCCGTCCGCCAGGGTTTATTTAAAAAAAGAGAGAGAGTTTAGTTAGTTAAAAGGATAGGCTTTACTCGATGACTTATATGCAGTCGCCGACAAAACATTTTTGTTGTATTCCAAAAGTTAAAACTTAGGCCCACTCTTATTTGTGTATTTTTATTATTTTAATATTTTACATATTTAAGGTATGTTACAAAAACTCCCTTGATTTGTTGATTTTAAAACTTAACATTTGAGAATGTTTTTTCTAGCATTTATTTGGCGTCTTCAGAAAACATGTAAGTACGGTTTTTCAAAGCCACCAGCATGAATTCCGTGCAAACAATTTGTGCAATTTACTTTATGGCTCAACAAAGCTTAAAACTGTAAATAGTTTAGTAGTTATCCTGATGATTATAACGTTCAAAGCCATTATTTGTCATAAAAAATGTTAAAATTTTTACATCTGTGTATTTATTTAATGTTTTTGTTCGGAAACACCTTAAATAGCACCATTTTGCGCTTTCAAATCCAATTTTTTCCGGGGGGCTTTAGGCTCGGGGTCTGTGAATGACAGGGCTGTTGTGTAATCTGGCACCACCAATACTGAAGTCCTGCGCACGCCCATGGTTATACCGTCTCAGAAACCTTCACGGGCATGCACGTAATAACTCATCAAAATTTCATCGCAATTGGATGAATGGTACCTATATGAACACATACGGCACAAACAAACGAAAATTAAAGATATGACAAACGCATCAAACGATGGTGCGTTTAAAATTCAAGGCAACTAACTCTATTTATTGACGAAGTTAAGAACAAAACTGTTATGAGCGCCTTTATTTTGCTAGCCGCTGCTGGCTCCACTAAGCGGGCTGGTCTCACCAAGGAGAAAAATATGAATTTTCCAGACCTTTCTATGTGTATGATCGTGTGGCAGACATAAAGAAATGACACTCACTCACTATTTGTATGTCTATGACCTATAATTTTTTCTGTTATAAAATGAAATTATCACTTTTTCACTCCCTTAGGGGTGGAATTTCATATTAATATGTGGTCTATGTGTTAATGCAGGTAATGAGCTCGCTGTAGGCGGGGAAGGTTGATCAAGTGTTAATTGATCAGCTATCGACCGGGGTTGAAAAATATAAAATTCTATTAAAAATTATGGGTTGGTGATATAAGGGTCAAAATTTAGGGTTGTATGTATTTTTTAGTGCCACATTATAAAAAAAAAATAAAAAAATTTTGTCCAAAAATTAAAAAATAAATGTTTGGGGTGGACAACTCTTATCACTTAGGGGTAAAAAAATGGATATTAGCCGATTCTTAGACCTATCGAATATGCATACAAAATTTGATAAAAATCGGTCAAGCCGTTTTGGAGGAGTATGATAACTAACACTGTGACACGAGAATTTTATATATAAGATATTTTATATTTTATTCATTTGCTAGTGTTGCATTAGTTAATGTTTTTATGTACATATAATTCACAAATATGTTTGACTTATTTTTATTATTTCTATAACATTTTATATGCCTTTGAATCTCAATAAGTAACCGGTTTTTTAAAATTTCCATAACTAGATACAATACGGTAATTAAACCCAGATTCCTAATTTTTTTTATATTTCATTGGATAGTATTCATCAAGTATGTTTAATAGAATTATTTATTTTTCTTTATATGCAAGATGTTTTCGTACTTTTAAAATTATTTTATGTAAATAACTAACATTATTATCTTCTGTTAAAATGGGATATTTATCAATTAATTGAAATATCATACTTTTCCATGAATTTGGTTTTGTAGTTGATTATTTCTTTCAAAATAGCCTATAATTTTGAATTTTTTGTCATTGAATTTTTATAATTTTTTAAAATATATATTTTTGAATCTTTTCTCGGCATTAAATTTTATGAATTTTTAGTGTTTATTTCATTTGAAATTAAATTTTTCTTCAGAATTAAATAAAATAAGCCACATACTTTATGAAAAAGACTTGGTGTTTTTAAAATCAATTTTAATAAGTCTTTGATTTACAATAATGAGAAAACATTTTAAGACTTACTTTATTTTACTTTTTGTATTTACAACTTAATCTGTATCTTCTTCTTAAAAATAAAGTGAATTTTTATTTTTTATATATTTTTTATTTTTTACGTGTAAACGTCTAATAGCTCGTTACAGTGATAGTCAGCAGTAATTTCTTCTGTGACAAAATACTGTCATATTTTAATCGCTAATAAAAACGAGACTAGTAATGTATAAACAATGGTTGAGCCCACAACGCATGGTGTTTGTCGCGCAGTATTTGGCTTGCCTGTGACGTCATGCGCGTCTTTGTTACGAATGACCCTTTTTTTGTAATGTCATAACTTATTGTGGCGTGGAAACTCGTTCAGCGAGGACATTAATTCGGGCGCCATTGTGAAGGTCTTGCGGAGAACTGCTAGGGACCAAAATGAGACTATAAAAATATCTGACGGAATATAAGTTAAAATCGGTATTAAATTGAAAATTTCAAAAATTATTTGAGATGTCTTCTCATTGGAACTCGTGAATGCGCAAGTCAGAGGAAAGCTCAAGTTGAAAGGAAGTCCAGTGTTGAGCGAAAGCGAGGCCTGAGCGACGTCGAAAAGGAAATGAAAGCAGTGAGTGTTGAATGACTTTATGCTCGCGCTATGCTGTATGATGTCCGTGAAAATTCCTGGCCCTGCAACACGCGGCAACATCAACATCGATGTGACTCACTGGACACTTGAATACGGTGCAGCGTGAGCTGTAAGCCTACATCTGTTACTTTAGCTACTGCAGACCCTCACTACATGCGATAAACTTGTGATTTATATATTCTGTATTCCGTATTATTATATATTTAATACTGTCAATAAATTACTTTAAAATTGTCGAAATATTCTTCATTCAAAATCGTAAAAGATAACAAGAAAAATGATTTAGATTAATTACATGAAATAGTTCTAAATAGAACTAGAACTAGAAGAATTATAATCTATTTTTATTTTGTAGTAATATTTTATATTTTGTGTTTGGTGTAAATTATTAAATATGCTTTCTCATATTGTTAAAGTTTTTGTATTCATAATTATAAGACATTATTAACTTTCTCTGTTTTGACTGCATTCGTATTCAATTTAGACATTTTATAAGTCTATTTTTAATTTCACGAGAAATCTGAATAAAAATAAATAAGAAAAGGGCAAAAAGTAATGAAATTATTGATAATTTGAAAATCGTTTTCTTATTTTAAGAATATTTTTTAATCATATCATAATGATTATATTTAAGAAAAAAAATCTCATTGGATTTATGTAAATGTTATATTTATTTAAAGAGAGATTTAACGAGAGAGATTTATTTTCTTTACACTTATGTATGCTTTTGTTGTATATTCTTTTTTTATTTAGAATTATATTATATATTTTACTTTCATTATGTTTTAGGTGACATTATTTTACAACATATTTTACAAAATTACATAATAGTTATCTTTTAATTATTAATTTGTTGATATTCTGAAACATTTTTCTTAAAAATTTTTGTATGTTTTTTTTTTATTTGTGTGATAATGAAAATGTTCTATTTATCACATGTTACTACATTTTTTACATTGCTATAAATAAAAAAAAATTGTCTTGTTTAAACTGGTTTATTTCACTCTCTTTTTGATTATCCACATTAGAAGATTTTTCAACCGTTATTTATATAATTTATTTTTATAAAAAGATAAATTATTTTTCTATTTTAAAATTGTTTATTAATTTTGTAATATTATTTTATAAAACTTTTCTTAAATTCTTACAAATAGAAAAAATGAAAGCCCTTATCAACATAGCAAATAAGTGCTATGAGTCTATTTCTCTATAAATGCTTAAAAAAAATATTAAAAAATATGTAGCTACTAATATTAAAATTGCTTTTATTCAAATTGGATAAAATAATTAATGGTGTTCTAGATAGTAGTGAATATTAAATTCATGTGAAAGATCGGTATGTTAAAAATTTAAAAGATGATTTAAAACATTTAATAAAGAGTGAAATTGTATATCATTTAATTATTTAAAATAATGGAAAAATGAATAGTGAATCATGACCTAAAATTCTCATATAGTTAATATTTCTATTTTAAATTTCTCATTTTCCCCCTATTTTTCAACTAATATTTCAAGTGTTACTATAACAATTTATATTTTTATTTTCATTTATTTTATTGTTATTTATTTTTAAAGAGAATATGAGGTTTTTATTTTTGGATTAACTGTGATACAATCATGCAGAACATGAATTCAGATATATTCGGAAAAATATCCGGAATGAGCCAATATACAATAAAAGTATACTGGATATTTTAAATAAAATATCTAAAGATGATAGAGTAATCCCGAATGCCGTTTACTTGGAGCAGTTGTCGACTAAAGTGAAAAAATCTAATATTGACATAATTTTATTTATAACTGAATAACTTTATCGGAAAAGGTTTTACGTGTGGAAGAAAAGTCATAACTTCAGAAACTATCATCGCTGAGGTTGACGTATAGGTATACGTCGCACGGTTACGTCTAGCGTCAGGTTCAATACGACAGCGTAAGCCTTTCACGCTTGGACACAGACTTGCTTCCCGGTAATTGCTACAAACGTAACATTGCCTCGTCGATCCAGGCCATCAAAACCATTTGTCACGGCCGTAATTTCCGTGACACAGTGCACAGTGTTTGTTACAAAGGAACTGTGTACTTATTTGGCGAGTAATGTATCTAACTATGCCACTGACTAAAGTAAATATACACAATCATAACATATATGTCGTATTTTATTTTATGATTTGCGAAAAAATTACTATCACTTCCTTAACGTGAAAAAAATGAGTTTAGTTAATTTTTATACATTATAGCTCATCTGCTAGGTATGGATCATACAAAAACCACTTGAAAATAAATATGCTTATCGCAACTTAAGTAAAATGATCAATTGACCAAGTATCCATCAAGTTAATATTCAGTTTAGGCCATAATTAAGATGTTTTGACGATTACCATTATGACCTCGACTTCACAAATGAATATAGATTTCTCGGTTGAATTATAAGTTTTAAGTTTTTAATTAAAGTGTAGTTATGCTGTAAAGCTAATGGCACGTACAGGCCCAGATTAAGAAACTAGATCTAAAATTACTTCAAGTAATGTAAATCATTGAAATTTCGCTAAAACTAGAATCTGGATGATTACTTCGTATGATTACAGACATGGTGTGTAATAATTTGTAAATATAATACTGTATTAATAGATTTTGTTAGTATGAAGAGGCAAAGTGTTTCTTTCTCACTACGGTACGCATGGCTATCTTCGCCACTGCTCCCGCGCACACGGTCAGACGTGCCTGCCCAGAGCGACACGGGGCTGCCATTTTCCAACATCCACCTCAAAGAATGCTGTTCTGTTCCCCCCTCCCCACGAATAACGTAGTTCTTATATCCGCCGCGCGCGGTCGCAGCGCCGATAAGGGGTTGGAGAGGGGGTTGGCAGCACAGCGCCAGGAAACAGCGAAGCGCAGCGGGGATCTCTTTAACCAGCGCGCCGGTGACGTCACACGCGACGCGCTCCGTCGCGCGCGGCCTCTGTAATCGCGCCGCCTGTCCGTCAGCATCCCTCCCCACACCCCCACTCATCCAGTCAGCTCCCTCCCTCCACCATCCCCCTGCCCGTCAGCTCCATCCCCACACCCCCACCACCCAGCCAGTCAGCATCCCTCCCCACACCCCCACCACCCCGCCAGTCAGCTCCCTCCCCCCACCATCACCCACCCCCACCACCCACCCGCGCCCCCGCCGGGCAACTCACACGCGCGTACACACACATGTGCACTCTCGCGCATGACCGAGTCTCGCAATTCAGAAATAATTACCGCGACGAGGGTTGCGACGGTGGAAGGGGAGGGGGTGGGCTTCACGTGGTCTGCGCGCGGTCTCTTTCATCTGCGTGGGGTTCCCCCCCCCCCCCCCCCCCCTTCCAGCCCCTTCCGTCATTCTGACCGTCGAACCACCGAGCCTTTTTTTCCGCGGGGACTGGCCCCCACCCTTCGATTACATACTGGTTCATCCCTTACGTCGCTCTGCAGGGTTGAGCGACTGTCATCCACATGCACGTCTGTCTGTCTGTCTGTCTGTCTGTCCTTTTCCCGTCGCGCTGATTACTAAGTTTCTTCCTTTGTAACCTCGGAAAATAATATTTCCAACGCAATGACAAATTTTTCAATATACGGGACACCATTTTAAAGAAACTATTAATATAGATAACGTGGAACGTCTCTTTTATTAATTTATATGGGCTAATTAATTAATTGTTTGTTTGAACTTGTAATACAAAAACAAAATTTTATCCAAACGTGCAATATTAATAATTTGTGATCCCAATGTTAGTGCATAATTTATCTGACAAGATATTTTGTTCGTGATTTGGGACTGACTAGAATATAACATGTAATCTTAAGAAGAATAAAAAACAGGTTATATAAATGCGATAAACGCCTACATATAAAAAAATATGTATGATAAAAAAGCATACAGAATGTTTCTTAACGACAATGTCAATGGCCTGCAGATGATTCCTGAAGATAAGATAAGACAAAATGATTTGTGCCAGTTATTTCACCAAAGAGATATCAACCTCCTTCCTTGCTAATTAAAATATTATTTACTTGATGTGAATTTCCCACCCTTTCCGTCTCACCCTCAGATCAGATTTGCATTACTTGCAACGAGGCAACAGAGAGGCGAACAGTAGTAAATGTAACAGATAACTTTACCGTGTAAAATGATGGTTGACACTATCATTCCCCATTCAGTAATAAAATGGAGGTGGCAAAGTATATTCACACGTAATTTAATAACATTGAATTTAAATAAAAGTTTAGGAGAATAATATTGAAAACATCACAGAAATGAACAAAAAGGTGATTTTGCAGGAACAATGCCAGTTAAGTCTTTTAGGCAAAATGCGTACATAAATGCCGGACGCTAAAATTTTATTTGACTGACATTTACCAACACGCACTGCACACGAAACACTTGAGACTCACAATGGTAACCAGTCAAAAGCAGAACTTTTTCAAAGAATATCGGTGGAGTCACTTTCATGTTTGTAGGTAATTTCAATGTTTCAAAACAAGCATGCCAGCATGCTGAGTACCAACACACCATACCGCAAATTTAGATCGTAGAGCAAAGAATCTGTTGCTTTATAACGCGATTGAAAGACACGTGAGCACTGACACATGAGCGAGTTTCTCGTTACCGTTTCGCAAATTTTCAATATGATGACGATTTATTCGCGGCCATCGTCGTTTGTCATCACGAATATTTCAGTGCCGCCCAACGCTGATTTCACGGTTTTTTTTAGTACGTAGAGAGTTAAATACGGTAAACCCCCCCCCCTCCCCCAAAAGGAAAAATAAAGAAAATAAAGAAGTTGAGTGATCGTCCGTAAAATTAAATTCTTGATCGTAGTCAGTCTCCTTGACAAATAACTTGAAAGTGATTGACTGCTGACTCACAGGATATGACTTTAATCGTGCCTGCAAAAAAACACGATGATATTTATGTGAGTGTGTGATATTTCTTATTCTATTTTTTTTTTGCAAAATTTGTAGCGAGAAAGTAACATCACAGGGTTTATTTAATACTTGAATGAACTAATAAACTACGAAAGTAGTATAGTTTGGCCGGTCCGAGATCAGGGTTCAGGGTGTGGAGCCGAGAGCCGATCCACATCTCTGACGTCACGTCCATCTCTGTCGTCACGGCGGCCATCTTGGATGGTTGTGACCTTGACCTTTGACCTTGACCTTGAATTTGATCCTCAAAAATCGCCAAAATCCACCAAAATTGGGCAAAATTTGCCCAAAATTCCTCAAAAATCGCCAAAATTTCCATTTCTGTGGAAAAAAGTTCCGCCAAAAAATCTCAAAAAATTCCACAAATTAAAAATTTCTCTTTTCGAGGGAAAAATTTCCCGTTTCGAGGGAAAAATTCCCGTTTTTAGTCCTTAAAAATCCCAGCGGCTGAAAATTCCTAAAACTGGCTTAAGCATCCTTAACTCAAGCCTCAGTTAAGCCATTTCTAGGAATAAGGATACCATGACCGCCATCTTGGATTATGTCGTCACCATTGCAATTTTCGTTACGGTCGCCATCTTTAATTTTTTTATTAATATACGATTTTAATAAAAAAAATTAAAATTTATAAAAAAAATTCAAATAATAAAAATTTAATAAAAATATTTAAAAAGCATACTTTTTCGACACGGAGCTCGGAGTCCTCGGTTCGAACCCGACGAGTGCAAAAAAATGACGACCGATCCTTCCCTCGTGGTAGGTGCTGGCAGACTGACTCCCAACACTTTTTTTTCAAAGCATATATAACATCATCTAGTATGACGTCATGACCGCCATCTTGTCTTCGATGCTGGAAGCCATCATAATTGTAACGTCGGCAAGAGTGCGCCGATGACATGTTAGTTTAATTCGTATCCGCTAGAGTGCAGTAATCATTTATTACTGTGACACCCGCCATCTTGTCATTTGGTCGCCATCTTGAAAATCCGTAATTTTTTAGCTAGAAATTCGGGAAAAGTTCCAAAATTCATTAAATAAATCACTCATTAATTTACATATTGATTCGATCGATTCCCGTCCTCGGTTCGATACCCGATCGTTGCAATAATGTTTAATCTTATGTAAAAAAAAATAATTTAAATAAACCATGTTCAACATTCGTAAAGAGACTCTAAATTCTCTACGACCACCATCCTATCAGACATCAAGACCACCATATTGGAAATGCGTAATTTTAATGCTAGAGATCCGGGAAAAAGTTCAGAAATCATTAAATAAATTTCCGATCAATATACTGATTAATTAGATCGACTAAGGTCCTTGGTACGATCTAGGATGATGCAAAAAAAATAAATATAACATCAATTTAACATAATAGTAACAGGTTCGAGGAATTAAACACCGCAAGTTCTTTTACAAACATAATATTTATTACATAATTTCTATTCTACTACAGGATCACTTACGAAAGCCAGCAATCTTATAATCATTTAGTTCCGCAGCGGTGTGAAATGACTAATTCTTAGCTCCAATCGGTTTCTACTAGACAGAGTCCAGCCAGAACCTTTACAGACATAGTCCACCTCTTCTTGACAGAGTTTCTGGATACCGTTTTTAACAGTTTGCTTCACATCGTTAGAACTGTAAATTACTGCAGCCGAAGTCTTGAATGCACACTTCTTCACTTCGTCATCGAACGGATATGGCTTTCCATATATACAGTCCAACCAAAAGTTATATTTCAAAGGTCCGTTTGTTGCTACATCATCAGTAAGCTGATTCAATATCTTCTGTCTGATATCGTCAAGAAAATTACAAATGTCCTTCGACTCACCGAACGTATTTAGATAATAGTAGTCTTTCAACGTTCCACGAAATGCAGACTGCGCCAAGTAGAAGCCATTATCGTTCACTTGTAATGCTCCGAACACAGTCTTAGGTTTAGTTCAATGTTCAGACGTCATAACAATCGGTTGCTGGGCATCTGTTTTTTTGGTTGTACGCTTTCGTGTCTCCAATCTAAAGCGAGGAGTCGAAATGTCGGCAGGTAGTTCAGCAGTAGGAGCACAGACTCCACCTTTAGATTTTTTCGCATGATGTCGCAAACTGTCAATTCGAGTAAACCATTTAAGGCACTCATCACATCGAAACTTCATGCGAGAAGGGTTCTTCGCGCATTTGCTCCGCTCATGTCTTCGTGCATCATGGGAAAATGCGAACGACGTATCACAGTAGCTGCAAGGATACCGTGGTGATGAAGACGATCCTTTCAGACCCGATCCAGATACAGGCGTTGCAACAGTAGTACCATTTCCAGGCATTCTCTTATGCACATCGATGCATCGTTGTTGCGCCGAAACCTTTACTTTCTGCCGCACAGCAGGACCTTTGCATGCCTTCATGTGCATTTTCATATTATCTTTTCTGGCAAACTGCTTATGACATTTCTCACAAACAAACATTTTACGATATAGGTTATTGGCACATTCGCTCCTCTCGTGTCGCCGAGCATTGATGTTGTTTGAGAAAATCTTGTCACAGTAACAGCACCGATGTTCACTAGTTGTCAAATCAGCATCCATTGAAGTCTCCATCGAGGTCGTATCGTCGATCGTCGTGGTTTCCTGCACATCCAGCTCAGTAGTCATTAAGGTATCTTCTGCTGGTGGTATCACATCTGTTGAAATCTCCTCCAATGTTGACGTCGTCGTCGTTGCCAACGGGATCTGCTACACCATTGTCGTCGCTGTCGTCAAGGTTCCCGTAGACGATGGTACAACGTCCATCGAGTTCGGCGTTAAAGTCGGTAAAGATGCCATCGAGTTCTCAAGAACAGGTAATTACGCGACATATGCACCAGATGAAATAATCTAGGTGATCCTTACACCGTCGACGACAGTAACAAACTGAGCGACCTGCTGTCTAGGACTCGCTTATATACATGCACCGGATGGAATAATACGCAAGTCAAATCAAGAACCATTTACTATAATACTAGAGTCAAAACAACATTAAAAATAGAAGGACCATCAACGAAAAGGCATTTGGAAGCACCGACAACGAAAAGGCAGCACCGACAACGAAAAGGCAGCACATTTGGAAGCACCGACAACGAAAAGGCAGCACATTTGGAAGCACCGACAAAGAAAAGGCAGCACCGCCAACGAAAGGAAGCACATTTGGAAGCACCGACAACGAAAAGGCAGCACCGCCAAAGAAAAGACAGCACATTTGGAAGCACCGACAACGAAAAGGAAGCACATTTGGAAGCACCGACAAAGAAAAGGCAGCACCGCCAACGAAAGGAAGCACATTTGGAAGCACCGACAACGAAAAGGCAGCACCGCCAAAGAAAAGACAGCACATTTGGAAGCACCGACAACGAAAAGGAAGCACCATCAACGAAAAGGCCGCACCGCCAACGAAAAGGAAGCACATTTGGAAGCACCGACAAAGAAAAGGCAGCACCGCCAACGAAAGGGAAGCACATTTGGAAGCACCGAAAACAAAAAGGCAGCACCATCGACGAAAAGGAAGAACATTAATTTGTCATTGACTCCAATATTCATTGGCTCCAATATTCATTGGCTCCAATATTCATTGGCTCCAATATTCATTGGCTCCAATATTTATTGGCTCCATCAGTCATTGACACCTACAGTATTTTGATTCCAAAAGTCTTTTGGCTCCAAATATATTAGGCTAGAATTCTTCGAGTCTAAGAGACTATGAGTACCACATGGCTACGAGTCAAAAATGATCTAGCTGGTTACGAGTTATACATGGCTTGCGAGCATGACCTGCAAGCAAAACGTGACGTCATCTGATGTTGAAAAGCGGAACTGCTTGCAGCAAGTACCTTTGCATGAAATAAATTAACTCTCACCACTGAATAGTGCTATTGTAGTAAGTTAGAGACATAAAGTTTCGTAGCCATGCAGCCAATTAGTCATGCATTCTCGTAACCATGCGTTCTGGAAGCTTCGTAGTCCTATAGCCACGCGATGACGTAACCTTGAAGACTTGCAATCGCATAGTCTCGTAACCTCATGGCTCGTAGTCTCGTAGTCATAATGTATTGGAACCTCGTAGACTTGAAGCTACGTAAGCAAGTAGCTTTGTAATCTTATAACATAATGCTGATGGCGTAGATGTAGCAAAAGAGAAAATTCCATCGAAGACAGATGTGTCAATTGGAGCCTTGTAGACGAGTAGCTTCGTAGTCAAGAACGCATGCAGACTTGTATTCCTGTATCCACGCAGTCACGTAAACTCGTTTTCTAGAGGCTTCGTAGCTCTGTAGTCTCGCAGTCTCGTAAACATGAAGATTCGTAGTCACGTAATCTCGTAACCTCATGGCTCGAAGTCGCGTAGTCATGAAGTCTTAGGACCTCGTAGAATTGAAGCTACGTATCCAAGTATCCTCGTAGACTTGAAGCTACGTAAGCAAGCGGCCTTGTAATCTTATAACATAATGCTGGTGGTGCAGTTGGAGCAAAAGAGAAAATTCTGACGAAAACAGATGCTGTAATCATAGCCTTGTAGACGAGTAGCTTCGTAGTCAAGTACTCATGCAGACTGGTACTCCTGTATCCTAGCAGTCACGTAAACCTGTTTACTAGAGGCTTCGTAGCTCTGTAGTCTCGCAGTCTCGTAAACTTGAAGATTCGTAGTCACGTAGTCTCGTAACCTCATGGCTCGTAGTCGCGTAGCCAGGATGTCTTGGGACCTCATAGAATTGTAGCCTCGCAGTCTCGTAACCATGCGTTCTGGAAGCTTCGTAGTCCTATAGCCTCGCGATCACGTAACCTAGAAGACTCGCAATCGAATAGACTCGTAACCTCATGGCTCGTAGTCTCGTTGTCATGATGCATTGGAGGCTCGTAGACTTGAAGCTACGTAAGCAAGAGGCCTTGTAATCTTATAACATAATGCTGATGGAGCAGTTGGAGCAAAAGAGAAAATTCTGTCGAAGACAGATGCGATAACTGGAGTCATGTAGACGAGTAACTTCGTAGACAAGTACTCTTGCAGACTTGTAGTCCTGTACCCTCGCAGTCATGTAAACCTGTGTACTAGAAACTTCGTAGCTCTGTAGCCTCGCAAGCCATGTATAACTCGTAACCAGCTAGATCATTTTAGACTCGTAGCCATGTGGTCTCATAGTCTCTTAGACTCGAAGAATTCTAGCCTAATATATTTGGAGCCAAAAGACTTTTGGAACCAAAATATTGTGGGTGTCAATGACTGATGGAGCCAATAAATATTGGAGTCAATGAATATTGGAGCCATTGAATATTGGAGCCAATGAATACTGGAGCCAATGAATATTGGAACCAATGAATATTGCAGTCAATGATTATTGGAGCCAATGAATATTGTAGCCAATGACTATTGGAGCCAATGACTATCGGAGCCAAAAGACTGTTGGAGCCAAAAGGCTGATGGAACCTTTTGGAGCAAATCGAGCCAATTGATATTGGAGCTCATGGATATTGGAGCCAATGAATATTGGAGCCAATGAATATTGGAGCCAATGAATATTGGAGCCAATGAATATTGGAGTCAATGACAAATTAATGTGCTTCCTTTTCGTCGATGGTGCTGCCTTTTCGTTTTCGGTGCTTCCAAATGTGCTTCCTTTTCGTTGGCGGTGCTGCCTTTTCTTTGTCGGTGCTTCCAAGTGTGCTTCCTTTTCGTTGGCGGTGCGGCCTTTTCGTTGATGGTGCTTCCTTTTCGTTGTCGGTGCTTCCAAATGTGCTGTCTTTTCTTTGGCGGTGCTGCCTTTTCGTTGTCGGTGCTTCCAAATGTGCTTCCTTTCGTTGGCGGTGCTGCCTTTTCTTTGTCGGTGCTTCCAAATGTGCTTCCTTTTCGTTGTCGGTGCTTCCAAATGTGCTGTCTTTTCTTTGGCGGTGCTGCCTTTTCGTTGTCGGTGCTTCCAAATGTGCTTCCTTTCGTTGGCGGTGCTGCCTTTTCTTTGTCGGTGCTTCCAAATGTGCTGCCTTTTCGTTGTCGGTGCTTCCAAATGTGCTGCCTTTTCGTTGTCGGTGCTGCCTTTTCGTTGTCGGTGCTGCCTTTTCGTTGTCGGTGCTTCCAAATGTGCTGCCTTTTCGTTGATGGTCCTTCTATTTTTAATGTTGTTTTGACTCTAGTATTATAGTAAATGGTTCTTGATTTGACTTGCGTATTATTCCATCCGGTGCATGTATATAAGCGAGTCCTAGACAGCAGGTCGCTCAGTTTGTTACTGTCGTCGACGGTGTAAGGATCACCTAGATTATTTCATCTGGTGCATAAGTCGCGTAATTACCTGTTCTTGAGAACTCGATGGCATCTTTACCGACTTTAACGCCGAACTCGATGGACGTTGTACCATCGTCTACGGGAACCTTGACGACAGCGACGACAATGGTGGAGCAGATCCCGTTGGCAACGACGACGACGTCAACATTGGAGGAGATTTCAACAGATGTGATACCACCAGCAGAAGATAGCTTAATGACTTCTGAGCTGGATGTGCAGGAAACCACGACGATCGACGATACGACCTCGATGGAGACTTCAATGGATGCTGATTTGACAACTAGCGACCATCGGTGATGTTACTGTGACAAGATTTTCTCAAACAACAGCAATGCTCGGCGACACGAGAGGAGCGAATGTGCCAAGAACCTATATCGTAAAATGTTTGTTTGTGAGAAATGTCATAAGCAGTTTGCCAGAAAAGATAATATGAAAACGCACATGAAGGCATGCAAAGGTCCTGCTGTGCGGCAGAAAGTAAAGGTTTCGGCGCAACAACGATGCATCGATGTGCATAAGAGAATGCCTGGAAATGGTACTACTGTTGCAACGCCTGTATCTGGATCGGGTCTGAAAGGATCGTCTTCATCACCACGGTATCCTTGCAGCTACTGTGATACGTCGTTCGCATTTTCCCATGATGCACGAAGACATGAGCGGAGCAAATGCGCGAAGAACCCTTCTCGCATGAAGTTTCGATGTGATGAGTGCCTTAAATGGTTTACTCGAATTGACAGTTTGCGACATCATGCGAAAAAATCTAAAGGTGGAGTCTGTGCTCCTACTGCTGAACTACCTGCCGACATTTCGACTCCTCGCTTTAGATTGGAGACACGAAAGCGTACAACCAAAAAAACAGATGCCCAGCAACCGATTGTTATGACGTCTGAACATTGAACTAAACCTAAGACTGTGTTCGGAGCATTACAAGTGAACGATAATGGCTTCTACTTGGCGCAGTCTGCATTTCGTGGAACGTTGAAAGACTACTATTATCTAAATACGTTCGGTGAGTCGAAGGACATTTGTAATTTTCTTGACGATATCAGACAGAAGATAATCAATCAGCTTACTGATGATGTAGCAACAAACGGACCTTTGAAATATAACTTTTGGTTGGACTGTATATATGGAAAGCCATATCCGTTCGATGACGAAGTGAAGAAGTGTGCATTCAAGACTTCGGCTGCAGTAATTTACAGTTCTAACGATGTGAAGCAAACTGTTAAAAACGGTATCCAGAAACTCTGTCAAGAAGAGGTGGACTATGTCTGTAAAGGTTCTGGCTGGACTCTGTCTAGTAGAAACCGATTGGAGCTAAGAATTAGTCATTTCACACCGCTGCGGAACTAAATGATTATAAGATTTTTGGCTTTCGTAAGTGATCCTGTAGTAGAATAGAAATTATGTAATAAATATTATGTTTGTAAAAGAATTTGTGGTGTTTAATTCCTCGAACCTGTTACTATTATGTTAAATTGATGTTATATTTAATTTTTTTGCATCATCCTAGATCGTACCAAGGACCTTAGTCGATCTAATTAATCAGTATATTGATCGGAAATTTATTTAATGATTTCTGAACTTTTTCCCGGATCTCTAGCATTAAAATTACGCATTTCCAATATGGTGGTCTTGATGTCTGATAGGATGGTGGTCGTAGAGAATTTAGAGTCTCTTTACGAATGTTGAACATGGTTTATTTAAATTATTATTTTTACATAAGATTAAACATTATTGCAACGATCGGGTATCGAACCGAGGACGGGAATCGATCGAATCAATATGTAAATTAATGAGTGATTTATTTAATGAATTTTGGAACTTTTCCCGAATTTCTAGCTAAATAATTACGGATTTTCAAGATGGCGACCAAATGACAAGATGGCGGGTGTCACAGTAATAAATGATTACTGCACTCTAGCGGATACGAATTAAACTAACATGTCATCGGCGCACTCTTGCCGACGATACAATTATGATGGCTTCCAGCATCGAAGACAAGATGGCGGTCATGACGTCATACTAGATGATGTTATATATGCTTTGAAAAAAAAAGTGTTGGGAGTCAGTCTGCCAGCACCTACCACGAGGGAAGGATCGGTCGTCATTTTTTTGCACTCGTCGGGTTCGAACCGAGGACTCCGAGATCCGTGTCGAAAAAGTATGCTTTTTAAATATTTTTGTTAAATTTTTATTATTTGAATTTTTTTATAAATTTTAATTTTTTTTATTAAAATCGGATATTAATAAAAAAATTAAAGATGGCGACCGTAACGAAAATTGCAATGGTGACGACATAATCCAAGATGGCGGTCATGGTATCCTTATTCCTAGAAATGGCTTAACTGAGGCTTGAGTTAAGGATGCTTAAGCCAGTTTTAGGAATTTTCAGCCGCTGGAATTTTTAAGGACTAAAAACGGGAATTTTTCCCTCGAAACGGGAAATTTTTCCCTCGAAAAGAGAAATTTTTAATTTGTGGAATTTTTTGAAATTTTTTGGCGGAACTTTTTTCCACAGAAATGGAAATTTTGGCGATTTTTGAGGAATTTTGGGCAAATTTTGCCCAATTTTGGCGGATTTTGGCGATTTTTGAGGATCAAATTCAAGGTCAAGGTCAAAGGTCAAGGTCACAACCATCCAAGATGGCCGCCGTGACGACAGAGATGGACGTGACGTCAGAGATGTGGATCGGCTCTCGGCTCCACACCCTGAACCCTGATCTCGGACCGGCCAAACTATACTACTTACGAATAATTTCTTAACTCTGTTAAGAACTTGAGACTAGTGGATGTGTGACGGGAACATTGTGTTGTATCCCCGAGCGGATTGGATACCTCATCTGCTGAGTGGGTAGGTAGGAGAGTGGAAGGCAATTACCTAACTACTGCTCACAGAAATATTCTTGCTGTTATTTCACTTAATACGAATGAGGCATACAACTGGCTACATTCGATTACAAGTTACTATACAGCATGATTACAATTTTTGTCTTAGTCAGTCTTACAACTCGTAGTACAGATCACTGGTACAGGGTGGTCCCCTGCGTCTCTCGTGGACTCTACATACTAACTGACGTCCCTGAACCAAAAAGCCCCCCTGCGGCTTGTGAGTCACTTTATATCTGTTTCTGCTACGTCTCAGGCCAGTTGTTCCTTCTGGAAACTTTCGTTTACAGAGTTTGACACAGAACCTTCCGTGGTTACACAAACGCTTCCAGAACGTTTTGTTTTCCTTCTGCGTTGCTTGGGTCGCTCAATTTGCCCCGTCCAAGTAAACTACCGAATCATCTTATTTGAACAGAAATCACTCTGTTGTCCGCCTGTACTAACAGACTGTTTACTTATCATGGAGCCATAGCTGCTCTGAATCATAGGCCTCTTGTTTCCCGTGTTAGTAGCATTTAGAAAATAATATTAATTGTTATACATGTTTGGCAGCTCACAACAATTGTTAGTAGCGGCCTGTCAGTCTGCCCCGCCCAGAGCGGTTTTTGTAAACTCCCTTCCCCCTTCCCATCTCTTGAATCTTGAAGGACCACCACGTGACCGGACATGGTGATAGAGGGGTGTGGGAGGCACAGCGGGGGTGGTTCGTCTCCAATCACTGCTGCCGGTCCATAACGCTGCCCCGCCATTGGTCGTAAAATAGTTGTGGAAGTATTAACATTACTGAAGAAAAATTGATTCTTCATTATTCAGGAGGGTCGGTTTTTCGAACGTATAGGTGATCAGATGTGAAATAAAAATATAAGTTTGCGTGGAGTGCACATGAAACAGAAGTGAAACCTCTTGTTTATTAGGTATAGATAAGATATAAATAAACAGTATTTTTTATTGGACAAGAGATAATAATTGAGAATAGTAAGGATGAGGATATATACTCAAAAGAAAAAAAAAAAACATTTTTTTTTTATCACGCCTTGTACTCTTGCATCCGTTCACTGGCACATTATGGTGCCTCTTTTGGCGGTTTATTCCCATGTTGCCTTTGCTGTTACCTCTAATTTTCTTTTGCTTTATTTCATTATTTTTGGGTTTGTTGTTTAATCAAGATCTCCAGCTGAATAAAATGAAAGAACAAAAAAAAATTGGTTGTCTGTAAAGTCGGTTTACGGACGATAGTTTAACGTGACAACGTCATAACAAAACATTGATGAAATGATTGATCCAGAAGAAAAGGAAATATCATATTCGGCCTGAGACTGAGCCGTAATATGTTTTTGCAACCAAACCATTTAGGCATTAAAAATATCATATTCTTTGAGGAAGAATTTTTTTTAAATTTTTCTATCTTTTGCATGATAAAATCTACCTCTGCATACTTTTATGAATAAAATTGAATAATTTTTATTGAATTATCACTATTTTGTATGGATACAAAGGAGTGAAATTAAATGTGCAATTGAATTAATATATTTACTTTTATTTGCATTCATTAATTCAAATATATTTATTACTTTTGAAATGTGGCGTGCGCCGTATTTATTTTTACAAGTACAAAAAGAAAACTTCGCAGCTGCCAGGTTTTGAACCGACAACCTTTTGTTTAAAAAGTTAGGTATACTAACCACATGCCCACGAGGCCATACTAAATTATTGCAGTTTCAGATGTTATATATATACATATTTATAAAAATTTTGTTCACGGTAGGGTATGAACACGATTTTATAACAAATACGCATTCCAAATACACCAAACTTATTTATAATGTGTTACAATATTTTTTAAAACATTGTGCAAAAGATCCCGGGTGTAATTTGAATTATTATGTGTAACTGTAAAACACCATTGTTGGTTCAAAACGTATTTGGATTTTTAACATTACTTTTAAATAACCGTACCGATTGTGCTGAAAATAGGTGGACGATCGTTAAATTACATAATATTAATAATTCAATCGACGAAAATATGATTGATAAGTCATTCGATGGTTGTTCCAATCGAGTGGAAGAGAGATGCCACGCATGCGTACAATGAGCAAAAAGGACACATCCGTAGTGGGACACTTTTTCGTGCGTGCAGCCAGCGTTCATCGATTTATTAGACGTTGTCACGTCAAAAAAAAAAACACTCCAATCGAACAAAAATTACACATACAAAGTCTATCTCACAAGTCTATAAGTCCTTTTTATATTTAAAATCACAGTGTTCACATACCAAAAATAAATTACACTTATAAAGCTATCCTATTAAGTATAAACTGCCACCCAACACTAACTAACTGGCATATATTCAGAATCAACCATCCCCATTTCGTAGAACAGATGAGCTGGTCTCCGTAAAAGCAAACACGTGCAGGCAGCACGTTTAAACAGCAAATTATGTTAATCACATAGAGAGCAACTGGTTGTTCTGTAGGCATTGTTTGTATACCTTCAACTGCCCTAGGGAGCGGGAAAATTTTTTTCCATACGTTATAAATTACGTACATTGAGTTTCCGGTACTCTTCTCTATTTTAAATAAACGGACATAAAGTTACTTGAATTGAAATTTCAGCAGTGATGACTTTTCCATTCGGTTAAAATTTATTAAATGGCCTTTTAATACCGCCATAGGAAGAATCATTAAAAAAAAAAAAGAGCCCATGACCATTATTTCTCCGTGTGTTGTGTTTGATGTTTGCCGCCTGAATCAGGGACGACAGTAACACAAAAAGAATTCCACAACGAGCAGTTTAATTATTTTAGACTCGCTTCAGCGGAGGGCAGTTCGTCCAACAAAGGGACTTAGCGCCCCGGGCTAGCGCTGCTCAAAGCAGCACAGATGAAAGGGGTCATGTTTTTAGGGGTTAAATATGATTCGGGTACAACGTGAGGAGGATATTTGTAGCAACAGCGTTTGATAATTTTTCCAAAATCATTTCTGTTTCTCCTTCAAACACCCAAACCAATTTAACGAATTTTAGAAATAGTATTTATTTGTTGTAGATTGAATATAAATTATGTTCAAAATATCGGTGTGTAAAACTATATATGAATAGTAAGATATTAACCACTCAGAGCGTGTTTGGTAATATGATAGCTTGTCTAGTGACAACAGGAGTTTATGTGGTTGTTCCAAAGGCACAAATATGTTTTTTTTCCTAACCTATAATTTGTCATGACTGCATAAAAAGTCTATGCAGCTTCTTTATGTGTAATTTATCAATTTTAATTTTTTAAACGTTTCATTCAATAATTCTCTAAAGCTTGATGTAAAAGTTATAATATAAAATATCGGTGTGCCAAACTACATATGAATATTAAGAGATTTTGATTAACCACTCAGAGCGTGTTTGGTAATATGATAGCTTGTCTAGTGACAACAGGAGTTTATGTGGTTGTTCCAAGGGCACAAATATGTTTTTCTTTCTAAGCTATAATTATTTGTCATGACTGCATAAAATGGCTATGCAGCTTCTTTATGTGTAATTTATCGATTTTAATTTTTTTAACGTTTCATTCAATAATTCTATAAAGCTTGCTGTAAAAGTTATAATATAAAATGAATAATTGCCTAATATATTTAGTGAGCAAAAATTTATGAAATTTTATTAGCAATGTGCATTTTAAATACTACCCAAAATCTTTTAAATTACAATATGGAATCAGAGTAGTAAATTACGTTACATATTTATTTATCTCATGGGCTATATTACTAAAGAAAATTTTTGGTCAACAACAGTATATAATAGGGCATTATGACACTGGTGCCGGTACGTGGATTATAGATTGTCGTTGCCATTTTGGATTGCAAAAACACGGCGGCCATCTTTGATGATCTTGAACCTAGGAAGTTCTTCACAAATTACTGAAAATGCCTATAATTTTCCATTTCTATCCGCAAAAAATCCAGAGGAGCCAAATTTAAATCGAGAGGGACAATTTTCCATCGAGAAGGGCCAAATTTCATCGAGAGGGGCAATTTTACACGAAAGCCTCATCAGAAGTCATAACTTTAACCTTAATCTTTAACATAGACCTTGAACTTTGACCTTGACCTTGAACATTAGTCGCCATATTGTATTCTGACATCTCAATTATGAGCGCCCCAATCGCCGAACGCTGCAATTTTTGTTATGGTCACCATCTTGAATTATAAAAACATGTTCGCCATCTTGGATCAGATGTCAGAGCCACGTTTTTATATTCTGACGAAACAATTGTCATCTGGGCATTGTATGCCCCACTCCTTAGCTTTGCAGTTTTTGTTACGGCCGACATCTTGAAAAGCTGTAATATTTATGCTTGAAAATCTCGGAAAAATTTTAAAATTAATAAAACAATTTAATTAATTAAAGTTTAATAAAAACTTTTTTTCATTGTGGAATCAAACTCCATTCCCACAAATGTTGCAATTTACGTTACAGCCGCAATTGTGAAAAAACATGATCATTTTCCTATTTTTTAGGAAAATATTATAAAATTAATAAAAAAATTAACTAAAAACATTTTAATTAAAAATTTACATCATGGAGTCCGACGAGGTAGTTAGATTAAAAATGGCGACAGATCCTTCCTCCACGGAAGCTACTGGCAGACTGACCTCCTACCACTAATGCCAAGGCAGATATAACGTCATCCAGTAGACGTCACGGCAGTCATCTTGGGTCCGCCATCTTGTTTACATGTGGCGGAGTTCGCCATGCCATTTTCGTCTGCTAGGGAGTGCTGTCGCCATATTAGTTTGATTTTTGCCCGATAGAGTGTAGTAGTATTTCTCACGGTGGTGTTCGCTACCTTGTCAGCCGTCTTGGCCGCCATTTTGAAATTATGTAAATTTTAAGCTAAATTTTCTGGAAAAAAAAATCCACAAATAATTTTCAGAAATCTACTTGTTAAAAAATAATGATTGCTTCGATCAACGACGTACTGCTTGGCGCGACTGTCTCTACTACTGACTTGTAGCAGGCTCAAGCATACCTATGGCTAGAGACCTGAAAAATTCACGGATTCATTTCGTATTATGCTAAAATTCAAATAATTATACCTTAGCGCTGTTTCTACCATTGGTTCACTGTTAATCTGAAGGACTGAGGGCCAATTAGAGACCCATCACTCAAGGAAGTGTCGAATCACAGGCCCACACAATCGAGACGACTTACACGTCAGCAGCCTATGAACAGTTGGCATGTGCCCGAGTGTGTAGAGGATATTGGAGTCTTGCAGTCTTCAACGGGCGTGGGCAGATCTGTGACGTCAACGGAGTCCGATCTTCTTTCCTGAGGCGCGTGGTGCGTGGTCTTCACTCGTGTGAACCGGACTTGGTTGCTCGCTCGGTCGAAGCTTGCAGCTTCGCACCAACAGCGGCGGTTATGGCGGTCGACAAGAACTCAGGGCTAGTCAAATGTTCACTGGTCGGAGGTTCCGGTCACGTGTCGTTGATTTAAACTTCCAGCCCACCCGCGGAGTTTCTCCAGCACTTGTTCTCCTTCCGCGGCGCGCGGCTCTCGCAAGCGCTCACTGACTCGCGCTCCGCTCGCTCTGTAGATACAGTCACGTCTCTCAGCACAGGGGCAGCTCGGGGAGACGAACCACACCATCACATAATATTTCATTGTATTCAAACACGGTTACCTTGGGTATGCATGAAATATAATACCACCAAAAAAATTGGTTGTCTGTAAAGTCGGTTTACGGACGATAGTTTAACGTGACAACGTAATAACAAAACATTGATGAAATTATTGCATACTTTTATGAATAAAATTGAATCTTTTTTATTGAATGATCACTATTTTGTATGGATACAAAGAAGGAGTGAAAGAAATCTACAATTTAATTGATAAATTTACCTTTATTAGCACTCATTAATTCAAATATGTTTATTACTTTAACGAAAAGCTTATTTTAACTATAACTTTTATACATGTTTTCTATTTAACTTCTTCCAATCTGTGTTATTCTGTTAAGGATAGGACAATGATAGGAAAAGTAGGAAACGAATGGGAGTGTTTCAAGTTTAATGTGCCTCGAAAAAGTCAAATCGATTGTTGTTACAATCGAGTGGAAGAGATATAGATGCGGCGCAAGCGTACAATGAGCGTAACGGGACACAGCTTAACGGGACAATGTGCGTAACGGGACACTTTTTCGTGCGTGCAGCCGGCGTTCATCGATTTATTAGACGTTGTCACGTCGAAAAATATATGTTACAAGATATTACCTAAAAGTTATCAAATCTTGTATGGTATTTAAATAAATTGAATACCTGTTACCGGTGTCGCCACTCGGTAAAGTTTTTTCCCGAGACGAACAGCTACCCTGAACGAGAACCAGGGAATCCGAGCACAGGTGATCCGTTCACGGGACAGATGAGCCGTGCCGAGACTCGTGGAGGCTCTTATTAATAAGTGTTGATCATTCATAATTACCTTAACGTTTTGGTCCACTATTTTGTTTCTAACAAACTTAAAACTATAGTTGTTGACATTACAAAAAGGACCGATCACAGTTCAGGGTATGTTTATAGAAAGCAATAGAGTTATTTGCAGTGGCAGTAATTTTTGTTACGTGTGTTCGCAGTGCAAGCTTACTCAGAATTCCTGGGGAGCCATTTCGCAAACTGAAATTTTAAAGCACTACCCATTGATTGTTATATTGTTATGTGGTATTTTTCCGTAATAAACTGTTGTTGCATACCCTTGGATCTATTTTCTTCAAGCGTTGCCCAACCATTAATATTTTTCCGCAACACACTTAGTAATTAGATTATAAAACTTGAAACTGTTACTTGACAATCAGTTTTAGGACGACATAAATTTGTTTCTTATATTTTATTTTTCATACATGTAACTACCATTTATTATTTGCATAGTATCCTTCATGGATAATTTGCAATTTCAGCATCGGCAGTGAAGAGTGTCGTGTTCTGTCAAGCGGTAACCACAAACTTTTATTTCATTCGTGAGAATTTCAAGCTCAATTCTACACTTTGTTTCTATATTACATTTTTGTTCAATTTGTTTTTAATTTAAGGGTTATAAATTTAAAGTATTCACAAACCCTGTACTGCATTAACTTCATCAAATGTTTTCTTAAACAATTTGTGGGCTTAATGTACAACAAGTAATCAATGTCGATGGAACTCTTTTCTCATTTTACAAATGTACAGGTTTAACTGTCGTTGCTGTAACTGTTTAACTATTTTTATAATGAACTAATACGACCAATTTCATGTTTCATTAACACTCTCCGTTAAACATCACGTCAATGAGTAAAATATTACTATATTTTGTACATAACATTATACAATTAAGTTTACCGTAATTAGCAGTAAAATTTCACGAAAGATTTATCATTTATTATCATATACCTACGAGTGATAATTTACAGCTGGGTTATTAAGTTTAACAGTAATTAAGTGACAGAATTAAAAATGCAAGAAGAAATTGCGATAAATGAGTAGGAATTGACATGAAAAAGGAAAAATTACAAGAACATTTTGCAACCAATACGTCGTGCGAGCCCGAACTTTAGGTTCCCGAGAGGCGGCCCGAGTGCAGAGGCGAGCTTGCCATGAGCTTGGCCCGAACTTGGCCTGAGCTTGGCCTAAGATTGGCCTGGGCTTTATCTGAGCTTTTCCCTAGCTCACCCGATCTGGGCTCGAACTTAGTCCGAGCTTGGTCTGAGCTTGGCCCGAGCTTTCCCCAAGCTTGACCTGAGCTTGTTCCGAGATTGTTCTAAGCTTGCCCGAGTTTGGCCCCGGCCTTGGATCAAGCTTGCCCGATCATCATGGCCCTAACTTGGCCTGAGCTTGCTCCAAGCTGGATGGCGAGCGAGACCCGATGTTGGCCCGAACTTGGCTCTAGCTTGGCCCGAGCTTGGCCCACACTTGTCACGAATTTGGCTGGAACTTGACATGTGCTTACCCCAAGCTTGACGGTGAGCTAGACCCGATCTTGGCCCGAGCTTGCTACGAGCGTGGAATCAGCCTAGCCCGAGCCTGGCCTGAGCTTGCCACGAGCTCGGTGGCTAGTGTACCCCGAGCTTGCCACGAGCTCGGTGGCTAGTGTACCCCGAGCTTGCCACGAGCTCGGTGGCTAGTGTACCCCGAGCTTGCCACGAGCTCGGTGGTGAGCGGCTCTCTAGACGCCGCCTCCGGGCGCGGAGACGCCGCCTCTCGACACACGTAGCACGCAGCGGCGGTGGGGGCGGCAGATTGCAGCGCCGCAGTCGCCCGGGGACATTATTAAACCCGCGTGTGCTCGCAAGTTTCGCAACTCAGTTAACCACTGATCCTCATTACGGATTTCTGCGAGAACTTCATCTCAAATGGAAGTTAACGGAACACATTATTTATTAATTGGATTATAATTATCAACTCTAACTTAGTATTTTGTGGGAAAAATGATGTTATTAAAACTTCTGATATTCTTTGTTTTGTGCTGCAGTTACATAAATGAATTTAATATCCAGTTATACAGTATTCAACAACTATGATCCTATTATTAATTTAGTTTTAAGAGAGCATCCATATTCAGACACTTCAAATGATGACGTACGGAATCAATTATTGTTTATTATTATGAAGCAACATGTATGCTAAAGGTTGCCAGCGCATGGCCCGCAAGTTTATTTGACCCACTTAGTCTGGGGAAGTGGTCTGCCGCACCTACAATATCACTACTTCATTCTTAAGTGTATTTATTTGAAGTCAAACAATAAGATACCGTATTTTTGCAAGGATTCAATAAATCAGTTCTTTTAATGAGAGCTGTGTTTTTATGGAAGTAATTATTATTTTCTTCTATTAATATTATATCATTAAACGAAATACGTTTCAAATTAAATAAGAAGTTGTTAATACTAAAAAAAAGAAAAGTTTTAAACTAGTCCACTAATTTTTTTTATGATTTATTGGCCCTAAATTTTTTAGAAGTTGGCCACACCCACCATTTTCGTTTTTATGATATTCTGAATGAACAAGTTCACTTATAACTAGTATTTTCTCCTAAAAAAAAAAGACTGTATAAGTGACTTGTGTTTTTTTAAACAATGACACATCTTATTTAAAAAAAATTATATCTGCAATTAATGTCTCATACAAATAATACCTTTCAGATCTAAAGATTAAAGTATTCATGAAAGCTTAACGTTAGTTATACAAGTAAAGGCATGCTCTTATCACACAGTTCTGATGAACTCTTCAGGCCAACGAATTCCTTTTCAGCCAGAGTGATCTCTGTTGAGCTGACAACGCGCCTGCAAGAAGAAGAGTACACGTTAGCAGAGCTTGAAAGCTTATGGCCATGTTAAAAGTTTATTGTTCATTAACTCATATGCATTTCTTGCAGTAGAATTATCTATGTTAAAACTTACTAATACACAATAGGAAAACTATAGGAAAATATTATTAATCTACAACAAACTTGGGTAATTCACAATACAATTACAATTTCTATGTCTATTTCTTGATATTAAAGTTGCGGAGTAGCCTAGAGCCTTCATTTTTATTATGGGTTAGGCAAGAAAAAAGATAAAATGTACGCTACAATGGTCAAAAAATTGTGTAGTACAATTTTTGTAGCTTGCCATACAGATGACAGGTAGAACAGGTAGGCAACATGGACCAATACGCCGAACATCAATGCAATTAAAACCAACTTAAGACTTCGGCAGATGTTTTGATTTTACATAACATCACATTCTTAATTATTAAGTTTCAAATAAATGAAACATATAAAATAACTATCAAAATTAAGAACGGAAAGAAAATTTGTCAGATAAAATATAAAATAGTGATTTCTTAGAAAGAATAACCTTGCCAGTTAAGTAACTGTGATATTTTAACAGTGCGAATTAAATGATCTGTAGAATTACATATGCATTTGTGTGTGTAAGTAAATGAAGTATAACCTTCCTCTAAATTTTAAGCTGTCAAAACTAATGCAATTTTTAATGGTTCTAATAGTGTCTTATTTTAATTTCACTGCCTTACATTTTAAACTTAATATCTAGAAAGGGTTATAACTTTTATATTTTACTCTAGCTATAATAGTTTTTAAGTCACTTAATAAAAAGATCTTCAACAACGCTCCTTAAAGCACTAGCAAAAATTTAGCTCGCAAACATATTTTAAAGAATTTGAACTCGATGAATAGTTAAAAATTAAATTTTCACCAAATATTTACTACTTGTAACATGTTAAATGCTATTCTTTTAATAAATACAATTAAAAAAGTTAAAAAATAATAATTTTGTTGGTTACATTACTACTGTACAAACATTACATAAAATTTTTAACTAAATTCGATTTTTTTAGCTGGTTAGCATTGTGAAATTTGAGCACATTAATAATTCAAAAAATATTTGGGAAGTTTAAGGTAATTTAAAAGAAGTTAATTAACGCTAACGTACAACTAGGTTCTCCTGTAAATTATTTATTTTTGTATATTTACTTTTCAACTCTGTGTTTCAGACAGCTACTGCAACAATACCTTAGATTATTTGTTTACATTCAGTTGCCCGGCAATACATCTTTGAACAAGAATTGCCATATATGACCATGGGGGAAGTGTATACAAAAATACATATATATATATATATATATATATATATATATATACACACACACACACACTCACACTCACATAAAAGTTTCATTTTTCAGTACGTACTTTATTTTTGAATGCTACCATTTCTTTGTGTTTTGTTTTGGCATGAAGTTATTTATTGTGTTTGCCCATTGCGTATGACGTAATCGCAATCTCCCGGCTGTTTAAACGATTCAAATCTTGGAGTGTTCCAACAGACCTGGCTGGGCCAGGAGAGGCTGGGTTTCATCTCCAGGTTATCCGGCAAATTTAATGCTGTAAACTAACTAATCCACATTAGGAAAACTATAGGAAGAATATTGTTTAATCTACAACATTGACAATAATTGACAATACAAACAATATTTATATGGCTATTTCTTGAGATTAAATTTTCTGAGTAGCAGAGAGCCTTTATTTTAATTTTGTGTTAGGCAAGAAAAAAGATCACATGTACGCTACAATGGTAAAGAAACGTGTTGTACAATTTCTGTAGCTTGTCGTACAGATGACAGGTAGAACAGGTAGGCAACATGGACCAAGACGCCGAACATTAATGCAATGAATATCTACTTAAGTCTTCAACAGATATTTTGATTTTACATAACATCACATTCTTAATTAATAAGTTGCCAATGTTTTGGTGATTGCACCTAAAAACGCAGTGAAACTAATAAACATAAAGTTACGTCAAAAGAGCAAATAGCTTTTTGTAGAACTGTGAAATAGTGTAGTGTAAATTTTGTGTGGGTTTACGACGCTATATTGTGAAATATTAATTACATCTCTACCCACGTCATCTAAATTACGGCTAAACCAGGTAACACACCACTTCAGTCTGTTGATTTGAATGTGAAATAAGGTCCCTGGATATGAAATACACCATTTCAATAAAATACCTACAGTAAAAGTGTGTAGATATTTCTCTCGAAAATTGTCTAGAAAGAGATTTTATTCCCTCGAAGTTTTGAGTAGGCGGTCTTTGGTGTTTTATAGCTTAGATAAGCCAAGCAAATAACTTTAAAATTTATCCGTAAGGAATTGTTTTTTCAATAAAAGCCCGGTTGAAAAACAATACATGCACAATTTTAAAATTACTTTTGAAGTATCGCATATTAAACTGTGTGTGTCACCCGTAAATTTCCTGTAATTTTATTAAATATAATTGTATTGAACATTGTGTGGACCATTTTAATTTAACAATTTATTGACAAAATAGTTTACCTTTCTTTTACTTTTGTCATTATATGTGTCATTGTTTGTTGTGTGAATTTTTTTGTCTGTGTCATTTTGTGCCTGTGTTACATGTATAAGCTGTCACGTGTAACAACATTCTTCATACTCCAAATGGTTTGTCAGTAGGTAACGCCTGGTTGTACACGAACCGCCATACATCCGTGTTTGTAAAGTTGCCAGCTGAGTTTTCTCGCAAGACATTAATGACATTATTTTTGTAATCATACGTGTTTTCGGATTTAAGGATTTGTTCAGAAACCCTTCATTTGAAACATTTTCGAGAAAAAATAATTAAAAATTTAACGTACGAACGTAAAAAAAAACTTCATCACTGCCAGTAAGAGCGTAATGCGTCCTTGCTTACCGATTATGATATACATTAACATTTATAAACGAATGAGTAGGTTTAAACAAGGGAATATATACAAAGTGTGTTATTGCTAAGGGTGCGACTCACCCTCGGGCAAAGCTGGAGCCCACACTGGCCACGACGATGGAGAGCCTAGAGGGTATGTTCCGAAATGCCGCTGTCAGGTCGACTGTTTCTGACGAGTTGCCCATGTTGATGACCACGCAGTAGGTGTCTTCTCCGGCCAACTCCCTAGCAACATCAAACGTAACCACACATTTATTTTTTAAATGCATCAAATTTACAATAGCATATTTTACTACGTTATATAATTTTTTTTTCAAAACTAATTTTTGACGTGATAACGTCTTATAAATCGATGAACGCCGGCTGCACGCACGAAAATGCACGACTCATTGTCACGTTCCGCCTGAGCCGAGCGTGCAAAAACCGGCCAACCACCGTGCGAGAAAATCTTCTATAATATCAAACAAGTTAATACGGGCTTTTTAACTAATTGTTCGTGATTATATTTAAACAAATTATTTAAATTAAATTTGCAAAAACAGTAAATAATATTTGAAAATTAAAAATTATGCAATTTTTCCATCAATGTTTTCTTATGACGTTATCACGTAAAATTATCGTCCGTAAACCGACTTTACACACCCCCTTTTTAAAAGTAGATTGGCTTCAGGGTTGTAGCCGTTTCCTTGGCGAATAATTCACCGACCTTTCGGTCGACATTGCAGTCATCAGGGAGCAGTTACCTACCAACTGCTCCCTGATGATGGCGACTGCAATGTCTACCGAAACGTCGGTGAATTATTCGCCAAGGACACGGCTATAAACCAGAAACCAAGCTAATTTAGACAATGCCCGTGAAAGCCTGCGAACATAATTTTTTTTTTTTAGTTATGGAACCCAGGCAGATTATACAGCAGTGTATTTTGTTTGAGAAATATTTTACCATTTTAGCGCTTAAGAATTCCACACCAACTTTGTAACTCCCAAATCATCATAAAAGTTAACTAGAGCAATCGGGACCCTACTCCTGGAGGCTTCATGGCAGGAGTAATGACAGTGTGTGACATACACTCGTATGCATTTGATATATAAATAGTCTTTGCCCTGCAAATGTTTAGGATGCTCGATAAAATGGTACAATAGAAGAATAAACTAGTTAAACAAATAATTTTTCATTAGTGATCTCAGCTAGTTTTGAAATTGACTTGTAAAAGTAATTTTTACTAACCGAAGTAGAACTGAATTAAATGTATCGCAAAAAAGTAATTTTCATGCCTTAATTACTCACTTGTGCTGACAAGGATTCAATATATTATAAAGTTTAAGAAAATAATTAATTCAATATTTTTCCTTAAATTTTTGCTGAAAATATTTGGGTTTTCATAATTGTTGATGCCGATAAGGAATTAAATAGACAGGTACCCTTGGAAATTATGTTTCTTTAATATAAATACGAGGGTTATTTTTTTTCAACTTCCGATCGGCTGTAATAAAAAAACGGGAATGAATTGGGAAATTATTTTAATGTCAAAAGAAACGTACATCTTTACTCTATTTTTACACATAATCACCGTGCAGATTGAGGCATTTGTCGTACCGATGCACCAGCTTTCCAATACCCTCTGCATAAAATGATGCCTCCTGCCTATTCAGCCACTTTTAAACAGTGCCCTGCAGTGTGATTACAGTTTCATTTCTCCATGGCAGTTTCATTTCTCCATATCGACACGTCTCGTAGTGTTTACCCCCTTCCACCAACCATGTGGAGCGGCCAACTCACACCTCAGTTGAAGCTTGGTTATGGGGATGTCAACATGGCTGCAACGATAAACTGTACGGCGAAATGCGAGCTGCGTGGAGTCATCCGTTTCTTACAGGCGGAAGGGCACACTGCAGCAGAAATCCATCGCCGAATGAGTGTTGTGTACGGTGAAAACTTTATGAGCGATGGCATTGTGCGAGAGTGGTGTCGGAAATTCCGCGAAGGCCGTATTGATGTTCATGATGAAGGTGGCCAAGGAAGGAAGTCGGTAGCAACAGATGAAACAGTTCAGAGAGTTGATGTAGTTCGTGAGAGACGTCGTTTCACGATTTCAGAACATTCTGAACAATTTCCGCTCATTTCAAGGTCAGCCCTATACCCCATTGTTACAGACAATCTCGGATACAGGAAAATCTGTGCCCGATGGGTACCCAAGATGTTGACTGACATCAACAAGGAGCGGCGAATGGCATCAGCCTTGTCGTTTTTGCTGCGTTACGCAGACGATGGTGAACACTTTTTGACTCAAATTGTGAAACATGGATTCATTTCGATAATGAAGAAACAAAACTTCAATCACAACAGTGGAAGCACACCTATTCTCCAAACAAGCCGAAAAAGTTCAAACGGACATTCAGCACCAAGAAACAGATGGCTACAGTGTTCTGGGATCACCAAGTTGTGCTACTGGTTGATTTCATGGAGCAAGGGACAACAATCAATGCTGCTGCATACTGCGCGACACTACGACGGCTAAGACAGTCGATTTGCAACACGCGGAGAGGAATGCTGACATCTGGTGTTGTCTTGCTTCATGACAACGCCCGACCGCATAGTGCCGCCGTAACACAACAACTCCTTGCAAGATTTCGATGGGAAGTGTTTGACCACCATCCTTACAGTCCGGATTTGGCACCGAGTGACTATCACCTTTTCCCCACGTTGAAAAAGTGGCTTGGAGGATGACGCTTCAACACCAATGATGAACTGCAGAGCACTGTTAAAAGTGGCTTAATAGGCAGGAGGCATCATTTTATGCAGAGGGTATTGGAAAGCTGGTGCATCGGTACAACAAATGCCACGGTGATTATGTGGAAAAATAGAGTAAAGATGTACGTTTATTTTGACATAAAAATAATTTCCCAATTCACTCCCGTTTTTTTATTACAGCCGATCGGATGTTGAAAAAAAATAACCCTCGTATTAAAAATAATTTTTGGAATTTTTCCGAATGCATGGTTACTTGTTAAATATTTTTAATACAACAGTCGTAATCTAAAAGTTGGTTTGCAGCTAAATAGTGTGACCAAATTAAAATAAACTTGGTATGTTTTTGTAATTTGCTATCGTTAAATTGAGTTCCACAAATGTTTAAAGTTAATGAAGATTAGTTATCACCGTAGAGACCGGCAAAATTCGCGGATTCATTGCTCTCTAGGATAGACTCCACAGTCCTTTAAACACTCGCGGAAATGACACCTGTTCATTGGCTACTGACGCGTGAGACGTCTCAACGAGGCTGTCCGTAATTCGGCACTTTCTTGGTTTAGTGTTTCCCATTGGCTCACAGTTCCCCGGATAAAATGTGGGCCAATCGCAGAAGCGGTACGAAGGTATAGTTGTTTTGATGCTAGCCTATCGCGAAATGAATCCGCGAATTTTGCATGTCTCTAGTTATCAGAATCATCTGACCGGACGAAGGCGAGCACGTTGTCAGACAAGGCGTCGACCGTGGCTGATCCTCTCTGCAAGGTCCTGGCGCGCCGCTCGGCCACCAGCTTCGTGTACACCCGGTAGTGACTGTCGTCGCTCTGCCTCTGCCTCGCCAGGTTCAGCTGCCTGTGGTTGGGGTGCACCGGCAGCCACGTGGCCTCGCTGCTCGAGAAACCTGCAACCACAACCACAACCACTCAACACAAAGAAATTAACTCAAAGGACCTTTGTACGATTTTCGAATTATTACAAAACAATTTTTTTTTACCCTGTTATAATGTAAGAAATCCAAACGAATTACCATGTATAAATATGATATTTTAAATTTTTTAAAAATTTGACTTAAATACTGTTTAAATTCAAACAAGTTCTCGGCAGTAACACAAGAATAAATTCAGTCTTAGTTTTACCAATACAACGATATCAAATAATAAAAGTAGTATAGCTTGGCCGGTCCGAGATCAGGATGCAGGATGTGGTGCCGGTGCCGGTGTCCGCCATCTTGGATTGTGACGTCACGGCGGCCATCTTGGATTGTGACGTCACGGCGACCATCTTGGATAAGCGTAACGGGACACAGCGTAACGGGACACAGCGTAACGGGACATATCGTAACGGGACATAACGTAACGGGACAAGTAGATCACGGCGGCCATTTTGGATCCGCCATCTTGGATCCACCATTTTGGATGACGTCATTGTGTTCTAGAAAATTCCGGTGATGTGTTTTCCGCCATATTGGATGATGACGTCACCGTTGCAATTT
The DNA here is from genome assembly GCF_032445375.1 of Bacillus rossius redtenbacheri. Lineage (NCBI taxonomy): Eukaryota > Metazoa > Arthropoda > Insecta > Phasmatodea > Bacillidae > Bacillus > Bacillus rossius. Next base: position 43,768,721 of record NC_086339.1, on the reverse strand, counting down.
TTGTTACGGCCGCCATCTTGAAATTTGGACGCCATCTTGAAAATCTTTAATTATTATCCGATTTTAATGAAAAAAATTCCAAAATTCATCAAAAAATTAACTTATTCGAATTCTGATTGATTATATCGATCACCGTCCTCGGTTCAAACCCGGTGAGTCCAAAAAAAACTAAAAATGGCGACAGGCTCCTTCCTCAATGGTGGATGCAGGCAGACTGACTCCTAGCACTTTTTTTCAAAACATATATATCGTCAGCTGGTAGGACGACATGTCCGCCATCTTGTCTTCATCCGCTGGAGACCACCATCTTGTTTTCGTCTGCTAGAGTGTGCCGATAACATGTAGTATAATTATCTGGTCACCATACTTTTGTCCTCAACTGTTGACATTGAACATTGACCTTGACCTTTGTCCTTGACCTTGAACTTTGACCTTGACCTTGAACTTTGACCTTGACCTCGAAATTTGACCTTGACCTTGAAATTTGACCTTGACCTTGAACTTTGACCTTGACCTTGAAATTTGACCTTGACCTTGAACTTTGACCTTGACCTTGAAATTTGACCTTGACCTTGAAATTTGACCTTGACCTTGAAATTTGACCTTGACCTTGGACTTTGACCTTGACCTTGAACTTTGACCTTGACCTTGAAATTTGACCTTGACTTTGAAATTTGACCTTGACCTTGAAATTTGACTTTGTCCTTGTCGACCATCATGGACCCGACATTTAATATTCAGTACATGCTACCAGGAGCGACCAACTGCTGGAGTACGTCATCTTGTGTGTGTACTCATATTATAGAGTACATTTACATCTGGTTAATTTTATTTTAACCTGCTACAGTGCAGTAATCATTTATTACCGAGGTGCCCCCCGCCATCTTGAAATTCGGACACCATCATGAAATCATGTAATAATGTAGCTAGAAAAGCGGGAAAAAATCCAAAATTCATCAAAAAAATCACTCATTAACTTACAAATCGAATCGATGGATCCCTGTCCACGGTTCGATTCTTGACCAGTGACAGTTGTAACTAATTATTAAATAAATGTTAGGTTCTGTTTTCCATTACCTTTCGCGGAGTTTATTAATCATTCGCTCTACGAAAAACAACTCAAGTCAATATACCTGACCAACAAATTATATCAGTGCCGATTAGCCTATTATGAAAGTCTAATTTTTCAATAATCTGAATAACATATAAGCCGTTCATGTACAAAGCCACACATATAGATCAATTGTCTTCAGTCCATAAGACCGAGTCATGACATTATCAGACGTATAGGCTAGTCATTTCAGGACCACATGAACTTCGTCGTTATCTAATTATATTCTATTAATCCAACGTGACATTTTTTAAACATACTAAAGGACCAAGTAACCTTGAAAAATATTTTAGTAACACCAAGAGGTTTTAAATTAGTAAATATTCAATCACTACATTATGTACTACGCGCAATCAACAAAAGGAAGCACTGACAACGAAAAGACAGCACCACCAACGAAAAGGCAACACATTTGGAAGCACCGACAACGAAAAGGAAGCACCATCATCGAAAAGGCAGCACATTTGGAAGCACCGGCAACGAAAAGGCAGCACATTTGGAAGCACCGACAACGAAAAGGCAGCACATTTGGAAGCACCGACAACGAAAAGGCAGCACATTTGGAAGCACCGACAACGAAAAGGCAGCACATTTGGAAGCACCGACAACGAAAAGGCAGCACATTTGGAAGCACCGACAACGAAAAGGCAGCACATTGGAAGCACCGACAACGAAAAGGCAGCACATTTGGAAGCACCGACAACGAAAAGGCAGCACATTTGGAAGCACCGACAACGAAAAGGCAGCACATTTGGAAGCACCGACAACGAAAAGGCAGCACATTTGGAAGCACCGACAACGAAAAGGCAGCACATTTGGAAGCACCGACAACGAAAAGGCAGCACATTTGGAAGCACCGACAACGAAAAGGCAGCACATTTGGAAGCACCGACAACGAAAAGGCAGCACATTTGGAAGCACCGACAACGAAAAGGCAGCACATTGGAAGCACCGACAACGAAAAGGCAGCACATTTGGAAGCACCGACAACGAAAAGGCAGCACATTTGGAAGCACCGACAACGAAAAGGCAGCACATTTGGAAGCACCGACAACGAAAAGGCAGCACATTTGGAAGCACCGACAACGAAAAGGCAGCACATTTGGAAGCACCGACAACGTAAAGGCAGCACATTTGGAAGCACCGACAACGAAAAGGCAGCACATTTGGAAGCACCGACAACGAAAAGGCAGCACATTTGGAAGCACCGACAACGAAAAGGCAGCACATTTGGAAGCACCGACAACAAAAAGGCAGCACATTTGGAAGCGCCGACAACGAAAAGGCAGCACATTTGGAAGCACCGACAACGAAAAGGCAGCACATTTGGAAGCACCGACTACGAAAAGGCAGCACATTTGGAAGCACCGACTACGAAAAGGCAGCACATTTGGAAGCACCGACAACGAAAAGGCAGCACATTTGGAAGCACCGACAACGAAAAGGCAGAACATTTGGAAGCACCGACAACGAAAAGGCAGCACATTTGGAAGCACTGACAACGAAAAGGCAGCACATTTGGAAGCACCGACAACGAAAAGGCAGCACATTGGAAGCACCGACAACGAAAAGGCAGCACATTTGAAAGCACCGCCAACGAAAAGGCAGCACATTTTGGATGCATCATCGAATAAGGAAGCACATTTGGAAGCTCCATCAACTAAAAAAGGCAAAAAGGAAGCACAAGTTACGAGATCTAAGTCTTAGTAAGAAATCATAATACAAGAAAAAAAAAAAACATTACATTCTTATAATTTAAATTATTTATTTTATTGCTTTACATTATACAAATGCAAGTAAAACAAGTCAATATTGTATGTAGCCAGCATTCCTCAGTTCCTTGAGTATGAAGGATATTTCTTTGATGCACGAATAGTTTCCTGCACAAAGCGAACCATGTAGAAGTCTTAGCCGGTCAACCAATATGTTTGGATCTTTCCATGATGTGTAATCATTCTCTTCTACCACCATCTTCCTTGCACCTTTATAATAAATATTATGATCTCTGGTGTCTTCCGTTTTACCACCAACCTCAGGGTAACTTTCATGTTTGAGACGGTGATCATCACAAGCTTGATCAGATTTATTTAATATATCACGTCGTTTCCATCGTTTCGGTCTCAGGACACCGCCACATTCTTCGATCTTGGCAGCTTTAGGTGCTTCATCATAGTCTATGTCTTTGTCAACAGCCTCAGAGTCACTGTAACAATCACCGTAGAAGGAATCGTCTTCACCCAATTTACCATAATAATTCGATGTTGATGATGTTTAAGTGTCTTCATCGTCTTCGTGCTTCCTTTTTAGGAGTCCATCATTTTTACAAAGTAGGAAAGATCTACTTGAATTCGGCTGGAATATATTCTCACTTTTCACGTTAAGGATTCTTCCATTGTCTTCATTCTTCCGTAAATCATCAACCTTCTTCAATTTAAGTTCTTTGTCGAGATCGGAAGAGCCAAGAAAATTATTGTCGTAATGCAGATCACTCTTCCTTAGGCTAGTAGATTCATCGTTGTCCTCTAGCTTGTACGCAGGCTTGGCGCTACAAGTTCTGCCATGTCTTTTTAGGCTCTCTCTCCGCGTAAACGACTTGCTACATCGAACACAACTTATCATATTGCGCAGTGGATTTTTAACACAGTCATTCTTCTCGTGTTGTCTTTTATTCTTTCTCAAGATAAACTCTTTACTGCAAAACTTACACCTATGTTCTTTCGATACAGCGTCAGATCCCAAATCGGAATTCATATTAGTTACTGAGACTAATGCCAGATACCAATTGAGTGTTTTAAATTATATTCAATACTTAAATAGAAATTTTTTCATATTTCATCAGCGAGAATTAATATATCTCATGCAAAAGTACTTTATGCATGTAGTTCTGCTTTTCAACAACAGATGTCGCCACATGTTGCTTGCAGGTAAATAATATTTAGTTATTTTATGCGGGATGCGGGATGCTCACTAACGATCGCAAAAGAAGGATGGCTTCGTTAGACTCCAAGGAAAAGGAAGTTCGTCTTGCATGTTGGTGCTCCACAGATGTCTCATGGCGTAATATTAATTTGACTGAGTAATGATATTTGTTAATTCCACCTGATAAAAATATTGCAAGTTTTGATTTAGTAGCATAAATTATCGAATTAAATGTAACTCCAAATAAAATGACATGTCTCATTAGAACAAAAAAAATTCCATGCAGAGAGCGGTTTCTCAGAATAGTCAGAAACACTTGAAGAAACCACAGGAATGATTGCAAGAACACGGGAAAAACCATCAAAATATTGTCAAGAATAATCAGGAGCACACTGAGAAAACCACTATAATATTAACAATAATAATCGGAAGCACACGGAGAAAACCATCATAATATTAACCAGATTAATCGGAAGCACACAGAGAAAACCACCACATGTTTTCTTTGATATCATAAAATTACAAGAAAAAAATATTTAAAAATTAAAATAAATTAATAAAAAATTTAAAAAAAATAAAAAAAAATGCATAAATTTCTGGCTTGTACAAGAACTCTACCTTTGCTCAACAATGATAAGTTTACAAGCTAGCAGAAACTGTTTATGCATTTTTTTTATTTTTTTTAAATTTTTTATTAATTTATTTTAATTTTTAAATATTTTTTCTTGTAATTTTATGATATCAAAGAAAACATGTGGTGGTTTTCTATGTGTGCTTCCGATTAATCTGGTTAATATTATGATGGTTTTCTCCGTGTGCTTCCGATTTTTATTGTTAATATTATAGTGGTTTTCTCAGAGTGCTCCTGATTATTCTTGACAATATTTTGATGGTTTTTCCCGTGTTCTTGCAATCATTCCTGTGGTTTCTTCAAGTGCTTCTACCTATTCTGAGAAACCGCTCTCTGCATGGAATTTTTTTTGTTCTAATGAGACATGTCATTTTATTTGGAGTTACATTTAATTCGATAATTTATGCTACTAAATCAAAACTTGCAATATTTTTATCAGGTGGAATTAACAAATATCATTACTCAGTCAAATTAATATTACGCCATGAGACATCTGTGGAGCACCAACATGCAAGACGAACTTCCTTTTCCTTGGAGTCTAACGAAGCCATCCTTCTTTTGCGATCGTTAGTGAGCATCCCGCATACCGCATAAAATAACTAAATATTATTTACCTGCAAGCAACATGTGGCGACATCTGTTGTTGAAAAGCAGAACTACATGCATAAAGTACTTTTGCATGAGATATATTAATTCTCGCTGATGAAATATGAAAAAATTTCTATTTAAGTATTGAATATAATTTAAAACACTCAATTGGTATCTGGCATTAGTCTCAGTAACTAATATGAATTCCGATTTGGGATCTGACGCTGTATCGAAAGAACATAGGTGTAAGTTTTGCAGTAAAGAGTTTATCCTGAGAAAGAATAAAAGACAACACGAGAAGAATGACTGTGTTAAAAATCCACTGTGCAATATGATAAGTTGTGTTCGATGTAGCAAGTCGTTTACGCGGAGAGAGAGCCTAAAAAGACATGGCAGAACTTGTAGCGCCAAGCCTGCGTACAAGCTAGAGGACAACGATGAATCTACTAGCCTAAGGAAGAGTGATCTGCATTACGACAATAATTTTCTTGGCTCTTCCGATCTCGACAAAGAACTTAAATTGAAGAAGGTTGATGATTTACGGAAGAATGAAGACAATGGAAGAATCCTTAACGTGAAAAGTGAGAATATATTCCAGCCGAATTCAAGTAGATCTTTCCTACTTTGTAAAAATGATGGACTCCTAAAAAGGAAGCACGAAGACGATGAAGACACTTAAACATCATCAACATCGAATTATTATGGTAAATTGGGTGAAGACGATTCCTTCTACGGTGATTGTTACAGTGACTCTGAGGCTGTTGACAAAGACATAGACTATGATGAAGCACCTAAAGCTGCCAAGATCGAAGAATGTGGCGGTGTCCTGAGACCAAAACGATGGAAACGACGTGATATATTAAATAAATCTGATCAAGCTTGTGATGACCACCGTCTCAAACATGAAAGTTACCCTGAGGTTGGTGGTAAAACGGAAGACACCAGAGATCATAATATTTATTATAAAGGTGCAAGGAAGATGGTGGTAGAAGAGAATGATTACACATCATGGAAAGATCAAAACATATTGGTTGACCGGCTAAGACTTCTACATGGTTCGCTTTGTGCAGGAAACTATTCGTGCATCAAAGAAATATCCTTCCTACTCAAGGAACTGAGGAATGCTGGCTACATACAATATTGACTTGTTTTACTTGCATTTGTATAATGTAAAGCAATAAAATAAATAATTTAAATTATAAGAATGTAATGTTTTTATTTCTTGTATTATGATTTCTTACTAAGACTTAGATCTCGTAACTTGTGCTTCCTTTTTGCCTTTTTTAGTTGATGGAGCTTCCAAATGTGCTTCCTTATTTGATGATGCATCCAAAATGTGCTGCCTTTTCGTTGGCGGTGCTTTCAAATGTGCTGCCTTTTCGTTGTCGGTGCTTCCAATGTGCTGCCTTTTCGTTGTCGGTGCTTCCAAATGTGCTGCCTTTTCGTTGTCAGTGCTTCCAAATGTGCTGCCTTTTCGTTGTCGGTGCTTCCAAATGTGCTGCCTTTTCGTTGTCGGTGCTTCCAAATGTGCTGCCTTTTCGTTGTCGGTGCTTCCAAATGTGCTGCCTTTTCGTAGTCGGTGCTTCCAAATGTGCTGCCTTTTCGTAGTCGGTGCTTCCAAATGTGCTGCCTTTTCGTTGTCGGTGCTTCCAAATGTGCTGCCTTTTCGTTGTCGGCGCTTCCAAATGTGCTGCCTTTTTGTTGTCGGTGCTTCCAAATGTGCTGCCTTTTCGTTGTCGGTGCTTCCAAATGTGCTGCCTTTTCGTTGTCGGTGCTTCCAAATGTGCTGCCTTTTCGTTGTCGGTGCTTCCAAATGTGCTGCCTTTACGTTGTCGGTGCTTCCAAATGTGCTGCCTTTTCGTTGTCGGTGCTTCCAAATGTGCTATCTTTTCGATGACGGTGCTTCCAAATGTGCTGCCTTTTCGTAGTCGGTGCTTCCAAATGTGCTGCCTTTTCGTTGTCGGTGCTTCCAAATGTGCTGCCTTTTCGTTGTCGGTGCTTCCAATGTGCTGCCTTTTCGTTGTCGGTGCTTCCAAATGTGCTGCCTTTTCGTTGTCGGTGCTTCCAAATGTGCTGCCTTTTCGTTGTCGGTGCTTCCAAATGTGCTGCCTTTTCGTTGCCGGTGCTTCCAAATGTGCTGCCTTTTCGATGATGGTGCTTCCTTTTCGTTGTCGGTGCTTTCAAATGTGCTGCCTTTTCGTTGGTGGTGCTGTCTTTTCGTTGTCAGTGCTTCCCTTTTGTTGATTGCGCGTAGTACAAAATGTAGTGATTGAATATTTACTAATTTAAAACCTCTTGGTGTTACTAAAATATTTTTCAAGGTTACTTGGTCCTTTAGTATGTTTAAAAAATGTCACGTTGGATTAATAGAATATAATTAGATAACGACGAAGTTCATGTGGTCCTGAAATGACTAGCCTATACGTCTGATAATGTCATGACTCGGTCTTATGGACTGAAGACAATTGATCTATATGTGTGGCTTTGTACATGAACGGCTTATATGTTATTCAGATTATTGAAAAATTAGACTTTCATAATAGGCTAATCGGCACTGATTTAATTCGTTGGTCAGGTATATTGACTTGAGTTGTTTTTCGTGGAGCGAATGATTAATAAACTCCGCGAAAGGTAATGGAAAACCGAACCTAACATTTATTTAATAATTAGTTACAACTGTCACTGGTCAAGAATCGAACCGTGGACAGGGATCCATCGATTCGATTTGTAAGTTAATGAGTGATTTTTTTGATGAATTTTGGATTTTTTCCCGCTTTTCTAGCTACATTATTACATGATTTCAAGATGGCGTCCGAATTTCAAGATGGCGGGGGGCACCTCGGTAATAAATGATAACTGCACTGTAGCAGGTTAAAATAAAATTAACCAGATGTAAATGTACTCTATAATATGAGCACACACACAAGATGACGTACTCCAGCAGTTTTCGCTCCTGGTAGCATGTACTGAACATTAAATGTCGGGTCCATGATGGTCGACAAGGACAATGTCAAATTTCAAGGTCAAGGTCAAATTTCAAAGTCAAGGTCAAATTTCAAGGTCAAGGTCAAAGTTCAAGGTCAAGGTCAAAGTTCAAGGTCAAGGTAAAATTTCAAGGTCAAGGTCAAATTTCAAGGTCAAGGTCAAATTTCAAGGTCAAGGTCAAATTTCAAGGTCAAGGTCAAATTTCAAGGGCAAGGTCAAATTTCAAGGTCAAGGTCAAATTTCGAGGTCAAGGTCAAAGTTCAAGGTCAAGGTCAAAGTTCAAGGTCAAGGACAAAGGTCAAGGTCAATGTTCAATGTCAACAGTTGAGGACAAAAGTATGGTGACCAGATAATTATACTACATGTTATCGGCACACTCTAGCAGACGAAAACAAGATGGTGGTCTCCAGCGGATGAAGACAAGATGGCGGACATGTCGTCATACCAGCTGACGATATATATGTTTTGAAAAAAAGTGCTAGGAGTCAGTCTGCCTGCATCCACCGTTGAGGAAGGAGCCTGTCGCCATTTTTAGTTTTTTTTGGACTCACCGGGTTTGAACCGAGGACGGTGATCGATATAATCAATCAGAATTCGAATAAGTTAATTTTTTGATGAATTTTGTAATTTTTTACATTAAAATCGGATAATAATTAAAGATTTTCAAGATGGCGTCCAAATTTCAAGATGGCGGCCGTAACAAAAATTGCAACGGTGACGTCATCATCCAATATGGCGGAAAACACATCACCGGAATTTTCTAGAACACAATGACGTCATCCAAAATGGTGGATCCAAGATGGCGGATCCAAAATGGCCGCCGTGATCTACTTGTCCCGTTACGTTATGTCCCGTTACGATATGTCCCGTTACGCTGTGTCCCGTTACGCTGTGTCCCATTACGCTTATCCAAGATGGTCGCCGTGACATCACAATCCAAGATGGCCGCCGTGACGTCACAATCCAAGATGGCGGACACCGGCACCGGCACCACATCCTGCATCCTGATCTCGGACCGGCCAAGCTATACTATTAATAAACCCAAATCTTTGTTTGAAGTGCCATTACGTCTATTTCGATTAATAAAAAAAAGATTTTTTCGATTGATGGATGAATATCCACGTAATAACCAAACTCAAATGACTTTCATTTGTGGGTTTCATAAATAAATCCGAATTATGTTTTTGAATCAATGCGGATTTTTAAGATTTTTAAAATTATTATTCATTGTGGTCGTCAACTTGTGAGTAAGCCGGTTAATCATCAACCATGTTATAAAGTTGGTAAGTCCATTAAATTGAGCATGTTTGTATACGTAAAAATAAAAAATAAAAATGTTTGTAAGTGTAAACTTTATGTTACTTTAAATTTAATGTAAAATTTAATAAAACAATAAATGTCAAATTTTTCTATCTAAATAATATGTCTGATTTACTCTGTCCACACAAACTACGTTGCAGGACTTATTAGTTAAAAATAGAGCCAACATGTGAAGTGACCAACTGTTTTATCCACCACCTACGCAGACTGAACGTACCTGCTTCGGGTCAATGTCAAGTCCATAAAGTTTCCAAAATTTTCCGAGAAATTTTAAATGTGAAAGAAATTTCCGAAAGGTTTGAAAAGAACTTTGAACTGCTAATTCTAGCGGCGCCTAAAAATCAAGCCGAAGGGAATTTTTTTATCAAAATAAAATGGTTTTTATATAAAATATAAAATAAGTATTAGTTTTAAGACAAAAGAGTTTGTTCCACACAAAAAATGTTAGAATTTTCGCCGTGAGTGTCTGCCGGTCCGTCCCACCACGTTCTCCCATCGTGACGTCATGCGCAGGTGAAGATGCGTTCGAGCGGCCGGATGGTTTCACCTCCTTTTTCCCACCATGACTTGTAAAACCTTTGTTTTCTTTTCGGTCGCCAATACAAACCAATATTTTAAGTAATTTTAAACACAGTTAAATTTCTGGACTAATTTAGAGGCCTCAAATTCACAAAATTAATGACTATATATTATAAAATTTTTAAACAATTACCTACCAAAGTTTAAAATTTAATGTTTTTCACATTTAAAAATAAAGGGGATAAAATTCACCAAATAACTTAAAATTTTAATAGTTAAATTCAACACCTATAATAGCTATATCATGATAATGTTTTAATTAGAATAAAAATAAAAGTTTTAATTTGACCTTTGATTTAAACATTTTCAAAAATGGAAGCATTAAAAAAATTATAGAAATTTTTATTATAAGAAATTGGTACTACGTAATAAAATAGTCAATAATAATTTCAAACCGAAAATTTAAGTTCTTTAATTTTATTTATTATTCCTTATTTTACGCCCTAAGTTAAATAACTAGCGTGTACTTATGTACGCGCGTTAGAATTTATACTTACTTGGTGTAATAAAAAACTAACTTTAATTATGCATGCAAATAATTAATAGAAACAAAATAATAAAAGTGCTGGAGTGACATTATAGAAAATTCAATCAAAATAAAAATTCAAATTAATACTCAGTATTCAATATTAATATGAACACGTACATATATAATGTTAATTTTTATTCAGTTTTTTTTTCATTATTTGAATATTTCCTTGCATGTTGTGCCCGCATCGTAAAAAATTCAATTTCATCATTACTTTAAAACGCGCCTGAAGGAGTTTAACTTTCAACTTCAGTACTAAATATTCAATAAGTAGTGTGTATATGTGTTTAGTAAACTGTACATGTAATATCATGGGTTGGAAATAATGTTTGAGTTCCTATTTCACAATAAAAGGGGAAGGGAGTTGCAGGCTATATCCGTGCATTCGAGGCTTGATTTCCCCACACATGCAAAGTATGCCCATGGGGTGTAACTGAATACGGGGATTATGGTTACTAAAAAAACTACGTGGTTGAGAAATGCCAACGTCAACTATTAGGTTTCGAATATAAAGAAAACAGAAATATTTGAAACATAAGGACTTAAATAAAATAAAATATTTTCAAAATTACTTTTTTTAGAATTTATGGAATTATGTATTAATGAAGTGACATATTGAGTATAATTGCAAAATAAAATAGTTTGGAAGTTTATTTGCAGACGTTGAAAATTAAATTAATATTATTATTATTATTATTATTAAATACGCATTACTTCCATGTGCACATGTGCCAACGTGTGCTCGTGTGTAATTTCTGCAATTGAAACGGAAGTTATTATTTTCAACACTCATTATTTTCGGCTATGCAGTTTTTCAAGTATTGAAACAACATATAAAACACTTTAAAATATATGTTTTGGTTGTTCCGAATTTGAAAATAGATGATCTGAATAATTAATGATGAATATTCTGAGCAACAAAAGACAAAAAACTAAATCAAGTTGGCCAACATTTACTTTCGAAATTTTAAGGAATTTTAAGTTGTTAGGTTGCCGGTAAATACCGCACAGTTCGGGGAATTCCAAAGAAAATATGAGCATTTAGTGGCAACTCTTTATCTTCCTTTCTTTGCGTGTGAGCCAGGCACAGAGCACAGGTCATAGTTCACAGGTCACGGGTCACAGGGCACAGGTCACGGAGCACGGGCCACAGTAGTCCAGACAAAACAGACGAAAAAAAATATGCTGAGTTTGCATTGATTCCCAACAAGCTGGACTTTTGCACAGGTCTTCAATACGTCATTGTAAAGAATTCCGCGATCTACAAACTGTGTCTGATCGATTTTTTACGGTAGCTATTATCGTTTCAGAAATATACGCAAAGAAAACAGAAATTGGTTACCTTCGACCTCGAATAAAAAAAAACCCACGCACAAGCAGGATCGATGGGGACTTTTGACACATCATTCGCAATGACTAGGGGCAGGCATTTTTCGCGAATAAATCTGAACGCCTATTAGACTGCAACAAGGTTTATCCGTACCAGCGGATTCTTCCTTGTGATTGGCGGCCGTCTGCGAGAGAGGTCGTTGCCTCATTTGACCGAGCCTCTCAGGACGTGTTTGCTTCCACGCGCTGAATGATTGTGATTGGCGTTGTAACAATCGACTTGGACTTGGACCCAATCACGAAACACAGACGATGCTACAGTGTTTGAACTTTCAGCTAGTCACGGAATCTTTTCGCGAAATATGCATGGCCCTAGTAATGACTAGAAAACTGCCAAATTCGCGGTTTCGATGGCCTTCAGGATGGACTGCACATACCCCTGTACACTCGGGCAAATAACGCAAGTTCATTGGCTGCCGGCTTGTAAGTCGTCTCAGCTGGTTTGTCTGTGATTCGATCCTTCTTTGGTCGAGGGTTTATAACTGGTTGAGATTCGTCCAGATGAACAGTAAGGCAATAGCAAAATTATCTAAGGGGCATATGTGTTTGAATTCTAGCCTATGACCGAATGAATCCGCGAAATATGCATGAGGTATTGGAGACGAACAGGGGCCGCAGGGGCAGCACCTGCGCTGGCGGAGTCGTCCCACTGGAAGGGCGTGCGGGCCGGGTCGCGCGACTGCGACAAGTACCCCTGCGGGCCCGCGGCGCACCCCAGGGGGTCGATGGTGTCCTGGTAGCTGATGGGCGCGTCCTCCATGGCCAGCTCGTCGCCGTAGTAGGTGACGGCCGTGCCGGGCAGCCACAGCACCAGCGCGCTCAGGGCGTCCGCCAGCCCCGGGAAGCGACTCGCCACCCGCCCGTTGTCGTGGTTCCCCATCTGCGCGCACACTCCCTCTGCACTCTCACTCGCAACACTGCCAGGTGTGACTTCATGCCAGCTTTTGGGCGTACGCCATTGCCAAGCACACGTATCTATGTCTGTAGAAGAAAACTACAAAAAAAAAAAAACCCAAAAGACAAAAACACAAATAAAGCAACAAAAAAAAAGGCTGTTTGTCAACAGGAAACGTCGCTTGTTTCTGTTTTGGAAAACTATTGTGTTCGTTTCGTCTTTTCGTTTTGTCGTGTTTTCGTCTCGTTTCAACTGTTGTGCTGATATTTTTTTTTTGGGTTCAATATGTTTGTGCTGTCATCATTTGTGTTTTTTTTTCGTTCTCTTAGTCCACTTTTCTTAGTTTTTCTTTGTTTGTTGACCAAATTCCTGTTATGGAATATTATGTGGTGTTTATATACTGTTGACAACAGCAGTTTTTTTTTGCTTGATTTGTGTTTTTGTCTTTTGGGTTTTTTGTAGTTTTCTTTTACAGACATACATGTGCTTAGCAATGGCGTATGTCCAAAAGCTTACATCAAGTCATGCACTCCCATTGCACAAATCTTTCAAAGATAATACCACCAGATATATATTGTAAAATTAATCATGTTCGCAGGCTCTCACGGCCATTGTCTGAAGTAGCTTTGGCTTCTGGGTTGTAGCCGCGTCCTTGGCGAATAATTCACCGACGTTTCGGTTGACATTGCAGTCACCATCATCAGGGAGCAGTCACCTACTGTAGGTAGCCTAACTGCTCCCTAGTGATGGCGACTGCAATGCCGAACCGAATCGTCGGTGCATTCTTTGCCGAGGAAAAGGTTACAATCCAGAAGCCAAGCTACGTCATATTGTAAATTTGTACAACACTTGGCTATCGTTATTTTTGCACATATGAAATAATATTTCCATATAATACTGAGTATTTCTTACGAATTATGGTGCATTATTTTATATTTTTACTAAAGATTTATTCAAGTTTATTCATTTTGAACTATAAAAATATAATTTATTATTTAACTATTTAAACTTAATTTTGTTTTATTATGCTTATTGTGTGCATAATTACTACTGGAAAGGTAACCGCGAAACGGTAATTTTAAATATTGTAGGTTTTGGAACAACACAAAGCATAAATACCCGAGCAAGAATCGTAACCCATTATAATTGTGAACATTTGTTTGTATTGATATAGTTGTTTTTATGATAAAGCACAAATTTGTCAATTATCTGTAATTTTACATGAATATTTCTGTTCTACTTACATAAAACAAGTGTAGGAAATTTACTGATTATATACTTGGATGCAATTTTTTTGGTATAACAAATAAGAAAATGTAATATATATATATATACATATATATATATATATATAAATGTTTGTTTGTTGGTTTGTTTGTCCCTAATGTGTTCTTAAACCGTTCATTTTATTGCGATGAATCTTTGCACACTTGAACTTTGAAACACGAGAAAGATCAGTGTTTAGGTGAGATTTCGATAAAGACATTCTCTAAAACAGAATTTAATTATTTTTGATGATATTTACCCATTTTATGGTTATAGCGTCATTCATGCGATCTCTATGAAATTTTGCACACTTGATCTTTGAAACACAAGGAAGCTTACTAATGTGATAAAGTACAATAGATGGCGTGCGAATCATTTCAACAAAGGTGTGTATTTCATATAGTTTAGCGGCAGTTCGTGTGTTTTAGGTATATGAGTGCGCACGCATTACAAAATTGAATTGAATTAGATACAAACAGCGACATTTCAGTTTGTGTGTGATATAAAGAGGATGAAGATATTGTGAGATACTGATATAGTGGGATAAAGGGACAGAGAGATAGATACAAATATACAGAGATAAAGAGTTATAGAGGGATGTATAGATATAAAGGAAGATAGAGATATAGAAAGTGATAGAAATGGGCATAGAGAATGATAGAGATATATAAAGAAAGATAGAGAGATAAAGAGGAATAAAGATAGAGAGACGCAGATATATATGTAGATGGATATAAAGAGACATAGACGTATATAAAGATAAACATAGAGAGAAAGATATAAATATAAAATTGAGAGAGAGGGCTAGATAGAGATTATTTGTATTTGTGTACCTCCTTCAAACAAATAGCAAAAATTTCGATGAGTCATTGCAACGCATGCCTGGCACTAGCTAGTATTATATGCAAACCGCTAAAAACAGGAAACATTCTACTGAAATAAAAAAATGACATTAACAATAAAGTCTGAGCGCAGCAATGCTACCTGGCGGAAAAATTTAACAGTTGGCACCCCTGCCAGAACATTTGAATGCGAGCGGCTCTATTAGTGCTGAAGAACAGAATGTTCTGAACCAAAGAATGTTGGATGAAAGCTTGACACGGTACTTAACACATTTTAACCCTTTTACACGATCTATATTTTAAACGAAATCTCAATGTGCTTTGCAAATAGAAGGATGTAGTAGAATTACTGGAAAACGTTTTTACCACATAGACGCATACACAAGTATCTTTCTGTCAGCAATGAGACTAAAATTGTACTTAATAAACTTGTTTGCTGTCTAAAACAATCATATTAGATTTGGCTTGCACTTCTTGACTCCTTCCTGACACATAAAGAGATCATTTATTCTTGGTTAATACTAAAAATTTGATTTCAGAAAATATACATTTGATTTTTTCCATTAACATGTTATTATAGCTTTTAAAAAAGTCTAATATTTATTTTTGCAAGCATTACCTAATGCTTTAACGGTTTTAAAATTTTGAGAATTTAAAACCAACACTCAATCATAAATTTATCGTACTTTATCTTTTAAGCCATGCTATTTTCCTGGTATCACACATTGCGCTTTTGTTTGAAAGTAATGTAGTAAAGAAAATGACTGGAAAGTGCCAACAGATTATTTCGTATTTCTAGCACTATTACGAAGCATACATGGGTGTCAAGAGAGACAAACCACTTCGCCATCGGGCCTTTTACCTATATTCTATTACAGTTTATACTACAGTTTCCACATTGCATTTCATGACGTGACAAAGCACAGCACCTAGCTTATGCATCTGTTAACGTTAAATGTTGGTGGCTTATTGTACTGGAATGACAATTTTAATCATCCGCGTGAAATAATAAAATATTTCTTACCGGTGGTTACAAACTGCAGCCTTTTACTAATAAAATTTAAAGCAAATACTAGTAATTTATTATTAAGGAGTTGTTATTACAAATATTTTGATAAATTTCTTACATAATAAAAGCAAGAATATAAAAATTCAAAACAGTGGCTAATTGATCTTTCTTCGACATTGGGTTTATATGAGACAAGAAGTAGAAGGTGATAATGGCGCATTTTCAAATAACTTTTTTGTTGTACTGAAATAACCCGAAAACAAAACATGAGATTCTTTCAGTACTCGCCAGATATTCGTAACATCAAACTTCGTCACGAGAAAAATCATGTGTTCTCATATTGCAAATAGGTTAATACGTACATAATACGGAACTCGGGCACAAAATTTAACGCAAATTTTTTTAAAATAGCGCTGAGCGTGGTAAACGAACGCCAATTGTGTTATCGCCTAAATTTATTGTCGCAAATCACACGTAGTTTCTTTAACCCCCGCTATAATTCGTTGCCGGAACAGCTACGTCAACTATTAAAACGTTTGATAAAAATACAGAAATTTTTAACTATACAATGAGACGGCTCCGATACAAGCGAAAAAAAGACTTGAAAAACTACTAAATCCCAGATTTTGACCTGCTTTTCGACAAGGAAAAATATTAAAATAGTGCCAATCTTGTTAAGATTCATCAATCAGTTAATACTTTAAAGTTTCTGTTTGACGATGTGAACTTTGTTTCACGCCATCCACCACGGTGGTAGCACCGGGGTTACACAATTCCGTTCCATTCGACTTCCTTTCCATCTACAAAATTGCTCCGACCAAATGACGTATACCGAGAGCTAAAATGTTACACATAAAAAACTCCAGCTCTTGGTACCGTCAAACAAGTTTCCCATTTGCGAAAATTCCTGGTCTGTGCCCTGCTGGAAACCGAAAAAGAGTCGTTTTGGTGGGAGTCGAGTTATTTGTCGCCTCTTATTTTTGAACTTACCACAGTTACTTTCTGTCGCTGATAAACTTGTGACCAATGTAGGCAATGCAATTCATCACCTAAGTTCTGCCTGGCACAGCCACCAGGCGTAGGTGGATTTCAAAGTACCTATTCCATCTGAAACTTTCAGGAAACTACTGGAAATTTCTATAAACATGTACAGCAGTTTCAGAACTAAATATTCTCTAACATTCAAAAAGAATCGAGTTAATATTTTCATTTATATGATAAAGGGAAATTGTTTCCATGATTTTTATTCAATGTATCGAGCATTGAAAGAGATCATACTATACTAATATGATGCTCTTCCTACAGCATTGAATGACTTCACACTAATGTAATGATTTGCCTACATCATTGAATGGCTTCACACTAATGTTATTATCTGCCTACAGCATTGAATGGCTTCACACTAATGTGATGCTCTGCCAACATCATTGAATGACTTCAAACTAATGTGATGCTCTGCCTACAGCATTGAATGGCTTCACGCTAATGTGATACTCTGTCTACAGCATTGAATGGCTTCACGCTAATGTGATGCTCTGTCTACGGCATTGAATGGCTTCACGCTAATGTGATGCTCTGTCTACAGCATTGAATGGCTTCACGCTAATGTGATGCTCTGTCTACAGCATTGAATGGCATCACGCTAATGTGATGCTCTGTATACAGCATTGAATGGCTTCACACTAATGTTATTATCTGCCTACAGCATTTAATTGCTTCACACTAATGTGATGCTCTGCCAACAGCATTTAATGACTTCAAACTAATGTGATGCTCTGCCAACAGCATTGAATGACTTCACACTAATGTGATGCTCTGCCTACAGCACTGAATGGCTTCACACTAATGTGATGCTCTGCCTACAGCACCGAATGGCTTCACGCTAATGTGATGCTCTGCCTACAGCATCGAATGGCTTCACACTAATGTGATGGCCTGGTACTGATGGCGCTCACCACCCAGTTGGACCAGCGGCCCTCGGGCAGGTTCTGCAGCCACGTGTTGATGGTCCTGTTGAAGGCCGCCGCCCCGGAGGAGCGGTCCAGCATCTGGATGAGGAAGAAGTTGAAGGTGAAGTGCGCTCCGGGTCGATCCTCGGTGCCGTAGTACTGGAACGTCTTGTCCACTTTGGCGTAGGCCTCCGTCACCATCAGCCTACATGACTGGCGCTTTGTAGGCTTAACGTCACTTGTGTCATGGCATGAGTTTCCATTAGGAAATCTTTTAAACATACTCTACTAGATCCTATAAAAGGTAAAGCTATTTAAGAAGAAAGTATTCTGTAACTGAAAGAAAACCTATTAATCCCAAAAAATACTATGCTATAGTAAAATGTTTATTACTATTAAATTATGATTCGTTAAAGTACTGTACATGATAAGCAAGAAGATGCTTGAAGAAAAAATAGACTTGTGTCTAAAAAGGTTTAACCTGAGAGGTTACTGGAGTTTAATATTTAATTCATGTCAGGGAATTGTCTGAAACGATAATAGTACTCTTAATTGTCCCTTGGTTATTTTCCATGAAAATATAATAGTATGTAATCTCTTTTTAAACGGACAATATTTTTTGTACTTAAAGATACTATATTGCTTTGTCATAAAATACGTTGAAGCTAACATGTCAACTTTGGTTGCTATTAGTCCCTCCTACAAAGCAATACTTAGCCGGTCCAGGACTGGGGTTTCCCGATCTTCCGCACATGCGCACAGCCACCAGTCATGGACCCGGTGCACGTACATTTACCAAAATAAGGGAATAGTCGTGTCCTATCTAAGGGTTTGGTAACCGTAATATGCACTCAAAAATTCGTTTTTTTTGCATATTAAAAAACCTAAACCCTTTTTATTTGTGTCTAGGAATGTAACCTTACACTCTCTTCGTTATAGGGTGGGACAGTTAACAGGCGATACGGCGAACATTCAGACTTTAACTTTTATTATTACATCACAATATTAATTTATTTAAGTATGGTTGTTGGCTAAAGACTC
Organism: Bacillus rossius redtenbacheri; assembly: GCF_032445375.1. Taxonomy (NCBI): domain Eukaryota; kingdom Metazoa; phylum Arthropoda; class Insecta; order Phasmatodea; family Bacillidae; genus Bacillus; species Bacillus rossius. The sequence goes on along the minus strand of NC_086339.1, from coordinate 43,749,668 downwards.
TGAAAAAATAGTCTCTATTTTCCTTAACCATAAAGAAAAGAAATAAGTGGATTCGCAGCATAGTGTTACGAGGGTGCTAGCGACGAGGCTGACCAACCAGCCGGTTCACCATCCTGCGGGAAAGAAGGGGGGCAGAGGGCACAATGCAGGTAGCGCTATCCCTCCCCTTCCGCTACGCAGAAAATCCCATTGAGTGTTACGTATGCCCGGCATACGTACATTGGTGACGCCAGTGCGGCGCCTAACCGCGCGCTAGATGCAACCTGTTCAACACCAGTTGTCGCGCGCTGCGCGGAAAGCATCGGAGCAGCTCGGAAATGCTCGGTGAACCTCGTTGGGCGGGCTTTGTACCGGACATAGGCAAATTATAGGCGCATTAGTCTGCTGAGTACATTGTCAAAAGTAGCCGAATGCATAATTCTGCAGCGACTAAATGCTCACATTAAAGAAAATAACGTACTGCCGGACGAACAATTTGGTTTTCGCAGCGCGCATTCAACAACGCATCAGCTGGTCCGTATGGCAGAACAAATAATAACTGCGTTCAATCAGAATAGCTATAATCTCGCAGCATTTTTGGACATAGAAAAAGCCTTTGATAGAGTACTTCATGAAGGCTTAATTTATAAATTATATAAAACTGGCTTCCCCGATTGTTATATTAAATTACTGGCCTCGTATTTAGAAAATCGATCGTTTAGAGTCACGACAGAAGGAGCACAGTCCGATTTAAAAATAATTAAAGCAGGAGTCCCACAAGGCAGCATTTTGGGGCCGGTTTTATTCAATATTTATATCCATGATATGCCTAAGCCCGCACACCGATCAGTTCAGTTTGGCTGCTACGCGGACGATACGGTATTGTTTAGCAGATCTAGTATTCTAGAACTCGCAGCAGACAGATTGCAAACCGCGTTAAATTCAATAGAACAGTGGTGCACAAAATGGCGAATTAAGGTAAACCCTACTAAATCAGAAGCTATAGTTTTTAGATATACCACGACTAACATTTTTCAATGAGCAAATTCCTCACAAAAATGTTGTTAAATATTTAGGCGTGCACATGGATAGGAAACTACTATGGCGCGATCACATAGAGGCGAAAAGAAAAACAGCTTTCACTAGGCTCATGGCCCTCTACCCCGTCATGAGCAGACGTTTAGGTAGCTCTGTTAAAAACGGAATAATAATTTATAACGCACTAATAAAACCAATAATCACGTATGCAGCGCCGGTGTGGGCAACAGCAGCGGAATCTCACTTAATCAAGCTACAGAGAATTCAGAATAAGAGTATTCGTATTGCGACAGATGCGCCTGTGTATTGCCCCGTAAGGGCTATGCACAGAGAACTCAAACTCGAACTTTTAAAACATTATTATTTCCGAACTGCGCAAAAATTCTATGATAAATGTGCCATAAGCAGAAACCCATATATTTCATCACTGGGCGAACAAGATCCAGAGTTGCATGGAAAATATAAAATGCCAAATTCAATCTTGGCTCACAGACCTCCGTAGTGTGCTGTGGCTGGCTGAGCGATCGGCCAATTAGTATCCCGCGAGTTGAAATTTAAATTATAGACATTAATGAAATAATTAGCTAATTCAAAATGGTCCGAAGCACGCAGGTGTAGGTTCGGCTCCCGGGAGCTCACTGCCTGTGCTGTTAGGGCTGACACCCTATGTCCGATGGGCATGGCCCGCCTGGCAGGCTTCACCTCCAGTGCCGGTTGTGTTTCTAAAAGACATGGGATTTTGAATTGCAAGCTTGTAACAATACCAAAATGCGAATAGGTCTTGACTTAATTCACCTGTAACTTTATACACCGACAGTTCATCTATATTTAACTAGTAGTATAGTAGTAGATATTAGAGATATGTAAATTAGTTATAAGTCCTAGATACTAAGTTATAGTCATAAAAAATATATATTTCTAAAATAATAATTTAAAAAAAAAATTTAAAAAAAACTAATAAAAAAAATATTAATAGTTATTATTTTAGTTTTATCTTAAGCACTGCACGTCCATCCCTGAGTTGGGAGTTTGCATATTTCATAACGAAATGCCTAGTTTGTAAGTCATTTATCTGTTTTCTGTCTTAGTTTCTTAGTTTTTTAGGTGCTGACTGGCGGCGGAGTGAGTGGTCAGTGCAACCACTCACCACCAGGAGCGCTTGCGTCCCTGGTCACTAAATCCAGTACTGGACAATTAGCAAAGAGGACCACGAGTCCAAGTACCCAACCCCCGCATGGTAGACTCTTTTCTACTCTGTCCAACACTTCATCCAGACCATCCTCTGTCTCCTGTAAATTCCTACACGTAATGCATGCCAATTTGCATCCCGCATGAATGTGCCCAGGGTTTTCCCTGTGTCTATGCAGGTTTTACCTGGGCCCACCCTATCTCTAGTTATAGTCTAGATTTAAGAGTGAGGGGAGTTAGTCATGGCGCCAATCGCTGCCATGGCTGGCCAATCCCCTCCTAGCACATGATGCATGCGACCCTCTCCCTGCATGGCTAATCCCAGCATGACTAGGCGTATAGGCTTCGGCCTGAGACGCACCTAGGTCCCTCCCTAACCCGGACCCCTCCAAAATACACTTAGTTTTAGTTAGGTTAGGAAAAAAAAAATCGGACATAGGCCGTGCGGCGTGTTCCGGTCATGTAGGCCCAGAACAATCTCAGATGTTTTTGACGTGACAACGTCTAATAAATCGATGAACGCCGGCTGCACTCACGAAAAAATGTCCCACTACGGATGTCCCACTACGGATGTGTCCTATTTGCTCATTGTACGCATGCGTGGCATCTCTCTTCACGCTCATTGTAGGGCCTACGCATTCGTGGCATCTCTCTTCCACTCGATTGGAACGACCATCGATTTGACTTTTCAATCATATTTTCGTCGTTTGAATTATTAATATTATGTAATTTAACGATCGTCCACCGATTTTCAGCACAATCGGTACAGTTATTTAAAAGTAATGTTGAATATTCAAATACGTTTTGAACCAACAATGGTGTTTTACAGTTACACATAATAATACAAATTACAACCAGGATCTTTTGCACAATGTTTTAAAAAATATTGTAACACATTATAAATAACTGTGGTGTATTTGGGATGCGTATTTGTTATAAAATAGAGTTATAAAAACGAAATAATATTATCCTCCTACCGTGGACAAAATTTTTATAAATATATATATGACATCTGAAACTATTAATTATAAAATATTGCCTCGTGGCTGAGCGATCAGCGGCGCTCTATTTATTAATTAAATTGTACATTTCATTTCACTCCTTTGTATCCATACAAAATAGTGATAATTCAATAAAAATGATTCAATTTTATTCATAAAAGTATGCGGAGGTAGATTTTATCATACAAAAGATAGAAAAATTTTAAAAAAAATTCTTCCTTAAAGAATATAATATTTTTAATGCTATTGGTTTGGTTGCAAAAACCTATTACGGCTCAGTCTCCCTTTATTCTGGATCAATCATGTCATCAATGTTTTGTTATGACGTCACGTTAAACTATCGTCCGTAAACCGACTTTACAGACAAGCAATTTTTAATTGAATTTTCACTATTTTGTATGGATACAAAGAAGGAGGGAAATGAAATATACAATTTAATTGATAAATTTACTTTTATTTGCACTCTTCGATTCAAATATGTTTATTACTTTAATTAAGAGATAATTTTATCTATAAATTTTTTACATGTTTGCTATCTAACTTCTTCCAATCTTTGTTATTCTGTTAAGGATAGGACGATGATAGGAAAAGTAGGAAACGAATGGAAGTGTTTGAAGTTTAATTTGCCTCGAAAAACTCAAATCGATGGTTGTTCCCAATCGAGTGGAAGAGATATAGATGCGGCGCAAGCGTACAATGAGCATAGCGGGACACATCGTAACGGGACAATGTGTTTAACGGGACACTTTTTCCCCTCGAGTTCCAGAGCATATAAGGTCCCCTATTTTGCCCTGTGGGAGAGACAGCACCGAGACGACACCCGAGGCGGGGAGCTGCTGCCCGCGACTGCTACACCGTCAGAAATCTCGCCTGCCTGCCGTCACGCTGCCCGAGCAACTTCGAGCCACTTGGTAAGACACTTCTACGTAAAACTGTTTGCCCAGCTAAGAGCAACAGCGTAAAGACAACGATACCAGTCGGATAAATGTTTATAAATTCAGAAAAGGGTCTAGCGTTGACGGAGGCATGGTTTGGAGATGACGGTGTTTGAGCTTAAAGAGATATTTTCTTTGATTCGACAAATAACAGTAACTCCCGGATTCAACAGTAACCAAAACGTAACTGGATGTGTAGTATTTGTGAGAACTGTTTGGTTCGCTCGTGCTGGCAACGTAATATTTAAAGATATTTGTATTTACCAAACCACCACCTGCACTATGAAAATCAGTAGCCACACCACAGCAGTATACGAGTTAGTGTCAGAACTACGTGTTTTTCAATTATAAATAAACTAACACGTTAAATGGAAATACAGGAAGAATTCTGAACATTGAGGACTTTAAACGTTGATAAACGTAACAGTCACTCCCTCGCTTGGTCTAGTAATGTTAATAATTATTTTCCTAAGAATTAATATCATACTTAAGAGCGTTAACGTGAATGATGAGTTTTAGATGTGTGTGTGTGTGTGAAAATCATAAAACTTGTTTACTATTCGTTTTTCAAGGAACTGTTAATATCCTTATTCTTGTAATAATTCGTTAACGCGTATAAATGTTCTGCCTTCAGCATTAAAGTATGGTTTATTCTCGCTCAAGTATTTTGTTGTAAATTCACGTAATTTGATTTGACAGTGTAACCCGACGCATTGCCACGGGCGTTAATGTACTAGTTGAGTAGCCCCAAGCGCAGTGTTTTGTTAAGGCGCTTTCACTTAAGTAAGGGCTGACCTAATCTTTTTGTATTTTGTGTTCACAGAGAATTTGCAGCTGTGTAACAAGTGAAAGCCCTGGAAACAAATGTGATTTGTTGATATCTTGAAGTTAATATTTGTTTGTGATGAAGGGTATGTATATTTGAAGAGTAAAAATGTTTATATCTAACACTTAGCACACCTCTGTATACCATATCACCCCTTGTTGCTCTTGCGTATGACAAGAGAGGTTACAAGAGTCCACGGCGCCTCTCCGTACTTCTCTGGAGGGTACGGCAGGCTTTCAGAGACCTGTCGCGGGACGTGGCGTAAATAGGACGCCACTGTTCTCGCAGCTTTGAGTGCAAAGTCGAATAAGAGGACACGACACTTGGAGGGGCTACGAGAACTTTCCAGGGTGGAGCCTGGCAGGTGTATAAGGGACGGCGCATGACCTGCACAATGTGTGAGCGTGCGAGGCTGGTGGCGATACACCGGCGATTCCTCGGGCAGTGAAGTGAAGAGAAAAGTGAGTAGGCCGAGGCAGTGTGTTTTGACAGAGGTGCGTGGTAGGGACGATCAGTAGATAAAATCACAGCCACGCCGTGCTCCGGACGGAAGAGTGAATAGTTTAAATTATTATAATTTAACCAATTGTGTAAAAATAAGGTAATTAGGAAAACTACAATTAATAAATTGGGCTATCTTTTTCGGAAATGTATTCATACTGTTTCAATACTACTTTGTCTGAAAGCAAACAATATATAATTGACGTACAACTTACCAAGACAGTGAGAACCATGTAATTATTGTAGGATAACATGAAAAGTACCTATAATCACCGCTGAATAAAATTAAAAATATTCAGCAATCTTTTGTTGTTGTTATGGAGGAGATGTATTTGTAATGCATTGTTAAACCTATTTATATGATTTATAAATTGAATTTTAATTAGTAAATTAGTGATTAAATTATCTGTGACAATATAATTGAACGTCTTTTATTTGTTTGGCGGCTGAAGAATTATCTCTACTTTCAAAATACGCTAGAGTGGTTAAAGTGCAATAAGTCAAACATTGCGTGTAATTTATCGGTACATAATTAGAAAATATAAATTTCAATTAGTTCTTTTTTAAATATGTTGACAATGGTTTAAAGTCGCTAGGGTGCGCATGTAGAACTTTAAGGTGTAGGTACCAGCAGTGGTTTGAAAATACAAAGGAGTGTTCAAAAGTTAAATAATGTCTAGGGCAGGAGTGGGGAGTGCTGCTAGAGAGTAAACCAGCTGAGTAGCTTAATGTCGGGTCGCGGGCACCTTGTTCGGTTGTCCCTGGCGGTGTACTGGTCGACCAGCTCCCGCCACTGCTGCACCATCTCCACGGACTCTGGGAGGTTCTGGGTGTGGTAGCGGTCCGGGTACTCCTCGGATGTCGACTTGGCGCTGAGGTCCCCCACGAGCTCTTCGTCTCGCAGCCGCTCGTCCTCGAACAGGAACGGAACTGCGTCCATGCGGAACCCGTCCACGCCTTCCTCCAGCCAGTACCTCATCACGGCCTGGAACAGGAACGGAACTGCGTCCAATCGAAACCCGTCCACGCCTTCCTCCATCCAGTACCTCATCACGGCCTGGAACAGGAACGGAACTGCGTCCATGCGGAACCCGTCCACGCCTTCCTCCAGCCAGTACCTCATCACGGCCTAGAATAGGAACGTAACTGCGTCCATGCGGAACCTGTCCACGCCTTCCTCCATCCAGTACCTCATCACGACCTGGAACAGGAACGGAACTGCGTCCATGCGGAACCTGTCCACGCCTTCCTCCAGCCAGTACCTCATCACGGCCTGGAACAGGAACGGAACTGCGTCCAATCGAAACCCGTCCACGCCTTCCTCCATCCAGTACCTCATCACGGCCTGGAACAGGAACGGAACTGCGTCCAATCGAAACCCGTCCACGCCTTCCTCCATCCAGTACCTCATCACGACCTGGAACAGGAACGGAACTGCGTCCATGCGAAACCCGTCCACACCTTCCTCCAGCCAGTACCTCATCATGGCCTAGAACAGGAACGGAACTGCATCCATGCGGAACCCGTCCACGCCTTCCTCCAGCCAGTACCTCATCACGGCCTAGAACAGGAACAGAACCGTGTCCATGCGGAACCCGTCCAAACCTTCCTCCAGCCAGTACCTCATCATGGCCTAGAACAGGAACGTAACTGCGTCCATGCGAAACCCGTCCACGCCTTCCTCCAGCCAGTACCTCATCATGGCCTAGAATAGGAACGTAACTGCGTCCATGTGGAACCTGTCCACGCCTTCCTCCAGACAGTACCTCATCACGGCCTGGAACAGGAACGGAACTGCGTCCATGCGAAACCCGTCCACGCCTTCCTCCAGCCAGTACCTCATCATGGCCTAGAACAGGAACGGAACTGCATCCATGCGGAACCCGTCCACGCCTTCCTCCAGCCAGTACCTCATCACGGCCTAGAACAGGAACAGAACCGTGTCCATGCGGAACCCGTCCACACCTTCCTCCAGCCAGTACCTCATCATGGCCTAGAACAGGAACGTAACTGCGTCCATGCGAAACCCGTCCACGCCTTCCTCCAGCCAGTACCTCATCATGGCCTAGAATAGGAACGTAACTACGTCCATGTGGAACCTGTCCACGCCTTCCTCCAGACAGTACCTCATCACGGCCTGGAACAGGAACGGAACTGCGTCCATGCGAAACCCGTCCACGCCTTCCTCCAGCCAGTACCTCATCATGGCCTAGAACAGGAACGGAACTGCGTCCATGCGAAACCCGTCCACACCTTCCTCCAGCCAGTACCTCATCATGGCCTAGAATAGGAACGTAACTGCGTCCATGCGAAACCCGTCCTTGCCTTCCTCCAGCCAGTACCTCATCATGGCCTAGAACAGGAACGTAACTGCGTCCATGCGAAACCCGTCCACGCCTTCCTCCAGCCAGTACCTCATCATGGCCTAGAATAGCAACGTAACTGCGTCCATGCGGAACCTGTCCACGCCTTCCTCCAGACAGTACCTCATCAGCCTGTAAGAGTGACCAGTGGCTCTACGAGTAGCTATTCACACTGTTTCCTCCCACAATATTCAATAGTTTGATGATATGAACATAACTATGATTAACTTGCTGATGCATGCGCACTGCTACACTTTGGTCTACGGGCAGAACACTGCTTAATGTACATGCCTGCCTGGTGGATAAGCCACTGCTTTTTAAAATTTTAAATTAATAATTAAAAAGAAACCAATAAAGTTTTTATAACAAATACAACCGGAAATATATTTAAACCAAAAATTCCATTTTGGAATCAACACTTTTTAAAGGACTTAAAATTTTCATTTATTTAACCAGCAATCCTTGGCGATACGATGGAAATTATTTTTACAGAAATACTGTATCAAAATCTGAAATTTCTTAACAATGCTACAGCCCTTGATTGCCATGGAGATAATATGGAAAACTTCGTCCAAAATTGAATCTAAAAAAAAAAAAAAACCACGAAACAATCTCTTGGATTTGAAAACCGACCCATCTTGGGGGATCCATGTGCTGAATTTTCATGGCTCTAGGGTTCTTCTTACGCGCTACACGAACTACAGACCGACAAACGTACTCCTTTATTAATTTTCAATCAATTTCAATCAATTTGTATGCACTACAGTAGTTAATGTCTTTGAGAAATGATCTTACCGTTAAAGTATTCAGATTATTGCATTCACGTTCCTGAAATTTAATGACCAATTATCACATTAATTTTCATTAAAAGTTTGATCTGCAAAAAAAAAAAAATTAAATGATTTTCTTCAAGACAAAAATTGGTAAGGGAGTGCACTCTTATAAGTAAACTAAGACTAAGACGAAATATGAAAAAGGACGACTTATCTTTGACGTACTTATATATATCCAAGAATAATCACCGTTTCAATGAAATATAGAATATTCAGAAACTTTCATTGTATTTATGGAGGTGATGTGTTATTAATGCATTGTCAAACTATTTTATGTGATTTAAAAATCGAAATTTTCTTAGTTGTGTACTGATTGTTGTTCTGTGAGAATTTAATTAAACAGGTTTTGTTTTATTTAGCTGTTGAAGAATTATTTGGTTCTATTTTATACTAAGCGCATTCACGCTCACTTAAACACTTTGAAACAGTCTCAATTTTATTACTTTCACAGAAAAAGAAGTAAAAACAGGAAATGTTTGGTACAAATATTTTGTTCATCGAAATTTTTTTAAGGCAGGCTATGGTAAAATTAATTTGCAGTAATAGACGAGGATGTTAGGTGAAAGTTAATAACGAAATTATTAGTTCAGTGTAAACGTACTATGGTACGATTCGTTAATTGATAACAAGGTTATGTCGTTAAGAAAGTATTTAAAATGAGGTATAAGTGCGGAAATTAATGTTTGAGCAGATATAATTTATTTCATAGAAATAAATTAAACGGTAAATGCTGATTGGAAAATAGTCTAACACCCTAAAAACTTCTAATAGAAGAAAAATTAATAGAGAATAATGTGAAATAGTTTCGGGAAAATAATTTCTGGACATTGTGCACATTAATTTCTTAATTAGTTTGAAAATCGTCTCTGTATGTTATGAAGTTTATTTCTTTTTATCATAAGGCCTATTGTTGTATTACAAAAGTAAAAATATGATTGAAACCTATACTAGCCTTAAACTCTTCAACCACAAGTGGGTTTCTGAAGTTTAGGTCAGGTTGTTGGACTGCGAATTGGTGAAGGTAATACTGCTGTCTCTCTTCTCGCCATTCCCAAGCTGTTCCCAAGAAAAGGCTCACCTGTAATTACACAAAGTCGGTTAGAAAATTTTTTCACTTGTTACAAAAACATTATTGAATTACTGCTTTTGGGGTTATCACACATGAATAGCACAATAGTTCTGAGAATACACATAATGCTATGAAATTATATTTGCAAGATCCTACGTCTTGTAGTGATTAAACAGTAGATATATTTTAATAAACCTTTTTGAAGTGAACAAGACTACGTACGAATATAATAAGATATCAGTAAAAACATACTGACAAAACTATGAAATATCTAATAAGGGAAATTAACCATTGAATATTAAAAAAAGATAACTAAAATCACGAAAATGTATACATAAGTAAGTAAAACAGATACTGATTAATTATTAAAAAAACGAATAAATCCACGAAATAGTTCACTGCATTAAATTGAAGCAATTAACATATTCAAACGGAGAAGTTTTACTGCTGGGACTGTCATTTGACTGACATGAAACTGTTGCAATTATTTAAAACTGAGAGTGTAAGTCAGGCTGGAATGATTTAGGGAAATCGTTGAGAGCCGAAATTCGAATTTCTGAACTTTGATCCCTGGGCATGTCCTGTTGAGTGTGGTTCAGTGTTTTACAACTGAGCCGCACCGTGAAGTGCCAAGCACTCTGCTTCGAGCACTCACGCACTCACTGCTGTGTCGCAGGCAGATGGACGCAGTCGAACAATCTTCTACTGAGGACTTCCAGGTGAAGTTTTACTGCAAGTTCGAGGTAATGCAATAATTTATAAAGGGGCATATTCCACATTAAGTGAACTTCACAACATACTTATATTTAGTTGATCAATACTGTTATAAGCATAAAACATGGTGTTCTAAGGTAGTGTAGTGAGGTAGTTTAAGAATAGGATTCTCATTATTTAATTGAAAAGGCTCTTTTGCGGAGTAGTCTTGGTAGCAATCTAAAATCTCAATTTTTTTTTCTTTCATCATGCTGCAGCAAATTACTATCTTTAGCACACTTTCATTTGTAAAGAGTTATAAGTTAATATTTATTGAGTTCATCAATTCACGTATATCTGAATACATCCATTTTGATTCAATGAGCTAAATATGCTACAGACGAGCAAGACTATTGGAATATTAAAAATAGAAAATATTGATTTATTTCTTAGAAAATATGTAAGAAACATGTTCCACTTGTATTTTTTGTAGGTCATTAACTCTTCACAGACTATGGATTATATAAGCTTTATGGCTTCTCGCAAAATGTTGCTAAACATTATTTATTACATGGCCAGCTAGCAAATCAACCTCAAATATATCTTTAATTACAGCCACGAGTATAAAAACTACCTTAATGTAATTTATGATTCAGAATGTCACATGATTGACAGTAAAACAGCTTACCCAGTTGTTAGGTGGCAGCCTGGTTCCATTCTCGTCATATTTAGGATCAACCCATATGTAATAATCTGTGTACGGTTCAATCTTTTGAACTGAGTTCTTAAACCACACACTTTCATTGCTTGTGTGGTTTGGAACTAAGTCAATTAAAAGATTGATTCCTGCAAAATATAATAAGTGGTTATTTATTTCATTATTAATTTCAGTAATAATAAAAAAATAGTTTTCTTATTTAGTTTACGAATTCGTTACATATGCACACAAGATCAAATGTAATGATTTCTGCTTACAAATGCTTTATAAATACTTTTGAGGTGAAGGCATATCTGATTAGCACGTGAACATAATATATATTACTTAAACCAAATAACTGCATCATTTTGATTATTTTCCTTTTAATTTGTCACCCTTTCGTCTTTCGTTTCTACAGGCTAAACAAGTACTTATCTGTTCGTACACTTGATGTAAACTCAAGGCTGCCGAGAGTAAATAGCAGATTATTGCTCCTTCCAAAGATACTCTAAGTGAGCTTTATTTCAGCACTTCACTCGCTCACACACTAAGCGAAAGCGCACTTGCAAACACAAAATATTTATATAAGTGAAAATATTAAATGGAAATTTGATTTGTTTTATAAATATGAAATAATGTTCAGTTGATAGAATAAAATGAACAGCCAACACTCATCAGAATATAAATTTGTGAAATATGGACATATCACGTGAACACTACGGGTATTCTTTGTTACCGTTTTTTTTTGTTGCAGCACTTTATGCTCAACCGCTTATTTTGTTAAAATGAATTTGTACACACGTGAACCCTATTGAATCACACCCCTTATTAGCCAAAATAATATTTTAACCCGTTTGACATCGAAACTGGTTGTAATTAACTAATATAATTACGCAATTTTACTATACACTCCATTATATTATGGTTTAAATCATATACATGCATTTAATTATATACATATATATTAATTTGAGTTATTCTTAGATTTGAGACGTAATTATTTCTTACCTAATTTCTTGCATCTTGACTGTAGTTCATTAAATGTTTCAATAGTGCCGAATAAAGGATCAATATGTGTGAAGTTTGAAATGTCGTAGCCAAAATCAACGTTTGGTGAATCATAAAAAGGGCTGATCCATATTGTATTAATTCCTGAATCTTTGAAGTACTCCAGTCTCTGGATGATTCCTGCATCAAAAGAAAATGTACAATGATTATTATTAAAATAATAATAACTGTAACAATAAAATCTGTTAGAGTTAGAGTATTTAAAGCCATACATATAGATAGCCGAAATAAATGGTGGTAGCAAAATTTATTTATTTTTAGTAGTTTTCTTTCTGGGAAAGATATTTTCAGCATTTAATTTAATTATCTTTTGTTGAGTAATGCCTATCTCTACCTTTTGCCCTCTTACAACGCCTTTAGTATTGGAGCCTTACTGACTCGTATGGTACATTCTGCTCATCCCAAAAGCACCGTCGCGTGAAATAGAGTAACTTCTGGTGTTAAGTCGACTCTGATGACGTTACACTTCTGAGGGCTACAAGAACTTTCCAAGTCGGGACTTCAAGGTATACAAACGAGAGAGAGAGAGAGAGAGTGAGTGACTGTGGCTGGTGACGATACCAGAGAATCCTTGAGTGGATGAGTTGAAGAGAATGAGTGACCCGTTGGCGAGTGATAGTGGGCGCCGAGCGATGGTCTTAGCGAGCGAAAATGGGATCATTTAGGATAACATCATCGGGAGACGGGTTGCAGTGCGGCGAACGAGTAATCTGCAAGGGCGACCATATGAAAGTTTGTAATAGGGGGCAGAATTTGTAGGGGGAGGGGGGCAAACCATCACAAATGACAAAATAGGTCAAAAATGGCCTTAAATGACTCAAAATTTGGCCAAAATGCTCAAGAACACCTAATTTTTTTCTTTGCTGAAAGCTAGGGGGAGCCACGGACCCACCCTGCCCATAGGTATGGGCGCCCTTGGTGATCTGTGTGAAGAAGTTATTTATATATATATATGTATATATATATATATATATATATATATATATATATATATATAAAATCTGAATCTCGGAAGCGGCTCCAACGATTTTCGTGAAATTTAGTATGCAGGGGGTTTCGGGGGCGATAAATCGATCTTGCTAGGATTAATTTTTAGAAAATGTCGTTTTATCCGTGTTTTCAATAATATACTTTATCGATAATCAACTTAAACATAAATGACTTCCTGACATCTATTGGCGAGTAATAATACCAATTTGTTTTTAAATTGTGAGCAACTAACTGCTTTAACTACACAACAACACTAAAGCTACTCCAGTAGATGGCGTTATGAAGCAACACTAAGGCAATGAGTGTTTGGTTTTGAGGTTAGACCAAGAAAATCAATTGTTTACTTATATTATTTGTGTCTTTTAAACTCATGTGTTCACTTAAAAATGCCTAAACGACCTTTGAAGAAAAAAATACGCTTATAAACAATCTAACTTCACGAAGCCGCAACTCGTCTCAAGAACACCTTGAAGAACATCGTCATCAAACTGGTCAGGTTTCTCAAACTTCACACAGTGAAGACTCATTTCAAGAAAACTTTCATGAAAATAATCAGGTTTCTGCTCGTCCCACACGTGCAGCTAAAGTAAGATGCTTGCAAAACTTGACTTACATTATACGAGCAGAAATGGCTTATTATTTAGATGTTTCACGAGAGCGTACGGCACAACGTGTAGCTACTGAAAATGACGAACAACGAGAATACCGATTAGAAGAACAAAGACGTCGAGACGGAAGACGTCGTAGGGCTTTAGAACTTAATAATTATTTACCGACTTATAAATGTGCCGTTACTGCAGCTGTGCAATATCACGCATTAGGACCATTTAAAATTTTGTGTATCCATTGTGGTGCATTGCATTTTCCTGAGGAACGCGTTCCTAATCTTATAAATAGAATTTTTTTTTTGGTGACTGCTGTTTGTATGGACGAATTTTAATGGAGCAATCAAAATTTTCAAATGAATTAGTACGTATCTTTTTAAACCGTCACCCACATTCGGAAGAATTTCATAAAATATAAGAAAGATAAACACATCTTTTGTCTAGCATCCTTCAATGTAGAAGATGACAGAACAATAAATAGCCATGGTATTTATATTTTAATTGTTTGCGGACAAGTATATCATAAAATGTATATGACAGCTCACCCGACGCAAATAGATGTTGGTGTCTTTAAACGGCCACTGTACGGCAACTATACTTTTTAGACCCTGATGAAGCCGTTAATGAAAGAGTTAACCATCCACTTAATTCTTAAATTACTACCTCAATGATGAAGTTATTGAAGTTCATCATTCGAGCGCAAAATAGTTATGTACAGGGATATATAATGATGCGAGAAGTAGAGGACGAAATGAATCGGTTAACTTCTGCCCAGGGGTTACCCCCAACATATGTAAAGCTTTTATTTAGACTTCCAGATCAAGCTGATCGCAGTAGGTTTAATATACCGGCGTGTAATGAGGTTTGTGCAGTTTTTACACTAAATGCTGACCAAAGCTTTCCAGAAAATAAAATGATTGTTCACCAGCGCAATAAAAAAAACTGTCTCTTTAAATAATGTTGATAAGCGAGTCGAGCCATTTACTTACCAATTATTTTACCCAGCCGGCACGAATGGTTTTACACTAAAAAAAAAAAAAAAAAAAAAAAAAAAAAAAAAAAAAAAAAAAAAATACCGAGCAAAGCCCGGTCATCCAGGTACTTAAATTTTATGAAGCTTAGAAATATTCAAAATAAAATTATCTTATTAGGTATTACAAATTAATAAAGTAATTATAATGGGTACCAGAGTAAAGAAACTCGATTCAACATGTTGATTGGTTCTTGATTATGTTGAAGGTGACCATCTATGCACTGGTTGTCTCAACTACTTATAACTAATACCAAACATTTGGGGAATAAAGTACTTACTTTCCCGTGGCTGCACTTGGCATTAAACTTAGTGAACCATGCCGGTGAAATGGGTATAAAGCACGTCCGATTCATACGAACTGCTCTTGTATATGCTCAAGAACATGCGCGCTGTCATAGCGATTTTCTACTTGTCAGTCGCCCTTCCCTCTGCTGAAACTCCACCAGTTCACTGTCAAAGCTAGGTCCTTTAAACAACGATTATGTCGAAGCCCGAGTGAACTGAGGCATGGTCGGCTCGGGTGGAGATTGGGAGAGGTGGTAAAGCACATCTGAAGTCTGGGCCCTGCACCGTGTCTCAGATTTGACAACTAGTATACCCATGGTACCGACTCATGTTCATACTATCTCTTGCAAAGAATCACACGATGATGGTTTAAAATCATAACAACCACATTAAGTTATTGACAATTACTGTTGACAAAACCACAGTGCCAGTAATATAGACAGGAGGAGCGAAAAATTTGAGAAAGGTTAGATAAGACAAACTATATCTATGCAACGATGTAATATTGCACGCAACCGATTATCCTTCGCGTTAGTTTGTAATATATCGAAAGCAAGAGCTATTATTCACAAAAAATATTTTCATACTGGAAAGTATTCGAAATTAATCGTTAAGACCACTCTGTTTGTTATTTAAACAACATCGCCCTTGTAAAATAAATCAATAGATAACAACATCAGTACATTTAAATACACATTACAAAGTATTGTATAAAATTGGACAAAAAATAAATGGAGTTGCTGCAAAAATTAAGGAACTGATCACAGAGAAAATTTAATATTACTAAGAAAATTAGCAATATCGGCAATAGCGAGCACAAACAGACAGTGTTTTTAGATCTGGCGTATGACTTAAGTATTGCATTCATTTCAGAAGAGAATTCTATAAAAAACTTTAGAAATGGTGTACAACTAAAAATGGTTAAGTTCACAGGATATTAATGTATTATCGTGTGTTCTACTTTTAATAAAACACATCTCAAAATAAGACCCGGCAGTTACAATAATTAATCTTTATGTGATATTTTTAACAGTTTTTGGTAGCTAAGTGTAATTTAAATAAAATCAGGAAACCTCTGGTTTCGTTCTGGTTTTAATGTTTAATAATTTGTTCTAGTTACGTTAGGGTTTATAGCACTTGTGTGGTAATTAATATTTTTTGAGCTTTTTAGATGAATTAATTTTTATGTTTAGTTCATAATATTTATTTTACAATTGCCGATTTTTTTTGGAAACAGGTCCAAAAGAAGTGTCTGTTAAGTTGGTAACACCTGAAAAATGATCTAAGGGCTAGGAGAACAATTTTTATTACAATAACTTATAATGTGTTTAGTACGCTGTAAATATTTTTAAAGTAATTTTTTGTAATCATTTTAGCTATAGATGTTTATAACATATATTTTTCTTCGCTACCTTTTATAGGCAGGTTCTATAAAAAAAAGTGTACGAGAACTATATTCTTGCGTGTGTACTGAGAGCCATTTTGGTCACGTGTGCTTATTCGCCAAGACCGTGGAGGGGGGGAGGTGTGGTGTTGACAGTTAGCCACGCATTGGTGCGATAGACACGTGAGCTCCGACCGGCGATCCACGAATATAGGCCCTACGTTAAGCCAGAGTGGCGGGAGAGTTACGTACTGGATGGCAATCTAGCAGGTTTTAACTAAGCAACGGTGTAACAATGTTTTTGGGACGACTACTACAAAAAGTGGTTCCGGCTCTTCAAAATCTACGAGTGCACTAATTTTCGCCCTGCAATACTGGGGGCGGTTGGTGGTCGAGTACACCCTGGGCTACATTATTGTGCTACCCTTGTAGCACTCCCGAATGAAGAAAAACTCTACAAGCTACGTTTCTAAAAGTAAGTGTTGGCCGCCATTTTAATGCACCCCCTGGGAATTAAGCACTATTTATTACCGTGTCAGCAGCGAAGCATTTTTGGTTTTCAAGCATACCAGTGAGAAACGGAACTCAGTTTTGGTCTTGGATTCGCTATGCCGTCGTTAAGATTGTTTAAAATCCGCGGAAATGACTTTGAGAACAAATTAGCAAGAAATCGTCGCCGTCAGCCCCCAGACCTATTAACGATTTTTTTTCTTCTTTGAAGTAAAGATTTTTTTTGGCACACGCCAAAGTGTGAATGATTTTGTTAAGATAATGTGTAGTGTGGAGCCCGAGCTAAATCTTTAACGTCTAGTATTTTAACAGGTAGTCGTAATGTTTATAGTTGTTTTTGTATATTATTGTATTCATATTTTACATGTATGTATAGTATCTGTTTGATGCTACTTTTTATACATTTTAATAGGGTTAAGCCCTATTACAAAGTGAATGTTTCAAATCAATTCAAGGCCATGTGTATTTTCCCTGTAAGATATGTTTATGATTTCCGTAGAAAGCCGTTAAAACATAATTTTGAATTTTTTTTAATGCTATCGTCTCTCCGTACATCCCAATTCGCTCTGTTAAGATTTTTTTAAAATATCATTGCTTTAAGATATGATTCTTCTGAAACCCTTTAAGACGCGAGAGCTATGTTTGATTTATGTGAAACTTGAAAATTTTGTTCATGTGTGTGCCTCTTTTTCTTAACGTATCTCACCGCAGGGTGCTGGAGTTGTTATCACTGGCACAGAGTAAGGGTAGTCGTAACAATATTTACATCTTTAATGCAGTCCTATGAAAATTGAAATCTAATTTGGGTTTAAAAAATCAGTTGAAAAATGTGTAATGTATACAATCAATACATTATAGTAGGTACACAATATAAGGAAAAGTGGTTCACTTTAACCCCAGATAGTTAAATATATATATATATTTTCAATATTAGCCCAATGGTATGTTAATGAAAAGTTAAAATTCCCTTATTACACCTCATTTCTTCTAAAATATTTTAATTATTAATTATTAGTGTCCTTATTATTCTCATGGACGTTTTCGATTATGCACATTAAATTAAAAAATAAAAGCAGTTGTCAATTCTATTCTGCAGTAAAAGGACACCCGCGTTACTAAACAGACCTAGAGAGCTGAGCTGATAAATTAAAACAGTTTAATATAAATATATAATTATATTTCTTTTCTCCAGTAATGGTACATTTTGAAACATCGTTCACACTTCAAGCACTAAAAATGAAAAATCTTAAATTCAGCTGTCTGCCTCCAGTCCTCTATTTTCACAGAGATGGCAACGCTTGAAGACATTTACCTCTCAGGTCACCTGTGCCATCTCCGTCGCTGTCTTGGAAGGACCTCGGGTACACCTGGTAGATGACAGTGGTCTGCCACCAGTCCTCTATTTTCACAGAGATGACAACACTTGAAGACATTTACCTCTCAGATCACCTGTGCCATCTCCGTCGCTGTCTTGGAAGGACCTCGGGTACACCTGGTAGATGACAGTGGTCTGCCACCAGTCCTCTATTTTCACAGAGATGGCAACACTTGAAGACATTTACCTCCCAGGTCACCTGTGCCATCTCCGTCGCTGTCTTGGAAGGACCTCGGGTACACCTGGTAGATGACAGTGGTCTGCCACCAGTCCTCTATTTTCACAGAGATGGCAACACTTGAAGACATTTACCTCCCAGGTCACCTGTGCCATCTCCGTCGCTGTCTTGGAAGGACCTCGGGTACACCTGGTAGATGACAGTGGTCTGCCACCAGTCCTCTATTTTCACAGAGATGGCAACACTTGAAGACATTTACCTCCCAGGTCACCTGTGCCATCTCCGTCGCTGTCTTGGAAGGATCTCGGGTACACCTGGTAGATGACAGTGGTCTGCCACCAGTCCTCTATTTTCACAGAGATGGCAACACTTGAAGACATTACCTCTCAGGTCACCTGTGCCATCTCCGTCGCTGTCTTGGAAGGACCTCGGGTACACCTGGTAGATGACAGTGGTCTGCCACCAGTCCTCTATTTTCACAGAGATGGCAACACTTGAAGACATTTACCTCCCAGGTCACCTGTGCCATCTCCGTCGCTGTCTTGGAAGGATCTCGGGTACACCTGGTAGATGACAGTGGTCTGCCACCAGTCCTCTATTTTTACAGAGATGGCAACACTTGAAGACATTTACCTCTCAGATCACCTGTGCTATCTCCGTCGCTGTCTTGGAAGGACCTCGGGTACACCTGGTAGATGACAGTGGTCTGCCACCAGTCCTCTATTTTTACAGAGATGGCAACACTTGAAGACATTTACCTCTCAGGTCACCGGTGCCATCTCCGTCGCTGTCTTGGAAGGACCTCGGGTACACCTGGTAGATGACAGTGGTCTGCCACTAGTCCTCTATTTTTACAGAGATGGCAACACTTGAAGACATTTACCTCTCAGGTCACCTGTGCCATCTCCGTCGCTGTCTTGGAAGGACCTCGGGTACACCTGGTAGATGACAGTGGTCTGCCACCAGTCCTCTATTTTTACAGAGATGGCAACACTTGAAGACATTTACCTCTCAGGTCACCTGTGCTATCTCCGTCGCTGTCTTGGAAGGATCTCGGGTACACCTGGTAGATGACAGTGGTCTGCCACCAGTCCTCTATTTTTACAGAGATGGCAACACTTGAAGACATTTACCTCTCAGGTCACCTGTGCCATCTCCGTCGCTGTCTTGGAAGGACCTCGGGTACACCTGGTAGATGACAGTGGTCTGCCACCAGTCCTCTATTTTTACAGAGATGGCAACACTTGAAGACATTTACCTCTCAGGTCACCTGTGCCATCTCCGTCGCTGTCTTGGAAGGATCTCGGGCACACCTGGTAGATGACAGTGGTCTGCCACCATCCTCTATTTTTTCAGAGATGGCAACACTTGAAGACATTTACCTCTCAGGTCACCTGTGCCATCTCCGTCGCTGTCTTGGAAGGACCTCGGGTACACCTGGTAGATGACAGTGGTCTGCCACCAGTCCTCTATTTTTACAGAGATGGCAACACTTGAAGACATTTACCTCTCAGGTCACCTGTGCTGTCTCCGTCGCTGTCTTGGAAGGACCTCGGGTACACCTGGTAGATGACAGTGGTCTGCCACCAGTCCTCTATTTTCACAGAGATGGCAACACTTGAAGACATTTACCTCTCAGGTCACCTGTGCTGTCTCCGTCGCTGTCTTGGAAGGACCTCGGGTACACCTGGTAGATGACAGTGGTCTGCCACCAGTCCTCTATTTTTACAGAGATGGCAACACTTGAAGACATTTACCTCTCAGGTCACCTGTGCTGTCTCCGTCGCTGTCTTGGAAGGACCTCGGGTACACCTGGTAGATGACAGTGGTCTGCCACCAGTCCTCTATTTTTACAGAGATGGCAACACTTGAAGACATTTACCTCTCAGGTCACCTGTGCCATCTTTGTCGCTGTCTTGGAAGGACCTCGGGTACACCTGGTAGATGACAGTGGTCTGCCACCAGTCCTCTATTTTTACAGAGATGGCAACACTTGAAGACATTTACCTCTCAGGTCACCTGTGCCATCTTTGTCGCTGTCTTGGAAGGACCTCGGGTACACCTGGTAGATGACAGTGGTCTGCCACCAGTCCTCTATTTTCACAGAGATGGCAACACTTGAAGACATTTACCTCCCAGGTCACCGGTGCCATCTCCGTCGCTGTCTTGGAAGGACTTCGGGTACACCTCGTAGATAACAGTGGTCTGCCACCAGTCGTCTATTTTCACAGAGATGACAACACTTGAAGACATTTACCTCTCAGATCACCTGTGCCATCTCCGTCGCTGTCTTGGAAGGACCTCGGGTACACCTGGTAGATGACAGTGGTCTGCCACCAGTCCTCTATTTTGCACAGAGATGGCAACACTTGAAGACATTTACCTCTCAGGTCACCGGTGCCATCTCCGTCGCTGTCTTGGAAGGACCTCGGGTACACCTGGTAGATGACAGTTGTCTGCCACCAGTCCTCTATTTTCACAGAGATGACAACACTTGAAGACATTTACCTCTCAGGTCACCGGTGTCATCTCCGTCGCTGTCTTGGAAGGACCTCGGGTACACCTGGTAGATGACAGTGGTCTGCCACCAGTCCTCTATTTTCACAGAGATGACAACACTTGAAGACATTTACCTCTCAGGTCACCGGTGCCATCTCCGTCGCTGTCTTGGAAGGACCTCGGGTACACCTGGTAGATGACAGTGGTCTGCCACCAGTCCTCTATTTTTACAGAGATGGCAACACTTGAAGACATTTACCTCTCAGGTCACCTGTGCCATCTATGTCGCTGTCTTGGAAGGACTTCGGGTACACCTGGTAGATGACAGTGGTCTGCCACCAGTCCTCTATTTTCACAGAGATGGCAACACTTGAAGACATTTACCTCCCAGGTCACCGGTGCCATCTCCGTCGCTGTCTTGGAAGGACTTCGGGTACACCTCATAGATAACAGTGGTCTGCCACCAGTCGTCTATTTTCACAGAGATGACAACACTTGAAGACATTTACCTCTCAGATCACCTGTGCCATCTCCGTCGCTGTCTTGGAAGGACCTCGGGTACACCTGGTAGATGACAGTGGTCTGCCACCAGTCCTCTATTTTGCACAGAGATGGCAACACTTGAAGACATTTACCTCTCAGGTCACCGGTGCCATCTCCGTCGCTGTCTTGGAAGGACCTCGGGTACACCTGGTAGATGACAGTGGTCTGCCACCAGTCCTCTATTTTCACAGAGATGACAACACTTGAAGACATTTACCTCTCAGGTCACCGGTGCCATCTCCGTCGCTGTCTTGGAAGGACCTCGGGTACACCTGGTAGATGACAGTGGTCTGCCACCAGTCCTCTATTTTTACAGAGATGGCAACACTTGAAGACATTTACCTCTCAGGTCACCTGTGCTGTCTCCGTCGCTGTCTTGGAAGGACCTCGGGTACACCTGGTAGATGACAGTGGTCTGCCACCAGTCCTCTATTTTTACAGAGATGGCAACACTTGAAGACATTTACCTCTCAGGTCACCTGTGCCATCTTTGACGCTGTCTTGGAAGGACCTCGGGTACACCTGGTAGATGACAGTGGTCTGCCACCAGTCCTCTATTTTCACAGAGATGGCAACACTTGAAGACATTTACCTCCCAGGTCACCGGTGCCATCTCCGTCGCTGTCTTGGAAGGACTTCGGGTACACCTCGTAGATAACAGTGGTCTGCCACCAGTCGTCTATTTTCACAGAGATGACAACACTTGAAGACATTTACCTCTCAGATCATCTGTGCCATCTCCGTCGCTGTCTTGGAAGGACCTCGGGTACACCTGGTAGATGACAGTGGTCTGCCACCAGTCCTCTATTTTGCACAGAGATGGCAACACTTGAAGACATTTACCTCTCAGGTCACCGGTGCCATCTCCGTCGCTGTCTTGGAAGGACCTCGGGTACACCTGGTAGATGACAGTGGTCTGCCACCAGTCCTCTATTTTCACAGAGATGACAACACTTGAAGACATTTACCTCTCAGGTCACCGGTGTCATCTCCGTCGCTGTCTTGGAAGGACCTCGGGTACACCTGGTAGATGACAGTGGTCTGCCACCAGTCCTCTATTTTCACAGAGATGACAACACTTGAAGACATTTACCTCTCAGGTCACCGGTGCCATCTCCGTCGCTGTCTTGGAAGGACCTCGGGTACACCTGGTAGATGACAGTGGTCTGCCACCAGTCCTCTATTTTTACAGAGATGGCAACACTTGAAGACATTTACCTCTCAGGTCACCTGTGCCATCTTTGTCGCTGTCTTGGAAGGACTTCGGGTACACCTGGTAGATGACAGTGGTCTGCCACCAGTCCTCTATTTTCACAGAGATGGCAACACTTGAAGACATTTACCTCCCAGGTCACCGGTGCCATCTCCGTCGCTGTCTTGGAAGGACTTCGGGTACACCTCGTAGATAACAGTGGTCTGCCACCAGTCGTCTATTTTCACAGAGATGACAACACTTGAAGACATTTACCTCTCAGATCACCTGTGCCATCTCCGTCGCTGTCTTGGAAGGACCTCGGGTACACCTGGTAGATGACAGTGGTCTGCCACCAGTCCTCTATTTTGCACAGAGATGGCAACACTTGAAGACATTAACCTCTCAGGTCACCGGTGCCATCTCCGTCACTGTCTTGGAAGGACCTCGGGTACACCTGGTAGATGACAGTGGTCTGCCACCAGTCCTCTATTTTCACAGAGATGACAACACTTGAAGACATTTACCTCTCAGGTCACCGGTGCCATCTCCGTCGCTGTCTTGGAAGGACCTCGGGTACACCTGGTAGATGACAGTGGTCTGCCACCAGTCCTCTATTTTTACAGAGATGGCAACACTTGAAGACATTTACCTCTCAGGTCACCTGTGCCATCTTTGTCGCTGTCTTGGAAGGACTTCGGGAACACCTGGTAGATGACAGTGGTCTGCCACCAGTCCTCTATTTTCACAGAGATGGCAACACTTGAAGACATTTACCTCCCAGGTCACCGGTGCCATCTCCGTCGCTGTCTTGGAAGGACTTCGGGTACACCTCGTAGATAACAGTGGTCTGCCACCAGTCGTCTATTTTCACAGAGATGACAACACTTGAAGACATTTACCTCTCAGATCACCTGTGCCATCTCCGTCGCTGTCTTGGAAGGACCTCGGGTACACCTGGTAGATGACAGTGGTCTGCCACCAGTCCTCTATTTTGCACAGAGATGGCTACACTTGAAGACATTTACCTCCCAGGTCACCGGTGCCATCTCCGTCGCTGTCTTGGAAGGACCTCGGGTACACCTGGTAGATGACAGTGGTCTGCCACCAGTCCTCTATTTTCACAGAGATGGCAACACTTGAAGACATTTACCTCCCAGGTCACCGGTGCCATCTCCGTCGCTGTCTTGGAAGGACTTCGGGTACACCTCGTAGATAACAGTGGTCTGCCACCAGTCGTCTATTTTCACAGAGATGACAACACTTGAAGACATTTACCTCTCAGATCACCTGTGCCATCTCCGTCGCTGTCTTGGAAGGACCTCGGGTACACCTGGTAGATGACAGTGGTCTGCCACCAGTCCTCTATTTTGCACAGAGATGGCAACACTTGAAGACATTTACCTCTCATGTCACCTGTGCCATCTTTGTCGCTGTCTTGGAAGGACTTCGGGTACACCTGGTAGATGACAGTGGTCTGCCACCAGTCCTCTATTTTCACAGAGATGGCAACACTTGAAGACATTTACCTCCCAGGTCACCGGTGCCATCTCCGTCGCTGTCTTGGAAGGACTTCGGGTACACCTCGTAGATAACAGTGGTCTGCCACCAGTCGTCTATTTTCACAGAGATGACAACACTTGAAGACATTTACCTCTCAGATCACCTGTGCCATCTCCGTCGCTGTCTTGGAAGGACCTCGGGTACACCTGGTAGATGACAGTGGTCTGCCACCAGTCCTCTATTTTGCACAGAGATGGCTACACTTGAAGACATTTACCTCCCAGGTCACCGGTGCCATCTCCGTCGCTGTCTTGGAAGGACCTCGGGTACACCTGGTAGATGACAGTGGTCTGCCACCAGTCCTCTATTTTGCACAGAGATGGCAACACTTGAAGACATTTACCTCCCAGGTCACCGGTGCCATCTCCGTCGCTGTCTTGGAAGGACTTCGGGTACACCTCGTAGATAACAGTGGTCTGCCACCAGTCCTCTATTTTCACAGAGATGACAACACTTGAAGACATTTACCTCTCAGATCACCGGTGCCATCTCCGTCGCTGTCTTGGAAGGACCTCGGGTACACTTGGTAGATGACAGTGGTCTGCCACCAGTCCTCTATTTTTACAGAGATGGCAACACTTGAAGACATTTACCTCTCAGGTCACCTGTGCCATCTTTGTCGCTGTCTTGGAAGGACTTCGGGTACACCTGGTAGATGACAGTGGTCTGCCACCAGTCCTCTATTTTCACAGAGATAGCAACACTTGAAGACATTTACCTCCCAGGTCACCGGTGCCATCTCCGTCGCTGTCTTGGAAGGACTTCGGGTACACCTCGTAGATAACAGTGGTCTGCCACCTGTCGTCTATTTTCACAGAGATGACAACACTTGAAGACATTTACCTCTCAGATCACCTGTGCCATCTCCGTCGCTGTCTTGGAAGACCTCGGGTACACCTGGTAGATGACAGTGGTCTGCCACCAGTCCTCTATTTTGCACAGAGATGGCTACACTTGAAGACATTTACCTCCCAGGTCACCGGTGCCATCTCCGTCGCTGTCTTGGAAGGACCTCGGGTACACCTGGTAGATGACAGTGGTCTGCCACCAGTCCTCTATTTTTACAGAGATGGCAACACTTGAAGACATTTACCTCCCAGGTCACCGGTGCCATCTCCGTCGCTGTCTTGGAAGGACTTCGGGTACACCTCGTAGATAACAGTGGTCTGCCACCAGTCGTCTATTTTCACAGAGATGACAACACTTGAAGACATTTACCTCTCAGATCACCTGTGCCATCTCCGTCGCTGTCTTGGAAGGACCTCGGGTACACCTGGTAGATAACAGTGGTCTGCCACCAGTCCTCTATTTTGCACAGAGATGGCAACACTTGAAGACATTTACCTCCCAGGTCACCGGTGCCATCTCCGTCGCTGTCTTGGAAGGACCTCGGGTACACCTGGTAGATGACAGTGGTCTGCCACCAGTCCTCTATTTTCACAGAGATGGCAACACTTGAAGACATTTACCTCCCAGGTCACCGGTGCCATCTCCGTCGCTGTCTTGGAAGGACTTCGGGTACACCTCGTAGATAACAGTGGTCTGCCACCAGTCCTCTATTTTCACAGAGATGACAACACTTGAAGACATTTACCTCTCAGATCACCTGTGCCATCTCCGTCGCTGTCTTGGAAGGATCTCGGGTACACCTGGTAGATGACAGATGTCTGCCTCCAGTCCTCTATTTTCACAGAGATGGCAACACTTGAAGACATTTACCTCTCAGGTCACCTGTGCCATCTCCGTCGCTGTCTTGGAAGGACCTCGGGTACACCTGGTAGATGACAGTGGTCTGCCACCAGTCCAGTGGATCTCCTGCACCCACCAAGATGGTTGGAAACGACAACAGCAGGACCATCCAGTAACACCCTGTCATCTGCAGCATGAGAAAATCGCTTTTTGTAGTTAGTTCATTGTAAATTGTCAATGGTATTTACGATGTTGCAAGTGGAAATCAAGGTCTTATCTAAGGGTATTTTGGCATGATATGCTAAGAAGACTTTATTGTGCCTAGATTATAGTTTCACACCTAAATATTTTCTTCGTAGCAAGAATAGTCTAACTTGCTTATTTGCTTTAAGGAATTTATTTATTTTGCGCTTACGTCAACCCCGTATTCAATAAAATATCGTTTCAGTGATATAAAGACCTGTGCTGGAAAGGCGAGCACGATTTGCTTGACATTATGAAGTAATGTCATCTATGTGAAAGAGGTATTCTCATGGTTTCTAAAAGTTTATCGTACAAGATTTAGAATGATTTTGAATATAGATATTTTTTCATAGCAGTCGCATAACGGATGTCGAAAGTGCATTATGCAAATACATTTAGATACTTAGTTAAAATCTAGAAAGTTTGAGAACAGTATTTCTACAGTACCTGGTGGTTATCGATCAGATTGTGGAGGCCTCGGACTCTCGATTTCGTGACATGGTCAAAGTATGTAATCCTTAAGGGATATTCGTAGTTAAGAACCTTTCAAGGTAGTTTTAATGCTACACTTCCCATTTAATAAATAAAACCGATATTGATAAATAAATTAAAAAATGAATAATTTATGTACATAAGAAATAAAATAGTAACTTTGTTTGAGTAAATGTATGATATAGGATTAATATTTAACGGAGGTCTCACAGTCTGTTTTCAATCAGTACCATATAGACTTTGCTATGGAATTAATAGAAAATATTATTGTAGTTACTCAGTGTTAGACAAATATGCTTCTAACCAGGCGATATCATTGTGAAAAGGATAACAAAATACATGGGACCCTTTTATGCTTGATTAAACATTTCGGAGGAATCAAAAGACTATTTTTTAAGAATTTGCAATAGTACAAAAAATTTGCAGAGCTTACACATGCATAATACAGTGATCAAAATCCCGAAATAGCCAAAATATTAATCTAAAGTTCATGAAAAATACGACATTCTCGCTAATGTATTCAGCAAATTTTCAGTGCATGGTGAAAGTTTTAATTTGCTAGAACGTGGTCAGGAATACGGCTGTCCTTTTCGAATGACCCAATCGAATTCATCTAATGACAAAGACAGTTGCTTGCTTCGCTTAGTGTGGAGCGTTGGGAGTGTGTTGGGAGAATGATGTGGAGAGTTTTGGAAGAGTGTTGAGAAACTGTTGGGATAGTGCTAGAAGAATGTCGGGTAAAGTTTAGAAAAAAATTTGGAGAATGTTCCGAGAGTGTTGGGAGAATATTGGTTAAATGTTAGCGAAGTGTTGTGAGAGTGTTGACAGAATGTTAAGAGATTGTTAAAAGATTTTGAAGTAACAATTTTGTGACAGTGTTGGGAGAATTTTAGGAGAGTTTTGGAGAGTAATGAGAAACTGTTGGGATAATGTTGGAAGTATGTTGGAAAATGGTTAGGCGAGTTATAGGAGAATGTTGGGAGAAGATGGGAAAACTTTGGTGGAGTTCTGAAAGAGTATTGAGAGAATGTAAGGGCAGTGTTGAGAGAATGTTATGTGTATGTTGGAAGTGTATCGGGAGAATGTTTGGAGTATGATGGAAGTGAAGGGAGAATTATAAGGAGTATTTTGATACCATTCGGGAGAATGTTAGGGCCATGTTGGGAAATTGTTAGGAGAATGTTATAATAGTGTTGGGAGAACATCGGAAGTATGTTGGTTGAGTGTTAGGAAGGTTTTTGGAATGTGCTGGGAAAATGTTGTGGATAGTTTTGAAAGTGTCTTGAGAAACTGTTGGGATTATGTCAGGAGAATGTCGGGAAAAGTTTAAAGAAAATTGGGAGTATGTTCCGAGAGTGTTGAGGGAAAATGTTGGGAGAATATTTGTTAAAAGTTGACCGAGTTGGAAGAGTGTTGCGAGAGTGTTAGAAGAATGTTTTATGTGGTTTGGAAGTGTAATGAAAAAAAATGTTGGAGTGATTTAGAAGAATGTTGGGAAAGTGTTGAGAGTGTGCTGGGAGCAAGTTGTAAGAATGTTAGGAGAATGTTGGGAAGAGGTATGAGAGTGTTGCGTAAGTGTAAGATGTGTGTTGGGAGAGGTTTTGGGAGTGTGTTAGGATTGTATTTGAATAATGTTAGGAGAGTTTTGGGAGAGTGCTAGGAAAGCATTGGGAGAGTGTTGGTAAAATTGGGAGTTGTTTGGGAAAGTGTTGGTACAATGTTTTGAGTGTGATATGAAAATGTTGGTAGATTGATGGGAATGTGGTGGGATATAATTGAAAGAATGTTGGAAAGGTAAGAGATCAGTGTTGGAAGAGTGAGAGATGAGCGTTGGAATAGCATTGGGAGTTTGATGGGAGAATTTTTGGAGAGTAATGTTCAGTGTTAGGAGAATGTTGGAAGAATTTTGTGAGAGTATTGAAAAAAAAATGTTGGGAGAGTGAGGGGAGAGAAGTTTTGGAAGGTTTTTGGGAGAGTATTGAGAGAGTGTTGAAAGAGTTTTGGGAAACTTCTGTATGAGTGTTGGGAGGGTATTGGAAGAATGCAAGGAGGTAATTTGTAAAGTGTTGAAAGTGTATTTTGTGAGTGTTGGAAGTGTATTTAGAGAGTGGAGGAAGTGAATTGGGAGAATGTTGGGAGAGTATTAAGGAAGTGTTGGAAGAGTGCTGAGAATAAATTAGGAAAGTGTTAGTAGAGTGTTAGTAAAGTGTTGGGAGTGTGTTGGAAATGTATTGGTACTTGTGTTAGGAATGTGTTCGGTGATTGTTGTGAGATTATTAGGAAAGTGTAAGGAGAGTGTTGGGAGAGTTCGGAAGAGTAGTTGAAGAATGTTGGGAGAGTTTTTGGAGTGTGTTGGGTGAGTGTTAGCAGTGTGGTGGGAGAATGTTTGGAGAGAGTTGGTATAGAATTTGAAACATTTGGAGAGTTTTGGAAGAGTTACATAGGATGGTGTTTGGCAGATTTTTAGGAGAGTGTTAAGAGAGTGTTGGGTGAGTGTTGATATGTGTTTTGAGAATATTGGGAAAATTTTAGGAGTGTGGTGTGAGTGTGTAGGTACAGTGTTGGGTGAATGTTGGGAGAGAGTTGGGTGAATGTTAGGAGAGTGTTGGATGAATGTTGGGTCAGTGTGGTAATGTATTGGGCGAATGTTAGAAAAGTGTTGGGAGAGTGTTTAACAAAGTGTTGGGAGAGTGTTTGGAAAGTGTTGGGAGAGTGTTTCAAAAGTGTTGGGGAGTGGTCGGAAATTGTTGGGTGAGGGTTGATAGATTGTTGTGAGAGGTTGGGAATTGTAGGGTTAATGTTGGGAGTATTTTGGGAGAGTGTAAAATTGTGAAGGGAGATTTGTGGGAGAGTTTTGAGAGTGTTTTAGGACCGTGTTGAGGAAATGTTAATAGAGTTTTGTATGAATGTTGGGTAAGTTTTAGTAGAGTATTGGAAGTAAGTTGGGAAAATTTTGGGAGCACATAATTTAATGAAATATTTTAGTTTTAATAGTGACGACTGCTACAAAAATTGTCTCATATGAGGAATATTATGTTTATGGCTATGAATGTTTTTTTGAATTATTACAACAGCAATAACACTGTTAATATAAACAATAAAATGACCTCAAAATAAATAAAAAATACTAATATTTATTATTAATTCTAACATTTAATACCAAATAAATTTTGAATATTATCAAGTAAATTAATGTGTTAACAATGGGAGTAATCACTAAGAGTATTACTCCATACCCTTGACATCGGTAACAAATAAAACACTGCACAAGGATTCGAACCCGGGTCACACCACTGCGCCGCCTCGCTCAGCTTCTCGCTGTGGTGGGAGGTGGTGGAAGGTCCTGACCCTGCCTGACCTTTGTGACCCCACATCGCCGCGTGGTTTCTAGCTATTCTGAATCGTTTTGCTTCTAATTAATCGTTTTTCGCACATGCATTCAAATACATTCATCATATTGTCATATTAAATTGTTTTTCGGTAAAAGGTTTTTATTTAATGTTATAATTCACTTTAAAGGGAAATATATTTGTCAGTTATTTCACGTACCGAAAGTATGGAATCTTGTGTTAGATAGTTTTGATTTAACTGTCGTATGTAACCTATGTCTTGAACTATTTATTAAGTATATCAGAAATTTAACAAGAACAGTTTGCACCATAACATAAAAAATTAATTTTCTGGGTTTTACGTAAACCTTATTACTATTTATTTAATGCATTATATATTAACATTAAATAGTTTTAGACGAAGGCTACATACGGAACACATTATTTGAGGTTTTCAGTAAATGCTAGGACTAATAATTTGCCTTTAAGTCTGCCTAGTCAGGGGTGTATTTGTGTTAGGGAAGTGGGATAAGGGCAACCACCGCTGTTTTATTTATTGTTATGTAGCTCTACGCGAAAAGCTCTAAAATGGCGTGCAGTCTTTACGTCGTGCATAGGACAACTACAAGATTTTAGTGGTAACCATAACATTTTATGGCGTACAATTGAAGATAAATGTGTAAGGAAAGTCTCTTAAATGCTTTTAATTATCTCATACTTTGAAATTTTTCTGAAAACACGCGTTTTAGCTATGTCTACTATATTAAAAATAAAGTTAAAAAAAAACGAAAACAATTACTGATATTTTCTTGGCGAATTCTTAAATGATTTTCATAAAGAGACACCAATCGGATATCTTGAGCAGTTATTAATATGATAGTTTTAGTTTCCTGAAACTCTGCACACCGCATATATGCCTAGTAGGCTGGGTCCCTTAAGTATCACACGAAATGCTGGTAATTTTTTGGTTTAAACTATTATTGAAGAGATAACACTGTATATATTTTTCTTGATAGAGCTCTTGCTTTAAAAATATGTCTCGAACTTTGTTACCAGATATTTACTAAGTGTTATATGCAAACTGTAATACGTCATACAAGTAATCGTTATAATAAACACTTTCGTATTAAGATACACTTGTTAAGTACTTACATTGTGATAAAGATTCGACGAAATATACAGCGTTAGAGATATATCGAGATAAATTTACAGGATTATCCCTTAAACCGAAGTCTATAGGTATTATCATAAAAATCAATAAGCAACTTAGCACGCGAAACCAAACCTTAACGTTGTCTCTAAATTATTAAATTGATTCGGCTGAAGTGTCGTAGTAGTAAGTCACTGCAACCACTTGAGATCCGGTCCAGTGATTCTGATTTCAGTTTTCGATAGTTTAATGAAATAAATCCAAGCAAGTTCTTTAGAATTCACTTGTATTCTCTAATGTCCACTTGGACGTCGATAGCAAAGATTCATAAAATAAAAAAAAATAAAAATAATCACAGTGCTTTTTGCAGATCATTCCACTGGTTCTTATTTTCAAACCACAAAACCTGTTGAAGCATCTCCCCATGTTTTCCTTGGTAATATATATTGAATGTAACAATTTGACTTGCACTTGAATAGTTCCATTCCTATGAGCGTCGTAGTTCTGCACTGGCTTTTGTATAGAGAACAATGCGATTCACGTACTCAACTTCTGATTTTCCATTCCTATTTCATATTCACGTAACTGATCTCATGTTAAAAGAGGTGTTTCTCCAGGTACTAAGCAAAAGTTTTTGACCTGACAACGTCTAATAAATCGATGAACGCCAGCTGTACGCACGAAAAATTGTCCCGTTACACTCATTGTACGCTTGCGCCGCATCTATCTCTCTTCCACTCGATTGGAACAACCTTCGATTTGACATTTTCGAGGCACATTAAACTTTAAACACTCCCATTAGTTTCCTACTTTTCCTATCATCGTCCTATCCTTAACAGAATAACACATATTGGAAGAAGTTAAATAGGATCAATTATAAAAGTTATAGTTAAAATAATCGGTTCGTTAAAGTAATTAACATATTTGAATTAATGAGTGCAAATAAAAGTAAACTTATCAATTAAATTGTAGATTTTATTTCACTCCTTCTTTGTATCCATTCAAAATGAATGATAATTCAATAAAAATGATTCAATTTTATTCATAAAAGTATGCAATCATTTCATCAATGATTTGTTATGACGTTGTCACGTTAAACAATGGTCTGTAAACCGACTTTACAGACAACCAATTTTTTTAAATGTTAAATGTTAGTTTGAATGGAATGTACGTGACGCGTCACCATATCTTTAAAAGAGGCAGTGTAAAACACTTTGTTACTATTGTATTTCCAGGAAAATAAAAACAGTGGATCAGCGTGTTTGGAATGAGCGTGGGGCAGACGTGTCCAGCCAAGCACTCACCTTGCGCGCGCTGCTGCGAGTGGCCTGCACGGAGCTCCGGCGCGGTGTGAGGCTCTGCGACGCCCGCGTCCTTGCCTGTCAGCCGGCAGTCACGCCGCCATGAGCAGGTCCCGTGTGGGGACGCGCCACAACGCCGAAAACCATAACGCCGAAATGCCAAACTGACCACAACGCCGACAGCTAGAAAACTGCTGTGTACCACAACGCCTCATTACTACAACACCGAAATACATTAACCCCGAAAAATGTCATTGCAGGACTGCCACAAAGGTTAGGTTAGGTAAGGTTAGCACACAAATTCATTCAGTTGTTTTTCATTTTGCTCCTGTGGCCCCCCCTCCCCGCAGCAACATTTTTCGGCGTTACTGTATTTCGGCGTTGTGGTACACAGCAGTTTTCTAGCTGTCAGCGTTGCTGTCAATTTGGCATTAAGCGTTATGGTATTCGGCGTTATTGGACGTTCGGCGTTATTGGACGTTCGGCGTTGTGGTATTTCGGCGTTGTGGTAACGACCCGCCCCGTGTGCCTGCTAGGACTCCCGGTTATCGTCTGTGCTTCACTTGTTAAGCTATGATTCGTCCCCAGTGTTGGCGCCACTTTGCCCCTCTCTTTAAACAATGTCAACATCTATTATGAGTTTCAATACATTGTCTGACTGATTGCCTCGTGGTCATCCATCATATATATATATATATATATATAAATGTCCTGTGTTCCCACAACATTTAGAAGCCGCTTAAAACCGAGATTCTTTATATTTTATGGATTATAAAATTTAATTTTTTGTTTGTAACCATTGTTAAGTGTTTACTTTTTAAAATTTTGCATTATTAAGGCTTTGAAAATAGGAACTGAAGCTTTTCTAAAAACTTTCATAAGTAATGAGCTTATTAATTCTATAAAAATGTTTCAAATTTTCTGTCGCTCCTTAAATTTGATTAAACACTTAGCCGCCAGTTTATTACCGGTAAAATAATAGTATAGATAATCATTATAATAATTATGCAGTGTTATTAATAAGCTACTTTTTGACGGATATTAAATTAATTAAAAAAACACTAATAAAACATTTTTATTAAATTACTTTTGGACTGTATTCGTAACATTTTGTTTTTAATCCATAATATTAATGAAAATATTAAATTGCAATGAAATTTTCATTTCACACTAAGCTTCATACAATGTAGTGCGTGTGCGATAAATAAAAGGGGAAAAAAATGGTTTAGTTTTATTACGATAACAGAGGTGACACATTTACTGCGGTTAAATAACATAGACTTCCAACGAAGAGTGTAGACATTATTAGGAGTTACTTTTACTCAAAATTACTTAAACTTTACGTTAAATATAAGAAATATTTTTTTCAAGAATTTTGTGCCAAAAATATATTATTTAAATATTCAAAATAATTGTAATTTCATAAATTGCATATTGAAGTTGTAGTCTTCCTAAACGGCTTATGGAATGTTTAATCACAATGATTTCACAATAAAAATATTTATGCCAATCTTTTGCAACTAATAACACTCCGGGAAATTTTGGATTTTTAGTCAAAATAGTAAAATTAATAAAAAATTAGACAAGAGTTTTTTTCTTTTAGATACAAGAATGATTTAAATAATTACAACAGTTTGTTAGTATGTTAATATGTCACCTCCTTGAAGACAAAATTGGTTATGTTTTGATACTATTTATGTTCAAAAATTTGAACAAGACAAAAAATGTTTCAATGCAACAGAGACAAATTGGCGCTGGGAAGTTCAGAACCTTACACATAAAAACTCCGAGTCGTCCAACTCACAGGCCAGTGACAAATTAAAACCCCTTTTACAAGAGCCTCTTGGTTTTAAGTGATCAAGCCACAAAAAAAAATTGTTCACTTGTGAGTAGCTGTCGCCAGGCTGCCGTCACTTATCTACTTCACTGTAAAGCCTTGCTGCTTACAGACGGTCACTTTACAGACCACACGCCAGCCTATGTCACCGGCATACAGTGCATTCACTCAAATAATAAGAATTAAAACTCACACGGGTCTGAAAACTCATCGACACCAAGGTCGTTGGAGTCGACGATGACCACTGGCAAAACAAACACCTGACAGATACAGGAGCACCTCGAGGAAACCCACTGGCAATGGATGAGTAGAGGCCGGAAAACTTCGCGCTTTCGATGATTTCTAGGATAGACTCCACAACCCTCTACATACTCAGGCAAATGCCACCTGCTCGTTGGCTATTGACTCGTGACACCTGTCAACTGGGACGCTTGCGATTCCATAATTTTTTGGTTGAAGGTTTTCCATTGGCTCAAAGTCCTTCAGATAAACTGTAAGCCAATCACAGAAGCAATATAAAAGTACAGTTGTTTGGATTCTAGCATATCGTGAAATGAATCCGCGAATTTTTCCGGTCTCTATGGATGAGACACGGGGAAGCAGCCAGTGAAAAAATTGACTTGGATTTCATCACGTGCGGAATTATTATGCCATAAACTTATGCGAATTCCCCATGTTCCAATTAACTTATTCGAAATCTTAAGCCGTGGGCCATCCCTTACTCCGACCGCAGCTACGACACCCGACAGCGCATGTGATGGAGTGATATCCAGAGGCCAGTTGGGATCCCCCAACCATCGTCCCGGTAACACGCACAGGGTGTGATCAGGGCAGGAGGGTTCTGCGATGGCTTGCTGTTGCCTTCTGCATCGAGGAGGTGGAGAGACAACACACAAACCCATTCTTCAACTGGGGAAGGAAGTTTTCCACAAGGGGAAAAAGCCTGACCTGGCCGGGAATCGAACACGTGGGTTTTGATTCACCGGCCAGAAACTCCTACCCGTGAGCCAACATATCAAACTTTGTGCAGATATTAAAAATTATCACGTTTATTATCTAGTTGGGTTTGACCCGCCTGAAAAGAGAAGAGTTCGCTGTGGACCAATCAGAAAGGAAAAAAAAAAGCCTCTGATCAACACACAAATGCAGTCAATCAGGAAACGAGTAACCTCTAAAGCGAAAGTATTTACAGTAAATAGGAGAGATAAAACTCTCAGATGGAGACCGTTACCCTGATGATGGCTACAGAAATGTCGAACGAAACGCTGGTGAACTCTTCGCTTTTGACACGGCTAAAACCCACCAGCCGAGAAACCCCTGAAAATGTCCGCGAAAGCTCGCGATACCTATTGGATCCGAAGGAAATTATTGCGGAAAAAATTTTTTCAGTTTTGGAGACATAACAAAAGGAATCGACGAACTCGATTCAATAATCAAATTCACCCATATTCCCTTGTGTCGGTTTCCTCCATCACGTCTTTGGATAAGAACACCAAGGTGTGTTTCTTAATTACGTACTATACAAAATGAACCAACGCAGGTCAACTCTTTCCAAAAGCGTGGACACCGATGGGTCGATGAGTAGGCCACGTTTTAAGCAGGAATTAACATCACGAGTTGAACCATATGAGTGGGCGGATTCAGGTACGGGGGGAAACCGGTCGTGTGAAGAGAGGCGTCACAAGTCCGTGCTTCTAGCGACGTAACAATCACGACCGCTTCTACCAGAAGGCGTCCTTGACAGCTCAAGGTTACGTCGTTACGTGACTGTCCGCTGCGTTCACCCGCGTCGCTTCTCACGGAGTCTGCGCATTAACACTTGGAGATCTGAAAGTAGGAAACATGGCGGACGTTACCAGTGGCAAATATATGTCTCCTCTTCACTTTACCCTACTTCTACATGGTAATTTCTTTTCGACGTGACGTCTAATAAATCGATGAACGCCGGCTGCACGCACGAAAAAGTGTCCCGTTACGCACATTGTCCCGTTTCGCTGTGTCCCGTTACGCTCATTTTATATTGCTCTTTGCTAACCTGAACCTCCTAGAATTGCGACCGAGTCCGTGGCGTAATTCTGTTTTCATGCATTTCAATGTAAAATTTTCATTGCTCTTTGCTAACCCGTTCCTCCTAACATTGCTGCAGAGTCCGTGGCGCAAATATATTATTTTGACTGCATTTTGGTGTTGGGTAAGCCATTTTCCTTCACATCATCCTTGAAACACTCCCATTCGTTTTCTACTTTTCCTATCATCGTCCTATCCTTAACAGAATAACACAGATTGGAAGAAGTTAAATAGCAAACATGTAAAAAAGTTATAGTTAAAATAATCTCTTCGTTAAAGTTATAAACATATTTGAATTAATGAATGCAAATAAAATTAAATTTATCAAAAAAATTGTATATTTCATTTC
Source organism: Bacillus rossius redtenbacheri (assembly GCF_032445375.1). Lineage (NCBI taxonomy): Eukaryota > Metazoa > Arthropoda > Insecta > Phasmatodea > Bacillidae > Bacillus > Bacillus rossius. The sequence goes on along the minus strand of NC_086339.1, from coordinate 43,712,863 downwards.
ACTCCTTCTTTGTAGCCATATAAAATAGTGAATATTCAATAAAAATGATTCAATTTTATTCATAATAGTATGCAATCATTTCATCAATGTTTTGTTATGACGTTGTCACGTTAAACTATCGTCCGTAAACCGATTTTACAGACAACCAATTTTTTTAAATTATTGGCTTATCGGTAACTTTACCTACGAGCTAACTATCCAGCTTATGTGAATTGTTATTTGGCAGTCCGACAGTTTGACTAGACGGTTTTATTGAATTGAACTCCTGTGTGACCAATTAAGACGATACAACTTTTTTTTTTCCCGAGACCCGCATTCAGACCCCTCCAGCGTACACCCGGCTGCGTTACGGAGACCAGCCTTTTGGAACTCTGTCCAAAGATTATGGTCCTTCCGCTAGTGGTGAGCTTCCAACTTAATGCTTCTTTGATAAAAGTTATTTTTCCCCGTAAACGTTGAAGGCCGTCACTCCGGATGACAATGCCGTGTAGGCCTACCCTTTTATGCAAAAAAGAACTAGCTCGCACGGCTTGGTCATGTTTAACTCACAGGTTTAGTAACGCATTTATACACAAAGTTAAGGTAGGCCTAAAATTTAACAACTTTTTGGTTTTGGCATTTTTTTTAAAAAAAAGGTCTTCATTTTTACCTTTTTAATGTTTTAAGTTATTAGAGTTTTACTTAAAATTATTATGCATTTGCCTGCACTTTTAAGAATCAAATTTAACAAATTAAATAGGCTACATTTGTACTGATCGTAGTTTAGTTTCTTATTTTAACTCGCTCTTTAAAAAAATGCATTTCAGATATCCCGAACTGCTCTATCACATGAAATGCAAAATGACATTTGATTTTTATCTTCGTCTGGACACAGATTCATTCCGTTAGTGGAAAATGTTATTAATCATTTTGTGAAATATCATCATCATGAGACGCACTCACCTGTCTCCGCTGCTACTGACGGTCGATGACGTCACTGAAAGTCTGTCGGTGTACGACTGCAACGGAACGGTAAATGTGAACAATAATTGGTGTCTGCTGTGTCCGTTGTTAGTTTATAAATTCGTAACAGTGATGCCCGATTGAAATATTGTTATATGAATATCAACGTGAATTTAATTTAACTTATTAAAATACAGCTTTTATTTAAAAAAAAATTTGTCCTAATAGTACATGTATGTATAAAGCGACAATTTTGACATTTTCAGAAAAAAAGTGTATAAAAATTATTTTTAGGTAGATTTCGAAGGCAGTCTATCTATTGTAGCCATTAGCATGGAATTTTTTTTATATAATTTTCTTTTCACAGTCCATAGATCTCAAAACCATTGTCAACTGAAAAGTTTATACATATCACATTTTATGGACACTATAACTTACGTAAATTTTTCCTAATCGCTTACAAACTTATACATAAAAACCAGTAATAGAAAAATCTCTGTCAAGTTCGGTAATTGGCAAAATCCGACAAAAGGAGTAGAAATGGGGACGGTTTTTGAAAAAAACAGAAAAATAGTTATAACTCCCATAGTATGAAATATATATCTTCTGTTTAAAATAGTTTAACTTTAAGGAGTAATACCAAACACTTTTGTCAAAATAAATTTTTGTTATAACCAACAATAACTGCAAAAGGTGAAAAAATATAGGTTTGGAGGACAAAAAATTTATAACTCCCTTAATAGGAACAACATAATATCTGTTTAAAAACTGTGTGTATATCTTATAGTTTTTATTTAAAAGTCTTTTATAAAAGAGTTTAGGATAAAATGAACCATTCTTGCAGGTATTGAAAAAAAAAAGGAGTAAAATGTTTTTAAAAAATCATAAAATACATATCAAGTACACTATTAAATCCGTTCTTATATATTCTGAAACCTTAAAATATTATTCACAACTTTCGTCCAGAATAATTTTTCAGACGAACCGCTATTACTGCAAGGGGTAGAAAATAATAGGGGATGAAATACCAAAAAAAAAACAAATATTAATAACTCCCTAACTAAGTAAACTTTCAAATTATTTCAAACTGTTTGTACCTAAAATTTATACATATTATCTAAATAATATTTCTGTAAGGGTGAAAAGGGAGAAATAAAAAGGGGTTATGTAATCGGTAAAATGAATAATAATTTGTAAATATTCTAATAATTAAATAAAACTTTGGTGTAATACAAATTTTGATACGATAAACCTTAACACAAGGAGTTGAAAAAAAAAACAGGGATTAGAACAAAAAAAAAATAAAACATCCGTACCATGTAGGGCCTACATTATCTAAACCGTTCTTATTTTTTAAAATTGTCTAAATATTGTTTAAAATGTTTTTCTTAATGGCTGGAGGTATCGGTCATAAAAACAATAAAGTATGTTTTCCATCATTTACCGAGAGTTATTTCGAAAAATTCTAGAAAATTAAAATCATAATGGAATGTTTGTTGATAGTAACTGAGAATTTCCTTATTTCAGTAAAATTCTTTACAATAATGTCAACTACATGGGCTGCATCTTTATCGAGTAGAAACAGCCATGCGGAGAAGAGCAAAAATGTCTTACTATTTAACATAATAACATGGACTTACACCATTTATGTTTACGCTGGTTGAAATAGATCAGAACCTTATGAATAGACAACAAAAAAAAAATTGGTTGTCTGTAAAGTTGGTTTACGGACGATAGTTTAACGTGACAACGTCATAACAAAATATTGATGAAATGATTGATCCAGAAAAAAAGGAAATACCATATTCGGCCTGAGACTGAGCCGTAATAGGTTTTTGCAACCAAACCATTTAGGCATTACAAATATTATATTCTTTGAGGAAGATTTTTTTTTTTAATTTTTCTATCTTTTGTATGATAAAATCTACCTCTGCATACTTTTATGAATAAAATTGAATCATTTTTATTGAATTATCACTATTTTGTATGGATACAAAGGAGTGAAATGAAATGTACAATTTAATTAATAAAGTTACTTTAATTTGCATTCATTATTCAAATATATTTATTACTTTTGAAATGTTACGTGCGCCGTATTTATTTTTACAAGTACTAAAAAAAAAATAATTTCGCACCTGCCGGGACTCGAACCGGACAACCTTACAATTTAAAATTAGCGCCGCTGATCGCTCACCCACGAGGCCATATAAGTTATATACTAGTTTCAGATGGTATATATAAATTTATAAAAGTTTTGTTCGCGGTAGGGGAATAATATTATTTCGTTTTTATAACTCGATTTTATAACAAATACGCATCCCAAATACACCAATCTTATTTATAATGTGTTACAATATTTTTTAAAACATTGTGAAAAAGATCCCGGTTGTAATTTGAATTATTATGTGTAACTGTAAAACACCATTGTTGGTTAAAAACGTATTTGAAATTCAACATTACTTTTAAATAACTGTACCGATTGTGCTGAATATCGGTGGACAATCGTTAAATTACATAATATTAATAATTCAAACAACGAAAATATGATTGAAAAGTCAAATCGATGGTCGTTCCAATCGAGTGGAAGAGAGATGCCACGCATGCGTAGGCCCTACAATGAGCATGAAGAGAGATGCCACGCATGCGTACAATGAGCAAATAGGACACATCCGTAGTGGGACATCCGTAGTGGGACACTTTTTCGTGCGTGCAGCCGGCGTTCATCGATATATTAAACGTTGTCACGTCAAAATAAATTGACTTAGCTCACTTTATACTATGGTAAATGATGTTAAATTTTACATGTTTACATGAACAACACAGATAATTCCATGATATGAATTGGGCTATAAATAAATGGTGGTACAGAAAATGACGAGTTAATTGAAACAAAAACACTGGGTTTATCTGTGCCAAAGCGATTTAGGTTGAATCTATGATATTAAAACTATTATTTTTCATATTTAGAGGCAAAAACACTTATAGCTCAACATAAAAAAATTTCGCTTCAAAATTTAAACAATTAAATGAAACAAATTCCTAAAAACATCACTAAAAATCATGAGAGAAGGATATAATAATAAACTATCTCCTATAGTTAATGATAATGTTACCTCCTAATCAACTTGAACTGCGAATAATTCTGCAAACTATTTCTCTAATGTATATGTAACTCCTGATAACAAACACAATCGTACAACATGATACGTTTGCTCACCATTTCAGTGAGCCTCGTACTTTGGGGGATAAAATCCTTAAAAATCCACTATGTCAACTGGTCCAGATGGAATTCCGAGCTTTACAATAAAATGATGTTCTCTCGCTCTTGCTCCTATACTTAAATTTATTTCCTGTGGCAGTATCAAAAGTGGCATTTACCCCAATAAATGGTAAATTAGTAAGATTATTCCTATTAATAATAAAGAAAGCTAGCGAAATTTCATAAACTAAAGGCCTAACAGTCTTCTAAATAGATTAGCCAAAGTTTTTGACAAAATAATATTTAAGAACCTGAACTTCAATTTAAAAGTAGACACTCTGATTGGCAAAATGGCTTCAGAATTGGCGCAATTTCTATCACTAATATAATCACCCTTTTCAATCCAATTAACTCTGAAGTGATAAATCAAGGTCAATTAGGATGCTTGATGTTTTGATTTAGCTAATGTTTTGGACACAATAAACCATCACTTATTACTAAAATAACTGTCTAATATAGTTTTAAGTTACAAATACCTAGAATGGTTTGGTAGTTATCAGAAAGATAGGAACTTTATTTTTTAATTAATAATATTAAATCTGATTTACATGCGGCCAATTCTGGTGTCCCTCAAGGTGGTAAACTATCCCTACTTCTCTTCAACATCTTTAATGATGATATATTTAAAGCATTTTTTTCTGTTAGCTCTCTGTTTGCTTGTTTAGAAGAAAAAAATTATTTACAGGGCTGTCACATACTTCAACGAGACATTTCTTCCGTTCTCGAATGGTGTAATTTTAATGTGTTTGACCTTAACTATGGAAATTCACTACCATAACTTTCTCAATAAAAATATAATTCCATTGTATTTGAATACAAACTAGAAAATTAAGCCATTGTAAAATCATATTGTATCAGAGACTTAGGTATACTGCTAATAGTATAACTTTTAATGCATATAATATTGATTTAATTTTTTAGCTTTATATAGCTTTGGTAAAATCCAAACTTGAATACGGCACTGTTATTTGGAACAACATTACTAAAACAGATAGTTGTTGCGACACGCCTGCAGCGACGTGCGAGCCGGCCTCGTTGCGGCCACAGCGGCGTCAGCGCGGGAGCGGGGCTGGCCGCCGCTGCGGGCAGCGAACAGGACTAGAGGGGGTGGGAAGGTCTCAAACACGGCAGCAGCGCCCGGTGGGGGTGGCCGTGCCGAGACGGAGTCGTCTAGCCGAGAGGTCTGCCGCGAGCGGAGGTAAGAGACTCACAGGTGTGATAGCGAGGCACGTACATTAACTTCAATATATCTTATAGATCTAACTCAACGGGTGACGGCGTCGAATATTGTAATGGTTAGTAGTAAATTACAGTGGAACTGAAGTTAATATCGAGACCTTATTTTATAACCCCTTATTCCCTTCAAGCCCCATTTGAGAGAGAAGGCAATAAGGCTTTCCTTAGGAGAGAACTCGTCATAACATAGTGATAAAATAGATAAATTACAAAGCAAACTATTAAAAATTATAGTCCAAAATACTAACATTATTCAAAAGGTGGCTATCAACTCCCATCTAGGATCTTTTTCTTTAAGAATAAATATATTATATGCTTTATTTATATATAACTGATACAATAATAACATTATTTGCAATAATGTACCTGAAAATACAAATATTAAAGTACCTACTTTCAACAGTCGCCAGTAACCTTTACACATTAATAATTTATTTTCTATCATACAACAAAATTAAATAAAAAATATCCTACAATATTAGTTTTAATACATAATTTTTGTTAAAAATTAGGAATCAAAAATAATGTTATAATGTAAATGCTGTATTGTTTAGTTGCTTAATTTATTAAATTTTCATGATAATCATTTGATATCTGTAGCTGTGGTTCATAATTATTTATTTTTTGTGATATATAAATAATTAAATTTTATTATAATTATTTTAGATTGTTTTTGTGTTTGTATTTTTTTATTTTTTTTGTCTGTATGTGTGTGGAGATTTGATATTATTTTGTGTTTGTGTTGTATTGTTTTACTTTTGTCTTTTATATTTTGTATTTCTTATGTCGTACCTAACCTCCAAGGCCTTAATTAACAGGTTAGAACAGGTTTTAAAAGTGATATTACGTCATTATTGTTTAGTATACTTTGAATATAATATAAAATCTAAATGCATTTATGTAAAAAAAAATATTAAGTATGTTAATTCAAAAGTCTGTGCGCATGATCTTTATTTGTGATACTGAGTGCGACTGTTTTTTTATTGGTAACAAAGGGAATTATACAAAGTTTTTTTTTGTTCCATCCACTTAGAGGCGTTTAGAATCCTTCTAAAAGGAGACACAGGCGATCGTTCCATGCCAAGGAAGGTGGAGAGGACACAAAGTGTTAATAATGAATTTAAGTTATTATTTCTCTGAGAATCTGCGAGGCGAATCATCATTTCCGCCGGGTAACTCAACTCCGTGAAAACCGACTGGCGATGCGAATGTTGATTATATCAACTTTGTCGTGAACGACTGGATAAGGCAATATTCTGTGGAAATAAAAACCAAATAATACAATCTTTTTAATGGCATAGTCAGGTTCCGAACTGAGTAGGAATTGCGAAAACGCAAGACGCATGACGGTTAGTAACGGAACGATATTTTCATTAGTTTCTTGCGGTTTAAAATATAATGAATTTGGGACGGTGTTATCTTTAATATCATAAATTATATTATTAATAATATTATCCGCTAAATAAAAATTTCATGATACTTGCTACATCGGTTAAAATACAACTCGCTAACAGATCATTACAGCTTTTCAGTTCCTTAACGGTTAAATACTGTGAATGTATATTATTAAAATGTCTTAAATTTAACAAGTTATGAATGAATTTTGGATAAGTAAAAGGATCCGGAAATATAGCTCAATTAATTAATTAATTTCATTTGAACTTCCTAACTAATGATTGCTTTTTTAAAAAAAAAATCACAACAGTTAGTAGATACAGGATAACCGGTCTGAGCGCTAATACCGGTGCATGGTGTGTGGTGGGGTCAATCACCGACTGACCTCTGACGTCACGGCGGCCATCTTGGACTCAAAATTCCTCAAAATCCCACAAAAATTACCTAAAATTTGTCAAAATTCTTAGAAATTTCTCTATTCAGAAGGAAAAATTCCCACTTTTTAAAGAAAATATTCCATTTTTAATCAAGAAAAATCAAAAAATTCCAAATGTCCCAAAACGGCCTATATTGCCCATGGCCAAACCGCCCTCAGCCAATAAGATCAGGACCTTGACCTTGATGTTTTAACTTGACCGTTGACCTTGACCTTTGACCTTGACGTGACTTGGACTTTGAACTTTATCCTTGTCTTTGGACATTGAACTTTGCCCTTGACATTTGACCAAGAACGAATTTTTGATGATTTTTGGAATTGTTCCTGAATGTCTAGGTTTATAATTACGAATATCCAAGATGGCATCGGTAGCTTACTGGCGGCTAGTGAATAAGGAATTTAAGAAGTTTAGGATTTTTCACCATGTTTAATTAAATAAATATTTTCCTAAAATAAACTTTTCGCATTTACCAAGGACAGGAATCGATCGAATCAATTGGAGGCAGGTAGATGAGGAATTTATGCCTATTTAAGGATTTTTCACCAGATTTTTATTAAATTAGTAACTTTTCTTAAGATATTTTATTTTTCATTGACCGAGGATCGAACATAGGACAAGAATCGATCGCATCAATCAGTAAATTAATGACTGTTTTTTTGATGAATTTAGGAATAATTACTGATTTTCAAAATAGTGAATTCCAAGATGGCGTGTGTGGTTTCATCTAAAATGCCCGCCGACCTCCTAATCACATGCTTCGAGAGGCGAAATCACCCGAACACAGTCGATTACTCACGATTTGAAAGCCGCCAAAAGCAGTCACCACAAAATCGTAGTCCAATAAGAAATACATTGCGCCTGTATGCCTATTTATACATTTATTTCGTTATTAATTATTTACGTTATTTATGCTAAGATTTTTTCATCCAGCTTTGTTTCCTATGGATATATGCGTTTTTTTAAAGATAAAACCAAACTTTATTTCTTTTCACACACTTTAAAAACAAAATCAGGAAAACTTAGAAAATACAATTTTTAACTCTATATGTTTAAAGTTCATTCTTTATTTCTAACAATTAGATCTAGTAGATTCGGAAATATTATTTTTTTAAACCCAACTTAACATCTATTGACCCTTAGGGGTGGAACCTTGTAAATTAGTCAAAAATATTTTAATAGTTCATTATTGATAACAATCATTTATGTCTTACTTAACTAGTTTCGGAGGTAAAGTTTTTATAAATATATGAATTTGAATAAAATGTTAAAATAAGCTACTCTAGATACCAGTATTTTTTTTAGGTTTAAACTTCTTATTCTAATTGAATTTTGCGTGCAAATGTTTTGATTTATTTACTTACCCCCTTAGAGATTGAATTTCGCAATCTGGTTGAATTTTGATTTGTAATATCCGGTAGGTTTACTATTAGTACCCAAAATAATTTGTTATGCTTAATATATTTCAGAGATATAATTATTAATCTTAAAACATATAAGTTTTCACCCTTTAGGGTTTACATTTACAAAATTGGTAAAATTCGGGTTTGTAGATTTCGTATGATTTTTATTGGTACACAAAATAATTAATTAAGCTTATTTCAATTCGGATATATATATATATATATATATATATATATATATATATATATAAAAACCATACATGCCGTGTAACCTCTTGTGGGTAGTAGGTTTTTCGCAAAATGAAAAAAATAGTGATTTGTAGTTTTCGCATATTTATTATAGGTACCCAAAAAAATTTACTATGCTTAATTTATTTCAGAGATATAATTAATAATATTAAAACATAACTACCCATTTTCCCCCTTAAGGGTTTGTATTTACAAAATTGGTAAAATACTAGTTTGTCGATTTCGTATGTTTATTATCGGTACCCAACAACATTCATTATGCTTAATTAAATTTGTAGGTAAAGTTATTAATTTTAAAATCATATTTACCTCTTTTTTAGCACATTAGTTTTCAGTTACTCAAAAAAAATAAAAAAATTGTGGTTGGTAGTTTTCTTATGTTAATAATTGGTACTCAATATTATTTACTACCCTTAATTAAATTCGTAAATATGATTATTAAACTTAAAGAGATACTTATCTGTTTTCACCCCTAGAGTTTAAATTACGTTAAATATAACACTTGTGGATGTTTGTATTTGTATGTTTATTGCTGTAACCCAGTATAAATTTTTACGCTTAGTTAATTTCTGAGAAGTTATTATTTATTTTTGAAATGAACTTACCCTTTTTTGACACTTAAGGTTTGAATTATTGGAAAATTTAAAATTTTTGGTTGTATGTTTAGGTACGTTAATTATTGGTACCAAATATTTTGACGTGACAACGTCTAATAAATCGATGAACGCTGGCTGCACGCACGATATTGTCCCACTACGGATGTCCCACTACGGATGTCCCACTACGGATGTATTTACGAATTCGTGGCATCTCTCTGGTATGTTGCGAATGGTACAGAGAACTCGGCCGGCACGTGGCGGCGTACTGGTTCGAGGTTATTGTTGTGCACCGCGCCACGGGAGTATATTAGCAAGGAAATGGCGTTCTTACAAGTACGTATTATTTTAATTACTAGTGTAAATCAGTATATTTAAACAGTGTTGTATGTGTATTGTTTTAGCTGTGTAACTAAATATTTATTGCTGGTATTATACTTTTCACGCTTTAGTTTGAAATTGGTAATTTTTTGATCAACTAAATCACACACCGTATTATAGTTATGAGCCCACAAGCGTGTAAATATTTCGAGTCCAACAGAGAATATGCTAGTTAAAAAAAGAAAATCAAACAAATTTCGTGCGTGGAATATTGTTAATTTATACCATCTGAAACAATTACTTTTCAATATGGTCTCGTGGCCATTTGGTTAGCATGGATGACTTTCATTATAAAGGTTATCGGTATCGAATCTCGGCAGCTGCGAATTTTTTTTGTACTTGTAAAAATAAATTCGGCGCACGCAACATTTCAAAAGTAATAAGTATATTTGAATTAATGAATGCAAATAAAAGTAAATTTATTAATTAATAATTTCACTCTTTATTTGTATCCATACAGAATAGTGATGATTAAATTTTGTTCATAAAAGTATGCAGAGGTAGATTATACCATACAAAAGATAGAAAAATTAAAAAAAAATTCTTCCTCAAAGAATATAACATTTTTAATGCCTAAATGGTTTGTTTGCAAAAACCTATTACGGCTCAGTCTTAGGCCGAATATGATATTTCCTTTTCTTCTGGATCAATCATTTCATCAATGTTTTGTTATGACGCTGTCACGTTAAACTATCGTCCGTAAACCGTCTTTACCTTGATTATTTTAAGAGATATAACTAATTCTTTAAATCTGGTTTCCTTCGCGCATCCGCGAATTCTCGGCACGCGCCATGCTGATGTCGGCGCGAGACACCTCGCGAGCCCTGTTGCCACACCCTGTTTGACAGGGTCCAAGTTTCCGGGGAGAGAAATTTCTCACCGCATGATCTTCGGGACCTGCAGTTGATTTCCCCCTTTAGAAGAGTTTTCCTCTCGGTCCGACATCATCCTGGGAAGACCCGGGTGATATGAGCTATATATTCCACTTGCATAGAAGGAACTAAATTAATTAAACATATACCAGCGAGCAGTGCTTTAAGAACGTAATCTTCAAGGACATGTAAAATCAAGAAAACTCATATATATATGTAATCGTTGGGAGAATCAAATTTTGGTGCTATACTTGGAATTTTGTTAATGTAATCATTTGTTTGTTAAGGTGTAATATGTATTTTTTTAAATAATGTAGGGGCGCCCCCTTAACTTTGTTAATTACTAAGATTTTTATTATCATGTCGAAATAATGCTAAAACAAAACCTTTTAAAAATAAACCAGGAAAACCTATAGACCAAGCTATTCATATAGCGTTTTTATTTATCATATACCTTCTTCTACATAACGATCCACGCACTCCCAAGCTACTAGTGTGCAGGGAGTGTAAATTTGGTCTTGTTCTCCGCCTCGTGTCCCCTCAGGTAATTAATTTTAATTTTCTTAATATTTTGCCAAGCTATTTCCAAGGTGTTTTTTATTAATTTAAAATAATATAATTTTTGGGCACGAGGGGCGTTACACTTTTATGAATAAAATTGAATTATTTTTATTGAATTATCACAATTTTGTATGGATACAAAGAAGTGAAATGAAATCTACAATTTAATTGATAAATTTACTTTTATTTGTACTCAATAATTCAAATATGTTTATTACTTTAACAAACAGATTATTTTAACTATAACTTTTATACATGTTTGCTATTTAACTTCTTCCAATCTGTGTTATTCTGTTAAGGATAGGACGATGAAAGGAAAAGTAGGAAACAAATGGGAGTGTTTCAAGTTTAATGTGCCTCGAAAAAGTCAAATCGATGGTTGTTCCAATCGAGTGGAAGAGAGATATTTGCGCCACGGACTCTGCAGAAATGCTAGAAGGAACGGATTAGCAAAGAGCAATGAAAATGATACAATATAATGCATGAAAACAGAATTACGCCACGGACTCGGTCGCAATGCTAGGAGGTTCAGGTTAGTAAAGAGCAATATAAAATGAGCGTAACGGGACACAGCTAAACGGGACAATGTGCGTAACGGGACACTTTTTTCGCATGCAGCCGGCGTTCATCGATTTATTAGACGTCTCGTCAAAACATATTTACCTCTTTTTCACCCCTTTAGGAGTGGAACTCCTTCATTATATCGACTAATTTTTAACTTAGCTAAAAAAACTATTCCATTTAAAAAATCATCAAAATATGCCAATTAGTTGTCTATTGATTCTCGAACGAACGGGCAGACAACCGAACTAACATTCAAAAATTTTTTTTTGAGTTCTCAATAATGTAAGGAGCTTTTTTTTTTTTTAATAATTGTATCCAATGCCGTGATCAGTTGTACTACTGGTATAGTTATAGAGTGTGTAGGCAGGTCACTGAAACGGTGCTGCGGGCTGCTAATTCGCGGAAAGCCTAAGATGTAGGGGAGACCGGGGCTAGTTGGCACACTTTTTAATAAAACATTTATATAATTTTTTCAATGTTGTTAATGTGAAATTTTTTTATGGCAGTTCAAGTATCTACATTTCAGCAATATATTTGAGCCACAACAATCGCAGTTTGAAAGTCATAAAATGGTTTATTTAATAATGAACTGTCCCACTGCTTGTGTGCCAACTTGCCCCTGGAACGGGGTAAGATGGCACACACGTAGGGGCATGTTGGCACACATTACAAAATTGAGCATATATGTGTATATATGTGCCTATATGTATAGGCTACATATATCTACATATATACAGGGATATATAGAATAATTTTACAACTAATTACTTTTTTGCATGTATCTTTATTTTATTTCATTACTAAATTTTATCGATTGCCTTCAAGTTTTTTTAACAGATATCACAAATTTATGGAAATACAATCATAGATAATATTACGAATGTGTTGCTTATTTAAGCTAAATATATAACATACATTAGCGCGCATATATATATAAGTATACATATATATATATATATATATATATATATATATCCAATTTCCGTATTTTTTAATGCTAATAATACAAAATCTTAAAATCTTAGCAATTTTACCTACAGTATTTTTCTCTGTATAGCCTATCATACAGTAAAATGTTAATAGAATGCCAATTCTGATCATGAAAATATTTATACTAAATTTTAACTGGTTGATCCAACATGAGCCAAAGTCTTCTAACATTTCTTACAGTTGTGGCACAAAAATTGCACGCTATTATCCGAACAATCTTCGTGGGCCCACATTTTGCAACCGACGCACTGCACCCACTGTTCACCGGGCCGGCTTTTGGAATATGGTCCTAAACAAAGAAGACATAATGTATCCTCCCTACTGGCTCTGCTGTTTGCTGTGTTGACACATATGTTTTTCTTTTTCTTGCATAACATTTTCACCTTAGACTTGCGTGGATTCTGAACTGTATCTTTCGAACTTCCAAACAAGTTTTTCTTAGCTCCTTTCTTCTTATCAATATCTGATTTCTTTTTAGCTAATTCATTTCTTATTGGAGTATCTGTCAACACTTCACTCTTCCTTTTCCTATTATTTACCCGGTTATTTTTCCTTGGACCAGCTTTGGGAAATGGTCTCACCATTTCTGGGCTTATGTTGCACGTAGAATCAACTACAATTTCCTTATCTTGTGATGCGATTTCGTGTAAGCCCCTGCTCGTTACGTCCATTGACGTTTCCTGATCAGCTTCTTCCTCAGTTTGTTGTACAATCAGCATATTTGAAGGGCCTGCTTCCATGATTACAGGTTCATTTGGTCTACATTGAACAGTGTTGTCTGAATTAGGCAATTCTCCACTGTCAACATCATTTTCGTCAGGTGCTGGGCGGTCTGTTACGTAACAACCAAGATAATCTGTATCATTAAAGACATCAGGGTTGAAAGGTGATACCCCACTTACTCTGAAACCAGATAAAATATTTCTCGGCGTAACCGCACTAGAAAAAGCAGCATTTACAACTTCAGGTATGTCATAAATAGTCATTGTTTTCCCAGGATGGTTCACCAGCCAAGAATCACAGGCACTGTTCACAAATTTCTTTAAAGGGCCAAATACACTCCGGTCTAATGGTTGCAGTTTATGGCTGCAGTGTGGAGGGAAAGAAAGGACAGTGACCCCCTTATCTTTAAGGTAGTCCAATGCTTCAATTGAAAGATGTGAGTCGTGATTGTCAAGTAGCAACAGACATGGGTTTTCTTTGGAACACTTAACATTTGTTACGAAGTGATGTGCAAATTTGACGAAATTTGCTTCCTTCATCCAGCCGGTAGCATTTGCATCTCCAGAACTACCTGTAGGCGCTCCTTTCAGAAAATATTCACGAAAATTGACGCGAGGGAAAACAAAATATGGTGGCACATGATTTCCTGTCGCAGATACTGCAACAGCTACAGTAACTAGAGTTCCTCTTTCGGCAGAAGTAATTTTACCTACTTGCTTAAAACCTTTCCGTGCAACTACTCTGTCTGGTCTTTGCACTGTAGTGATACCAGTCTCGTCCATGTTCCACACATCTCCAGGCCCAATTTTCAATCTATTCATAACGTCTTTCAAATTGTCGAAAAATGCTTTCACATTAGTGCGATTGAAACACGTAGCCCTTGAAAGACTGGTCGCTTCAGGTGTTCTTATAGAAAGTGTAGGATGCCGTTTTAAAAATGCAGAAAACCAATCCGCACCTGCCATTTCACAGTCAGCCCAAGAAGAAGGAAACCTTACCTTAAGTCTCACTGCATATTCAAATGCGAATTTCCTGACTTCCTTTGGTGACAATCCATAATAAATATCAGCTGCTTTCTTCAAATAATCAGCAAACTCATTCTCTTGTTCGTTTGTAAAAACCTGAAAAAAACAACCACAAGCCATTAAGCATCTTTAAATTCCTAATTGATATATTTATTCAGGTCGACAACATAACATTTTTTTTAAAAAGCCCTTACCTGTCTCAGTTTCTTGTAGCCAATTGTAAGAGGTGGGGTATCTTGTGGAGCAATAAGTTTTTCTTCAGTTACTTTGCTACAATATCGAGCCAAAGAGCGAAATGGAATTCCAAAATCCTTTGCTACGCTTCTGATGGACTTCCCTTCGAGTTTAACTTTCTTTACTGCTGTTAAAACAACGTCTTGGGAAGTCTGGCATCTATTACTTGTTCTTTTGTAGGTGCGCATGTTGAAGCCTAAAATAAAAAATGATATCCAATTAATAAAACTATAATATTTTGTTGTCTTTCCTACTTGTAATAATGTATGTAATGGTTTGAATTTCAAAAAAATATGCTATTTCATTCCAGTGCTAGCTTATACCTTTTACTCATAACAATGCGTTTCGTTTTGGAAGATCTAGAATCGCGAGAAAGTGTCCGGGGCATGTTGGCACATGTGCCAACATGCCCCGCCATCTATGTGCCAACTAGCCCCACAGCAACTTTTAAAACTTACTTGAGTGAACGAAAGAATTGGAATATATTTACATTATTTTAGTAATTGCTTCTTAAAACTAGCACGTTATAATGTTATACACAAATATTGTTTTAAAAATATATAATTTATTATAAAAGTTATATCCAAGTCTTTGTAAGACAAAATTTTTACTCACCAAACGTAGAAGTAAAGAAAATGGTCTCCTGTTTGTAATAGTGAAGACTCGCGGCGGAAAACAACAGGATCTAGGGACCTGGTCTGTGTGATCCTACATACAAGAGCGTTATGCTATCTGTCGGTAATTATTCGAACTATTAGCACTGTGCCAACTTACCCCTGTAGCCAACTAGCCCCGGTCTCCCCTACATCAAGTTCTGTCCCTGCCCGAACACGCCCGAATATTCACCTTCGGGCAACCTCGGGTTTATTTATATATATTTATATTTCTCTGTTTATTTTAATGTAGCTATACTAACCTTACTAACCGTACACAGTGTTTTAAAGTGTTTTAATGTTGCTAACCTAACTGACCACTATTAATATTTGAATTCATTTTTCCTGCGCAAAAATAAAACAAATCCCGAGGTTGGCCGAAGGTGAATATTCGGGCGTGTTCGGGCAGGGACAGAACTTGATGTACATCTTAGGCTTCTCTTAATTCGCCGTCACTGGCTCGAATGTCGCTCCTGCTGCCATGGAGGCGGCGCGCGCGATGTCCCAGTACTTCGGCTCTGGCTCCGTGGAGCGCTCCATCATGCTACCCGTCCACCAGTCATGCCAACTCCTACAGTGTGTTCCCCCTACGACCAACTTCAAAAATCCCCCTAGATGTCGATTAAAAAAAAACCCTAAAATTTTTATTGTACAGCCTGTTTGGGAGAGCTAAAATTATTTTCTCTTGAACCCCGTTTTTTTCACTTTCAATACAGTTTATGCGTGTTTACATTTCCTTATTTTTCTGCACAAACAGACTTTAATAATATGTACTGAGAAAAAAATACCATTCAGTATCTAAAATTTTATATACGTACGAATTTAATTTCTGTTTGAAGAATACCTACATGTTTACTAACCTTGAAGTTCCGGATCGGTCTCCGAATATTTGGTATATTTTTGGTGATATATATTTTTTTCTTTTTGCATTCTGGGAAAAATTGAAACACGAATAACTAGATATTATTCGTGTTTTCTATTTTTAAATTCCTTGGCACCACAGAAAAACATAAACTACTTACTTTGCAATCCAATAAAACTGGCTAGTAGACAACAAAACTCACGGACACAACCTCAACGTAACAACTGACAACGTGAAAACGTTGAAAGGTAAAAGTAAAAAACAAAAACAAAACGGAATCCTCTTGTGAAGCCAAGTTGTTGGTCGTAATGAGGAATTCAGCCACCAGCGCCACTTGTGCTGCTGTTTTTTTTTTGCAAGATATAAACTTAAATTTCACGTCTTAAAAATATTTCTTAAATAAGGCACACGCTAAAAAATTCACATAAAACTTTACCCCCTAAAAAAACAATTTACATCTTGGTTCCCCCTAAATTTGGAGGGAAAACCCCCAAGTTGGCATCCCTGCAGGCGGTAACTGGGTCACGTGTCCACCTCGCACGCCGCTGCCCGGGGCGGAGGGAACAAACAGCCTCAATGAGTCACTGCACGGCGATTGTGCGCGCGCCTGGACAGGCGGACGGGCGGACGGACAGCAGGACAAACGGCCCCGCGGAGCCGGTGCAGAAAGAGAGCTCTGCCGCGCCCCTGGCGGCCAGCGCTGCAACCACACTCTCTCTCTCGGAACCTGAACCTCCGCTCCCGGCGGTAGCTCAAGTGGCTCGCCTCCATCCGCCGCGCGTCAAACAGAAGAGCCTGGCCACACACAGGGTTACAAACCTCACTGCAACTTGCCCGTCCCAGTTCCCGCGCAGGCTCACTGTCCTCAGTAGGTAACTGCTCCCTGATGACGGCGACTGCAATGTCGACCGAAACGTCGGCGAATTATTCTCCAAGGACGCGGCCACAACCCAGAAGCCAAGGTACTCCATTATTTTTTGGGTTTTATGCTATAAAATACAAATGACAAGCAGTAGACCTACGGGCAAAGTGAATAGCTTAAATTTAGACCATTACAGTTATTGATAAAAGTACACAAGAAACAAATATACAATTGAGTGCAGTACCTGAATGCATGGCCATTTTAATCTACAAGACAAGTAGTGGAATGTAAGCCGGCAAGGACGCATAAAAATTAAAAATTACACTTTAGTTACTTTTGCCTGACATACCCGTACTATCTATTATGTGGCAAAACTTTTCTGGTCTGCATATTTGAGAGAGGCAAATGCTCAAAATACAATAAGTGGTTTTCGGTCCTCAGAAATTTGGCGCTATCATCATCATATCATAGATAATTGGCACGGGAAATATGAATAAATTTCAAAACAAATCTAACCGAATCGGTCAACACAAAAATGTGAGTCATGACCACTGAAACTTGTACATAACTTAACATAGTTCACTGTAGACTCTGTATCCAGTCCACTTTTGGTGTCACTGAGCCATTTAAATGGAAACTGCCAGACACCAACTATAATTATATTACCGACGTATTTTTTTTTTTTAAATCACATGGAACCTTATTCAGATATCACAGCGTTCAAGGCGAAAAGGTTAAGTTGAAGCTTAAAATCCAGCACGTTTATTGGGCGTAAAGTGAGGGGTGATTTTTATACAAACCATCTGATACCTCATATAGTTTCGCATGGACATATTTTACCCTATTTTATTTCAATAAGATTGTACACTACATCTCTAACTATAAAAACGACACTCCGTGTTGCTTTGCGGTTACTGACGCATTTACTTTCAGAGTTTAACAGCGACCAGCCTGTTATAAGTGAGTCGTTAAAAATAAGACCGTTGAGTTTTATGATACGAATGAAAAACATTGGTTAGCTCAGCAATATTTTTTTTGGTGAAAATTGCTTGCACTTCAGTTTATTTTATAGCGAAATAAATAAGCGGCAGTGTGAACATGACCCGCAAGCAACAATTTAGTTTATGACACGTTTGGCCACAGGCGAATGGTAGTAAAAACCATCTGTGGTGTGGGGTCGAAATCGCTTTTATTTCATGATTATCTCGGTAGCAGACAAAGTATTACAACATCGTGTCCTCAATTATGTTACTCTCTCACTCTAAGGACATATACTTTAGGATTATTGACCATAAAAATACCACCGGTGACCGAGTTTTCTCAGGAATCACGCTCGCTAGCACAAAGGTCCGTGATTTGATCTCAGTTCACAGCATGAATAAATTTAAATGACAAGCATCGAGACAGTCCTCTGAAGGTTCAGAAATCACTCAAGCATTAGAGACCACGTCATTCAACATTCTTTAAAAATATAACATTTAACCTAATCATAAGCATTGTTTGTTTATTAAGGTCAATTCTATAAATCCAAGTTGAATACGAAAATGTTATGTGACTAATTTAGCGGAATTTGGACACATCAGCTCATGAAACCATATTTTCTTCTTAAGTATGAAAATGACAATTAAAAATAAATAATAAAAATAAAACATGAAAAAATTAAAATTATTAAAAAATTTAAAATAAATCAAAATAAATAAAAAAATGAAAAATAATAAAAAATTATGTTAAAAAATATCAAAATTAAAATCATTAAAATTAAATATTTAAAATTACTGAGAGAGTTTCTGCCATCTTGTGAACGTCTACTTTGTTAAGCAAGGATTGAGTATTAGCACAAGCCAGAATGATTATAGTATTTTATTTTAACTATCATTATTTACATTATTTTTATTGTTTGGTATTTTTTTTTTAATTTTTAAATTCTATTTTATGTGTGCTGTTATTAAGGAGACCGTGTGTTAATTTTTCACCGTGTTCTACTGATTATTCCTTCCAATTTTTTAAATGGAATTATTCGTGTGCTTATTATTCCTTTAGAGACTTCTGCTGATGTTTTCCAAATGCTTTTGGTTATTTATAAAAAAATCGATCTCTGCACGAAAATTTATTTTTACTTAATTAGTCACGCAATTTTATTCAGAGTTATATCTAAAATGTGAATCTATGCTACCAATTTATCACTTAAAACATTTTTTATCAAGTGGAATTTAAACAAAAAAACATCTATTACTCAGTCAAATAATATGCCTTGAGACAGCTGAGAAGCACTATCATGAAATAGGAACTTCCTTGTCTTTGATGTATAGCGAAGTCTTCCTTCTTTGGCGCAAAAGATTGTGAGAAATAAAAACCAAAATAGAAAAATAATAAAAATTAATAATACAGAAAAAAATTCTAGCTTGTTTTAGAACTATATCCTTGCTGAACAAAGGAGAAGTCTATAAAATGTTCACAGGTAGTTTTGTAATTTTTAATTCTTATTATTTAAATTTTTAATATTTAATTATTTTTATTAATTTTTAATAATGTATAATTATTTTTTTGTGGTTCAGTGAATTTGATTTAGAAAGATATGCGTTTGTTTTCTCCTTGTACTCCTGTTATTATTTTATAGGATTTTTTACCCGCTTGATTCTGATTATTCCTACTGAAATTTCCGATGGTTATCTTCTGTCAATATTCTGTTGGTTTGCTCGATGTGGTCCTGGTTATTTCTGTCAATGTTTTATTGTTTTTTTCCGTGTACCCCTGGTTAACTTAGTGAGACTATTGCTGATATTCTCCGAGTGTTTATGGTTATTCCTGAGAAAACCATCCCTGCTTGTAATTTTTTTTGTACTGAGAAAAGCAATTTAATTCAGAGTCACGTTTAATTAGTGAATATATATATGTAACTTAATTAACACTTAAAATATTTTTATCAGGTGGAATTCAAAACAAAAAACATCCATTACTCGGTCAAGTAATATACCTTGATTCAGCTAAGAAGCACTATTTTGCAAGACGATCCCCTCTCTCCCTGATTTACAGCAAAGCCCCCGTCTATGTAGACAGTGAGTGAGCACCCCGCATAAAAAATAAATAATATTTACCTCAGCACATGTGACTCAATATATTGGCGGGAATAGGAACTATTTTCAGCAAGTTTTATCATGAAATAAATTAACTCACGCTGACAAATAATTAAAAACTCTATTTAAATAATGGTACAAATTTAAAATTCTCAGTAAACATCTGCTAATAGTCTCAGTAACTAATATGGATTCCTGTTCGATGTCTGCCTCTGTATCGAAAGAACACAGGTGTAAGTTTTGCAGCAAGGAATTTATCTCGAGAAAGAATTGTAGATACCACGAGAAGAACGACCGTGCTAAAAAACCGCTTCGTAAAATGATACTTTTCGTTCGTTATAGCAAATCGTTTATGGGAAAGTATAACTCAAAAATACATGGCAGAACTTGTAACGCCAAGAGTAGTATAGGAAAGTATTTCCGAGGACAGGCTTCAGGCTGTGGTGCCGGTGCCGGTGTCCGCCATCTTGGATTTGTGACGTCACGGCGGCAAAAATTCCTCAAAATTCCTCAAAAATGCCTCAAAATGACTCAAAATTTCCCGTCTTAAGAAAAAATTTCCCGTTTTCGAGGGAAAAATTCCCGTTTCGAGGGAAAATTTCTCGTCTTATTCCTTAAAAATCCCAGCGGCTGAAAATTCCTAAAACTGGCTTAAGCATCCTTAACTCAAGCCAACGTTAAGCCATTTATAGGATTATGACGTCACCGTTGCAATTTCCGTTACGCCCGCCATCTTTAACTTTTTTATTACCCGATTTTAATGAAAAAATTTAAAATTTATAAAAATATTAAATTAATAAAATTTTAATATATTTTTTATAAAAAATATACTTTTTAGACATGGAGTTCGGAGTCCTCGGTTCGAACCCGACGAGGTCAAAAAAAAATAAAAATGGCGACAGGCTCCTTCCACCACGGAAGTCACCTACAGACTAACCTACCACCACCAATAACAAGGTCAACTAGTATGATGTCATGTCCGCCATCTTGTCTTCGTCTGCTGGTAGCCATCATCATCTTGTTATCGTCGGCGAGAGTGCGCTGACGCCATGTTAGTTTAATTCTTATCCGCTAGAGTGCAGTAATCATTTATTATTGCTGTGTCACCCGCCATCTTGTCATTTGGCCGCCATCTTGGAATCGTTTTATTATTTAGATAGAAATTTGGGAAAAATTCCAAAATTCATTAAATAAATCACTCATTAATTTACAGATTGATTCGATCAGTTTCAGTCCTTGGTTCGATACCCAATCGATGCAATAATGTTTAATTTGATGTAAAAAAATAATAATTTCATTATTCCATGTTCAACATTCTTAAAGAGACATTAAAACCTCTACTGTCATTATCATCCTATAAGCCATCAACACCACCATATTGGAAATTCGTAATTGTAATGCTAGAGATTCGGGAAAAAGTTCAGAAATCATTAAATAAATTTCCAATCAATGTACTGATTAATTAGATCGACTTAGGTCCTTGGTACGAATCTGGACAATGAAAAAAAAAACAATTTAACATAATAGTGACAGGTTCGAGAAAAAAACAAAAACAACACAAGTTCTTTCACAAACATAATATTTATTATATAATATATATTCTACTACAGGATCACTTACGAAAGCCAGCAATCTTATAATCATTTAGTTCCGCAGCGGTGTGAAATGACTAATTCTTAGCTCCAATCGGTTTATACTAGACAGAGTCCAGCCAAAACCTTTACAGACATAGTCCACCTCTTCTTGACAGAGTTTCTGGATACCGTATTTAACAGTTTGCTTCACATCGTTAGAACTGTAAATTACTGCAGCCGATGTCTTGAATGCACACTTCTTCACTTTGTCATCGAACGGATATGGCTTTCCATATATACAGTCCAACCACAAGTTATATTTCAAAGGTCCGTTTGTTGCTACATCATCAGTAAGCTGATTGATTATCTTCTGTCTGATATCGTCAAGAAAATTACAAATGTCCTTCGACTCACCGAACGTATTTAGATAATAGTAGTCTTTCAACGTTCCACGAAATGCAGACTGCGCCAAGTAGAAGACATTATCGTTCACTTGTAATGCTCCGAACACAGTCTTAGGTTTAGTTCCATGTTCAGACGTCATAACAATCGGTTGCTGGACATCTGTTTTTTTGGTTATACGGTTTCGTGTCTCCAATCTAAAGCGAGGAGTCGAAATGTCGGCAGGTAGTTCAGCAGTAGGAGCACAGACTCCACCTTTACATTTTTTCGCATGATGTCGCAAACTGTCAATTCGAGTAAACCATTTAAGGCACTCATCACATCGAAACTTCATGCGAGAAGGATTCTTCGTGCATTTGCTCCGCTCATGTCTTCGTGCATCATGGGAAAATGCGAACGACGTATCACAGTAGCTGCAAGGATACCGTGGTGATGAAGACGATCCTTTCAGACCCGATCCAGATACAGGCGTTGCAACAGTAGTACCATTTCCAGGCATTCTCTTATGCACATCGATGCATCGTTGTTGCGACGAAACCTTTACTTTCTGCCGCACAGCAGGACCTTTGCATGCCTTCATGTGCGTTTTCATATTATCTTTTCTGGCAAACTGCTTATGACATTTCTCACAAACAGACATTTTACGATATAGGTTCTTGACACATTCGCTCCTCTCGTGTCGCCGAGCATTGCTGTTGTTTGAGAAAATCTTGTCGCAGTAACAGCACCGATGTTCGCTAGTTGTCATATCAGCATCCATTGAAGTCTCCATCGAGGTCGTATCGTCGATCGTCGTGGTTTCCTGCACATCCAGCTCAGTAGTCATTAAGCTATCTTCTGCTGGTGGTATCACATCTGTTGAAATCTCCTCCAATGTTGACGTCGTCGTCGTTGCCAACGAGATCTGCTCCACCATTGTCGTCGCTGACGTCAAGGTTCCCGTAGACGATGATACAACGTCCATCGAGTTCGGCGTTAAAGTCGGTAAAGATGCCATCGAGTTCTCAAGAACAGGTAATTACGCGACTTATGTACCAGATGAAATAATCTAGGTGATCCTTACACCGTCGTTGACAGTAAAAAACTGAGCGACCTGCTGTCTAGGACTCGCTTATATACATGCACCGGATGGAATAATACGCTAGTCAAATCAAGAATCATTTACAATAATACTAGAGTCAAAACAACATTAAAAATAGAAGGACCATCAACGAAAAGGCAGCACATTTGGAAGCACCGACAGCGAAAAGGCAGCACCGACAACGAAAAGGCAGCACATTTGGAAGCACCGACAAAGAAAAGGCAGCACCGCCAACGAAAAGGCAGCACATTTTGGAAGCACCAACAACGAAAAGGCAGCACCGTCATCGTAAAGGCACGGATCGCAAGACCGGGTCATGTCAATATCAGACATATAGACCATGAACTCAGTACACACAGGAAAAAGGAATGTACACGCAGGAAAACGGAATTTACACTCAGGAAAACGGAATGTACACGCAGGAAAACGGAATATACACACAGGAAAAACGGAACGTACACGCAGGAAAAACGGAACGTACACGCAGGAAAAACGGAACGTACACGCAGGAAAAACGGAACGAACACGCAGGAAAAACGGAACGTACACGCAGGAAAAACGGAACGTACACGCAGGAAAAACGGAACGTACACGCAGGAAAACGGAAGGTACACGCAGTAAAATGGAACGTACACGCAGGAAAACGGATCGTACACGCAGGAAAACGGAATGTTCACGCAGGAAAACGGAATGTACACACAGGAAAACGGATTTTACACGCAGGAAAACGGAACGTACACGCAGGAAAAACGGAACGTACACGCAGGAAAAACGGAACGTACACACAGGAAAACGGAAGGTACACGCAGGAAAACGGAACGTACACGCAGGAAAACGGAACGTACACGCAGGAAAACGGAACGTACACGCAGGAAAACGGAACGTACACGCAGGAAAACGGAACGTACACGCAGGAAAACGGAACGTACACGCAGGAAAACGGAATTTACACACAGGAAAACAGAAAGTACACGCAGGAAAACGAAACGTACACGCAGGAAAACGGATCGTACACGCAGGAAAAACGGAACGTACACACAGGAAACGGAACGTACACGCAGGAAACGGAATGATCACAGGCGCCAAAATTCATTCGCTCCAATATTCATTGACTCCATTATTTATTGGCTCCAATATTCATTTACTCCAATATACATTGACTCCAATATTCATTGGCTTCAATATTCATTGGCTCCATCAGTCATTGTCACCAACAGTCTTTTGGTTCCAAAAGTCTTTTGGCTCTAAATATATTTGGCTAGAATTCTTCGAGTCTAAGAGACTATGAGGCCACATGGCTACGAGTCTAAAATGATCTAGATATTTACGAGTTATACACGGCTTGCGAGGCTAGAGCTACGAAGCTTCTAGTTCACAAGTTTAAGTGACTGCGAGGATACAGGACTACTAGTCTACATGAGTACTTGACTACGAAGCTACTCGTCTACAAGGCTCCAATTGCAGCATCTGTCTTCGTCAGAATTTTCTCTCTTGCTCCAACTGCACCACCACCATTATGTTATAAGATTACATGGATACTTGCCTACGTAGCTTCAAGTCTACGAGGCTCCATTACATCATGTCTACGCGACTACGAGCCATGAGGTTACGAGACTACGTGACTACGAATCTTCAAGTTGACGAGACTGCGAGGCTACAGATCTACGAAGCCTCTAGAAAACGAGTTTACGTGTCTGCATGGATACAGGAATACAAGTCTGCATGAGTTCTTGACTACGAAGCTACTCGTCTACAAGGCTACAATTACTACATTTGTCTTCGACGGAATTTTCTCTTTTACTACATCTGCTCCATCACCATTGTGTTATAAGATTACAAGGCTACTTGCTTACGTAGCTTCAAGTCTACGAGGCTCCAATGCATCATGACTACGAGACTACGTACCATGAGGTTACGAGACTATGCGATTGCAAGTCTTCAAGGTTACGTGATCCCGAGGCTATAGGACTACCAAGCTTCCAGAACGTATGGTTACGAGACTGCATGACTAATTGACGGCGCGGCTACGAAACTTCATGTCTCTAACTGACTACAATAGCACTATTCAGTGGTGAGAGTTAATTTATCTCATGCAAAGGTACTTGCTGCAAGTAGTTCCGCTTTTCAACATCAGATGACGTCACGTGTTGCTTGCAGGTAAATAATATTTATTTCTTATATGCGGGATGCTCACTATCGATCGCATAAGAAGAATGGCATCGATAGTCTTCAAGGAGAAGGAAGTTCGTCCTTCCTGCTAGTGCTTCTCAGATTTCTCACGGTCCGCCATCTTGGATTGCGACGTCACGGCTGTCATCTTGGATGGGTGTGACTTTGACCTTTGACCGAAACCGCAGGAATGATCGCAAGCACACGGATTAACCATCAAAATATTGATAAGAATAATCAGGAGCACACGGAGAAAACCATCATAATATTGGCAAGAATAATCAGGAGCACACAGAGAAAAACGACACACGTTTTCTTTGATATCATAAAATTACAGAAAAAAATATTTAAAAATAAAAATAAATTAATAAAAAATTTAAAATAAAAACAAAAAATACATAAACAGATTCTGCTAGCTTATAAACTTATCATTGTTGAGCAAAGATAGAGTTCTAGTCCAAGCCAGAATTTTATGGATGGATACTGATGGATTTAATACTGATGGAGCCAATTAATATTGAAGCCAATGAATATTGGAGTCAATTTATATTGGAGTAAATGAATATTGTAGTCAATGAATAATGGAGTCAATGAATATTGGAGCGAATGAATTTTGGCGCCTTTGATCATTCCGTTACCTGCGTGTACGTTCCGTTTCCTGTGTGTACGTTCCGTTTTTCCTGCGTGTACGTTCCGTTTTCCTGCGTGTACGTTCCGTTTTCCTGCGTGTACTTTCTGTTTTCCTGTGTGTAAATTCCGTTTTCCTGCGTGTACGTTCCGTTTTCCTGCGTGTAAATTCCATTTTCCTGCGTGTACATTCCGTTTTCCTGCGTGAACATTCCGTTTTCCTGCGTGTACGATCCGTTTTCCTGCGTGTACGTTCCGTTTTACTGCGTGTACCTTCCGTTTTCCTGCGTGTACGTTCCGTTTTTCCTGCGTGTTCGTTCCGTTTTTCCTGCGTGTACGTTCCGTTTTTCCTGCGTGTACGTTCCGTTTTTCCTGCGTGTACGTTCCGTTTTTCCTGTGTGTATATTCCGTTTTCCTGCGTGTACATTCCGTTTTCCTGAGTGTAAATTCCGTTTTCCAGCGTGTACGTTCCGTTTTCCTGCGTGTACATTCCTTTTTCCTGTGTGTACTGAGTTCATGGTCTATATGTCTGATATTGACATGACCCGGTCTTGCGATCCGTGCCTTTACGATGACGGTGCTGCCTTTTCGTTGTTGGTGCTTCCAAAATGTGCTGCCTTTTCGTTGGCGGTGCTGCCTTTTCTTTGTCGGTGCTTCCAAATGTGCTGCCTTTTCGTTGTCGGTGCTGCCTTTTCGCTGTCGGTGCTTCCAAATGTGCTGCCTTTTCGTTGATGGTCCTTCTATTTTTAATGTTGTTTTGACTCTAGTATTATTGTAAATGATTCTTGATTTGACTAGCGTATTATTCCATCCGGTGCATGTATATAAGCGAGTCCTAGACAGCAGGTCGCTCAGTTTGTTACTGTCAACGACGGTGTAAGGATCACCTAGATTATTTCATCTGGTACATAAGTCGCGTAATTACCTGTTCTTGAGAACTCGATGGCATCTTTACCGACTTTAACGCCGAACTCGATGGACGTTGTATCATCGTCTACGGGAACCTTGACGTCAGCGACGACAATGGTGGAGCAGATCTCGTTGGCAACGACGACGACGTCAACATTGGAGGAGATTTCAACAGATGTGATACCACCAGCAGAAGATAGCTTAATGACTACTGAGCTGGATGTGCAGGAAACCACGACGATCGACGATACGACCTCGATGGAGACTTCAATGGATGCTGATATGACAACTAGCGAACATCGGTGCTGTTACTGCGACAAGATTTTCTCAAACAACAGCAATGCTCGGCGACACGAGAGGAGCGAATGTGTCAAGAACCTATATCGTAAAATGTCTGTTTGTGAGAAATGTCATAAGCAGTTTGCCAGAAAAGATAATATGAAAACGCACATGAAGGCATGCAAAGGTCCTGCTGTGCGGCAGAAAGTAAAGGTTTCGTCGCAACAACGATGCATCGATGTGCATAAGAGAATGCCTGGAAATGGTACTACTGTTGCAACGCCTGTATCTGGATCGGGTCTGAAAGGATCGTCTTCATCACCACGGTATCCTTGCAGCTACTGTGATACGTCGTTCGCATTTTCCCATGATGCACGAAGACATGAGCGGAGCAAATGCACGAAGAATCCTTCTCGCATGAAGTTTCGATGTGATGAGTGCCTTAAATGGTTTACTCGAATTGACAGTTTGCGACATCATGCGAAAAAATGTAAAGGTGGAGTCTGTGCTCCTACTGCTGAACTACCTGCCGACATTTCGACTCCTCGCTTTAGATTGGAGACACGAAAGCGTATAACCAAAAAAACAGATGTCCAGCAACCGATTGTTATGACGTCTGAACATGGAACTAAACCTAAGACTGTGTTCGGAGCATTACAAGTGAACGATAATGTCTTCTACTTGGCGCAGTCTGCATTTCGTGGAACGTTGAAAGACTACTATTATCTAAATACGTTCGGTGAGTCGAAGGACATTTGTAATTTTCTTGACGATATCAGACAGAAGATAATCAATCAGCTTACTGATGATGTAGCAACAAACGGACCTTTGAAATATAACTTGTGGTTGGACTGTATATATGGAAAGCCATATCCGTTCGATGACAAAGTGAAGAAGTGTGCATTCAAGACATCGGCTGCAGTAATTTACAGTTCTAACGATGTGAAGCAAACTGTTAAATACGGTATCCAGAAACTCTGTCAAGAAGAGGTGGACTATGTCTGTAAAGGTTTTGGCTGGACTCTGTCTAGTATAAACCGATTGGAGCTAAGAATTAGTCATTTCACACCGCTGCGGAACTAAATGATTATAAGATTGCTGGCTTTCGTAAGTGATCCTGTAGTAGAATATATATTATATAATAAATATTATGTTTGTGAAAGAACTTGTGTTGTTTTTGTTTTTTTCTCGAACCTGTCACTATTATGTTAAATTGTTTTTTTTTTTTCATTGTCCAGATTCGTACCAAGGACCTAAGTCGATCTATTTAATCAGTACATTGATTGGAAATTTATTTAATGATTTCTGAACTTTTTCCCGAATCTCTAGCATTACAATTACGAATTTCCAATATGGTGGTGTTGATGGCTTATAGGATGATAATGACAGTAGAGGTTTTAATGTCTCTTTAAGAATGTTGAACATGGAATAATGAAATTATTATTTTTTTACATCAAATTAAACATTATTGCATCGATCGGGTATCGAACCAAGGACTGAAACTGATCGAATCAATCTGTAAATTAATGAGTGATTTATTTAATGAATTTGGGAATTTTTCCCAAATTTCTAGCTAAATAATAACACGATTCCAAGATGGCGGCCAAATGACAAGATGGCGGGTGACACAGCAATAATAAATGATTACTGCACTCTAGCGGATAAGAATTAAACTAACATGGCGTCAGCGCACTCTCGCCGACGATAACAAGATGGTGATGGCTACCAGCAGACGAAGACAAGATGGCGGACATGACATCATACTAGTTGACCTTGTTATTGGTGGTGGTAGGTTAGTCTGTAGGTGACTTCCGTGGTGGAAGGAGCCTGTCGCCATTTTTATTTTTTTTGACCTCGTCGGGTTCGAACCGAGGACGCCGAACTCCATGTCTAAAAAGTATATTTTTTATAAAAAATATATTAAAATTTTATTAATTTAATATTTTTATAAATTTTAAATTTTTTCATTAAAATCGGGTAATAAAAAAGTTAAAGATGGCGGGCGTAACGGAAATTGCAACGGTGACGTCATAATCCTATAAATGGCTTAACGTTGGCTTGAGTTAAGGATGCTTAAGCCAGTTTTAGGAATTTTCAGCCGCTGGGATTTTTAAGGAATAAGACGAGAAATTTTCCCTCGAAACGGGAATTTTTCCCTCGAAAACGGGAAATTTTTTCTTAAGACGGGAAATTTTGAGTCATTTTGAGGCATTTTTGAGGAATTTTGAGGAATTTTTGCCGCCGTGACGTCACAAATCCAAGATGGCGGACACCGGCACCGGCACCACAGCCTGAAGCCTGTCCTCGGAAATACTTTCCTATACTACTGCAAAGCCTATACTTAAGTACAATATAGAGGACAAAGATGGTGCTATTATTCAAACGATGAGTGTTCTGCATTATGTCAATAATTTTCCTTGTCTTGAGCGATATTATGTTCAGAGCTCTACTAACCTCGACAAAGAACTTAAAGTGAATTACTTTGATGATTTATGGACGACTGAAGATAATTTATGTATAATAGGTAGATTCTCCGTAATTTTTTAAAAAAAAGATGGATTCTTAAAAAAGGAAGCTTGAAGACGATGAAGAGTCTTCGACGACAACGATTTCGAATTCTAATAATCTGGGTGAAGATGCTGTCTTTAACGATGATGGCGACAATGACTTTGAAGTTGGTGCAAGACTGTGATGAAAAAAAAAACAGCTGGCAAGATGAAAACCTGTGATGAAGACCTGAGACCGAAAATATAGAAACGACGTGATAAAAAAAATTCTGATTAAGCATACGATGAACATTGGGACAATAGTGATCTTAAAAATATTAATAACATACATTCCAGAAAGATGACGATATCAGAAGAGACTGATTATACGTCATGGGAAGATCCTAACATATTGGTTGATCACCTAAGACTGTTGTTGACATCGGTTCGTGGAAGAAACTATTCGCTCATTGACAAAGGAGCCTCCATAATTAAAGAATTAAGGGAAGCTGGGAAAATACAATAATTACAGGTTTAACTTGCATGTGTATAATATTGAAAAATAAATCAATTATTCAGATTTCTAAATTTTATTATTTTATTTCTTGTCATCTTATTTCTGAGACTGGGATTTCGTAATACAGCTTCCTTTTTTTATTTTGCTTCCAAATGTGCTTCCTTTTCATTGATTTTGCTTCCAGTTAGGCTTCTTTTTCGATGATTATACATTCGATTGTCCTTCTTTTACTATTGTTATTCTTCTCGTTGATTGTGTTTCCTAATGAGGAATAAAATAGGAAATTTTCCCTCAAAACATGAATTTGTTCCTCAAAAAAAGGGTAATTTATTTAGGAAATTTGAAGAATTTTGAGTAATTTTTGATAAATTTTGAGGAAATTGAGACCAATATGGCCGCCATGACGTCAACAGACACGTAGGTTCCAAGGCAGCAGACACCACCACCACCACCACACCATGAACCCTGACCCCGAACCGGCCAACATATACTACTGCTAATCTTATAAAAAAAAGTTTCAGAAAATAGTTTTAGATAAAAATCATAATATTTACAAACAATTTGAACAGATTCGATTGTGTCCTTACAAAGAGATTAATTAATATTTGTTGTCTTCAAACCCTTGATTTTTCCACCTCTTGCAGTTGTGGTTGGTCATATAATTAGTTGTTTGAGACAAAATTTAATATAATATTTATACGGTTACACACAATTCAAACGGATTTAATAGTGTGCATATTTTTGTGTTCTAACCCCTGTTATTTTCTTCCCCTTGCAGTAATGGTTCGTCATATAAGCCTCAGCGCAGCGGTCGAGCCCAACTACCTGACGATCACCCTTTAGCGTATAAGTAAATTATGCTTAAAATACCATAACTTAAAATAATTAGTAATTATTATTAAGAACATACTAAAATAATAAAAATATTTTAATATTTATTAATTTTACTTCCGATGGAAAAGTTCTAAATGTTTGTGGAAGCACATGCCAACTAGATAACTTAATAGTCTCCACACAAATAGTAAATAAGGTCTCATTTTCAGAATAAATAAAAAAAAACATTAAAATAAACACATTTGGAAGCAAATATTCTTTAGACCACAAAACCTACCGGTAAAACCAACATAAAAAAATGGTTCAAGAAACAAAATGACTTAAAGTATATAAAATACATGTTCCAAAAATATTTCATGTAGGGTTATTGCAGGAGAGATGCCACACATTTTGAAAAAAAGTCTTAAATTCTATAAAATTATTTTTAATGCATTAAAAGTAATTCTTAAAGAATGTTAGAGAAGTATACTCACGGTGATAAAATATTAAAATATAATTACATAATTAAAAAACCGAATAAAAAATAACAATGAAAGATATTTTTGGGCATCTCTCCCACAGGCTAAGGGAGAGATGCCACGGAAATCGGGAGAGATGCCTCACTTGATGTTTTTTACTTTATTCACGTCCTGTCTCTTCACTTCTCTTCCGCAAGTGTTGCACATGGGCCCCTATGTCGTACATTACTCGTGGAGCCACTTGTGGCACACACCTCGCACCGAATCCAGTCTGCCTTCTCTTTGGTGGTGTAGTAATTTTCCCAGCATTCTTCACAATTGTTGGTACTCACATCATATTCACTTGTAGCAAGTGTCTCGTTGATACCAAATTTGTAAACATCACTTGCTTCTTCGACTTTCGCAATTTACTTTTCTTCTTTTGTACCTTCTTCTTTCATTTATTGGTATTGAGCTGTCTTTCTTGTTTCTTTTGCTTCTTCTCTTTGGAATCTTTGCATTTCTGAAGGTGTTCTGGCGATGTCAAAACTGCTGCAGATTGTTTTCTTTTCTTGCTGAGAGAAACTGGAGCAGTTGGCACGGGACTTACCTCATGAAGATATTTTGTTGGTGTATGGAGAGATTCATTTTCAGGTGTTGAAGTTGTCGAAACAAATGTGAGAAATCCTGATGGGGTTGGATTTGAGGCTCGAAATGTTGATGGAATGGCAGCTGAAAGTGCTGTAGAATGAGTTATGGAAGCTGATGAAACAGGGCTGCTAGAAGTAAGTGGCGTGTTGATAGTTGTCAATGTGGAAACAGATGCATCAGATATTGCATAAAAGTGCTCTGATACAATTTCGGGATTAAGGGGATATATTCCTGTTGCTTTGAACCCCGCAACTGCATCATCAACTGATGCTGCCTTTTCCCAGGCTTTGCCAATGAGATATCCAGCCGGATATCTAGTGATATTTCTGTCCTTATGATGTTGCATCCACACTTAGGCCTCGTTTTTGTAATAGACCTTAAGCGGACCAAGAAATGAACGATCCAGTGGCTGGAGAGCCTGTGTTGTGTGACTGGGCAAACATACTATGATCACATCATTCTTTTCAGCCAGACTCAACATGTCGAATGCGTTGTAATGTGATGCATGGCCATACAAATCAAAACAGTCTTACCAGGAGGTTTCCGGGGTAGGAAATGCTCCTCAAACCATTTGAAAAACAATTATGTGGTTATAAACGACGACTTTGGGTTCATGTAAACATCCGATCCACGACAGAGTCCATCTACGAATTCTTTTTTTACTATTCACTCCTTCCATCAAAAGAACTGGTGGTAGAAATACTCCTGCATTGCAACATGCAATTACAGTTATGTTTTCGCCTCTCTCACAAGGAGTCAAAATGTGGACATCCTTGGCACCTTTTATTGTCAAAACCGTCCCTGGTTTTTTTGTCAACTGGATACCACTTTCATCCATGTTGAAAATATTTTGAGGCTTATCCATCAAATTTTGACTAACCATGACTTCTTTCAGCACCTTAGAAAACCAATCTGCTTCTGGACGAGACATGCCTTGGGCCCTGGCTACCGACAGTCCCTCAGCTTGACGCACAGATATTTCAGAATTCCTCTCCAAGAATGAAGATAGCCAGGCATAACCTGCTATTTTTGTGACATGGGAGAATTTGTGCTTAGGTACCTAATCTGGTAAATTAATTTACTATGTAGTGAAATTATTAATTTTTTCCATAGAATATTAAGTCATATAAAAAATGTGGCATCCCTCCCTAGGCGTAATTTTATATAGCCGATGTGGCATCTCTCCCCATAACAAGCTGTGGCATCTCTCCCAAAATCTAAGGAAAGACGCCATAATACCTACACCAAAGTGTGTTAACAGTGATGATATATCAAAATATACTATCATGGTATGTTCCAACAACGGAACAAACACATACAATTATAATATTGAGATATATCTTAATTTTTGTTTAGTAAATGCAAAATAACGAACAGATAATAAAATTTTTCGAAGCTAGAAACAATACTTACAAGTGAATAAACGCCAGCTCAGTTCTTACTCGTTCACAGAAGCGCCTCTAACTGCGAGAGGATTACTGTTCCATATGTTGGGATACTATGGAAGCAATGACCACACCATCTAGTAAGTGAACTGAAAACTACGCTGAGTGTGGCATCACTCCCGCTGTGGCGTCTATCCCGCATTTACCCTACCGAACGGGGACAGGTGGATACGCCACAGTAATCATGATCTTAGAGGAGTCTAAATATGTAGAACCGTTTTGAAGAGTTTAGCTAAAGCAAGCAGTTGGTCCGCGACTCGGGGACTAGTTCACAGCCACCCAAGCACTACCTAGGCCTCAGGGATGAGCAGGGCAAGCCTTCTTTTCACAGACGAGAGAGCCAAAGCCCGAAGTTCCCCGAAGTTCCCCAATTTTCATGTTTTTTTCCGTATCTTTAATGTAGCTATCCTAGCCAAATCAACCGTCCACAATGTTTTAAAGTATTTATAATGTAGCTAACCTAACCTAATTGACCATTAGTATCATTTTATCAACACCGCCATATTTATTTACAATAAACAAAAAAAAAACGAAGATGCACGATCGGGAGTTTGACTCTCTCGTCTGTGAAAAGAAGGCTTCCCAGTGTGTGTGATCACAGAGCTTCTGTGCCGAGGTCAGCGCTGTGTCCAGGCGCGGCAGCACACGAGGGGCTGTGATACCCATTACGGCTGATGAAAAGTTCCTCCGCGCTCCCCTAAGGACCGTGTCGAGTTGTGAAGGGGGGGGGGAGGGGCAGCGCACAGGCCAGGCGGAGCTAGGGGTTGATGGAAGGCGCGCTCCACTCGAGAGGTCAAAGAACCCGCCGGGGTCCGCGCCATTGTTTGCCATTAATCGAGCAGATGGCTCGTCAGGAGACGAAACGGACCGACATACGGCGCGTCGTGGGCGAAGCGCGGCAACACTGGCTCATGTGCAAACTGCTCGATTTCAAGCGGCGTCTCTCTAGCCTTTAAATGCCATATTTCATCTTCAGAATTAGCTTAAAGTTCTCTAGGGGGTTGAAATGTTTTTTTAAGTAAAATAAACCATTCGCACGTGTTCACGCATTTTTGTGTTATGATTTTGTAAAATGCAACAACTAGTAATCAAAAAAGTGGATCTTTCAATAAGGAAACATAACTGTTGAGAAAAAAGCAAGTAAACAAAAAAACTTTGATGCATTGATTTAAAAAATTTAAGAACCAAATAAATTTTCATAAAATAACTGTGTGTTAGTTAAAAATGTTTAATCGGGAATTAAATTTAGGTCTCTAACGATGAATATTTTTCAATAATAAGTTAGAACATTATTAAATTATCGCAAACTTTAAATATAATATATAAAGCAAAAAAAAAAGGTACGATTTTATAGCCTTAAAATCATACATTAAAATTTTAATCTTAACGTACAACTGTAATTAGCAATCGCGTAATCATTTTAACAAGACAACCTATTAACCCAGCGCTGTAAGTATAACATACGGTAAATTTCAGAACGTACATTTTTAAATTTTTTTTTGTATTGTGACGTAAACACTTGACAAAAATAATAACTTTTAAAATTATTTTTAAGTTTTTTCTTACAGCAGGTGGGATTTTTAAACCCCATAATTAATCAACCTAGATAGTATCCTGAAATACAATAGTTTTCAACAATTTGCCGGACTGTTACAAATGTAAGGAATCTTACATATTTTAGAAACATGCACGATAAATAAAGGATTATATAATATACATAGATTTATATTTTAAAACTTTAAGAGACTGCTGAAAACACTTTGAAGTTATTTGAAAGATCTTTTTTTTTTGACAAGCGTAAGTATAAACAAATAAAAAGCAAGTTTGTGTTGAATAAGCAGCTTAATTCATATGGAAATATACGACTAATATTTATTATTACTTTTCATTTTGTTAAAAATGGTTATTTATATGAGTATTTTAAACACATTTTAATGTAATTATGCGGCACTGAACTGACTCACTTTCCAGTTAATTAAGCAAGCTTAAATGACGCCCTAATGATACAATTCTCAGGATAATGCACAATATAATTGCCAATGGAATTTTCATTCCTGAATTTAAATTGTTTTTCATAAGTTGTACATAAATTTAGTTGAATTTAAAGTGGTAACAACTGTGCTAGTATCTTATTTGACATTTGTTCCCCAGTAGTATGCAGTTGATTTGAAACACTTATCATCGAAATTTTAAATATGAAACGGTAACCATTTAAATGGAAAATTCATCGCATATACCTTTCATCAAAACGTCAAGTAATATCAGTGACTTAAAAACAATTCATAAAATTTTAAATTTTTGTTTGGATTTACGTATGAAGATACTTTTTATATTTATTTTTAATATGCTATAAAATGTATTAAATATTCATAAATAACATATTTTAAAGGTAACCATAATAATTGTAACCAAAGAAAAGCAATTAAAATACATGTACGCCGAAGAAAAACTGTTGAATCAAAATTAAATTAAAAAATTTGAATTGGAACATTTAAAGTTGCTTACGCAAGTGACTGAATGTTAAATATTGCCATAATAATTTAACGTTTTTAGAATACGCAATGTGTTAAATAATACAAGTTAAGCATGTTAAAAATATTTGTTCCTAAAGAACATACAAAATCATTTATCAAATTAAAAATTAAAACAAAATATTTTAAACGAATTAAGAATACTATACATTTAATACATGCAACTATCGCCAGAGTATAATTACACATACTGGCGCAGTGGTTAAAAAAAACTGGTTGTCTGTAAAGTCGGTTTACGGACGATAGTTTAACGTGACAACGTCATAACAAAACATTGATGATATGATTGCATACTTTTATGAATAAAATTGAATAATTTTTATTTTAATAATAACATAATAAATACTTGAAATTATACTAGTAATCAGATTTTTAAAATGCAGAATAATTAACCTTTATTGCCAAAATTGTTGTTGTAATAGGCAATGAAAACCACATTAACTTCTCACTTCACTTTATAAACAGTCGACGAAACAGTTCACGTGTAGATGTAAGTTGTGTGCTGCCGCTGTCTTTCTTCTCCTCGGACGCATAGTCCAATCGAGTGGAAGAGAGATAGATGTGGCGCAAGCGTACAATGAGCGTAACGGGACACAGCGTAACGGAATAATAAGTGTAACGGGACACAGCGTAACGGAAAAATGTGCGTAACGGGACACTTTTACGTGCGTTCAGCCGTCGTTCATAGATTTTTTAGACATTGTCCCGTCAAAAAAAAAACATTAAAATATTTAAAACACACAGACAAACAGGAGACTTCTGAAAACAATAAAAACGAAAATATTATTTAAGTTTAAATAATTTTTTTACAATTAATATCAGTTTAAAACTAATAGATTCAGCTGGATTTTTGACGTGACAACGTCTAATAAATCGATGAACGCCGGCTGCACGCACGAAAAAGTGTCCCGTAACGCACATTGTCCCACTACGGATGTGTCCCGTTACGCTCATTGTACGCTTGCGCTGTATCTCTCTTCCACTCGATTGGAACAACAATCAATTTTACTTTTCAATCATGTTTTCGTTGTTTGAATTATTAATATTATATAATTTAACGATCGTCCACCGATTTTCAGCACAATCGGTATGGTTATTTGAAACTAATGTTGAATTTTCAAATATGTTTTTAACGAACAATGGTGTTTTACAATTACACATAATAATTCAAATTACACCCGGGATCTTTTGCACAATGTTTTAAAAAATATTGTAACACATTATAAATAAGTTTGGTGTATTTGGGATGCGCATTTGGTATAAAATCGTATTATAAAACCGAAGAATATTATTCCCCTACGGTGCTGCTACCTACAGTGACGGACGCGAACCGAACGAATCGTGCTCTCTATCAGCTGCCGCGGGAACCAGGCACTCGTTAATACATATTTTCCTTTGTTTATCGCGATGGGCGTTATTAATAATGAATTATAAATAAAATTTAGTGCCCGGGGCCACAATTGCATATCATTTTGAGCACTGGAAGAAATAAAAACGTAAAATATTCTCGACGAATTTTATTCTGTGGTTTTGATTGCTTATTACAACAACAGTTTCGGCAATAAAGGTTCATTATTCTTGCATTTTAAAAATCTGATTACTAGTATAATTTCAAGTATTTATTGTTTTATTATTTAAAAAGTAGCATCTGTCGGCGAGATTTATTACAGTTTATTTATATGAAAATTGTTCATAATTATATTTAAACATAAAGTTAATGTAATTTTCATTGCTTATTACAACAACAATTTTGGCAATAAAGGTTAATTATTCTTGCATTTTAAAAATCTGATTACTAGTATAATTTCAAGTATTTATTAATTTATTATTAAAATAAAAATGATTCAATTTTATTCATAAAAGTATGCAATTATTTCATCAATGTTTTGTTATAACGTTGTCGCGTTAAACTATCGTCCGTAAACCTACTTTACAGACAACCAATTTTTGTTTTACTCAATTTATTTTTTAATGTAAACCGATCTACAATAATATTTAAAGAAAACCTTTTTTTAATAATGTTCCCAAAACATTTCGCACATTGTTTGTACTCAAGCAACCAAACATCTATATTAGAAATTTTAAAACAAATTTGTCAATACATTATACGTAGGTTGATCGTAAATATTGTTTGTTTTTATTGAAATTCATTAATTTTATTTTAATGGTAACATTTAGTTATTAAAATAAAATTGATACCAATGTGCACGTCTTTCTAAATATATGAGAAAAAATGTAGTATCTTAATTATAAGTGCTAAATTTTTAGTTTCAATAGTAATTTTCTAATTTTTGTATACATTAATAAAAGGATATATTATATTTTCAAAGTTATGTATGAATATAAAACTATTATTTTAGTTATTTCAAATAAAATTTAGATACTGAAATAATAAACAATTTTTGTATAACTCTATGAGAACGCTTTGTTACAGAAGATAATTCCAAAATCTTTTACGTCAGGTAACACAATTAGATATTGCTTGGAAAAAAAAATATATATAAGTTATTAAGAAATTTTGTAAGTTAAATTTAATCTTCAATTTCACGCTGGAAAAGGCTTTCTGCTGCCTGTTATCTACGCTTTCCTGGTTTTAAGGGCCTGTTTACACAGCAAAATATTTTCAACTGCTTGTTTACTAAATTGTCCGCCCATTTGGTCTAGTG
Source organism: Bacillus rossius redtenbacheri (assembly GCF_032445375.1). Lineage (NCBI taxonomy): Eukaryota > Metazoa > Arthropoda > Insecta > Phasmatodea > Bacillidae > Bacillus > Bacillus rossius. The sequence goes on along the minus strand of NC_086339.1, from coordinate 43,673,940 downwards.
GCTGAAGTGCCTGGCTGGTGGGCCAAAGGATATTTCAAAACCTTCTCCTTGGGTTCAGGACTCAGGTTTGTTATGTCTCTTTCAGCGTTATCTCACGGAAGGCAATGGTTAGCCATATAAGAATTATCCTGCCTAGGCAAGCATAGGAACGTCACGAATGTCATCACAATTGGGTGGCTGTGTTCACGACAACCATTAATGGGTAAAAGTGACTCATCATCATCATCATTTGCAAAACTCACTCACATTTGAATCAACTATTTGAGAAATCCCATTAGTCCATCAGAGCAAACTTTAGGAAAACAAAATAAAACTGCTCACATGAAACAAGAAGGTAAAAATGAGTATTTTATGAAAGTGATAATTAATTTAGTATTGTTACCCAACCTATACAATAAAATAATTTTGCATAAATGTAATGGATTTTTAAATAAAAATTATTAAAATTCATGGACTTATGGGTTTACTCAATCTTATAGGATATTGGGTACAATTTTGGGGTTTTACGAAGTAAGAGATGGCAGTGTTTATTATATAACTTGTTAGTTTGAGTTACTAATGTACAAACAAAATGTATAAGACAAAATACATGCATACAAAAACTTTATCCAAATGACATTGTTTTGAATATAACATTACTCTTACAGGAAACCCTCAAAACCCATCATAACATGTTAAAAAAATTTCTTCACTGTTGGCTACATTATAATGTTTCATGCAACATCAGAGACATCCTTATCGCATGTAGGCCAGTCGAAAAGATGTTGATAGCACTGCTGTACATTCACATCATGAGGTAGGTACATACTCAATTTCTGCAGATCCTCCATATTTTCCTCTGAATAGGACGTTTCCCAGCAGGATAGGCAGTAGTTGTCGGGAGGGCAATCATTCCCTTCCTTGTGTTGCGAATGTGGAATGTACTTGTCAACAGTCCATTAATATAGTCCCTAGCCAATACTACACCGGGTGTAGTACTTGTGTGTGAGAAGTGCATGAACTTTGACGGCTGCAAAGTTATTTTTCGATCCTTAGGTATGCTTCTTTCTGCAGATTCTGCAGACAACATTGATTTCTTAAAGTAGAATGGCCACCAACTTTTGAAGTCAATGATTTCAGTTGAATCTTCAATCAATAATGCCAGGAATGCCTGTTTATTGGAAGAGTTGAGCATGATTTCCATGTATTCCTTAACCATATACACCCGATCTCTTCGTTAGATTTTTCTTTTCAGTATGGCAAAATCCCGATCACACGGCAAAAAACTGTGACCCCTCATTGGGTAATATTGATCTACTGTTTCGAATCTGCCTGTGGTAGTCAATGTTGAAAAGAGTCTGATTAGGTATAGTGTGATTTCCATTCTGTGCTCCACAACCATCTGAAAAAATGTGAAAATGCTTCACACTTTTTCTTACAGCTGATTCAATGCATCTCATTAAGAATGTGCAGACCTCATTAGGCCCTTTTCCTGCCACTCCTTCATGGTAAACAAAAAAAAAGCACTCCCATCTTTTAGACTATCGATAAAAAACACACTACAGCATTTATCAACTTGCGGACGGCCAAAAGACAAGGAGAAATTTTCTTTGAAAATTTTCAAGTAGTAATCATAACTTACTGTTTGACCAGGACAGTCACGTCTGTACAAAGAGTGCATGATCTTAACATTAAGTTTCGCATCCAAATAATTATATTCCCGGGCACTGTAATGATATGTCTTAACAGGAACGGAGGCAATATGTAATTTAACAGCATCAATAACAGTGCCTGATTTTGCATTCCCAGGAACATTAAGCCCACGTTTGTCTTGTGACGATTTGCCTTCACAAAGTAATGACGACAGTCTACGCACTCTATCATGTTATTCCATGCATATTTACAAAAGCTTTTTTGTACACTCGGTACTTGCCTGAAGATGTTGAGATTTCATAAACAAAAGTACAACCTCGTGAAGGTTTGATGATTCTTCTGCTCTCTTGCGTCGTCTGCGCCGATGCACTTTGGTAGTAGATATCAAACTCTGTAAATAGCTATCCTGCTCGTTCTTTGTCTCGAAACTGTGAAATTTAGACATTATCACTTGTTCCTGCTTTGATATCACAGTGTAGCATTTTCGCCTGCATCTAAAATAAATAAACATATTCATTTTTGTTTAATGATAGTGTGTTGGCTTAACTACTACAAGAAAGACATATCGTGAGAGAGGTTAATATACTTGCAGTCTTCACCTGGAGTCTTGGCAGCAATATATTTTCCAGAACAGTTAATATATGCTTCACCTGTCAGTCTTGCTTTCTTTATAACTGCATTCTTGTATTTCTGTACGTTTGTATGCCCTCTTTTGCGTTTATATTGTTGAGCAACGTCATCTTCACTTGAATCCATCATTAAGTTGTAAACAAATACGAAAAAACCATTGACAATAGAGAAACAAAATACAATCAAGTCATGGCCTTCAGTAGAATAATAAGCAGCCAGAGATATTGTTGGTAAATAAATCCTTTAATTCTATTCGGATATGAAAACCCATAAGTCCATGACTTATGGGGTTTCTCTTTCTCTTGTGTGATCGCCTCTAATGTATATCATGCTTACCATTTGGAGGACATGTGGGGTGTCTCGCTAGTATGTAGAACTAACTATGTAGTATCATAATCCATGGATAACTCATTTTCACATTTTTTGTGACTTATGGGGTTTCTCAAATAATTGATTCATTTATGACGATGAAAACATCAAACATCACTCACGTGACTTCTTTTTGAAAAGATGGTTTCGCTCCACCGACCGTGATCTTAAATGCCGATGACAAAAGTATTTTTTTTTTGGGAGATAAACGTTGCATGGTCTTGCAGAGAAAATATTTCAACAAAATCAACCTCTAAGACTTTCTTTGGTTTAAAAGATAGTAGATGGAAATGGCCGATTCAAGGACAGGCGGAGGATTGAGGATCCGGCGGCCATCTTGGATGACGTCATCTAATCCATGCTAATCCGTATGCCAATCAATGCCAATCTATGCTAATCCATATGCTAATCCATGCCAATCTATGCTAATCCGTATGCCAATCTATGCTAATTCGTATGCCAATCTATGCTAATCCATGCCAATCTATGCTAATCGATGCCAATCTATGCTAATCCATATGCTAATCCATCTGCCATTTTGTATTTCTAGAAATTTCCACCAACTTCGAATTGTGACATCACCGTTGCACTTTTCGTCACGGCCGCCATCTTAGATTCGAATTTTTTTTCGAACTTCAACTTTTCGAAATTCGATGTAAACATCAGCCGCCATCATGTTCCGTCTGCTGGTGGCTGCCATCTTGTTTTCGTCTGCTAGAAGCCACCATCTTGTGACATCATATAGTTCTGCTGGTCGCCACCAGGTAGCAGCAGGGATTATTTTATTTTTTTTCTTTAACTAAAATATTCCTAGTGTCGAGGCTGGGATTCGATCCATGGGACGTGAAAATGTCGAGGATGTCGAGGTTAGAAAGCAGGCACCTTACCAACCAGACCACGAGACCAGTTGGGATATAGTGGAATAAATAATCTATATATGTTACGTACTGATGGCAAGTTTATGATTAAAGGGGGCAGGGGGTTTTTGCCTTCCTTAATGCATACCTAAGGCACCACATTTGAAATTAAAATTATTATACCACCGCCATCTTTAATTTCAGCACAGACTTCCAGATGGTGCCAAATTCAAATATTAGTTAGGGAGTCGGCAGACAGGTACGCACGCCGCCATCTTGGTTCTCAAGTTGGCTGGTGGATGTCACTAGTATCGCGCGCCAAATTCAAAAATAAGTTGACTGAGGCGCCACCATCTTGGTTCTCAAGTTGGCTGGTAGATGGCACCACCGTCGCCATCCTTTAGTTTATATAATCGATACCAGATGATGCCACAGTCGCCATATTTAGTTCCTAGTGTTGCTACCAGAGTGTGCCACCGTCGGCATCTTTAATTCTTAAAGTTACCGCCGGAGCACGCCAAATTCAAATTCAAAAACCTAGTTGGTAGATAGCGTCACTAGCAACCATCTTGGCCGGAGAGGTGTGGCATGATGCGTCAAAGTATACGTACCCTTATGCGCATCAGACTCACACACGAGAATTTTCATTGTCAAAGTCCCTGAATGTATGCTTATAGGGGATTACTCATTTAACTGTATATACCTTTTAAGTAAATAACCTAAAATTGTTATATAGTCAGTCGAGACAAGTCGGGGGGACAAGACGAGACAAGTCGGTAGCCTGTAATCACCAAGTTCTCGGTTTCCACCATCTTTAATCCATAAAGTCGCTACCAGATGGCGCCACTGTCGGCCATCTTTAATTCAAGGCATTGTCGCTGGATGGCGCCAAGTTTGAATTTAAAAACCTACAAGTGTTATGCAATGTGTAACCAGTCGAAGCAAATCGGGATAAGTTTGGAACATGAAGCCATATTCTAAACTACGTTTATTATTTATGTATGCCTTTATATGTTTAGGTTTGATGATAGAGTAGTTATAAAATATTGGTGTTTTGAATAGTGTTGTGTGGAGCAGTTGGAGCAATTGAAGCAATTGGAGGCAGTTGAAGCCAGTTTTGAACCGCTATACTACATCTCGACACTACTAGAAATAATGCCTCCACAATTTTACCCGGACTTGGTACCGGGCAAGCATGGTACCAGAAGAGTAATGCAAGGGAATGGCTTTTCATTTATATTTGCGACAAACAAACCATCCATCCGATTACACTATTCCAAGTGCCATGATTGGCTGTGTTACCCCCCCAAAGCCGAAAATTAAAACAATTCCCATAAGAACACACAAGGGGAGGGTAAATATGTGCAAACATTGAGGGAAAAATAACCATCGCTGAAAATACTTCCCAGCATTAATTACATAGAAAAACAACATAAAGATGACAGCAAAGAGATCGGGAACATAAGACCTTACATACTATCCCCAAAAAGTACATTTAAACAATCGTAGCATCACATTTTAGCCAGTATAGCCATAGGGCAGCGTGTGGATGCCATCGTTCATGATGATACGTTTGTCATCATTCCATGTCAGTGCCAGCTTGTTCGTACACTCTGAAAACACTTCATGTTGTCGTGAACGGATGGTGCGGACCTGGACACGTAGCCTCGCTTCCTGCCGAAGAGCCCTCAGATAGTCGTCAAAGGTGATGGTCTTCTTGACAACACACTTCTGGATTCCCTTCGCTCTCTTAGTAACTACCCCCGCACACCGTAAAGCATACAGCTTGGCACGTAGCCCAACAAACTCGGCCATGGGCCTCCCACTACACTCATCTTTAAACTTGCCAACAACCTTGGCATTGGCAGTCGAGTGTAGTGCATGACCAGGGGGGTAGCCACTTATGTAACTTCTGCAGAAGATTGAGGTCGTTCTGGAGATCCTGGTAAAAATCAACTGTCCGGATGTGATATATGAAGCTATCAGTATCCATGTAAGCCAATTCAATGTCATCCTGGTACTTGGGCTTCATGGTACCATAATGAAAGTCGTATATTAGACTCTTAGACAGATCGAGAACTGCGAAACCTGTATATATCGGTTTGTTGAATAAAATTTCATCTTTAGATAGACAAACCAACGCCAGACTGACGTTGTAAACTTTACGATCCTTGAATGTGGGGCGCGCAACAAGTTTCCGCAGATGCTCATCACTGCACACCAGCTCCATCTTCTGTCGCTTGCGAAGATTCTCCATAAGTTTCCCGAAGCAAGAGTTGTTACACAGCTTGAAAAAGTCCCGCTCAAAGTCATTCTGTGCTGTCTGACGTTTGACGGTGTTCAGGTCAATATATGGTTTCAGCCAAGGTGACTGCTGGAACTGTAGGGCTCTGTGCACCTTGGTTATGCGTAGTCCGTGGGAAAGGGCCTTTTTGAGGTTTACATGGTGAACAGCATAGAGGGACTTGTCTGCAAGAGTGGTGAGGAGTTTCGGTTGGGATGTATTTGAAGGGCATTGTCTCACAGGAAGGAAGGGCAAGTCGCGGTGGGACGAATGAAGCGCTGCTGGGTACTCAATGTCGCACTCCACAATGTACCCGATGGGGCCGTCATCAGGTACATTAGAAAAGTCGATGGTTGTGTCGGCGACCCATTGAAACTGATTGTGCAGCAGAGGGCAAGACATGGCCCACCCATAGAGGTTGTTGACATCAAGATACTGAAGGTGTGTTATTTGTTTGCTCGCATCGTAGGTTTCTGGCACATAGGTGTTATTGGCTACGCAGTGTCTCTTCATGCACTGCGCCACACCTCCCCGGATTCCCGACTAGACAAACATATACTTGTCGTAGTCTGTAAGAAGTTCGAGCTGCACCTTAGTATACTTCAGCATAGCATCGAACGAGAATCCGGGGGCGCTGATGTAGTGCGCACAGTCCAGGCCATACGTAGAAAGGCAAAGTGTGCGGAAGTTTTCAAATACGTCGCACAGGATCAGGACGTCCGACTTGAGGTACACATCACTATACTCACCTAAAGTAGAGCACTTGAATGTGTCCCAGACAGTCTTGGCGTGGTCGTAATCGGCATCACTAATGTCAGAGTCGGTAAGAAAATTAAAGAAGCAGTCCTGGGGAGGTAGTTGCCGCTCATCAAGACGCTCCCACGTATCAACATGATTGTATGGGAAGATGCCTTTTCTTATTACGAGCTGTGCACATTGGGGCTCGAAAAATGCCATCGTGTTAGTGAACTGCGATGCAGGTAGGTTTTGTGTGAGGGAGGCCAACCCGCACAACATGAACCTAAACGTGTCCACGAACTGCACCGAAAATCTGTCCCCCAGCTGCTTAGAAAATGTAACCATTTTTTCCTCAGTAGGTGGGATAATGAATATGTCTTTGCTGTCATAACCCAGCTGCTTGATGATAAAATTTTGATCATATGCCAGGTTATGATAGTATACGACTAGTTTCTTCGGTCGACGCCGCAGCAAATTGCATCCATTACATGCTGACCCAATGTAATCCCCAGAGAAGTGGTTATGATCTTTGACTTTATAGTTCTGAACAGTGAAAGTCTTAGTGCAGTAGCAGCACTCTTTCGACAATCTGTAGTTCGCTTGCTGAGCATGAGTCAATGGTGTAATGGGTACTGAGGTCTCATATATTGTTTTGACTTTGCTGCCGATGTCAACAATCTCCTGCATGAACTTGGTTGCAGCATCCACGCCTCGATAAATAACGGGCTCTTGCGGCAAGTCTGTTGTTAGAGCCACAGGGATCGCACTGTCATATACTTTGACGTAGATGCCATAGCTATAAGGTTCGTGCTTCTGGTATGCCTCAGTAAAATCATTTTCACGATCTGACTGGCATGAGCTGACTTTCGTTAGCATAGCCTCAAAATCGCAGTAAATGACTATCGGCAGCTCGTCCATGTAATGGTAATTTGAAAATTCTAGGACTGGTGTCTTACCATCCTTCCCTGGGGATGGCATTTCCGCACGTACTAAAGCGTGTGGTACACAGTACCTCCTGTGCTGCTCAAGACATTCCTGGACAGTCAGGCCAGAAACACGATCCCGATCATCAAATGTCTTGAAGCAGCGCTTACAAATGCATAATGAATGTCCATGTCCAGTCAGCTGTGCACCCACTAACCTCGAAAAGTTCTTAATGAGGCAGTAGTGGGATGCACCTTCATGTATAAGCCACAGGAGGTCATAGTGTTGCTCTTTCTCGAGCTCTCCCACACGCAGTGGCACCACCTTGCATTTGTCGTCAACTGCATAAACATTGATGGAGACTGTTGGGTTGTGTTTTTCAAACACCTTGACTTGACTGATTGGCATGGGGAAATCAAGCCCGTCAAAGTCAAACTTTGTCTCCAGAGCCAGGTACCATTGGTCGATTCGCTCTGGGTGATAACCTTCCACAAACGACGCAAGTATGGCCCACTTGAAACATTCGCCATCATCCACATTCCGGGGATTGATGACGGCATGTTTTTCAGCAATGGTAGGAGGAAGCGGTAGGAAGGAGGACGCACGCAGTGGGTCGAGCTTACTGACCCGAAGCTGTATGCGCTTAACAGAGGTGAGGGACCAGCCAGAGCCCTTGCCTTCATATTCGCCCTCCTCTCTGCATATTTTTTGAATACAGTTCCTTACCGCCTCGGCAATGTAATCCACATTGTACAGGCCGACATTAGGTGTCTTGAAAGCTCGAAGATCCGTACCCTCATGGAACGGTGCCGGTTTAGCATAGTTGCATTAGAGCCATACATTGAACTTTATGGCCCCTGAAGTCTCTATGACCTCAGTCAGTTGTGGAACTATCCTCTCCTCCATTGCCTCCAGATACGTGCATATGTCGAGTGAACGTTCAAAGTTGTTCCGGGCTATAAATGTGCGCAAATTACCATTGAAGGCGCGAACCACTTCCACAAAATCGTTATTAAAATCATCCTCTACACTGTCAGGCTCTACGTCTGATGGACCCTGAGACATTGCAGATATATTAGGTAACACCACTGGTGCAGCAGATGTCGATGGTTGCTGCCCATCATTGTCACCTGCAACCATTGTGCGACGATGCTTGAGTGGTGGTGGCATGTGGGCAGGACCCTGACATTTAATTTGATGTGCTGCCAGGTTATCCCCCCTAGAGAGTGTGTTACCACATACCTCGCACATGATGCGTGCACCACGGCTGGTGTTACCTTCGCAGGCAGTCAGCTCGTGCCTACGAGCATCGAAGCCCCGCTTAAATGGTCGGTAGCAGTACTGACAGTGTAGGGATGAGGAACGTGACTCAACACCATTACAAATTTGGAGATGCCGCTTCAGGTTATCCCGACGAGCGAATGTAGTGCCACATTTTTCACTAATGTTCATTTTCCGGTTAGTGGCACTGGCACACTGACGCTCATGTCGCAAAGCATTATTACGGATCGTAAATACTTTCTTGCAGAGCCTGCAACTAGCACCCATCGCGCCTACCCCCGAACTAGCAGAAAAATCGGCGGACGTTGATGATGCCATCTCTCTTGACATAAGCTCCGGATCCTGCAGAGAAGCCTCGATGCGGTTCGACGGAGAAGTATATACCTACCAACGGAATACTAGTTTAAGTACTATGTCAAAGAATAACCAGCAGTCACTTGCATAAAAACAATTGAAAGTGTATAAACAGGACTATTAACTTATGGGGGGGAAAAATGTTAGTGTTTGACTGAGAACTCATAAGCAAAAACAATTGAATGTTTATAAGCAGGTCTGAGTAAACTAAAATACTGCGAGTTGTACTAGATTTAAAAAAAAAGGAGTAATTGAATTGTATAAATGGTAATACATATCGACAATTGAATGTTTATAAGCAGGTCTGAGTAAACTAAAATACTGCGAGTTGTAATAGATATTTTTTTTAAAAAAAAGGAGTAATTGAAATGTATAAATGGGTAATACAAATCGATAAAAGAAAAACAATTTAATGTTTATAAGCAGGACTACAAACTTGTTAAATAAAATTTACCTATGTATGACAAATTAAAATGTGTCAACAGTTTGAATTGAAGCTGTAATATTTCCCGTGTAAACAAAAGCAAGTCATACTAGCTTTAAAATAATTAATTGTAATGGTAATAATGTGCTGGAAAGAAATGCAAGTAGTTGCTGGCGAGACTCTAACACACCGTCTACCGCTATGTGACAAAGTGCTAGGCTATGTATGTACGTGAAAACTAAACAACTTCTAAAAGAATTACCAAGTCTTTATTGTCTGCGTGAAAACTTAATTTATTAAGAATATATTTGTAATGAAAAACGTAGCAAATGTAAATAACGAGTTAAAAAAAATATAAATAATATTTATGCTTCAATATTGTGTGGAACTCAGTCATATCGCGCGCGATGTAAGAAAATGGAGTCGCAGTGCATATATAATTTCACGTAGCTCTGCGCTGGGTCAGAGCACTAATGGAAACCTTTCAGAAGGTATGTTGAAGCTCCTCCCCCACCACCTCTCTTACTCCACTCTCTTCAGACAGGCGGCGCGCGCTTCATGACAGTCTGAGTCGTGCCCCGACATGTCTCGAGCACCCCATGCTGTCAGGGGACCATTTACGTAAAATTAAAGTAGTTCTGCTGTCATATCACTCGAATACTTTTAAATACTAGACATACTTACATTAATATTTTTTTTTTAAAAAAAAGCCATAATCTATCTTAAATTAATGTATCGCTGCTCATAGCATAGTGTGCTGTCAACTGTGCTTCCTTTTCCTGTGTGTGTCCAAACACTTTAGGACATCTGATTTCAGCATAATTACAACCAGAAAATATTACCTCCTAATGTGACACCTATATTGTCCCCAGGGTATCGTAAATGGTTACATGGCTAAAACTACATGTGATACTACATAAAATAACAATCCCAAGTGTAATACTTTTTACAAGTATGTGTAGGCTTCTGACTGTGGTGGACTAAAGGCTCGTACCTTCAGTAGGACGTTAACACAGACTACGTATGTATCAGTTGAGACGTGATAACATTACAGGTTACATCAGCTGAGACGAGGCCAAAGACTTGTCCGTACCCTCTAGCATAGGGTCGATGCCTGAGCGCAGCGGTATATGTAAGCCGCTAGGATATTATAGTACATTATGTAGACGCCAACTGCTAATCGCTGGTACTCAAGTCAAAAATGTGTGTTTAATAAATACGAAAAATAACAATTCTATGTGAAAATCCATATTACTCATGTTAGAGAATAAAACTGTGTAAGGACATGTACAATTATAAAACTAATCATGCATGTGTATAGGTACTGGCGAGAAATGAACCTAGGCTACTAGTTCACATGTTACATTGGAAATAATAATAATTTAAAATAAAAATACGTCTTTATTTGTGGCTTGTCAGAATAAATAAAGCCATCGGTCTCCGAGCATGTCTGGTATTTGGTTCAGTCACGGGAAAGAGGACTGAGCATGATTGCTTACGAGATTATGGTTTGCAGACAGTAATGCATGCGATACTGGAATTGCACTTGGACGTAACGTATACAGTAAATGCAACTATGAAAGATTTCAATATACAGACATAGTGAACAACTTTTTGTAATAACATAAAACTGTACGGGTATCGAGCCACGCACTCCAGACTATGGAGCGTCCTGCCTACCAGCAGGGGCACAACACTGTAGCCACGAGTCGCAAAGTTTACAACTAGCCTACAGACGTGCTAGGAATAAAGCATAGGTGTGCAAGATTTGTGTTGGATTTCCTCAGTGTGCTTCTAGTTATTCATGAGACGGTAATTCTCCGTAAAGTTTTTTAGATGTTAAATTTTAGCCCGACACTCGTGATTTGACATATGTTGGTATATATCATAACAAACTAGTACATGCATGGTTTTGCAAAAAAGGGAAAATTAACTCTCGCTGATGAATTATTTTAGGAAATATGTTTCAATTTTTAAAATATCCGAATGCACCTGGATATATATAAGCTAATATAGAATCCAGATAGATGCCTATAGTGTTATCGAAAGGTCGCAGATTTTAGTGCTGAAAAATCTGACTCATCGTAATGATCGCTAGACATTCAAAATGTTTTTAATTTTCAGTTAAATTTACAATCCAGTATTTCAGTTAAATTTACAGTACAGACGTTAACAATATAGATTAATTTTAACTAATGCTTTTGCTTCTTGTAAAATGTTAAATATATGTTTATGTAAACCGCAACGTATGGAACTAAATATGGTGACGGTGGCGTCATCTGGTATCGATTATATGAACTAAAGGATGGCGACGGTGGCGCCATCTACCAGCCAACTTGAGAACCAAGATGGAGGCGCCTCTGACAACTAATATTTGAATTTGGCGCGCGATACTAGCGACATCTACCAACCAACTTGAGAACCAAGATGGCGGCGCCTCGGTCAACTAATTTTTGAATTTGGCGCGCAATACTAGTGACATCCACCAGCCAACTTGAGAACCAAGATGGCGGCGTGCGTACCTGTCTGCCGACTCCCTAACTATTATTTGAATTTGGCGCCATCTGGTAATCTGTGCTGAAATTAAAGATGATGGCGGTATAATAATTTTAATTTCAAATGTGGCGCCTTAGGTATGCATTAAGGAAGGCAAAAAAACCCTGCCCCCTTTTATCATAAACTTGCCGTCAGTATGTAGCATATATAGATTATTTATTCCACTATATCCCAATTGGTATCGTGGTCTGGTTGGTAAGGTGCCTGCTTTCTAGCCTCGACGTCCTCGACGTTTTCACGTCCCATGGATCGAATCCAAGCCTCGGCACTGAGAATATATTAGTTAAAGAAAAAAAAAATAATCCCTGCTGCTACCTGGTGGCGACCAGCAGAACTTTATGATGTCACAAGATGGTGGCCTCCAGCAGACGAAAACAAGATGGCGGCCACCAGCAGACGAAACAAGATGGCGGCTGATGTTTACATCGAATTTCGAAAAGTGGAAGTTCGAAAAAAAAATTCGAATCCAAGATGGCGGCCGTGACGAAAAGTGCAACGGTGACGTCACGATTCGAAGTTGGTGGAAATTTCTAGAAATACAAAATGGCAGATGGATTAGCATAGATTGGCATGTATTAGCATACGGATTAGCATGGATTAGATGACATCTTCCAAGTTGGCCACCGATGACGTTACCCAATATGGCCGCCGGATCCTCAATCCTCCCCCTGTCCTTGCATCGGCCATTTCCATCTTAAAGATGCTTCACTGATACAATCTATTTCTCACTTGAATGTGAAGTCATACAGTGAAAGGTCTTCATTCAGAATTCTATGGTTGGTCAAATTATGTAATCCGGCATCAATCAAGCCGCTCGCTTTCAGATATTTCGAGTGGATTCCAGCCGTTGACTTTGACCTTTGACCTTGGCCACCAAGCGGCACCACTGCACCGCCGGCGTTTTTAGGTTGGCCATAGTTTATCGTTACTGTCAGTTTTCATTTCAGAACAGTGTTTTCTGTTTTCTAGCGGCTTGCATTTTACATTTTATATATTCCCATTTGGTTTTCTAGTTAAAAATTTATTTACCTTCAATAATCTAGCATAATCTCTGACCTGGTACACTGTAGGTATATCATTTTTGTAAATGGAACAGTAATATTCATGTAAAATACCGATATTTGTAACTTTGTACACTTATCCTATTAAAACAACCGTATATGTTACTACAAAAAAAAACATGCTCAGAAATACTGGGCTCCAATAATTTAAGTTCTATTGTAAACCGTTTCTTGAATAGCTTTCCAGTATTAACTACACACATAATAGGCAAGAAACAAAAAAATTAAAGTTAAATTGTTGAATATTGAACAACTTTTCCTTGGTGTTAACAATTATGGTTAGATGAAACATCAAATATATTAAAAAATAATGCCCCAATTTTCGTAATAAATACTCAGTATCATCTCGAAAAAACTATTTCATATACGTAAAATAACCATATCCGTGTCATGTACAAATTGTAAAAATATTTTTATTGTAGTATTAGTAACCATTTTTTTGCCAACTGGTTTCCAAAAAATCTTTTTTTAAAGGACTGAAAGAAAAACATTTCGTTGCTTTGCAGTCCCATAAATTCCTGCTAGGCATCTCCGAGGTCGCAATCAGCTGAACACCACATGAGTAACGACTCAGTGTCGATAACTTTTAGTCGTCCCTTGGGTTGGAGTGGAACCAGTGACTTTTGCTACCTGAGAATGATACTGGCGATCTGGCTGCACATTAAAATGAGGTTACTGAACATGTGAATTCATAAGTGTATACATGGCAGAAACGGATGTCCCTTCAACTTTGGTAACAGTAAATTTCTTTGAAAATATAAATAAGTTACTAAGAACATTTTAAATTTAATTTCTTAATTATGTCCTTACAGTACAAGTTGACTTATCTATAAATATGAACATCTGTTTGACGTAACAAATAATGCATTCCGAAACATTTACATGTTTTTGTATATACTTTTGTGTCTCTTTCTGTCGGTACACAGATAAAAAGTGTCTTTATTTTTCAAATGATTTCTTTGGAGACTAGTTCCAAAGAAATACTTTGTAATATTGTAATATTTTACAACATTTAACAATAGTAACTTTTGCAAATAATAGAAGCGTTTTTTTGTGATAATACTGAGTAAATATTACAAAAATTGGAGCATAATTTTATATTTTGTTTGATATTTAAATCAAGCATTATTTTTATACCACTGAAAATATATTCGAATATTTAACTATTTGGCTTTATTTTAGTGTACCTTGCTTATTATGTGCCCAGTTAATATAGGAAAGCTATTCATGGAATGGTTTACAAATAACTAAAAACAATTGCAGGTACTTTGACCAACACACAAAATATAAATGCCCGGGTATAAAACCAAATCCAATAGAAATGCGAACACTATTTTGTATTGATACAGTTGTTTTCGTAAATATACAAATTTGATAATATCTGTAATACATAATTTTTCTGATAATTTATTAAAAAATACATTTATAGTCTATGATAAATTGCCAGTGTTTATTACAAGAGGTTATTGAAATTATGGACCGAGTCCTGTCTTCGGCGAACGGTTGCAACAAAATGCCAGTCCAACAGATAGACTAAATGCTCTTCTTGTTGTTATGAAATATAAGTTCTAGTTTTCACGCAGTACAACTCGTTGCGCTAATAAATATACATCAAACACATTCAGCAGTGAAACTCAACTTTAAATAAATTGTAGTCAGTGTTTCAAAACTTATAAAAAGTTTTAATTGCGTCCACCACGATGATACAATACCAGTTGATGTTTGGACCGACATATGTTCATAATCTGATCGAGTAGGTCATTCAGGGTGAACTCTAACCACGTAATTAATTTGAAAACAAAAAAGACACAACAGTCAAGGATAATAAGATTTTTTTTTTTTTTCGTTTTCGTTAAATTCCTATCAATAATTTTTTTTATTTAAACTTATCGTAATTTTTTTTAAAGTACAATAAGGCGTAGAAAAAACTTTTTTTTTGCAGCTAAAATCCCCATCATGTTTATAACGTCTTTCATTAGCAGGGTTTACACCTTGCGACACTGGCGACCCCTGTACATAACTGCTAGGGCTCCCGTTAGAAGTGGCTCCATCTCCTAGACACAGGCGCCGCATTCAGCGTCTCGGGTTAATTGAACCGACCTGATGCGCCTCCGCTGCACAGCTGTGAGTTAAAAAGCAGAGCTTGAAAAAATAAAAACTTTCATCAAGGAAAATAATTTATATTACCTTTAATGGGCGTGACAATAAATAATAATCACACAAAAAGATTGTATGAGGAAAGTTTTTACGGCCTAATGACTGCTTTAAAAAATTTAAGTTATTATTATTTTAATTCTATGTATTCAGAAAAAATGACAAAACTAATGTGCCTATTTAGTACTCTAGTTTTTTTTTCTTTTACGCTCCGATTATGAATTTTTATCAAAAAAATGAAATGCAAAATTTATTAGATCAGGAACGTAACGAAAAATTATACTGATTGAAGTGACATATTATAATATTTTGATATTATGATATTTTACGGTATTTACTAGGCGTTTGTAAATAAAACTTATGTCCGCTCATCAGTTGTCAATATGACATGATATTAATAGTTAAAAAGCGTTGTGATTTTCATTTTTAATATGATTTCATTAGATAATTAAATGCACACAAATTTTTGTAACGGCTGAGCATAGTAGCAATTTCCGAATATGTTAGTCTTTGTTACTGCCTGATGATCATTTACAGTTTATTTTGACTCTGGAACAGCCAGAACTGATATTTGTCGAGGCGACCACAATTTCAGCCAGTTTAATACTCAAAAAATTAAATTACATAGATTATGGTTTTCTTACTACCAACTGATATTTACGCCTTGAAATAAATAACCATTCAAATTGTGTGTTCGTACTTAAAAGTTTTGTTCATACCATCACAAAGCTATTAAAGGTCGGTGTTTAACAAAAACTTGTGTTCCTATTAACGTAGCTTTTTCCTTCAGTATACACCCATAATCTTCGTTCTTTACCATGCCTTATATTGCAAAATGAAAGATTGTAAAGAGTTCGTAGGAATACTAATTGTAGTACTCCCTGCTAATTTAGGAAACGACAGACAACACTATTGATACCAAATCAAATATAACTGTTAACCAAGAAACTGAAAATATAGAGTGCCGTTTTTACGCCACAAGAGCTCTTGTTCAAATGATAAGAATTATCAGCAGGTACGATATGAATTTTTTTTAATCTTTCCTTGTTATGTTTGAGTGCTCTCTTCTAACTAGGATATTTTTGCAGCCTTACATAAAAAATTATGTGTATTATTAATAAAAAATAGGTCACCATAGCAAAGAAAATCATTAAACATATTTCAAAATTCTCAAGAGACAGCCAATATTACTTGAATTTTGTAAAAATGAAAGAATTAATAAATTTTAATTATCATTATAGAAGTGACAAAACATACTACTGAAAAATATAACCATAAGTAGATCAGATACAGTAATATTTTTTTTTATAAAATGACAAGTTTAATTACTAAAATTGGAAATTTTGACGTGACAACGTCTAATAAATCGATGAACGCCGGCTGCACGCACGAAAAAGTGTCCCGTAACGCACATTTTCCCACTACGGATGTGTCCCGTTACGCTCATTGTAGGCATGCGCCATATCTCTGTTCCACTCGATTGGAACAACAATCGATTTTACTTTTCAATCATGTTTTCGTTGTTTGAATTATTAATATTATATAATTTAACGATCGTCCACCGATTTTCAGCACAATCGGTATGGTTATTTGAAACTAATGTTGAATTTTCAAATATGTTTTTAACGAACAATGGTGTTTTACAATTACACATAATAATTCAAATTACACCCGGGATCTTTTGCACAATGTTTTAAAAAATATTGTAACACATTATAAATAAGTTTGGTGTATTTGGGATGCGCATTTGGTATAAAATCGTATTATAAAAACGAAATAATATTATTCCCCTACGGTGCTGCTACCTACGGTGACGGACGCGAACCGAACGAATCGTGCTCTCTAGCAGCTGCCGCGGGAACCAGGCACTCGTTAATACATATTTTTCTTTGTTTATCGCGATGGGCGTTATTATTAATGAATTATAAATAAAATTTCGTGCCCAGGGCCACAATTGCGTATCATTCTGAGCACTGGAAAACATAAAAATGTAAAATATTCTCGACGAATTTTATTCTGTGGTTTTGATTTCTTATTACAACAATTTCGTCAGTAAAGGTTAATTATTCTTGCATTTTAAAAATCTGATTTCTAGTATAATTTCAAGTATTTATTCTTTTATTATTAAAAAAAAGTAACATCTGTCGGCGAGTGCAGTAATAATAGGTTATGTTAAATTGACTAAAAAATTATGGTGATTCATATAATTGATGATATATATTTGATTACAGTTTATTTATATGAAAACTTGTTCATAATTATATTTAAACTTTATTTTTTATTAACTTTTAAAAATTAATTACATGTCATCTACACGTGAACTGTTAGGTCGACTGTTTATAAAGTAAAGTGAAAAGTTAATGTGGTTTTCATTGCTTATTACAACAAGAATTTCGGCAATAAAGTTTAATTATTCTTGCATTTTAAAAATCTGATTACTAGTATAATTTCAAGTATTTATTCTTTTATTATTAAAATAAAAAGTAATAAATTTTATTCATAAAAGTATGCAATCATTTCATCAATGTTTTTTATGACGTTGTTGCGTTAAACTGTCGTCCGTAAACCGACTTTACAGACAACCAATTTTTTTAAAAGAAAACATGTACAAATTCTACTTTGGACGATTAAACACTTCTTATTAATGACACCTTGTATCGATTGAGGCATAACTGGGATACGTGCTTATTGCTGGTTATTAAGAATTATGTAAAAAATATTTCACTTCTCAATGAATTTTATGGGGTATTTTTTCATGATGTATGACATTGGATACGATAGTAACATTGATAGTAGTGTGTAAGTGGCGGACCAGGAATAAGCTTCAGGTTGAATATCCAGGAGCCGAATCGCCATTTTGGATTGTGATGTCACGGCGACCATATTGGATGACCTTGACCTTAGTATTGACCTCGACCATGACATTGATCTTAAAAATTCGCCAAAATTCGCAGTTTTTTGGAAACAATTCCCGCCAGAAAAATATCTGAAAAATTTTTAAAAATAAAACATTTCTCTATTTCGCGAGATATATTCCCGTTTTGAAGGAAAATTACCCTTTTTTTTGGTCCTTAAAAATTCCAACAGCTTGAAATGTGCCTGGTCCGCCGTTTACACACAACTATTTATATCTCATAAAATGGAGTATCATATACAACCTGCTCGCTATATTGTCAACGTCATCGTTCAAATTCTAGTTATATGTACCAATGATTTGACTACCGCCTGCTTCTGAAACGCAGGGACCTCCTTCAAATGCTGAATTTAAATGCGTTGACATTCACACAAAACTATGGGAAGAGACCCAAGCAATGCATGGTTTCCTTTAGCAAAATGTGACAACGTTCAAACACTGTTACCTTCACGACACTTCTTCGATTGTTTCACAGGAAACTTTAAGGACTCCGATCCAATCGAAATACCCTGAACCAGAGATGTGTCGAATTACGAGCAACGCAGTTAAGACGTATCTCAAATGAGCAGGCAGTAAACAGTGGAAACTTGCATGAGAGTAAAGAGGGTCTTAGGGCGTTATTACAAGACGTTAGGGTAACATAGCGAATAAGCACTGCCTTGTTGTAATACAGCTGTAACGGAACTCGTGGGCCTTATTCCAAAACGTGTCCAATACAAATCCCAGTAAGGTAACACATCGGCAGCCGTTTGATAAAACAGTGCCTTGCACGAGGCTATAAACTGGTTCCAACGCCTTCTAGCGGACGTTTCGCCTTTATTGATACATTTGTTGTGGTTAAAATCCTAGACATAGCAGCAGCATTGCATACAAATAGAACCACCTAAATACACAAAGCAGACTCTACGGTATGTTCCATGGTGAGGAATAGAAGGAGTTTAGTTGTTACCCTTTATTGATTGTGTGCCGTTAATTAGTAAATTCGACACGATATATTTTAAATTTTTATTATGATTTTAAATTTTTGTGTGGAAATTTTATTTGCTCTACTATAGTGTAATTTTAATTTGTTAGTCTGGTGTACTCCTCTGAGCAAAACTTTGTCTCAGTGCCCTGAAGCCCCTTTCCCATCGGCGTATCGGATATTTTGCTGGCCTAACCCCTGACTGGCAGACCTCTTACCATTACCCCCGCCTTCAGTCATGCCTCAAGCCTGTAATATTATTTCTCTTCGTGGCCCTAACTGCAAAGGCAAGCCTGTAGCTTGCAGGCGACCAGTTCGCAGAGACGAGCTGAGATTCGCGTTTTTCATCACGTATTAGTATTGTGTTCGCCCCTCTGCAGCCACGACGGGGCGTAGTTTCCCATCAGCGTTGCATCTTACCCCACCTCCCCCCCTTCACAGTTCCAAGTAAGACCAATGACCGGTCGTAACCCCCTGGACACCGGTGACCGTTTCCAAGGTCTCTTCGGAAAACGTGTGCGCTAAAACTGAGTTCAAGCGCTGCCTAGCGACCGAGTCGCGAACTTCTCCGCTTGCCTGCCCGCTAGGGCGCCAGGGAGCAGCACCTGCTTTGCCCCTCCGACAGAGATCGCTACGGTCGCCCAGTGTGGCCAACTTCAAGACTCCTGCTAGAGTTTTTTTTCCGCCCGCATTCGGGCAACTTCGGTATTTTTCGGCGGCCCAGACACCCCCCCCCCCTTCCACCCGTTAGAGCCGGTGGGCACTTTTAATTACGAGACGCGGCTTCCCGCGACACAGACCAACTCGCGTCGCGTCTGCAGACAGACCTCCATCGAGTATCGGCAAATCGGCGAGACTTCATCCGACCGCTAACGACTATGTAGTCGCTTCGTATAAGGGATGCTATCCCTCAAGTTAATTTTAGTAGATTAGTCTGTCTGCATAGTTTAGTTATTTGACTTAGAAATTTTTCTTTTAAATTTATTAATGAAGAAATCATCCGCGTCCTGCCGCGCTATTCGCGAGCTCCAGACCCTGGCTGACTCCACGATGGAAGCGTGCTGGGCAACTCCCCTGTTTTGGTGAGTGATAATTCGCGACCCCCCTTTTTTCCCTTAAATATCTTTGGGCATTTTCTGCCCCATAGACTGCCTGTATACAAGTTCTAATCAGGTTTGATTTGGACTGTTGCAGACAGGGTTCGATGACGGGAGAGATTGATTGCTCTCATCTCGTGCCCACCCCCCCCCCCCTTCTGTTTCGTGGGTCACATTAGAAGAAACGCTTCTACTACCCGACGTGATCGTTTGAAGACCCCGGGTGGTAATGTAAATTCAACATTTCCCCCTTACCTAGCTACGAACTATTTTTAGCGGATGACCAAACCACCAGCGACCAGTGTTTTTCTCAAGAAAATGTAGAGCGAATAGAACTAATTATCAATGTAATCATCGGATCCATACAACATACAAATGTTTATATGTCAAACTAAGAATGTAAAGTGTTTAAAGATTCGTGGGCCGGCCCCGTTTTCGTTTTTCCTTTTGTTAATCTTTGAAACTTGTGTGTGTAAAATTTTGTTTGTTCCCGACCTCGTGTCGCCTCTGGTAAATCAATTTATTTAACTAATTTTTTTCCAGCAAGTTTCCAATGTTTTTTTAATTAATTTAAAATAATTCTATTTTGAGGCACGAGGGGCGTTACAATTGTAAATAAAGTATCAAAATATTGTTTAAAAATAAACAATGCATTACATTAAACACTTGCAATACGTACTTAAAAATAAACAGTTAATCCTCCTGTAAAGTTATTGAAATTTTAGTTATGTAGGCAGTGTTGTTAACTAATCGACTCTTTGTATTAGAAGTTATTGTAGCAATAAATCAAATAAATAATGATTAATTAATTTTAATACAAATTATAGTGTTTATAAATGTAAAATTTAATTTACACTCTGCAGAGTTTTGAAAAAACTAATATTCATTATACCTCTTCTGTACCACTCTGCTACAAAAACACAACAATATACTGAAGGAAAATATTTTTAAATTTAAGGTGCTATTATAATTTTCCTAAGACTTTCTAAGTGAAGATTAGTTCTTGTTTTGACCATGAAAATGTTTAAAAAACGTATTCTGGGACAGTTTCGCCATCGTAAAGTTTCATTTGGGACACCAATACGCTTGGTACGTCCCCCGATGATCACTGAAGTTAGTGTATGTGAGTTAATAGTGCTACTGACACCCGTGTACCAGAACATAAACAAGTGCGAGCCCCTGCTGAGTGTGATACTGTCCCGCCACGCACGGAGCGATGTTGGCCATTAGCAGAGATCATGATTTGAAGCAACAATTTATGTTGCTAAGACAGATTGCAAATCAACTGTAAGCTCTTCTCACCCTTAAGAGCGGAAGAAATAGGGACGTTTAACATGACATACATATTTTTCGCCTAATCAGAGTTGTTATGTATTGAAGTATCTCTTTCCTTATTGGCTGAGTTAAACGAGGAATGAACTTCTTAGCCAATGATAATCATAGTCGGGGTCGGGGTCGGGGAACCTCGGCAATCCTCGGAACTCCCGCCCAGTGGTCGGGGGCGGCTGTCCAGGCTAGTCTGGATGCTTCGACGAAGATATCGAACTCGTCTAAAGGGGCAAATAAGCCCACCCAACTCGTCTAAATGGGTAAATAAGCCCACCCAACTCATCTAAAGGGGCAAATAAGCCCACCCAACTCGTCTAAAGGTGTAAATAAGCCCACCCAACTCGTATAAAGGGGTAAATAAGCCCATCCAACTCGTCTAAAGGTGTAAATAAGCCCATCCAACTCGTCTAAAGGGGCAAATAAGCCCATCCTCCGCTAGTTCAGCAAGGAAAAGGACCCCAGCGGACGACGTCGAAGACTTCCACGCTGCCGGAACACCTCGCGAGCTGCACCGTACACAAGCCGCCCGCTGCCGCCGCCCCGCCGATGACGTCGGAGAAGATGGACTTAGACCCCGGTGCGCCTCGTCGACTACACTTTGCTAGACTTGTCGCGGATGGTTACAGAAACAACTCAGTAATTTGGAGACTGTGGCAGCAAAGGAGAGACGAGTGGTAATTTATACTCTTTACTAATGTTGAGCGCTCAAGCAATTACGTACGTAGTTAAGGTCACGTGGGCAAACGGCGGTGGTGAAGTTCGTGAGGTGCATGCAAGCAAACCACAACAAACATTACCGGACCTAAAACTGTTCCCAGGGGGATTTGCAGATAAACGAAAAAAAAAAAAAAACGTCGTCCGGGTTCGGGTTGCATTTATGTACGTCCTGGTGTAGAGTCCCCGACAGCGAGTAGAAGTGGCGAGAAGAGTAGTTTAAAGTCTTGATATCGTAGCGAGACTTCGAAACCGGAGGGAGGTGCGGTTTGATGGAACGAGCATGACAACTCGTGTCGCTGTTCAACAAGTTGCAGTGTGGCGAGCTGGGAGCACTGCGAGTAGCCGAGGCCCCGTCGGCGAGGTCGCGGCAGGGACGACTTGCTGCAGAAGTCATCGGCCTGCGTGCGGCTCCCCGGGAGAGGACGTCCACAACCCGGGCGAGTCACTCGTGGAGACTTCAATGCAGTAGACGAGTAGCTCAGGCCTGGGAACCGCATGGACAGGCGGTGTGTTGTATTGACCACCTCCTAAAGACGTGCCGCGGCGGAGTTTGGGCCCGCCTGCAGTCACAAGACCTTTAGTATTGTTTGTAAACATTTCTATAATCTTGTAAATAATCAACATTGAATAGTATTTCTATATAAACGTTAAATAGTGAAAATAGTTAAGTTAATATTACAGTTTGCCAAGCTCTCGGTTAGAACATGAATTTAATGTTATCTTATTAATAAACCCGTGTTTGCTCAAGTATACTGACATAGTTATCGTGCTATGAAATATTTTTTTAGATAGTAGATATTAAAAATTAATATTCTATGAGTCAAGAATCGATGGATAATTATTTTATGCAGTCAATGCCCATAACACATAATAAAACGTAGAGTTTTGTAATATGTTTCATCGCCCAAGCATTTATACACTTTAGTAGTTCTTTTTACAACGTGTTCGTTTACCTGTTCAGTAGAGACAGCAGCAGGGTGAAAGCCAGTGTGGTGGTCAGACACCGCCAGCTTTAAGGCTCTTGCTTGCTATGATATTTTGGACCTCACCAGTTTATGATGTCCTTCAAGAATTGCTTTCGCTAAAATTGTATTTGTTATGTTTTCAGACCCAGTGCCATAACGAAAGCAAGAATATACTGAAGCCTGAAATTTTATATCCAAATAGTTGTTGTGATCCTGTTTTACTGGATTGGAAGTTGTACAATAATTTGTGTGTTATCGTGCGTATGCATTCACTCTTGTCAGACATGGGTCCGCCATTTGGACGAAATAACCGAAAAAGTGATATCTGCGCATGCGCGGAAGTTTTTGCACTTGAAATGCGGTTAGGGAACAGGTGTGACATATTCAGCACCCAAACCCTGATTTTTGTGTCTTGGAATACAGACCATCAGATAGGTCGATACTTTCCTTAACTTCACGTCGTGTTTGCTTTTGGAGTGCTCTATTTGCTCTATTCATGTATCCTGGAGTCACGCTAGCCGATAGGTAGGGCCACTCGCTTCGCACCACGGTGATTCATGTTCCATACCCGGGCTTCGTGCAACCGGGGAACGGGGCGGACGTTGCCGTGAGCTGGTGGTTTTCTCTGGGTGCTCCAGTCCTACCCACACATTCATTCCGTCAACACTCCATTGTAATCCCACTCCCTCCCATCGTCTCTGACCGGAGGCGGAAACTCCTCTAGTTCAGTGGTCTAAAGGACATACTTTAACGTGATGTGTTTTTTTCTGGAACATAAATCATTTTTCCTTTGACTGCAGTCGTCGAGAGAAGACAATTTGGTTCTAGGCGACGCGATTTTGATTGTACCGTTAAGTTTCTGTGGGTACGGGATTCTTCGTGGGTTGTCAAAACAACTATTTAGCAATTGTAAACGTCGCAAAAAATATATATGTTTTCACAGCATAAACTTGTCATTTAGTGAATTCAGAAAGTTTCATTTTATCTACAAATGGTTTAGAAATAATGAATAATTGCGGCGAAATGGTACAGTTTAATAAACATACTATCTGTATAATTTTTTTGCAACAAATTATCTACTATGATTATCATTGGCTAAGAAGTTCATTCCTCGTTTAACTCAGCCAATAAGGAAAGAGATACTTCAATGCAGAACCACTCTGATTAGCCGAAAAATACGTGTCATGTTAAATGTATTTGTTCCGCTCTTAAGATTGAGAAGAGCTTACACTGGATTGAAATACGTCTTAGCAACATAAATGTTTGCTACATATCGTGATCTCTGCTAATGGCCCACAGCATGATACGAATTAAAGGTCAATTATATTTAAATTAAATCAAATTTTCCCTCACCCGCCGGTCAGGTTCTCTTGCAGTGACGTCACTGCCGCAGCAGACTCCAAAGCGGACCGCGCCGGAGCTGAGCCGGGTGGTCCACGGACGAGATGGCCGACACGGGATGCTGCGCACCGGCCATTGTTCTGCCCGCTGTCGCAGACAGGGGCCTCTTGTGGCCACCTCTCTCCTCTCCCCCCCCCTCCCCCGGAGGGACTCTGCGGTCAACCTCCCGCTCTTCGCCTCGGCGTAGTTCCTCGGGCGACCGCCACGGAGATGGTGACGTCATTCACAAGATGGACGCCCTACGTGGGCAGGGAGCCAGCCTCACAGCACTGCGAAGCTGGTCCGAAGGTTTGACTTTAAGTATTGTTAGTAGTGTACATTCGCCGGTCCGGGGACGAGGAGTCGGAGGGTGGAGCTGAAGCCGATGTCCGCATCTTGGATGATGACGTCACGGCGGCCTTCTAAGACTCCAAATTCCTCCAAATTCCGCAAAAATGACTCTAAATTCCTACAAAATTCTCTCTTTCGAAAGAAATATTCCCGTTTTTAGGGAACATTTCACGCTTTATTACTCAAAATTTCGAAATTCGTAAAACCTTAAAAGACCACAAGGTGCCTTAAATTCCCCCACGACGAGCCGCCATAAGCCGTTGAGGTAATGACCTTGACCTTGAACATAAACTTTAAATTGTTTGAATAAAAAAATAGCTTCCTTTAAATATTTAGTTACTTAATCGATTCCCGACGAGAGTAATAATGTAATTTAGTAATAAAAAAACATAATTAAAATTTAAGTAAAAATAAAATATTACATGTTAACGTCACACACGTCATTTTGAATCCCTGAACATTAACTTTTCGTTACGTCCAACATCTTGAAAATCCGTAATTTTTATGCTAGAAAATAAGGAAATATTTAAAAACTTTAAAAATTTTAATTGATTAAATTTTAATATAAAAACTTTCACCTTTTGAAAAATTGCTGTTATATTGACAAACCGTAATTATTATAATATTTAATTGGTAGAAATTTTAAAATAAAAAATTCATTTAATTTTAATAAAAAAATATCACGGAATCTTCGGTTTAAAACCGGCGAGGTATTTCGATTAAAAATGACGACGAATACTTCCTTCATGTAAGCCACCAGCAGACTGACATCCTACCACTAACGCCAAGGTATATATATTGCCAGCTAGTATGATGTCACGTCCGCCATCTTGTTTTCGTCTGCTGGAGGCCACCATCTTGTTTTCGTCTAGTAAAGAGTGCACTGCAGACATGCTAGTTTAATTCTTACCTGCTAGAGTATAGTAATCAATTATAACTGTGGCACCCGACACCTTGAAATTTGAAAGGCATCTTGGAAGTTCTTAATTATTTAACTATAAATTCGGGAAAAATTATAAATTCATCAAAAAGATCACTTATTAAAATAATGATTGATTAGATCTATTAATGCACCCTCGTCGGATACTTGAAAGATGCAAAAAAATTATGTTATAAAAATGTATTTAAAAAATATGAAAAAAATCCTAAAAGCGGCCTCAATTCCTCTACTACTATACCCTCCTAAGCTGATTATAACATACAGACCGCCATTTTGAAATTTCATAATAATTAAACCAGAATTTGGGGAAAATTACAAAAATCATTCAAAAAAACTACGAATTAATTTACTGATTAATCGATGGCTTAATGTCCTGATTTGAATCCTTGATCGATGTAAAAAAATGTGTTTCAAATTAAAATTATAAAAATATTACATGTTCAAGAAGTAAAACAAAAAACTACAAACAAAAATTTGTTACATAAATCCTACTCTACTACAGAAACACATCCTAAATTTAGCAATCTAATAAAGATTTAGTTTTGTATTGGATTGAACTGACTAATTATCAGCACCAAACAGTTTATCGAAGTCAGAGACCAGCTATATAGTTTTCCTACATAGTCCTTTTCTTCCCGACAGAGGTTATCTATACTGTGTTTAACAGACTGCTTCACATCGTTGAACTTGTAAATGGGAATTTTCACTGTCTTGAATGAGTACTTCTGCATGTGGTCCTCGAACGGATACCGTTTACCATACGCGCATATCAGCCACAAGTTATATCTTAAAGGCCCGTACATTTAAAGTCAAACTGCGGCACGCCACAGTTTGACCACAATGAACTCGCACTCACAACACGAGTTAATAAACCTAACCCAACACAGCAGGAAATCGTTGTTTAATTTAAGGGGAACTGCACCAACATCAAGGAACAAAAGTTATATAAACCAGGATTCTTTTATTAAACTTGTTCTTAGTTCTTAGTTACAACAATTAATATACATAGATATATCTTTGGTTTTACAAATTTTATAGAAGTGGGAGCAATTAAGGCTCAGATCAATTACAATGCTTTTAGAGACATACCTAAATCAAAAATGTACAATTCGCACTCCCGTAATATAATAACATACTTAGATATTGTATTTAATACCGAGTTCTACCATGATGATATCTCAAACGGACATTTAACTTAGCCCTACTAACTCGTAACGGGCCTAGACTTATATACGACCTCAGATAAATAACTTTAACACAATAAAACATTTACGAGACGCGTCCCTATAAAAATACATAAGTAGAACTAAACGTCGGCCACGCGTGAAACAAGATAGTAAAGACCACAGGTTACCTAACCCAAAATGTCATACCCTAAACTACCAGGCAGGAGCCATACGATCAACTGGAACTGAGCTAGTGTAAGAGAGCCGGGAGGTAAGCACCTCCGACTGCGCACATCACTGAAACTAGATGTAACCTAGCCTTAATATGTCAGCCACTCGGCGGTAGAATTGTACAATAAGACCCGAACTATCGTCACACGACACCTACAACATTTAAGTCTCTAAACGGATAACATAGCGTCATAATGATGTAACTGTTAAATGCAGACGTAAATATTCAATAAGCAGAGAAGCATAGCTTCGCCGAGTGCTGACCATAAGCTAATCCACGCGTGCCGACGGACTGATTCCCTTCTCAAGAGAGAGAGGAGGCCAGCGACTGTATTAAGCTGCGCGGCGCTTATATAGGCCTCCGAAACTATGACACGAGGAGCGCTGGTGTCGCGGCCGGAGGGGGAGGAGAAGTGAAAAGGAGGGGATGTAGGGGAAAGGCATTCGGAGAGGAAGGGGAAAGGAGGGGAAGGAGCGCTATCATCGGAATCGGCGATGAAGCCATCCGCTTCACATTGATACTTCACCAGACGCTGATTTATAATGTTCTGATAATTATCGTCAAGAAAGGTACAAATATCTTTTTATCCAACAGTTTTTGGCTCCAACAGTCTTTATCTCGAACTGTCGTTGGCTCCAACAGTCTTTCGCTCCAACTGTCTTTGTCTCCAAACATTCTTTAGCTCCAGTTGTCTTTTGGCTACAAAAGTCATTGATTAACTCCAACAGTCTTTAGCTCCAACAGTCTGTGGCCCCAAAAATCATTGATTCCTAAGTCATTGCCTACAACATTCTTTGGATCCATCTTTGACTCCCACAGCTCCAAGTGCTCCAAGTGCTCCAACTGTCTTTGGCTTCAATAGTCAATGGTCCAAAAGTAAATGCTCCAATGCTCCAATTGCTCCAACAGGTCCAAGTCCTCCAAAGCTCCAATTGCTCCAACAGGTCCAAGTCCTCCAAATCTCCAATTGCTCCAGGAGCTTCAAGGCTCAGATTGTTCTAAAAGTTCCAATGCTCAAATTGCTCAAAATGCTCCAACTGCTCCAATTGAACCAAGTGATACAATTTCTCTAAGTGCTACAACTGCTCAATTTACATTTGGTTCCAAATGATTTCAATTGCATTTTTTGATTGTCGCATTTATTGTTGATATGACTTTATTATTACTCTCCATTTTGTCAGTAAACGGTGATAATTTTTCAATCTCTAAGTTAGACATTATATTAAAAAATCAGATTTCAAGAAATAAAACATTCTAGTGGAGGTCTCATTTCATCAAAATTATCGTGGTATTCGATCTTTTATCCTACTATATTTATGTTACCCAGTATGTGCCATAGCCTGTATACCCATCTAAATAAACAATGGCACGATCACAAGTCTTTGGCTTGTTAGGTAAAGTGTCTCGCATAAACACACCTTGGAAATTTCGTATTTTCACTTTTCGAGCCTACTTAATTAAATCTATAATGGTAAGCGAACGATTCGGCAGAAAACTTAGGATATATTTTTCTTTCTCATGGCCCGACCTAATTTGTGAGTTCGTAAGTAGAGTCCTGCGGCATTTTCTCGATGACAATGTCTTCCATGCTGAAATTGCGTCTTCATGCTTCCTGCAACTGCTTGCAATCGTTCTTGGAAGGCACTCGTAGCGCCGATGAGGCCAACGAGGACGCCCAACGCAGGTAAAAGTACAGGTAGAACTCCACCAGTAATATATTTGTCGAGATTCTTTATTTTTTGCTTGGGTTTTTGTACACCGGCACCAGACTTGCGATCTGTCTTGTGGGGCCTGGCACGATGACTACCCATTCCTGATTTAGTCTTGACCTTTGAAACGATTTTCTCTATGTTCTGCGTCTGGGGATTTTCTTATATCTTCGGCTTCCTGTGCCAGTACCTCGTCATCTTAGTGCCTTGATTTCAGTTCCTTGTTGAGGGAATAGGAAATATAATTTTCTTTCCAAATCTTGCAAAGAGAATTAAACCCCACATCATCTCGGGCTAGTTGTTTGGCTATTTTTGTTCCTGAACCACGGAATCTGTAGCTTAGAATGCGTAGCTCGAAAGTCACTACACACAACTGAGCCAAAGTACCAGCTCCTAGCTAAGATTACACGGTTGGTGGAAGGCCTGGAGTATTTTAAAATTTATAATAATGCAGATGTGCTGCCTCATAGTGAGGCAAGAGCCAATTCAATAATAGTTTTCGACGATTTAATGTGCAAGAATCAATGAATAATGCAAGAGAACGTTTCTTTAAGCAGATACCAAATGTTGAATTATTTACTTGTGTCAGCCGTACAGCAGGATTCAAAAAAATTTTCTGCATGACAATGCGAATATCATAGTACTTTTTCGCATGGACGAACTTAATTTACTTCATGCTTATGACTATCACGTAAATATCGAGACGATATTTCAGAAGTTAAAATATATGTGATCCTAGTGTTGGAAAAAGAGCACGATTGCTAGTAACAGTCAAAGCCTAGTCTCTTAAAAAAGGCAGGTACAGACAATAATTCCATCAGTTTATCAAAAAACATGAGTCATAGCATTTCGAAATTCACTCGTAGCAGTCGAGACAAACATACTGTTCTCGAGTCTCACTATGCCGATATCAGGAAATACATTTTGCTACTGACTCAAAAAGTATAAAACACACGCTAAGGCATGCAGACGACTCGCATCGCCTTTCAAGAAGACTGTAGAATTTGATAAACGTTAGTATTTTCCTTGTTTGTAAATTGTGGAAATTAAATAATACATTTTTAACTTTTAATTTGGTTTATTATCGATCCTGTTACTTCAATCTTGAATTAAAATAATTATTTTTTAACTTAATTTATATTTTTTTGTGCCGAGCTAGGATCGAAACAAGGACATTAATCGATTAATAAATTGGAGGCTGGTAGATGAGTAAATTATTCCTCGTTTATGATTTTTCACCATATTTCATAAATAACAATTTTTGTCTAAAATCAACTTTATTACATCAAGCAAGTGTCGAACCAAGGGTAGAATTTTATTTAGTCAGTAAGTACCTATAATTTTAAGTGATTTTCTTGATGAAATCTTGGTATTTTTTCGTATTTCTGGCTTAATACCTACGGATTTTTAAAATAGCGGATTCCAAGATGGCTTATATCCCGATCATAGGCATGGACACTCAAATATAAACTATTACTCAAACCTGGCAAGCCACCTCAACAATCCAACACAAAGTCGTAGTCCTATAAGGATAACATTGCGACACAAAGCTCCCAAATTACGTACTGACACAATTGTTATCAAATTCAAATAACTGAGGGTTAATAAACTTAATAGTGAATTTGATTATTTAGTTTGATAAAATAAAATGGTACCTAATAATGCTTTTTAATAAAATTTAAACATCACTAACTCCCAATGAATTTAACGAATAAACTCATATTGATGCTTAAACATTAAACATAAACTATTCCAAATCAAATCTGTATTAATATAAGTTGTTCACGGCCAGTTATATTTTAGAATTACCCATAAAGTAAATACATAAATATATAACTACACAAAAATTATGGCGTATAAAGACATATAGATATAGTAGAGGGATAAAAATATTATAAAATTATACAAAAGCCGAACAAGGCATCATATTAGACACCGCGTTAGTTGAATTTTGATTGAAAAAGGTGGGTGTACCGTCGCAAAAATTCAAACCATTTACTTTTATATTTTATAACCAGGTTATTATCAATGTAATGATGCCCTGAATATATCAGGAAGAATAAAGATAAAAAAAAGTCCTGAAATGAACCATTAGATACTTTGCTAAATTATATTACTACTCAAGTGCAAATGATAGAAATGTCGGCGTGCCACTTCAATTATTTTGTACTTTTACAAACAGTAAATTTGTAAACTATTTATCAAGAAATTGTTTGTATTACTACAAGAAATATATTGTTAATTTTTACAACACACTGATGTGGATATTTTTTTACATATATCAAATATATATTTTTTGTAAATTGTAA
The DNA here is from genome assembly GCF_032445375.1 of Bacillus rossius redtenbacheri. Taxonomy (NCBI): domain Eukaryota; kingdom Metazoa; phylum Arthropoda; class Insecta; order Phasmatodea; family Bacillidae; genus Bacillus; species Bacillus rossius. The sequence continues at coordinate 43,642,603 of NC_086339.1, read as the reverse complement.
TGAATATTTCTAATCGCACTTACGGAAATTGGCACATGTATTTAAATTTTATAATGATAAGATTTACAAGCATGTAATTTTTAAAGCATGTAAAATATTATAAAATATTGAAAAACACTTGGCATTAATTTTTTTATTATACTTTTTCATGTGTGTAGCTAATGCCGGAAAGCATTTAAGGGAACAGTTCGCGAAAAGCTTGCTTTCATGTAGATACTGGGACAACACACAGCATAAACGCCCGAGAAAAAATATGTTTCCTGTATTACAGTGAATATCGTTTTGTGGCGATACACAAGCTTTCATGTAAATGTACAAGTATAAAGAAATCAGTAATTTTCATGATAATTACAGTTCCATTTGCAAAGTAAGAAATAGAGAATGTGGAAGCCGAGTTGTGATGCTGTTTCTCAGACCACATCGAAGTCAATATAATGTTAGCACTTTCAGTGTTACAACGTTGATACATTGTCTCCCAGATGCATGTGAGATACAGAGTTGATAACAGCGCAAGAGCCAGTTAACAGTCAGTAGCGTTCTCCCTGGCCTAGTATCTGTTAGAAGGGAGAGCATAGGCGTATGATGCTTAGGACGTAACCTGGTTTCTTTGTCCCCTCATGTCGAGTCTGGTCAGGTAAGACCTGCCTGGCGACCATGCACACCTCCCAGACTTCCAGTGGCAGATGGAGAATGTGTAAACGAGGAAAAGTCTATTCGTCAATAAGAGCCCGCGGGCGTTGAACGAGCACAATAACAAGAACTTGTTCCAGCGGCCTCTCCCAACATGCAGATGTAGTTATCTTGACCCAGCACAAGGTCATATCGCGGCCAAGGCTGTGCTGTGCGCAGTCTGGCAGAAGTGGTCTGTGAGGGTCGAGACCACTCCCAACATGCAGATGTAGTGTTCCTGGACCCAGCACACGGTCATATCGCGGCCAAGGCTGTGCTGTGCACTGTCTGGCAGAAATGGTCTGTGAGGGCCGAGACCACTCCCAACATGCAGATGTAGTTATCCTGGACCCAGCACACGGTCATATCACGGCCAACGCTGTGCTGTTCCATGTCTATCAGAAATGGTCTGAGGGCCGAGACCACTCCTAACATGCAGACACGATCTTATCGCGGCCAAGACTGTGCTGTGAACTGTCTGGCAGAAATGGTCTGTGAGGGCCGAGACCACTCCCAAATATGAAGATATAGTTATCCTGGACCCAGCACACGGTCATATAGCGGTCAAGACTGTGCTGTGCACTGTCTGGCAGAAATGGTCTGTGAGGGCCGAGACCACTCCCAACATGCAGACACGGTCATTTCGCGGCCAACGCTGTGCTGTGCACTGTCTTGCAAAAAAGGTCTGTGAGGGCCGAGACCACTCCCAACATGCAGATGTAGTTATCCTGGACACAGCACACGGTCATATCACGGCTAATGCTGTGCTGTGCACTAACTGGCAGAAATAGTCTGTGAGGGCCGAGACCATACCCAACATGCAGATGTAGTTATCCTGGACCCAGCACACGGTCATATCGCGGCTAACGCTGTGCTGTGCACTAACTGGCCGAAATGGTCTGTGAGGGCCGAGACCACACCCAACATGCAGATGTAGTTTCTTGGACCCAGCACACGGTCATATCGCGCCCAACGCTGTGCTGTGCACTGTCTGGAAGAAGTGGTCTGTGAGGGCCGAGACCACTCCCAACATGCAGATGTAGTAATCTTGGAGCCAGACCAAAATAATAACGCGGCCAACGCTGAGCTGTGCACTGTCTGGCAGAAAAGGTCTGTGAGGGCCGAGACCACACCCAACATGCAGATGTAGTTATCCTGGACCCAGCACACGGTCAAATAACGGCCAACGCTGTGCTGTCCCTTGTCTGTCAGAAATGGTATGTGAGGGCCGAGACCACTACCAACATTCAGACACGGTCATATCGCAGCCTATGCTGTGCTGTGCACTGCCTAGCAGAAATGGTCTGTGAGAACCGAGACCACTCCCAACATGCAGATGTAGTTATCCTGGACCCAGCACACGGTCATATCGCGGCAAAGGCTGAACTGGGCCCTGTCTGGCAGAAATGGTCTGTGAGGGCCGAGACCACTCCCAACAAGCAGACATTGTCACATCGCGGCCAAGGCTGTGCTGTGACCTGTCTGGCAGAAATGGTTTGTAAAGGGCCGAGACCACTCCCAACATGCAGATGTAGTTATCCTGGACCCAGCACACGGTCATATCGCGGCAAAGGCTGTGCTGGGTCCTGTCTGGCAGAAATGGTCTGTGAGGGCCGTGACTACTCCAAACATGCAGATGTAGTTATCCTGGACCCAGCACACAGTCATATCACGGCCAACGCTGTGCTGTTCCATGTCTATCAGAAATGGTCTGAGGGCCGAGACCACTCCTAACATGCAGACACGGTCTTATCGCGGCCAAGACTGTGCTGTGAACTGTCTGGCAGAAATGGTCTGTGAGGGCCGAGACCACTTCCAAATATGAAGATATAGTTATCCTGGACCCAGCACACGGTCATATAGCGGTCAAGACTGTGCTGTGCACTGTCTGGCCGAAATGGTCTGTGAGGGCCGAGACCACTCCCAACATGCAGACACGGTCATTTCGCGGCCAACGCTGTGCTGTGCACTGTCTTGCAAAAAAGGTCTGTGAGGGCCGAGACCACTCCCAACATGCAGATGTAGGTATCCTGGACACAGCAGACGGTCATATCACAGCTAATGCTGTGCTGTGCACTAACTGGCAGAAATAGTCTGTGAGGGCCGAGACCACTCCCAACATGCAGATGTAGTTATCCTGGACCCAGCACACGGTCATATCGCGGCTAACGCTGTGCTGTGCACTAACTGGCCGAAATGGTCTGTGAGGGCCGAGACCACACCCAACATGCAGATGTATTTCTTGGACCCAGCACACGGTCATATCGCGCCCAACGCTGTGCTGTGCACTGTCTGGAAGAAGTGGTCTGTGAGGGCCGAGACCACTCCCAACATGCAGATGTAGTAATCTTGGAGCCAGACCACGGTCATATCGCGGCCAACGCTGAGCTGTGCACTGTCTGGCAGAAAAGGTCTGTGAGGGCCGAGACCACACCCAACATGCAGATGTAGTTATCCTGGACCCAGCACACGGTCAAATAACGGCCAACGCTGTGCTGTCCCTTGTCTGTCAGAAATGGTATGTGAGGGCCGAGACCACTACCAACATTCAGACACGGTCATATCGCGGCCTATGCTGTGCTGTGCACTGCCTAGCAGAAATGGTCTGTGAGAACCGAGACCACTCCCAACATGCAGATGTAGTTATCCTGGACCCAGCACACGGTCATATCGCGGCAAAGGCTGAACTGGGCCCTGTCTGGCAGAAATGGTCTGTGAGGGCCGAGACCACTCCCAACAAGCAGACATTGTCACATCGCGGCCAAGGCTGTGCTGTGACCTGTCTGGCAGAAATGGTTTGTAAAGGGCCGAGACCACTCCCAACATGCAGATGTAGTTATCCTGGACCCAGCACACGGTCATATTGCGGCAAAGGCTGTGCTGGGTCCTGTCTGGAAGAAATGGTCTCTGAGGGCCGAGACCACTCCCAACAAGCAGACACGGTCATTTCGCGGACAACGCTGTGGTGTGAACTGTCTGGCAGAAATGGTCTGTGAGGGCCGTGACTACTCCAAACATGCAGATGTAGTTATCCTGGACCCAGCACACAGTCATATCACGGCTAACGCTGTGCTGTGCACTGTCTGGAAGAAATGGTCTGTGAAGGCCGAGACCACTCTCAACATGCAGATGTAGTTATCGTGGACCCAGCACACGGTCAAATCGCGGCCAAGGCTGTGCTGTGTCCTTTCTGGCAGAAATGGAGTGTGAGGGCCGAGACCATACCCAACATGCAGATGTAGTTATCTTGGACCCAGCACACGGTCATATTGCGGCCAACCCTGTGCTGTGCACTGTCTGGCAGAAGTGGACTGTGAGGGCCGAGACCACTTCCAACATGCAGATGTACTTATCTTGGTCTTAGACCACGGTCACATCGCGGCCAACGCTGTGCTGTGCACTGTCTGGCAGAAATGTTCTGTGAGGTTTGAGACCACTCCCAACATGCAGATATAGTTATCCTGGACCCAGCAAACAGTCATATCGCGGCTAACGCTGTGCCGTGCACTGTCTGGCAGAAATGGTCTGTGAGGGCCGAGCCCACTCCCAACATGCAGATGTAGTTCTTCTGGACCCAGCACACGTTCATATCGCGGCCAAGGCTGTGCTGTGCCCTGTCTTGCAGAAATGGTCTGTGAGGGCCGCAACCACTCCCAAAATGCAGATGTAGTTATCCCGGACCCAGCACACGGTCATATCACGGCCAACGCTGTGCTGTGCACTGTCTGGCAGAAATGGTCTGTGAGGGTCAAGACCACTCCCAACATGCAGACACGGTCATATTGCGGCCAATGCTGTGCTGTGCACTGTCTGGCAGAAGTGGTCTGTGAGAACCGAGACCACTCCCAACATGCAGATGTAGTTATCCAGGGCCCAGCACACGGTCATATCACGGCCATTGCGGTGCTGTGCACTGTCTGGCAGAAATGGTCTGTGAGGGCCCTGACCACTCCCAACATGCAGATGTAGTTCTTCTGGACCCAGCACACGGTCATATCGCAGGAAAGGCTGTGCTGTGCCCTGTCTTGCAGAAATGGTCTGTGAGGGCCGAGACCACTCCCAACATGCAGATGTAGTTATCCTGGACCAAGCACACGGTCATATCGCGGCTAACGCTGTGCTGTGCACTGTCTGGCAGAAATGGGCTGTGAGGGCCGAGACCACTCTCAAAATGCAGATGTAGTTCTTCTGGACCCAGCACACGGTCATATCGCGGCCAACGTTGTGCTGTGCACTGTCTGCCAGCAATGGTCTGTGAGGTCCAAGACCACTCCCAACATGCAGACACGGTCATATTGCGGCCAATGCTGTGCTGTGCACTGTCTGGCAGAAGTGGTCTGTGAGAACCGAGACCACTCCCAACATGCAGATGTAGTTATCCTGGGCCCAGCACACGGTCATATCACGGCCATTGCGGTGCTGTGCACTGTCTGGCAGAAATGGTCTGTGAGGGCCCTGACCTCTCCCAACATGCAGATGTAGTTATCCTGGACCAAGCAAACGGTCATATCGCGGCTAACGCTGTGCTGTGCACTGTCTGGCAGAAATGGTCTGTGAGGGCCGAGACCACTCTCAAAATGCAGATGTAGTTATCCTGGAGCCAGACCACGGTCATATCGCGACCAACGTTGTGCTGTGCACTGTCTGCCAGCAATGGTCTGTGAGGGCCAAGACCACTCCCAACATGCAGATGTAGTTATTCTGGACCCAGCACATGGTCATATCGCGGCCAAGGCTGTGCTGTGCCCTGTCTTGCAGAAATGGTCTGTGAGGGCCGAGACCACTCCCAACATGCAGATGTAGTTATCCTGGACCCAGCACACGGTCATATCACGGCCAATGCTGTGCTGTTCCATGTCTATCAGAAATGGTCTGTGAGGGCCGAGACCACTCCCAACTCGCAGTCACGGTCATATTGCGGCCAATGCTGTGCTGTGCACTGTCTGGCAGAAGTGGTCTGTGAGAACCGAGACCACTCTCAACATGCAGATGTAGTTATCCTGGGCCCAGCACACGGTCATATCGCGGCCAACTCTGTTCTGTGCACTGTCTGGTAGAAGTGGTCTGTGAGGGCCGAGACCACTCCCAACATTAAGACACGGTCATATCGCGGCCAAGGCTGTGCTGTGCCCCTTATGGCCGAAATGGTCTGCGAGGCCCGAGACCATACCCAACATGCAGATGTAGTTTCTTGGACCCAGCACACGGTCAAATCGCGGCCAAGGCTGTGCTGTGACCTGTCTGGCAGAAATGGTCTGTAAAGGGCCGAGACCACTCCCAACATACAGATGTAGTTATCCTGGACCCAGCACACGGTCATATCGCGGGAAAGGCTGTGCTGGGCCCTGACTGGCAAAAATGGTTTGTGAGGGCCGAGACCACTCCCAACAAGCAGACACGGTCATTTCGCGTCCAACGCTGTGGTGTGCACTGTCTGGCAGAAATGGTCTGTGAGGGCCGAGACTACTCCAAACATGCAGATGTAGTTATCCTGGACCTAGCACACGGTCATATCTCGGCTAACGCTGTGCTGTGCACTATCTGGCAGAAATGGTCTGTGAGGGCCGAGACCACTCTCAACATGCAGATGTAGTTATGCTGGACCCAGCACACGGTCATATCGCGGCCAAGGCTATGCTGTGTCTTTTCTGACAGAAATGGTCTGTGATGACCGAGACCATACCAAACATGCAGATGTAGTTATCTTGGACCCAGCAAACGGTCATATCGCGGCTAACGCTGTGCTGTGCACTGTCTGGCAGAAATGGTCTGTGAGGGCCGAGGCACTCCCAACATGCAGATGTAGTTCTTCTGGACCCAGCACGAGGTCATATCGCGGCCAAGGCTGTTCTTAGCCCTGTCTTGCAGAAATGGTCTGTGAGGGCCGCGACCACTCCCAACATGCAGATGTAGTTATCCCGGACCCAGCACACGGTCATATCACGGCCAACGCTGTGCTGTGCACTCTCTGGCAAAAATGGTCTGTGAGGGTCAAGACCACTCCCAACATGCAGACACGGTCATTTCGCGTCCAACGCTGTGGTGTGCACTGTCTGGCAGAAATGGTCTGTGAGGGCCGAGACTACTCCAAACATGCAGATGTAGTTATCCTGGACCCAGCACACGGTCATATCGCGGCTAACGCTGTGCTGTGCACTATCTGGCAGAAATGGTCTGTGAGGGCCGAGACCACTCTCAACATGCAGATGTAGTTATGCTGGACCCAGCACACGGTCATATCGCGGCCAAGGCTATGCTGTGTCTTTTCTGACAGAAATGGTCTGTGAGGGCCGAGACCATACCAAACATGCAGATGTAGTTATCTTGGACCCAGCAAACGGTCATATCGCGGCTAACGCTGTGCTGTGCACTGTCTGGCAGAAATGGTCTGTGAGGGCCGAGGCACTCCCAACATGCAGATGTAGTTCTTCTGGACCCAGCACACGGTCATATCGCGGCCAAGGCTGTTCTTAGCCCTGTCTTGCAGAAATGGTCTGTGAGGGCCGCGACCACTCCCAACATGTAGATGTAGTTATCCGGGACCCAGCACACGGTCATATCACGGCCAACGCTGTGCTGTCCACTGTCTTGCAAAAATAGTCTGTGAGGGCCGAGACCACTCCCAACATGCAGATGTAGTTCTTCTGGACCCAGCAAACGGTCATATCGCGTCAAAATCTGTGCTGTGCCCTGTCTTGCAGAAATGGTCTGTGAGGGCCGAGACCACTCCCAACATGCAGATGTAGTTATCCTGGACCCAGCATATGGTAATATAGCGGCTAAGGCTGGGCTGTGCCCTGTCTGGCAGAAATGGTCTGTGAGGGTCAAGACCACTCACAACATGCAGATGTAGTTATCCTGGACCCAGCACACGGTCATATCACGGCCAACGCTGTGCTGTTCCATGTCTATCAGAAATGGTCTGTGATGGCCGAGACCACTCCCAACATGCAGACACGGTCATATTGCGGCCAATTCTGTTTTGTGCACTGTCTGGCAGAAATGGTCTGTGAGGGCCGTGACTACTCCCAACATGCAGATGTAGTTATCCTGGACCCAGCACACGGTCATATCGCAGCTAAGGCTGTGCTGTTTCCTGTCTGGCAGAAATAATCTGTGAGGGCCGAGACCACTCCCAACATGCAGATGTAGTTATCTTGGTCCCAGCAAACGGTCCTATCGCAGCCAAGGCTGTGCTGTTTCCTGTCTGGCAGAAATGGTCTGTGAGGGCCGAGACCACTCCCAACATGCAGATGTAGTTATCCTGGACCCAGCACACGGTCCTATCGCAGCCAAGGCTGTGCTGTGCCCTGTCTTGCAGAAATAGTCTGTGAGGGCCGAGACCACTCCCAACATGCAGATGTAGTTATCTTGGTCCCAGAAAACGGCCCTATCGCAGCCAAGGCTGTGCTGTGCACTGTCTGGCAGAAATGGTCTGTGAGGGCCCTGACTACTCCCAACATGCAGATGTAGTTCTTCTGGACCCAGCACACGGTCATATCGCGGCAAAGGCTGTACTGTGCCCTGTCTTGCAGAAATGGTCTGTGAGGGCCGAGACCACTCCCAACATGCAGATGTAGTTATCCTGGACCAAGCACACGGTCATATCGCGGCTAACGCTGTGCTGTGCACTGTCTGGCAGAAATGGTCTGTGAGGGCCGAGACCACTCTCAAAATGCAGATGTAGTTATCCTGGAGCCAGACCACGGTTATAGCGGCCAACGTTGTGCTGTGCACTGTCTGCCAGCAATGGTCTGTGAGGGCCAAGACCACTCCCAACATGCAGACACGGTCATATTGCGGCTAATGCTGTGCTGTGCACTGTCTGGCAGAAGTGGTCTGTGAGAACCGAGACCACTCCCAACATGCAGATGTAGTTATCCTGGGCCCAGCACACGGTCATATCACGGCCATTGCGGTGCTGTGCACTGTCTGGCAGAAATGGTCTGTGAGGGCCCTGACCACTCCCAACATGCAGATGTAGTTCTTCTGGACCCAGCACACGGTCATATCGCGGCCAACGCTGTGGTGTTCACTGTCTGGCAGAAATGGTCTGTGAGTGCCAAAACTACTCCAAACATGCAGATGTAGTTATCCTGGACCAAGAACACTGTCATATCGCGGCTAACGCTGTGCTGTGCACTGTCTGGCAGAAATGGTCTGTGAGGGCCGAGACCACTCTCAAAATGCAGATGTAGTTATCCTGGAGCCAGACCACGGTCATATCGCGGCCAACGTTGTGCTGTGCACTGTCTGCCAGCAATGGTCTGGAGGGCCAAGACCACTCCCAACATGCAGATGTAGTTATTCTGGACCCAGCACATGGTCATATCGCGGCCAAGGCTGTGCTGTGCCCTGTCTTGCAGAAATGGTCTGTGAGGGCCGAGACCACTCCCAACATGCAGATGTAGTTATCCTGGACCCAGCACACGGTCATATCACGGCCAATGCTGTGCTGTTCCATGTCTATCAGAAATGGTCTTTGAGGGCTGAGACCACTCCCAACTCGTAGACACGGTCATATTGCGGCCAATGCTGTGCTGTGCACTGTCTGGCAGAAGTGGTCTGTGAGAACCGAGACCACTCTCAACATGCAGATGTAGTTATCCTGGGCCCAGCACACGGTCATATCGCGGCCAACTCTGTGCTGTGCACTGTCTGGTAGAAGTGGTCTGTGAGGGCCGAGACCACTCCCAACATTAAGACACGGTCATTTCGCGGCCAACGCTGTGCTGTGCACTGTCTTGCAAAAAAGGTCTGTGAGGGCCGAGACCACTCCCAACATGCAGATGTAGTTATCCTGGACACAGCACACGGTCATATCACGGCTAATGCTGTGCTGTGCACTAACTGGCAGAAATAGTCTGTGAGGGCCGAGACCATACCCAACATGCAGATGTAGTTATCCTGGACCCAGCACACGGTCATATCGCGGCTAACGCTGTGCTGTGCACTAACTGGCCGAAATGGTCTGTGAGGGCCGAGACCACACCCAACATGCAGATGTAGTTTCTGGGACCCAGCACACGGTCATATCGCGCCCAACGCTGTGCTGTGCACTGTCTGGAAGAAGTGGTCTGTGAGGGCCGAGACCACTCCCAACATGCAGATGTAGTAATCTTGGAGCCAGACCACAATAATATCGCGGCCAACGCTGAGCTGTGCACTGTCTGGCAGAAAATGTCTGTGAGGGCCGAGACCACACCCAACATGCAGATGTAGTTATCCTGGACCCAGCACACGGTCAAATAACGGCCAACGCTGTGCTGTCCCTTGTCTGTCAGAAATGGTATGTGAGGGCCGAGACCACTACCAACATTCAGACACGGTCATATCGCGGCCTATGCTGTGCTGTGCACTGCCTAGCAGAAATGGTCTGTGAGAACCGAGACCACTCCCAACATGCAGATGTAGTTATCCTGGACCCAGCACACGGTCATATCTCGGCAAAGGCTGAACTGGGCCCTGTCTGGCAGAAATGGTCTGTGAGGGCCGAGACCACTCCCAACAAGAAGACATTGTCACATCGCGGCCAAGGCTGTGCTGTGACCTGTCTGGCAGAAATGGTTTGTAAAGGGCCGAGACCACTCCCAACATGCAGATGTAGTTATCCTGGACCCAGCACACGGTCATATCGCGGCAAAGGCTGTGCTGGGTCCTGTCTGGCAGAAATGGTCTGTGAGGGCCGTGACTACTCCAAACATGCAGATGTAGTTATCCTGGACCCAGCACACAGTCATATCACGGCCAACGCTGTGCTGTTCCATGTCTATCAGAAATGGTCTGAGGGCCGAGACCACTCCTAACATGCAGACACGGTCTTATCGCGGCCAAGACTGTGCTGTGAACTATCTGGCAGAAATGGTCTGTGAGGGCCGAGACCACTCCCAAATGTGAATATATAGTTATCCTGGATCCAGCACACGGTCATATAGCGGTCAAGACTGTGCTGTGCACTGTCTGGCAGAAATGGTCTGTGAGGGCCGAGACCACTCCCAACATGCAGACACGGTCATTTCACGGCCAAAGCTGTGCTGTGCACTGTCTTGCAAAAAAGGTCTGTGAGGGCCGAGATTACTCCCAACATGCAGATGTAGGTATCCTGGACACAGCACACGGTCATATCACGGCTAATGCTGTGCTGTGCACTAACTGGCAGAAATAGTCTGTGAGGGCCGAGACCACTCCCAACATGCAGATGTAGTTATCCTGGACCCAGCACACGGTCATATCGCGGCTAACGCTGTGCTGTGCACTAACTGGCCGAAATGGTCTGTGAGGGCCGAGACCACACCCAACATGCAGATGTAGTTTCTTGGACCCAGCACACGGTCATATCGCGCCCAACGCTGTGCTGTGCACTGTCTGGAAGAAGTGGTCTGTGAGGGCCGAGACCACTCCCAACATGCAGATGTAGTAATCTTGGAGCCAGACCACGGTCATATCGCGGCAAAGGCTGTGCTGGGTCCTGTCTGGCAGAAATGGTCTGTGAGGGCCGTGACTACTCCAAACATGCAGATGTAGTTATCCTGGACCCAGCACACAGTCATATCACGGCCAACGCTGTGCTGTTCCATGTCTATCAGAAATGGTCTGAGGGCCGAGACCACTCCTAACATGCAGACACGGTCTTATCGCGGCCAAGACTGTGCTGTGAACTATCTGGCAGAAATGGTCTGTGAGGGCCGAGACCACTCCCAAATGTGAATATATAGTTATCCTGGATCCAGCACACGGTCATATAGCGGTCAAGACTGTGCTGTGCACTGTCTGGCAGAAATGGTCTGTGAGGGCCGAGACCACTCCCAACATGCAGACACGGTCATTTCACGGCCAAAGCTGTGCTGTGCACTGTCTTGCAAAAAAGGTCTGTGAGGGCCGAGATTACTCCCAACATGCAGATGTAGGTATCCTGGACACAGCACACGGTCATATCACGGCTAATGCTGTGCTGTGCACTAACTGGCAGAAATAGTCTGTGAGGGCCGAGACCACTCCCAACATGCAGATGTAGTTATCCTGGACCCAGCACACGGTCATATCGCGGCTAACGCTGTGCTGTGCACTAACTGGCCGAAATGGTCTGTGAGGGCCGAGACCACACCCAACATGCAGATGTAGTTTCTTGGACCCAGCACACGGTCATATCGCGCCCAACGCTGTGCTGTGCACTGTCTGGAAGAAGTGGTCTGTGAGGGCCGAGACCACTCCCAACATGCAGATGTAGTAATCTTGGAGCCAGACCACGGTCATATCGCGGCCAACGCTGAGCTGTGCACTGTCTGGCAGAAAAGGTCTGTGAGGGCCGAGACCACACCCAACATGCAGATGTAGTTATCCTGGACCCAGCACACGGTCAAATAACGGCCAACGCTGTGCTGTCCCTTGTCTGTCAGAAATGGTATGTGAGGGCCGAGATAACTACCAACATTCAGACACGGTCATATCGCGGCCTATGCTGTGCTGTGCACTGCCTAGCAGAAATGGTCTGTGAGAACCGAGACCACTCCCAACATGCAGATGTAGTTATCCTGGACCCAGCACACGGTCATATCGCGGCAAAGGCTGAACTGGGCCCTGTCTGGCAGAAATGGTCTGTGAGGGCCGAGACCACTCCCAACAAGCAGACATTGTCACATCGCGGCCAAGGCTGTGCTGTGACCTGTCTGGCAGAAATGGTTTGTAAAGGGCCGAGACCACTCCCAACATGCAGATGTAGTTATCCTGGACCCAGCACACGGTCATATCGCGGCAAAGGCTGTGCTGGGTCCTGTCTGGAAGAAATGGTCTCTGAGGGCCGAGACCACTCCCAACAAGCAGACACGGTCATTTCGCGGACAACGCTGTGGTGTGCACTGTCTGGCAGAAATGGTCTGTGAGGGCCGTGACTACTCCAAACATGCAGATGTAGTTATCCTGGACCCAGCACACAGTCATATCACTGCTAACGCTGTGCTGTGCACTGTCTGGAAGAAATGGTCTGTGAAGGCCGAGACCACTCTCAACATGCAGATGTAGTTATCGTGGACCCAGCACACAGTCAAATCGCGGCCAAGGCTGTGCTGTGTCCTTTCTGGCAGAAATGGTGTTTGAGGGCCGAGACCATACCCAACATGCAGATGTAGTTATCTTGGACCCAGCACACGGTCATATTGCGGCCAACGCTGTGCTGTGCACTTTCTGGCAGAAGTGGACTGTGAGGGCCGAGACCACTTCCAACATGCAGATGTACTTATCTTGGTCTTAGACCACGGTCACATCGCGGCCAACGCTGTGCTGTGCACTGTCTGGCAGAAATGGTCTGTGAGGTTTGAGACCACTCCCAACATGCAGATATAGTTATCCTGGACCCAGCAAACAGTCATATCGCGGCTAACGCTGTGCCGTGCACTGTCTGGCAGAAATGGTCTGTGAGGGCCGAGCCCACTCCCAACATGCAGATGTAGTTCTTCTGGACCCAGCACACGTTCATATCGCGGCCAAGGCTGTGCTGTGCCCTGTCTTGCAGAAATGGTCTGTGAGGGCCGCAACCACTCCCAAAATGCAGATGTAGTTATCCCGGACCCAGCACACGGTCATATCACAGCCAACGCTGTGCTGTGCACTGTCTGGCAGAAATGGTCTGTGAGGGTCAAGACCACTCCCAACATGCAGACACGGTCATATTGCGGCCAATGCTGTGCTGTGCACTGTCTGGCAGAAGTGGTCTGTGAGAACCGAGACCACTCCCAACATGCAGATGTAGTTATCCAGGGCCCAGCACACGGTCATATCACGGCCATTGCGGTGCTGTGCACTGTCTGGCAGAAATGGTAGGTGAGGGCCCTGACCACTCCCAACATGCAGATGTAGTTCTTCTGGACCCAGCACACGGTCATATCGCGGAAAAGGCTGTGCTGTGCCCTGTCTTGCAGAAATGGTCTGTGAGGGCCGAGACCACTCCCAACATGCAGATGTAGTTATCCTGGACCAAGCACACGGTCATATCGCGGCTAACGCTGTGCTGTGCACTGTCTGGCAGAAATGGTCTGTGAGGGCCGAGACCACTCTCAAAATGCAGATGTAGTTATCCTGGAGCCAGACCACGGTCATATCGCGGCCAACGTTGTGCTGTGCACTGTCTGCCAGCAATGGTCTGTGAGGGCCAAGACCACTCCCAACATGCAGACACGGTCATATTGCGGCCAATGCTGTGCTGTGCACTGTCTGGCAGAAGTGGTCTGTGAGAACCGAGACCACTCCCAACATGCAGATGTAGTTATCCTGGGCCCAGCACACAGTCATATCACGGCCATTGCGGTGCTGTGCACTGTCTGGCAAAAATGGTCTGTGAGGGCCCTGACCACTCCCAACATGCAGATGTAGTTCTTCTGGACCCATCACACGGTCATATCGCGGCCAACGCTGTGGTGTTCACTGTCTGGCAGAAATGGTCTGTGAGTGCCAAAACTACTCCAAACATGCAGATGTAGTTATCCTGGACCAAGCACACGGTCATATCGCGGCTAACGCTGTGCTGTGCACTGTCTGGCAGAAATGGTCTGTGAGGGCCGAGACCAATCTCAAAATGCAGATGTAGTTATCCTGGAGCCAGACCACGGTCATATCGCGGCCAACGTTGTGCTGTGCACTGTCTGCCAGCAATGGTCTGTGAGGGCCAAGACCACTCCCAACATGCAGATGTAGTTATTTTGGACCCAGCACATGGTCATATCGCGGCCAAGGCTGTGCTGTGCCCTGTCTTGCAGAAATGGTCTGTGAGGGCCGAGACCACTCCCAACATGCAGATGTAGTTATCCTGGACCCAGCACACGGTCATATCACGGCCAATGCTGTGCTGTTCCATGTCTATCAGAAATGGTCTTTGAGGGCTGAGACCACTCCCAACTCGCAGACACAGTCATATTGCGGCCAATGCTGTGCTGTGCACTGTCTGGCAGAAGTGGTCTGTGAGAACCGAGACCACTCTCAACATGCAGATGTAGTTATCCTGGGCCCAGCACACGGTCATATCGCGGCCAACTCTGTGCTGTGCACTGTCTGGTAGAAGTGGTCTGTGAGGGCCGAGACCACTCCCAACATTAAGACACGGTCATTTCGCGGCCAACGCTGTGCTGTGCACTGTCTTGCAAAAAAGGTCTGTGAGGGCCGAGACCACTCCCAACATGCAGATGTAGTTATCCTGGACACAGCACACGGTCATATCACGGCTAATGCTGTGCTGTGCACTAACTGGCAGAAATAGTCTGTGAGGGCCGAGACCATACCCAACATGCAGATGTAGTTATCCTGGACCCAGCACACGGTCATATCGCGGCTAACGCTGTGCTGTGCACTAACTGGCCAAAATGGTCTGTGAGGGCCGAGACCACACCCAACATGCAGATGTAGTTTCTTGGACCCAGCACACGGTCATATCGCGCCCAACGCTGTGCTGTGCACTGTCTGGAAGAAGTGGTCTGTGAGGGCCGAGACCACTCCCAACATGCAGATGTAGTAATCTTGGAGCCAGACCACAATAATATCGCGGCCAACGCTGAGCTGTGCACTGTCTGGCAGAAAAGGTCTGTGAGGGCCGAGACCACACCCAACATGCAGATGTAGTTATCCTGGACCCAGCACACGGTCAAATAACGGCAAACGCTGTGCTGTCCCTTGTCTGTCAGAAATGGTATGTGAGGGCCGAGACCACTACCAACATTCAGACACGGTCATATCGCGGCCTATGCTGTGCTGTGCACTGCCTAGCAGAAATGGTCTGTGAGAACCGAGACCACTCCCAACATGCAGATGTAGTTATCCTGGACCCAGCACACGGTCATATCTCGGCAAAGGCTGAACTGGGCCCTGTCTGGCAGAAATGGTCTGTGAGGGCCGAGACCACTCCCAACAAGCAGACATTGTCACATCGCGGCCAAGGCTGTGCTGTGACCTGTCTGGCAGAAATGGTTTGTAAAGGGCCGAGACCACTCCCAACATGCAGATGTAGTTATCCTGGACCCAGCACACGGTCATATCGCGGCAAAGGCTGTGCTGGGTCCTGTCTGGCAGAAATGGTCTGTGAGGGCCGTGACTACTCCAAACATGCAGATGTAGTTATCCTGGACCCAGCACACAGTCATATCACGGCCAACGCTGTGCTGTTCCATGTCTATCAGAAATGGTCTGAGGGCCGAGACCACTCCTAACATGCAGACACGGTCTTATCGCGGCCAAGACTGTGCTGTGAACTGTCTGGCAGAAATGGTCTGTGAGGGCCGAGACCACTCCCAAATATGAAGATATAGTTATCCTGGATCCAGCACACGGTCATATAGCGGTCAAGAAAGTGCTGTGCACTGTCTGGCAGAAATGGTCTGTGCGGGCCGAGACCACTCCCAACATGCAGACACGGTCATTTCGCGGCCAACGCTGTGCTGTGCACTGTCTTGCAAAAAAGGTCTGTGAGGGCCGAGATTACTCCCAACATGCAGATGTAGGTATCCTGGACACAGCACACGGTCATATCACGGCTAATGCTTTGTGTGCACTAACTGGCAGAAATAGTCTGTGAGGGCCGAGACCACTCCCAACATGCAGATGTAGTTATCCTGGACCCAGCACACGGTCATATCGCGGCTAACGCTGTGCTGTGCACTAACTGGCCGAAATGGTCTGTGAGGGCCGAGACCACACCCAACATGCAGATGTAGTTTCTTGGACCCAGCACACGGTCATATCGCGCCCAACGCTGTGCTGTGCATTGTCTGGAAGAAGTGGTCTGTGAGGGCCGAGACCACTCCCAACATGCAGATGTAGTAATCTTGGAGCCAGACCACGGTCATATCGCGGCCAACGCTGAGCTGTGCACTGTCTGGCAGAAAAGGTCTGTGAGGGCCGAGACCACACCCAACATGCAGATGTAGTTATCCTGGACCCAGCACACGGTCAAATAACGGCCAACGCTGTGCTGTCCCTTGTCTGTCAGAAATGGTATGTGAGGGCCGAGACCACTACCAACATTCAGACACGGTCATATTGCGGCCTATGCTGTGCTGTGCACTGCCTAGCAGAAATAGTCTGTGAGAACCGAGACCACTCCCAACATGCAGATGTAGTTATCCTGGACCCAGCACACGGTCATATCGCGGCAAAGGCTGAACTGGGCCCTGTCTGGCAGAAATGGTCTGTGAGGGCCGAGACCACTCCCAACAAACAGACATTGTCACATCGCGGCCAAGGCTGTGCTGTGACCTGTCTGGCAGAAATGGTTTGTAAAGGGCCGAGACCACTCCCAACATGCAGATGTAGTTATCCTGGACCCAGCACACGGTCATATCGCGGCAAAGGCTGTGCTGGGTCCTGTCTGGAAGAAATGGTCTCTGAGGGCCGAGACCACTCCCAACAAGCAGACACGGTCATTTCGCGGACAACGCTGTGGTGTGCACTGTCTGGCAGAAATGGTCTGTGAGGGCCGTGACTACTCCAAACATGCAGATGTAGTTATCCTGGACCCAGCACACAGTCATATCACGGCTAACGCTGTGCTGTGCACTGTCTGGAAGAAATGGTCTGTGAAGGCCGAGACCACTCTCAACATGCAGATGTAGTTAACGTGGACCCAGCACACGGTCAAATCGCGGCCAAGGCTGTGCTGTGTCCTTTCTGGCAGAAATGGTGTTTGAGGGCCGAGACCATACCCAACATGCAGATGTAGTTATCTTGGACCCAGCACACGGTCATATTGCGGCCAATGCTGTGCTGTGCACTGTCTGGCAGAAATGGTCTGTGAGGGCCCTGACCACTCCCAACATGCAGATGTAGTTCTTCTGGACCCAGCACACGGTCATATCGCGGCCAACGCTGTGGTGTTCACTGTCTGGCAGAAATGGTCTGTGAGTGCCAAAACTACTCCAAACATGCAGATGTAGTTATCCTGGACCAAGCACACGGTCATATCGCGGCTAACGCTGTGCTGTGCACTGTCTGGCAGAAATGGTCTGTGAGGGCCGAGACCACTCTCAAAATGCAGATGTAGTTATCCTGGAGCCAGACCACGGTCATATCGCGGCCAACGTTGTGCTGTGCACTGTCTGCCAGCAATGGTCTGTGAGGGCCAAGACCACTCCCAACATGCAGATGTAGTTATTCTGGACCCAGCACATGGTCATATCGCGGCCAAGGCTGTGCTGTGCCCTGTCTTGCAGAAATGGTCTGTGAGGGCCGAGACCACTCCCAACATGCAGATGTAGTTATCCTGGACCCAGCACACGGTCATATCACGGCCAATGCTGTGCTGTTCCATGTCTATCAGAAATGGTCTGTGAGGGCCGAGACCACTCCCAACTCGCAGTCACGGTCATATTGCGGCCAATGCTGTGCTGTGCACTGTCTGGCAGAAGTGGTCTGTGAGAACCGAGACCACTCTCAACATGCAGATGTAGTTATCCTGGGCCCAGCACACGGTCATATCGCGGCCAACTCTGTGCTGTGCACTGTCTGGTAGAAGTGGTCTGTGAGGGCCGAGACCACTCCCAACATTAAGACACGGTCATATCGCGGCCAAGGCTGTGCTGTGCCCCTTATGGCCGAAATGGTCTGCGAGGCCCGAGACCATACCCAACATGCAGATGTAGTTTCTTGGACCCAGCACACGGTCAAATCGCGGCCAAGGCTGTGCTGTGACCTGTCTGGCAGAAATGGTCTGTAAAGGGCCGAGACCACTCCCAACATGCAGATGTAGTTATCCTGGACCCAGCACACGGTCATATCGCGGGAAAGGCTGTGCTGGGCCCTGACTGGCAAAAATGGTTTGTGAGGGCCGAGACCACTCCCAACAAGCAGACACGGTCATTTCGCGTCCAACGCTGTGGTGTGCACTGTCTGGCAGAAATGGTCTGTGAGGGCCGAGACTACTCCAAACATGCAGATGTAGTTATCCTGGACCCAGCACACGGTCATATCTCGGCTAACGCTGTGCTGTGCACTATCTGGCAGAAATGGTCTGTGAGGGCCGAGACCACTCTCAACATGCAGATGTAGTTATGCTGGACCCAGCACACGGTCATATCGCGGCCAAGGCTATGCTGTGTCTTTTCTGACAGAAATGGTCTGTGAGGACCGAGACCATACCAAACATGCAGATGTAGTTATCTTGGACCCAGCAAACGGTCATATCGCGGCTAACGCTGTGCTGTGCACTGTCTGGCAGAAATGGTCTGTGAGGGCCGAGGCACTCCCAACATGCAGATGTAGTTCTTCTGGACCCAGCACGAGGTCATATCGCGGCCAAGGCTGTTCTTAGCCCTGTCTTGCAGAAATGGTCTGTGAGGGCCGGGACCACTCCCAACATGCAGATGTAGTTATCCCGGACCCAGCACACGGTCATATCACGGCCAACGCTGTGCTGTGCACTCTCTGGCAAAAATGGTCTGTGAGGGTCAAGACCACTCCCAACATGCAGACACGGTCATTTCGCGTCCAACGCTGTGGTGTGCACTGTTAGGCAGAAATGGTCTGTGAGGGCCGAGACTACTCCAAACATGCAGATGTAGTTATCCTGGACCCAGCACACGGTCATATCTCGGCTAACGCTGTGCTGTGCACTATCTGGCAGAAATGGTCTGTGAGGGCCGAGACCACTCTCAACATGCAGATGTAGTTATGCTGGACCCAGCACACGGTCATATCGCGGCCAAGGCTATGCTGTGTCTTTTCTGACAGAAATGGTCTGTGAGGGCCGAGACCATACCAAACATGCAGATGTAGTTATCTTGGACCCAGCAAACGGTCATATCGCGGCTAACGCTGTGCTGTGCACTGTCTGGCAGAAATGGTCTGTGAGGGCCGAGGCACTCCCAACATGCAGATGTAGTTCTTCTGGACCCAGCACACGGTCATATCGCGGCCAAGGCTGTTCTTAGCCCTGTCTTGCAGAAATGGTCTGTGAGGGCCGCGACCACTCCCAACATGCAGATGTGGTTATCCGGGACCCAGCACACGGTCATATCACGGCCAACGCTGTGCTGTGCACTGTCTGGCAGAAGTGGTCTGTGAGAACCGAGACCACTCCCAACATGCAGATGTAGTTATCCTGGGCCCAGCACACGGTCATATCGCGGCCAACGCTGTGCTGTGCACTGTCATGCAGAAATGGTCTGTGAGGGCCGAGACCACTCCCAACATGCAGATGTAGTTCTTCTGGACCCAGCAAACGTTCATATCGCGTCAAAATCTGTGCTGTGCCCTGTCTTGCAGAAATGGTCTGTGAGGGCCGAGACCACTCCCAACATGCAGATGTAGTTATCCTGGACCCAGCACATGGTAATATAGCGGCTAAGGCTGGGCTGTGCCCTGTCTGGCAGAAATGGTCTGTGAGGGTCAAGACCACTCACAACATGCAGATGTAGTTATCCGGGACCCAGCACACGGTCATATCACGGCCAACGCTGTGCTGTTCCATGTCTATCAGAAATGGTCTGTGATGGCCGAGACCACTCCCAACATGCAGACACGGTCATATTGCTGCCAATTCTGTTTTGTGCACTGTCTGGCAGAAATGGTCTGTGAGGGCCGTGACTACTCCAAACATGCAGATGTAGTTATCCTGGACCCAGCACACGGTCATATCGCAGCTAAGGCTGTGCTGTTTCCTGTCTGGCAGAAATAATCTGTGAGGGCCGAGACCACTCCCAACATGCAGATGTAGTTATCTTGGTCCCAGCAAACGGTCCTATCGCAGCCAAGGCTGTGCTGTTTCCTGTCTGGCAGAAATGGTCTGTGAGGGCCGAGACCACTCCCAACATGCAGATGTAGTTATCCTGGACCCAGCACACGGTCCTATCGCAGCCAAGGCTGTGCTGTGCCCTGTCTTGCAGAAATAGTCTGTGAGGGCCGAGACCACTCCCAACATGCAGATGTAGTTATCTTGGTCCCAGCAAACGGTCCTACCGCAGCCAAGGCTGTGCTGTGCACTGTCTGGCAGAAATGGTCTGTGAGGGCCCTGACTACTCCCAACATGCAGATGTAGTTCTTCTGGACCCAGCACACGGTCATATCGCGGCAAAGGCTGTACTGTGCCCTGTCTTGCAGAAATGGTCTGTGAGGGCCGAGACCACTCCCAACATGCAGATGTAGTTATCCTGGACCAAGCACACGGTCATATCGCGGCTAACGCTGTGCTGTGCACTGTCTGGCAGAAATGGTCTGTGAGGGCCGAGACCACTCTCAAAATGCAGATGTAGTTATCCTGGAGCCAGACCACGGTTATAGCGGCCAACGTTGTGCTGTGCACTGTCTGCCAGCAATGGTCTGTGAGGGCCAAGACCACTCCCAACATGCAGACACGGTCATATTGCGGCTAATGCTGTGCTGTGCACTGTCTGGCAGAAGTGGTCTGTGAGAACCGAGACCACTCCCAACATGCAGATGTAGTTATCCTGGGCCCAGCACACGGTCATATCACGGCCATTGCGGTGCTGTGCACTGTCTGGCAGAAATGGTCTGTGAGGGCCCTGACCACTCCCAACATGCAGATGTAGTTCTTCTGGACCCAGCACACGGTCATATCGCGGCCAACGCTGTGGTGTTCACTGTCTGGCAGAAATGGTCTGTGAGTGCCAAAACTACTCCAAACATGCAGATGTAGTTATCCTGGACCAAGCACACGGTCATATCGCGGCTAACGCTGTGCTGTGCACTGTCTGGCAGAAATGGTCTGTGAGGGCCGAGACCACTCTCAAAATGCAGATGTAGTTATCCTGGAGCCAGACCACGGTCATATCGCGGCCAACGTTGTGCTGTGCACTGTCTGCCAGCAATGGTCTGTGAGGGCCAAGACCACTCCCAACATGCAGATGTAGTTATTCTGGACCCAGCACATGGTCATATCGCGGCCAAGGCTGTGCTGTGCCCTGTCTTGCAGAAATGGTCTGTGAGGGCCGAGACCACTCCCAACATGCAGATGTAGTTATCCTGGACCCAGCACACGGTCATATCACGGCCAATGCTGTGCTGTTCCATGTCTATCAGAAATGGTCTTTGAGGGCTGAGACCACTCCCAACTCGCAGACACGGTCATATTGCGGCCAATGCTGTGCTGTGCACTGTCTGGCAGAAGTGGTCTGTGAGGGCCGAGACCACTCCCAACATTAAGACACTGTCATTTCGCGGTCAACGCTGTGCTGTGCACTGTCTTGCAAAAAAGGTCTGTGAGGGCCGAGACCACTCCCAACATGCAGATGTAGTTATCCTGGACACAGCACACGGTCATATCACGGCTAATGCTGTGCTGTGCACTAACTGGCAGAAATAGTCTGTGAGGGCCGAGACCATACCCAACATGCAGATGTAGTTATCCTGGACCCAGCACACGGTCATATCGCGGCTAACGCTGTGCTGTGCACTAACTGGCCGAAATGGTCTGTGAGGGCCGAGACCACACCCAACATGCAGATGTAGTTTCTTGGACCCAGCACACGGTCATATCGCGCCCAACGCTGTGCTGTGCACTGTCTGGAAGAAGTGGTCTGTGAGGGCCGAGACCACTCCCAACATGCAGATGTAGTAATCTTGGAGCCAGACCACAATAATATCGCGGCCAACGCTGAGCTGTGCACTGTCTGGCAGAAAAGGTCTGTGAGGGCCGAGACCACACCCAACATGCAGATGTAGTTATCCTGGACCCAGCACACGGTCAAATAACGGCCAACGCTGTGCTGTCCCTTGTCTGTCAGAAATGGTATGTGAGGGCCGAGACCACTACCAACATTCAGACACGGTCATATCGCGGCCTATGCTGTGCTGTGCACTGCCTAGCAGAAATGGTCTGTGAGAACCGAGACCACTCCCAACATGCAGATGTAGTTATCCTGGACCCAGCACACGGTCATATCTCGGCAAAGGCTGAACTGGGCCCTGTCTGGCAGAAATGGTCTGTGAGGGCCGAGACCACTCCCAACAAGCAGACATTGTCACATCGCGGCCAAGGCTGTGCTGTGACCTGTCTGGCAGAAATGGTTTGTAAAGGGCCGAGACCACTCCCAACATGCAGATGTAGTTATCCTGGACCCAGCACACGGTCATATCGCGGCAAAGGCTGTGCTGGGTCCTGTCTGGCAGAAATGGTCTGTGAGGGCCGTGACTACTCCAAACATGCAGATGTAGTTATCCTGGACCCAGCACACAGTCATATCACGGCCAACGCTGTGCTGTTCCATGTCTATCAGAAATGGTCTGAGGGCCGAGACCACTCCTAACATGCAGACACGGTCTTATCGCGGCCAAGACTGTGCTGTGAACTGTCTGGCAGAAATGGTCTGTGAGGGCCGAGACCACTCCCAAATATGAAGATATAGTTATCCTGGATCCAGCACACGGTCATATAGCGGTCAAGACTGTGCTGTGCACTGTCTGGCAGAAATGGTCTGTGAGGGCCGAGACCACTCCCAACATGCAGACACGGTCATTTCGCGGCCAAAGCTGTGCTGTGCACTGTCTTGCAAAAAAGTTCTGTGAGGGCCGAGATTACTCCCAACATGCAGATGTAGGTATCCTGGACACAGCACACGGTCATATCACGGCTAATGCTGTGCTGTGCACTAACTGGCAGAAATAGTCTGTGAGGGCCGAGACCACTCCCAACATGCAGATGTAGTTATCCTGGACCCAGCACACGGTCATATCGCGGCTAACGCTGTGCTGTGCACTAACTGGCCGAAATGGTCTGTGAGGGCCGAGACCACACCCAACATGCAGATGTAGTTTCTTGGACCCAGCACACGGTCATATCGCGCCCAACGCTGTGCTGTGCACTGTCTGGAAGAAGTGGTCTGTGAGGGCCGAGACCACTCCCAACATGCAGATGTAGTAATCTTGGAGCCAGACCACGGTCATATCGCGGCCAACGCTGAGCTGTGCACTGTCTGGCAGAAAAGGTCTGTGAGGGCCGAGACCACACCCAACATGCAGATGTAGTTATCCTGGACCCAGCACACGGTCAAATAACGGCCAACGCTGTGCTGTCCCTTGTCTGTCAGAAATGGTATGTGAGGGCCGAGACCACTACCAACATTCAGACACGGTCATATCGCGGCCTATGCTGTGCTGTGCACTGCCTAGCAGAAATGGTCTGTGAGAACCGAGACCACTCCCAACATGCAGATGTAGTTATTCTGGACCCAGCACACGGTCATATCGCGGCAAAGGCTGAACTGGGCCCTGTCTGGCAGAAATGGTCTGTGAGGGCCGAGACCACTCCCAACAAGCAGACATTGTCACATCGCGGCCAAGGCTGTGCTGTGACCTGTCTGGCAGAAATGGTTTGTAAAGGGCCGAGACCACTCCCAACATGCAGATGTAGTTATCCTGGACCCAGCACACGGTCATATCGCGGCAAAGGCTGTGCTGGGTCCTGTCTGGAAGAAATGGTCTCTGAGGGCCGAGACCACTCCCAACAAGCAGACACGGTCATTTCGCGGACAACGCTGTGGTGTGCACTGTCTGGCAGAAATGGTCTGTGAGGGCCGTGACTACTCCAAACATGCAGATGTAGTTATCCTGGACCCAGCACACAGTCATATCACGGCTAACGCTGTGCTGTGCACTGTCTAGAAGAAATGGTCTGTGAAGGCCGAGACCACTCTCAACATGCAGATGTAGTTATCGTGGACCCAGCACACGGTCAAATCGCGGCCAAGGCTGTGCTGTGTCCTTTCTGGCAGAAATGGTGTTTGAGGGCCGAGACCATACACAACATGCAGATGTAGTTATCTTGGACCCAGCACACGGTCATATTGCGGCCAACGCTGTGCTGTGCACTGTCTGGCAGAAGTGGACTGTGAGGGCCGAGACCACTTCCAACATGCAGATGTACTTATCTTGGTCTTAGACCACGGTCACATCCCGGCCAACGCTGTGCTGTGCACTGTCTGGCAGAAATGGTCTGTGAGGTTTGAGACCACTCCCAACATGCAGATATAGTTATCCTGGACCCAGCAAACAGTCATATCGCGGCTAACGCTGTGCCGTGCACTGTCTGGCAGAAATGGTCTGTGAGGGCCGAGCCCACTCCCAACATGCAGATGTAGTTCTTCTGGACCCAGCACACGTTCATATCGCGGCCAAGGCTGTGCTATGCCCTGTCTTGCAGAAATGGTCTGTGAGGGCCGCAACCACTCCCAAATGCAGATGTAGTTATCCCGGACCCAGCACACGGTCATATCACAGCCAACGCTGTGCTGTGCACTGTCTGGCAGAAATGGTCTGTGAGGGTCAAGACCACTCCCAACATGCAGACACGGTCATATTGCGCCCAATGCTGTGCTGTGCACTGTCTGGCAGAAGTGGTCTGTGAGAACCGAGACCACTCCCAACATGCAGATGTAGTTATCCAGGGCCCAGCACACGGTCATATCACGGCCATTGCGGTGCTGTGCACTGTCTGGCAGAAATGGTCTGTGAGGGCCCTGACCACTCCCAACATGCAGATGTAGTTCTTCTGGACCCAGCACACGGTCATATCGCGGCAAAGGCTGTGCTGTGCCCTGTCTTGCAGAAATGGTCTGTGAGGGCCGAGACCACTCCCAACATGCAGATGTAGTTATCCTGGACCAAGCACACGGTCATATCGCGGCTAACGCTGTGCTGTGCACTGTCTGGCAGAAATGGTCTGTGAGGGCCGAGACCACTCTCAAAATGCAGATGTAGTTATCCTGGAGCCAGACCACGGTCATATCGCGGCCAACGTTGTGCTGTGCACTGTCTGCCAGCAATGGTCTGTGAGGGCCAAGACCACTCCCAACATGCAGACACGGTCATATTGCGGCCAATGCTGTGCTGTGCACTGTCTGGCAGAAGTGGTCTGTGAGAACCGAGACCACTCCCAACATGCAGATGTAGTTATCCTGGGCCCAGCACACAGTCATATCACGGCCATTGCGGTGCTGTGCACTGTCTGGCAGAAATGGTCTGTGAGGGCCCTGACCACTCCCAACATGCAGATGTAGTTCTTCTGGACCCATCACACGGTCATATCGCGGCCAACGCTGTGGTGTTCACTGTCTGGCAGAAATGGTCTGTGAGTGCCAAAACTACTCCAAACATGCAGATGTAGTTATCCTGGACCAAGCACACGGTCATATCGCGGCTAACGCTGTGCTGTGCACTGTCTGGCAGAAATGGTCTGTGAGGGCCGAGACCAATCTCAAAATGCAGATGTAGTTATCCTGGAGCCAGACCACGGTCATATCGCGGCCAACGTTGTGCTGTGCACTGTCTGCCAGCAATGGTCTGTGAGGGCCAAGACCACTCCCAACATGCAGATGTAGTTATTCTGGACCCAGCACATGGTCATATCGCGGCCAAGGCTGTGCTGTGCCCTGTCTTGCATAAATGGTCTGTGAGGGCCGAGACCACTCCCAACATGCAGATGTAGTTATCCTGGACCCAGCACACGGTCATATCACGGCCAATGCTGTGCTGTTCCATGTCTATCAGAAATGGTCTTTGAGGGCTGAGACCACTCCCAACTCGCAGACACGGTCATATTGCGGCCAATGCTGTGCTGTGCACTGTCTGGCAGAAGTGGTCTGTGAGAACCGAGACCACTCTCAACATGCAGATGTAGTTATCCTGGGCCCAGCACACGGTCATATCGCGGCCAACTCTGTGCTGTGCACTGTCTGGTAGAAGTGGTCTGTGAGGGCCGAGACCACTCCCAACATTAAGACACGGTCATTTCGCGGCCAACGCTGTGCTGTGCACTGTCTTGCAAAAAAGGTCTGTGAGGGCCGAGACCACTCCCAACATGCAGATGTAGTTATCCTGGACACAGCACACGGTCATATCACGGCTAATGCTGTGCTGTGCACTAACTGGCAGAAATAGTCTGTGAGGGCCGAGACCATACCCAACATGCAGATGTAGTTATCCTGGACCCAGCACACGGTCATATCGCGGCTAACGCTGTGCTGTGCACTAACTGGCCGAAATGGTCTGTGAGGGCCGAGACCACACCCAACATGCAGATGTAGTTTCTTGGACCCAGCACACGGTCATATCGCGCCCAACGCTGTGCTGTGCACTGTCTGGAAGAAGTGGTCTGTGAGGGCCGAGACCACTCCCAACATGCAGATGTAGTAATCTTGGAGCCAGACCACAATAATATCGCGGCCAACGCTGAGCTGTGCACTGTCTGGTAGAAAAGGTCTGTGAGGGCCGAGACCACACCCAACATGCAGATGTAGTTATCCTGGACCCAGCACACGGTCAAATAACGGCCAACGCTGTGCTGTCCCTTGTCTGTCAGAAATGGTATGTAAGGGCCGAGACCACTACCAACATTCAGACACGGTCATATCGCGGCCTATGCTGTGCTGTGCACTGCCTAGCAGAAATGGTCTGTGAGAACCGAGACCACTCCCAACATGCAGATGTAGTTATCCTGGACCCAGCACACGGTCATATCTCGGCAAAGGCTGAACTGGGCCCTGTCTGGCAGAAATGGTCTGTGAGGTTCGAGACCACTCCCAACAAGCAGACATTGTCACATCGCGGCCAAGGCTGTGCTGTGACCTGTCTGGCAGAAATGGTTTGTAAAGGGCCGAGACCACTCCCAACATGCAGATGTAGTTATCCTGGACCCAGCACACGGTCATATCGCGGCAAAGGCTGTGCTGGGTCCTGTCTGGCAGAAATGGTCTGTGAGGGCCGTGACTACTCCAAACATGCAGATGTAGTTATCCTGGACCCAGCACACAGTCATATCACGGCCAACGCTGTGCTGTTCCATGTCTATCAGAAATGGTCTGGGGGCCGAGACCACTCCTAACATGCAGACACGGTCTTATCGCGGCCAAGACTGTGCTGTGAACTGTCTGGCAGAAATGGTCTGTGAGGGCCGAGACCACTCCCAAATATGAAGATATAGTTATCCTGGATCCAGCACACGGTCATATAGCGGTCAAGACTGTGCTGTGCACTGTCTGGCAGAAATGGTCTGTGAGGGCCGAGACCACTCCCAAAATGCAGACACGGTCATTTCGCGGCCAACGCTGTGCTGTGCACTGTCTTGCAAAAAAGGTCTGTGAGGGCCGAGATTACTCCCAACATGCAGATGTAGGTATCCTGGACACAGCACACGGTCATATCACGGCTAATGCTGTGCTGTGCACTAACTGGCAGAAATAGTCTGTGAGGGCCGAGACCACTCCCAACATGCAGATGTAGTTATCCTGGACCCAGCACACGGTCATATCGCGGCTAACGCTGTGCTGTGCACTAACTGGCCGAAATGGTCTGTGAGGGCCGAGACCACACCCAACATGCAGATGTAGTTTCTTGGAAACCAGCACACGGTCATATCGCGCCCAACGCTGTTCTGTGCACTGTCTGGAAGAAGTGGTCTGTGAGGGCCGAGACCACTCCCAACATGCAGATGTAGTAATCTTGGAGCCAGACCACGGTCATATCGCGGCCAACGCTGAGCTGTGCACTGTCTGGCAGAAAAGGTCTGTGAGGGCCGAGACCACACCCAACATGCAGATGTAGTTATCCTGGACCCAGCACACGGTCAAATAACGGCCAACGCTGTGCTGTCCCTTGTCTGTCAGAAATGGTATGTGAGGGCCGAGACCACTACCAACATTCAGACACGGTCATATCGCGGCCTATGCTGTGCTGTGCACTGCCTAGCAGAAATGGTCTGTGAGAACCGAGACCACTCCCAACATGCAGATGTAGTTATCCTGGACCCAGCACACGGTCATATCGCGGCAAAGGCTGAACTGGGCCCTGTCTGGCAGAAATGGTCTGTGAGGGCCGAGACCACTCCCAACAAGCAGACATTGTCACATCGCGGCCAAGGCTGTGCTGTGACCTGTCTGGCAGAAATGGTTTTTAAAGGGCCGAGACCACTCCCAACATGCAGATGTAGTTATCCTGGACCCAGCACACGGCCATATCGCGGCAAAGGCTGTGCTGGGTCCTGTCTGGAAGAAATGGTCTCTGAGGGCCGAGACCACTCCCAACAAGCAGACACGGTCATTTCGCGGACAACGCTGTGGTGTGCTCTGTCTGGCAGAAATGGTCTGTGAGGGCCGTGACTACTCCAAACATGCAGATGTAGTTATCCTGGACCCAGCACACAGTCATATCACGGCTAACGCTGTGCTGTGCACTGTCTGGAAGAAATGGTCTGTGAAGGCCGAGACCACTCTCAACATGCAGATGTAGTTATCGTGGACCCAGCACACGGTCAAATCGCGGCCAAGGCTGTGCTGTGTCCTTTCTGGCAGAAATGGTGTTTGAGGGCCGAGACCATACCCAACATGCAGATGTAGTTATCTTGGACCCAGCACACGGTCATATTGCGGCCAACGCTGTGCTGTGCACTGTCTGGCAGAAATGGTCTGTGAGGGCCCTGACCACTCCCAACATGCAGATGTAGTTCTTCTGGACCCAGCACACGGTCATAATGCGGCCAACGCTGTGGTGTTCACTGTCTGGCAGAAATGGTCTGTGAGTGCCAAAACTACTCCAAACATGCAGATGTAGTTATCCTGGACCAAGCACACGGTCATATCGCGGCTAACGCTGTGCTGTGCACTGTCTGGCAGAAATGGTCTGTGAGGGCCGAGACCACTCTCAAAATGCAGATGTAGTTATCCTGGAGCCAGACCACGGTCATATCGCGGCCAACGTTGTGCTGTGCACTGTCTGCCAGCAATGGTCTGTGAGGGCCAAGACCACTCCCAACATGCAGATGTAGTTATTCTGGACCCAGCACATGGTCATATCGCGGCCAAGGCTGTGCTGTGCCCTGTCTTGCAGAAATGGTCTGTGAGGGCCGAGACCCTCCCAACATGCAGATGTAGTTATCCTGGACCCAGCACACGGTCATATCGCGGGAAAGGCTGTGCTGGGCCCTGACTGGCAAAAATGGTTTGTAAGGGCCGAGACCACTCCCAACAAGCAGACACGGTCATTTCGCGTCCAACGCTGTGGTGTGCACTGTCTGGCAGAAATGGTCTGTGAGGGCCGAGACTACTCCAAACATGCAGATGTAGTTATCCTGGACCCAGCACACGGTCATATCTCGGCTAACGCTGTGCTGTGCACTATCTGGCAGAAATGGTCTGTGAGGGCCGAGACCACTCTCAACATGCAGATGTAGTTATGCTGGACCCAGCACACGGTCATATCGCGGCCAAGGCTATGCTGTGTCTTTTCTGACAGAAATGGTCTGTGAGGACCGAGACCATACCAAACATGCAGATGTAGTTATCTTGGACCCAGCAAACGGTCATATCGCGGCTAACGCTGTGCTGTGCACTGTCTGGCAGAAATGGTCTGTGAGGGCCGAGGCACTCCCAACATGCAGATGTAGTTCTTCTGGACCCAGCACGAGGTCATATCGCGGCCAAGGCTGTTCTTAGCCCTGTCTTGCAGAAATGGTCTGTGAGGGCCGCGACCACTCCCAACATGCAGATGTAGTTATCCCGGACCCAGCACACGGTCATATCACGGCCAACGCTGTGCTGTGCACTCTCTGGCAAAAATGGTCTGTGAGGGTCAAGACCACTCCCAACATGCAGACACGGTCATTTCGCGTCCAACGCTGTGGTGTGCACTGTCTGGCAGAAATGGTCTGTGAGGGCCGAGACTACTCCAAACATGCAGATGTAGTTATCCTGGACCCAGCACACGGTCATATCTCGGCTAACGCTGTGCTGTGCACTATCTGGCAGAAATGGTCTGTGAGGGCCGAGACCACTCTCAACATGCAGATGTAGTTATGCTGGACCCAGCACACGGTCATATCGCGGCCAAGGCTATGCTGTGTCTTTTCTGACAGAAATGGTCTGTGAGGGCCGAGACCATACCAAACATGCAGATGTAGTTATCTTGGACCCAGCTAACGGTCATATCGCGGCTAACGCTGTGCTGTGCACTGTCTGGCAGAAATGGTCTGTGAGGGCCGAGGCACTCCCAACATGCAGATGTAGTTCTTCTGGACCCAGCACACGGTCATATCGCGTTCAAGGCTGTTCTTAGCCCTGTCTTGCAGAAATGGTCTGTGAGGGCCGCGACCACTCCCAACATGCAGATGTAGTTATCCGGGACCCAGCACACGGTCATATCACGGCCAACGCTATGCTGTGCACTGTCTGGCAGAAGTGGTCTGTGAGAACCGAGACCACTCCCAACATGCAGATGTAGTTATCCTGGGCCCAGCACACGGTCATATCGCGGCCAACACTGTGCTGTGCACTGTCTTGCAGAAATGGTCTGTGAGGGCCGAGACCACTCCCAACATGCAGATGTAGTTCTTCTGGACCCAGCAAACGGTCATATCGCGTCAAAATCTGTGCTGTGCCCTGTCTTGCAGAAATGGTCTGTGAGGGCCGAGACCACTCCCAACATGCAGATGTAGTTATCCTGGACCCAGCACATGGTAATATAGCGGCTAAGGCTGGGCTGTGCCCTGTCTGGCAGAAATGGTCTGTGAGGGTCAAGACCACTCACAACATGCAGATGTAGTTATCCTGGACCCAGCACACGGTCATATCACGGCCAACGCTGTGCTGTTCCATGTCTATCAGAAATGGTCTGTGATGGCTGAGACCACTCCCAACATGCAGACACGGTCATATTGCGGCCAATTCTGTTTTGTGCACTGTCTGGCAGAAATGGTCTGTGAGGGCCGTGACTACTCCCATCATGCAGATGTAGTAATCCTAGACCCAGCACACGGTCATATCGCAGCTAAGGCTGTGCTGTTTCCTGTCTGGCAGAAATAATCTGTGAGGGCCGAGACCACTCCCAACATGCAGATGTAGTTATCTTGGTCCCAGCAAACGGTCCTATCGCAGCCAAGGCTGTGCTGTTTCCTGTCTGGCAGAAATGGTCTGTGAGGGCCGAGACCACTCCCAACATGCAGATGTAGTTATCCTGGACCCAGCACACGGTCCTATCGCAGCCAAGGCAGTGCTGTGCCCTGTCTTGCAGAAATATTCTGTGAGGGCCGAGACCACTCCCAACATGCAGATGTAGTTATCTTGGTCCCAGCAAACGGTCCTATCGCAGCCAAGGCTGTGCTGTGCTCTGTCTGGCAGAAATGGTCTGTGAGGGCCCTGACTACTCCCAACATGCAGATGTAGTTCTTCTGGACCCAGCACACGGTCATATCGCGGCAAAGGCTGTACTGTGCCCTGTCTTGCAGAAATGGTCTGTGAGGGCCGAGACCACTCCCAACATGCAGATGTAGTTATCCTGGACCAAGCACACGGTCATATCGCGGCTAACGCTGTGCTGTGCACTGTCTGGCAGAAATGGTCTGTGAGGGCCGAGACCACTCTCAAAATGCAAATGTAGTTATCCTGGAGCCAGACCACGGTTATAGCGGCCAACGTTGTGCTGTGCACTGTCTGCCAGCAATGGTCTGTGAGGGCCAAGACCACTCCCAACATGCAGACACGTTCATATTGCGGCTAATGCTGTGCTGTGCACTGTCTGGCAGAAGTGGTCTGTGAGAACCGAGACCACTCCCAACATGCAGATGTAGTTATCCTGGGCCCAGCACACGGTCATATCACGGCCATTGCGGTGCTGTGCACTGTCTGGCAGAAATGGTCTGTGAGGGCCCTGACCACTCCCAACATGCAGATGTAGTTCTTCTGGACCCAGCACACGGTCATATCGCGGCCAACGCTGTGGTGTTCACTGTCTGGCAGAAATGGTCTGTGAGTGCCAAAACTACTCCAAACATGCAGATGTAGTTATCCTGGACCAAGCACACGGTCATATCGCGGCTAACGCTGTGCTGTGCACTGTCTGGCAGAAATGGTCTGTGAGGGCCGAGACCACTCTCAAAATGCAGATGTAGTTATCCTGGAGCCAGACCACGGTCATATCGCGGCCAACGTTGTGCTGTGCACTGTCTGCCAGCAATGGTCTGTGAGGGCCAAGACCACTCCCAACATGCAGATGTAGTTATTCTGGACCCAGCACATGGTCATATCGCGGCCAAGGCTGTGCTGTGCCCTGTCTTGCAGAAATGGTCTGTGAGGGCCGAGACCACTCCCAACATGCAGTTGTAGTTATCCTGGACCCAGCACACGGTCATATCACGGCCAATGCTGTGCTGTTCCATGTCTATCAGAAATGGTCTTTGAGGGCTGAGACCACTCCCAACTCGCAGACACGGTCATATTGCGGCCAATGCTGTGCTGTGCACTGTCTGGCAGAAGTGGTCTGTGAGAACCGAGACCACTCTCAACATGCAGATGTAGTTATCCTGGGCCCAGCACACGGTCATATCGCGGCCAACTCTGTGCTGTGCACTGTCTGGTAGAAGTGGTCTGTGAGGGCCGAGACCACTCCCAACATTAAGACACGGTCATTTCGCGGCCAACGCTGTGCTGTGCACTGTCTTGCAAAAAAGGTCTGTGAGGGCCGAGACCACTCCCAACATGCAGATGTAGTTATCCTGGACACAGCACACGGTCATATCACGGCTAATGCTGTGCTGTGTATTAACTGGCAGAAATTGTCTGTGAGGGCCGAGACCATACCCAACATGCAGATGTAGTTATCCTGGACCCAGCACACGGTCATATCGCGGCTAACGCTGTGCTGTGCACTAACTGGCCGAAATGGTCTGTGAGGGCCGAGACCACACCCAACATGCAGATGTAGTTTCTTGGACCCAGCACACGATCATATCGCGCCCAACGCTGTGCTGTGCACTGTCTGGAAGAAGTGGTCTGTGAGGGCCGAGACCACTCCCAACATGCAGATGTAGTAATCTTGGAGCCAGACCACAATAATATCGCGGCCAACGCTGAGCTGTGCACTGTCTGGCAGAAAAGGTCTGTGAGGGCCGAGACCACACCCAACATGCAGATGTAGTTATCCTGGACCCAGCACACGGTCAAATAACGGCCAACGCTGTGCTGTCCCTTGTCTGTCAGAAATGGTATGTGAGGGCCGAGACCACTACCAACATTCAGACACGGTCATATCGCGGCCTATGCTGTGCTGTGCACTGCCTAGCAGAAATGGTCTGTGAGAACCGAGACCACTCCCAACATGCAGATGTAGTTATCCTGGACCCAGCACACGGTCATATCTCGGCAAAGGCTGAACTGGGCCCTGTCTGGCAGAAATGGTCTGTGAGGGCCGAGACCACTCCCAACAAGCAGACATTGTCACATCGCGGCCAAGGCTGTGCTGTGACCTGTCTGGCAGAAATGGTTTGTAAAGGGCCGAGACCACTCCCAACATGCAGATGTAGTTATCCTGGACCCAGCACACGGTCATATCGCGGCAAAGGCTGTGCTGGGTCCTGTCTGGCAGAAATGGTCTGTGAGGGCCGTGACTACTCCAAACATGCAGATGTAGTTATCCTGGACCCAGCACACAGTCATATCACGGCCAACGCTGTGCTGTTCCATGTCTATCAGAAATGGTCTGAGGGCCGAGACCACTCCTAACATGCAGACACGGTCTTATCGCGGCCAAGACTGTGCTGTGAACTGTCTGGCAGAAATGGTCTGTGAGGGCCGAGACCACTCCCAAATATGAAGATATAGTTATCCTGGATCCAGCACACGGTCATATAGCGGTCAAGACTGTGCTGTGCACTGTCTGGCAGAAATGGTCTGTGAGGGCCGAGACCACTCCCAACATGCAGACACGGTCATTTCGCGGCCAAAGCTGTGCTGTGCACTGTCTTGCAAAAAAGTTCTGTGAGGGCCGAGATTACTCCCAACATGCAGATGTAGGTATCCTGGACACAGCACACGGTCATATCACGGCTAATGCTGTGCTGTGCACTAACTGGCAGAAATAGTCTGTGAGGGCCGAGACCACTCCCAACATGCAGATGTAGTTATCCTGGACCCAGCACACGGTCATATCGCGGCTAACGCTGTGCTGTGCACTAACTGGCCGAAATGGTCTGTGAGGGCCGAGACCACACCCAACATGCAGATGTAGTTTCTTGGACCCAGCACACGGTCATATCGCGCCCAACGCTGTGCTGTGCACTGTCTGGAAGAAGTGGTCTGTGAGGGCCGAGACCACTCCCAACATGCAGATGTAGTAATCTTGGAGCCAGACCACGGTCATATCGCGGCCAACGCTGAGCTGTGCACTGTCTGGCAGAAAAGGTCTGTGAGGGCCGAGACCACACCCAACATGCAGATGTAGTTATCCTGGACCCAGCACACGGTCAAATAACGGCCAACGCTGTGCTGTCCCTTGTCTGTCAGAAATGGTATGTGAGGGCCGAGACCACTACCAACATTCAGACACGGTCATATCGCGGCCTATGCTGTGCTGTGCACTGCCTAGCAGAAATGGTCTGTGAGAACCGAGACCACTCCCAACATGCAGATGTAGTTATTCTGGACCCAGCACACGGTCATATCGCGGCAAAGGCTGAACTGGGCCCTGTCTGGCAGAAATGGTCTGTGAGGGCCGAGACCACTCCCAACAAGCAGACATTGTCACATCGCGGCCAAGGCTGTGCTGTGACCTGTCTGGCAGAAATGGTTTGTAAAGGGCCGAGACCACTCCCAACATGCAGATGTAGTTATCCTGGACCCAGCACACGGTCATATCGCGGCAAAGGCTGTGCTGGGTCCTGTCTGGAAGAAATGGTCTCTGAGGGCCGAGACCACTCCCAACAAGCAGACACGGTCATTTCGCGGACAACGCTGTGGTGTGCACTGTCTGGCAGAAATGGTCTGTGAGGGCCGTGACTACTCCAAACATGCAGATGTAGTTATCCTGGACCCAGCACACAGTCATATCACGGCTAACGCTGTGCTGTGCACTGTCTAGAAGAAATGGTCTGTGAAGGCCGAGACCACTCTCAACATGCAGATGTAGTTATCGTGGACCCAGCACACGGTCAAATCGCGGCCAAGGCTGTGCTGTGTCCTTTCTGGCAGAAATGGTGTTTGAGGGCCGAGACCATACACAACATGCAGATGTAGTTATCTTGGACCCAGCACACGGTCATATTGCGGCCAACGCTGTGCTGTGCACTGTCTGGCAGAAGTGGACTGTGAGGGCCGAGACCACTTCCAACATGCAGATGTACTTATCTTGGTCTTAGACCACGGTCACATCCCGGCCAACGCTGTGCTGTGCACTGTCTGGCAGAAATGGTCTGTGAGGTTTGAGACCACTCCCAACATGCAGATATAGTTATCCTGGACCCAGCAAACAGTCATATCGCGGCTAACGCTGTGCCGTGCACTGTCTGGCAGAAATGGTCTGTGAGGGCCGAGCCCACTCCCAACATGCAGATGTAGTTCTTCTGGACCCAGCACACGTTCATATCGCGGCCAAGGCTGTGCTATGCCCTGTCTTGCAGAAATGGTCTGTGAGGGCCGCAACCACTCCCAAATGCAGATGTAGTTATCCCGGACCCAGCACACGGTCATATCACAGCCAACGCTGTGCTGTGCACTGTCTGGCAGAAATGGTCTGTGAGGGTCAAGACCACTCCCAACATGCAGACACGGTCATATTGCGCCCAATGCTGTGCTGTGCACTGTCTGGCAGAAGTGGTCTGTGAGAACCGAGACCACTCCCAACATGCAGATGTAGTTATCCAGGGCCCAGCACACGGTCATATCACGGCCATTGCGGTGCTGTGCACTGTCTGGCAGAAATGGTCTGTGAGGGCCCTGACCACTCCCAACATGCAGATGTAGTTCTTCTGGACCCAGCACACGGTCATATCGCGGCAAAGGCTGTGCTGTGCCCTGTCTTGCAGAAATGGTCTGTGAGGGCCGAGACCACTCCCAACATGCAGATGTAGTTATCCTGGACCAAGCACACGGTCATATCGCGGCTAACGCTGTGCTGTGCACTGTCTGGCAGAAATGGTCTGTGAGGGCCGAGACCACTCTCAAAATGCAGATGTAGTTATCCTGGAGCCAGACCACGGTCATATCGCGGCCAACGTTGTGCTGTGCACTGTCTGCCAGCAATGGTCTGTGAGGGCCAAGACCACTCCCAACATGCAGACACGGTCATATTGCGGCCAATGCTGTGCTGTGCACTGTCTGGCAGAAGTGGTCTGTGAGAACCGAGACCACTCCCAACATGCAGATGTAGTTATCCTGGGCCCAGCACACAGTCATATCACGGCCATTGCGGTGCTGTGCACTGTCTGGCAGAAATGGTCTGTGAGGGCCCTGACCACTCCCAACATGCAGATGTAGTTCTTCTGGACCCATCACACGGTCATATCGCGGCCAACGCTGTGGTGTTCACTGTCTGGCAGAAATGGTCTGTGAGTGCCAAAACTACTCCAAACATGCAGATGTAGTTATCCTGGACCAAGCACACGGTCATATCGCGGCTAACGCTGTGCTGTGCACTGTCTGGCAGAAATGGTCTGTGAGGGCCGAGACCAATCTCAAAATGCAGATGTAGTTATCCTGGAGCCAGACCACGGTCATATCGCGGCCAACGTTGTGCTGTGCACTGTCTGCCAGCAATGGTCTGTGAGGGCCAAGACCACTCCCAACATGCAGATGTAGTTATTCTGGACCCAGCACATGGTCATATCGCGGCCAAGGCTGTGCTGTGCCCTGTCTTGCATAAATGGTCTGTGAGGGCCGAGACCACTCCCAACATGCAGATGTAGTTATCCTGGACCCAGCACACGGTCATATCACGGCCAATGCTGTGCTGTTCCATGTCTATCAGAAATGGTCTTTGAGGGCTGAGACCACTCCCAACTCGCAGACACGGTCATATTGCGGCCAATGCTGTGCTGTGCACTGTCTGGCAGAAGTGGTCTGTGAGAACCGAGACCACTCTCAACATGCAGATGTAGTTATCCTGGGCCCAGCACACGGTCATATCGCGGCCAACTCTGTGCTGTGCACTGTCTGGTAGAAGTGGTCTGTGAGGGCCGAGACCACTCCCAACATTAAGACACGGTCATTTCGCGGCCAACGCTGTGCTGTGCACTGTCTTGCAAAAAAGGTCTGTGAGGGCCGAGACCACTCCCAACATGCAGATGTAGTTATCCTGGACACAGCACACGGTCATATCACGGCTAATGCTGTGCTGTGCACTAACTGGCAGAAATAGTCTGTGAGGGCCGAGACCATACCCAACATGCAGATGTAGTTATCCTGGACCCAGCACACGGTCATATCGCGGCTAACGCTGTGCTGTGCACTAACTGGCCGAAATGGTCTGTGAGGGCCGAGACCACACCCAACATGCAGATGTAGTTTCTTGGACCCAGCACACGGTCATATCGCGCCCAACGCTGTGCTGTGCACTGTCTGGAAGAAGTGGTCTGTGAGGGCCGAGACCACTCCCAACATGCAGATGTAGTAATCTTGGAGCCAGACCACAATAATATCGCGGCCAACGCTGAGCTGTGCACTGTCTGGTAGAAAAGGTCTGTGAGGGCCGAGACCACACCCAACATGCAGATGTAGTTATCCTGGACCCAGCACACGGTCAAATAACGGCCAACGCTGTGCTGTCCCTTGTCTGTCAGAAATGGTATGTAAGGGCCGAGACCACTACCAACATTCAGACACGGTCATATCGCGGCCTATGCTGTGCTGTGCACTGCCTAGCAGAAATGGTCTGTGAGAACCGAGACCACTCCCAACATGCAGATGTAGTTATCCTGGACCCAGCACACGGTCATATCTCGGCAAAGGCTGAACTGGGCCCTGTCTGGCAGAAATGGTCTGTGAGGTTCGAGACCACTCCCAACAAGCAGACATTGTCACATCGCGGCCAAGGCTGTGCTGTGACCTGTCTGGCAGAAATGGTTTGTAAAGGGCCGAGACCACTCCCAACATGCAGATGTAGTTATCCTGGACCCAGCACACGGTCATATCGCGGCAAAGGCTGTGCTGGGTCCTGTCTGGCAGAAATGGTCTGTGAGGGCCGTGACTACTCCAAACATGCAGATGTAGTTATCCTGGACCCAGCACACAGTCATATCACGGCCAACGCTGTGCTGTTCCATGTCTATCAGAAATGGTCTGGGGGCCGAGACCACTCCTAACATGCAGACACGGTCTTATCGCGGCCAAGACTGTGCTGTGAACTGTCTGGCAGAAATGGTCTGTGAGGGCCGAGACCACTCCCAAATATGAAGATATAGTTATCCTGGATCCAGCACACGGTCATATAGCGGTCAAGACTGTGCTGTGCACTGTCTGGCAGAAATGGTCTGTGAGGGCCGAGACCACTCCCAAAATGCAGACACGGTCATTTCGCGGCCAACGCTGTGCTGTGCACTGTCTTGCAAAAAAGGTCTGTGAGGGCCGAGATTACTCCCAACATGCAGATGTAGGTATCCTGGACACAGCACACGGTCATATCACGGCTAATGCTGTGCTGTGCACTAACTGGCAGAAATAGTCTGTGAGGGCCGAGACCACTCCCAACATGCAGATGTAGTTATCCTGGACCCAGCACACGGTCATATCGCGGCTAACGCTGTGCTGTGCACTAACTGGCCGAAATGGTCTGTGAGGGCCGAGACCACACCCAACATGCAGATGTAGTTTCTTGGAAACCAGCACACGGTCATATCGCGCCCAACGCTGTTCTGTGCACTGTCTGGAAGAAGTGGTCTGTGAGGGCCGAGACCACTCCCAACATGCAGATGTAGTAATCTTGGAGCCAGACCACGGTCATATCGCGGCCAACGCTGAGCTGTGCACTGTCTGGCAGAAAAGGTCTGTGAGGGCCGAGACCACACCCAACATGCAGATGTAGTTATCCTGGACCCAGCACACGGTCAAATAACGGCCAACGCTGTGCTGTCCCTTGTCTGTCAGAAATGGTATGTGAGGGCCGAGACCACTACCAACATTCAGACACGGTCATATCGCGGCCTATGCTGTGCTGTGCACTGCCTAGCAGAAATGGTCTGTGAGAACCGAGACCACTCCCAACATGCAGATGTAGTTATCCTGGACCCAGCACACGGTCATATCGCGGCAAAGGCTGAACTGGGCCCTGTCTGGCAGAAATGGTCTGTGAGGGCCGAGACCACTCCCAACAAGCAGACATTGTCACATCGCGGCCAAGGCTGTGCTGTGACCTGTCTGGCAGAAATGGTTTTTAAAGGGCCGAGACCACTCCCAACATGCAGATGTAGTTATCCTGGACCCAGCACACGGCCATATCGCGGCAAAGGCTGTGCTGGGTCCTGTCTGGAAGAAATGGTCTCTGAGGGCCGAGACCACTCCCAACAAGCAGACACGGTCATTTCGCGGACAACGCTGTGGTGTGCTCTGTCTGGCAGAAATGGTCTGTGAGGGCCGTGACTACTCCAAACATGCAGATGTAGTTATCCTGGACCCAGCACACAGTCATATCACGGCTAACGCTGTGCTGTGCACTGTCTGGAAGAAATGGTCTGTGAAGGCCGAGACCACTCTCAACATGCAGATGTAGTTATCGTGGACCCAGCACACGGTCAAATCGCGGCCAAGGCTGTGCTGTGTCCTTTCTGGCAGAAATGGTGTTTGAGGGCCGAGACCATACCCAACATGCAGATGTAGTTATCTTGGACCCAGCACACGGTCATATTGCGGCCAACGCTGTGCTGTGCACTGTCTGGCAGAAATGGTCTGTGAGGGCCCTGACCACTCCCAACATGCAGATGTAGTTCTTCTGGACCCAGCACACGGTCATAATGCGGCCAACGCTGTGGTGTTCACTGTCTGGCAGAAATGGTCTGTGAGTGCCAAAACTACTCCAAACATGCAGATGTAGTTATCCTGGACCAAGCACACGGTCATATCGCGGCTAACGCTGTGCTGTGCACTGTCTGGCAGAAATGGTCTGTGAGGGCCGAGACCACTCTCAAAATGCAGATGTAGTTATCCTGGAGCCAGACCACGGTCATATCGCGGCCAACGTTGTGCTGTGCACTGTCTGCCAGCAATGGTCTGTGAGGGCCAAGACCACTCCCAACATGCAGATGTAGTTATTCTGGACCCAGCACATGGTCATATCGCGGCCAAGGCTGTGCTGTGCCCTGTCTTGCAGAAATGGTCTGTGAGGGCCGAGACCCTCCCAACATGCAGATGTAGTTATCCTGGACCCAGCACACGGTCATATCGCGGGAAAGGCTGTGCTGGGCCCTGACTGGCAAAAATGGTTTGTAAGGGCCGAGACCACTCCCAACAAGCAGACACGGTCATTTCGCGTCCAACGCTGTGGTGTGCACTGTCTGGCAGAAATGGTCTGTGAGGGCCGAGACTACTCCAAACATGCAGATGTAGTTATCCTGGACCCAGCACACGGTCATATCTCGGCTAACGCTGTGCTGTGCACTATCTGGCAGAAATGGTCTGTGAGGGCCGAGACCACTCTCAACATGCAGATGTAGTTATGCTGGACCCAGCACACGGTCATATCGCGGCCAAGGCTATGCTGTGTCTTTTCTGACAGAAATGGTCTGTGAGGACCGAGACCATACCAAACATGCAGATGTAGTTATCTTGGACCCAGCAAACGGTCATATCGCGGCTAACGCTGTGCTGTGCACTGTCTGGCAGAAATGGTCTGTGAGGGCCGAGGCACTCCCAACATGCAGATGTAGTTCTTCTGGACCCAGCACGAGGTCATATCGCGGCCAAGGCTGTTCTTAGCCCTGTCTTGCAGAAATGGTCTGTGAGGGCCGCGACCACTCCCAACATGCAGATGTAGTTATCCCGGACCCAGCACACGGTCATATCACGGCCAACGCTGTGCTGTGCACTCTCTGGCAAAAATGGTCTGTGAGGGTCAAGACCACTCCCAACATGCAGACACGGTCATTTCGCGTCCAACGCTGTGGTGTGCACTGTCTGGCAGAAATGGTCTGTGAGGGCCGAGACTACTCCAAACATGCAGATGTAGTTATCCTGGACCCAGCACACGGTCATATCTCGGCTAACGCTGTGCTGTGCACTATCTGGCAGAAATGGTCTGTGAGGGCCGAGACCACTCTCAACATGCAGATGTAGTTATGCTGGACCCAGCACACGGTCATATCGCGGCCAAGGCTATGCTGTGTCTTTTCTGACAGAAATGGTCTGTGAGGGCCGAGACCATACCAAACATGCAGATGTAGTTATCTTGGACCCAGCTAACGGTCATATCGCGGCTAACGCTGTGCTGTGCACTGTCTGGCAGAAATGGTCTGTGAGGGCCGAGGCACTCCCAACATGCAGATGTAGTTCTTCTGGACCCAGCACACGGTCATATCGCGTTCAAGGCTGTTCTTAGCCCTGTCTTGCAGAAATGGTCTGTGAGGGCCGCGACCACTCCCAACATGCAGATGTAGTTATCCGGGACCCAGCACACGGTCATATCACGGCCAACGCTATGCTGTGCACTGTCTGGCAGAAGTGGTCTGTGAGAACCGAGACCACTCCCAACATGCAGATGTAGTTATCCTGGGCCCAGCACACGGTCATATCGCGGCCAACACTGTGCTGTGCACTGTCTTGCAGAAATGGTCTGTGAGGGCCGAGACCACTCCCAACATGCAGATGTAGTTCTTCTGGACCCAGCAAACGGTCATATCGCGTCAAAATCTGTGCTGTGCCCTGTCTTGCAGAAATGGTCTGTGAGGGCCGAGACCACTCCCAACATGCAGATGTAGTTATCCTGGACCCAGCACATGGTAATATAGCGGCTAAGGCTGGGCTGTGCCCTGTCTGGCAGAAATGGTCTGTGAGGGTCAAGACCACTCACAACATGCAGATGTAGTTATCCTGGACCCAGCACACGGTCATATCACGGCCAACGCTGTGCTGTTCCATGTCTATCAGAAATGGTCTGTGATGGCTGAGACCACTCCCAACATGCAGACACGGTCATATTGCGGCCAATTCTGTTTTGTGCACTGTCTGGCAGAAATGGTCTGTGAGGGCCGTGACTACTCCCATCATGCAGATGTAGTAATCCTAGACCCAGCACACGGTCATATCGCAGCTAAGGCTGTGCTGTTTCCTGTCTGGCAGAAATAATCTGTGAGGGCCGAGACCACTCCCAACATGCAGATGTAGTTATCTTGGTCCCAGCAAACGGTCCTATCGCAGCCAAGGCTGTGCTGTTTCCTGTCTGGCAGAAATGGTCTGTGAGGGCCGAGACCACTCCCAACATGCAGATGTAGTTATCCTGGACCCAGCACACGGTCCTATCGCAGCCAAGGCAGTGCTGTGCCCTGTCTTGCAGAAATATTCTGTGAGGGCCGAGACCACTCCCAACATGCAGATGTAGTTATCTTGGTCCCAGCAAACGGTCCTATCGCAGCCAAGGCTGTGCTGTGCTCTGTCTGGCAGAAATGGTCTGTGAGGGCCCTGACTACTCCCAACATGCAGATGTAGTTCTTCTGGACCCAGCACACGGTCATATCGCGG
Organism: Bacillus rossius redtenbacheri; assembly: GCF_032445375.1. Taxonomy (NCBI): domain Eukaryota; kingdom Metazoa; phylum Arthropoda; class Insecta; order Phasmatodea; family Bacillidae; genus Bacillus; species Bacillus rossius. Next base: position 43,599,530 of record NC_086339.1, on the reverse strand, counting down.
CAAAGGCTGTACTGTGCCCTGTCTTGCAGAAATGGTCTGTGAGGGCCGAGACCACTCCCAACATGCAGATGTAGTTATCCTGGACCAAGCACACGGTCATATCGCGGCTAACGCTGTGCTGTGCACTGTCTGGCAGAAATGGTCTGTGAGGGCCGAGACCACTCTCAAAATGCAAATGTAGTTATCCTGGAGCCAGACCACGGTTATAGCGGCCAACGTTGTGCTGTGCACTGTCTGCCAGCAATGGTCTGTGAGGGCCAAGACCACTCCCAACATGCAGACACGTTCATATTGCGGCTAATGCTGTGCTGTGCACTGTCTGGCAGAAGTGGTCTGTGAGAACCGAGACCACTCCCAACATGCAGATGTAGTTATCCTGGGCCCAGCACACGGTCATATCACGGCCATTGCGGTGCTGTGCACTGTCTGGCAGAAATGGTCTGTGAGGGCCCTGACCACTCCCAACATGCAGATGTAGTTCTTCTGGACCCAGCACACGGTCATATCGCGGCCAACGCTGTGGTGTTCACTGTCTGGCAGAAATGGTCTGTGAGTGCCAAAACTACTCCAAACATGCAGATGTAGTTATCCTGGACCAAGCACACGGTCATATCGCGGCTAACGCTGTGCTGTGCACTGTCTGGCAGAAATGGTCTGTGAGGGCCGAGACCACTCTCAAAATGCAGATGTAGTTATCCTGGAGCCAGACCACGGTCATATCGCGGCCAAAGTTGTGCTGTGCACTGTCTGCCAGCAATGGTCTGTGAGGGCCAAGACCACTCCCAACATGCAGATGTAGTTATTCTGGACCCAGCACATGGTCATATCGCGGCCAAGGCTGTGCTGTGCCCTGTCTTGCAGAAATGGTCTGTGAGGGCCGAGACCACTCCCAACATGCAGTTGTAGTTATCCTGGACCCAGCACACGGTCATATCACGGCCAATGCTGTGCTGTTCCATGTCTATCAGAAATGGTCTTTGAGGGCTGAGACCACTCCCAACTCGCAGACACGGTCATATTGCGGCCAATGCTGTGCTGTGCACTGTCTGGCAGAAGTGGTCTGTGAGAACCGAGACCACTCTCAACATGCAGATGTAGTTATCCTGGGCCCAGCACACGGTCATATCGCGGCCAACTCTGTGCTGTGCACTGTCTGGTAGAAGTGGTCTGTGAGGGCCGAGACCACTCCCAACATTAAGACACGGTCATTTCGCGGCCAACGCTGTGCTGTGCACTGTCTTGCAAAAAAGGTCTGTGAGGGCCGAGACCACTCCCAACATGCAGATGTAGTTATCCTGGACACAGCACACGGTCATATCACGGCTAATGCTGTGCTGTGTATTAACTGGCAGAAATTGTCTGTGAGGGCCGAGACCATACCCAACATGCAGATGTAGTTATCCTGGACCCAGCACACGGTCATATCGCGGCTAACGCTGTGCTGTGCACTAACTGGCCGAAATGGTCTGTGAGGGCCGAGACCACACCCAACATGCAGATGTAGTTTCTTGGACCCAGCACACGATCATATCGCGCCCAACGCTGTGCTGTGCACTGTCTGGAAGAAGTGGTCTGTGAGGGCCGAGACCACTCCCAACATGCAGATGTAGTAATCTTGGAGCCAGACCACAATAATATCGCGGCCAACGCTGAGCTGTGCACTGTCTGGCAGAAAAGGTCTGTGAGGGCCGAGACCACACCCAACATGCAGATGTAGTTATCCTGGACCCAGCACACGGTCAAATAACGGCCAACGCTGTGCTGTCCCTTGTCTGTCAGAAATGGTATGTGAGGGCCGAGACCACTACCAACATTCAGACACGGTCATATCGCGGCCTATGCTGTGCTGTGCACTGCCTAGCAGAAATGGTCTGTGAGAACCGAGACCACTCCCAACATGCAGATGTAGTTATCCTGGACCCAGCACACGGTCATATCTCGGCAAAGGCTGAACTGGGCCCTGTCTGGCAGAAATGGTCTGTGAGGGCCGAGACCACTCCCAACAAGCAGACATTGTCACATCGCGGCCAAGGCTGTGCTGTGACCTGTCTGGCAGAAATGGTTTGTAAAGGGCCGAGACCACTCCCAACATGCAGATGTAGTTATCCTGGACCCAGCACACTGTCATATCGCGGCAAAGGCTGTGCTGGGTCCTGTCTGGCAGAAATGGTCTGTGAGGGCCGTGACTACTCCAAACATGCAGATGTAGTTATCCTGGACCCAGCACACAGTCATATCACGGCCAACGCTGTGCTGTTCCATGTCTATCAGAAATGGTCTGAGGGCCGAGACCACTCCTAACATGCAGACACGGTCTTATCGCGGCCAAGACTGTGCTGTAAACTGTCTGGCAGAAATGGTCTGTGAGGGCCGAGACCACTCCCAAATATGAAGATATAGTTATCCTGGATCCAGCACACGGTCATATAGCGGTCAAGACTGTGCTGTGCACTGTCTGGCAGAAATGGTCTGTGAGGGCCGAGACCACTCCCAACATGCAGACACGGTCATTTCGCGGCCAACGCTGTGCTGTGCACTGTCTTGCAAAAAAGGTCTGTTAGGGCCGAGATTACTCCCAACATGCAGATGTAGGTATCCTGGACACAGCACACGGTCATATCACGGCTAATGCTGTGCTGTGCACTAACTGGCAGAAATAGTCTGTGAGGGCCGAGACCACTCCCAACATGCAGATGTAGTTATCCTGGACCCAGCACACGGTCATATCGCGTATACGCTGTGCTGTGCACTAACTGGCCGAAATGGTCTGTGAGGGCCGAGACCACACCCAACATGCAGATGTAGTTTCTTGGACCCAGCACACGGTCATATCGCGCCCAACGCTGTGCTGTGCACTGTCTGGAAGAAGTGGTCTGTGAGGGCCGAGACCACTCCCAACATGCAGATGTAGTAATCTTGGAGCCAGACCACGGTAATATCGCGGCCAACGCTGAGCTGTGCACTGTCTGGCAGAAAAGGTCTGTGAGGGCCGAGACCACACCCAACATGCAGATGTAGTTATCCTGGACCCAGCACACGGTCAAATAACGGCCAACGCTGTGCTGTCCCTTGTCTGTCAGAAATGGTATGTGAGGGCCGAGACCACTACCAACATTCAGACACGGTCATATCGCGGCCTATGCTGTGCTGTGCACTGCCTAGCAGAAATGGTCTGTGAGAACCGAGACCACTCCCAACATGCAGATGTAGTTAACTTGGACCCAGCACACGGTCATATCGCGGCAAAGGCTGAACTGGGCCCTGTCTGGCAGAAATGGTCTGTGAGGGCCGAGACCACTCCCAACAAGCAGACATTGTCACATCGCGGCCAAGGCTGTGCTGTGACCTGTCTGGCAGAAATGGTTTGTAAAGGGCCGAGACCACTCCCAACATGCAGATGTAGTTATCCTGGACCCAGCACACGGTCATATCGCGGCAAAGGCTGTGCTGGGTCCTGTCTGGAAGAAATGGTCTCTGAGGGCCGAGACCACTCCCAACAAGCAGACACGGTCATTTCGCGGACAACGCTGTGGTGTGCACTGTCTGGCAGAAATGGTCTGTGAGGGCCGTGACTACTCCAAACATGCAGATGTAGTTATCCTGGACCCAGCACACAGTCATATCACGGCTAACGCTGTGCTGTGCACTGTCTGGAAGAAATGGTCTGTGAAGGCCGAGACCACTCTCAACATACAGATGTAGTTATCGAGGACTTAGCACACGGTCAAATCGCGGCCAAGGCTGTGCTGTGTCCTTTCTGGCAGAAATGGTGTTTGAGGGACGAGACCATACCCAACATGCAGATGTAGTTATCTTGGACCCAGCACACGGTCATATTGCGGCCAACGATGTGCTGTGCACTGTCTGGCAGAAGTGGACTGTGAGGGCCGAGACCACTTCCAACATGCAGATGTACTTATCTTGGTCTTAGACCACGGTCACATCGCGGCCAACGCTGTGCTGTGCACTGTCTGGCAGAAATGGTCTGTGAGGTTTGAGACCACTCCCAACATGCAGATATAGTTATCCTGGACCCAGCAAACAGTCATATCGCGGCTAACGCTGTGCCGTGCACTGTCTGGCAGAAATGGTCTGTGAGGGCCGAGCCCACTCCCAACATGCAGTGGTAGTTCTTCTGGACCCAGCACACGTTCATATCGCGGCCAAGGCTGTGCTGTGCCCTGTCTTGCAGAAATGGTCTGTGAGGGCCGCAACCACTCCCAAAATGCAGATGTAGTTATCCCGGACCCAGCACACGGTCATATCACAGCTAACGCTGTGCTGTGCACTGTCTGGCAGAAATGGTCTGTGAGGGTCAAGACCACTCCCAACATGCAGACACGGTCATATTGCGGCCAATGCTGTGCTGTGCACTGTCTGGCAGAAGTGGTCTGTGAGAACCGAGACCACTCCCAACATGCAGATGTAGTTATCCAGGGCCCAGCACACGGTCATATCACGGCCATTGCGGTGCTGTGCACTGTCTGGCAGAAATGGTCTGTGAGGGCCCTGACCACTCCCAACATGCAGATGTAGTTCTTCTGGACCCAGCACACGGTCATATCGCGGCAAAGGCTGTGCTGTGCCCTGTCTTGCAGAAATGGTCTGTGAGGGCCGAGACCACTCCCAACATGCAGATGTAGTTATCCTGGACCAAGCACACGGTCATATCGCGGCTAACGCTGTGCTGTGCACTGTCTGGCAGAAATGGTCTGTGAGGGCCGAGACCACTCTCAAAATGCAGATGTAGTTATCCTGGAGCCAGACCATGGTCATATCGCGGCCAACGTTGTGCTGTGCACTGTCTGCCAGCAATGGTCTGTGAGGGCCAAGACCACTCCCAACATGCAGACACGGTCATATTGCGGCCAATGCTGTGCTGTGCACTGTCTGGCAGAAGTGGTCTGTGAGAACCGAGACCACTCCCAACATGCAGATGTAGTTATCCTGGGCCCAGCACACAGTCATATCACGGCCATTGCGGTGCTGTGCACTGTCTGGCAGAAATGGTCTGTGAGGGCCCTGACCACTCCCAACATGCAGATGTAGTTCTTCTGGACCCATCACACGGTCATATCGCGGCCAACGCTGTGGTGTTCACTGTCTGGCAGAAATGGTCTGTGAGTGCCAAAACTACTCCAAACATGCAGATGTAGTTATCCTGGACCAAGCACACGGTCATATCGCGGCTAACGCTGTGCTGTGCACTGTCTGGCAGAAATGGTCTGTGAGGGCCGAGACCAATCTCAAAATGCAGATGTAGTTATCCTGGAGCCAGACCACGGTCATATCGCGGCCAACGTTGTGCTGTGCACTGTCTGCCAGCAATGGTCTGTGAGGGCCAAGACCACTCCCAACATGCAGATGTAGTTATTCTGGACCCAGCACATGGTCATATCGCGGCCAAGGCTGTGCTGTGCCCTGTCTTGCAGAAATGGTCTGTGAGGGCCGAGACCACTCCCAACATGCAGATGTAGTTATCCTGGACCCAGCACACGGTCATATCACGGCCAATGCTGTGCTGTTCCATGTCTATCAGAAATGGTCTTTGAGGGCTGAGACCACTCCCAACTCGCAGACAGGGTCATATTGCGGCCAATGCTGTGCTGTGCACTGTCTGGCAGAAGGGGTCTGTGAGAACCGAGACCACTCTCAACATGCAGATGTAGTTATTCTGGGCCCAGCACACGGTCATATCGCGGCCAACTCTGTGCTGTGCACTGTCTGGTAGAAGTGGTCTGTGAGGGCCGAGACCACTCCCAACATTAAGACACGGTCATTTCGCGGCCAACGCTGTGCTGTGCACTGTCTTGCAAAAAAGGTCTGTGAGGGCCGAGACCACTCCCAACATGCAGATGTAGTTATCCTGGACACAGCACACGGTCATATCACGGCTAATGCTAGGCTGTGCACTAACTGGCAGAAATAGTCTGTGAGGGCCGAGACCATACCCAACATGCAGATGTAGTTATCCTGGACCCAGCACACGGTCATATCGCGGCTAACGCTGTGCTGTGCACTAACTGGCCGAAATGGTCTGTGAGGGCCGAGACCACACCCAACATGCAGATGTAGTTTCTTGGACCAAGCACACGGTCATATCGCGCCCAACGCTGTGCTGTGCACTGTCTGGAAGAAGTGGTCTGTGAGGGCCGAGACCACTCCCAACATGCAGATGTAGTAATCTTGGAGCCAGACCACAATAATATCGCGGCCAACGCTGAGCTGTGCACTGTCTGGCAGAAAAGGTCTGTGAGGGCCGAGACCACACCCAACATGCAGATGTAGTTATCCTGGACCCAGCACACGGTCAAATAACGGCCAACGCTGTGCTGTCCCTTGTCTGTCAGAAATGGTATGTGAGGGCCGAGACCACTACCAACATTCAGACACGGTCATATCGCGGCCTATGCTGTGCTGTGCACTGCCTAGCAGAAATGGTCTGTGAGAACGGAGACCACTCCCAACATGCAGATGTAGTTATCCTGGACCCAGCACACGGTCATATCTCGGCAAAGGCTGAACTGGGCCCTGTCTGGCAGAAATGGTCTGTCAGGGCAGAGACCACTCCCAACAAGCAGACATTGTCACATCGCGGCCAAGGCTGTGCTGTGACCTGTCTGGCAGAAATGGTTTGTAAAGGGCCGAGACCACTCCCAACATGCAGATGTAGTTATCCTGGACCCAGCACACGGTCATATCGCGGCAAAGGCTGTGCTGGGTCCTGTCTGGCAGAAATGGTCTGTGAGGGCCGTGACTACTACAAACATGCAGATGTAGTTATCCTGGACCCAGCACACAATCATATCACGGCCAACGCTGTGCTGTTCCATGTCTATCAGAAATGGTCTGAGGGCCGAGACCACTCCTAACATGCAGACACGGTCTTATCGCGGCCAAGACTGTGCTGTGAACTGTCTGGCAGAAATGGTCTGTGAGGGCCGAGACCACTCCCAAATATGAAGATATAGTTATCCTGGATCCAGCACACGGTCATATAGCGGTCAAGACTGTGCTGTGCACTGTCTGGCAGAAATGGTCTGTGAGGGCCGAGACCACTCCCAACATGCAGACACGGTCATTTCGCGGCCAACGCTGTGCTGTGCACTGTCTTGCAAAAAAGGTCTGTGAGGGCCGAGATTACTCCCAACATGCAGATGTAGGTATCCTGGACACAGCACACGGTCATATCACGGCTAATGCTGTGCTGTGCACTAACTGGCAGAAATAGTCTGTGAGGGCCGAGACCACTCCCAACATGCAGATGTAGTTATCCTGGACCCAGCACACGGTGATATCGCGGCTAACGCTGTGCTGTGCACTAACTGGCCGAAATGGTCTGTGAGGGCCGAGACCACACCCAACATGCAGATGTAGTTTCTTGGACCCAGCACACGGTCATATCGCGCCCAACGCTGTGCTGTGCACTGTCTGGAAGAAGTGGTCTGTGAGGGCCGAGACCACTCCCAACATGCAGATGTAGTAATCTTGGAGCCAGACCACGGTCATATCGCGGCCAACGCTGAGCTGTGCACTGTCTGGCAGAAAAGGTCTGTGAGGGCCGAGACCACACCCAACATGCAGATGTAGTTATCCTGGACCCAGCACACGGTCAAATAACGGCCAACGCTGTGCTGTCCCTTGTCTGTCAGAAATGGTATGTGAGGGCCGAGACCACTACCAACATTCAGACACGGTCATATCGCGGCCTATGCTGTGCTGTGCACTGCCTAGCAGAAAAAGTCTGTGAGAACCGAGACCACTCCCAACATGCAGATGTAGTTATCCTGGACACAGCACACGGTCATATCGCGGCAAAGGCTGAACTGGGCCCTGTCTGGCAGAAATGGTCTGTGAGGGCCGAGACCACTCCCAACAAGCAGACATTGTCACATCGCGGCCAAGGCTGTGCTGTGACCTGTCTGGCAGAAATGGTTTGTAAAGGGCCGAGACCACTCCCAACATGCAGATGTAGTTATCCTGGACCCAGCACACGGTCATATCGCGGCAAAGGCTGTGCTGGGTCCTGTCTGGAAGAAATGGTCTCTGAGGGCCGAGACCACTCCCAACAAGCAGACACGGTCATTTCGCGGACAACGCTGTGGTGTGCACTGTCTGGCAGAAATGGTCTGTGAGGGCCGTGACTACTCCAAACATGCATATGTAGTTATCCTGGACCCAGCACACAGTCATATCACGGCTAACGCTGTGCTGTGCACTGTCTGGAAGAAATGGTCTGTGAAGGCCGAGACCACTCTCAACATGCAGATGTAGTTATCGTGGACCCAGCACACGGTCAAATCGCGGCCAAGGCTGTGCTGTGTCCTTTCTGGCAGAAATGGTGTTTGAGGGCCGAGACCATACCCAACATGCAGATGTAGTTATCTTGGACCCAGCACACGGTCATATTGCGGCCAACGCTGTGCTGTGCACTGTCTGGCAGAAGTGGACTGTGAGGGCCGAGACCACTTCCAACATGCAGATGTACTTATCTTGGTCTTAGACCACGGTCACATCGCGGCCAACGCTGTGCTGTGCACTGTCTGGCAGAAATGGTCTGTGAGGTTTGAGACCACTCCCAACATGCAGATATAGTTATCCTGGACCCAGCAAACAGTCATATCGCGGCTAACGTTGTGCCGTGCACTGTCTGGCAGAAATGGTCTGTGAGGGCCGAGCCCACTCCCAACATGCAGATGTAGTTCTTCTGGACCCAGCACACGTTCATATCGCGGCCAAGGTTGTGCTGTGCCCTGTCTTGCAGAAAAGGTCTGTGAGGGCCGCAACCACTCCCAAAATGCAGATGTAGTTATCCCGGACCCAGCACACGGTCATATCACAGCCAACGCTGTGCTGTGCACTGTCTGGCAGAAATAGTCTGTGAGGGTCAAGACCACTCCCAACATGCAGACACGGTCATATTGCGGCCAATGCTGTGCTATGCACTGTCTGGCAGAAGTGGTCTGTGAGAACCGAGACCACTCCCAACATGCAGATGTAGTTATCCAGGGCCCAGCACACGGTCATATCACGGCCATTGCGGTGCTGTGCACTGTCTGGCAGAAATGGTCTGTGAGGGCCCTGACCACTCCCAACATGCAGATGTAGTTCTTCTGGACCCAGCACACGGTCATATCGCGGCAAAGGCTGTGCTGTGCCCTGTCTTGCAGAAATGGTCAGTGAGGGCCGAGACCACTCCCAACATGCAGATGTAGTTATCCTGGACCAAGCACACGGTCATATCGCGGCTAACGCTGTGCTGTGCACTGTCTGGCAGAAATGGTCTGTGAGGGCCGAGACCACTCTCAAAATGCAGATGTAGTTATCCTGGAGCCAGACCACGGTCATATCGCGGCCAACGTTGTGCTGTGCACTGTCTGCCAGCAATGGTCTGTGAGGGCCAAGACCACTCCCAACATGCAGACACGGTCATATTGCGGCCAATGCTGTGCTGTGCACTGTCTGGCAGAAGTGGTCTGTGAGAACCGAGACCACTCCCAACATGCAGATGTAGTTATCCTGGGCCCAGCACACAGTCATATCACGGCCATTGCGGTGCTGTGCACTGTCTGGCAGAAATGGTCTGTGAGGGCCCTGACCACTCCCAACATGCAGATGTAGTTCTTCTGGACCCATCACACGGTCATATCGCGGCCAACGCTGTGGTGTTCACTGTCTGGCAGAAATGGTCTGTGAGTGCCAAAACTACTCCAAACATGCAGATGTAGTTATCCTGGACCAAGCACACGGTCATATCGCGGCTAACGCTGTGCTGTGCACTGTCTGGCAGAAATGGTCTGTGAGGGCCGAGACCAATCTCAAAATGCAGATGTAGTTATCCTGTAGCCAGACCACGGTCATATCGCGGCCAACGTTGTGCTGTGCACTGTCTGCCAGCAATGGTCTGTGAGGGCCAAGACCACTCCCAACATGCAGATGTAGTTATTCTGGACCCAGCACATGGTCTATCGCGGCCAAGGCTGTGCTGTGCCCTGTCTTGCAGAAATGGTCTGTGAGGGCCGAGACCACTCCCAACATGCAGATGTAGTTATCCTGGACCCAGCACACGGTCATATCACGGCCAATGCTGTGCTGTTCCATGTCTATCAGAAATGGTCTGTGAGGGCCGAGACCACTCCCAACTCGCAGACACGGTCATATTGCGGCCAATGCTGTGCTGTGCACTGTCTGGCAGAAGTGGTCTGTGAGAACCGAGACCACTCTCAACATGCAGATGTAGTTATCCTGGGCCCAGCACACGGTCATATCGCGGCCAACTCTGTGCTGTGCACTGTCTGGTAGAAGTGGTCTGTGAGGGCCGAGACCACTCCCAACATTAAGACACGGTCATATCGCGGCCAAGGCTGTGCTGTGCCCCTTATGGCCGAAATGGTCTGCGAGGCCCGAGACCATACCCAACATGCAGATGTAGTTATCCTGGACCCAGCACACGGTCATATCGCGGGAAAGGCTGTGCTGGGCCCTGTCTGGCAAAAATGGTTTGTGAGGGCCGAGACCACTCCCAACAAGCAGACACGGTCATTTCGCGTCCAACGCTGTGGTGTGCACTGTCTGGCAGAAATGTCCTGTGAGGGCCGAGACTACTCCAAACATGCAGATGTAGTTATCCTGGACCCAGCACACGGTCATATCTCGGCTAACGCTGTGCTGTGCACTATCTGGCAGAAATGGTCTGTGAGGGCCGAGACCACTCTCAACATGCAGATGTAGTTATGCTGGACCCAGCACACGGTCATATCGCGGCCAAGGCTATGCTGTGTCTTTTCTGACAGAAATGGTCTGTGAGGACCGAGACCATACCAAACATGCAGATGTAGTTATCTTGGACCCAGCAAACGGTCAAATCGCGTCTAACGCTGTGCTGTGCACTGTCTGGCAGAAATGGTCTGTGAGGGCCGCAACCACTCCCAAAATGCAGATGTAGTTATCCCGGACCCAGCACACGGTCATATCACAGCTAACGCTGTGCTGTGCACTGTCTGGCAGAAATGGTCTGTGAGGGTCAAGACCACTCCCAACATGCAGACACGGTCATATTGCGGCCAATGCTGTGCTGTGCACTGTCTGGCAGAAGTGGTCTGTGAGAACCGAGACCACTCCCAACATGCAGATGTAGTTATCCAGGGCCCAGCACACGGTCATATCACGGCCATTGCGGTGCTGTGCACTGTCTGGCAGAAATGGTCTGTGAGGGCCCTGACCACTCCCAACATGCAGATGTAGTTCTTCTGGACCCAGCACACGGTCATATCGCGGCAAAGGCTGTGCTGTGCCCTGTCTTGCAGAAATGGTCTGTGAGGGCCGAGACCACTCCCAACATGCAGATGTAGTTATCCTGGACCAAGCACACGGTCATATCGCGGCTAACGCTGTGCTGTGCACTGTCTGGCAGAAATGGTCTGTGAGGGCCGAGACCACTCTCAAAATGCAGATGTAGTTATCCTGGAGCCAGACCATGGTCATATCGCGGCCAACGTTGTGCTGTGCACTGTCTGCTAGCAATGGTCTGTGAGGGCCAAGACCACTCCCAACATGCAGACACGGTCATATTGCGGCCAATGCTGTGCTGTGCACTGTCTGGCAGAAGTGGTCTGTGAGAACCGAGACCACTCCCAACATGCAGATGTAGTTATCCTGGGCCCAGCACACAGTCATATCACGGCCATTGCGGTGCTGTGCACTGTCTGGCAGAAATGGTCTGTGAGGGCCCTGACCACTCCCAACATGCAGATGTAGTTCTTCTGGACCCATCACACGGTCATATCGCGGCCAACGCTGTGGTGTTCACTGTCTGGCAGAAATGGTCTGTGAGTGCCAAAACTACTCCAAACATGCAGATGTAGTTATCCTGGACCAAGCACACGGTCATATCGCGGCTAACGCTGTGCTGTGCACTGTCTGGCAGAAATGGTCTGTGAGGGCCGAGACCAATCTCAAAATGCAGATGTAGTTATCCTGGAGCCAGACCACGGTCATATCGCGGCCAACGTTGTGCTGTGCACTGTCTGCCAGCAATGGTCTGTGAGGGCCAAGACCACTCCCAACATGCAGATGTAGTTATTCTGAACCCAGCACATGGTCATATCGCGGCCAAGGCTGTGCTGTGCCCTGTCTTGCAGAAATGGTCTGTGAGGGCCGAGACCACTCCCAACATGCAGATGTAGTTATCCTGGACCCAGCACACGGTCATATCACGGCCAATGCTGTGCTGTTCCATGTCTATCAGAAATGGTCTTTGAGGGCTGAGACCACTCCCAACTCGCAGACAGGGTCATATTGCGGCCAATGCTGTGCTGTGCACTGTCTGGCAGAAGGGGTCTGTGAGAACCGAGACCACTCTCAACATGCAGATGTAGTTATTCTGGGCCCAGCACACGGTCATATCGCGGCCAACTCTGTGCTGTGCACTGTCTGGTAGAAGTGGTCTGTGAGGGCCGAGACCACTCCCAACATTAAGACACGGTCATTTCGCGGCCAACGCTGTGCTGTGCACTGTCTTGCAAAAAAGGTCTGTGAGGGCCGAGACCACTCCCAACATGCAGATGTAGTTATCCTGGACACAGCACACGGTCATATCACGGCTAATGCTAGGCTGTGCACTAACTGGCAGAAATAGTCTGTGAGGGCCGAGACCATACCCAACATGCAGATGTAGTTATCCTGGACCCAGCACACGGTCATATCGCGGCTAACGCTGTGCTGTGCACTAACTGGCCGAAATGGTCTGTGAGGGCCGAGACCACACCCAACATGCAGATGTAGTTTCTTGGACCCAGCACACGGTCATATCGCGCCCAACGCTGTGCTGTGCACTGTCTGGAAGAAGTGGTCTGTGAGGGCCGAGACCACTCCCAACATGCAGATGTAGTAATCTTGGAGCCAGACCACAATAATATCGCGGCCAACGCTGAGCTGTGCACTGTCTGGCAGAAAAGGTCTGTGAGGGCCGAGACCACACCCAACATGCAGATGTAGTTATCCTGGACCCAGCACACGGTCAAATAACGGCCAACGCTGTGCTGTCCCTTGTCTGTCAGAAATGGTATGTGAGGGCCGAGACCACTACCAACATTCAGACACGGTCATATCGCGGCCTATGCTGTGCTGTGCACTGCCTAGCAGAAATGGTCTGTGAGAACGGAGACCACTCCCAACATGCAGATGTAGTTATCCTGGACCCAGCACACGGTCATATCTCGGCAAAGGCTGAACTGGGCCCTGTCTGGCAGAAATGGTCTGTCAGGGCAGAGACCACTCCCAACAAGCAGACATTGTCACATCGCGGCCAAGGCTGTGCTGTGACCTGTCTGGCAGAAATGGTTTGTAAAGGGCCGAGACCACTCCCAACATGCAGATGTAGTTATCCTGGACCCAGCACACGGTCATATCGCGGCAAAGGCTGTGCTGGGTCCTGTCTGGCAGAAATGGTCTGTGAGGGCCGTGACTACTACAAACATGCAGATGTAGTTATCCTGGACCCAGCACACAATCATATCACGGCCAACGCTGTGCTGTTCCATGTCTATCAGAAATGGTCTGAGGGCCGAGACCACTCCTAACATGCAGACACGGTCTTATCGCGGCCAAGACTGTGCTGTGAACTGTCTGGCAGAAATGGTCTGTGAGGGCCGAGACCACTCCCAAATATGAAGATATAGTTATCCTGGATCCAGCACACGGTCATATAGCGGTCAAGACTGTGCTGTGCACTGTCTGGCAGAAATGGTCTGTGAGGGCCGAGACCACTCCCAACATGCAGACACGGTCATTTCGCGGCCAACGCTGTGCTGTGCACTGTCTTGCAAAAAAGGTCTGTGAGGGCCGAGATTACTCCCAACATGCAGATGTAGGTATCCTGGACACAGCACACGGTCATATCACGGCTAATGCTGTGCTGTGCACTAACTGGCAGAAATAGTCTGTGAGGGCCGAGACCACTCCCAACATGCAGATGTAGTTATCCTGGACCCAGCACACGGTGATATCGCGGCTAACGCTGTGCTGTGCACTAACTGGCCGAAATGGTCTGTGAGGGCCGAGACCACACCCAACATGCAGATGTAGTTTCTTGGACCCAGCACACGGTCATATCGCGCCCAACGCTGTGCTGTGCACTGTCTGGAAGAAGTGGTCTGTGAGGGCCGAGACCACTCCCAACATGCAGATGTAGTAATCTTGGAGCCAGACCACGGTCATATCGCGGCCAACGCTGAGCTGTGCACTGTCTGGCAGAAAAGGTCTGTGAGGGCCGAGACCACACCCAACATGCAGATGTAGTTATCCTGGACCCAGCACACGGTCAAATAACGGCCAACGCTGTGCTGTCCCTTGTCTGTCAGAAATGGTATGTGAGGGCCGAGACCACTACCAACATTCAGACACGGTCATATCGCGGCCTATGCTGTGCTGTGCACTGCCTAGCAGAAAAAGTCTGTGAGAACCGAGACCACTCCCAACATGCAGATGTAGTTATCCTGGACACAGCACACGGTCATATCGCGGCAAAGGCTGAACTGGGCCCTGTCTGGCAGAAATGGTCTGTGAGGGCCGAGACCACTCCCAACAAGCAGACATTGTCACATCGCGGCCAAGGCTGTGCTGTGACCTGTCTGGCAGAAATGGTTTGTAAAGGGCCGAGACCACTCCCAACATGCAGATGTAGTTATCCTGGACCCAGCACACGGTCATATCGCGGCAAAGGCTGTGCTGGGTCCTGTCTGGAAGAAATGGTCTCTGAGGGCCGAGACCACTCCCAACAAGCAGACACGGTCATTTCGCGGACAACGCTGTGGTGTGCACTGTCTGGCAGAAATGGTCTGTGAGGGCCGTGACTACTCCAAACATGCATATGTAGTTATCCTGGACCCAGCACACAGTCATATCACGGCTAACGCTGTGCTGTGCACTGTCTGGATGAAATGGTCTGTGAAGGCCGAGACCACTCTCAACATGCAGATGTAGTTATCGTGGACCCAGCACACGGTCAAATCGCGGCCAAGGCTGTGCTGTGTCCTTTCTGGCAGAAATGGTGTTTGAGGGCCGAGACCATACCCAACATGCAGATGTAGTTATCTTGGACCCAGCACACGGTCATATTGCGGCCAACGCTGTGCTGTGCACTGTCTGGCAGAAGTGGACTGTGAGGGCCGAGACCACTTCCAACATGCAGATGTACTTATCTTGGTCTTAGACCACGGTCACATCGCGGCCAACGCTGTGCTGTGCACTGTCTGGCAGAAATGGTCTGTGAGGTTTGAGACCACTCCCAACATGCAGATATAGTTATCCTGGACCCAGCAAACAGTCATATCGCGGCTAACGTTGTGCCGTGCACTGTCTGGCAGAAATGGTCTGTGAGGGCCGAGCCCACTCCCAACATGCAGATGTAGTTCTTCTGGACCCAGCACACGTTCATATCGCGGCCAAGGTTGTGCTGTGCCCTGTCTTGCAGAAAAGGTCTGTGAGGGCCGCAACCACTCCCAAAATGCAGATGTAGTTATCCCGGACCCAGCACACGGTCATATCACAGCCAACGCTGTGCTGTGCACTGTCTGGCAGAAATAGTCTGTGAGGGTCAAGACCACTCCCAACATGCAGACACGGTCATATTGCGGCCAATGCTGTGCTATGCACTGTCTGGCAGAAGTGGTCTGTGAGAACCGAGACCACTCCCAACATGCAGATGTAGTTATCCAGGGCCCAGCACACGGTCATATCACGGCCATTGCGGTGCTGTGCACTGTCTGGCAGAAATGGTCTGTGAGGGCCCTGACCACTCCCAACATGCAGATGTAGTTCTTCTGGACCCAGCACACGGTCATATCGCGGCAAAGGCTGTGCTGTGCCCTGTCTTGCAGAAATGGTCAGTGAGGGCCGAGACCACTCCCAACATGCAGATGTAGTTATCCTGGACCAAGCACACGGTCATATCGCGGCTAACGCTGTGCTGTGCACTGTCTGGCAGAAATGGTCTGTGAGGGCCGAGACCACTCTCAAAATGCAGATGTAGTTATCCTGGAGCCAGACCACGGTCATATCGCGGCCAACGTTGTGCTGTGCACTGTCTGCCAGCAATGGTCTGTGAGGGCCAAGACCACTCCCAACATGCAGACACGGTCATATTGCGGCCAATGCTGTGCTGTGCACTGTCTGGCAGAAGTGGTCTGTGAGAACCGAGACCACTCCCAACATGCAGATGTAGTTATCCTGGGCCCAGCACACAGTCATATCACGGCCATTGCGGTGCTGTGCACTGTGTGGCAGAAATGGTCTGTGAGGGCCCTGACCACTCCCAACATGCAGATGTAGTTCTTCTGGACCCATCACACGGTCATATCGCGGCCAACGCTGTGGTGTTCACTGTCTGGCAGAAATGGTCTGTGAGTGCCAAAACTACTCCAAACATGCAGATGTAGTTATCCTGGACCAAGCACACGGTCATATCGCGGCTAACGCTGTGCTGTGCACTGTCTGGCAGAAATGGTCTGTGAGGGCCGAGACCAATCTCAAAATGCAGATGTAGTTATCCTGTAGCCAGACCACGGTCATATCGCGGCCAACGTTGTGCTGTGCACTGTCTGCCAGCAATGGTCTGTGAGGGCCAAGACCACTCCCAACATGCAGATGTAGTTATTCTGGACCCAGCACATGGTCTATCGCGGCCAAGGCTGTGCTGTGCCCTGTCTTGCAGAAATGGTCTGTGAGGGCCGAGACCACTCCCAACATGCAGATGTAGTTATCCTGGACCCAGCACACGGTCATATCACGGCCAATGCTGTGCTGTTCCATGTCTATCAGAAATGGTCTGTGAGGGCCGAGACCACTCCCAACTCGCAGACACGGTCATATTGCGGCCAATGCTGTGCTGTGCACTGTCTGGCAGAAGTGGTCTGTGAGAACCGAGACCACTCTCAACATGCAGATGTAGTTATCCTGGGCCCAGCACACGGTCATATCGCGGCCAACTCTGTGCTGTGCACTGTCTGGTAGAAGTGGTCTGTGAGGGCCGAGACCACTCCCAACATTAAGACACGGTCATATCGCGGCCAAGGCTGTGCTGTGCCCCTTATGGCCGAAATGGTCTGCGAGGCCCGAGACCATACCCAACATGCAGATGTAGTTATCCTGGACCCAGCACACGGTCATATCGCGGGAAAGGCTGTGCTGGGCCCTGTCTGGCAAAAATGGTTTGTGAGGGCCGAGACCACTCCCAACAAGCAGACACGGTCATTTCGCGTCCAACGCTGTGGTGTGCACTGTCTGGCAGAAATGTCCTGTGAGGGCCGAGACTACTCCAAACATGCAGATGTAGTTATCCTGGACCCAGCACACGGTCATATCTCGGCTAACGCTGTGCTGTGCACTATCTGGCAGAAATGGTCTGTGAGGGCCGAGACCACTCTCAACATGCAGATGTAGTTATGCTGGACCCAGCACACGGTCATATCGCGGCCAAGGCTATGCTGTGTCTTTTCTGACAGAAATGGTCTGTGAGGACCGAGACCATACCAAACATGCAGATGTAGTTATCTTGGACCCAGCAAACGGTCAAATCGCGTCTAACGCTGTGCTGTGCACTGTCTGGCAGAAATGGTCTGTGAGGGCCGAGGCACTCCCAACATGCAGATGTAGTTCTTCTGGACCCAGCACGAGGTCATATCGCGGCCAAGGCTGTTCTTAGCCCTGTCTTGCAGAAATGGTCTGTGAGGGCCGCGACCACTCCCAACATGCAGATGTAGTTATCCCGGACCCAGCACACGGTCATATCACGGCCAACGCTGTGCTGTGCACTCTCTGGCAAAAATGGTCTGTGAGGGTCAAGACCACTCCCAACATGCAGACACGGTCATTTCGCGTCCAACGCTGTGGTGTGCACTGTCTGGCAGAAATGGTCTGTGAGGGCCGAGACTACTCCAAACATGCAGATGTAGTTATCCTGGACCCAGCACACGGTCATATCTCGGCTAACGCTGTGCTGTGCACTATCTGGCAGAAATGGTCTGTGAGGGCCGAGACCACTCTCAACATGCAGATGTAGTTATGCTGGACCCAGCACACGGTCATATCGCGGCCAAGGCTATGCTGTGTCTTTTCTGACAGAAATGGTCTGTGAGGGCCGAGACCATACCAAACATGCAGATGTAGTTATCTTGGACCCAGCAAACGGTCATATCGCGGCTAACGCTGTGCTGTGCACTGTCTGGCAGAAATGGTCTGTGAGGGCCGAGGCACTCCCAACATGCAGATGTAGTTCTTCTGGACCCAGCACACGGTCATATCGCGTCAAAATCTGTGCTGTGCCCTGTCTTGCAGAAATGGTCTGTGAGGGCCGAGACCACTCCCAACATGCAGATGTAGTTAGCCTGGACCCAGCACATGGTCATATAGCGGCTAAGGCTGGGCTGTGCCCTGTCTGGCAGAAATGGTCTGTGAGGGCCAAGACCACTCACAACATGCAGATGTAGTTATCCTGGACCCAGCACACGGTCATATCACGGCCAACGCTGTGCTGTTCCATGTCTTTCAGAAATGGTCTGTGATGGCCGAGACCACTCCCAACATGCAGACACGGTCATATTGCGGCCAATGCTGTTTTGTGCACTGTCTGGCAGAAATGGTCTGTGAGGGCCGTGACTACTCCCAACATGCAGATGTAGTTATCCTGGACCCAGTACACGGTCATATCGCAGCTAAGGCTGTGCTGTTTCCTGTCTGGCAGAAATGGTCTGTGAGGGCCGAGACCACTCCCGACATGCAGATGTAGTTATCTTGGTCCCAGCAAACGGTCCTATCGCAGCCAAGGCTGTGCTGTTTCCTGTCTGGCAGAAATGGTCTGTGAGGGCCGAGACCACTCCCAACATGCAGATGTAGTTATCCTGGACCCAGCACACGGTCCTATCGCAGCCAAGGCTGTGCTGTGCCCTGTCTTGCAGAAATGGTCTGTGAGGGCCGAGACCACTCCCAACATGCAGATGTAGTTATCTTGGTCCCAGCAAACGGTCCTATCGCAGCCAAGGCTGTGCTGTGCACTGTCTGGCAGAAATGGTCTGTGAGGGCAGAGACCACTGTCAACATGCAGATGTAGTTATCTTGGACCCAGCACACGGTCCTATCGCAGCCAAGGCTGTGCTGTGCCCTGTCTTGCAGAAATGGTCTGAGAGGGCCGAGACCACTCCCAACATGCAGATATAGTTATCCTGGACCCAGCACACGGTCATATCACGGCCAACGCTGTGCTGTTCCATGTTTATCAGAAATGGTCTGTGAGGGCCGAGACCACTCCAAACATGCAGACACGGTCATATTGCGGCCAATGCTGTGCTGTGCACTGTCTGGCAGAAATGGTCTGTGAGGGCCGAGACCACTCCCAACATGCAGATGTAGTTATCCTGGACCCAGCACACAGTCATATCACGGCCAACGCTGTTCTGTTCCATGTCTATCAGAAATGGTCTGTGAGGGCCGAGACCACTCCCAACATGCAGACACGGTTATATCACGGCCAAGGCTGTGCTGTGCACTGTCTGTCAGAATTGGTCTCTGTGGACCCAGACCACTCTCAACATGCAGATGCATTTTCCTTGGACCCAGCACACTGTCATACCACGGCCAAAGCTGTGCTGTTTGCTATCTGGATGAAGTGGTCTGTGAGGGACGAGACCACTTCCAACATGCAGATGCAGTTACCTTGGACCCAGCACACGGTCATATCGCGGCCAATGCTGTGCTGTGCGCAGTCTGGTAGAAGTGGTCTATGAGGGCTGAAACCACTCCCAACATGCAGATGCAGTTACCTTGGACCCAGCACACGGTCATATCGTGGCCAATGCTGTGCTGTGCGCAGTCTGGCAGAAGTGGTCTGTGAGGGTCGAAACCACGCCCAACATGCAGATGCAGTACACTTGGACCCAGCACACAGTCATTTCGCGGCCAAGGCTGTGCTGTGCGCAGTCTGGCAGAAGTGGTCTGTGAGGGCCGAGACCACTCCAAACATGCAGATGCAGTTACTTTGTACCCAGCACACGGTCATATCGTGGCCAATGCTGTGCTGTGCGCAGTCTGGCAGAAGTGGTCTGTGAGGGCCGAAACCACGCCCAACATGCAGATGCAGTTACCTTGGACCCAGCACACAGTCATTTCGCGGCCAAGGCTGTGCTGTGCGCAGTCTGGCAGAAGTGGTCTGTGAGGGCCGAGACCACTCCAAACATGCCGATGAAGTTACTTTGTACCCAGCACACGGTCATATCGTGGCCAATGCTGTGCTATGCGCAGTCTGGCAGAAGTGGTCTGTGAGGGCCGAGACCACTCCAAACATGCAGATGCAGTTACTTTGTACCCAGCACACGGTCATATCACGGCCAATGCTGTGCTGTGCGCAGTCTGGCAGAAGTGGTCTGTGAGGGCCGAAACCACGCCTAACATGCAGATGCAGTACACTTGGACCCAGCACACAGTCATCTCGCGGCCAAGGCTGTGCTGTGCGCAGTCTGGCAGAAGTGGTCTGTGAGGGCCGAGATCACTCCAAACATGCAGATGCAGTTACTTTGTACCCAGCACACGGTCATATCACGGCCAATGCTGTGCTGTGCGCAGTCTGGCAGAAGTGGTCTGTGAGGGCCGAAACCACGCCCAACATGCAGATGCAGTTACCTTGGACCCAGCACACAGTCATTTCGCGGCCAAGGCTGTGCTGTGCGCAGTCTGGCAGAAGTGGTCTGTGAGGGCCGAGACCACTCCAAACATGCAGATGCAGTTACTTTGTACCCAGCACACGGTCATATCGTGGCCAATGCTGTGCTGTGCGCAGTCTGGCAGAAGTGGTCTGTGAGGGCCGAGACCACTCCAAACATGCAGATGCAGTTACTTTGTACCCAGCACACGGTCATATCGTGGCCAATGCTGTGCTGTGCGCAGTCTGGCAGAAGTGGTCTGTGAGGGCCGAAACCACGCCCAACATGCAGATGCAGTTACCTTGGACCCAGCACACAGTCATTTCGCGGCCAAGGCTGTGCTGTGCGCAGTCTGGCAGAAGTGGTCTGTGAGGGCCGAGCCCACTCCCAACATGCAGATGTAGTTCTTCTGGACCCAGCACACGTTCATATCGCGGCCAAGGCTGTGCTGTGCCCTGTCTTGCAGAAATGGTCTGTGAGGGCCGCAACCACTCCCAAAATGCAGATGTAGTTATCCCGGACCCAGCACACGGTCATATCACGGCCAACGCTGTGCTGTGCACTGTCTGGCAGAAATGGTCTGTAAGGGTCAAGACCACTCCCAACATGCAGACACGGTCATATTGCGGCCAATGCTGTGCTGTGCACTGTCTGGCAGAAGTGGTCTGTGAGAACCGAGACCACTCCCAACATGCAGATGTAGTTATCCTGGGCCCAGCACACGGTCATATCACGGCCATTGCGGTGCTGTGCACTGTCTGGCAGAAATGGTCTGTGAGGGCCCTGACCACTCCCAACATGCAGATGTAGTTCTTCTGGACCCAGCACACGGTCATATCGCGGCAAAGGCTGTGCTGTGCCCTGTCTTGCAGAAATGGTCTGTGAGGGCCGAGACCACTCCCAACATGCAGATGTAGTTATCCTGGACCAAGCACACGGACATATCGCGGCTAACGCTGTGCTGTGCACTGTCTGGCAGAAATGGTCTGTGAGGGCCGAGACCACTCTCAAAATGCAGATGTAGTTATTCTGGAGCCAGACCACGGTCATATCGCGGCCAACGTTGTGCTGTGCACTGTCTGCCAGCAATGGTCTGTGAGTGCCAAGACCACTCCCAACATGCAGACACGGTCATATTGCGGCCAATGCTGTGCTGTGCACTGTCTGGCAGAAATGGTCTGTGAGAACCGAGACCACTCCCAACATGCAGATGTAGTTATCCTGGGCCCAGCACACGGTCATATCACGGCCATTGCGGTGCTGTGCACTGTCTGGCAGAAATGGTCTGTGAGGGCCCTGACCACTCCCAACATGCAGATGTAGTTCTTCTGGACCCAGCACACGGTCATATCACGGCCAACGCTGTGGTGTTCACTGTCTGGCAGAAATGGTCTGTGAGTGCCAAAACTACTCCAAACATGCAGATGTAGTTATCCTGGACCAAGCACACGGTCATATCGCGGTTAACGCTGTGCTGTGCACTGTCTGGCAGAGATGGTCTGTGAGGGCCGAGACCACTCTCAAAATGCAGATGTAGTTATCCTGGAGCCAGACCACGGTCATATCGCGGCCAACATTGTGCTGTGCACTGATGCCAGCAATGGTCTGTGAGGGCCAAGACCACTCCCAACATGCAGATATAGTTATTCTGGACCCAGCACATGGTTATATCGCGGCCAAGGCTGTGCTGTGCCCTGTCTTGCAGAAATGGTCTGTGAGGGCCGAGACCACTCCCAACATGCAGATGTAGTTATCCTGGACCCAGCACGGTCATATCACGGCCAATGCTGTGTTGTTCCATGTCTATCAGAAATGGTCTGTGAGGGCCGAGACCACTCCCAACTCGCAGACACGGTCATATTGCGGCCAATGCTGTGCTGTGCACTGTCTGGCAGAAGTGGTCTGTGAGAACCGAGACCACTCTCAACATGCAGATGTAGTTATCCTGGGCCCAGCACACGGTCATATCGCGGCCAACTCTGTGCTGTGCACTGTCTGGTAGAAGTGGTCTGTGAGGGCCGAGACCACTCCCAACATTAAGACACGGTCATATCGCGGCCAAGGCTGTGCTGTGCCCCTTATGGCCGAAATGGTCTGCGAGGCCCGAGACCATACCCAACATGCAGATGTAGTTTCTTGGACCCAGCACACGGTCATATCGCGGCCAAGGCTGTGCTGTGACCTGTCTGGCAGAAATGGTCTGTAAAGGGCCGAGACCACTCCCAACATGCAGATGTAGTTATCCTGGACCCAGCACACGGTCATATCGCGGGAAAGGCTGTGCTGGGCCCTGTCTGGCAAAAATGGTTTGTGAGTGCCGAGACCACTCCCAACAAGCAGACACGGTCATTTCGCGTCCAACGCTGTGGTGTGCACTATCTGGCAGAAATGGTCTGTGAGGGCCCTGACCACTCCCAACATGCAGATGTAGTTCTTCTGGACCCAGCACACGGTCATATCGCGGCAAAGGCTGTGCTGTGCCCTGTTTTGCAGAAATGGTCTGTGAGGGCCGAACCACTCCCAACATGCAGATGTAGTTATCCTGGACCAAGCACACGGACATATCGCGGCTAACGCTGTGCTGTGCACTGTCTGGCAGAAATGGTCTGTGAGGGCCGAGACCACTCTCAAAATGCAGATGTAGTTATTCTGGAGCCAGACCACGGTCATATCGCGGCCAACGTTCTGCTGTGCACTGTCTGCCAGCAATGGTCTGTGAGTGCCAAGACCACTCCCAACATGCAGACACGGTCATATTGCGGCCAATGCTGTGCTGTGCACTGTCTGGCAGAAATGGTCTGTGAGAACCGAGACCACTCCCAACATGCAGATGTAGTTATCCTGGGCCCAGCACACGGTCATATCACGGCCATTGCGGTGCTGTGCACTGTCTGGCAGAAATGGTCTGTGAGGGCCCTGACCACTCCCAACATGCAGATGTAGTTCTTCTGGACCCAGCACACGGTCATATCACGGCCAACGCTGTGGTGTTCACTGTCTGGCAGATATGGTCTGTGAGTGCCAAAACTACTCCAAACATGCAGATGTAGTTATGCTGGACCAAGCACACGGTCATATCGCGGCTAACGCTGTGCTGTGCACTGTCTGGCATAAATGGTCTGTGAGGGCCGAGACCACTCTCAAAATGCAGATGTAGTTATCCTGGAGCAGGCCACGGTCATATCGCGGCCAACGTTGTGCTGTGCACTGATGCCAGCAATGGTCTGTGAGGGCCAAGACCACTCCCAACATGCAGATGTAGTTATTCTGGACGCAGCACATGGTTATATCTCGGCCAAGGCTGTGCTGTGCCCTGTCTTGCAGAAATGGTCTGTGAGGGCCGAGACCACTCCCAACATGCAGATGTAGTTATCCTGGACCCAGCACGGTCATATCACGGCCAATGCTGTGTTGTTCCATGTCTATCAGAAATGGTCTGTGAGGGCCGAGACCACTCCCAACTCGCAGACACGGTCATATTGCGGCCAATGCTGTGCTGTGCACTGTCTGGCAGAAGTGGTCTGTGAGAACCGAGACCACTCTCAACATGCAGATGTATATATCCTGGGCCCAGCACACGGTCATATCGCGGCCAACTCTGTGCTGTGCACTGTCTGGTAGAAGTGGTCTGTGAGGGCCGAGACCACTCCCAACATTAAGACACGGTCATATCGCGGCCAAGGCTGTGCTGTGCCCCTTATGGCCGAAATGGTCTGCGAGGCCCGAGACCATACCCAACATGCAGATGTAGTTTCTTGGACCCAGCACACGGTCATATCGCGGCCAAGGCTGTGCTGTGACCTGTCTGGCAGAAATGGTCTGTAAAGGGCCAAAACCACTCCCAACATGCACATGTAGTTATCCTGGACCCAGCACACGGTCATATCGCGGGAAAGGCTGTGCTGGGCCCTGTCTGGCAAAAATGGTTTGTGAGGGCCGAGACCACTCCCAACAAGCAGACACGGTAATTTCGCGTCCAACGCTGTGGTGTGCACTGTCTGGCAGAAATGGTCTGTGAGGGCCGAGACTACTCCAAACATGCAGATGTAGTTATTATGGACCCAGCACACGGTCATATCTCGGCTAACGCTGTGCTGTGCACTATCTGGCAGAAATGGTCTGTGAGGGCCGAGACCAATCTCAACATGCAGATGTAGTTATGCTGGACCCAGCACACGGTCATATCGCGGCCAAGGCTATGCTGTGTCTTTTCTGACAGAAATGGTCTGTGAGGGCCGAGACCATACCAAACATGCAGATGTAGTTATCTTGGACCCAGCAAACGGTCATATCGCGGCTAACGCTGTGCTGTGCACTGTCTGGCAGAAATGGTCTGTGAGGGCCGAGGCACTCCCAACATGCAGATGTAGTTCTTCTGGACCCAGCACACGGTCATATCGCGGCCAAGGCTGTTCTTAGCCCTGTCTTGCAGAAATGGTCTGTGAGGGCCGCGACCACTCCCAACATGCAGATGTAGTTATCCCGGACCCAGCACACGGTCATATCACGGCCAACGCTGTGCTGTGCACTCTCTGGCAAAAATGGTCTGTGAGGGTCAAGACCACTCCCAACATGCAGACACGGTCATTTCGCGTCCAACGCTGTGGTGTGCACTGTCTGGCAGAAATGGTCTGTGAGGGCCGAGACTACTCCAAACATGCAGATGTAGTTATCCTGGACCCAGCACACGGTCATATCTCGGCTAACGCTGTGCTGGGCACTATCAGGCAGAAATGGTCTGTGAGGGCCGAGACCACTCTCAACATGCAGATGTAGTTATGCTGGACCCAGCACACGGTCATATCGCGGCCAAGGCTATGCTGTGTCTTTTCTGACAGAAATGGTCTGTGAGGGCCGAGACCATACCAAACATGCAGATGTAGTTATCTTGGACCCAGCAAACGGTCATATCGCGGCTAACGCTGTGCTGTGCACTGTCTGGCAGAAATGGTCTGTGAGGGCCGAGGCACTCCCAACATGCAGATGTAGTTCTTCTGGACCCAGCACACGGTCATATCGCGGCCAAGGCTGTTCTTAGCCCTATCTTGCAGAAATGGTCTGTGAGGGCCGCGACCACTCCCAACATGCAGATGTAGTTATCCCGGACCCAGCACACGGTCATATCACGGCCAACGCTGTGCTGTGCACTGTCTGGCATAAGTGGTCTGTGAGAACCGAGACCACTCCCAACATGCAGATGTAGTTATCCTGGGCCCAGCACACGGTCATATCGCGGCCAACGCTGTGCTGTGCACTGTCTTGCAGAAATGGTCTGTGAGGGCCGAGACCACTCCCAACATGCAGATGTAGTTCTTCTGGACCCAGCAAACGGTCATATCGCGTCAAAATCTGTGCTGTGCCCTGTCTTGCAGAAATGGTCTGTGAGGGCCGAGACCACTCCCAACATGCAGATGTAATTAGCCTGGACCCAGCACATGGTCATATAGCGGCTAAGGCTGGGCTGTGCCCTGTCTGGCAGAAATGGTCTGTGAGGGCCAAGACCACTCACAACATGCAGATGTAGTTATCCTGGACCCAGCACACGGTCATATCACGGCCAACGCTGTTTTGTTCCATGTCTTTCAAAAATGGTCTGTGATGGCCGAGACCACTCCCAACATGCAGACACGGTCATATTGCGGCCAATGCTGTTTTGTGCACTGTCTGGCAGAAATGGTCTGTGAGGGCCGTGACTACTCCCAACATGCAGATGTAGTTATCCTGGACCCAGTACACGGTCATATCGCAGCTAAGGCTGTGCTGTTTCCTGTCTGGCAGAAATGGTCTGTGAGGGCCGAGACCACTCCCAACATGCAGATGTAGTTATCTTGGTCCCAGCAAACGGTCCTATCGCAGCCAAGGCTGTGCTGTTTCCTGTCTGGCAGAAATGGTCTGTGAGGGCCGAGACCACTCCCAACATGCAGATGTAGTTATCCTGGACCCAGCACACGGTCCTATCGCAGCCAAGGCTGTGCTGTGCCCTGTCTTGCAGAAATGGTCTGTGAGGGCCGAGACCACTCCCAACATGCAGATGTAGTTATCTTGGTCCCAGCAAACGGTCCTATCGCAGCCAAGGCTGTGCTGTGCACTGTCTGGCAGAAATGGTCTGTGAGGGCAGAGACCACTGTCAACATGCAGATGTAGTTATCTTGGACCCAGCACACGGTCCTATCGCAGCCAAGGCTGTGCTGTGCCCTGTCTTGCAGAAATGGTTTGAGAGGGCCGAGACCACTCCCAACATGCAGATGTAGTTATCCTGGACCCAGCACACGGTCATATCACGGCCAACGCTGTGCTGTTCCATGTTTATCAGAAATGGTCTGTGAGGGCCGAGACCACTCCCAACATGCAGACACGGTCATATTGCGGCCAATGCTGTGCTGTGCACTGTCTGGCAGAAATGGTCTGTGAGGGCAGAGACCACTGTCAACATGCAGATGTAGTTATCTTGGACCCAGCACACAGTCATATCACGGCCAACGCTGTGCTGTTCCATGTCTATCAGAAATGGTCTGTGAGGGCCGAGACCACTCCCAACATGCAGACACGGTTATATCACGGCCAAGGCTGTGCTGTGCACTGTCTGTCAGAATTGGTCTCTGTGGACCCAGACCACTCTCAACATGCAGATGCATTTTCCTTGGACCCAGCACACTGTCATACCACGGCCAAAGCTGTGCTGTTTGCTATCTGGATGAAGTGGTCTGTGAGGGACGAGACCACTTCCAACATGCAGATGCAGTTACCTTGGACCCAGCACACGGTCATATCGCGGCCAATGCTGTGCTGTGCGCAGTCTGGTAGAAGTGGTCTATGAGGGCTGAAACCACTCCCAACATGCAGATGCAGTTACCTTGGACCCAGCACACGGTCATATCGTGGCCAATGCTGTGCTGTGCGCAGTCTGGCAGAAGTGGTCTGTGAGGGTCGAAACCACGCCCAACATGCAGATGCAGTACACTTGGACCCAGCACACAGTCATTTCGCGGCCAAGGCTGTGCTGTGCGCAGTCTGGCAGAAGTGGTCTGTGAGGGCCGAGACCACTCCAAACATGCAGATGCAGTTACTTTGTACCCAGCACACGGTCATATCGTGGCCAATGCTGTGCTGTGCGCAGTCTGGCAGAAGTGGTCTGTGAGGGCCGAAACCACGCCCAACATGCAGATGCAGTTACCTTGGACCCAGCACACAGTCATTTCGCGGCCAAGGCTGTGCTGTGCGCAGTCTGGCAGAAGTGGTCTGTGAGGGCCGAGACCACTCCAAACATGCAGATGCAGTTACTTTGTACCCAGCACACGGTCATATCACGGTCAATGCTGTGCTGTGCGCAGTCTGGCAGAAGTGGTCTGTGAGGGCCGAAACCACGCCCAACATGCAGATGCAGTTACCTTGGACCCAGCACACAGTCATTTCGCGGCCAAGGCTGTGCTGTGCGCAGTCTGGCAGAAGTGGTCTGTGAGGGCCGAGACCACTCCAAACATGCCGATGAAGTTACTTTGTACCCAGCACACGGTCATATCGTGGCCAATGCTGTGCTGTGCGCAGTCTGGCAGAAGTGGTCTGTGAGGGCCGAGACCACTCCAAACATGCAGATGCAGTTACTTTGTACCCAGCACACGGTCATATCACGGCCAATGCTGTGCTGTGCGCAGTCTGGCAGAAGTGGTCTGTGAGGGCCGAAACCACGCCTAACATGCAGATGCAGTACACTTGGACCCAGCACACAGTCATCTCGCGGCCAAGGCTGTGCTGTGCGCAGTCTGGCAGAAGTGGTCTGTGAGGGCCGAGATCACTCCAAACATGCAGATGCAGTTACTTTGTACCCAGCACACGGTCATATCACGGCCAATGCTGTGCTGTGCGCAGTCTGGCAGAAGTGATCTGTGAGGGCCGAAACCACGCCCAACATGCAGATGCAGTTACCTTGGACCCAGCACACAGTCATTTCGCGGCCAAGGCTGTGCTGTGCGCAGTCTGGCAGAAGTGGTCTGTGAGGACCGAGACTACTCCAAACATGCAGATGCAGTTACTTTGTACCCAGCACACGGTCATATCGTGGCCAATGCTGTGCTGTGCGCAGTCTGGCAGAAGTGGTCTGTGAGGGCCGAGACCACTCCAAACATGCAGATGCAGTTACTTTGTACCCAGCACACGGTCATATCGTGGCCAATGCTGTGCTGTGCGCAGTCTGGCAGAAGTGGTCTGTGAGGGCCGAAACCACGCCCAACATGCAGATGCAGTTACCTTGGACCCAGCACACAGTCATTTCGCGGCCAAGGCTGTGCTGTGCGCAGTCTGGCAGAAGTGGTCTGTGAGGGCCGAGCCCACTCTCAACATGCAGATGTAGTTCTTCTGGACCCAGCACACGTTCATATCGCGACCAAGGCTGTGCTGTGCCCTGTCTTGCAGAAATGGTCTGTGAGGGCCGCAACCACTCCCAAAATGCAGATGTAGTTATCCCGGACCCAGCACACGGTCATATCACGGCCAACGCTGTGCTGTGCACTGTCTGGCAGAAATGGTCTGTGAGGGTCAAGACCACTCCCAACATGCAGACACGGTCATATTGCGGCCAATGCTGTGCTGTGCACTGTCTGGCAGAAGTGGTCTGTGAGAACCGAGACCACTCCCAACATGCAGATGTAGTTATCCTGGGCCCAGCACACGGTCATATCACGGCCATTGCGGTGCTGTGCACTGTCTGGTAGAAATGGTCTGTGAGGGCCCTGACCACTCCCAACATGCAGATGTAGTTCTTCTGGACCCAGCACACGGTCATATCGCGGCAAAGGCTGTGCTGTGCCCTGTCTTGCAGAAATGGTCTGTGAGGGCCGAGACCACTCCCAACATGCAGATGTAGTTATCCTGGACCAAGCACACGGACATATCGCGGCTAACGCTGTGCTGTGCACTGTCTGGCAGAAATGGTCTGTGAGGGCCGAGACCACTCTCAAAATGCAGATGTAGTTATTCTGGAGCCAGATCACGGTCATATCGCGGCCAACGTTGTGCTGTGCACTGTCTGCCAGCAATGGTCTGTGAGTGCCAAGACCACTCCCAACATGCAGACACGGTCATATTGCGGCCAATGCTGTGCTGTGCACTGTCTGGCAAAGTGGTCTGTGAGAACCGAGACCACTCCCAACATGCAGATGTAGTTATCCTGGGCCCAGCACACGGTCATATCACGGCCATTGCGGTGCTGTGCACTGTCTGGCAGAAATGGTCTGTGAGGGCCCTGACCACTCCCAACATGCAGATGTAGTTCTTCTGGACCCAGCACACGGTCATATCAGGGCCAACGCTGTGGTGTTCACTGTCTGGCAGAAATGGTCTGTGAGTGCCAAAACTACTCCAAACATGCAGATGTAGTTATCCTGGACCAAGCACACGGTCATATCGCGGCTAACGCTGTGCTGTGCACTGTCTGGCAGAAATGGTCTGTGAGGGCCGAGACCACTCTCAAAATGCAGATGTAGTTATCCTGGAGCCAGACCACGGTCATATCGCGGCCAACGTTGTGCTGTGCACTGATGCCAGCAATGGTCTGTGAGGGCCAAGACCACTCCCAACATGCAGATGTAGTTATTCTGGAACCAGCACCCCTTGGTTATATCGCGGCCAAAGCTGTGCTGTGCCCTGTCTTGCAGAAATGGTCTGTGAGGGCCGAGACCACTCCCAACATGCAGATGTAGTTATCCTGGACCCAGCACGGTCATATCACGGCCAATGCTGTGTTGTTCCATGTCTATCAGAAATGGTCTGTGAGGGCCGAGACCACTCCCAACTCGCAGACACGGTCATATTGCGGCCTATGCTGTGCTGTGCACTGTCTGGCAGAAGTGGTCTGTGAGAACCGAGACCACTCTCAACATGCAGATGTAGTTATCCTGGGCCCAGCACACGGTCATATCGCGGCCAACTCTGTGCTGTGCACTGTCTGGTAGAAGTGGTCTGTGAGGGCCGAGACCACTCCCAACATTAAGACACGGTCATATCGCGGCCAAGGCTGTGCTGTGCCCCTTATGGCCGAAATGGTCTGCGAGGCCCGAGACCATACCCAACATGCAGATGTAGTTTCTTGGACCCAGCACACGGTCATATCGCGGCCAAGGCTGTGCTGTGACCTGTCTGGCAGAAATGGTCTGTAAAGGGCCGAGACCACTCCCAACATGCAGATGTAGTTATCCTGGACCCAGCACACGGTCATATCGCGGGAAAGGCTGTGCTGGGCCCTGTCTGGCAAAAATGGTTTGTGAGGGCCGAGACCACTCCCAACAAGCAGACACGGTCATTTCGCGTCCAACGCTGTGGTGTGCACTGTCTGGCAGAAATGGTCTGTGAGGGCCGAGACTACTCCAAACATGCAGATGTAGTTATCCTGGACCCAGCACACGGTCATATCTCGGCTAACGCTGTGCTGTGCACTATCTGGCAGAAATGGTCTGTGAGGGCCGAGACCAATCTTAACATGCAGATGTAGTTATGCTGGACCCAGCACACGGTCATATCGCGGCCAAGGCTATGCTGTGTCTTTTCTGACAGAAATGGTCTGTGAGGGCCGAGACCATACCAAACATGCAGATGTAGTTATCTTGGACCCAGCAAACGGTCATATCGCGGCTAACGCTGTGCTGTGCACTGTCTGGCAGAAATGGTCTGTGAGGGCCGAGGCACTCCCAACATGCAGATGTAGTTCTTCTGGACCCAGCACACGGTCATATCGCGGCCAAGGCTGTTCTTAGCCCTGTCTTGCAGAAATGGTCTGTGAGGGCCGCGACCACTCCCAACGTGCAGATGTAGTTATCCCGGACCCAGCACACGGTCATATCACGGCCAACGCTGTGCTGTGCACTCTCTGGCAAAAATGGTCTGTGAGGGTCAAGACCACTCCCAACATGCAGACACGGTCATTTCGCGTCCAACGCTGTGGTGTGCACTGTCTGGCAGAAATGGTCTGTGAGGGCCGAGACTACTCCAAACATGCAGATGTAGTTATCCTGGACCCAGCACACGGTCATATCTCGGCTAACGCTGTGCTGGCCACTATCTGGCAGAAATGGTCTGTGAGGGCCGAGACCACTCTCAACATGCAGATGTAGTTATGCTGGACCCAGCACACGGTCATATCGCGGCCAAGGCTATGCTGTGTCTTTTCTGACAGAAATGGTCTGTGAGGGCCGAGACCATACCAAACATGCAGATGTAGTTATCTTGGACCCAGCAAACGGTCATATCGCGGCTAACGCTGTGCTGTGCACTGTCTGGCAGAAATGGTCTGTGAGGGCCGAGGCACTCCCAACATGCAGATGTAGTTCTTCTGGACCCAGCACACGGTCATATCGCGGCCAAGGCTGTTCTTAGCCCTGTCTTGCAGAAATGGTCTGTGAGGGCCGCGACCACTCCCAACATGCAGATGTAGTTATCCCGAACCCAGCACACGGTCATATCACGGCCAACGCTGTGCCGTGCACTGTCTGGCAGAAGTGGTCTGTGAGAACCGAGACCACTCCCAA
Source organism: Bacillus rossius redtenbacheri (assembly GCF_032445375.1). NCBI lineage: Eukaryota > Metazoa > Arthropoda > Insecta > Phasmatodea > Bacillidae > Bacillus > Bacillus rossius. The sequence continues at coordinate 43,567,324 of NC_086339.1, read as the reverse complement.
CATGCAGATGTAGTTATCCTGGGCCCAGCACACGGTCATATCGCGGCCAACGCTGTGCTGTGCACTGTCTTGCAGAAATGGTCTGTGAGGGCCGAGACCACTCCCAACATGCAGATGTAGTTCTTCTGGACCCAGCAAACGGTCATATCGCGTCAAAATCTGTGCTGTGCCCTGTCTTGCAGAAATGGTCTGTGAGGGCCGAGACCACTCCCAACATGCAGATGTAGTTATCCTGGACCCAGCACATGGTCATATAGCGGCTAAGGCTGGGCTGTGCCCTGTCTGGCAGAAATGGTCTGTGAGGGCCAAGACCACTCACAACATGCAGATGTAGTTATCCTGGACCCAGCACACGGTCATATCACGGCCAACGCTGTGCTGTTCCATGTCTATCAGAAATGGTCTGTGATGGCCGAGACCACTCCCAACATGCAGACACGGTCATATTGCGGCCAATGCTGTTTTGTGCACTGTCTGGCAGAAATGGTCTGTGAGGGCCGTGACTACTCCCAACATGCAGATGTAGTTATCCTGGACCCAGCACACGGTCATATCGCAGCTAAGGCTGTGCTGTTTCCTGTCTGGCAGAAATGGTCTGTGAGGGCCGAGACCACTCCCAACATGCAGATGTAGTTATCTTGGTCCCAGCAAACGGTCCTATCGCAGCCAAGGCTGTGCTGTTTCCTGTCTGGCAGAAATGGTCTGTGAGGGCCGAGACCACTCCCAACATGCAGATGTAGTTATCCTGGACCCAGCACACGGTCCTATCGCAGCCAAGGCTGTGCTGTGCCCTGTCTTGCAGAAATGGTCTGTGAGGGCCGAGACCACTCCCAACATGCAAATGTAGTTATCTTGGTCCCAGCAAACGGTCCTATCGCAGCCAAGGCTGTGCTGTGCACTGTCTGGCAGAAATGGTCTGTGAGAGCAGAGACCACTCCCAACATGCAGATGTAGTTATCTTGGACCCAGCACACGGTCCTATCGCAGCCAAGGTTGTGCTGTGCCCTGTCTTGCAGAAATGGTCTGTGAGGGCCGAGACCACTCCCAACATGCAGATGTAGTTATCCTGGACCCAGCACACGGTCATATCACGGCCAACGCTGTGCTGTTCCATGTTTATCAGAAATGGTCTTTGAGGGCCGAGACCACTCCCAACATGCAGACACGGTCATATTGCGGCCAATGCTGTGCTGTGCACTGTCTGGCAGAAATGGTTTGTGAGGGCCGAGACCACTCCCAACATGCAGATGTAGTTATCCTGGACCCAGCACACAGTCATATCACGGCCAACGCTGTGCTGTTCCATGTCTATCAGAAATGGTCTGTGAGGGCCGAGACCACTCCCAACATGCAGACACGGTTATATCACGGCCAAGGCTGTGCTGTGCACTGTCTGTCAGAATTGGTCTCTGTGGACCCAGACCACTCTCAACATGCAGATTCATTTTCCTTGGACCCAGCACACTGTCATACCACGGCCAAAGCTGTGCTGTTTGCTATCTGGATGAAGTGGTCTGTGAGGGACGAGACCACTTCCAACATGCGGATGCAGTTACCTTGGACCCAGCACACGGTCATATCGCGGCCAATGCTGTGCTGTGCGCAGTCTGGTAGAAGTGGTCTATGAGGGCTGAAACCACTCCCAACATGCAGATGCAGTTACCTTGGACCCAGCACACGGTCATATCGTGGCCAATGCTGTGCTGTGCGCAGTCTGGCAGAAGTGGTCTGTGAGGGTCGAAACCACGCCCAACATGCAGATGCAGTACACTTGGACCCAGCACACAGTCATTTCGCGGCCAAGGCTGTGCTGTGCGCAGTCTGGCAGAAGTGGTCTGTGAGGGCCGAGACCACTCCAAACATGCAGATGCAGTTACTTTGTACCCAGCACACGGTCATATCGTGGCCAATGCTGTGCTGTGCGCAGTCTGGCAGAAGTGGTCTGTGAGGGCCGAAACCACGCCCAACATGCAGATGCAGTTACCTTGGACCCAGCACACAGTCATTTCGCGGCCAAGGCTGTGCTGTGCGCAGTCTGGCAGAAGTGGTCTGTGAGGGCCGAGACCACTCCAAACATGCAGATGCAGTTACTTTGTACCCAGCACACGGTCACATCACGGCCAATGCTGTGCTGTGCGCAGTCTGGCAGAAGTGGTCTGTGAGGGCCGAAACCACGCCCAACATGCAGATGCAGTTACCTTGGACCCAGCACACAGTCATTTCGCGGCCAAGGCTGTGCTGTGCGCAGTCTGGCAGAAGTGGTCTGTAAGGGCCGAGACCACTCCAAACATGCAGATGAAGTTACTTTGTACCCAGCACACGGTTATATCGTGGCCAATGCTGTGCTGTGCGCAGTCTGGCAGAAGTGGTCTGTGAGGGCCGAGACCACTCCAAACATGCAGATGCAGTTACTTTGTACCCAGGACACGGTCATATCACGGCCAATGCTGTGCTGTGCGCAATCTGGCAGAAGTGGTCTGTGAGGGCCGAAACCACGCCTAACATGCAGATGCAGTACACTTGGACCCAGCACACAGTCATCTCGCGGCCAAGGCTGTGCTGTGAGCAGTCTGGCAAAAGTGGTCTGTGAGGGCCGAAACCACGCCCAACATGCAGATGCAGTTACCTTGGACCCAGCACACAGTCATTTTGCGGCCAAGGCTGTGCTGTGCGCAGTCTGGCAGAAGTGGTCTGTGAGGGCCGAGACCACTCCAAACATGCAGATGAAGTTACTTTGTACCCAGCACACGGTCATATCGTGGCCAATGCTGTGCTGTGCGCAGTCTGGCAGAAGTGGTCTGTGAGGGCCGAGACCACTCCAAACATGCAGATGCAGTTACTTTGTACCCAGCACACGGTCATATCGTGGCCAATGCTGTGCTGTGCGCAGTCTGGCAGAAGTGGTCTGTGAGGGCCGAAACCACGCCCAACATGCAGATGCAGTTACCTTGGACCCAGCACACAGTCATTTCGCGGCCAAGGCTGTGCTGTGCGCAGTCTGGCAGAAGTGGTCTGTGAGGGCCGAGACCACTCCAAACATGCAGATGCAGTTACTTTGTACCCAGCACACGGTCATATCGTGGCCAATGCTGTGCTGTGCGCAGTCTGGCAGAAGTGGTCTGTGAGGGCCGAAACCACGCCCAACATGCAGATGCAGTTACCTTGGACCCAGCACACAGTCATTTCGCGGCCAAGGCTGTGCTGTGCGCAGTCTGGCAGAAGTGGTCTGTGAGGGCCGAAACCACGCCCAACATGCAGATGCAGTTACCTTGGACCCATCACGCAGTCATTTCGCGGCCAAGGCTGTGCTGTGCGCAGTCTGGCAGAAATGGTCTGTGTGGACCGAGACCACTCCAAACATGCAGATGCAGTTACCTTGAACCCAGCACACGGTCATATCGCGGCCAAGGCTCTGCTGTGCGCAGTCTGGCAGAAGTGGTCTGTGTGGACCGAGACTGCAGCCAACTGCAGGCACTCACAGTCGCGGGAAGCACATGGAATAATAAACAGCAAGCACCGTCTACCGAGAGTAGATTTCATTTGTTTTGTTGACTAACACAACATTCTGAACAAGTTATTAAATATGTTAGTTTACGTGGCATATACTGACTATTCAATGACTTAAATTTTTGTGGAATATATTTTAAACCTTTTTCGTCACAACCTGCGTTCGCAGGTAGGATCTGAAGTAGCTTTTTTCCGGAACATTTTGAAAACTTTCGATACATTCTAAAAACTTCTAAACCAATTTGAGAAATTAATGTTTACAGCATTCTTTGTGTTCTACAGTATTCTAAAATGATCCATCAATATTTTTTTTCATACTTCACATAACGATTGTTTTTAGTTTATTATTGTTTTAATTTAGTTTTTATAAATAAGAAATAATTTCATGCTATGCCCACTAAGGTATCAGTAAAACTTTTATTACCAAAAATCTATTAAAATAATCTCTCTAATAAGTGGCCCTTACAAAAAAATCCCGATCATTAAGATACAGATTGCAATGTTTAAAATAAGTTTGAAATAAAATTTATAGTGTACCTGGTAAGAATTTTGAATTTTATTTTATTACTACGCTTTTTTTCTTAAACACCTTTGAATAGTAGTTCGTCTCCTCAAAAATTATTTCAACCAAAACGTTTTAAGATATTTAGGTTATTTGCAATAAATTATAACAAATTTGAAAGTGTACTTACTAAACATAAGGTGATTTATATTGTCTTTCAATCGTTGCTTTTTCCTCCCCTTGTAGTACTGGCTGATACTGTCAAAATGTATTTAAAACAAAAATGTTTAAAATAATATTTATAAACCTAAAAATAAATTTTTACAGAATTTTTGTTCACCCAATAACGACGTTATGAATTATTTTTGTCTTTTAAACTTGTTTTTTTCTTCATCATTACAGAATTTGGTTGTTTTAATAAAAAAAATTAAGGATAAAACTGTAACTAAAACTAACTAATTATTAATTTGCTTTATTAATATTGTGCCTAATAAGGGGATTAAACTCTTATCTCGGTCCTACCCTTCTTTTTCATTAGGGGTTGGTCATGTATAAAATTTATTTTATTTGAAGTTGTAGATAATATTTAGAACATTTACAATAAACAAAATCGTACTTGATATTGCAAATGACACGGAAATTATGAATTTTATTTATTTTATTTTAATTCCTGGCAGCAATGATTCATCTCATAAAACGTTGCTCCAAAAAGAATGTTTTAAAATATATTTATAAAATTTACACAATAATTGAATAGTTTTGTTGATGTGCATACTAAGGAAATTATAAATTATTTTGTTCTCAACCCCTGATTTTCCAACCAATTGCAACTATGGTTGGTCATAACAAAGTTTTATGTACAGAATATTTTTATTTTTATTGTAACGAAAAAATATAATTAATAATATTATAATTATACTTATAATTACAACTTCATACGATGTGATGTCAGTTGGCTTAAGGAAGTAATAGCATGTTTCCTGTTTTTCAAAAAACCTTCTACATGTAATATTCAAAAGTTTGAAAAAAAAATTATAGTGCAAAATTTTTGTGCTGTAAACATGTTTCAACAACTAGATCCGTGGGTTATCGATGACAACCTATAGTAAGGAATGGCCTTATAATGCTTATTGTGTCTAATACTACACCAATGTTTTAAAATATTAAATGCAAATCTTCTTTAGAAAAAAATATGAAATGTCTATACAACATTAATCTTAAATTCAAGATTTATAATTTATTTTAAATTAAAATCTAAAGACGTTTACTCGAATTAACCAATATTTTAATATAAAATTAATAAAATTTCAAATAACATATAAAAATTATAAATAAAGTTATAGGCCTTTCAAATAAAAATATTTTTTTTATATGCTGTGATATTCTTGCAAATATTTTATTTTTTTGGAATTTTTAACATTTAAATGTTGTTTGTTTTCACAAAATGAAAATGTGTATCACTTAAGAATATATTGAAACCAAAGCCTTGTACTTAATTTTCTTGTTTAATTAAATCCGTTTATACTTTCTTTGTTTTAGTGACGTAATTATTAAACCTGAGTTCCTGTAACATCTAAAGTTGTAAAACTGTGTTAGTTATTTACTTAACTGTTTTTTTATTTTTGATATAATTATTGAAATTAAGTTGGAATTGCCCATTATTAAATTTTTATATAGGCTACACACGTTGTTATCTCAATAGTTTTTTTTTCATGGTCACTATTCTCGGCCACTGATTACAATCCAATCGACAGTAATCTCGCGGGTCGGACGGGAACACAGCCCAGGTTGGCCAGCCTGGGACAGGAAGCCACGTCACGTAGCGACTGTCACTCAGTCCCCCTGCACGGCGCCTGTCACCGCAAGTGCCTCACTGTCTGGCCGACTCTGACATCTGCGAGACTCTGCGGATACAGACATCTGCGTGAGATTATTGAGTGATTTTAGTTCTTTATGTAGCCTCAGAAAAAAAAAAAAAAGGTTTGTATAAGTTCTCGTTTTCCTGTTATTTGTGAACATTTTTAGTTATATTTCGAAAAAAAATACTTCTTAATGTACCGCAGTGCGTATTTCGAAAATTGTTATATAGATTTTCGTTTTATGGTTCATAGACTCCAAAACCATCGTCAACACGACAGTTTATATATATGTATATATCACATTTTTATGGATACTGTAACTGCTGTAATATTTCACCAGTCACTTCCAAACTGATATGTAACATATACTTATGGAAATTCTGGACGAGCTCTTTAAAGGACAAAATTTGTCGCAAAGGGTGGAAATGAGGAAGATTTTTGAAAAAACAAAACAAAAGAATCGTTTTAACTCTCATAATATGACGAATATCACATTCGTTTAAATGTATTTTAACATGTAGAAGTAATTACGGAATCTTTTGTTGTAATAAATTTTTCATTCTGAAATTTGTGGAAAAAACAAAGATTGGAGGACAAAAAAAATAATATCTCCCTTCATCAAAAAACGTTCAAATTTTTTGTAAACCTTATAATTTTTATATAAAACATTGATTCAATCATTTTTTGCTTAGACGAAACGTTTCTGAAAGGGGTGAAATAACTAGTAATAAAAATAATATTTTTTCCCTTTTATATTATATAAAATATCAAATCGATTGTAAGTAATCATATTTAATCTTAAAATGTATTTAAAACTATTACTAGAAAATTTTTAACTAAACAAATATATAAACAATGATGAAATTAAAAAATTTAGAATATTCCTTATTATCAAAGTTCTTTAGAATTTATTTTATACCATCTCAATCTTGAAAGAAAACAAATTTACCACGTTATTTTTGATAGTGATTAAACAGTGTTTGAAAGTAAAAAATTGCATAACTTCCTTTGTAGGCATAATATTAAATTATTACCAATGTATCCAATGCTGGATACATTGAGTAATCATTCAAAATATTTTCACTGAACGGAAAATAAAAAAATGTTTAATAAATCCTTTAACAATATTGGACAATGTATAATTGTTATGTACATAAGGTAATAATATTTTAAACAAATTTTTAGAAGTTTCCAAAACATTTTCAGAAGAAATAGGTATATTAAAATCTACGTACGCCTGTAGGGTATGCCAAAAGGGATATTTTACATGTATACTTGCCTATGATAAACTTTCACGTAGTTTTATCTCCCTGGAGTTAGCAGTAATGCGAATACTCAACTTTCACGAGTATTGCTGTTTGACAATTATATACGGGGCATTGTAACCTTTGAATAAATAAATTGCCAAATATTTTACTGTCTCAAATAATAATATGTTTAAAAAACTCACTATTAACACCAGGAAAAATGTGTTGTTAACGACCTTCAAGTGAGAATGGCCATTTTATATACAGCTTAAATAGTGGAAATAAAAATTTTGAGCAGGTTTCTTTTCTTACAAACTAGAAGTTTGGAGGGAGGGGATCAAGGCCGACTGGTATAAATAATGTTGCGTGAATACATCCGGCTCTTTTAAACACTTGCCAGCCAACATTTAGCCGGGTTATAGTATCGACATGGTGGTGCCGCAGTCGTGGGCTGTCTGGTGCGTCTCGGCAGTCGTCATCAGCCTGGTCAGCATCGCAGTGAGATGGTGCTTCCATCGAAGCCGCTACTTCCAACTGGGCGAGCGGGTACCCGGTCCTGCTGGGGTACCTCTTCTTGGCAACACTTTGCAAGTGGTCGCGCGCAGGGAAGACATCTTGAGATACTTGAAGGAGCTGCGCGACCGCTACTATGCTGTGGTTAGACTTTGGATTGGACCAATAATTTGTGTTTGCGTTACCGACCCCAAGGACATAGCAGTAATATTTAGTAGTAGCAAAACATTAAACAAGCCAATGTTTTACAATACCCTTAAAGTTGTTTTCGGCAATTCGTTGCTTACTGCCGAAAGCGAAGATTGGAAGAGATACCGTAAAATCTTAGACCCTACATTCAGGACCCAGATCGTCGACTCATACGTCAGCACGTTCCACGAGAAGAGCCAGCGGTTGGCAGACCTGCTGAAGGAGCACAGCGCGGGAGAGCCAATCAACATGGCTGACCATATCATGCCCTGCGCTCTGAAGATGCTCTCTGAGACGAGTCTGGGCGTGCCGATGGACATCCAAGGTAAAAACCACATTCACAGTACTGTTGAAAACATTCCGAAACTTCTTGAAATGGCTTCATTTGTTTTTATCACGCCTTGGCTGTGGTTTAAGTGGACTCTTAAGTGCTATCTAATTTATTATAATATGACTGCATTAGTCACGCCCATTCGTAGTTTTGTCACTCGTATAGTCAAAGATAAGACGGATTTATATCTTCACTTAAAAAATAAGGTCACCCTTGATCTCAAAGACATTGACACACCGAAGCAACTTGGGTTTCTAGAACAAATAGTATCAACTTTGGTAGAAAATCCAGAACTATTAAACGAAGAGGAACTAAAGGACAAGGCCAAGTTCGTTATCGCAGCTGTCACAGACACTACGGCCTACACTGTAGCCACAACCTTGATGCTGCTGGGATTACATCAAGATGTGCAGAGAAAAGTCTTACAAGAGCAGGAAATTATCTTCGGCGAAGATATGAGCCAATACGTCACGGCAAAAGATTTGAAGGAGATGGTGTATCTGGAACAAGTGATCAATGAAACTATGAGGCTATATCCCGTGATACCACTTGTAGCGAGGAGGGCTGACGAAGATGTTCGTGTTAACAGCTACACTTTTCCAACGGGCACTATTTTTGTTCTCCCAATTTATCTGGTGCACAGGGAGTCAGATTATTTCCCGAACCCGGACGCATTCGATCCTGACAGGTTCAGCAGTGAGAATAGTGCCAGCCGCCCTGCTTCTTCATTTATTCCGTTCACTTACGGGCGCAAGACGTGCATTGGCAAGCGATATGCTTACCTAGCAATGAAGACCATGTTGTCAGTGCTGCTGAGAAGATACGAAGTTCTGGAATGTGGCTCCAGAAAATACATGGAGTGTTTTGAATATAATTTTTTCTTGAAATTTAAAACTGGCCATAAAGTTAAGCTGGGACCGAGGATGAAGTGAATAGCGCATACAGTTGTTTTATGTGTAATCATTGTAGCTCTCGGTATGCGGCCTTTGGTAGGAGTAATTTCGTGATTGGCACTGAACTCTAACGAACGGAAATGTGTAACCACAGTGCTGCGTCAGCGAGGAAGTCTGCGGACCCACATGGTTAATCCTTATATGCTGTACATTTATATATATATATATATATATTTGATTTAAGTAATAAACAAGTGCAAATTAATAACAGAGTCTAAAAGAAAAAAAGAAAATGGACTCGCGACAAGAATATAGTAAAGAAAGGATATGTTTAACTGCTCGTTACTTATTAAATATGGGTGATAAACTCATACAGCATCGTTGGAAAAAATACTCTTTAAAACGCAATAATTATAAATAACTGACTGCTGTACCCAGCGTTGTCTTTGCTGAACCCCGGGTAATATATTGTCCGCGAGTTAAAGCAAAATATATAACGCTATATGACAGTGTAGTGAACTGAATGATCATTGAAATAACTATATTTTTAAACAATTTTCTATGTAATTGAAGTAATAAAAAATAATTTAAACTATTACACAGGATGATAGCGCTATACGACAGTGTAGTGGATACAAATAAATGACACATAATTACTGTTTGTGTGTCTATGACTTATGATTTTCTGTTTACTCATGGCGATCAATTGAAAGTTTTAAAAGGTGATGCCCTGCAGCGCCATCTAGTGAAGAGGTATAACAAAATGGATACCGCGTAAATAACCACCATGTTCAAATTTTTATGTATAGTAATTTTAATGGCGATCGGTTGAACAGCTTAGAAGTTAATTTGCTGCTGTGCCATCTAGAGGCTAGTTGCAAAATATGGATAGCGTAAAAAAATTAACCAAGAAAAAAAACTTCTATTATACAACTTTTATGGCGATCGGTAAAACGTTGTCGGAGTTTATCGACGTCATACATATCATCATCCAATTTTTTATATAGATAATTATTTATATATGTTTATTTCTCTTAGATTTTGGGAAAGTAAGTGATCTGTGTGTGCGAGAATTGCAAATAATTTATTATTTATTATTATTGCGTGTTCCAGTGTTTGAGCTATTGTGTTTGAACCAACGATGATGTTTTGTGTATATTACCCAAATTAACGAGGTAAGCGGTATTTAAACATATCCTATTGTTTTTATATTCTTGTCACGAGTGATTTTTTTTTCTTTTAGACTCTGACATTAATTTGCATGTGTTTAATACTTAATTCTAAATTACTTTCTAAAGGTTAACATGAAAACATTTATGGCTTTCTCTATTGTCACTTTTTTTAAAGATCTCTTTTTTTCCCAATCTGAATGTGGACTAACTGCATTGCAACTGTTCCGAAACTACCTGAAGCGAGAAAAATTGAAGGAAATAAATAAAAACTATATTAACTTATCCTGGGTCGTCTTGGTTTTGAATCGGTTTACGTTTGGTTTGGTTAGGTTACCATTATTATTTTGTTGTTAAAAAGAATCATACTTAGATACTAAAAGAAGGATTTTTTTCCAAGTTTTTCCTTATAAGTTTTTTTTTGTATATTTATCAAGCTCTAAATTATTTTTAAGAAATTTACAGTAAATATTATCCGAAATTCGTTTTATAAATTTATTTACAGCATGAGAACACCTGAGTTTGAACGTTACTCTAGTTACCGAGGTGTGTTGATTACACATAACTGGTGAATACTGAAACACTAGCTCACAATATTTTTCTTTATTCAAATTTGTTTACTATAGGTACATATTAAAATACAAAAATTAAAATAATTTTTAGAAAATAGAACTTATTACTTTTTTATTTTAAGTAAGCAATATATTAAAAAGTGCATAATTTTCTGTATGTGTCATAAGTTAGTGCAAAGCTATATGTATCTCCTATATTAAAGTGGTTTTTGGATAAATTTTTAACTATGCAATATTATCTCTCAAATGCTACTTAAGGGCTGCATTAACACAATTGATTTTGGTTGTAAAGTAGTTGAAATTAATTTACACGAAATGATAAATAAAATTATGACTATTTAAAACACAAATAAATGTTGTATTAATAACATACCTTGTTATCTTAGTGCTTGTGTGCGTAAGTAAGTTTAAAGGCGTTTAGGTGTGGTTTACGAAAGTGTGCGCCTGCATTATCTATTAAAACTTAAAACAAATAAAGGAGTTTTTCATTGTCTTGTTTCAAGATTTATATAATTTGTAAAAACAATATTACGGGATAAAACTACCAATCATTTAATGAAATCGATTACGTGTTTAAATATTGTTTAAAAAGTAACAATAATATAAAATTAAACTAATTCCTTTATTTTTATCCTTAAAATTTTAACTAATTAAAAATTAAAGTTTGATTTTTCTACATTAACAATACCCGACACAAAATGTATTTAAACCATATTATGTATTTGTGCTTTATAAAAAGTAATATTGCAATGATAGCCCATATACGCAACGAAATTAACATAAATATATGTTTATCAAATGAAGTCAAGAATTTATCCCGTTCTATATTTAATCATGTATAATGTTTGAGAATGTCAAAAATTAGGCATATTTTACCACAAAGAAACTTTTTTTGTTATGAATTAAAATACATTTTTTTTAAAGAAATGTTTTGATATTGTTTAAATAATTTAAGTTAATGAAAAAAATTGTTAAAAAATTGCATTTAAATACGGCTTCACACTTAAACAAATTTTTAATAGAAAATGCTACTTAATATTTATTTTTTCGATGAAAAATTTAAATATACAAAGAATTAAATATTCTTAATTTTTTGTAAAAAAATATATTAACAACTTTTTCAAAACATTACAAACAATCAAAATATGTAGAACAAACATACAAAATAACATAAATTATTTAATTTTAAAGCCTTTGATCGTTACTTCAGAAGTAAATAGTACGAGATTATGGTTATATTAAAAACATTTTTGTGGTTTATTTTTTAAAAATATATTTCTTAAATTTAAGAAAAAATAGGAAAATTTGTCCCCTCATTTTGTCTAAAATAAAAATATGCTGCATTAGTAGTATATATTGTAAGGGCAGAGGACAGACTGCTGGCTGTGGATTGTGGATTTTCGATGCCATCATTAATTGTGACGTCAAGGCGATAAAACTTGAATGATCTTGACCTTTCACCTTGACCTTCAAATTTTGTCATAATTTGCCAAAAACTGCCTTAAATTTGCCAAATACACCAACATTTCCCAGTTATTAAAAAAAAACTCAAAAAATTTAATTTGTTTTTTAATTCGAAGGATAAATTCCCATTTCGAGAAAAAAATTCCCATTTTTTTCCCCCAAAAATTCAAAAATTGGTATTTCAACAAACTTAAAAACAACTTTGCCTTAGAAAGAACCAAAATTCCCCAAAGAAGCTTAAATTCTCCGGTGACAAGCGGTCCTAAGCCTCCAAGGTCATGCATGACCTCAACTATAAGGCTGTCTTGGCAGCCATCCTGAATTATGATTTCCCCCATGGCAACTTTCGTTATGGCCGCCATCTTGAATATCCGTAATTATTTAAAAAAAAAAAATTTAAAAAAAATTATAAAAATATTATTAAAAAACTTTGTTGAAATTTAGTTACGGCAACCATCTTGAAAATCCAATATTATTATCATTAATATTTAAAGAAAATAAAAATATAAATAAAAAATTAATAAAACAAATTGTTATACAATATTGTTAAAAAATGTCATGGTGTCTTTGGTTCAAACCCGGTAAGGTTATTCGATTAAAAATGGCGATGGATCCTACCTTTACTGAAGCCACATGCCAACTGACCTCCCACCACTAATAACAATATATTGCCAGCTAGTATGACATCACATACGCCATCTAGTTTTTGTCTGCTGGAGGCCAACATCTTGTATTCGTCTGCTGGAGTGCACTGTCGCCACTTAATATCAGTAATCATTTATTATAACCGTAGCACCCACCATTTTGAAATTTGAATGCTATCTTGAAAATCCGGAAATATTAAGGTAGGCGGGGAAAATTATAAAATTCTTCAAAAACCACTAATTAATATAATGATTGATTCTATCGATGTCCATCCTTGGTTCGATACTTGACCAATGCAAAAATATTTATTTTATACAAACAATAATTATTTAATAAATCATGTTCAAAATCCTAAAAGCAACTAAGTTTCTTATATATAATACTCTTGTAAGACGATATGAAAGCTATTTTGGAAATTGTATTTATTGACCAAAAAATATTCGGTATAAATTAAAAAAATTATAAAAAACCACTTTTTAAATAATGATTGTCGCGATAGATTTCTATTCTTGGTTTGATTCGCGACCACTGATAAGGGTAACTACAGCTTCAAATAAATTTTAAATTCTGTTTTCCATTACCTTTTGTGGAGTTTATTAAATAACTTACTCTACGACAAAACAACTCTGGACAAAATAACTGTCCGACGAATTAATTTCGGTGCATGTAATACATTCCAACCAGTTTATATACAATGATATACGTATATACCAAGTATCTATGGACCACGAGACCAGGTCATAACGTCAGACGTATAGGCCAGACATTTCCGAACCACAAGACTATCTTCGTCGATAGCCAATATAACATACAGTATTTCAACCAGTCAATACAAAGTCTATGAGCAAACAATCATACATAAGGAATCGAGAAATTTAATTAAAATCAATTAGTTCAACGGTACATTTAATACGCTTACTAAAAGACCAAACATATATAAAATAAATAATAGTTTTAAAAAATTAAAAAACACGCTTTTATAAAAAAAATTCAACTAAAAATTAGAAAATAAATTTTAATAAATTTGAATTAAGAATAGTGTAAAAATTTTAATAAATATAAATTAAGAATAGCGTAAATAAGGAAAAAACGTATTTTATTGTAAAAATAGCATGTGGTGCATGGTTTCAATAGTTATAAATATTTTATGGACATACATAAGTAGACGGATTATCATTTTGATAATATCTTAAAAAGCACCCCACGCTTTTTTTTAAGTAAAATAAATTTTTTTCTTATTAAGTCTATTCTTAATTTATATTTATTAATTTTTTTACACTATTCTTAATTCAAATTTAATAATATTTATTTTCTATTTTTTAGTTGTATTTTCTATAAAAGCGTGTTTTATTGTTTTTTAACTATTATTTATTTTTTATTTTTTATTTGTATTTTCTTATTACATCAATTTACTATTAAAATGAATTTAACTAGATATTGGCTGCTTTTAAAATATTTATTCAATATAGCGTGTTGAAGAACTATAATACATAATCTTTTCAATATCCTACTATGAAAATCAATGATTCTCAATAAAATTGGGAAGTCATTGATGTTTATTCTAAGTCGGTAACTAACCTGAGAAATGAGCAATTTGGGCGCCTGCTGCCTCCCTTGGATAAAATAGCTGGTTCTCAGGTTCCCCCTCCGAAAATTTCATCTTATTCAGAGTCGGCAGCTTATCCGATAAATTGGTGATCGGAGCGCCTGGTAGTTTCCCCTACTTGGTCTTGGCGCAAAGACTTAAGGTACCAGTTTTAGGAAAACAAAAAATCGCTAATCCTGATCATCCTAGTAAGGATAACGGGTCTAACTGTTTAAAATATTGAATTATCATCGGTCCTTACTTTCATTGTCCCGAATTTTGAAAACTCAGGGGCAAATGACCTTTCCCCTGGGGGAGGGGGGGGGGGGTTGAAAGGTTGAGGACCACGAATTGCTCGGAAGAGCTCAAACGAGAATAAATTTTTGAAATTTTTGAAATTTTGGGGTTTCAACCCCCCCCCCCTCGGAGCGCACCCACACAAACACATTGATGGGCAGTCGACTTCGGAAAAATTTACCACCATGCCCCAGACTCATGGACATACAAAAAGCATGGTTATTGCCCATAGCAAAAAAGTAGGGTTTTTTGTCCCTATGCCCCCTTTTAACTTTTCGGGTTAAAGTAATAAAATTATTGTATTGTCATCGGCCCTTAACACCTGTGCAAATTTTCAAGTCAATCAGATGCATTTAAGTTGGTGAACATTACGTTGAAAGATTCCGTTACATACACATATACATACATACATACATACATACATACATACATACATACATACATACATACATACATACATACATACAGGTGAAGCTAATAAAAGCGTGTTAAAAATTATATCGAGACAAAGAGGATTTGAGACAGTAATTATTAAAAGTTCATACTTATTTCAATACACACAATTGACGAAACAACACACGTACAAAAATTAAAAAGAACACACCATACACAAAGTGGACACATAGTACACACAGCACAAACACTGGACACACAGTAAACACATCACACAATTAGTACACAGTGCACACAGTATACACTCAGTACATAGTGCACAAACAGTACACACACAGTACATACAATGGACACACAGTTCACACACAGGACATGCAATGAACACACAACGGACTCACAGTTTACACACTAACAACATAGTACACTCACAATGAACACACAGTATACACATGCAATTGACTCACAGTACACACACTGAAACACAATGAACACACAGTAAATACACAGGACTTGAGTAGTATAGAAAAGGGGTTTCGACCCTATCTTCGGCTTTAGGATTGAGGATTGTCGACGCCATCTTGGACTGTGACGTCACTACGGGCATCTTGGACTCAAAATTCCTCAAATATTCCTCAAAAATGACTCAAAATCACTCAAAATTAAAAAAAATCCCTATTTCGAAAGGAAAATGTACGTTTTGAGGGAATATTTTGTTTTATTTCTCAAAAAATCAAAAATTCAGAATTTGATAAAACTCAAAAGACGTTTGCCTTAGAAAGAACTAAAATTCATCAAAGGGGCTAAAATTAC
The DNA here is from genome assembly GCF_032445375.1 of Bacillus rossius redtenbacheri. Lineage (NCBI taxonomy): Eukaryota > Metazoa > Arthropoda > Insecta > Phasmatodea > Bacillidae > Bacillus > Bacillus rossius. The sequence continues at coordinate 43,551,348 of NC_086339.1, read as the reverse complement.
CCAAGAAAATCGAAACTAAGCCTCTGACGGCCATCTTGGATGACCTTGACATTGACCAGAAATATTAAATTATTTTAATTTTGACCTAGAAATTCGACAACAATTCTATAAAATATTTAAAAATTTTCTTACTTTAAATATTAAGTCAATTAATCGATTTCGGTCCTTGGTTCGATTCCAAGCGAGAATAAAAAAAATTAGTATTGATACATTAAAAATATTCTAAAAAAAATAAAATGTGATATTACGTCACAGTCGCCATATTGGATACTAGTTCGTAGCAATTTTCGTTACAGACCACCTTTGAAAATCCATACATTTTTATACTAAAAATCGAAATTTTTTAAAAATTTAAAAAAAATAATAAAAATCTATCTATACTATAATAAAACAGTAGTTTTTTTTCTGTCTGTCTGTCTGTCTGTTTGTACGCGGTGTTATACAAACTACTATACGAATTTTAATGCGGTTTTCAAGTTAACTTGAGCGTAGCAGAGAAAGAAATATAAGCTTTATTTCATCAAAATCGGCTCAAGGAAAGAAAAGAAATCTTAATTTTATGACATACAATATAATCATTATAAGAAGCCATTAAGTTTTGCTATTGTAAGGAACTAAGTAGAGAGTAAGAAAAAATAAAGATCCTGACAGTTTGTAGTGTCGCCATATTTGTTTCAATTTTCAATGCCCTTTTTGTATATTACAATTTAAATTGCAGAAAAAAATCATGTTTCATAGACACATAAATAGTGAGTGTGTCTCATTTCTCTATGTCCACGAGGTCTCGCCGCGTCAATTTTCTCCTTGGGGCGAACCCGTCCGCTTGATTAAATAAAAAGCTTTTATCGTTGAATGATTTCATGATTTAATTCATGAAAATCTGCTCTCAAAAAAAAGTTAGTTTTATAGACATTCAATAGGTGTCTCTCTCGCTCTCTCTCTGAAAATCAATCTATGAATCGTTACAAATTTATTTCCTTTATTCATATCAGGATCTTTGTTTGTTGTGGTTGCGTGTTTTTCTGGGAATAGTTACAATATGTAAGGTTGTGTTTGGTTGCAAGTTTGTGTTTTATTATTGTGGAGTTTTCGGGTTGGTTTCCATTTCTTCAAGCTGCCAGCAAAGATAAGAAATAATAGCTGAAAGGAATGAATGCGTAAAGTAGTTTTCATTGTTTAATATTCACCAATAAGGTTGCACATTATCTATTTTCCAATTCGATTCAACCAAAACATTATGTTTAAGTGTTTTATCTTTTGTTTTAAAACTTGAAATCTGCATAGCTGCCGAGTACATGTTGAGAATAACTTCAATAATATCTCACCAATAAACTATATACCTTTTGAATCTTGCTATAAATGTGGATGGTTACGAATTTATCTTTGTAGTTTTGTTAATTATTTTTTTTTTTGGATTTAATGTAATATTTTTAAAGATAACATGGATTTACATATTTTTTTTGCAGGTTTGTAAAAAAATGACTCGAAAAAGATCTAATCTGTCTTCTAATACTAGAGCAGCAAAAAGATTGAAAACTATTAGATCTCAAGAAACTAATGAAGAAAGAAACAACGACTAAGCTCTCAGGGAAACGTCAGTCATCGTCTCGCGCCTCCAAGACTTTCACTGAAAGAGAATGCAGGTTGAGCACTGACCGTGAGCGCCACACATTGTCTCGCGCTTCGGAAACATTTACAGAAAGCGAATCCCGACTGACAGTTGACCGTGAGCACCATAGGTTGTCTCGCGCCTCCGAGACATTTACTGAAAGAGAATGCAGGTTGAGCACTGACCGTGAACGCCACAGGTTGTCTCGCGCTTCGGAAACATTTACAGAAAGCGAATCCCGACTGACAGTTGACCGTGAGCACCATAGGTTGTCTCGCGCCTCCGAGACATTTACTGAAAGAGAATGCAGGTTGAGCACTGACCGTGAACGCCACAGGTTGTCTCGCGCTTCGGAAACATTTACAGAAAGCGAATCCCGACTGACAGTTGACCGTGAGCACCATAGGTTGTCTCGCGCCTCCGAGACATTTACTGAAAGAGAATGCAGGTTGAGCACTGACCGTGAACGCCACAGGTTGTCTCGCGCTTCGGAAACATTTACAGAAAGCGAATCCCGACTGACAGTTGACCGTGAGCACCATAGGTTGTCTCGCGCCTCCGAGACATTTACTGAAAGAGAATGCAGGTTGAGCACTGACCGTGAACGCCACAGGTTGTCTCGCGCTTCGGAAACATTTACAGAAAGCGAATCCCGACTGACAGTTGACCGTGAGCACCATAGGTTGTCTCGCGCCTCCGAGACATTTACTGAAAGAGAATGCAGGTTGAGCACTGACCGTGAACGCCACAGGTTGTCTCGCGCTTCGGAAACATTTACAGAAAGCGAATCCCGACTGACAGTTGACCGTGAGCACCATAGGTTGTCTCGCGCCTCCGAGACATTTACTGAAAGAGAATGCAGGTTGAGCACTGACCGTGAACGCCACAGGTTGTCTCGCGCTTCGGAAACATTTACAGAAAGCGAATCCCGACTGACAGTTGACCGTGAGCACCATAGGTTGTCTCGCGCCTCCGAGACATTTACTGAAAGAGAATGCAGGTTGAGCACTGACCGTGAACGCCACAGGTTGTCTCGCGCTTCGGAAACATTTACAGAAAGCGAATCCCGACTGACAGTTGACCGTGAGCACCATAGGTTGTCTCGCGCCTCCGAGACATTTACTGAAAGAGAATGCAGGTTTAGCACTGACCGTGAGCGCCACACATTGTCTCGCGCTTCGGAAACATTTATAGAATGCGAATCCCGACTGACAGTTGACCGTGAGCGCCATAGGTTGTCTCGCGCCTCCGAGACATTCACAGAAAGAGAATGCAGGTTGAGCACTGACCGTGAGCGCCACTTGAATGTTGATCAATTACGGTACTCGCTAAACAGAATTTCCTTTTCATCTGAAGACTCTGATGATACCCAAGAAGCAGTTACGGAGCATGAAGTCCTTCCTTGGGTTGATAAAGAAAAGAGTGCATTTACTTATACAGAAATTATTAACTATGCTACCTTTGCTTCAATCGGGGGAATGATTGTTATCGGTCTGTTTTGTAAAGCTATGAAGTGGCAAAAAGAAATAAGTGGGATGTGTTGCTCTAATGGAAAAGTGAATATCGAAATTTTTAACAACCACCTGAGATCTTGAAAGCACTACTAAATGGTGACCCTCCACAATCACGACACTTTTTAGAAAATGTTCGAGCATTCAATAGTGCCTTTCAAATGACATCTTTTGGAGTAAAACAAATATCAGAGGGAAATTTAATGCCTACCTTCAAGATTAAGGGCCAGGTTTGCCATCTTATAGGTTCGCTGCTGCCTGAAAATGACCCAAAGTTTCTTCAGATATATTTTGTGTCAGACTATAAAAAACAGGCAAATATTAGGAACCAAAACTTTCCACAGTTAAATGGTCCCGTTATCAATATTCTTCAAAATATGCTGCATCAAGTGAATCCATATGTGCAAAGTTTTAAATCCACATTGGAATCTATTCCACAGGAAAAAAACATGATTACAAATTTGTCATTAACGCAGACAACCGACCCACTACTGAACATCGTGGCAGATACAATGCTCCAGTCACAATGAGGTTGCAGCTATTTTAGTAGATCAAGAATGTGAACGTCGTGATATCGTGTTGCGCACTCGAGACGATCGCCTTTAACGCATCTGCGAAACACACCAGGCTTATGACACATTGCAGTACCCATTAATATATTGCCATGGCGAAAATGGATACAACTTTGGGATACCTCAATTTAACCCCAGCACAAGAGAGCCCAATTTGAATAAAAAATTATTAGCGCAACAGTTTTATGCTTTTCTTCTGCAAGTAAGACACGATAGCTTTGTTTACTTGCAAAGATTTCGGGGGTTGTTCAGTCAGTTTATTGTCGATATGTATGTCAAAATCGAGACGGAGCGCTTAGTGTACATACGGACCAACCAAAACCAATTGCGCGCTGAAGAATATGTGCATTTACGAGATGCTATGCAACAAGATGCTGACTTAGAGAATCTCGGCCGTTTAGTGATCCTTCCATCCAGCTTCACAAGCGGGCCACGTTATATGCACGAGCGTACGCAAGATGCATTCTGCTATGTCAGAAAATATGGCCACCCAGATCTATTCATCACGTTTACCACAAACCCAAAATGGCCTGAAATCACACAAGCACTTTTGACAGGTCGAACATCTTATGATCGTCATGATGTGGTCGTGAGAGTATTCCATTTAAAATTGAAATTATTGGTGGAATTACTCACTAAAGAAAATGTTTTTGGGTCAGCAGTGTTTTATGTACAGTGTCAAATGACAGAAACGCGGCCTTCCTCACGCACATATCCTACTCTGGTTGCATAAAAAAATACATCCCATTGATATCGACAGTTTGATAAGTACCGAATTTCCTGATCCCAAAGAGGACCCAGTGCTTTACCACATTGTAAAAACACATATCGTGCAGGGCCCCTGTGGTACCATAAATAGGAGCTCTCCCTGCATGAAAGGTGGCTGCTGTACGAAAATGTATCCCCGCGCACTTACAGAACACACACTAACAGGTATAAATGGATATCCCATGTATCGATGTAGTTCCCCAGAACAGGGCGGGTTCACTGGAGAAAGTAGAGTATGCGGACAGATAATTACAATCAATAATAGCTGGATTGTTCCTTACTCGCCCTTACTCTCTAAAATGTTTTGTGCACAATCAACATGGAAATTTGCAACAGTGTTTCGGCAATAAAGTACATTTGTAAATATGTAAACAAAGGGAGCGACCAAGCGGCATTTGCTCTGCAAGGAACCGACCGAGACGAAGTTACCAGTTACCAAACTGGATGCTACATAAGTACCTCTGAAGCCATATGGCGAATACTAGGATTCTCTATACACGAGCGACATCCCACGGTCATGCATCTGGAGGTTCATCTGCGAAATGGTCAGCGGATATACTTTGACCCTGGAAATGTAAGAGACCCTGTGGAAAATCCTAGGCAAACCACACTTTTGGCTTTTTTCAAGCTGTGTCAAGAAAATAACTTTGCAAAAACGCTTACCTACGAAGAAGTACCATCTTATTAAACTTTTGACAAGCGAAGACGTGTTTTCAATCGTCGACGACGCGGTCAGCTGGTGGATGGATTTTCAGGAGTGTGTAGAGATGCTGCTTTAGGGCGAGTGTACACCGTTCACCCCAACAATGGCGAATGCTATTACTTGCGCATGTTGTTGCATACTGTTCGAGGGCCCACTTCATTTACCTTTTTGAAAACAGTCAATGGCGAAGAGCATACAACATTTCGAGCAGCTTGCAGGGCACTCAATTGGCTTGAAGGAGACCAACATTGGGACGAAATTCTTGAAGAGGCCAGTGTCAGCGATAGTCCCAAACACTTGCGTCATTTGTTCGCTGTGATGTTGGTGTTCTGTGGTGTTTCAGATCCTTTGGCATTATGGCAAAAATACAAGACATATCTTTCTGAAGACTTCATACGCCTCCTACAACACAATTCAGACAAGGAAATTGATACGAATGACGAAAGAGCAATCAATAGTTGCCTTTGTTCCATTCAAGAAATTGTGTTTTCGATTGGGGGAAACTCCATAAGTGAATATGGCCTTCCTGTTCCCCAAATTCTACCCGATCTACCACGCCTCAATCGCTAATATGTTGCTGAGACTAGCTACAATACTGCAGCATTGACCACCACAGTAAATGATCAGTCAGGTCGTTTCAATCTAGAACAAATGGATATATTTCAAACAGTCATACGAAGCGTACTTCATAATGAAGGGAAGCTATTTTTCTTGGACGCCCCCGGTGGTAATGGAAAAATCTTCGTGACAACAGCAATTCTCGCTGAGATCAGGCGACAAGGTAAGATTGCCCTGGCAGTGGCTTCATCAGGAATTGCAGCTACTTTACTCCCTGGTGGAAAAACAGCTCATGCTTTGTTAAAAATTCCAATCGATTTAGACACTAATGAAACCCCAACATGTTCGATAACAAGAAATTGTGATATGGCAAAAGTGTTACAAGATTGATCTCTAGTCGTTTGGGATGAATGCACGATGGCGAATAAAAAAGCAGTTGAAGCTGTGGACAGGACACTACGGGACATTAGGCGCGATGAAAGGCCAATGGGGAATGTCACACTACTCTTTTCTGGAGATTTTCAGCAAACTCTACCAGTTGTAAGTCGAGGGAATAGAGCCGATGAAATCAAAGCTTCACTGAAGAATTCTTACCTCTGGCCTCAAATAAAAAAACTGCAATTAACAATTAACATGAGAGCACAGCTGGGTGGTAATTCTCATGCGGAAGAACTTTCCGGTGTTCTATTAAAAGTTGGAGAAGGTGCCCTCCCTGAGCAACACGGTTAGGTGACACTTCCATAAATAATTTGCAGAGTCGTATCTTCGGAAGACGAACTCATACGTTCGGTATTCGGGGATCTGTCAAACATACAACATCAGGAACATACGTGGTTATGTGAATGTGCCATACTCACTCCAAGAAATTACCAAGCTGCTGCAATCAATGAAATTTTTTTTAACGAATTGAATGGGGCTGAAGTGGTTTACACATCGTTTAACAGCGTCCTTAATCAGGACGACGCCACTAATTATCCAGTTGAGTTTTTGAGTTCTCTCACTGCAAGTGGTCTTCCTGTTCACAAAATTGTTTTCAAAGTCGGTGTTCCAATAAGGCTTCTGAGGAACCTTACTCCCCCAAAATTGTGCAATGGAACCCAACTTAAAGTAACTGCTCTACAACGAAATATAATCGAAGCTGAGATTTTTACTGGATGTGGCTCAGGTGAAACTGTTTTCATACCACGCATACCGATCATCCCGAATAACTTCCCGTTCGGGTTCAAGCGCACAAAGTTTCCAATAGCAGTTTGTTTCGCGATGACAATAAATAAGTTTCAGGGTCGGAGCCTTAAGGCAGCTGGTGTATACTTAAGGTCTGATTGTTTTTCTCACGGTCAGAAGTATGTAGCTTGCTCGCGGGTCAGTAATGCAGACAATCTTTACATTCTAGCTCAAGACGGGAAAACAGTAAATGTGGTTTACAAAGAAATTTTATGAAGTGTCTTCCCGACATTACATTTGAAAGTAGAAACATATTTACCCAAAATTTAGGTAGAAACATAGTTTTATTGCAAAGACTGAAATAGAGGTGAGAAAAATTATCAATTGTGAACATAAGAAAACTACTACAACTGTATCAACTGTTATGTTATAATGTTTAAATTTCTAAATGGTGCAAGATAATACAAAATTCCATGCGGAAAAAGTCGTGGGCAGCAGCTACGTATAGTTATAGGTATAGGGCTATGCATGCTGATTTTTCATATACTGCATGGATGCGAACATGTAAGAATAATCTATCTATCTTACTATAATAAAACAGTAGTTCTTTTTTTGTCTGTCTGTCTGTTTGTACGCGGTGTTCTATTCAACTACTATACGAATTTTAATGGGGTCTTGCGTATAACAGTCATTACTTAATTATTTGCCGTCGTTGCAGTTACCTTATTTCACGTCCAGTGAAGCAGGCGGGTTCAGCTGGTACTATAATAAAACAGTAGTTTTTTTCTGTCTGTCTGTCGGTTTGTACGCGGTGTTCTACAAAACTACTATACGAATTTTAATGGGGTTTTCAAGTTAACTTGAGCGTAGCAGAGAAAGAAATATAAGCTTTATTTCATCAAAATCGGCTCAAGGAAAGAAAAGAAATCTTAATTTTATGACATACAATATAATTGTAGTGTCGCCATATTTGTTTCAATTTTCAATACCCTTTTTGTATATTACAATTTAAATTGCAGAAAAAAATCATGTTTCATAGACACATAAATTGTGAGTGTGTGTCATTTCTCTATGTCCACGAGGTCTCGCCGCGTCAATTTTCTCCTTGGGGCGAACCCGTCCGCTTAGTTAAATAAACAGCTTTTATCGTTGAATGATTTCATGATTTATTTCATGAAAATCTGCTCTCATAAAAAAAGATAGTTTTTTAGACATTCAATAGGTGTCTCTCTCGCTCTCTCTCTCTCTCTCTGAAAATCAATCTATGAATCGTTACAACTTTATTTCCTTTATTCATATCAGGATCTTTGTTTGTTGTGGTTGCGTGTTTTTCTGGGAATTGTTACAATATGTAAGGTTGTGTTTAGTTGCAAGTTTGTGTTTTATTATTGTGTGAGTTTTCGGGTTGGTTTCCATCTCTTTAAGCTGCCAGCAAAGATAAGAAATCATAGCTGAAAGGAATGTGTAGGGTACGTAAAGTAGGTTTCATTGTTTAATTAATAATATAATATATAAATCCTACTATAATAATTAAATGTGAAAGTGTGTTTGTCTGTTTGTCCTTCTTTCACGCAGCAATGGAGCAACAGATCGACATGATTTTTTTTGCATATCGATAGTTTATGGGCCGGAGAGTGACATGGACTAGATATAATTATGAAATTCCATATCTGAAGGAGTGAAATGGTGGATATTTAAGTTTTATAATAGAAAATCATGGGAGTTAGTTCATAATTACACAAACAGTGATTTTGTGCCATTTCTCTATGTCCGCCACACGGTCATACATTAAAGTCTGGCAACTTCCTATCCTTCTCCTGGGCATATCCATTCGTTAAGTGAAGCTGGCGGCTGCAAGCGAATTTAAGGCACTAATAACAGTTTAGTTTATAATTCGTAAATAGATGGCGTTGCCTTTAATTTCTAGCATTCTATCGTTTGGTGCGTCCATCATGTCCTGCCTATGTGTCCTTCCCAAAAATGAAGCTGAAGATTGGCGTCCTGGTTTTGCTGATGCTAAGCCTTAATGCACCGAGATTGTGCAATCGTTAATACTTCGCAATCAAAATTTCTCGATTTTCAAATGTATGTCATAGGTCTTGAAACATGATAGTAATGATGTTCCTTATATTGTGATGTTTAGCCCGGGCAACGCCGGGCACTTCAGCTAGTTGTAAATAAAAACACTTCGCCATCTGTGATTGTGACGTCACGGTCGCCATATTGAAAATTTATAATTATTATCAAATTTTTATGGGAAATGGTTTTAAATTTATAAAAAAAAATTAATCTCATTTAAGTAAAATATTAATTTAAACGCTCTTACGTCATTGATTCTTTGGTTCAAACCCAGAGAGGGAAAAAATAAAATAAAAATGGCGATGGATCCTTCCTCCATGTAAGCCACTTGCAGACTGACCTCCCACCACTAATGCCAAGATATATATGTATATATATGGTATGATAGTATAAAGTCACGCCCGCCATCTTGTTTTCGTCTGCTGGAGGCCGCCATTTTGTTTTCGTCTACTAGAGTGCACTGCCAACATATTATTTTAATTTTTGTCCACTAGAGTGCTGTAATAATTTATAATTACTGTGGCGCAAGCAATCTCGACATTGTGGAAATTCGTAATGATTAAGCCATACATTCGGAAAAAATTCTAAAATTCCTCAAAAAAATTACTCATTCATATACTTATTTATTCGATTTACTGTGTCTTTGGTAAATGCAAAATAATTAGATTAATTAAATATCACATCAATGTAATTTAAAAGTGACAGGTTCGAAAAAAAACAGCACTTTTTTACCATTAAATTTATTACATATTTCCTACACTTCAGTAGGAACACTTATTAAAGTTAGCAATCTTGTGAACAGTTCTGCATTGATATTATCTTTGAAAGAATGTTTTGCATTGGCTTAAACTGACTAATTATTAGCTCCAATCTATTTACTGAAGACAGAGACCCGCAAGATACTTTTCCTACATCTTCTTTTTCTTCCCGACAGAGTTTTTAATACCGTGTTTAACAAACTGCTTCACATTGCCAGAAGTTTAAATTAACTAATAGAAGTATAATTACCAGGAAAAAAAGAGTATTTAATTAAGACCATATTAAGTAGATCCTCTGTACTTTGGAATAATGATAAACATTTCATAAGGAAGGTATTAGACGATGAAGAAGATTCTACATCAAAGATTTCGAGTTCTTACAGTAATCTAGGTGAAGGTTTGTAAATGGGCATCTGAGCCCAGGCTTTCGCAGGAGGAGCCGACAGCCATCTTAGATTGTGACATCACGGCAGCCATCTTGGATGACCTTTGACCTTTACCTTGACCTCGGTGGCTATCTTGGATCCGTAATTTTGTTTTCTCGGACTTTCCTCCATTTTGAAATCCACCATTTTGTTTTATAGAACTTTCTGCCATCTTGGAATAGAATTCCTCACTCCCTTATGAAACAATTTTTGTTACGGCCACCTTTTTCAAAATCTGTAATTTTTATGCAAGAAAATGGGGAAAATTTTTAAAATTTATAAAAACATTAATCAAATTTTAATAAAAAAATTATTCAAAAACACTATTGCACATATTGTTACGGTCGCCATCTTGGATTCTAGGTCGTTGCAATTTTCGTTACGGCCACCAATTTTAAAATACATAATTTTTATCCAAAAAAATTACAATTTATTTAAATATTTTATTAATTAAATTTTAATAATTTTCTTTATAAAATATTCAATTACACCATTATGGCGAGGAAGCTAGTATGATGTCATGTCCACCATCTTGTTTTCGTCTGCTGGAGGCCTCCACCTTTTTTTTCGTCTCCCACAGTGCACTGTTGCCACATTAGTTTAATTTGTACCTGCTAGAGTGCGGTTATCATTTATAATTACTGTGGCACCCGCCATCTTATAATTTGGTTGCCATCTTGGAAATTCATAAATATTTAGCTACAGATTCGGGACGGATTTCAAAATTCATAAATAAATTGGCAATTAATATACTGAATGATTGGATAAATTCCTGTGGTTCGATACATGGGTGATGCCATAATATTTAATTTTATGTAAAAATTGTTTCAATAAATATTGTGGCAAGTCATAAAATCAGCTAAAATTCCTCATTTACCAGCCTCCTATAAGCCGATATGACCAGATGACCACCACCTTGGAAATTCGTAATACTTACCTCAGAAATTCGGGAAAAGTTCAAAATACATTAAAAAATATGCAATTAATATACAGATTGATTCGATCGATTCCATTCCTTTGTTTGATAATTGGTTGAGGTACAAAGCTCTGCTCCGCCTCGTCACACTCACCTGATGACTGAGGGGAACGAGTGGATCTTTTATTTCCAGTAGGTAAAACAATGATTTCGTCCAGGTGTTGGTTTCTCTGTTTTTATTTTACTTTTGGTTATTTGTCATAATATAGAGTTACGACATGTGGTTTAATTAACAAAAAGCATAAACATGGAATTGAGATTACATTAATACAAGAATGGGTTCTAGAATGGGCTCTAGAATGGGCCGGCCCTTATTAGAGAATTAGCATAAGTAGATTTAACAATTTTTGATTAAAGTTCTTAATAAGTATACACATTAAATTATCGTATTGAGGTTCTTGATTTCAGGTCGAAGAAAAGTTGTGGTTAGATGCTAGTCCGAAAATGGTTTAAAAAAATGGAAAAGCTGGCATTTTGGAGATTGTTGGATGTAGTGGGACAGCTGACGAGATGTCAGAGGGCCTGGGTCATCTTCCCCGATGGAGGCTAATCCGCTCCTTAGAAAAGTACCCGGGTATCGGTACTTGGTGCCTGTGTCCAGTACTTGTACTATGTTAATTGGTCCCTATCAAAGATAAAATAATAGATGTTATAAAAACTTAAATTACTACCATGGTTTTTTGTTTTTCTACCTTTTATGTAATATGTATAAAGAATAGGCCTATTCTGAAAAAAAAGTTAAATAAATTCTGAATCCTCAAGACTAGGATCAGTGGGTGATCAAGCCACAATCAAACTAAGTCAAGGATCGGACCAAAGTAAACACCTGCAGTGAAGACCAAACGAAAGGACCTGCAGATCTTAACATTGGACAATTCAAACTGGAGGTGGAGAGTGATACCTTTTTAAGTGTGAAATGTGAGCTCTGGTCACATAAGAACCCGTGTCAGGATCAGCTAGGGCAGCTGTCACTAGGGTTAAAAAGCGTTGGATGTGATAAGGGCCTGACCAGCGAAAAGACAGTTTCGCCATCCTCTTATCCACTGCTTTACTGGTAGGATGTGACTTGCATAAGACGAGGTCACCTCGTCGAAAAGGATTTTTTACTCGATTCTTATCATATTTAATACGACTTCTTTCATGTGAGTGCTTAAGGTTTTTAAGGGCAGCTGCCCAAATTACTTTAATGTTTTTAGAATCCTTAGGTAACAGGTCATCCAAGGACCAAAGATTAGACAAGGGATTGTTCGGAGCATAGGTGAACATCAAATTGAAAGGCAAAGATTTATGTGACTCATGATGTGAATAATTTAAAGCCATCTGAAGCCAACGCAGATTTTTGTCCCAACTAACTTGATCTTTCGCATGGCAGGCAATTAAGGCCGAACAGAGGTTACGATTGAAGCTTTCCGCATGCGAAGGTGGAAGATAGTATGGTGACAACGTGATATGATGTATACCATGTGTGAAGCACATAATTTTGAATAATTTGGAAGTAAATTGTGATCCATTATCCGAAACTATTGATGAAGGAACCCCAAAACTTTGGAATATGTAGGATTGAAGAGCCCGAATCGTGGATGGAGCATCAGCTTTTCTTAAAGGAATCAACTAAACAAATTTGGAAAATGCATCCACACAAACTAATAAAATACTATTTCCATCTTTACTCCTTGGAAAAGGGCCTACGAAATCAACAAATAATTTTTGCATAGGTTTGTCGGATATTTCAGAAGACAAAAAACCTAAATGGGTACTCTGAGCAGGTTAACTAAGTGCACAAAGGTGACATTGTTTGACTCTATCAGCCACCTCAGCATACATACCTTTCCAAACAAAATGCCTTTTAATAGCCTCAATAGTTTTATATATACCGAGATGAGCACCAATAGGCGAGGAATGAAAATATTCGAATACCAGGGGTTTAATACTTTGGGAAGAACAATACGTTTCTGATTGTTTCGAGTTTTGGAAAACAAGATACCTTTGGACAGAAAATATGGTTTTTGTTGGATACCTGAAATCAAATTTTGGACAATTTTCTGCAATTCCTCATCTTCCTCCTGATGAGCCTGAATAGTCTTGAAGGCTAAAGGGAAATCAGTGACCAAAACATTACAAGTGGCTTCCTCCTTACTAGGCTGTGAACGATCAAACATACGTGAAAGAGTATCAGCAATTACATTCTGTGTTCCTCTTATATGCTGAACCTTGAAATTTAGAGATGAGATTTTCATGACCCAACGACCGATTTTGCCTAATTGTCGTGGGTGCGCCAAGAGCCATGATAGAGCTTGATTATCCGTTTCCAAAAGGAACTCTGTATGTTCTAAGTAAGGCCTGAACTTATCTATACCAAAAACAACAGCGAGACATTCCAATTCATAAATAGATGCTACCTTCTCTTGATTGGTCAGAGTCCGGGATGCAAAAGCTATCGGATGGCGGGCACCATCAAACTCTTGTGCTAAAACCGCCCCTATTGCTGAACCTGAAGCGTCGGTCTGCAAAATGAAAGGTTTCGAAAAATCTGCCATATGGAGCACTGGTGGACTCTTTATATCATTCTTTAGTGTTTCAAAAGCTTTTTGTTGTTTTTCTCCCCATTCAAATTTCACATTCTTTTTACAGAGTTGATTCAAAGGAACGGCCTTCTCGGCCAAATTAGGAATAAATTTTCCAAAAAACTGGACCATACTGATAAATCTAGCTATACCTTTAACATCGCGGGGTGGAGGAAACTCTCTAATGTATTTTGTTTGTTCTGGATCGATGGAAATACCTTGAGAAGAAATTTTATGACTAAGGAATGAAATCTCTGGGACAGCAATTTTAATCTTTTGTGGGTTAACGGTTAAGCCTGCTTTCTCAAGACGAGAGAAAACTTCTCTCAAGTGTTGAAGATGTTCCTCAAAATTCTCAGAATATATAACAAGATCATCCAAATAATTGTATACAAATTTAAATTTAATGTCATGAAAAATTTGATCCAATAATCGTGTGAGGACTTGAGCTCCAGTAGCAAGCCCAAAGGGAACTCGCGTAAACTGGTATAAATTCCAGGGTACACAAAAACTAGTGATGTGCTTAGATTATTTTTTGAGAGGGATTTGATGATATGCTGAATTTAAATCAATGGTGGTAAAGTACTTAGCTTTAGCAAACCAATGAAAAGCTGAATGTAGATCGGGCAAAGGAACTGATTCAATCTCAATCTTTTGATTTACACGACGGAAATCGACCACCATTCGTTGCTAACCATTAGATTTAGGAACTAGAAATGCAGGACTCGCATACTGAGAGGTAGACTGCTCAATAACGCCTTTATCCAAAAGTTGCTGTACTTCGTTTCGCAAAAGATTCATCTGAATGGGTGCCAATCTGTAAGGTTGATTTTTAACATAGGTGCTATCTTTTAGCTTAATTTCATATTCCAAGAGGTTGGTAAGACCTAATTCGGAGGTTAGAACTTTAGAAAATGATTCACATAGTTTTATGATAGCAATACGCTGTTCATCAGACAGATGGCGTTAACCTTACAAACTTGATCTGGAAAGTGTTTTCGTACTCCAAAATATGTTTGAAAACAAAGAGCTGAGTTAATCTGCTGAAGAACGTGAGCATTATACTGTGAATTAGGCTTCCGATCTTGCTTGCAGGGTAAGTCGCTCACCTTACATCCCTGCTTCTGGCGTTTTTTTGTTGCAGAACTTAGAGTCTCTGATGACATTGTTATTTCTTTTGCAATAATTACAAAATTGCCAGGCTTAGTTTCTGTTTGGTTGTAAACACTACTCTTCGTAAAGTTAGGATTAACTTGTATGGTGTTACATGAACTGTGAAAACCATAGTTTTGAGTCTTAAATGTAGTTTGGGCAAACTGTAGGTTACGGTGATGATCCACAAACCTAACATTTTGCGAATGGATACACATTCTGTCGAGCTCGGAAAATGTGGAGGGTTTGCTGAGAAAGACTAACCGAGATCTCTCATCAGGGGAAAGCCCCTCTAGGATGGTGTTAACAATTTCTTGTTCAGTTACACTGAGTCGCAAAATGGCAGCAGCCTCCTTAACCTCATTTACATACACAGAAAGTGGTTCATCAGGTTTCTGTAACCGATTGAAATTATTTAATTGCAATTGTGTAAGCAACCTGAAGGGAATAAAAAAACTAAGGATATTCTCATGGTAGGCATCGAAAGAAAGGTTCTGGACAATTGTCAGCTGAGTCCTTTCGGCTAAAGGCCAAAAATTGAAAGGGTAAATAGTTTCCAAGATCTGCGACTCATGGATGGTGTTGCTTTGTTGCAATTTAACAATAATCTTAAGGAAATTAAAAAATTTAGGTATGTGCAACCCATCAGTGGCCGGGAAGTCTTTCAACATTGTTTCGAGAGGATGAGTAAGTTTACCAAACACACTTGGCAGCGCAAAATTTCTAGAGGGAGTAGGATTATGTGTCGAGCTTGCTGATGTACTAAATACAACATGAGGGTTCCGACTCGTAGACTGAGTGGATGTGGTATAGGCTGGGTTGGTTAGGTTAGGAATGGACATAGGGCTACAAACGTTACCGACAGGATCAAAGTCCACCTTGGATGGACCAGGAGCTGATGAAATAAGTGGATTCGGGACAGTGGAAGTGGGCAAGGCCACCCTACTCAACTGTTCACAAATATTTGTCAAGGCTGTGATAGGTGTTACATCACGCACTAACGAGAACTGGGATTCAGCATTACCGACAGTCTCAACTAAATTCTGAATCTCCTCCATCATATTTTCAAGTGAGGCAACTTGTAACTCAGACAGTTTAGTTGTGTGAACCTCAAGCAAACACTTAATACGTGTACTCAAGTGATTCAAACGATTTCTGACACGAGGGAGTGTTACGGCAAAATTCTCATCATCTCTGTAAAACTAGTATCTTACTCGTGCAGGTTTTATACTCCTCATTAGGGTTCACTGTTATCAAAAGGTCATGATTAACTGGAGTGCTGTTCTGAAGAGCCAAACGCAATGTTTTACGCAAATGTGCCACTGTGGCATTTTCACATGAAATGCCACGCAATTGACACTCAAAGATCAATTCATCCTTTATGAGGAACTCAGGGATGATTGAAGAGGACATAATGAAAATAACAAATAACAAAACTACCACAATAAAAACAACAGTAAATAACTATTGCCACAACCAAGCCATGCACATCTGAGGGTGGATACATGCAAGACAAACATCTACACATGTGAAAACACAACCAACAAAACACCAGAACCACGCTCTGCTACCAAGCTCTGCTGCCCTCTCTACCTCAACCTGGCCAAATACCAAGGAGGCACAGAGGTCAACAGTGAAAGCATGGGGAACGGGCTCAATGGTGCCTTGTTAGGCGTGTAGAAAATCATGAGAACCTTGAGCCGACTGGGGAGGCCATATTACAGGATAAAATAGTTAAATATATACTAGTCAAAATTAATACAAACAGTGGTCTCAGTTAAATGAATACAACAATATCGTTTCTCTGTTCCTTATATTTTCTTTTCTTTAAATTCTTTTACTTTAAATAATAACAATAACAAGTTTAATATCAATTGATGAGTATACAGTCATACTGATAGTAAAAATAAATATTAAGATAAGGGGCCCCTTTAGAAACTGAAGTTAAACACATTGATTTTGATGTTAAGAATTACATAGGTTAAAAATTACATAGGTTAAGTAAAAAAAAAATTAATTATTAGTCCAAAACAATGCCGAACATGCTAGGTTAAAATTTTCTCTTTTGATATGTGGTGGCTCATGGTTGCTCTTCTGCATGCAGAAAGTAACAAAGAAGATCTTTCCTGATTAGACGAGCTGCATCAGGCACTGAGGAGCACCATGACTCAGGTGACGAAGAAGTTGTGTGTCACGAAGTAATCGCGCCCATGGCCACCCACGCCTTCCGCACACACACACTTGCGGTGTACGGTGAATTAATTAAGACATTGATGTCAAGAGAGTAAAGGCTCGTACACACTGCGCTGACGTTTCGTGTTAACACGCATTAACACGTGTAAACACATGTTAACACGTGTTGCAGAAAAAAGTCGTCATGACTTTTATATGGGAGTGCGCACATTGTTGTGATGTGACGTGTTATGATGTGTTATTGCGTAAGCTGACGCGGAGCGCGTCATAACACGTCATTACACGCGTCACAACAATATCTAGGCTCCCAGATTTTCGTCAGACGTGTTATGCATGGCGGGCTATCTCTTATGGGAAAACCGCTTACAGTGTAATTAGTTCGAGGTCCACCCACGTGAGCGCATTTCAGCGCTAGTAGTCTTTTTTGTTTACGTTGACTGACATTGTTTCCCGCTTAAATGCTTATGAACTGTGCACAGTTTAAGTTAGCTTATTCCTGTCGATCGTGTAATTTATATGTAGTGTTTTTGTCGTACTTGCGTTATGTCAATATGTACTACACTAAAAACTGTTGTGTGCCGGGTTGTCAAAACAGGACTGAAACCCGTCACAGATTTCCTCGTGTTTCTGACGTGGAAAGATTTCAGCACTGGAAACGTGTGATTGCTTCGCCGAAATTAGCTCTAATTAGTAATGAGCATTTATTTACAAAGTCTACAGGATATGCAACCCTCCTATTGCCAGGTTAGTAATATCAAGTAATGCCCTAGTATCATCTGTTTCTGTTACTACAAATGTATTCGTTCATGTCGGCATGTTTTTTCAACCCCTTTCAGCAATTGTTCGTATTATCAAAAAAAATTCATGTAACAGTTTTAGATACAAATTATAAGATTTATAAACAATTCGAACGGTTTTGATAGTGTGCCTAATGGGGGAGTTATGAATTTTTTTTTGTTCTTGAACCCCTGTTTTTTCTCCCCTTGCAATAAATTTGATCGTATAAAAAACTGTTTCAGACGACAGTTGTACACAACAAATCAATGTTTAATAATAAATAAGATTGTATTTAAAATCTTACATAGTTCTGTAATTCGAATTTTTATTTATATTCAACCCCAGTTTTTTAAACCCCTTTCTGCAATGTTTCGAATTATCACAAATTGTTTTTGATAAAAGTTTCAGATAAAAATTATAAGAATAATAAAAAAAAAAATGGTTTTGATAGATTGCCTAATGAGGGAGTTATGAATTTTTTTTTTGTTCTAGGAAACCCTGTTTTTCTATCCCTAGCAATCATGGTTAGTTGTATAAAAAAATTATTTTGGACAAAAAATAATTGTGTTTTCACTACAATTTATTATATGCTCCATCGGATGTGATATTCATCATATTATGGGAGTTATTGCAATTTTTATGTTTTTCGAAAACCCTCCCGGTAAATATGTAGTTGGGCGGTATTTGTGAAAAAAAAATTAAATCCGAAGATGTTTTTATTATATGCTCTTTAACTTCCTCTTTTCATTAAACCCGGCGGAGATAAGAAATTTCAAATACTTTAGATATCGCCGTTCTTATTTTGCAATACAAGACCTGTCCAATCATTCGACCGCTGCAATTTGTTATTTTGCCGTGTGTTTGTGAATGCCTAATTAATTAAAATGGTCTATTAGGTCAGGTCAGTTACATTATAAATACTTTCAAACTAAGTGGACATATATTAAAATTCAGTACAATCACAGTTTCTTTTAGAATTTGTGCTTTTATGGCACAGTACATCATTGCATTTATAGTGTAGGTACTAACTATTTTACAATTCTGCAATGTCAATAAAAAATGAAATTTTTTTGCCAGTTATATTTACATTCCAATAAATAAATTATATTGTATAGGTACAGTTGTCTAGTTGCTGCTTTATACATTTGGCAATATGTTTGCTCTATGCTGTTGCAAATGTACAATCTTAATGCTTGTTTTTGTAGTCACCAGTATTTATACCTATTTTTGTTTTAATAAAGTTATTACAATATTTCATCTCAACTAACAATTTCAAGCACAATGTGGTGGGCAGTTCAAAGTGCACTGTTAAGGCTTGTAATTCAACTCATAAATTTTTTTTATGTTTTACTTCTAACAATTTATGTCAATGTTTATTAAAATTTGCAAACAGGACATTAATGTATTGTGTATACACGGTAAATGGAATGTATTGTTTGTAAAATTTAATTACTCATTGGCTCTTACAGTTAAGCATATTCATTGATTGAGTTGGAATGCAAGTCTCAATAGTGCATTTTGAACTGCCCGCCACAGTAGTTTTTTTTTGGTTTAGTTCGAGGTCCAGCCACCAGGAGCGCTGTAAGCACTGTCAATGTTCGCTCTATGGAAGATATCCATCTATCCCCTCCCTTATCTATGGTGTTATGCGTCAGACGCGAGTATGGAGGAGCAACTGATAGAACTTGTGCGTACGTACGAGTTTTTGTACGTTTTCAACAATTTAGTAGCTTATAAAACTCATTTTTCGTTATGCGGAAGTACATTAAGAACCTCTCCTTATCGTCCAGTAGTTGAGGCATCAAATGATGAAATTCGCCAACAATTGGCCTGTCTGCGTTTATAGGATGCACCCACTCATTTTCTTTTTTTTTTTGAGTTAACATGATGCATACTGCTACTGCACAATCTTCTTCTTCATCAAGTTCATCCATAAGTACAGTGATTTCAGCCATTTCAACTACCTTTCACAAAACCGTCCACCCTGTTCCGTATCAACACGTCATCTGACAGTATCAGAACAATGTGCACTCTTTGCCGTGTTATGTCGTGTTATGTCGCAATCTGACGTGATGTGATGACACGTGTAAACACGTGTTAACACGAAACGTCAGCGCAGTGTGTACGAGCCTTAAGAAACGGCCGAAGCTAGGAACAGTTACATCATGGCCGACATGCTTAAAAAAAAAAGACGTATTATTTTGTGCAACCAAAGAAGACCATAGAGTTGAGACATGAAAGACTGCACATGTAAAACAAATAGAGTTACACTATGGTGCGATTTCCCAAATCAACATTCATTATGGACAAAAGTAAAATTATTTTGTTGTAAAACTAATATAAGAATTTTAACACAGAAACTTGTTGCTTTTATAAATATAAATTATGCTAAAATTGTTGGTTACAAGATGATTTACAAATTTAAGAATAAAAAAAATTATGGCTCCCAGTTTGCTATACAAAATAAAATAAAAACAAGAACTAAAAAAATATATAAAGTGAGCATGCGCATTACTACAAATGTGCAATGGCACATAATAGACCAGACATTTACAAACCTCAAGACCTTCGTTGAAGGCTAATACAACTTATTTCAAGTAGCAAAAACACAGCCTTCGAACTGTAGGACCTAATTATCAATAAAATAAATAACAAGCATTTTTTAATAAAATTTTATTTTAAAAGGCACTTACATCCTTGGATCCAACCCAATGAGGGAAACAATAAAAAAAAAAATGTAGACAGAACCTTCCTCCACGGAAGCCGACGGCAGACTGACCTCTCACCACTAATGCCAAGGTATATATCGACAGCTAGTATGAGGTCACTTCCGCCATCTTGGTTTATGACATCACAGTCGTCATCTTGTTTACGTCTGATGAAGTGCACTGTCATCATGTTAGTTTAATTTTTACCCGCTAGAGAGTAGTTGTCATTTATTATTACTGTGTCACCCTCCATCTTGAAATTTGGGCACCATCATAAAATTTTTTAATTATGTAGCTAAATATTTAAGAGAAAAACAATATTCTTGAAAAAAAAACACTCATTAATTTATTGATTTAATCGATGATTCCAGTCCATGGTTCGATACTTGATGATTACAAAAAAAATATTTTACCAAAAAATACATATTTAATCAATCATGTTCAATATTCCTAAAAGCAGCCTAAGTTCCGAATAAACCAGTTGATTTTAAAATTCGTATTTAAGTATCTGTTTCTAAATAAAAATCTCAATTTGCATCTAGCATAAGTCATAGAAGCTAACATTATAATGTTTGTTATCTGCAGCTGAATCGGTAGGAAGCCGCTATGATACTGCATGAAGGATTTTGACCTGAGAAGGAATCCTAGACGTCATGAGAAGTAGTGTTAAAATCCCACTACGCAAAAGGTTAGGCTGTAATCGGTGTAGCAGTTCGTTAACATGAATTGACAGCTTAAAAAGACACGGTAAAACATGTAAGGCCAAGCCCTCTTACGGTATAGAGGACATCGATAAAAATACTACAAAAAGAAAGAGTGTGCTGCTTGATGTAAATAATTTTCCTTATCTTGAGCGTAATGTTCATAGCTCTCCCGATCGCGACAATGTACTTAAATGGAAGGATGTTGATGGTTTTGGGAGACTGAAACTAATGGATGTATCATCACCGTTAAAGTGAGAATACGTTCAGTCCCATATCAAGTAGAAACTCCATACATTTAAATAATGATTAACACATAAAGAGGAAGATTTTAGACAATAAAGAAGCTTCTATGTCAACGAGTTCAAGTTCTTACATTAATTCAGGTGAAGATGCTGACTTCTATGGAGACAGTGAATCTAAGGCTGGTCACGTGATCGAATGAATGGAAACATTGTAATACAATAAATTATTGTGATAAAGCTTATTATGATCACTGGGACGTTAGTGAAATTAAAAATATTTATAATAAACATGGAAGGACGATGATAGCAGAAAAGATTAATTACGCATCTAGGAACGATTTTAATGTATTGGTTTACAGGTTAAGACTTCTACATGCTTCGCTTTGACAGGAACTATTCGCGCATCAAAGAAGTATATTTCATACTCAAAGAACTGAGGCAACTTGGCTATATACTTTAATGACATGGTTTACCTGCATTTGTATAAATAAAAATAATAAATTAAATTTTAAATTTTAAAAGTGTTTCTTAATATTTTACGAAATAGGATTTATAAATCGGGTTCTTGATATTGCATGTTGAATGCCTGCATTACATGTCCGTTGTATGTCTTGTGTGTTTATTGCGTGTCCGGTGTTTATTGTGTGTGTTTATTGCATGTCTGTGAGTGTGCTGTTTGTTCAATGTTTGTCCAGTGTGTGTACTGTGGATCCATGTGTGTACAGTATGTTCATTGTGTGTGTACTGTATCTTCATTGTGTTTGTACTGCGTGTCCATTGTATGTCTTGTGTGCACTGTATGTCTAGTGTGTGTACGGTGTGTACATTGCATTTACTGTGTACTGTGCGACCATATCGTGTTCAGCGTTTTTCTTTGCGTGTCCAGTGTGTGTACTCTGTGTCCAATGTGTCTACTGTGTGTGCTTTGTGCCCAGTGTGAGTACTGTGTGTTCAGAGTGTATTGGGTGTTCATTCCGTGTACTGTGTGTCCAAAGTGTGTTCGGTGTGTCCAATGGGTGTACCGTTATTCCGGTGTGTCCATGTTTGTGTACTTTGTGTCTAGTGTGTGTACTGTGGGTACTGTGCATCCAGTGTTTGCACTGTGTGTACTATGCGTCCAGTGGTTGTACTGTGTGTCCTGTGCGTCCAGTGGTTGTACTGTGTGTTCAGAGTGTGTACTGTGTGTACTGTGCGGCCAGTGTGTAAACTGTGTGTCCAGTGTGTGTACTGTGTGTCCAGTGTGAACTGTGTGTCTATTGCGTGTACTGTGTGTCCATTGCGTGTACAGTGTGTGTACTCTATGTATTGAGTTTGTACTGTGTGTACTGTATATTCATTTCGTGTCCAGTGTGTGTCCTGTGTGTCATGTGTGTCCAATGTGTGTGTACTATGTGTCCGGTGTGTGTACTGTGTGTACTGTTTGTCCAGTGTATGTACTGTATTTACTGTGCGTCCAGTGTGGGTACTGTGTTTTCAGTGTGTATACTGTGTGTACTGTGCGTCCAGTGTGTGTACTGTACGGGTGCGTGTGCACGCACAGCGAGGCCTCAGCAGGACCGGCCCAGGATGGAGATGGAACTCTGAAAGAGGCACCACGCTGGCTAGGAATCCCGTCCTGGAGGAAAGGGGGAAAGGGCGTAGCCAGGACTAATTTATCAGCCGACCACAAGCCAACACTGATAAAAGAGCCAGTAAGGAGGCGGAGAGTATGGAGGGCTCGATTAATGAGCGTAGATTGCGTGGACCGATGCAGGGTTGCGCTAGCTTCCTGTCCTACCCCTTCCCGGTGTAAACTACCCTTAACGTGTGGGCGCGGGGTGACAAACTGCTGCGGCGGGCGATATCCGTGAGGAGGCACTAGGGGTGAGGTGTTAGGTCCTTCAGAACCCTCCATCTCGAGCACACTAGTCGCTGCCCCAATGCTATTTCTAACTTATACATCGGTCTCAGCCTAAGGAAATATTTCGCTCCATCTTGTAGTCAGTATTGTAATAAATTTAACTCTATTAAAAGGTTTTCTTGTTTTTATCAAACTACTTCGAAATTAAAACTTAACCCTACGCAATGTGAAAAAAAAAATCAACAAAAATCTGACTTACTGCATCCGTAAGTTAAAACTAGAAAATTTAACACGCAAAGTAAAGTCAACGTGATTCTTAACGTAGTAAAATCTAATTAACTAATTAAGTGTTATTTAAAGCCAATACCTAATATTATTTTTTTAATTTGTAAACACCTTAGCTCTCGGTATACGGAATTTGATAGGAGTAATTTTGTGAATGAACGGGAGTCGAATGAACGTAATTGATTTACCATGGTGCTGCTGCAATATATAAAAGTCTCATTCACCAGTTTGTATTGTCTGTTGTTCTGCTTACCCTGAGAAATTAATATTTTATAATAGAATTAGGTTTTAAAAAGGGGCTTTTTTTATATTTTCCCCCATAAGTTGATTTTTTTTACATGTATGATAATCGACGGTGTATTAAAAAATTCTACGTTTAATTTAGTGTCTGAGTTTCGTATTATAAGTTTATCTGTAACATGAGAGACCATGAATTTGATCGTAACCCAAATCAGATATTAACACTTTACATTTCTCTTATGGGAACTAAATACACTGGTACTCATATAGGTGATTAAGCACTTACTTAGTTGCGGACACATTCACTAACTTGACTCGTGGCGACGAAGTTGGGATGGATCTCCTCAACCTCTCGACGTAGCTGTTCAGTTGTCAGAACCATACCGTGATTGGAAATGGCGTATCTGTTTCCCGGTTCTTGGAACCCATGCCCAATATTTGGTTCTCCGAATTTGGGCATGTAAAAGATCCATCCATCTCCTTTTCGGGATTAGAAACCAAAGGAGTTAGATGACGCGGGCTGGTAGGTCTATTTGAGTTGTTACCAGTCCGGCGGCCACAGGCAACTACTTGAATACATTGATGCAAACATAGAAGAAGTATGTAATAGCTTGTCCTGCTACTGGCATCTGGCTGTCGGTTGAGATTGACATAGTTCCTCCGAGCGCAGAGATTATCGTGACATGTCGATATCTGCCATCTTGTATTGTGACGACACGACAGCCAAATTGGATGACCTTGACCTTGAACTTGATCTTTAACTTCAAAAATTGCCAAAAATAAAAAAAAATACTCATAATTTATTTTTAAAAAATCGTCAAAATCGGAAGATTTATTAGATTTTAGGAAAAAAATTCCACCAAATATCTGGAAAAAAATTGTTAAAACAAAAATTTCCTTATTTCGAGGGTTGATTACCGTTTTAAAGGAATATTTTCCCCTTTTTATTCCAGAAAAATTCACAAATATGAAATTCGAATGCCTAAAAAAATTTGCCTTTAAAATAACCCAAAATCTTAAGAGCGGCTTCAGAGTCTTAAAGAAGCAATCCTAAGCCACCGAGGTCATTACTTTGACCTTGACAGTAAACTCGAAAACTTTAATTTTTGATTAAAAATTCGGAAAAAAATTAGGAAAAAATAAAAATCTTGCTTTCGTCTGACTTGCTGCTTGAATTCCAGAAATGTTGCACTTTTTGTTGTGGCGTACATTTTGAAAATATGTACATATTATCCGATTTTAACAGGGAAAATTTTAAAATTAAAAAAAAAAAAATTAAAAAAATAATATAAAGAATCTCCGGCATATTTAATTATGGCGTTATGGCCGCAATCTTGGTAACTAGAAAGTTATACTTTACATTACGCCCGCCATCTTGGATTCAAAAATGCTGCACGTTTCGAAACATGCACATGCACATGACATATAATATTTAACAAACTAGTCTTTAAAAGCTACATAGAAATACTATCTTTAAAACCTCAAATTATTTTCATTAGTTAGTTGTTAATCTGGAGAATAAGTTAACATTTATTTGGTAACTGGTAAATAAAGAATACCTAATTAAATGTTTCCTTTTGTCATTAAGACTTAAACTTAAACATGTTTACTGTATAAATTACCATAAAAAATATTTTTATTATTTCTGCTGTAGCAGGTTTTCAAGACTTTATCGTTTTACTTTGTTTGCAATATTAAAACATTAATATGAGTAAAGGTTTCAAAAGTTTTTAAAATTATGTTTTTAATTATGTTAAAACATTTCCTCTTAAATTGTTTTTTTTTAAACCATTATAAAATTTATTTAAACACTAACTAATTAACTATATTTGTTTATTTCAATTATGTAAGCATTAAAAAATATACTTTTTTTAAAATAATTAAAGATTGCAAAGCCGGTGAAATGCATTACTTACGTAACTTCAACCCTAATTCTCTGTTAATTTCTAACTTTAATTCTCAGTGCAATAAGTCTAAAAAAAAGTAAGCTTCCTTTGCAATGTATCTGAACAGCCGAGAAGTAAAAACAAAACTCTTTACATGTTTTTTTTTTGCCCGGCGACAGTATCTTGCAATGTCACGGGCCTCAACATGTTACCTCAGATCACTTCGCGTAAGCTCAGGGGGTTACAGGAGGTCGTAGAGGGTTGATGGTTGCTTGGTTGGTGGTTGATGGGGGAGGTGATGTGTTCGAAAGACCTTACATGTCCGCGACGAGAATTTACGGTCAGCGTCCAAATTGAATTTAAACAATGGACGGGGGGTGAAAGGAAGGGGAACGCAAATAACAAAAAAAAAAAAAAGTATTCCCATCAACCTTGCGGTGAAATCGCGTGAACTCCTCAAACAAGAACAGCCCCTTGCACCGTTTCATTTCCCAGCCCCCTATTTTAACCCCGCTGGCCCTGAGTGAGGGTTGGGGGAAGGGAAGAGAGATATGGCTGCGGTGCGGAAGACCGCCGTCGCCCGAGATATACGACCAGGAACAACTACGCTGACCTTGACCGCTGCCAAGGAGACGGAAATGTGAAGGTCTTCGGGGAGGTTGTTGTGCGGTTGTGGCCGGCGAAGGGAAAGTGTGGTCTGTAGACTGGGTCGTTACCACAACGCCGAAAAACCATAACGCCGAAAGTCAAAATTGACCATAACGCCGACAGCTAGAAAACTGCTGTGTACCACAACGCCGAAATAACAACTGAATGAAATTGCGTGTGTTTCTTAAATGTACCTTAACGCCGAAATACCACAATCAAACCTAACCTAACCTAATCTAACCTAGTCTAACCTAACCTAACCTTTGTGGCAGTCCTGCAATGACATTTTTCGGCGTTAGTGTATTTAGGCGTTGTGGTATTTCGGCGTTGTGGTGTGTCCCCGTGTAGACGGACTAACGGCCGTGGCACCGCGCCAGCACACCGTCACAAACCACTTCGACTTTTCCCAACGACGCGGTCAACAGTAACAGACGACGGGCTCGTCGTAATTCCCAATAAATAAAGATCTTGGAGGTGATTTTTGACTCGCGAGCCCGGTGCCTCGTCGCTAGCTCGGCGAGCAGGCACGTGGAAGAGAGCAGAGTGTTCTCGATGCGAACAACAAGGTCTTTAAGAGCTCGAGAAGGAAGAGTGAACGGTCTGGCAGGGTCGGTCCAAGCGTCATTAATAAGAGCGCAAAGAAAAACGAAAATTGCACCACCCAGGAGCGACATGCTCTTTGGTTATGAGGGGAAGTGGAGGGGTAGTAACGAGTAAAACAGACAAATAAAAGTCTCATTGCATGTTTTTAGTTTTCATGTACGTTACTTTTACAAACCTTCCATGCGTGAAATGAGTATACATTTAGTATTTTAACTACCAAATTACTTGCCGAAACTCCAATTGGCTGTAGAAGAGGTTGATAACTCGTGCACTGGTTTACTGGCATACTTCTGCACTTTTATACTTGCGAACTTGTGCACCTATATACATTCTCACTTGCATACTTGTACACAAAGTTAAACAAGTATACTTCTACACGTGTACCAATATTTGGTACTCTAATTTTTCTTTTACCTCTATCTGTGGCGGTTCAGGTTTCGTGTAGCAGCCATGAACCCATTTTTTATTAATATGTTGTAAAAATTAATATAATTATTGTTGTAATTAAATTTTTAAAATAATTTAAACTTGGTGCCCATAAATTTGCAAATATATCCATACATTTAAGAGCATCTGTTGTTGGTTAGTAAACTGTAAAATTAACCTGAAAATGTTTTACTTCGAACTTACTGATACAAAGGGTACATAATTTTAGTGGACTAGGCCTATCCTTCCACTGAAAAGCTATAATTAATTAGAAACTCTTACAACGCAAGCCTATGTACTAGAAATGATTTCTGATTATAAAAACCAAACTTACACCATTCTTACCTTCTTATTATCGTTACGAAGGCGAGAGACCAGACCGCGATGCCAGGTTAGGAGCTGGCTGGCGGCCCGCACGGCCACTGGCGTCACGCACAGGTTCAGGTGTGCTCCACCGACGTAAGGCCACGCGCGCCTGGCCGGATTACAAGGGTCGTCGCTACCCCCTCCCCCTCCCCCCTCCGCACCCCTGGCACAGTCCTCCCTCGGAGCCTGTCACCTATCGCTCACCAGCCTTGGGAGTCCCGCGGAGTGGCGTGATGTTTCAAGCGTCGCGACTCGTCACAGCCGCTCTCGTCGGTTCGCGAAGGGCGCCTCAAGTACTGAAGCAGCGACCGTTCCGTGCGATTTCCGAGAGTACGGACAGTTCCGCGAGCGAAGGGAAGTGCGACATCGACGTAGAAGGTGAGAGACCCCCCTCCCCCCTGAAGTGACGCGACGCGGAGCGACGGGATCGAGAGAGGAGACCGCGCGTGTGTACAGGCGCGATGCAAGGGGTGCAACACTGCAGAGCCTAGCTCCAGTGAGGAGTGCGAACTGCGCAACTTGACAGACACTGAGTGACTTGAGAACAAACATTTTTAATGGCCAGTGATTTGTGATTTGACTTTTTTAGTAAAATTATTTTTCATTAATATAAATATTATAGTAATTAATAACATAACCGAAATAAAACCTAGTTATTCCCACATAAGGTCGTAAAAGTATTTTAATTTTTGAAGTTAGAAAAAAATACAGCACCTTAGTTTTTTAAGCATGCTCAGTTACTTATTTTCCACTAAAGTTTATTTATTTAGGCCTATATAAATATAATTTTCATGAAACCAATCATACCGTATTTTTAAATAGGGCTTAAATTGGAAAATAAAAATAATAAAATAGTCAGTGTTTTTGTATATTTATCATAAATGAATAATAACCTAAAAATTTCATGAATATCTGAGGAGAATTTTTTTATTAGAAAAACATCTTAATAGTTTTTTTCATATCCTCGGATTTTGAATATTTGAATAAATGTAACAAATGTTATGTTAGTTTTGATTTTCATTTGTTTACAATTTACGTATTACATCCGACTACATAAACTTCAGAGTTATTTTACTTTAAACGAAAAAAAAAAAAAATTATTTTGTGTGAGTCTTTCAGAACTCTCCAGCGATGTGTAGACTTCTAACTTCGGTAACGAGCCAATTCATTTGTTTTCATGTTGCAAATATATTATTAATACAAAACTCGAACATGAAATATTACTTATAATTCTTTAAAATAGTGTTCAATGTAATAAATTTAGAAAAATGTGTTTTCAACTGCTTTTGTTGGCGTAAAACACACGTATGTAGTTTCCGCACCCATCGTTATAATTTTCTGCTGTTGGATATGCAGAGCGATAGGTTAAACTTTATAATTAAACTACTCCTATAAAAACGTAAAGACTTAAAAAAATATATACTAAACCTCGTGTTTAGACCTGATTTTCGAAGAGTATTTTTTTAATACAGTCCCAACTTGTTGAAATTTTTTTTGTCTCTGTGAACTTCGGTTTGCACCATCCGCCACAGATGGCAGCATCGTGATTACACATTTCCGTTCCATTCACGAAAATACTCCTACAAAATAACGTACCTATGCCGAGATCTAAGGAATTTACACATCATAAAACCTGAACAATTTCCTCTCACTCTCCCTCTCCCTTCCTCATAAGGGTATAATTACGTAATCGTATTTAGTATCTATATGTATTAACACAGTTTATGGATTACTTTAGTTAAAATTATAAGCATATTTTTTCCCATATTTTTTGTATTATGATTTAACAAATAGACGGAAAGAAATTTTGAAAATGGTTTCTTGGTATCTCTTTTTATAAAGAGTTTTATTTTTTAATTATATTTCATTTGCATATAAAACTCCGTACAGATATATTATGTGAACAAATTATGATTCATAACATTAACTTATTTTGATAAAAAAAAAAAAACCAATTCATATTTTGGAGAAGACGAATTTGTATCGTTTATTAAAATGGCATGGTTTGTTCATGTCAATATAATCAACCTTAAAACATATAAATTATAGATCTCTAAAAAGAATATTATTTACCATCCATATTTTATTAAAATGTTCAAAAGAATTCAAATTTTTTGTTTCAAATAATATGTATTTAATGTGGAATTCTATATTTTCAGCTAAGTCTACATACATGTTGTAATATTTAGTTTGATATTAAAAGTTTTTATTTCGATACCGAAAATTTCCTTTTTAATAAATAAATAGAACTTTCTGTTACTATATTTCATACACGAACACTTTTAAATTTGTAAAATTCGTAAATTAATATAAAATTCTTTTTATCACATAATAACAAAAATATATGTATTCATAAGGAGATAGTTTTGGGTTTGACGGAATTTTTTTTATTGATTATCTACGATAACAACTTTTTGTGTAATCAGAAACTATAAAATAATAATAACAACAATAGTTTTGGAAGGCACTTTTAAAAGTATCTGCCACTGAGAGTAACCCATCATTTTGGTTATTAACCAAGTTTATTACCAACACCGATAACTCTCTTTGGGTTTCTCAGTGAAGTATATTTTTGCACTTATACGCCTCATCAGTCAAAGTTGATGAATGTCATTATTTTCCCAAGTCATACTTAAAAATGTTTAGAACATTTTTGAAGTCTCATCATATGTTCCATTGGTCAATTTCTTGCTGTAATAATAAATAGCCAACCATTAGCGGTTTCTCACGTGATGCACACATCACAACGACCAAGGACAGGGTTACAAAACAAGCATGTAGAACGTGCTTTTACACTTAAGTCTTCTTCGAATACTCGATATTTCATTCCAGTCCGTACCACTGCACAAAACGCAAGTTTGATTAAATTTAAAAATATTGGTATTATATTAGACTCAACTACTTTTCGAAAACGATCTAGAGATAAAAACATACAGACAATAAAATACGAAAAAATCACAAAAATCTAGCTCTGGCTTAAAGCAAAAAAACATAATACAAGCATAAACATAAGACGTCATCTTTGTCATTTTAATTTCTCTTTTTCGCGTTTTAGAAAATTATATACAAAACTTAGTTTATATATAAAGCAAAAAAAAAAATTGCGTTCAAATTATTTGCCAATAAATATGTCACTAAATTGCTATACATTTATTTAGCAATTAGTTCCTCTACATTTTCCTTTATAAAAATGTTAAAGTATTGCATAGAAACACATATTCATCTTTGTGATAATGGTACATTTGTTCAAAATTTTAATTTCATTAAAATGTGGAATACATGCCAAAGTCAAGAGGCCTGCTTGAAGTTTATTTCAAGGTAATTTTTTTTTGTAATTGAAACATACATATTTATGTAAAATTACAGATATTAATGAATTTTTAATTGAAAGTAATTGTATCGCTAAAAAAATAGCGTTCGCATTAATACTGTATTTGGCTACTTAACCGTGTTGTGTTGTTCCAGTACCTCCAATACTTAAACCGTTCCCTGAATTGCTTTCCATTATTAACTTTGCACTTAATGAAACAAAATAAAGTTGAATTATTGAATATTATATTATCTTTTCCACGGTTTTAAATAATTATGTTTAAATGAAACATTAATTAAAAAATAAAATGATGGCGCCAAATTTTGTAAGAAATACTCCGTATTTTCTCTAAAAACGTATTTAATATATGCAAAACTAACTTCGCCATGTGATGTACAAAGTTATATATTTATTGCAGTATTACAAACTATTTCTTGGCAACTGGCATCCAAAAGAATCTTTTTGTAAGAATAAAGAAATATTTTCTGTGTAGGTGATTCAAATAAAAGGCCATTCTGAAACAAAAATCCGAATGGGAATCGGTTATTCAAGAAAAGCCCTTTGACCGACAAAATAACGCTAAAGTAAATTTACGATGGACAATTGTGATTGCAAACCTGTTAACACATAATTATTTATATTTTAAAAATTATAGTTGTCGTTTACGTACGGTTGGATAAAGTGTATGATTTAGTAGCAGCAAAAACCAAAATATTCTTTTAAATTAAACTTTTTCAGGTGTATTTTTATAAATGAAGTTATTTTCCTGCATGGTTGATTTATTTTCTTTGTTAATTATAAATAAAAAAATGTATATTAGTAATAATTAAAATTAAAAATATAATAAACTTCCAGCATTGTTATATATTTTAATTATATATTAAAATTTATCAATACTAACTTTAATAATTAATTTTATATATTAATATTGAATGATATTTATTTATTTTAAAAATTTAAATTGTTAAAATTTATTTTACCTACTGTATGTGTAATATTACTCTAGTACTTTTATTATTTTATTTTGATTAATTATTTACATACAATATTAAACTTAGTTTTTAATTACGCTAAGTAATTATAACTTCTTACATGGATACATACGTACACGCATGTACATTTTATTTGTACATGGTACTTAAATAAATCATCTAAAATTAGAGATATTTTGAAATTTGTACATTTACATGAAATCGACTGTATCGCTAAAAAAATGTTTGCAGTGCTACTGGGTTTGAATTATTGCCTGGGTATTTACGATTTGTGTTGTCCCAGTACCTATATTAGTAAAATTTATTTGTAAACGTTCCCTAAATATCATTCTAGTATTAACTGCGCTCATTAATAAGCATAATAAAACTAAATCAAGGTGAAGAGTTTTTGAATATTCGATTATATTTTCAATGGTGTAAAACAATTAAATAATAAAACAATAAAATAAACATTACTCATATTTAAAATTATATACCAATTTTCGTGAGACAAGACACTATGTAGTATTTTTTTACAAAAAATGTTTTTAATGCACGCAGATATAACCATAGAATTGTGTTGCTTAATTCTTCTAACATATAAAAATCAATGTTTGTTTGTACATATATTTGTATTCTATACGCTCACGCATCGTTCATCTGATTGAGTTAAAACTTTGCAAGCTTGACCTTCGAAACAAGGGGAATTACACTGTCTATGTGAGCTTTCTATCAAACCAACCCTCAAAGTAGGACATAATTAATTTGATGAAATTTCGTCATTTATTGGTGACGCTTTATTCCTCTGCATGGCAACGAGCTTTTTCATTGTTGATGCCTTCTGCATATCCATACCAATTTAATATGACACGTTAATAGTATTGGTAATAATTTTACGACAGTTACTTTTTTTCTATGGTCCAAATACTAATCGTAGCACGCGAGTCTAGAGACACAGAGATATAAAAATTAATAAATATAGAGGGATAAGGCTAAATATAGTGAAACAGAGAAGTAGAGAGAGATAGGGGTAGAGATGGAGAAAAATAGTGCAATGAAGAGATATAGAGGTATTGTTAGACATTTAGATGTATATATACAGGGAGATTTAGAGCGATATAGCGAGATATATAGAGATATATAGGTAGGTATGGAGAGATATAGTGATGATTTGTATACGTGTACCTACGTACAACTATTTACAAAAAAAAATTGAATGAGGTTTTGCATTGCATAACGGGCATTAGCTAATTTATAATAGTTTTCTCGCAGCATCACCAACTATTTCCTGTGCAATTGGTTTGCAATGGAGTATTTGTGAAAGTCCAGATGCGGCGGCGCGAGAGTTCCTGACCAGGCGGGAGTTCCAGTCCTCAAGGACGCAGAGGGACCACTCATTGCAACCCGCCTGGATCGCCGAGACCGCAAACTAAGTGGTGTCGGTAACCAGGTGCAACCGCAAGCCGTTTGTCAGCGTCAGCGCAAGATTATAGCCACAACAGGCTATTACATTTAAACTTAACCTTTAAATAATTGCCAGCAATTACTTAATAGACTGAAAGGAAAAAACAAACCTAATGAAGGCCTGTTGCAGTGTTGTTAGTTCACGACGACGCAGCTCTGACTGGCACAAATTATGTAAAAAAAACACTAGGTTTGTCCAGATTCTTTGCACCTTGCAGAATAAATTAAAATCGTCATCTTCCGAGGACCATCATATGCTTAATCAGAATGATAATTTTAATTTAACGAATCATTTCCAAAGTTTTGGTCTGAGCGCTTCATCACAATCCTCGATCTTGTCAACTTCAGATGGTTGTACATTTTTCTCAATTTCGCAGATGCTACTAGTATTTGACGTAAGTGTTACTTCGTTTCCCATGAAGAAGCTATGTTTTGCGTTAGCTTTCAATTCCAAATCATCAGCAAGATCTGGGATAGTGTTTCCAGTTTCAGCATTTTCACATTCTTCGAGATCGTTACAGTAGTTTCATATTTTGCCTTCATTCCACTTCATTGGTGTCGCAGACGCGTCCTCTTTAGCTTTAGTCAGCTTAGTTGCACATACCTTATGAAGTTTATTCAAGATTTATCTTCGATCAAAGGATTTATGACTATGACTGCAATAAATGTTTTTGACGTGACAGCGTCTAATAAATCGATGAAAGCCGGCTGCACGCACGAAAAGTGTCCCATTACCCCCATTGTCCCGTTACGCTGTGTCCCGTTACGCTCATTGTACGCTTGCGCCGCATCTATCTCTCTTCCACTCGATTGGAACAACCATCGATTTGACTTTTTCGAGGCACATTAAACTTGAAACACTCCCATTCGTTTCCTACTTTTCATATCATCGTCCTATCTTTAACAGAATAACACAGATAGGAAGAAGTTAAATAGCAAACATGTAGGAATTCAATAAAAATGATTCAATTTTATTCATAAAAGTATGCATTCATTTCATCAATGTTTTGTTATGATGTTGTCACGTTAAAATATCGTCCGTAAACCGACTTTACAGACAACCAATTTTTTTTGTAATAATCCAAAATTCACTCGTCCCTTTTATTAGACTTGGAATTATTACTTAAGTTAAACTACTTGCTGCAATAAATACATCGGTGACCTTTATACACAGCTTTACTATCCGGAATCCGTATCAGCTTCTGCGACAGTGGTCAGATTCAAACTGAGAGTTTATTTCTCAGAATTAAATGCTTGAACAGTAATTTCAATAATCCTTCAGCGATTGATTTTTCCATTTGAAATATTGATGGCCAAGTAGTTCTGCGCTCCATTAATAGAAGTCACCACAGGTGTGTTGACGTAAATATTATTCATTTTTTATGTGGGATGCGGGACTCTCTCTCACGGTTGCAACCGAAAGAGGGCTTCACTATAACTTAAGAGAAAGTGTAATCATTTTGCATGAAGTGTTTTTCAGTTGTCGAGAGTAATAATAATCGATTTTATGATATTCTTTATGTTTTAATCTCAAGTGATTTCAATATCCTTTGTATTAATTTACGAACAGGATTACAACGATTAAAGTAAACTTTGAGTACAATTGTGTAACTAATATCGATACAAATGAATTATTAATTTTTTTCCAGAAATAACCAGAAACGTGTCTTGAAGGGAAAAAAAATATTGTCACTAATAATCAGGAGCACACGGAGAACAACAGAAATGTTTCCAAAAATGATCAGGACACATTGAGAAAAACAAAAGAAAACCGTTTAAATTTCATATCATTGAACGTGAAATTTACACGATTAATATGTATAGCATACAAAATACATTAAAAATTGCTTAGCATACACAAATCTGTTTTAAAAAAATGCATACGAATAATATGTATATATGTGCTAAGCATATTATTATATTAAAAATGCTCCAAAAATAACAATAATTGTAACTACATAATATTATCGTAATAATTTGATTGACTTTTAAGTACATTTCATTTTACTTAGGAGAACTCAAAAAAAAATTTTGATCATTGTTTGTTATGTTGTTGTTGTTATGTATGTGTTGAGTTAAATTTGAAGTGGGTAGGTAGGCTACCTACTTACCTTCTTGCGTGGTAAACACATAGATCGTACCTACATATTGATGAGTAGAAAAAGTAAGTTGATTATTAAGTTGTAGAAGAATACGCAATTTTTTTTTACTTATTAGTGCATATTTATTTGATTTGGAATAGTTTTTTGTGTCTGTTTTTTTGGTTAAAATTTGTGTTAATTTTTTGATTTTTAGTGAATCTGAAGTACACTAACTAATTTGTCTGATTATGGGTGGACCTACTAAACGTGCTGCTCCTACTAAACGTGCTGCTCCTACTAAACGTGCTGCTCCTACTAAACGCGCTGCTCATATGAGACAGAGCTGTTTAAATGAAACAAACGAATTCAGGGAGAAACGCCTATCTCAACAGAGGAAATCCACCTTGAGGACAATTTCAAAAGAGACTTGCGAAAAACGCAAAAATAGACTTTCGAAAATGCGGCTTTACATGAAAAAAGTTTTTAACAGGGAAAATATCGATTCTCGACCTTGGTAAAAAAACTTTGCAAAAGAGCAAATATATGTTGCACTAAGACGTGTCAAAACTTTAGAAGGAATAACTTTATCAGATTTGGACGCCAACAATAGACCACACGACGATAGATCATTAGTGGAAATAACGGGACTACGAAATCTGTCTCTGTTAATGAAGCTCACACATAATACACCTTAAGTAATGCTATTAGAAAGCTTGCGTCATGTTGTAATGCAGCAACGAATGTAAGCGCATTGCAATTTGATTACAGACAGTTAGAAATACTGCCACATATCGTACCCTTACTGTAAGCCGTTATGAAGTTCAATTGATAATTATGTTCGACTACGACAATTACTTTACCATAACGACGTTACGGTAGGTGACTCAAATATCCGGATATCCTATAAAAGATTCGGCTAAGTATAGTTAATTTGCTCCTAAGAATTGAAGAGTTCCGTTACTTAGTCATGGATCCCATAATCAGAACCTAACCAAACTCTCATCACCCTCAGGCACGAAGGAACCGGCGGGGGGGGGGGGGGGGGGCGACCTAGGCGACTGCCCGGCCATAACATTTAATGGCCGGGCAAAGTGATGGTTTTGCCCGGCCATTGAATCAGATGAACAAGAGGAATTGTCTTCATTGCCATGCTAATTGGGTTTGTGGGATTTCTTGTCTGTGCGTTACGTTATTCTTTGCCGAAGATTTCAATTTAGACAGTCTCCTTACAAAGTTGCAGCTATTGAAGAATCTTCGTGGAAATTTCCCCGACACTTGTACAGCATTCGCTGAAAAGTTGGGTAAAGAGAGTGATACGACCCGTGCTTTGCTCGATCAAGTAACTCGACTCACGATACTCATCATGACTGTGCCTGCTCCAGCCGCATCTGCAGAGCGTTCATTTAGTGCACTTCGTCGTTTGAAGACATACGTGCGATCTTCAATGTCCCAAAGACCTCTCACTCATTTGACTTTGCTTCATATCCATAGTGATAAAACTGCATCAATAGACATCAAGTCTGTTATGAAATAATTTGTCTGCCACAAGGACGAGAGAAAGAGCGTTTTTGGTAAAGTTTAATTTTTTTGTTGCTACTCATCAAAACATGAAGTCTGGGTGCTGTAATAATTATTTCCTTTACATCAAAACTTGTGATGCCATTTCTAGTAGCTGTGTAGTTGTCAATGAAAAAATACGGATTGTTCGTACAAATAATTCTGAGAATTTTGAGAATGTTTTTATGTATTGTAAATTAAATTATGAGGAATATAAAAATGCTATGATAGTAATATGTCGAACGGCTCACTATTCAGAGTTTTTTTGTATTGTGATTTGAATTTATCAATTTGAATGTGTTATTTTGTCATATAAATTATCATAAGATATTTAGATTTTCAGATATATTAATTGTAATGCAGTTTTTATGTCACGTTTTTAATTAATATTCAGTGGACACTAGGTACACCATATGTTTATGTCAATACATTGTGAATATTGGCATCATCTAAGAATATTTAATTAAAGGTGTGCAACATTAAGAGTTCTCCTGTCCTGATATTCAAATGAATTTACTTAAGAGTGGGCAATGAGTGGGATAATGACGTCTTTGTTAAATTGTTTACTCAAGGCTCAGCCTCACTTAAATATTTGATTATAGCTTGTTTTGATTATTGCAGTTGTTTGTTAGCACATAATAAGAAAATGTAACTATAGCCATAGATAGTTGGCAAAATATTTTACCTCACACTACAAATATTAATATTCAACCACCGTCATGTAATTATGATGCAATTAGTCAAACATATTTTTAATTATAAATACATATTTGCCTTTTCTACAGCTCTAGATAACTTGATGATATCTGGGGACTAAATTTGAAGTTGCTTGTGATTTATGTACTATGTGCAGTGGGAAAATTCAACAAATTGCCTTTAAAATGAATTCTACGAGGCGAAAACTGAAAATTGAACACTGTTTTGTGATGCCAAGCCTTAAGTAAATTTGTTATAAAAAAAGTTAAAATTTCTGCTAGTAGTACATTCTATTTTTATGTACGAAAGATGCTTAAATAGCACCATTTTGCTCCTTAGAATACAATTTTTTTTTCTACCGGGGGAGAGCCCCCGGACACCCCCTTTGTTAAATCCACCACTTATAATGATACTCTCGTTTGCCCCCCCCCCCCCCCAATTAATTATTTGCTTCCTACGCGCCTGATCAACCTACCCTTATAGTACATCCTTTCCAATAAAAAAAAGAATAATCGAAATCGGTTGGCGTTATATTGAATTATTCGTCCATTTGTGGCGCACATACTCAATGCAAGACTTGTATGGTTTTCTCATGGATGCCATTTTCAGAACTGGACCAAATTAAAATTGGACAACACGGGAAGCACCTGCTTTCAAATAAAACAAGAATTATCAAAATAGGTTCACCCAGTCAAAAGTTCTGAGGTAAGAAACAAAAAAAAAATACAGTCGAATTGAGAACCTCCTTTTGTTTTTGAAGTCGTTGAAAAATGGGATTATATGTCAATGCCCCTTATAAAGATTTTCACCCCTTAGGTGCTTCTAGCGCGGTGTCGCCTCTGAGCGCAAGGCTCTGAATTGACGCGCAGTCTTCTCGTCGTCACAGGATAACTGTGAAATTTTAGCGGTGACCGTAACATTATATGGCCGATAAATGAAGATAAAGGTGTAATGAAAGTCCCTTAAGTGCTTTTAATAATCTGTACTGGTTGTTTGACGCCTAAAAAGTACTCTGAAAACATGCGTTTTAGCAATTTTAACTCTTCTAGAAATACAATTTAAAAACATGATCCAAAATTAAATGTACTTTTCTGGCCTCAGCGAACTCTTAAATGCTTTTCGTAAACATACCCCACTCGTATATCTTGAGTAGTTTTTAAATCGCGTTGTTTTTCCTGAAGCTCTGCGCACCGTCTGTGTGACCATGTAGGCGGAGCCCTTAATAAACGCACATGTGTTATTTTAATTATACCTGACTGACTTGAATAACAAAATAATAATAGGTTTACCGGGACAAAATTTATGTTAAGCTATTTACACAAAAAAAATATAATCGAAATTTTTAATACAAGAATTAAAAGACAAAAAGACATGTCAGTTGCTCGAAAAGCATCGTGTTTGTTGGAAAGTCAGAAAGTCAGGCTGTGAAAATTTCGAAATAAAACAGGTGTCTTTTCATTGTTATCTCATAACTTACTCTTCGGAAACAGCAATTTACTTTACGAGCGAAACAGTTCTGCGAACTCTAAGAAAAATGGTCCATTGAAGTTGAACATGTTGAGCTATGGCCTTAGCAAAGACGTTGATGTCTGGCTGTAGCAATCCCCCCGCCGAGGCCCGCCCAGTGGCCTTGAGATGTAGGTTACCTTGTAGGGACTCGCATCACGGGCAGGAAGGAAGGAGGACAGAGGAGGAGTAGATCATGCTTGATGGATGAAGAGAGGTGAGGAGGAGAGAAGAGGAACCACTCCTCCCAGTCCCAAAACTCGCAACTCGCAGCGCCGCAAAGCGGTCCATTATTCTAATTGTAGTTGCTCCGGCGTGCGCAAATTGCCCGGAAATGCTTTCGAATTTATTCCTCCTCCCCCTCTTCCTCCTTTTCCCCCATTAACAACGACCCTCCCCACCACACGGTGTTCCGTCGCGCGGGCTTTTCTTTTGTCTCCCTCCATCCTCGCGTCCGCCGGCTGATGAAGTCGGGCATTGCGGCGCCCGCGCTCTTCAAGCATGGGCGAAGGAATGGGAAAGGGGAGGAGAGAGAGGAAAATGGCCAAATTATTGTCATCAGCCCGCTTTCCCTGGCGGAGTAATGGAGAGCACTCGGCGCTCTGGAGCATTTCATAACGCCAAGTGGGACGAAACGGAAAAGGTGAGATAGCTTTTATTTTTTTTCACCCCATTGAGAAGTAAAAAAAAAAATTCCAGAAATACTCCACCGGCCGGACAGAGCACAAGTCAGACCTCACCGAGTGACTGACAATAATGCCGTAATATCATTTAATCACCAGGTCACACAGAACGGGTGGTCGCAGTGGTAAGACATTGCACATGAAAGCCTAAGGTCAGACCTATTCATTCCTGTTGTTCCAGTGTTTCTCTGAATCACTCCATACAAATGCCAGGACTGTTTCTTATAACAAGCCAGGGCAATTCATTCTCCAAAGTCATTTTTCTGTGAAGATTTTTGTTAGGTTTTAATGTTCTCCCTGTCAAAACACCTCATAAAACTAAAAATAATACAAATAATACGAGGAATAATGATTTTGCTTATCTACTAAAATATGTTTTTTCTTTGTTATGCATCGAAAATATTAGTAAATACCTGAGTGAATTCAAAATGTATTGAAAAGGCAGTTTATTGATCAAAAAATTTTTTTTCGTCCCGAAAACAAAAAAAAAAGTCTTTGATTAATAGTAACGTTTGGAAACTCTGTACTGGGCACAGAGTCTTGGCGAGACAGCAAGCAGCTCCGAGCGTATGCTGAGTGACTTGATGTAGGCTATTGGACATACGGCATTGCTATGCTCATGTATGTCTGTAGAAGAAAACTACAAAAAAACACGAATGACAAAAACACAAATTAAGCAAAAAATTGCTGTTGTCAGGATATAAACACCACACAATACTGACACACAATATTATATCCTGACAACAGTAATTTTTTGCTTAATTTGTGTTTTTGTCATTCGTGTTTTTTGTAGTTTTCTTCTACAGACATACATGAGCATAGCAATGGCGTATGTCCAAAAGCCTACATCAAGTCATGCACTCCCATTGCACAAATCTTTAAAAGATAATACGTATGCTGAGTACCGCAGGAGCGCGCTACGAGAACAGTGTGTGTCCCACCAGGTCTCACCCGACAAGCGTGATGCCTCATCATCTCGGCCAACAGGGAAGTCTTTCCTTGCGAGAACACCGCGCGCACCTCTACAGGATCACAGCTCAACTTGTGTCGTAGAAAATAGAATATAATATATAACCACCACATCATGACATAATAATAATAAAATCAGAAATCCAATTATAAATACCCTAATCATTCCCTTGTGTCAACTATCAAAAGGTTTCTGTTAACTAGTTCACAATTAATACCGTATTTTCTTAAAAAAAAAAAATTTTTTTCGGTTTTACACAGTTTAGCTGAAATAAACCTGAAATTTTTAAACAGAACACAAAAAAAAGTTTATATTAAAGTTATAATAAATTTATAAATATAACTTTTAAAAATAACTATACTAAAACTAGTAAAATAAATTTTGAATTCGTTAAAGTAATATTATACTTAATATTAAAAATCAACATTCCAAAATTAATTTCTCGTGAAAGTACAACTGAATTAGCTAGTAAACGCTAAACATGCTTGAAGTCTTTGGAATGGATGAATGTTAATTTTTTTTTTTTTGCAATACAAACAATTTGGCGAGTGAGTGTGTGCTCGTCATTTCTGATATATCCGGAGACTGTACTGGAACTTTCGGCCTTTTACGTTCCGACACTTTAGCAGCGCAAGTTGGCATGCTCCGTCACCAAAGAGACCGAGTTTGGTGGGGTGTTTGCTTCAGAAAACAAATATCCGCATTTAAATTCTTTGGCGAATGTCTGATGAAAGCAGTGTATTTTAAAGCGTTTCTTTTATTTGACTATTATAAAAGGTATTATGGACAGCATGATCATGAAATAAGGATACATACTGCACAAATAAAAAGAGAATTGAGTAAATATTATGCCATCGATTACATAACATAATAGCTGCATTTACCAAGTGATTTCTGGAAAAATAGTATAAAAGAAAATTAAAAAAAAATTAATTTAAATTCCTGATAAATATCTAAATGCCATCAGAAATTGAATGAAAATGGTAATTTATTGTGAATTAATTTTAATAATTTAGGCCACCCAGGCGCGATACTCTTATTATTCATCACAATAAAATTGCTTTACTTAAGATAAGCTCAATTAAATATGCAAGTACGGATAAAAAATAGAAAAATTAAAATTAAGAAGACCTTTGGGAATTCAGATTTATGAAAATTGATATTTACATTTAAAAATTGTCTAGTCATGGCATCAATCGCTGCCATCCCACCTCGCACATGAAGCATGCTAGCCCTACTGCATTATTGGGCGCATAGATTTCGTCCTGAGACACACTTAGAGTCTCCCCTACCTAGATGCTTACCAAATACACTTAGGATCGGTATTCCCAAAGGTTCGAAAAGGTAGTGAATAAGCACTGTCTTTTTGGGATACAACCGTAACCTAACTCGCAAGACCTATTTCAGAATCTGTCCAAAACCGAATCCAAGTAGGAAACAAATCGGCAACCGTTTCAGGAAAAGGTGCCCTGCGCGAGGCTGGAAGATAGTTTAAACGCATTCTAGTGGTAGTCTCGAAACCATCGATACAGTTGTTGCGGCAAAAAAACTCGAGATAGCAGCACTATTGCACAAAATTAAAAAGGCCTTTCTAATTTTTGAAGTACATTAAAAAATGCTGTTATTTAAGTGTACAAAATGTATTCCAGAAATGTTTCGTTATCATGAAGATTCATTAGGCCCACCAACACGCTTGGTACGTCCCCTGATGATCATAAACAATTACTTTATAGCTACGAGCTAAATGGCACCAGATGCGTTTCAGCCGATTGGACGAAAGAAAGAAGAAGTGAGTTCTGCGCATGCGCGGAATTCGGGCAACAGATCGCCAAAGGATAGGACCACCAAAATTCGTGCTCTTAAAATAAACAACTTGCCGTATCCAACCAGTGCAGTAGGAATACGGTTAGAACATAGGTGTAACCTTTTTCAAAAGTAGTGTCTTGTAATACCGGCCATAGTTTTTTTAGTTACGTACAGAAACCAACG
This sequence comes from Bacillus rossius redtenbacheri, assembly GCF_032445375.1. Taxonomy (NCBI): domain Eukaryota; kingdom Metazoa; phylum Arthropoda; class Insecta; order Phasmatodea; family Bacillidae; genus Bacillus; species Bacillus rossius. The sequence continues at coordinate 43,508,364 of NC_086339.1, read as the reverse complement.
GGGCAGATAAACCCTCGCTCGTTGACGGGGAAGCCCCTGCTCCCACGGTGTGCGCTAAGGTCGCACGCCAGCTCGAAGCTCGTACCTGCTGACCGCAGCGACGCCGCGAGCTGGCTGCGACCTGGCAACAGCGCCCCTGGTGGGTTCCCCCCTCCCCTCGCCCGGGCAAACGTCCACGAAATAACAGCAATCATTCCTCCGCGGTAAATACCCCGCTGGCAGCTTCCTCAAACCGTCGGCGTTCTGACGAACCAAATATAGGTTACCCGAATGGAAGGACACGATGATGAGTTGCCGGCATAAATATATCGGTTAAAGTCCTCGAGGCGGGAAGAAATAACTGTTATTAACCATTCGTTACGTTTTGACGTCTCCAAAGAAGTCCAAACCTGCACTTGCACCCTTCTTGCTGCGGGTTCGGGGAAAAGTACAAGGTCACGAACTAAACTGTGAGCGGACGTGCCTGGGTTCAGATCGGAGACAACGCACGCCGGTTCCAAAGCGAGTCTGCGTTCATGTGTTCCTGGCCGGGCAGATAAGCTCCCCGGCTCAGAGTTCAGGTCATAGATGCCTGCGCTCTTAAGGAGTCCGCCTACCCGGGCACACACGGTGCGCAGAGCTTCAGGTCAAACAACGCGATTTCAAAATTACTCAATATACCCGAGTGGGATCTGTTTACGAAAAGCATTTAAGAGTTCTCTGAGGGTCGAAAAGTATACTTTTGATCTCGGATTAAGTTTTGAAACCATATTTTTAGAAGAGTTAAAATGGGTAAAACGCATATTTTCAGAGTAATTTTTAGGCGTAAAACAACCAGTACAGATTCTTGAAAGCACTTAAGGGACTTGCATTACACCTTTATATTCATTTATCGGCCATATAATGTTACGGTCACCGCTAAAATTTCACAGTTATCCTGTGACGACGAGACAACTGCGCGCCAGTCCAGAGGCGATACTGCGCTAGTAGCACCAGCGAGCGTCGCGCTTATCATCCCGCCTCACTGACACACATACACCCCTGACGAGGCGGGCCCCTTAACCGCGAGCTCTGAGTTCAGTAGAGTCGTAAGCAGTTCCGCCTGCTGTCACAAAGCCTGCGATATTTGCACTCGCCCACAAGATGAATGTACATAACTCTACGTGACTGGTATATTTTTTCTTATAGTACCTACTTTGCGTACATTTCCCTTTTAAAAAAATTATATTTAACACTTACAAATATTCTTACCACTTCATCAAATGGGATTATATTTAAGTGATAATATCGGTCGTGTAATGTTTTCTTTTTCGCGCAGTGTGCGGTTCGAACGCACTTTGGCTTAATATTACTTATTTAACCGATAGGGAGTTCGGGAGGGAGTCACTAAAGTACATACATATTTGCCATAGTCTTGCAAATGTTTTCTCATTGATATGTGTTGCTGGGTACATAATGGACGGAAAATTTTAATGCCTTAAACCCACAATTATTTTTTGTTAAGTCCAACAAAGTATAATGACCGAATAAGAGTGGCAAAAAAATCTTTATAATTTATAAAAAAAATTATGAACAACATAAATATGTTAAACATATTGCCTTTTTAACGAGTTCGTTAGAATTTTTTTTTGCTAGTTAGAATTTTTTTTCCTCATGCTCAATATTACTAATGATGTTTCTGTAGAAAATATTTTCTGTAGAATATAAAATGGTGCTCCGATACAAGAAGTAAATATGTTGTATTTATAAGTTGAAAAATCGAAGATTGTAACAGAAACTCTTTTTTTTATGTAAAGCCCTTTATAACTGCTTAGTAACGTCAAGAAAATATTTATTTCTAACTAGATTCTAAAGTAATATTATTTATTTTCAACCATAGTCTGTTGCTTGGGGAATACGGGCTGCTCTTCTGTTAAGATGGTGGAATTGTTTTTGAGATATTTTACTTATTCTTATGTATACCACACATACACTTCCATAACAAACAATTCAATTAGTACTGCCACAAATGTTTATATATAGTTAAGTAGTAGCCAACCTATGGCCGACGTGACCTTTTTAGCTCCCAAGACTTAAGTCGCTGGCCCACCAAATTAACAAGCCATCACAGCTATATTGCTGAAAATAATAGAAAGTTAAGAAAAATGAATATTTGGCTAGTGATCACTTCCTTCTACTTATGTTTTATCACTAACTATAATACAAATGAAATCATTAAAACATATTTGTAATGGGGTTCTGATACATAATAGGCAAAATAAAAATTTAAATGGGTTATCTACATTTCCTAAACTTTTTATTTATGTTCTTTATTTTTAAAGGATTGTTAGCTGTTTTTGAGATGGTTGCAAACGCCCATTACAAAACTGCACGTATTTGAATATGCTAACCTATTTTGGGTTACCGAAATCTATTTCCAACGGAATATTTTTTTCTCTCCAGTGCTTGATGTTTTCACACTGTAGTTCACTTCGTTTAAAATTCTGACAGCGCTTGAGTAAAAAAAAAGTGAAGTCACAACGACGAATGCATCTTGATTTACAAAAGCGTGACGAACGCAATGCGATGGACACGACGCGAAGCAAATAATTTTTTAACCAATCATGCTCGTGACGTGAACGTAAAAAAATGGTGAGCGTGATAGTCTTCACGATCAGAAAGTTTATTCATGTCAGTCATATATTACGATTTACTGTTACGAGCGTTAAAAAAAAGTTTTCGAATTTTTGTTTAAATCTATGTACTTATTAGTAATATAATTATTAATATTACTATCAATATATTTTTAAAAGAAATATTTAGCACTCGTTTCAAACGTATATGATGTGTGTTCACAAAAAATGAATTTTTTGAATCCAAATAATTCTAATATTTGCTATCGCACCACCTGCCTCGAGACGCTCCTGTGATTCCAGCAGGAGTCTGGAGACGCCTGTGTCCTGGAGCTGGCGGCCTCGGAGGACCATCCTCCAGGTCTGGACGGGAGAGCGCGTCAGCGTCAGGAGCAGGTCTATGTGAATACCGCCGCCTGCTCTAGCTGGAGCAGGTCTATGTGAATACTACCACCCGCTCCAGAAGAAGCAGGTCTATGTGAATACTGCCGCCGGCTCCAGGAGGAACAGGCCTATGTGAATACCGCCGACGTCTCCAGGAAGAGCAGGCCTATGTGAATACTGCCGCCGTCTCCAGGAAGAGCAGGTTCTTGTGAATACCGTCTACTGCTCCAGGAGGAACAGGTCTATGTGAATACCACCGCCTGCTCTAGCTGGAGCAGGTCTATGTGAATACTACCACCCGCTCCAGAAGGAGCAGGTCTATGTGAATACTGCCGCCGGCTCCAGGAGGAACAGGTCTATGTGAATACCGCCGACGTCTCCAGGAAGAGCAGGTCTATGTGAATACTGCCGCCGTCTCCAGGAAGAGCAGGTTCTTGTGAATACCGTCTACTGCTCCAGGAGGAACAGGTCTATGTGAATACCGCCGCCTGCTCTAGCTGGAGCAGGTCTATGTGAATACTACCACCCGCTCCAGAAGGAGCAGGTCTATGTGAATACTGCCGCCGGCTCCAGGAGGAACAGGTCTATGTGAATACCGCCGACGTCTCCAGCAAGAGCAGGTCTATGTGAATACTGCCGCCGTCTCCAGGAAGAGCAGGTCCTTGTGAATACCGTCTACTGCTCCAGGAGGAACAGGTCTATGTGAATACCGCCGACGTCTCCAGGAAGAGTAGGTCTATGTGATTACAACCACCCGCTCCAGGAGAAGCAGGTCTATGTGAATACGACCGCCCGCTCCAGGAGGAGCAGATCTATGTGAATACTATCGCCCGCTCCAGGAGGAGCAGGTCTATGTGAATACTACCGTCCGCTCCAGAAGGAGCAGGTCTATGTGAATACTGCCGCCGGCTCCAGGAGGAACAGGTCTATGTGAATACTGCCGCCGTCTCCAGGAAGAGCAGGTCCTTGTGAATACCGTCTACTGCTCCAGGAGGAACAGGTCTATGTGAATAACGCCGCCTGCTCTAGCTGGAGCAGGTCTATGTGAATACTACCACCCGCTCCAGAAGGAGCAGGTCTATGTGAATACTGCCGCCGGCTCCAGGAGGAACAGGTCTATGTGAATACCGCCGACATCTCCAGGAAGAGCAGGTCTATGTGAATACTGCCGCCGTCTCCAGGAAGAGCAGGTTCTTGTGAATGCCGTCTACTGCTCCAGTAGGAACAGGTCTATGTGAATACCGCCGACGTCTCCAGGAAGAGTAGGTCTATGTGAATACTACTACCCGCTCCAGGAGAAGCAGGTCTATGTGAATACGACCGCCCGCTCCAGGAGGAGCAGATCTATGTGAATACTACCGCCCGCTCCAGGAGGAGCAGGTCTATGTGAATACTACCGCCCGCTCCAGAAGGAGCAGGTCTATGTGAATACTGCCGCCGGCTCCAGGAGGAACAGGTCTATGTGAATACCGCCGACGTCTCCAGGAAGAACAGCTCTATGTGAATACGGCCGCCCGCTCCAGGAGGAGCAGGCCTATGTGAATACTGCCGCCCGCTCCAGGAAGAGCAGGTCTATGTGAATACTGCCGCCTGCTCCAGGAGGAGCAGGTCTATGTGAATACTGCCGCCTGCTCCAGGAGATGCAGGTCTATGTGAATACTGCCGCCTGCTCCAGGAGATGCAGGTCTATGTGAATACTGCCGACGAATGTGGACAACACGTGCGCCGATAACTCAGCATATTCCAGCCGGTCGCCGAGGAGTTTAACGAAAGCCTTTCATCCTTCGCCGGACGCCTTGTCGGTGGCATCTCAGTCACGTCTAGAGAACCTAGCACAAGTCAGGGAAGTCCAGAAAATTATAGATTCAAGCCGATTAAGTGGAGGATATTACTTTGAAAACCAAACACAGTCTTCCATGGGGTGACTTTACATGGGAGTCGGCGGTAACGAATATAAGATAAAATATTTGTTTACATCAACAAAAACTATATTTCCTCTAACTCTGAAGTGCCTGAACTTAATCGTACCTTATTTACGCACTTTTTATCAAGTAAAACCAAACTTGTGTGGGTTTTTATATTTTATAATTTGCATGTTTATGAAATGAATAATTTTGCTAAGTCAAGCATGCCCAAGCAACATATATTTTTAACATATTTAAAATATTCTGACTAACGACCATCTTTTGGGCTGGTGTTGTGAAATTTAAACAGGGGACGAGTTTACAAGCAAAAATTATGTTAAAATCGGACGTTTGTAAACTACACCTGTGTATTATGTTTTCCCAGTATTCGAAAACAGAGTTACGTGATCCGAATAATATAACTACAGTGAAAAAACATCTGAGGTCATCATATGGGGAAAAGGATTTGCATTTTTATATCATGGACATGAAGGCAAAAAGACAAACTGAAGACATCGTTGCTAGCTATAAAATGTTTCCATGGATACTATAAAGTTAAATAAAAATTGGTACTAATAGATAACTAACATTTGATGCCTTGGCTAAAACTAAAACATCGATATTATTTTCACTGCAATCTTATTCGCCGCAAGAGATTGTAAAAAGAAAGGCTATAACCCACATTTTACTAAATAAATTGTCCCCTTACAGATTTAAATTACTTATTTGTGTGCAAATGCAGATAATGGAAAACGATTTGGTACTCTTCGCGTATATGACATACTTATATTACAGTAATTCTTAATTCATACAATGTTTAATATAATTTTGTCTTAGAAATGTTATTCTTAGGAAAAATTATTTGACTGATTTTTAAGAATTTTAAACTAAAAGAGGAGCACGAAGGAAGTGGTAATAACTTATCACGTGACCCGCAATAAATCAGAATCGTGATACAGACATTCCGCTCAAATGTGCCAGCTATGTATAGCAGTATGTAGCCGTTCGTTGCCTTATTTATTCATTTTTAGCTAGATGTATAGCTGGGTCCTAAAGTTTCTTGTTTTGTATACACAACACATACAGGTACGAAGAAGTAGTCGGTGAAAAGCGTATTGTCTATGGTTACTAAGGAAATCATTTAAATTTTCTTGGCTTGTATGTAATTAAATGGTCTTTTCTAAAGTCTGATGGGAGATTCTAAGACAAGGCATTAAACATGTCAAATATTCAAAAGCATGTTGGGAAGCTCTGAAACGCATAAATGAGAATTTTAGTATTGTTTCTATATTGCATTTCAGAGAATCTGGTCCTATATGTTTGTAGGCGTTAGTATAGCAAGTATGTATGCTTGAGGCTCCAGGTATTGGAGACATTCGTAATTATAGTATTAAATCATTTAAGACATTTACCTATTGTGTGTGCATATTACACTGATTATGTCTGTATCGTGGGCCTCATGGTCCGGGGGCTTTTGTCTTATTTGTATGTAATAGCCCTTTTGAGAAATTTTTGAGCACATATGTTACGTCCATACCGTAAGCCTGCTGGTTCGGAGAATTTATTACTATGTGCTTGGCATTGGTTTTAACTGACGTGTAGGGTACACCTACTAAGTATCATTACCGAAGATCTCATGGTTGGGAGATTCTGTGTCCAAATGCTAATGATTATATCTTCTTCTCGCATAGAACACCGTGTATGGACCTATAGGTTGCTTTACAATGGTATCAATACTTAGTCGAGCATTTGATATACATAGCATGCTAGTTATTAGTACGTATGATAAGTGTGCTCTTCGAAATGGAAGTGAAAGAAAAGAATAAGAATATTAATTAAAGACTTCTTCCAGAATTGGGTCTTGGACCTCAATTTTTTTTTATGGTAAATGTAAATTGTCCATAACTAAGATTATATTTTATATAATTGTATTCTAATAAATATTTTTAATACTTAAATGGTTTTTTTTAGCGATTAACGGATATAGAACCAACTGCAATCGATAAAGTACAAAACTATTAAAACTAAAATCATTTTAAATTCTTATAAAATTAAAATTAATTTTGTTAACATGACGGCCCGTAAGGCGTTTGAAGAACTGGTATGGATAATAGTGCATTTGTAGCGAATAACAAGTAAAGCACGATAACGATTCACAATAACACAATCTAGCAGACGAATGCCTCAGGACGTACAGTACGGCGAGAAAGTAGGCGAGGCAGAGGAAGAGGGCGAGGCAGAAGACGAAAACAACCAGAACTAATAGGTAATGAAATGCATGATCCTTCTGGACAGATTCAAGCTTGCAGAGCTGTCTCACGTTGCATTGAAGAGCATGTAAGATGCAGACATCAGCAGTTAATGCCAGTAAAATTATTGCGAATGGAACGCAGTGGACTACTGTGAATGTGCTGTAAGCAGAATGTCTTACGTGAAAGGCCGGGACCTTCAACTACTGCAAAACGCAGTATTGATGAGGCATATGTTGCAAGTGCTTTCAGGCTTTTTATTGATGAAACAATAATGCAGAATATGGTAAAATGTACGTAAACAGAGCCTCGTTAGAAAGCTGAAAGAAGAAACATGATTATTCAGTGTGGAAGAGCTAGAAGCTTTTATTGGTCTCTTGTTCCTGCGCAGTGTGAGTGGAGCTAAAAGACTTCCATTCACCAGTCTCTAGTCAGCCAAATAGAGTACTCCTTTTTTCGGGGACAAAATGTCACGCAATGGATTCCAGGAAATCTCGATATTTATTCGCTTTGACATTAAATCATCAAGACCGGACCATTTGGAGCAGGAAAAAATTGATCTTGTATGGGATACATGAAATCAATTTACCAGAAATTGCAATTCCAGCTACAAACCAGGTGCTGATATTACTACTGATGAGCAACTTTTCGCAACCAAAGTCAAATGCGGTTTAACTCAATACATGTCTTTATAAGTCTGATAAATTTAGAATAACATTTTTGGTTGGCTTTTGATATTGTGAGTAAAGACATTTTAAATGAATTCCTCTACTTAGACAAAGCTGATAAATGGTCTGCTGAACAGTCTCTCTCTGAGAATGTATTTCTTCGATTGGTTAGTCAATATCTCGACACTGGCCGGAATATTACCATGAACAACTTCTTCACTTCAGTCGGTTTGGCAGAAAAATTGAAGGCAAGAGGTACAAGTGTTTTAGGTACAGTGGACAGCACTAGAAGAGGTATTCCTGTGAAATCAAGAATGCAAATCTTCCATTGCAGGATTCAATCAAGCTAAGTCTAAATCACTGCACTCCTACTGTCTACCAAGGAAAAGTAAACAAAAATGTACATGTACTTAGTACCATGCATACATACATTTGTTGCTATTGGCGTAGTTAAGAAAATACTTCCAGAAAGAGTTAGTTATTAACATGCTACTAAATATGAGGTCGATATGGCAGATCAAATGGCCCGACACTACTCAACAAAAGCTGCCTCCCGATGCTGGCAACTCCAAGTATTTTACAAGATCATTGACTTTGCTGGAATCAATTCGTGTGTATTGTACAATTAAGCTACAGGTTATAGTATCAGCCGCAGAGGTTTTATCATGAAACTAGCAGAGCAACTTCGAGAAGGCCATCTGAGAAATCGAAGGGAAACCTTAGAGAGCAACAACTATGACACAGTTCCACATGAAAATTGTATGCGCCATCAATGCCAAATTTCCAAGTGCAAAAGTGTGTACTGTCTGCGGTAAATATTTTTGTATCCAATGCACATGGAAAGTCGTCAAAAAGTCTGGTTACTTTTTTTTTGTAATGAAAAAGTAAATACCCTAAAATATAAACATAAATTGTATTCACCACATCAAAAGTACGAATTTTTTGTGTTTTAAAAGTATTGTTACGATTTACCGCGGGTTCGTAAAGGATAGCCCAATTAAAGATTTTATTACACACACAGTTATATTGATGGCCACTACTTATGTCACTTACAATTAATCTTATAAAATTGCCAAATAATCAATTGCACTTAAAAATGTTGTTACTTCCCCAGTCACTCGTTTCTTACAATCCACACAACTCGCGGGGCCGCACATCTGGCGCAACTCTCACCGCAGCACCCTCGTGGGTTTCCGTCGCCGCACTCCGCCGCTGCCGACGCACTTGCCTTCGCCGAGGATCAGCCCGACGCCTCGCTCGGAACTTCGCTCGGGACTCCGCCGTTCCCGCGACACTATCGCCCGGAACTGAACTCTTCGCCCTGGAACCTTCGTCCAAGGACTTCGCCACTCTATCGCCCGGAAAATCCACCGCGGGAAAACTCCCCGACTTCACTCTGAACCTAAACTCTCTCTCTGAACTCACTCTGCTGAGGCCAACGTCCTCTTTTATATATCAGCCGTCATTTCTGGAACTCACGAGTGCGACAGGGGCCAGTCGCGTCATTCCGCGCCGACACGACGGCAGAAATCTCTCGAAACACGTGTCGCCGGCTCGCGTAACTCCGCAACTGTCAGGTTTCAGTTACGTGTCAAAGGCATGGCGCCACGCGGGGAGTTGGGGGAAGGAGGGGGGAAAGCGACAATCCTTGTTATCTTCCAGGCGCGCGGGGCGCATATCATGTTGCGGCAGCCACCAGCCAGCTCTGCACCTGCACGTGTCCCGGCCTTGCTCACGTTCGTAACAGCTTTAATTTATTTTATTTTTCGGTTTAAAATTCATCCATAACGAAAGTTGCCATGGGGAAAATCATAACTCAGGATGGCTGCCGAGACAGCCTAATAGTTGAGGTCATGACCTTAGAGGCTTAGGACCGCTTGTCGCCGGGGAATTTAAGCTTCTTTGGGGAATTTTGGTTATTTCTAAGGCAAAGTTCGTTTAAAGTTTGTTGAAATACTAATTTTTTTAATTTTTGAGGGAAATAAATGGGATTTTTTTCTCGAAACGGAAATTTATCCCTCGAATTAAAAAAAAATATTCCAAATTTTTTGAGATTTTTTGTTAGAATTATTTTTTTGAAATAACTGGGAAATGTTGGTGTATTTGGCAAATTTTGGGCAGTTTTGGGCAGTTTTGGGCAAATTTTGCACACAATTTGATGGTCTCGGTGAAAGGTAAAATTCATTCAAGTTTTATCGCCTTGAAGTCACAATTAATGATGGCGTCGAAAATCCACAATCCACAGCCAGCTGTCGGTCCTCTGCCCTTACAATATATACTACTAATGCAGCATATTTTTATTTTAGACAAAATGAGGGGAAACATATTCCTATTTTTTTTAATTTAAGAAATATAATTTTAAAAATAAACCTCAAAGTGTTTTTAGTGTAACCACAATTTCGTACTATTTACTCCTGAAGTAAAGATCAAAGGCTTTAAAACAAAAAAAATTATGTTATTTTGTATTTTTATTCTACAAATTTTGATTGTTTGTAATGTTTTGAAAAAGTTATTTGTATATATTTTTTACAAAAAATTAAGATTTTTTAATTCATAGAGTATTTAATTTTTTCATCGAAAAAATAAATATTAAGCAGCATTTTATATTAAAAATTTGTTTAACTGTGCAGCCGTATTTAAATTCAATTTTTTTTATTTTTATTTTTTCATGTACTTAATTAATTTAAACAATATCAAACATTTCTTTAAACAAAATTTTAATTCATAACAAAATTAGTTTCTTTGTGGTAATATATGCCAAATTTTTGACATTCACAAACATTATATATGATTAAATGTAGAAGGGGATAAATTTTCGACTTCATTTCATAAACATATATTTATGTTAATTTCGTTGCGTATATGGCAATCATTGCAATATTACTTTTTATAAAGCACAAATATAAAATATAATTTAAATACATTTTGTGTCGGGTATTGTTAATGTAGAAATATGAAACTTTAATTTTTAATTATTTAAAATTTTAAGGGTAAAAATAAAGGAACTAGTTCAATTTTATATTATTTATACTTTTTAAACAATATTTAAATACGTAATCAATTTCATTAAATGATTGGTAGCTTTAACCCGTAATATTGATTTTACAAATTATATAAATGTTAAAACAAGACAATTAAAAAACTTCTTCATTTGTTTTAAGTTCTAATAGATAATGCAGGCGCACACTTTCGTATACCACACCTAAACGTCTTTAAACTTACTTACGCACACAAGCACAAAGATAACAAGATATTTTATTAAGACAAAATTTATTTGTGTTTTAAATAGCCATAATTTTTGTTTATTACTTCGTTTAAATTAATTTCAACTACTTGACAATCAAAATCAATTTTGCTAATGCAGCTTTTAAGTAGCATTTGAGAGATAATATTACATAGTTAAAAATTTATCAAAAAACCATTTTTATATAGGAGATACACATAGTTTTGCACTAACTTTGACACATACAGAAGATTATGCACTTATTTATATATTGCTTACTTAACATAAAAAAGTAATACGTTCTATTTTATGAATATTATTTAAATTTTTGTATTTTAATAATTATAGTAAAACATATTTGAATAAAGAAAAATATTGTGAGCTAGTCTTACAGTACTTGCCAGCTATGTCTAATCAACTCACCTCGGTAACTAGCGTAACGTGCAAACACAGGTGTTCTCATGCTGTAAATAAATTTATAAAACGAATGTTGGACAATATTTACCGTAAATTTCTTAAAAATAATAGAGCGTGATAAATATTAAAAAAAAAAAACCTTACACAGAAAAACTTGGAAAAAAATCCTTGTTTTAATATATAAGTATGATTCTTTTTAACAAGGAAACAATACAGGTAACCTTACCAAACCAAACCAAAACCGAATCTAAACCAAGACGTAGTTTCGGAACAGTAATAATGCAGTTAGTCTACATTCTGATTGGGAAAAAAAAGAGATCTTTAAAAAAAGTGACAATAGAGAAAGCCATAAAAGTTTTCATGTTAAACTTAAAATGAAATTTAGAATTAAGTAATAAATACATGCAAATTAATGTCAGAGTCAAAAGAAGAAAAAACAAAATTCACTCGTGACAAGACTATAAAAAAAATAGGATAAGTTTAAATACCGCTTACCTCGTTAATTTGGGTAATAAACACAAAACATTATCGTTGGTAAAAACACAATAGCTAAAACAATGGAACATGCAATAGTAATAAATAATAAATTATTTGCAATTCTCGCACACACAAATCACTTACTTTCCCAAAATCTAAGGGAAATTAACATAAATAAATAATTATATATAAAATTGGATGTTGATATGTATAACGTCGATAAACTCCGACACCGTTTGACCGATTGCCATAAAATTTGTATCATAGAAGTTTTTTTCATGGATAATTTTTTTTACGCTATCCATTTTTTGCAACTAGCCGCTAGATGGCACAGCAGCGCATTAACTTCTAAGCTGTTCAACGGATGGCCATTAAAATTTGTATAAATAAAAATTTTAACACGGTGGATATTTACGCGGTATCCATTTTGTAATACCTCTTCACTAGATGGCGCTCTAGGGCATCAACTTATAAAACTTTCAAATGATTGCAATGAGTAAACAGAAAATCATAAGTCATAGACACACAAGCAGTAATTATGTGTCATTTATTTTTATCCACTACACTGTCATATATCGCTTTCACCCCGTGTATGAGTTTAAATTATTTTTAATTATTTCAATTACATAGAAAAATTGTTTAAAAATATAGTAATTTCAATGTTCATTCAGTCCACCACACTGTCATATGCGCTATATATTTTGCCGTAACTCGCGGAAAATATATTACCCTGTGTTCAGCCCAGGCAACGCCGGGTACTGCAGTAAGTTTTTTTTATAATTATGGCGTTTTGAGGTGAATTTTTCTAGAGATGCTGCATGAGTTTATTACCTATATTTAATAAGTAACGGGCAGTTAAACATATCCTTAATTATTTTATTCTTGTAGCGATCAATTTAATTTTTTTTATTTTGACTCTGCTATTAATTTGCACATGTTTATTACCTAATTCTAAAGTATATGTATACAGACGGATAAATCACGAGGGTCCGTAGTCTTTTCGAGATTTATGAGACTTTCTTGCTGACTCAGCACTGTGGTTACACATTTACGTTCGTTAGAGGTCAGTGCCATTCACGAAAATACTACTGCAAAAGGCCGCATACCGAGAGCAAAGATGATTACACATAACACAACTGTATACGCTATTCACTTCATCCTCGGTCCCAGCTTAACTTTATGGCCAGTTTGGAATTTAAAAAAAAAATTATATTTAAAACACTCTATGTATTCTCTGGAGCCACATTCCAGAACTTCGTATCTTCTCAGCAGCACTGACAACATGGTCTTCATTGCTATGTAAGCATATCGCTTGCCAATGCACGTCTTGCGACCGTAAGTGAACGGAATAAATGAAGAAGCAGGGCGGCTGGCACTATTCTCACTGCTGAACCTGTCAGGATCGAATGCGTCCGGGTTCGGGAAATAATCTGACTCCCTGTGCACCAGATAAATTGGGATTACGAAAATAGTGCCTGCTGGAAAAGTGTAGCTGTTAACACGAACATCTTCGTCAGCCCTTCTCGCTACAAGTGGGATCACGGGATATAGCCTCATAGTTTCATTGATAACTTGTTCCAGATACACCATCTCCTTCAGATCTTTTGCCGTGACGGATCGGCTCATATCTTCGCCGAAGATAATTTCTTGCTCTTGTAAGACTTTTCTCTGCACATCTTGATGTAATCCCAGCAGCATCAAGGTTGTGGCTACAGTGTAGGCTGTAGTGTCTGTGCCAGATGCGATAACGAACATGGCCTGGTCCTTTAGTTCCTCTTCGTTTAATAGTTCTGGATTTTCTACCAAAGTTGATACTATTTGTTCCAGAAACCCAAGTTGCTTCGGTGTGTCAATGTCTTTGAGATCAAGGGTGACCTTATTTTTTGAGTGAAGAAAAAAATCCATCTTATCTTTGACTATACTAGTCACAAAACTACGAATGGGTGTGACTAATGCAGTATTATTATAATAAATTAGATAGCACTTAAGAGTCCACTTAAACCACAGCCAAGGCGTGATAAAAACATAAGACGCCATTTCAAGAAGTTTCGGAAAGTTTTCAACAGCACTGTGAATGTGGTTTTTACCTTGGATGTCCATCGGCACGCCCAGACTCGTCTCAGAGAGCATCTCCAGAGCGCAGGGCATGATGTGGTCAGCCATGTTGATTGGCTCTCCCGCGCTGTGCTCCTCCAGCAGGTCTGCCAACCGCTGGCTCTTCTCGTGGAACGTGCTGACGTATGAGTCGATGATATGGTTCCTGAAGGCAGGGTCTAAGATTTTACGGTATCTCTTCCAATCTTCGCTTTCGGCAGTAAGCAACGAATTGCCGAAAACAAAGTTAAGGGTTTTGTAAAACATTGGCTTGTTTAATGTTTTGCTACTACTTAATATTACTGCTATTTCCTTTGGGTCCGTAAACCCAACAAAAAGTACTGGTCCAAACCATAATCTAGCTACGGCACCGTAGCGTTCGCGCATCTCCTTCAAGTATCTCAAGATGTCTTCCCTGCGCGCGACCACTTGCCAAGTGTTGCCAAGAAGAGGTACCCCAGCAGGACCGGGTACCCGCTCGCCCAGTTGGAAGTAGCGGCTTCGATGGAAGCACCATCTCACTGCGATGCTGACCAGGCTGATGACGACTGCCGAGACGCACCAGACAGCCCACGACTGCGGCACCACCATGTCGATACTGTAACCTGGCTGAATGTTGGCTGGCAAGTGTTTAAATGAGCCGGACCTATTCAAGCAAACTTGTTTATACCAGACGGCCTTGATCCCCTCTCTTTAATTCTAGTTTGCAAGAAAAGAAACCTGCCCAAAAGTTTTATTTCCACGGTTTTAGCTATATATAAAAAGGCCATTCTCACTTGAATGTCGTTAACAACACCTTTTTCTTGGTGTAAATAGTAATTTTTTTTAAACATATTGTTGTTTGAGACAGTATTATACTTGGAATGTTATTTATTCACAGATTGACAATGCCCCGTGTAAAGTTGTCAGATACCAATACTCGTGAAAGTTGTAGTGTTCGCAGTAGGCTACTGCTAACGCCAGGGAGATAAAATTACATGAAAGTTTATCATAGGCAAATATAATGTAAATAAGTAATAGTTAAAAAAAAAAAAAAAAAAAAAATAGAAAACCAAACTAAAAAATAGAAAAAAATTAATATATTTGAATTAAGAATATTGTAATTTTTTTTAATAAATATAAATTAATTATAGTTTATATAAGAACAAATGTATTTTATTTAAAAAAAAGTGTGGGTTGCTTTTTAAGATGTTATCGAATTGATAATCCTTCTACTCATATATGTCAATAAAATATTTATAACTATTGACACCATGCACCCCCGCTTTTTTTTAAAATAAAATACATTTTTTTCTTAAATACACTTGTTTTAATTTATATTTATTAAAACTTTTTACACTATTCTTAATTCAAATTTATTAAAATTTATTTTATATTTTTTAGTTTGGTTTTCTATATAAATCGTTTTTTTTTAAGGTTTTAAACTGTTATTTATTTTCTACTTTTTAGTTTGGTTTATTTATAATTTAAAGTGATTCTTCTTTATCGACGTATGACAGAAATTTTATAATAATGTAAAAAAACTTGATAGTTATTACATCAATTTATTATTAAATTAGATTTTGAATAGATATTGGCTGCAGTTAAAATAAAATCGATAAATATTGTTTTATCTCAGAAGTGTCTCTAGATGTGGCTCAATTTTTTATTTATTACATGACTTTACTATTAAAGTGAATTTGAGTAGATATTGGCTGCTTCTAAAATATATATCCAATATAGCGTGTTGAAGAACTACAGTACTCAAAAATTTCAATATCCTGCTATGAAAATCAATATATTCTGGAAGTCATTGATGTTTATTCTCAGTCAGCGTATCTGATGGGTGACCATCCTTTGTTAGCAAATGTCTCACAAAAAATTTTCTCCAATTTGTACCAGTCCGATTCCACTGTAAGTTTAAGTTGCATGCAGTTGTACCAAAATACACTGGAGTATTCTAAGAAATGTTTTAAATTTTCTATTTTCTTTTTGTCTTCTTTGATAAGGAAACGTTCACATTCTTTGTTGAAATCTTTAATCCACTGGTAAGCATTTGAGTTTCTGCCCGTGAATTTCTCAATCATGAAATTATTTGCAATTTTCCCTAAATTTTGAGTTTCAGATATAGTTTTTTTTTTCTTCAAGAAATTTTTTCTAACAGTTTTTACAATTTTTTATTTGATCCACTATGTATAGATTCAGCACTTTTTGTTTTTTTCCTCAATTTCTTCCAGGTAAAAATCCTTAAACTGTAAGTTTTGCTCTCTATCCAAATATGTTTTTGATGTCATCTGTCAAACTTATCCATATTTTCCGTGTTTGATGTCTTTTATTTAATGGCATAGTTTGCAGTATTTGTAACTGCTTGTTGTATATTTGCAGGTTGGTGTTCAAGTGGAATTTCAAAAATCTGCCCATCAGGTTATGCATATGGTGTTTGATTTCCCATCTGCTGTTGGTTTCACAGCAAAATCAAACCTCAATTTTTCCATGTTTCGTGAAATATTTGCAGAAAATGTTGTTTTATACTCGGTTAATTGGTAAAATGAAAAAAAAAAGACGTAATTGTGATTCTCTATTTAACGAAAGAAACAACATTTAAAGCCCTTATTTCAGGTTTTTTAAATATTTTTACAAATATAGATACTATTCTATTCAAGAAAGTATATTGTTCACAATAATCATAACCCACTATCACTTTTCATTTAATTAAATATGTCACAATATTTAGTAGGCTTTGTTTATATCGCGCCAAAGACAAACTGAAAGAAAATAGTTCGCACATGAGCGAAATGGTTTTCTTTATAATGTACGAAGTCTTTTCGTTTAGTTTGTCTTTGGCGTGATATAAACAAAGCCTGCTAAATATTGTGAAATTATATAAATGGACAAAAATCTTATTTTGCAAATTGAATAATGGAATAATCTTATCAAATTAGTGTATTGTCATCGGTCCTCGATATATCTACAAAGTTTGAATGAAATATGGCCGTTTAAAGTGGGTCAATATCGCACCCAAAGGAGTCGGTTACAAACATACAAACAAATAAAAAAACATTCCGGTGATATAAACCGTGTAAAGCGGGAGGTTTTCCCTCAAAATGGGAATTTTTCCATCGAAAATGATTTTGAGTAATTTTTGTGTCCAAAATGGCCGCCGTGACCTCATAATTCAAGATGGCGGACCCCGACACCACCACCAGCACACCCAGAACCCTGGGCTATTAAGAACTATTATTCACTACTCTTGTACAAAGAATATATATATATTTTTTACGTTGTATTTAGTTTAAATACATAATATTTTAACGGGGAAAAAATTATTTAATAACTAATAATTCTGAAAGTGCAAAATACTTATGTTCCATTAAGTTATTTTTGTATTGCT
This sequence comes from Bacillus rossius redtenbacheri, assembly GCF_032445375.1. Classification (NCBI taxonomy): domain Eukaryota; kingdom Metazoa; phylum Arthropoda; class Insecta; order Phasmatodea; family Bacillidae; genus Bacillus; species Bacillus rossius. Next base: position 43,490,987 of record NC_086339.1, on the reverse strand, counting down.
GTATCGTGTTCCCGCGGGGAGTGTAGGGGCGAGAGTCGCGCGAGGCGGCGGCGGGTGCCGAACAATGGACAGTCGTGGCCCGGCCAAGGGGGAAGGGGAGAGGGTCGTAGACTACTCGGTAAGCGGGATAAGATCGCGAGGATGTGAAAACACGCCCGGACGAGACCGTAAAGCAGCGCTCCCCGCGGCCGAGCGCATTACCAACACCACCGCCGAGCGCTTGATTCCACGTTTTATTGGCTCCCGGCGCTTTTTAATTTCCATAACAAATAATCTCTGATATTTATAGCGTGTGCGAGGGGAGTTGGGATCAAAAATTTCTGAGATGCTAGGTATTAAATAAAAAGACAGGAGAGGGAGTGTGGGATAGATCAATATATACTCCATAACTCAGTAATACAATATTTCTTCACAGAATACCGGGCACGGCGCATTCACATTGGCCTTAAATAAATCCAGATAAAGTAAAAATATTCATAAAATAGATACACATAGTTAAAATACAAATTTTCTTGTGCATAACGATCGAAAATCAAACATGAGTATGTAATAATGTTTTAAGTCGATTGATGGCAAACGTAAAAACAATAAATAAATAAAATAAAATTACGTATTTAAATTAATGTCATGGATTGAAATGTTATAATATTAAAAGCTTTATAGTTTTAAGTTTAAGGTTTGTGAAAGATAAATAATAAAATATATGATTCACAGGAAACCGACTAGACAGACATATAAGTCTATCTGCAACAAAACTTAAGTGTATAAATTTTGTTCATAAATTTGTATATTCATACAAACATATATTTTTTATTTGTTGCTTTCATAAGTTTTATAATACAGTAGATTCTACATATCTTGAGGTGACTGAAAAAAAAAATAACAACGTAAAATTAGGTAATGTTTTTAACAATGAAAAAGATTGTATTTTTGAAATTAAATAAAAACTACAACGAACATTAGAAATATTCTCTCGGCTTTCTGACTTCTTCCAGACATGGAAACTATTCTCTTAACTAAAATATTGTTACGAGTATAATGTGGTTATAAAATGGGTTCGTAACGGATAGCCCAATTAATTAGTACAGTTTTATTTATTACTAATGTCTACACTAAACATTAAATTACTACACTCAAGATTTCTGTCCCAAACAATTAGTCTTACACCTATCATTCAAACATTAACACTTATCATTGGAGGTTGACACGTCAGAGGCTCGCTCTTTTGTCCACCCCTGTTCGCTTAGTTCAAACACTCACTCATGCCACGTCGCAAAGTCCTAAGCTATGGCTCGTCGCACCCGACTGGCTCGCCAGGCCTTCACTCGCAGGTATCGCCTCCCGATAGATGTGGTTCGCTCATCAAGGGCCACATGTCATCTTCACTTCTCACTGATCGCGTGGGTATCACCAGTATCACTCTCAAAGGGGGAGATACTCTCTGCTACTCTCAAAGGTCTCCGAATCCTCGGAACTATCGCGGAGGCCGGCGTCATCGCTTATATACCCGTGTCATTCTTCTCGAAGGGACAAGAGTGGCTGTGACGTGTCGCGTCATCCCGGGCCGACCCGACGCCCGAAGCACCCAGAACAGTGAAGGTTATTCACGCCATTCCTTACGGCGACCTCTGTAAGCCCGGAATTCCCAGGCCGCTAAAGGTGACAATAGCCCGAGAAGGTTGGGTGCGCGTGGAGCCGAGAGTGTGAGTAGCAAGGATTGTTGTAATCCGGACAGGCAATTGTGGCATGATTTACGTCAATAGACAGCGCGTGACGTCAGTGGCTGCGCGTGGCCGTCAGCCAGCTCCGAACCTGACGTGTGTCGCAGTCCTGTCGGCGTTCGTAACAATATTATTGGTACCAAAATGTAAAGAAACTATAATTACCAATTTTCCAATAATCCCAACGATGTAGTCGACCTAAAATCTTAAAAGTCTAAATCATCCAGGTATATGTCCTACCTTTTATGAAAATTCAATGAATTGGTTGGGGTATGTTACGTTAATATATATTTCATAAAATCACGCTAGTGTAACATAGTTCATTAATGAGGTTCTTTGATTCTCATTGAGTTTCAGTATTTTTGGTGCAAACAAAAATAAATCACTCAAATTAAAGAAATACAATAATAATGCAAACCTCGTTTTTATCTAGAATAATAGTTATAAAGAAAAACATAAGAAAATCTCAACAGTTTTCAAATAATATAATTTTTTTTTGTATTAGCTCGGTGTTTCCTTATGTAAGGCTAAAAACATAAGAACTGTTTAACTCGTTTGTTCATGTTGGTCGTACAATAATTCCGGTGTGCTCCGGATTATTCTAGGAAAGTGTTGTAAAATTTGGCAGTTAATTGGAGTGGATTTTTCGTGGCCTTTACACATACTTAGTATAAAAATTTTTAGTAGTGTATAGAGAAGCGACGATAAGAACCACTGATAGGAAGACAGTTTGTATTTAAAAGCATTACAAATAAAGCTGGAAAATGTTTTATATGAATGTGGTTTATACATATATGCAGTTCTAGTGGCACATTCATAATAATAAAAATGTACTATTTATTTAATAGTGGCACTTATTCTACAGCAAGCTCTTACTTATTTTTACTTAAACCTGTCCTTACTCTTGTTACTATCGCTATAGATTTTACTAATAGGAGAAAAAATATTTACTTATTGGATTATAGGTACAATTCTTAGATATGAAGGTACCCCAAATCTTAACTTACGTTTCCCAATATCGTAACAACTACGAGTTTTTTTAAATTATGAGTCCAACTCATTCGTCAGTTGAGGGATATTAGAGACAATATTCCTGGATTACATTTTCTGCAAGGTTTTAGTATTATATGCCAAAAATACCATTTTCTAAAGTCACAAGATTGCTTTGTAATTTATTCTCCATATCACATGCATTCGTGGAAAACCTTTCTATAATGACAATGACATTTTTTTAATATCTCCTTAGTTTTAATCATAGATGCATTGACTAGGATCCAGAAAATTTGTATAAAAAATTTAACATTTTTGTAATGTGAAAGTACAGCATTAACCAATTTACACATTTTCCAGACTAGCGGCCGAAACATGTTTCTATCTTCACAGATACTGTGTTATGTGGGATGAATAACATTACTTCGATTAACCATCATCGTCCGCCATCAACATCCCTTAAGTTCCCACTTGTAAAAATCTCAAAACGACAAGCATGGGAGTGGACCAAGGTCACCTCAGGAGAATGCTAAAGTGCCGACCTAATGGTTACTCGAGCTCAATAAAATATCATTTAGTGCATCCCAAAATATTAAAACTGCCACTCGTTGCACTACGGATGCATTTGGAGATGCAGCACAGGAAGAGTCATTCAAGCAGAAGAGGCAATAAACCAAAGGGCATTCAAAAGCTATTCATATTGTCGAATTAGAATACAGAGATCGGATCGAAGCGGAACGGCAGGACGCGGCCAAACGACTCGCGACCCCGCTCGGAGATGGTCCGGCATTTCAATAAGGCTTTGTTCCAGTTTATCGCTCTAGAACTCTACAGGGCATCCGTTGTGGGAAGGGCTCCGAGGGCGTGGCATACCCCTCTTTCCTTGGTGGAGGGGAGTGTGGGAAGGAGAGAGAAGCGCGGTAACCTTGGCAGCCACAACGAATCAGCGCTCGTCTCCCGCCACCTCAACTGATCGGGTGTGTGGGTTGGTGGGCCCGGCTTGGGGGGAGGGGCAGACGGTGAGTGTTCCAAGTCCCTACCCAGAATGTGTGGCTTGTACACCTCAGATATGTTCGGCCCGGGGTTTGTACATACATATTCATGGGCTGCTCCTGGGGTCCTTCATGTGGGAGCGGTTAATTTTTAATCGCGTCGCGTTGCGTTGCGCGTAAACCGCTCGGCGGGCAGTCGAGTTTCTCGCCCGGTGAATGTTTAGTGTGGAACAGGGGGGGGGGGGGGTGTGTGCATGTCCCTAACGGAACTCTGCGGGTCGTCGCTTGGATGGACCATCACGCCGCTACAAGGCGGGGGGTATCGCATTGCCTTCATTCCTTGTTCTGTCCGTTTTATTACTCTCGTTTTTGAATATAAAAAGAAATGGTCTATGGATAAAATCTTTTGTATTTAAATTTCAAAGTAAATATTTTACATTCCAGCGCTACTGCTTTAATTTTATTTATAATTGTTTATTATATAGGCTATATAAATTTTTTAAGTTTTCAAAGGCTTTTGCTATGGTTATTCTTAGGGTATGTTGATTTATAAAAGTAGGTGACTTAGGTTCAATGACCACCGGCAAGAAAACAATTATTTTTTTTAGTTAAGAGAAGAGAGAATATGGTTTATCAACAAACCTGTAGTCAACACACACACACACACACACACACACACACACACATAATTTAACAACCTATGGCTTCCCGTAACTTTGGTGTACGTTGGTACCAGTTAAGTAAGTTATTTGTAAAATTGTGTCAGTGCCTAATTTGGTTGTATTTTCTTACGAAAAAATACAATCAATTCATTTTTGTAAGTAAAAGCATAATGTTCAATTGTTTTCATTTTAAATAAACCATAAATATTTTACACATATTGATTAAATACCTCAAAATTTCCTTCATTATTTAATGTCTTACCTTTTAATATGTTGTTTCATGTAGTATAATTTAAATATCATATTTGCATATAGGTCAGGTCCCACATGATTGGATTCGAATGACGATGAGCCAAAATTTAAAAAAAAAACACGCAATATATGTTTCTTAATACTGGGATGGAAAATTTTCTATTATGTATTTTACAAATTTCCGCAAATAATCCCAGACCAATATAATAGAAAAGTTAAACATTGAAACTGTCATTGTATAAGATGGGCCTTGTAAAGACATATATATATCAAGGAACCCTCAATTATATGTATATATATATATATATATATATATATATATATATAGTAATCTTATTTTCCTCGCTTCTAATAATATAAAAGTTTTGAAAAGTGAAACAATGCTGTAAAATAAAAACTGAATACAGATAAAATATCAAACTATTTGTAAAATTCGTGTAAAACATTACTTTATAAAAAAACATTTATGTGGTGATTCTCATAAATGTACCTACCATATTTAAGCATTTTATACGAAATGAACACACGTAGTTAATAGTATTTCATGCACTATAAAAATTTGTTCTGGATAGTATTTATAACTTCAGTGCAGTTATGTTTGCCATGATATTTAATCAACGCGCAGGGTTCTCGGTAGATTTCAACCGCCATAGCACAAGACTGCTGCTTCAGCATGAATCTTAAACATTTATTAGTAACACAAATTGACGCGTGCCCGCCCTTCCTATATTAAATATCACGTTACTTTACGTTATAATTAAACTCAAAACGAGTTTTAATAAGTTCAGAAGCAATTCAGGGAAAAATGTTTCGGCAATAGGCCTACTCACGTAATATGCGGCGGCGAATCTGTGCGACGTCGTAGGTTATAAACAAAGCGACGAACAATAGAATAATTCATTAAAGCAACCAACTATCTTCGCCCTTTATTTTTCACGTCGCTATAACCACACATATTAATGCACTTCAGAATATAATAGTAAATATGGACGAGTTATGTAAACAATGTATATTTTTCTCTTGCCACAGCTTAACATGTACATTGTGACGCCATCTTGTGAACGGCGATCTACCAACTGTATTTATATTTTATAAAAGTATAAATTTAACTAATTAAGTTGTGAAAGCAAGTTTAAATACTTTTTAATACCTAGGATTGAATATGTATGTATGTACATATAATTATTTATGTCAAATTTATCTTTTCTTTTTTATTATTAATATATAGTTTATACTTCCACCACCAGGGCAGGGAAATTTCGGCGAGATTCATGCGCGCGCATCTCATCCCTTCCAAAGAGTAGTTAGTTCGCCCCTCCCTTCTTTTTCTTCGTTCCCGCGCATTTCTCCTTACATAAAGGCAGGGTCATCCACCTGAAAGCAGTTGATCGGCCCGACGGCCAGTGAGGCTGGATTCCGCCCACTGGCCATAGGACGATCATAGGGGGAGCAGCAGAACGACTGGCTATCCGTTTTCTGCAGCTCGCACCCCTCCTTCGCGAGTTAGGCCATCCGAGGACCTATCTCGGCCTAGGGAATTTGTCTCTCCCCCCCCCCCCCCTTTTCTGGACGATAGGGTGTACCGTGTATAAATTCTGTGTATGTTGTAAAAGTCGATGCAGGCAACAAATTGAACTGTTTCGACAATTCAGGTCAATAAAAGTTCCGTGGAAAATACCGACATTATTTTCAATCAATAGTTTAGTCCCTATCTCTCACCCCACTAGCTATTCGCCTTCACCAGCCAACTGCGAATCCTGCCGCAAGACCAGCAGTTGGACCTTCTCCACCCGGATACCTGGCTCTCACCCAAGAGAGACATCGGTGAGAGAAGAAGAGGGGATCACCATCAAATTAGCTGGCGCCCAACGTTGGGCCAGACCAGCAGTTCGACCTTCTCCTCCACCCGATACCTGGCTCTCACCCAAGAGAGACATCGGTGCGAGAGAAGCGAGGAGGACTACGCCAGCACGTCAAGTTGGCGCACCAACGCGGGGCTCGTTGATTGTTCTACAATACCTGTGAAGACCCATTGCAAGCTCTACTAGATGGACTAGCCAGCAACCACTGGAATGGACCCCTGCCACCACTTGCAGCTCATAGAAGACTTAACCAACAACAGCAGGCACACCATGGCCCACACCAGGAACAGCAGCAAGCAGGCAAGTGCTCCTGACCTTCCTACCACCAGGGATTCTCGAGAAGCAGACCCAGACATCGGAGGGGAACAGCCTCATCTCCTGGCGCCCAACAACTCACCTACCTGTACATACCCAACGACGGCGGATGCAGATCATCGACTCTGCGCTGTAGAAGACTGCCCTGGCACCGGAATCCACCAGATCAGGTGCTCACTGTGGACTCCTGTTCCATCACTCTTGGCCAGACGAGCCCCGAGATTACGCCGTACTAGAATATCGATGCCTCGCATGCCAGCAGAGACAATCCTGCTGCAGCATGGAACCAATTAGTTCCAGACCTGATGGGACCTTACCCCAGAAGCACGACAGGTAAGTGCTTCCTACTCGTCGTCACAGACCTTTTCTCACGATGGGTCGAAGCCTTTCCCCTCGCTAAAGTTGATTCATTTTCTACTCCAAGATGAAGTGTTCACTGGATGGGGATACCCCAAAAGCATACTTACAGACAATGGAGTGCAATTCACTAGCAAATTATGGGCCGACACTTGCGCCAAATGGGAACTAGAAACCTGGGCCACTCCAGTTTACCATCCCCAGGCAACCCCTACAGAGCGCCGTAATCAGGAATTGAAGAAAGGGCTCAGGATGCGTACCACGGCCAATCATCGCCACTGGGATCGCTACCTGGGAGAAATCCTCTTCACACTACGGCGTAGGCACAATGAAGCAATCGGAACCAGCACCAGCGAATTAAACTTGAGACGATAGATCCAGCAACCTGGAGAATGAAGTGGAGTTCCAACCCCACATACCGCCCTTCAGCGAAGAGATCTGTCTACAAGCTGCCATCAGAGTAGATGCGCACGAAAGGCTCAACTAGGGTACCTAGACCGCAAGTATCCTACACCGAAGAATCCGCCAACCACCAGATTGCTGAAGGACAAAGGGTACTAGTCAAGACCCATCCACTCAGCAATAAGCCTAACCACTTCTGCGCCGGATTCGCACCAAAGTGGGAAGGACCCAACCAGGCCTCTACCAGGCCTCTACCAGCCTCCACAGCGTCGCCAGATGCCGTGGCGGAGCTGCAAAGGAGACCCCAAGGACCTACCAGGACGGTACCGAGAGACGGTTTGGCGGACACCAAACCAACGGCCTTACCAATGGCCGAATCCTACAACCACCGGCAGCAGTCCCAATAGACGTTCCCAGGAGACCACCGACAGCAGTCCCAATAGGCGTTCCCAGGAGACCACCGGCAGCTGTCCCAATAGGCGTTCCCAGGAGACCACCGGCAGCTGTCCCCAATCAGGACTTCCAGAAAGCTGAAGAGGCCATATCTGAAGTGATAACCCAGAGACTCGTACATTACAGAGACTGACAGTTATCTATGTGTAAAGTGTTCCTCCAAGATGTCCTAGTTTCTTCTCCCGTAAAGTAACGCTCGCCACTAGGGGGGAAATTGACGCGTGCCCGCCCTTCCTATATTAAATATCACGTTACTTTACGTTATAATTAAACTCAAAACGAGTTATAATAAGTTCAGAAGCAATTCAGGGAAAAATGTTTCGGCAAAAGGCCTACTCACGTAATATGCGGCGGCGAATCTGTGAAACATCGTAGGTTATAAACAAAGCGACGAACAATAGAATAATTCATTAAAGCAACCAACTATCTTCGCCCTTTATTTTTCACGTCGCTTTAACCACACATATTAATGCCCTTCAGAATATAATAGTAAATATGGACGAGTTATGTAAACAATGTATATTTTTCTCTTGCCACAGCTAAACATGTACATTGTGACACCATCTTGTGAACTGCGATCTACCAACTGTATTTATATTTTATAAAAGTATAAATTTAACTAATTAAGTTGTGAAAGCAAGTTTAAATACTTTTTAATACCTAGGATTGAATATGTATGTATGTACATATAATTATTTATGTCAAATTTATCTTTTCTTTTTTATTATTAATATATAGTTTATACTTCCACCACCAGGGCAGGGAAATTTCGGCGAGATTCATGCGCGCGCAACTCATCCCTTCCAAAGAGTAGTTAGTTCGCCCCTCCCTTCTTTTTCTTCGTTCCCGCGCATTTCTCCCTATATAAAGGCAGGGTCATCCACCTGAAAGCAGTTGATCGGCCCGACGGCCAGTGAGGCTGGATTCCGCCCACTGGCCATAGGACGATCATAGGGGGAGCAGCAGAACGACTGGCTATCCGTTTTCTGCAGCTCGCACCCCTCCTTCGCGAGTTAGGCCATCCGAGGACCTATCTCGGCCTAGGGAATTTGTCTCTCCCCCCCCCCCCCCCCCCCCTTTTCTGGACGATAGGGTGTACCGTGTATAAATTCTGTGTATGTTGTTAAATCCGATGCAGGCAACAAATTGAACTGTTTCGACAATTCAGGTCAATAAAAGTTCCGTGGAAAATACCGACATTATTTTCAATCAATAGTTTAGTCCCTATCTCTCACCCCACTAGCTATTCGCCTTCACCAGCCAATTGCGAATCCTGCCGCAAGACCAGCAGTTGGACCTTCTCCACCCGGATACCTGGCTCTCACCCAAGAGAGACATCGGTGAGAGAAGAAGAGGGGATCACCATCAAATTAGCTGGCGCCCAACGTTGGGCCAGACCAGCAGTTCGACCTTCTCCTCCACCCGGTACCTGGCTCTCACCCAAGAGAGACATCGGTGCGAGAGGACTAAAAATCTTACCCATGTCGTCAACATACGAGGACACATAGTATTTAACCTTTATTCCATAAAGACGAGAAGAAAAATTCTTATGTGTGGACTCAGAAGGGTTCCTCCAAACGTAGAGATATTTTGGTATCAATGCAAATACAGCCAGGGTAAGTCTTATATGTTTTCTTGCTTGTCAAAGTTGAGTAGCGTAAAAATGACGATTGTACCAGCGTTTAGTTCTGCATTGCGGCAGGGATCTTCAGGGCTTATCACATGATAATGCATTTCTTATGTAGGGGAGACCAGGGTCGAAAGTAACATTTTTCACATTTGCATTGTTTTATACCACACATTACCATATACAAGCTATGTATGTACTAAATATGAAAGTTTGGACATCATTTTACCTGAAAAAAATATAACAGGGTTTACTCCTTACATGAAACAATTCTGTAACACTACATAAGTTGAAAAAAGTATTGTTACTATTGACCCCATAATAGGGTCAGTTGTAACAGGGGTAGGGTCATTGGTAACACTGGCATTAACATTACAATCACTATATCAGTATGAAATTAGGCAATATGTACAGACTTCTCAAACAATTTCTTTAAAAAAACTCAAATATAAAAATTCTTGGAAAAATAAAATATTAAAAAAACATTAATATCAATAAGAACAGTCATTAAAAAAGTAAAATGGGGAATTTTCATCAGTGCATGTGACATGTGCCCACAGGTGGCAGCTTGTACATTGAATCCATTCTTCCTGTGGATGACTGTTGGTGATCTTTTCCATACACACCAAACAGAGACAATCATCTTCATCATTTTGATTAAGGGTCAGAATAGGTCTACGACCTTTATCTTCACATGTAGTTTTCCTTGATTTGATCTTTTTGTCTACACCTCTTCTACCCAATACAGGCACATTGCTCTTTCTTTTCGCTTTCTCTTCTAGTATGTTCTTTTCTGGCGTATCAGTAAGAATAGAACTTCTACCTCTTTTCCTACCACGGAATGATGCACTCTTTGGTCTCTGTTCTGCCTTCGGATAGAGGCGGACACTCTCTGGTGAAAATTTGGCCGCTCCCAATCCTGATGTTCCTGGCTGGGGTGTGGGGGATTCCCGCTCAGGAGTGGTTGCCTGTGGGTGGTCCACAGAAGATTGTGGGGTTCCAATTTTTCTTTCCAAAAAATTGTGGATACACACATTTTCAAGTAAATTTTGATCTGTAACAGATGCTGGGTAAAAGTCAGAATCTTGAAAAGCACTTCTGTTGAAAGGCCAAATGCCAGAAACATGAAAGCCACTTATAATATTTTTAGGAGATGCAGCTTCAGGGAGTGCAGAGGAAACTACTTCAGGAATGTCATAAATTGTAATTCTTTTCCCAAGATGAGAATTGAGAAAACAGTCCATAGCTCGGGATAAATATTTCTTTAGTGGACCATAAACACTACGGTCTAATGGTTGTAGCTTGTGGGAACAGTGGGGTGGAAATGAGAGTAAAACGATCCCGTTATCTCTGCAGAAGTCTATCACTGGAAGAGACAAATGTGACTCATGATTGTCTAATAACACTAGCACTTTTATTTCAATTGTAGAGTTATCATGGTTTGCAAAATGTTTCATGAATAACAGAAAATCACTTCCTTGCATCCATCCAGACTTATTGGCGGTTCCTATGCAACCAGTAGGGCCACCTCTAACAAAATATTCATGATAATTTACGCGAGGAAATATAAATATTGGCGGGACTGAATTTCCCGTACCATTTACACAAAAACACATTGTGACGGAGCTACCCCGTTCTGCAGAAGTTATTGCACCAATTTGTTTCTTTACCTTAGCAACCACAATTTTATTCGGAGCTTGTACTGTGGTGATTCCAATTTCGTCAATATTATACACATGCTGAACTTCAAATTTGTATTTCTGAAGAACACTTTCATACTTATCCATAATTGACTTCACATTGGCTTTATTAAAATTCATAGCCCTTGCCAAGCTGGTTGCCTCTGGTTTGCGAATAGTCAAATCTTTGTTACGCTTGAGGTAACTAGTGAACCAATCCACCCCAACTAACCCTGTATCTGTCCAACTAGATGGAACTTTCAAGTCATGCTTAACGGCACATTCATATGCTAGCTTCATAACTTCTCTAGGAGTAAGTCCAAAATACAGATCAGCACAATTTCTTATATATTGGTTGAGTGTTTTTTCTTGCTCGCCTGTGAATACCGGTACCTTATTGTGTGGTTTTTATCCAGTTATCGGCCTAGGCAATTGTTTCTCCGAAGCAGCACGTACTTTTTTTAAAAAAATCTGTACAGGCTTACATGACAAATATCAAATTGCTTTGCTACTGACCTACTTGATTTTCCTTTTTCTATTACTTCATGAGAGGCTGCATCCATTATAGCCTGAGGAATACCTCGGTTAGTTGTCCTGAACCGAACCCATGGCATTCTGCAACACAGTAAAAATAAATCATAAGCCTAACATTTTCTTCATATTTTGTCAAGGCTAAATTGTATGCTAGAAAAAAAAAACAAAGATATTGCCTAATATAGGGATGTAACATGAAAAAAACTATCAAAAGAGATACGATATTTTTTTTGGTTTGAATAAATTGTGGGAAATGTTCACTGTTTAATTATTGTACAACTACGCAGAGGATTGTAAATAACTAAAAACACACCAATAACTTCTTATGTAATTTCCTGTAGTCTATTTAAGTACTACAAATAGATTTATTCCAGCATGAAAAGACTCTAAAGCGGTGAAATTTTTTTACCCCACTGGAATAATCTTAGAAACACTTTGTTTCAGACAATGCGTACGATGGGGACGATTGGAACATGTTACAACCGTCCCCGAAGTATGTGTTACAATCGTCCCCAAACCATTTAAGAACAAAATAAAGTTTACAATACGCATCCATTATGTTTAGCTCCTTTTCTATTATAGCCACATCAAACCACATTCAATTCTCTTCAAAATTAAATATAAATGAAAATTTTTTACGCTAACCGCAGAAGTAAAAAGAAATAAATCAATTAATAAAATATACTTACCTGGTCAACAATCTTCCGCGCTGAATAGCAAACACACAAGTAGCGCTAGATCTTCGAGTACATGTGACGCGTTAAAGTTCTTGAAGAGGCACTCACTGCTATCTAGCGGTATTTTTCTGAAATAACTCTGCGACAAATTCTATGTATGTTACAATCGACCCTCGTTACATTCGACCCCGGTCTCCCCTACCTCATTTAAGATATGTGTTCAAAAAATCTAATATTATTTTTACTATTTATCACAACTCGAACAACAAATGACCGACGTTTTGAATAGTAGCGCTGAAATACCACATGATAGTTTTTTTTTGAAGAATTCAGATGGTTTTTGTTCTATCCACGATGCCTGCACTGGCTGTGTATAAATGTACATAACGTAATTTGAATATTTATTTGTAATTAATAAAATCATTGCAGTATCACCTGAGGAATATACTTTTCCTTAGGTGCCATTCAGCAGAAACTTTCATTACCAGCAATTAGAACAGATCCGGAGAGTTTCCTGCGTTGTGACTTGGACGGTTGTCGTCACAAGCTGGGAAGGTGATTCTGCCCCCTCCCTGCTCTTGCGCAAGGTATAAACCTGGATCTCGGGGGCCGGTGAGATATGGCCGAGATAGGCCTGCGTGCATTGTGCGGCCGGTCCCGACAGCCCGCACGCTCACGCACGCTCACGCACGCTCACGCACGCTCACGCTCACGTGCGTGGTGCGTGGTCGCAGGCGGGGCCTAATGCCACCATTGCGACGATGTTACGATAATTATCACACCTCATCACTCACTTCTTTCTGCGCTCGCCCGGCGGGGGGAAATAAATACACGCATTCCAGGTCAGCGCCCGTTTGGGAAAGTGAAAGTTACAATCTGCCTTAAACACGTTATGCTTCTTAATATTTTGGTCACTGCAGCTGTGCTGTATTGGGACCATAAATCGGTCAGGTGTTTGTGTTTGAACTGTTAACGAGTCTTACCGACGTGATAAGAGGAATAACTCGTGGTTTGCCTGCATGGGGCCGTTCCAAGAGGACACAGAGCTGGTATTTGATGCCAGCTGCGCTAAACGATAGACGAAAGTGTTTATAATCGCTAGGCCAAAGACCTCATGGTTGCTGAAAGTTACACCTCTGTGGCTGTGATCCCAGCGGCATAATGTCAAATTGTCCAAGTCGGTTACCTAGTGGTTCGTAGTCTACTTCGATGTCCCGTTGCCTTAAGCTTTTGTGCATAGCCGTGTGATGCTCAACAGTATCAAACGAAGCCCAAAGGCAGAAGAGTTGAAACTGCTAAGAGTCTCAAGAGGACTGGACTGTCATTATGATAGCGGGCTTCGAACTACGTGAACCTGCTCGGCGGTCATGGACCTTTGTCTCTCTGGGATTAGGATATAAATAATAACAAGAGAAAATTTATGTAAGAAGGATACGTTATAATAAGTATTAGAGGATAAATAATGCTTTTGAAGTTGGTCTCATGTAAAATATTTAATTTCAAACGTAAGGAAGTGACTCGCAATGGCTTATATTTTTAAAATGCCGCATTAATCAAAAAGACTTGGACAAAAGTTAGGGTCACAATACTTGGACAAAAAATCATGCAACCGTTTACCCCAAGAAAGACTTCGTGTGTGTTGAGGCCTTACTAGAGGCACTCGAACTACGAGCCAAAGTACGCAGTCGCCAAAGAACTATAAAAGCAGCAAAAACTACGTTCCATAAGCAGGACAGGATGACGTTAGAAATAAAATAATTCATCACTGCCTTGCTCATATTAATTTTTACCGAATTCGCAACATGGCATATGCTGGGTACTGATACAACATACAAGTTTATATTAATTGCAGGTCGCGACCTTTCTTTAAAACAAAATGCAAATATAATAATAAAGATACAAAATATTAAATTACCAATCATTTAACAAATAAAGATTTTACTAGTGATAAGAACCATATTGACAAAACCTATATTGAACAACTATACTCGTCATACTACCAACTAGAGTTATTCAGTCCGCTATCTTTTTTTTATTAATTTTTCTTTTTCTTTATTTCCTCCTAAACTTGTGAAACGTCACCGTAGACCACGAATTATTTAGCTGTCTTTAATTTGCTCCACACGTCCCCTTTCATAGAACTAAGCTTGTCAAATTGGGTCTGAATTGACGCTGCAGTAGTCAGTTCCCGCCGCCGTGTCAGCTTCGTTCAGAATACAGGAACCACGCCGTAAAAAAGTTTAATACTCACTTCGATTCAAACCAAAGTCACGTGAAATTTAATTCGTTCTTCTTTACACCAATAAAAGTTACGTAAAGTTTTAGTTCGTGGAGTTAACTATTTATAGTAATTTGGAGAAGCTGTCTAAAAACATCGCGGACGCCGCCACTTTTGTCACTCAGTTAGTTCCACAAAAACTCAACCCGGTGCTCGGTTGATATTGAATGGTACGCCGAGACTTACTTCTAGAATACCATTTCGCCAAGGGCCGCCCGGGCTGGCCTCTCCTTGTGGCGTTGGCGAATGCGACCCCGTCTCTCCATAGCCGAGATCCAGCCAAACATTCTTCCTTCAGCAAGTAGGTGTGATCGCCGCCAGCCGCTCGCTTCCGAAAGACTCGCCGGCCGCCGCCGCTGGCTCCAGTACGCTTCTCGTGACGTCAGGCCGACCAGCGCGCCGCGCGGTGACCACGCGTAGAAACACTAGTGTCCGTTCCGTTGAGGCACATTACAGGGCGTTTTAAGGAAGACAAAAACATGCGTATCCCTAATTAAGCATTTGAGCAAACAAAATTAACAAACCAGTTAAAGGAAATTTATATTAAATATTAACTTAAGTAAGCAAAAAGCAAATGCCAACGGAGGCGTGTCAAACGCCTCCGTGTGATGATTCTCTATGTGAGGAAATTTACTCTTTTGCTGAACCATATAACTGTTCGAGAAATCCTACCACATCGGTATGCGTGTTGTCTCTATCCGGCTAAAACTTATCTTCTGAATAGGTGGTCGTGATTTATATGGAAGCTCCCTCTCATAGTGGCAGATACAGGTCGACGGCTTGATCCCTTGCATGACTGCCGCTTTTTTACAAGCCCATATTAAATATTTCTCTTAATATTTGTGTAGAGTGAAACAGAATTTAAATTTTACCTTCATAATAATTGTAACTCATTAAGAGTGAGAAGGTTTGTCACCTGAATAATTGTATTATCTTGAATATACGCTACTTTATTGAAAACTGGCTTGCTTGATCGTTGATCTAGTACGCAGATTCTATGAACGTTTAAAAATTTATGTTAAAGGATTATCTATTGTTATTCTAATTCAGAATTTTGGTTACCTTGTGTAGGCTAAATGAAATTTTTATACTCATTTGTAAATCCTTTACGTGGTCACCTTTCTTTGTAAAAATCTGGAAATATACGTTAAGTAAGTTCATAAAAATAAAGGAAAGATATGTATATGCCCTGTTATTTAACACCCCAACGCCTGCGAATGCTATCTTCATCGTGTCTGCTCGAGAGTCACTGGTCAAGACTGACGGATGGCAACAAGCGGACGGCTTTTTGCTCGGTCGAGGGACCGTGTTATGTATCGTGGTAGAACAAAGGCGTACCACACCAGGCAATGGTAACACTTCCCTGGACATTAACGTAGCAAGAAAAAAAGGATAACCTCCCTCGCTGATAAATGCCTGGTTCAGGAACAGAAGTTGCTAGATATTCTTCGACATCAGTTTCGCAGCAAGTTTGCTGATTATTGACGATCTGCGAAGGTCGTTCCCTGGAGTATAGCTGTACGAAAGAAAATGGAACATTCCGCAATTCGACGTGATAGGGTTTTGCATCGCACGACTATGCAAAGAGACTCAATGCAAGGGTACTAACTCTGTGCTCATAAATATGAGTCATACCGGGGTTTTGGGATGGATACATAACTCTCGCCAAATATACGCCATGCAATGGAAACGGTAAAATTCCAAGCAACATTGCCGTCGCCTTGGTTTATAGGACTAGCCATTTAATTACATCGTTATGGAACGCACGTTGGCAGATGCGAGTCAATACGCATATATTTAACTACGATTTAGTGAGATGGTTTTAAAAATTTAACTTTTTGTTAGAGTTCAAAATAATGAATAATTGTGCAACTATAACAATGTGTTTGTTCATAATACATGTTGCTTCTAGTTTCACAAAAAAAAAAATGTGTGTGAAGTCCACGGGTGACAGAAGTGAAACTTCTTGCTGATTAGGTAAGTATACAGATATTTATTAGTATATTTTTACTAAACAAAAAATAAAAATCCAGAAAAACAAGAATGCGTGTATGCGTTCAATAATAAAAGATACATAACACTTTTTAGTAATACTGATTTACACAAGGAATTAAATTAATAATTCATACATGAAAGAAGAATATTTTCTCGCGGATATGGCCTGTGGCACGGTGTACAACAATACGGCCAAATCTCGTTTCGTTGCCCTCTGCCCAAATACTCCCTACCGTTGGGGTGGCGGGTCCCTACCGCCGCGACACGCCTATCCCTGCAGCATGGCGGGGTTCAACTGAGCCGCACGCCGCCACATGGAGCCCGCTCAAGGCTGCTCCAGCGATCACCGGCCGCACCAACGGCCCCGGAGTAGGGATAGCGCGACGTCCACCCGCAAGAAACAACCGCGCATATGCACGTGGGCAAGTTCGCGAATGATTCAATGCGGGATTGGGTAAAGTGCGCGAGTGCGCAAGATGGCAAGAGCGCAAGTGTGCAAAAGTGTGCAAACGTATATAAAGTGTATAAAGATTTATAAAAGTGTATAAAATGTATTAAAATATTGTATAAAAGTATTTATAAGTGTGTAAAAAAGCATTAAAGTGTGTAAAATTTGTGTAAAATGTGCGTAAAAGTGTGTGTAAAAGTGTGTGTAAAAGTGTGAGTTAAAGGCTACGTAAAAGGTGTGTAAAAGTGTGTTTAAATAATATGTGTTAAAGGCTGTGTAAAATTGTGCGTAAAAGTGTTGTTAAAAGTATGTGTTAAAGACTGTGTAAAATTATGTGTTTAAATGTGTGTTAAAGTGTGTGTCGTGCTGTCTCCTACTCTGAAGTTTACAGCCCCACGTACTACGTTTCCTCTCCTCTCTCGGTTGCATCATCATATACCTATTATTCCCCCCCCCCCCCCCTCTTCACCCGTTCCACGCCAAATAGGCCTACCTAGCTATTTCTCCTCATGCGATCTGAATTTTCGTAACGCTCGAAAAGTGATCCCCCTCAGCAAAGAAGTTTTGCTTCAAAATATCTAGACATCGCTAGCACACTAAGTGAGAAGCGGTAATTTATTATTTCGGTTTAAACATTGGTTATTTGTTTGTTTCTTATCATATGTATTATAAGAAATACCTTAAAAAATGAAAAAAGTACCTTTGTCAAAAATGAACACTCTTACAAATATGAATGATTCATAAAACACTGTTCATACACTATAGAAACATACATTTTACGGTTTAAACTTATTTATTATAGCACATATTTAAAAATAAATACGTTATTTATTCAATGTTTTAAAATTGTAAATTTGTTTTCTTGTGTCTGGTTTAGATCATAAAATTAATACAGTCTAAAATTTAATTTATATATATATATATATATATATATACATAGCCTACATACATATATTACATATTGTTGCATTGGTATTTCCTATGTTTTGTTTTAATAAACATTGCTGTATATAAACACAGAATATGCCATTTATTATTAAATGTTAAATCAATATAAATGTATGAGATCATACATAATTCAATAATAGATAATCTCAAAGCCATTCATAATAATAAGTTTCTTTGTACCCAAGAAAATAATTCCTTCTCAAGAATCTCTAGTTTTAATTTGTTATTGGACTACATCATTTTATTATTACTTTCAAATGAGGTATTGGTGACAATCAATTTTAAACCACATAAAAAAATGGGACAATAATGGCCGTAGATAAATAAAAACACACTATGTAGGTATGTTGTTTGGAAAACTGCAAATATTTTTAATAACTTTATCCCTCACTGTTAGACAAATATCCCACATAAATAAATTCAACTTTAGTACAAATACAGGCAGTTTGGGTTTCAGAATAAAAACTGTAGCAGTGGTAGATTATCTTAACAGATCATCCTTAAATTCGTTAATTTCCGGAGGTATGTAGGGCACACACATAAACCAAAAGTTCGTTAGTCCTGATAGATTTTATGTCACGAAATATTTTCACCACTTGAAAGTTTTATTTTAACTGGTTAGTCTATTTATAATGCGCCGGCTAGCTAGTTCAGGGTGAGCAGATAACTTTAAAAACAAGACACCTGGGGTTAGACGAGATAATGAAGTTTTGTAATATATTAAAAAAATATAAATGTTTATAAAAATTATGTCACGAATTTCTATTAAGTTCTTTAGGCAATGAAAGTTCATTTGTCTATAGGGTCATAAATATCAGATGTGGGTTTAGGGTAGCGGTGACAATTAGGGAAATTAACAAGCGCCACAATTGCGTGACTTACGGTATCGGCGACAATCGCCATTTCTATCCAAAATTAAATAAAAATTTTCATGTTTCCCTAAAACATTTTCTACACACGTAGCTTTGCACATCTACTTGTGTCATAAATACACACAATCCTATTTTATTTCAATTTTTATATTTATTTAACAAACTTTATTGGCTTTAACTTCGTGCGTCCTTCGGTCTTCAAAAAGTCCCCAACATTCTTTCGATCGTTGCCAGCCCGTTCAAAAACGTCCATATGGCGTATTTCTATTGGCCCGTACGAATCGTAAGATTTAAGCTATAAGTCCAAAACAATTACACACAATTACAACAATAATATTAAATGTTTTTCAAAATAAAACTTAACCAAGGAAAAATACGTGTTATTAAATGTTGTAATAAAAAATAAGTTTTTAAATGTATTGTTGCAAACGACTCGGTCCACAGAGTCATAGAGAGCATTCACATTGATAGATGTTTACTGTTTATAATCAAATAATATTGACACTCGATACTGTTTTGTAATGATTCACAATATTAAATTAAATGTTTGCAAACGTAAATATAAACAAACAATCTGGGCCTATGTTTCGGCACAGAATAGCCGTTCCCAGTTGGTTTTGAAAACCACGCCACTGTGCATCACGTGTCCGCGTTTTCACAAGCCACTGACCAATAAAAGTTCTTTGCGCGATGCTACAATTAGAATCGTTGCCTTTTTTTTTTTTCTTTTACTGGCGGTAAGAAAGCGCGCCAGCCTTCGCCAGACCATTGAATATATATAATGTATAGAAGTCGCGAGCCCAGGTTAAATTTTCTGTACGGTTTCTCAGAAGAATTGTTGTAGTTCCAAGCTCCGCCGCTGCGATCGCTTTCATCGCTGGGTATCGGCCGTATACGCCCCTGGTGATGTTTGGCAGAACTTGGTTAACCTGCCCAGTCGTGACATCATCCTTCATCCCCCCCCCCCCCCACCCAACCCTTCGAAAATCCAAGACCAACGATTCAAATTACCCGGCAGGTCTTATCAGCATCTTTAGGCGACCTTGAAGAGGAGCTTCCTTTACCGTCGTTTGAGAATGATGAAATCCCAAAAGAAGCTAGCCACGGAAATCACTGAATGATAAGATTCTGTACCCGAGTGAAGTGAAAATTAGCTATTAAAACTTTGTATTGGGCCAATAGTCAGTGTTCCGTTCAAAATATGGTTTTATTTTAAAAGTAAAATACTTATTTTAACTATATTTCGCGTTTGTACAAATTTACTTTTAGATATTGGCAAGGAAAATCAACATACCTTAAACAAACTTCTCTTATTCAACGTTATCTATTAAGTAGTAAAAGGGGTAGATATTATTTTAAAAAAAAAATGGAACTCACTAAATAAGTATTGGCAAGATTTATATAAATTCAATAATAAAATATGCATATTAAAATTTTTTGTATTTAACTTTTTTCGGTAATAAAAATTCAGGATGATTTTGGTTTAATTGGTTTACGTATATTGCAATATTTTCTCAATCACATAGAAAATGGAAAAGAGTACATCAGTGAAAATTCAGAAATTTAGTTTAAGTAATACTAGCCATACCAAAAAAATCAATATGCGAGATAAGAAATTTGGTAACTGCTCTACATCTATCTATCTATATATATAAAAATGAAACCCGTTTTCCTTGGTCACGGCATCACGCGTGAGCGGCTGGACCGATTTCACTAATTTTTTTTTTGTTGTGTTTGCTATGGTCAGGAGAAGGTTCTTATGAAAGAAAAAATTTAACGGAAAATTAGAAAATTTAAGAATACTGAACCACCATATATAAAATTATTTCCAAACTAACCCAACACTTTGTACAATATAAATATTTTTAAGGTAACCTTATGACATTCAGCTTTAAGCGTTTACAGTTTCCAGTGCGGCTTGCATTTGCAATGTCAATAAATAAATCGCAAGGGCAGTCGCTAAGTGTATGTGGCATCAACCTAGAAAATCCATGTTTTTCACATGGCCAATTATATGTCGCCTGTTCCCGTGTCGGAAAACCATCAACTTTATTTATTTACGCGCCAGAACATAAAACTAAAAATATAGTTTATCTAAAAGCATTAGAGTAGAGAGAAGCAGTGAGGGGTACAGAGACTATTAGTTGATTTATAGAGCGCGCGTGGTATTGAGCTTATTGTTTACTTAAAAATGCCAAGTTGTTCAATAGCAATTTGTAAAAACATTAGTGGAATTATTAAATCCTATGGAATAAACACTATTTTGACAATATATATTTTGTTTTTTATTTAATTAAATTAGTAAGGTCCTTTTCAGTTATAGTGATACCAGGGAATTATGGATTCATTTTTATATGGAGGATATTATAGATTCCAGTTCAAATTGAATAGGTACTCATACCTAAGATAGGTCAGCTATACAAAATAAAGTAGTGCATCATTGCTACGCTAAGGCGGTACGAAGTTCGCCGGGTCAGCTAGTTTCAAATAAAAATGCATTGGTTTCATGAATACTGAAATGTATGCGTAATAAGGCATATTATGTTATTATCCTAAGCATGACTATAACTAAAAAAATTACAGTAATTTAAAACGATGGCAGTCTTAACATACAATAAGTGCGCGAGTCTTAGTTTATATTTTAATTGGCTTCTTCGTCAGATGGAAAAGAGTTAAGATTTCATCAAGGAAAAATATATTCTCAAAGTCACTAAACCGGGAGATAGAAAATAAGGTAGGTACTTAATTTTAAATAAAAGTTAAAATAGGCTTACGCTAAACCAATTAAAAATAAGTCGTAAAAATATTTTTATTTATTAAATATGTTCTATACTTGACAGTTCTTTGTGTATAATTCTTCAAAAATCTTTGGAATTTAATACATACTTTTCTTAAAATGGTAGAATATCAGCAATACCCGGAAATAACGTGAGCAAAGCCACGGGTTATTAGATATACTTTTACTATAAAATAAAAACAACTATACATTTGTAGTTCACGAATGTGATATTTTGTTTATTGCTTCACAACATTCATTTGCCAGTCTCAAATTTCATCGTACCACTTGTCAGAAATGTCACCAAAAATAAGAGATAGATTTTTTTTGACGAATTTCAATTACGAGGAAACCTTTCGCAAGATTTTTTCCTTCGCAGTAGTCACTGGGACACCATTAATTTAAATCCACTAAGATAATAAACTTGTATGTATAATGATTTGTTTTTGTATATTTATATAACTTCCCAACCAATTTTTAATGATTTTCATGTGAGTAAAAACTTGTTAAGCAATTTAATTAACTGTGTCATAATTCTTCTGATTAGATGGAAATATTAACTTTTCATCCGTGATATACGATGATAAAATATATTTATTATTGCAAAATAATATTCACTGTTCAAATGCAAATTTAAATAGATTATTCATACATGTTTCCTGCTAATTAATGGTTTAACATAATAATTTTTAGTATAAAATCCTTTTTCTCTTGTGTAAAAATAGGTTGCTAAAATGAGGAATTATAAATATATCACTTACTAAGTCCGTTTACAGATTTACACAAAACAGCAATGTAGATAATCTTTTTTGGTAGTTTCTAATTTTCTGCCCTGAATAACATGAATTTGGTTGAATTCATACCAAAGTGAATTTTTTCAACAACTTAAATTGATGTCATAAATAAATATTTATTTTATAATAAAAATCCACAAACTGTTTTTAAAATATAATTATTTTCACGCCAGATGGAATAATAAACAAAAAATAGCTCTTTTATGTTGTCTGTGTTTAAATAATTGTATTATATTTCATGGAAATAATATTTACCTTTCGGTTATTAAAAGAAAATATATTTGTATTCAAAATACTTGCGCATCGTTTTTACGAGCATAACTTGTGTATCTAACCTCAAAGCAAGGAATATAAAGAGTGGCAACTCAATGCTATAACAAAAACTCTTATTTTATTTAGAGATCCGGGAAATGTGCGTTATTTATAAGCAACTTAACATATTAAATCGTTAACTTTTTAGATATATGTTGGCAAAATTGATTTTTTTAGTGGTCATTCGTTACTGGGAATATTCACCATATAACGTTTAAGATTATTTATTTCGAATTACGAAACAACCAAAACATTATGTAAAAATGCTTCCTCTTATGTTAAAAAAAATTATAAACTGCATAGCCACAAAGTATGACATCATACCATTAGTTTCAGTTACTAATAACATTACGTGCACGCGTTTGAACAGTCATCGCAGCCATAGTTGTTTCATAGCTACCAAAATCATTCAACGTTGTCAAGAATTATTCCAAATTATGTTTTGCCATTTTACTCAATGCGCCACTCCGTTAACACAACATTTTATAAATTTGAACTACGAATGTCAGTATTTTTTTTACGTTATTACGTTTAAGAAATTTCTGTAGTTTTCTTATAATTAAAACTTAAATTTTGATGTTGGCATATTTTAACCGCACTTTTTTTTTTCCGGTGGTCGTACTCCTCCAATTCAGTTGCGCCCGCCCGTATCTAAGCGCTCGGATTTCAACAAAAGGCACCGCCTCTCGATAGAGTGAGACAGAGAATTACGCGCATGACCTTGAAAAAAGCGACGCTACAGCGCTCTGGCGTGGAAGCTGGTAACTACGAGCACCCTCTTGTGGAAATAAGAGCTGTCTAGCGGCGGAGCTAACAACTACCACAGTTTTGGATCCGAAAATTGGAATAATAAATCCTATCCCCTCGCGACTTCTATAAGTTATATATATTCAATGGCCAGACTGTATGTTTTTTTATCACTCGCGGTGAGATTGTTCGTAGCACTAGACCTGCGTTCGGGTCTTCCGCGTTTTCCCGCATATTTTACTTCCGTTATAGTTGGAAGGTCTAGACGTTCTAGAATTTCTGGTCGTTTCAGCAACAAGAGGATGGGACATAAGTGCAAATCACTGGCACTCAGGTGAGTTGAATGACGAAAGGGAAACAATGTAGCACTGACGAATGGGCTGCACTCTACAACAATAGGGGTGCTGTGCAGGACTCGGCGCATCACCGACCGGACGGCGGCGAGACTGGAGGGCTGCATTCCCGTGGATCACCAGGTGGTGGTTTTCAGCTGACCACCACCTACTGCTAGCAGAGGGGACGCCAGCGGTGGATGGCGGCATCGTGCCGTCGCACGAACCACTCTGCTCGGCATCGCGCTGTTCCCGGACAGCGCCCAAGAGGTGTGCTGGGCTGCTAGGCGGAGGGCAACACCACTCCACTGCAGTGTTCCGGCCCACGGACAGCAGGTTGCAGTCCAACTTGATGGTTGGCAGCTGCGACTCACCATACGGGATGAGGATGTGGTAGTCGTCGGCAGTCTCACACAATCACTTACACTCTCGTCAATCTAATCAATCTTAATTCTTAGCTTTCGCACTCGGAAACTGTGGGAGTCCCAGCTTATACTCTAAATAAGTTCGCTGTGTGCCATTTGCTATTGCTAAATTGCAATCTAGCCTGCTACTCTCTTCTTTGCTTGACGTGGGATGAACTTTTAAGCTAACTAACTGCCTTTTGCATTAACAAATATTGTTCAGTTTTACAATTATTAAAATAATATTAGTTTTTTTTAACTTTATACATGTTTGCATTTCAACAATGTTTCTTACAACTTA
Organism: Bacillus rossius redtenbacheri; assembly: GCF_032445375.1. NCBI lineage: Eukaryota > Metazoa > Arthropoda > Insecta > Phasmatodea > Bacillidae > Bacillus > Bacillus rossius. The sequence goes on along the minus strand of NC_086339.1, from coordinate 43,466,257 downwards.
AAATCAGTAGTTGTATTTTTCATAGCTCAAGATTAACAATAGCATATATTATTCATTATAACAATATAAACAATGAGTTAAATATTCATAATGATAACTTACAATCATATATACATACATATGTATATATTACAATGTATCTTTTCTTACAGTCTATTGAAGAGCAATACATACTTATTTTGCTGCTCTTTTTTCCATTTTTTTCCCCCTCGTTTATTTTCTGAGCCTCTTCCTCGCTCCAGAGGAGACGATTTTTTTTTATTCTTTTCTTATCGTCTCTTTTCCACGGCCACGCGGACAGCTGTTGCGCGCAGGCGACAGGAGGAAAACAAACTTGTCGTTTCTATTTACATTTCTGGAGTATACATTTCATACTGTAAGCTTCATCTCCCTTTCACCTTACAGCTGATTAAAACGACGATTCATAACTCCGCCGTTCCGCTTCGTAATCGTGCGTTGTCTTCAAGTAAATATCAATTTGCAGTTACGCCCTCGGTGGTTTGAAGGCCACTTCTCATAGCAATCTGCTATTATGGTGTTGTAGAATTTCTTAATATATGGAGTAGAAGGCTACTTGTAATTGGCGTTGCAGCATAATACCATCGCGACACAAGTGCTTGTCTTGTCACACATATGTTTCAGCTTTCCAGAGAAATCCACATCCTCCAACGATCGCTTCTACACGTAGATAGTTATCACAAACATCTGTGTGCGTGTGCTACACGTAGATAAATATTTACAAACATCAGTGGGTGTGCTAGTGGTGTAAAAATTGCACTTACTGTGTTCGATTTTACAAAACACAGGTATGAATTCTCCTTCCATTACTAACCATTGCGTGTCTCTAGCAGTGCTTCTTAACCAAGTGTGCTTGATTTTGTTTACACTTACAGGCTTCAGTGCATAACACATTAGGCATTCTCGCAGGAAATCGCAGGACAAACAGTTTCACCAATAGGATATGCGTGGAGTATTCCTTATAGGCTCGAGGACGAATCAGCTGTTAGCACATTTAGTGTACACATATAGACAAATAGCAAGGATACATAGAGCGTGTAGGTTCATTGCTGGGTACTTCCGACTAGTTTCGCTTCGGTCTCTGACACTACATATCAAACACTCGGTTTGACAAAACATATGCAGTAATAGCTCTCTGGCTACATGTCCAATGACACTGCATTTTTCCCATATTCCGACGGTATTGGAATTCAGCTTCACTCAACCGCAGAAAAAAATCGACTGGTATTTACCTTCAGTCGACACACACATAGTGTCAGGCACACTTCTGCGCGACTCCTCGGCGCATCGTACTCCAGGATAAACATTCATACACACAAGTAGCATATGCTACGTCTCCAAACATCAGACAAAAATATTAATTAAATTAAATTTCTTCAAGCTGACTACACTCTTCTATAGCCTTCGTAGGGATACTCTTAAACTTCCTGGCGATATTAAAACTGACCAGCGACTGGTTCCTTGTACTCGCGTAGCTGCGTAATGTTATACCTGCCGATAGCTTGATTAGTTGTTCTGTCTGCCAGAGTATAGCAGTTTTCATTTACTACTTCGGTAACGATGTAGGGCCCTGTGTATAGTAAACACAGCTTCTTCGTTATGAATTCCCACTTAATACTTATCGGTGCGGTCTTCTTCAGCACTAGATCGTTGACCTTGAAACATTTGCGTTTTGATGCGGGCTTCTTTCTCTGTCTAATCGCTGCTTCGGACACTAGTTTTGCGTGTACCAGCTGTCTCACTTCTTCGCATGTATGTAGGATGTCCTCTTCTGGTAACTCGTCGTATCTGGGTAAATTGTTAGGATTGATAGTCACCGTTCGATCCCGGCAGAGGATTTCTTTGGGGGTAAAACCTGTTGAGCTATGTACAGTGTTATTTAGAACACATTCCACATAAGGCAGTCTGTCGCGCCAGGACTGCTGTGCCTGGTGACAGTACATTCAGAGCAAATTCCCTAGCGATTTCATTTGCCTCTCTACTGGATTGCTCTGAGGGTGTCGGGTAGAGATAGTGGTGGGAGTGGAGCCTAGTTTGCGGACACCTTGCTGCCACACATTACTCATGAACTGAGTGGCTCGGTCGGACAAAAATACTTTAGGTTTACCAATCTCTTCTGTGTACTGTTTCAGTTTATTCAGCACTGTCTTAGCAGTTGCATTTACGATTGGATATAATCGTGTGTACTTGGAAAACACATCGAGGATGACAAAAACATGTCTGACTCCTCCCTTCGACACAGGCAGTGTCCCAAATAAATCCAATGACACCAGCTGCAGTGGCCACTCTGGTATGATTGGTTGCAGCTGTCCATGTAGGTTTTCTTGTGCATGTTTTGCCTTTTGGCACAGATCACAGGATGACGAAACTTGCGTAACATTCCGAGGCATGTTGGGCAAATACAGTTGTCGGCTGATAGCTTTATACAGCTTACATCCTCCAACATGCCCTAGGGCTAAGTGTATTTCCCATATTAACTGAATTCTCAGTTTGGCTGGCAACACTGGTTTCCAGTTGTCATCGTATATACTACGTTTGCGAGAGAGTGAAAACAAAGTACCATTACCAGACACACATAAATGCTGGTGAATCCTATGTTCTTTAGGCTTCTCAGTCAGCTGTTTACAAATGCCTTGGCAGTATTCGTCTTCACTCTGTCTTACATGCAGGCCTTTCAGTAGGTGTTTCAGCTTAGGATTCTGCTCGATAACAGCTGCAGCAGCAGGAGCCACAAGAAATTCTCTTGTTTTGTTCCTGGCAGTTGCACTGGTTACATCAATTTCTTCCAGTCGACTCAGGCAGTCGGCTGCTGTAGTTTCTGTTCCCAATACAAGTATACACTGGAGTGTACCACTCTTTCACTCCTTGGTTTTCCCCTCTGCCGTCTAATCGGGTCATGGTGCGGGGACTATCAACCGTAACCCTCTCTAGTTTACCAGGTTCCCAGTTGTCTGTCGCCCCTGTCTTATGGGTGCAACAGTGTGGTTGTTTACCCACTCTCCACCATTAGTTGTGTTGGCGGGTGTTGTCTGGAATGACTCTGCCGCAGGGTTCAGAGGTTCATTGCGGGCAAAGTAGCTCAGCTGTTGTGCAGTAAATGGAAGTGGAAGTGATGACTGTAATGAGGCTGTATTTTGCTTGCCCCCTGGAGTGCTGCTAGATGAGCTTGTGCTGCAGGCATTCACTAGAGCTGTAGGGACTTGTGGGTGATGTGGCGGTCGGTTGTCTACTTGTCTGTTGCTGCGCTGCATCTCAGACGATCTTCTGTACCTCTTGGAATCATACTCGTCGCCAGAGTGATTCCTGCGCCGGTTGAAAGTAGACTCCCTGGTAGGCCATTTTTCCGGTGACAGTGATCGTCATCGGTCGCTGCGCCTATCTCCGTCTCGGTGCGTGCAGGTCTCCTAATTATCACTGTGATATTTCTTATTGGACCACCAGGTTTTCTGCCTGTACGGTGTCGCATTCTTAGGTTGCCAGTTGCTGTTGTACTGGAAACTTCTCTTGTACGGTCGCTTCTGGCGTGGAGGCTCCTCCTGTCTTGTCCACTGCATCATGTTTACAGCAGCTGGTCGGTTGTCATTCTGCTTGGTCTCTCGTGACTGCCAGTAGTTGTGCACCGGCTGGTGCTTCTGGTAAGACGAGCTTTTACCAGGTTCCTCCTGTCTGGATTGCGGGCGGTTGAGCTTCTGTAGCTTATCCAAGAGCAGGAGCTGCTCGCCAAAGTCGGTGACATCCCGATAGGTGCGGCCGCTCAGTTGGAGTTGGTAGGCTAGGGGTAACTGCATGGTCACGGTAGCGATGAACTCCTCATCTGTCATGGCTAGGTCCAGATAGCGTGTTCTTTCAAACATGTTTGACACATGGGCTTCCAGTGTCACACTACGCTTTGGGTCATAGCATTCCGTATGCAGTTGGGCGCGGAGATTCCCCTGAATCCTAAGATTCCAATATTGCTGCAGGAATTGCTCACGAAACTGGCTGTAGGAGCTGGTGGAGTTGCTCTTCATCTCCCACCAGTAAAAAGCATGGCTCTTAAGTGCTGTGCTGAGACACCTCATTTTTTCTTGGTCGGTCAGGCTGAATGTTCTGGCATATTCCTCGAATTTGTTCAGAAATCTCACAGGATTTTCTTTCGCTTTGCCAGAGAAGGATTGCATTGCCTCCGACCAATGGCGTGCTGGATGGTGCATCAAGGCCGCAGTATCCAAGCTTGCCATACTAACTGGTGCATCCAGAGTCTGCCGGGTAGCTACAGGTGTGCTTGGTGCTACTTCCTGTCTTCTGGGCTCCTCGATGGGACTGTTGTCGTTGGTCGCTGGATTGGTGTTGTGGGCAGATCCCAGCTCTTGCAGTTGCCATTCCAGCATCTGCACCTGGGTCTCCATTCTCTGTTGGTGGCATTCTACCCGTTGGAAGAGGACAGATGCATTGGCCTCTGCTGCCCTTGCTGCAGCTTGCTCGACCTCACTGCCGATGGCATCGAACCTGCTGTGCAGATTAGCAGTCGTCTCTTCCACATGTTCAAGTCGGGCAGACAATCTCAAGGCTTCAGCCTTTAATACTGCACGACCATTCGCACACCGTTCCTGGAGTTCCTGTCGTTCCTGGGCCGCAGTTTCCAACAAGGCAGTAGTGCGAGACTCCAACCCGTTGACATTAGTCTGCACTTGGGTGACATGATCTGATAACCTTTCCAGTGTGACTTGTTGTTTCTGGAACTGGGTCTCTAATCTGTCTTCCACAGTACTGAAGTCAGATCTCAGGCTTGTGTGTAGAGTGTCCAATTTGGCATCCATGCTGGTCTGTACAGTGTCAAATTTGGCCTCAATGTTGGCTTGTATGGTGTTCATGTTCAATGTTAGGTTCAACATCATTTGATCCAATCGACTGAAAAGATCTGGTTGTGTGTTCTGGCTTATTGTGGTGTTGTGTACAGCAGCACACTGAGGAACTGATACTGCAGCATCTATTGCTATCCTGTCTAAGGGTATGCTGACAGACACTGGTGTAGGTAGGCTACTTGAATCAAGGATGGGGAGAACAGCTGATTGTGACAAGTTGCTAGAAGAGGGTGCTTGTGTAGGAGCCATGGGCCGCTCCAGCCCTTCAACTGCCCTTGTCGGAGATGTGCTTAGGTAATCGATTACTGTCTCAGGTGAACACCTGCCTCCTGATGATGCAGTCAATGTGTCACTATCTGTGCTCCTCGATTCTCTTTCATTAGCCTCCTCAACATTGGCTTCTGCCCTATTTCGCAGACTGTAGGCAGACATAGTTGGTCGTGACATGTTGTATAAATATAGGTATCAAAAACACAAAACACTTTAAAACAAACAACAAACAATCTCGTCTTACACTCGATGGCCCCACAGTATGGTCGTCACTCTCTCTAGTTTTACTTTGTTATTGGACTATATTATTTTATTATTACTTTCAAATGAGGTATTGGTGACAATCAATTTTAAACCACATAAAAACATGGGACAATAATGGCAGTAGATAAATAAAAACACACTATGTAGGTATGTTGTTTTGAAAACTGCAAATATTTTTAATAACTTTATCCCTCACTGTTAGACAAATATCCCACATAAATAAATTCAACTTTAGTACAAATACAGGCAGTTTGGGTTTCAGAATAAAAACTGTAGCAGTGGTAGATTAGCTTAACAGATCATCCTTAAATTCGTAAATTTCCGGAGGTATGTAGGGCACACACATAAACCAAAAGTTCGTTAGTCCTGATAGATTTTATGTCACGAAATATTTTCACCACTTGAAAGTTTTATTTTAACTGGTTAGTCTATTTATAATGCGCCGGATAGCTAGTTCAGGGTGAGCAGATAACTTTAAAAACAAGACACCTGGGGTTAGACGAGATAATGAAGTTTGTAATATATTAAAAAAATATAAATGTTTATAAAAATTATGTCACGAATTTCTATTAAGTTCTTTAGGCAATGAAAGTTCATTTGTCTATAGGGTCATAAATATCAGATGTGGGTTTAGGGTAGCGGTGACAATTATTATGGAAATTAACAAGCGCCACAATGGCGTGACTTACGGTATCGGCGACAATCGCCATTTCTATCAAAAATTAAATAAAAATTTTCATGTTTCCCTAAAACGTTTTCTACACACGTAGCTTTGCACATCTACTTGTGTCATAAATACACACAATCCTATTTTATTTCAATTTTTATATTTATTTAACAAACTTTATTGGCTTTAACTTCGTGCGTCCTTCGGTCTTCAAAAAGTCCCCAACATTCTTTCGATCGTTGCCAGCCCGTTCAAAAACGTCCATATGGCGCATTCCTATTGGCCCGTACGAATCGTAAGATTTAAGCTATAAGTCCAAAACAATTACACACATTTACAACAATAACCGAAATATTAAATGTTATTTCAAAATAAAACTTAACCAAGGAAAAATACGTGTTATTAAATGTTGTAATAAAAAATAAGTTTTTAAATGTATTGTTGCAAACGACTCGGTCCACAGTCATAGAGAGCATTCACATTGATAGATGTTTTCTGTTTATAATCAAATCACATTGACACTCGATACTGTTTTGTAATGATTCACAATATTAAATTAAATGTTTGCAAACGTAAATATAAACATTCAATCTGGGCCTATGTTTCGGCACAAGAAATTTAATCAATGCTTAACCTTCCACCATATAATAATTCATTCTTACCTACTAAAATTTTTTTTCTTAAAGTTAAATGCCTACATGTAATAAAAACAATTAAATTACTTTTCGTGTTTTAAATTTTTCATGTGTTTAAAAATATTCTTAAACAATTATTTAAAAAAAATTGAAACAAAATTATAACATATATCCATCAGCTTAGTCATGCAAACCAAGATAATAACAGAAATAGATTAAAATGATTTGAACGTAACTTAATTGGTATTTTAAACTCTGAAAACATTAAATAAAAGTCAGCTAACAAAGGTTGTTAACAAATAATTATTTTTTATTAAAGACTAGCTGACCCGGCGAACTTTGTTCCGCCTTAGAGGCAATAAATGAACAGATTTTGGATTTTATTAAATTGATGCTGAAGGTTATATTTTACTTTCAAGGGAATTTTTTAAATTACTGAAAAATGATGTGGATCTAATTACTCAACTTTTTTGAACTTTTTAAAATGTTAGGATTAAAAATGAGTTTTTTTTGTAATAGTGAAACATATTTCAATAAAGCATGTTTTCAGCTTTTTAAGCTGAATCGGATGTTAGAATTTTTTCATACTGATGATTTCATTCACGCAATAAAAAAACAAATACCATATTTTATTTTATTTGAAATGATCTTTGTTACTTAAGGACATAACGCAAGCGAAGCCGCGGGTAAAAGCTAGTAATACATAAGAATAAGTATAGTATATAATTATTCTACTGTATTGTATGTAAGTACAAAAATAAATGAATACCTTGAATGTCGGATTAAATCCTCGTTCTTCGATAATGTCTGACCCAAATGAGGTCATTTGGAAACAACTAATGTATTTTTGAGTGTTTGCTAGAAAATGTCGTGATTCGGGTGTTTCGCCACGAAACAATGAATGCAATGGCTCAGGTGGCGGAGTCAATAATGGCAATTTCACCTTCCCACTAAGGCAGCACAATCCTGGCGTTTCTCCGGAAAACTACAATGCACCACAAAACTCGCAAACAACGTCCATTGGCCCAATGCGAATGCTAGTATGCAAGCAGTAATCAGTGCTGAAATCGTATCGAAACGCTGCTCGATTCAAATCAGTACTTGATAAATTTCTTCTTGTGCGTCGAAAATTATCTAATTGTTGATCTCTGAGGTTTGCTCGACGATTTCGCATTGCCAACCGAGCCGTTTCACGGGCTGCCTCGCTTTGCTCTTGTGATTGAGAAGCACGAAGTCGAGCAATACTAACGCGGCGCTCTCTACGTGCAATTTCTTGTTCTTCCTGTCCTTTCATTCGCAATATTTCGAATCCTAGTTGCATTACGGCCTTGTCGGGAATTACTTGATCGTCTTGGTCGCGGCATGGTATTGTTCTAATGATAATATCGGCACGATAAGCCAATAGAAACTCGAAAAAAACACATCAACCGGTCAACTTTTAAATTTTACATTGTCAAATTTTCAACCATACTTAACAGTAGTACAGGAAAGTATGTCCGGGGACAGGGTCCAGGGGGTGGAGCCGGAGCCGAGCCACATCTCTGACGTCACGGCGGCCATCTCTGACGTTACGGCGGCCATCTTGAACGAGCGTAACGGGACACAGCGTAACGGGAAACAGCGTAACGGGACAAGTAGATCACGGCGGCCATCTTGGATCCGCCATATTGGATGACGTAATTGTGTGTTCTCGAAAATTCCGGTGATGTGTTTTCCGCCATTTTGAATGATGACGTCACCGTTGCAATTTTCGTTACGGCCGCCATCTTTAACTTTTTTATTTATTATCCGATTTTAACAATTTTTTTTAAATTTATAAAAAAATTCAATTAATTAAAATTTAATAAAATATTTATAAAAAATATACTTTTACGACACGGAGTTCGGAGTCCTGCACAACCTTTAAGTAGCAATTTTTATTTGTCAGCTAATTTTGTTTGTTAAAAAGCGAAGACACAAGTGTCCGCAGTTTGTTTGATTAGGCCTCTGTTCCGTTTCGTAATTGTAAAACAACGTAGTGGACCGGCCCAGGTACTGTCGCAGTTCTGGAGGAGGCCGTAAATTTCCAAAACTATCGTAGTACTCGACCATTTTTCCAGACTTTACATAGGCCACCCAGTGCGTGCCTCGACCCGCCGACGTGTCTAAATTAATGATGGCACGTTCGAGCGTTTTTGGCTTGCTGGGCAAAGTGTCTCGCATAAACACACCGCGGAAATTTGGTATTTTCAGTTTGTGTGTGTACTTTATTAAATATACGTTGGTGAGCGGACGTTTCGGCAAAGAACTTAGGGTTTTTCCATTCGTTTCTTTCTCATGCCTCGACCTGATTTGTGAGGTTGCAAGTAGAGTCCTGCGCCGTTTTTTTTACCGATGGCAATGGCTTCCATGCTGGCATTGTGTCGTTGTGCTTCTTTTAACTGCTTGCGCTCATTCTTCGAAGTGTTGACTGCCCGCACTATACCGCTCGTTGCACCGATGAGGCCGCCGGGAGCACCCAATGCAGGCAAAAGCAAAGGAAGAAATCCTCCTATAATCTTCTTGTCGAGAGTCTGTAATTTTTGCTTGGCTTTTTGCACGCCTGCACCAGTCTTGCGTTTGGTCTTGCGTGAGTTAGTTTTTGACTTGATGGAGCTGGCTCGACGAGCACCCAGTCCTAATTTCGTATTTTGCCTTCATGATTTTAGATACGCCCCACGCTGCGATTTTTTCTCCTAGTCCCGCGTTTGACGATTTACTTATATCTTCGGCTTCCTGTGCCATTATCTGATCTGCTCTGTGTCTAGATTACAGATCCTTGCTTAATGAATATGCAATATCGTGCTGCTTGCACTTTTCGTCCAGAGAGTTAATGCCCACGTCACCGCGAGCTAACCTTTTCGCTAGTTTAGTGCCGGGGCCGCAGAATCTGTAGCCGGGAATGTGTAGCTCGAATGGTAGGTTGTTTATCAGCGAGTTCAAGAGTCCCGCGCCGATGTGTTTTTTGTTCTTACCTCTTCGAGTCATTACGCACAACTCACCAGAAAGTATAAATGTGTTTGATTTTATACAATTACTTCAGTACAATGCAGGTCGTCAAGCAAGACGTGTGTTTGCCCGTGCGCATTACGCAAGACGATGTATTTAGCGCGTGTGAATCACGACATGGTATATTATTACCGTCTACCGTACGATGCATAATGGCGGGTCCGTCCAACTGCGGCAAAACGTGCGTTCTACTGAGTTTACTGGAGGAGCCAAACGGTCTTCGGTTCGAGAACGTGTACCTATATTCCAAGTCGTTGCAACAGCCAAAGTACCAGCGCCTAGCTACGGTTCTACGCTCGGTGGATGGTCTGGAGTATTTTCCGTTTAGCGATAATACCGATGTGGTGTCTACCGACGAAGCAAAGCCTAATTCTGTGTTTGTTTTCGACGCTGTAATGTGCAAGAAACAAGGCATAATACAAGAGTACTTTTCCATGGGCAGACATGCCAAGGTAGACTGCGTTTACCTGTGTCAGACGTACGGTCGTATTCCAAAACATCTCCTACGAGACAACGCGAATGTCATAGTTTTGTTTCGCATGGACGAACTTAATTTATGCCACACTTATGACGATCACGTAAACACCAACATGACATTCCAGAAATTTAAAGACATCTTCTCCTTGTGTTGGGAAGAAGAACACGGATTTCTAGTCATCGTAAAGGACTAGCCTCTATATAAGGGCAGGTACAGACGAGGTTTCGATCAGTTTATCGCCAAACATGAGTCATAGCATTTCGAAATTCGGTCGTAGCAGTCGAGACTTACGTACTGCTCTCAAGTCTCATGACCATGTTATCCGCAAATACATTTCGCTGCTGGCTCAAAAGGTGGAAAGTGTGAAAGAGGAATTACTAGAGTATCTCGTTGCCATCGACCAGCGTGTGGAAGCCTCGGATTCTCGCATTCGCGACATGATCGAAGTATCGAATGCACAAAGACGTGACGATCTGAGGACTTTTCAAAGTAGTCTAAAGCAACACTATCTCACTTGTCAACAAATTCAGATTTAGCCAAACACAAGAAAGAAGTTACTGCGAACGAATAAAAAAAGTATATAAGGCTTGCAATAAGTTTTCGCCAGTACAATGTCGGACCTGGCCAGTGACCTTCATCGAGCTATGCAGTCTGTTAGTGAAAAATATTTACTTGCTAGACGAACCAGACTTGCACGTGAGATGGAAAATGAGGAGATATTTAAACCAATCACTAGTCGCCTCGACGAACTTAAAAACAAGGAAGAACCAGCCATCATTGTGAAGACAGAAGTTGAAGATGAAATGCCAACTGTAAAGAAGAGAAGTATGAACCAGATCGAGAAGAAGAGAACTTAACAAGTACAGAGTCCATGCACAAGAAGAAAATACCGAAAAAGGGACATCAAGTTAATGCAATGGTTCGACCATACCTGATATCGTTTACGAGCCGGAATAATGACACGACCTACGGAGTGTACAGAAAACATAATAAGTGGTTCCTCAGTGCTAAAGAAATAGACTTTCTACCAGGAAATATCGTGCGCGTAGCAGAGTTCAAAACGCGCGGGACTCCGGGTCTGTACGAATTGCTGTTTCGCAGGGAGCCTAAAGGATATTCTCACAAAGACTTACAAGAGTACAAAAAACTGCTAGAGCTAACCAATGCACATTTTCGCGATAACGATCCAGATAGTGGTGTATATAAAGACGTAGATCATGAAAAAATCGACATTCTCGCTAATCTCTTCAGTGAACTAACAATACATGGCGAAGGTTTAAAAAAGCTAGAAAGTGGTCAGACATTTGACTATGTATATTGGGACGACCCCAATGAATTAGTTGATCGCCTTAGAATTCTACATGCTTCGCTTAGTGTAGGATACTATTCGCACATCAACGAAATAGTCTCCATACTTGAAGAACTGAGGGAAGCCGGCTACATACAATGAGTCGAACCGGAATCGCTCGTGAACTTCATGCTCCTGCTAGACGAAAATACCTTCGTCGTAAAGTCGTAGTTCGTGGAATTAATGATTTATTCCAGGCGGACCTTGTTGAGATGATACCATATTACCGATTGAATAAAGGTTTCAAGTACATGTTGACAGTCATTGATGTTTATAGCAAGTTCGCTTGGGCTAGACCTGTCAAATCAAAGACTGCAACTGAAGTAGCCAAGGCCATGAACAATATTTTACGTGATGGACGTGTACCGTCGCACCTGCAAACGGACCTCGGGAAAGAATTCTACAATGCGACCTTCAAGGCTTTGATGAAGAAGTATGGCATCAAACTCTACTCTACATTTAGTAATGTCAAAGCCTCCGTTGTCGAAAGGTTTAACAGAACTTTGCGTTCCAAAATGTGGCGGCAGTTCACGGCTAACGGAAATTACAAGTGGCTTGACATCTTGCCGAAACTAATAAGCGAGTATAATTCCACGGTGCATTCTACCACGAAAATGAAGCCAAAGGACGTAACAGACAATCGCCTGCTTCAAACAGTGTTTTCCAACACGAAGAAGAAAGATCCACGAAAGCGTAAAGCTAACGTCGGTGACATTGTGCGATTCTCCAAGCAGAAAGGTATCTTCGAGAAAGGTTTCACTGCGAACTGGAGTCCCGAACTTTTCCGTGTGACACATGTTCGTGAATCAGAGCCTAGGACCTACTACCTCGAAGATTTGGACCACAAACCTATCCATGGCGGCTTCTATGCCGAAGAGATTCAGCCTACGTTGTATCCCGATACGTACTTGGTGGAGAAGATTATAAAACGAAGAAATGGACTATCCTACGTCAAGTGGTGGGGCTTTCCACCTCACTTTAATTCGTGGGTGGCTGATGCGGAAATCTAGGAATCCACAAAACTTTAGTACTTTGACTGTGTATTTTTTTGTACTTGTAGTAGTGTAGTATGTATGTAATAAATTTTTTTTTTTTAAAAAAGAACTTGTGGTGTTTTTATTATCTCCGACTTGTCACTTTAGTGGTACTTTTTAAAAATATTAAAGTTGTTTTGTATCGGCCAGGGATCGAACCAAAGACCTAAGTCGATCTAGTCAATCAGTATATAGATAACAAATTTATTTAATGAATTTTGAACTTTTTCCCGAATCTCTGGCATTAAAATTACGCATTTCCAATATGGTGGTCTTGATGTCTGATAGGATGATGGTAGTAGAGGATTTAAAGTCTCTTTAAGAATGTTGAACATGGTTTATTGAAATTATTATTTTTTACATAAAATTAAACATTATTGCATCGATCGGGTATCGAACCGAGGACAGGAGCGGATCGAATCAATATGTAAATAAATGAGTGATTTATTTAATGAATTTTGGAACTTTTCCTGAATTTCTAGCTAGATAATTACGGATTTTCAAGATGGCGGCCAAATGACAAGATGGCGGGTGTCACAGAAATAATAAATGATAACTGCACTCTGGCGGATAAGAATTAAACTAACATGGCATCAGCGCACTCTCGCCGACGATACAATGATGATGATGGCTTCCAGCATCGAAGACAAGATGGCGGACATGACGTCATACTAGGTGACGATATATATGCTTTGCAAAAAAGTGGTAAGGGTCAGTCTGCCAGCACCCACCACGGGGGGAAGGATCGGTCGCCATTTTTATTTTTTTGCACTCATCGGGTTCGAACCGAGGACTCCGAACTCCGTGTCGTGAAAGTATATTATTTATAAATATTTTATAAATTTTTTATTAATTGAATTTTTTTATAAATTTTAAAAAAAAATTCGTTAAAATCGGATAATAAATAAAAAAGTTTAAGATGGCGGCCGTAACTAAAATTGCAACGGTGACGTCATCATTCAAAATGGCCGAAAACACATCACCGGAATTTTTGAGAACACACAATTACGTCATCCAAAATGGCGGATCCAAGATGGCCGCCGTGATCTACTTTTCCCGTTACGCTGTGTCCCGTTACGCTCGTCCAAGATGGCCGCCGTGACGTCAGAGATGGCCGCCGTGACGTCAGAGATGTGGCTCGGCTCCGGCTCCACCCCCTGGATCCTGTCCCCGGACATACTTTCCTATACTACTCTTAACCATAGACAACATTACGGTTAGCTGTCAGTTGTGTTTTGTTATTCCATGTCAGTTGTGTTTTGCTATACCATTTTTAACAAATGAACGGCTAGACTGATGTTTTGACTGATAAATTTTTCGTTTTTCTGTCAGTTGCGTTTTGTTATACCACTTTATTTACACGCTATATATTAGCTTCACCTGTATGTTTGTTTGTACCTATGTTTGTAACCGACTCCTTTGGGTGCGATTTTGACGCACTTTAAACTGCCAGATTTCATTCAAACTTTGTTGTTTTATCGAGGACCGATGACAATACACTAATTTGATAAGATTATTCCATTATGAATTGTGCAAAATAAGATTTTCGTCAATTTATATAATTTCACAATATTTAGTAGGCTTTGTTTATATCGCGCCAAAGACAAACTGAAAGAAAAAGAGTTCGCACATTGTAGAGAAAACCATTTCGCTCATGTGCGAAATATTTGCTTTCAGTTTGTCTTTGACGCGATATAAACAAAGTTTACTAAATATTGTGACATTTAATTAAATGAAAAGTGACATTTAATTTAATGAAAAGTGAGAGTGGGTTATGATTATTATGAACAATAAACTTTCTTGGTTTTCTATTTTTTAGTTTGGTTTTATATATAAAGCGTGTTTTTTAGTTTTTTTTTTAAACTATTATTTATTTTTTTCTCCAGGAACAGGATAAACAGTAATCTATGTCCGTCTCCTGGTTCTAAGCTACCTCCCTACCAATTTTCAGCCAAATCGGTTCAGCCGTTCTTGAGTTATAAATAGTATAACTAACACGACTTTCTTTTATATATATAGATTACTATAACTTTTCATTATAATACAAATTGTGTAATTGGAAACAGACTTTTTGTATATAAACTATGCGTATTTAATTGTTTTTTTTCCTGCACTTTGTAACTGATTCGTAAATTTCTAAAAGCTGAATGTAAGTAAACACATTATCCGCCAATGTGTTAACATTGAGGCCACTGAAACTAACTTAGTACGTAGTTGTTTACCACGAAGCTTTGTTCTCCCGAGTTGCTGCTCTGGTGCTGTTCTCCTGGCCGGAGTAATGTATGCAACCAGCCCTACACGAGCCGGGTCCTAGGCGGCCAGGTCTAGCGGTGCTGGGTGAGAGGGGGGAGAGATGCAACCCTCTCCCTACTCATATCCAAGGCGACCCCTGATTAGGCGCCGGCCTGGAGTGACCGGTGTCCAGTTTTAATTACAAGCGAGGCAAGTTCATAACTCCCGAGATCAGCTTGCAAGGGGCCGAGGGGTGTGTTTGGTGGGTGTTCGGTTCATGCGGGTTGGGTTGAGAAGCGGTAAGGGGGCAGGGGGTGCTACGACACATGTTGCCAGATCCGGCGAGGGGAGATTTATTGGATAGCTGCGACAAGAACCAGATACTGGCTGGCTCTACACTGGCTTGCTATGCCGGCCCGTAAGTCAGTAATTAAGTCCAGGCATAGCATTAAAACGCCTGAAAATGTTTCATTAGCAGCTGATGTACCCGTGCTTCGCTACGGAAGACTACAGGTGGAACACTCTAGCGCTGCTCATTATTGAAGAATGGGGAGAAATATCACATTGTTGTTACAGTGACCATTAAAACCTTTATTATAAGGATATACTGTTTCAGCCACACCTTTTAAGTCACACTTCTTAAGTCTACTTCTGCCCCTTCTTGTGGGTATGTGACTGCACTTTCTCGTGTGAACGCTACTGAAACGCCTCTTATATCCACCAAGCCACATTGAATTAGTTCACCTCTGCTACTCCTTGTGGATACGCCACTGCCTCTTCTCAAGATTATGTCATTGACATAATACATGGGACTGCCTTTTCCTTTCCACAAATAAAACATTTCTACAATAAAGTTTAAAAAAAATTATGATACTAAAAGTAATTGTATTTACCTAAAAAACAACAGGGATATTTATAAATCTATAAATGGTGTCTTGGATTAAACTATATTAGGTTTTTAATGTTTATTTATCTATTTTCACAAAACATTTTAAAACTAAAAAAATTCCATGGATTTAAATACATTCCTTATGTAACTATTAACGAAACTATTCAAAAAGCATAATGGTTTTTTATTTATTTGTCGATATCATTTGGTGGCAAAAATGTATTTATAGTCTCTCCAGATTTAAGACCTGCTATAACAACAAGCAAAACTGTTTACCATTAATTTAAAGGTTTAAATAATCATTGGCTTATGTCTCGTGAAATATGGTAAACAGTGTAATGCTTTAGTATAAATAAAATAATACGTTATTTTTTTTTAACTTCTACGTGTAAATTAAATAAAAGTTCAGCACTAAGTTACATTCAATTGGACTTACCAAAAAACTTTATAAAATTTAATCGCTTTTACTAATCTATGACTAACTCAATTAACTAAATAGCTATCAAATTGTAGTGAAATTTGAAGTCAAATTTGGCCGAAATTTTTTTTATGGTTTGTAGATAAGCGAGAATTAATCTGAGCGTTATAACGCAATAATTTACTTCTATACGGATACTTTTCTTACATATTTGCAAAAAAAAATCTTACACTAAAAGGTCTTCATTTTTACAGAGCATCGATTAATATCTCTTTATAGCTTTATACAGCTTGTTAAAAAATCTCTCGACCGAGAGAACAAACGCTCATCATTAAACTGAAAAAAAAATTTCTGTTTCCATTAAGTTGCTGAGATATTCTTATCATACCTTTAAAATACTATAGAAATTAAATTAAAAAATTTAATAATAGGAAATACTGTAATTTTTTCATGTAGGTAGTTTGAAATATGGAATTTCTCGTCTTATGTTCAGCTGAACTGCTAAAATCATATTCTCTTGACCCTTATAGCAGATGGTGCAGCACTTATAAACTTTTATTTACTGTTATACGTCGTTAGACGAAGACATAACAGAATGTCCACCCATAAACGTCAGTAGGAATTAGTTACTGCGTGTATGATTTTTAAAATTTTTACTTGCAACTCTAAATAGGAACTGTTAATTCACATTTTTTTGGCGTGACCGAGCGAAACAAATACCTGTGCAAGATTTTTTTTTTAAATTTCGATATTTTACATAACATGCTCCAACATGCAAACACCAGAAGTAATGGGCGATTGTTTCCAGCGGCCGACTTCAAGTGGCCATGTTAATCACACTAGCATACATGGCAGAGGGTCAGATCACTTGACTCCCACCAAGACGATGTGTTTGATTACTGGTGGAGTCGAACCCGAAAAAAATCGAATTTCAATATTTATTAAATGCTTGAATTGCAACGAAATAAATCAAAGGAAAGAACTGAAATGTGTGGAAATGTTACCTTACTGTACATATAATGTGAAATAACCAAAATAATCTGAAACGATACAAATGGAAACGAAACGCATCCACATTAATCGAAAAGAATCGGAAACCTAATATAACAAACAAAATGACTTGAACCAATACAAATGAAATTATTTGTACCCAAATATGATTGAATAAATAAAATAAAGTAAAATTACATGAAGAAAGCATCAAAAGAACCCATTTGTAACGAAATAAGAGTATTTTAATTGAATCTAATTTCAATGATTAAAACAGGTGTGTTTGTGCCGTGTGACGGGAACAGACCTCAGGTCCCAAATCGTCGCTACTGTTTGCCTGGGCAAGCTTTGCTGTGTTCGTCTGTGCGTTCGTCGTTGTGTGTCAAAATACCAGTTTAATTATCATCGCTATGTTCACATGTTCATTGCCGCTTTGTCGGAGTGTTGTCAACATTATCTATTTAGTTATAATCATTTGGTTCCTCTGTCAGTCGCTCTGTTGTCCAAAGTGGTGGTTTGTTTTTGTTTACTGTTTTTTTTTGGTAACAGGATCATCGATGTCAACACACTGTGTTCGCTTGGGATGTGATAGTGTTTTGACTAATTCCTTCCACGTAATTATCTGTGCTATCTTTACATTTAAAATTTGACGTCGCTGATATAGCAAATTTTTTCGGGGTGTGGGTTGCTTATTAATATTTTTTGGTCCTTTATTTGGTTTTTTCTCTCTGACATACAGTGCAAACTAGAAGTGGCGTACCATATACAAAATAATAACTTTTACCGGGTTGTGCTTTGATTTCATTCAGTAAGCTTTAACTAGCAACAATTTCTGCAAATTTTTTTCACTTTGTAAGAATTTCATACACAATAAAATGAAGCTATTTGCTTTTTCCGAAATCCTCATTTATTGATCCGTAAGACTATAATATCTTTATAAATTTCTTTTTAAGGGATGCTGGACATTTTTGTTACTTATAGAATCGCACATGAGTGCAGCCTTTCGTATTTGCAGGCATCATTTGGTTTTTGAGAGATTTGCGTAATGATATTTAATAAAAAATATAACGATAGTCTGTTTCTTACCCAAACAATTACTGCTTATACTGTTATATGTTTTTATTTTAATGTGAAATTATTACCTTAAATGTATGAAAATTGGAAATTGCCTGAAAATTGAGTGCAAAAAATGTGAAATCGCAAAATATCTGAATACAGAAAAACAATTTAAGCTAGTAATTAAGTACTCGCCAGTGATGTGTAACATCTAACATCGGTAACGAACCAATTTATGTGTTCTCATGTTAAAATACGAATAATAAGAAAAAATACGAAGTTTAACATTAGTTTCATCAAATAATGCCGACCTTGATAAATAAACGGAAATAGTTTTGTCAACTACATTTCTGGACGGGAATCACACGCAGTTTCCGCACCCGCCGCTAGAATTCGCTGCCGAAGCAGCTACGTTGACCGTTGAATCATTTTAATAGCAGACCTTAATTTTAAACTATGTTATATACCTACAGGCTCCGACAAAAGCGAAAAGAGGTGATAAAATACCAAACCTCTGGTGTTTAACCTCATATTCGAACAGGAATTTTTGACGTGACGTCTAATAAATCGATGAAAGCCGGCTGCACGCACGAAAAAGGATGACTCATTGTCCCGTTACGCTCATTGTACGCTTGCGCCGCATCTATCTCTCTTCCACTCGATTGGAACAACCATCGATTTGACTTTTTCGAGGCACATTAAACTTGAAACACTCTCATTCGTTTCCTACTTTTCCTATCATCGTCCTATCCTTAACAGAATAACACAGATTGGAAGAAGTTGAATTAATGAGTGCAAATAAAAGTAAATTTATCAATTAAACTGTAGATTTCATTTCACTCCTTCTTTGTATCCATACAAAATAGTGATAATTCAATAAAAAATGATTCAATTTTATTCATAAGAGTATGCAATCATTTCATCGATGTTTTGTTATGACGTCACGTTAAACTATCGTCCGTAAACCGACATTACAGACAACCATTTTGTTATTTAAATACCGCTTCTGTTGCTGAAATCTATTAAACAGTTCATGCTTTCAAAAATCCTTTGTTTTATGAATTTTGGTTCCCAACATCCACAACAGATTGCGGTTGTTTTACACATTTATGTTCCTTGACTTCCGTCACATTTACGAAATTAGTCGCATCTATGCTTATACTGTATGCTGTATATATGTAAATTTAGGGAACATGCAATACATAACTATAAAGAGTGTAGAGAGTAGCTGTCAATAAAAGAACTGAATATTCGGTTCACTTTTTTGCGGTGCAATAATGACGTTAGTTGAACTATTAATGCATCAATTATCTGCTGCTGCGCCCATGTTTTTCGTTTCCAATCTCACAAGTATTTCAATAGCTATAAAAAGTTGGCAAGTATGAATTTTCAGGATAGTTTAGAAAAAGTTAGAAATCTGTTTATGGTTTTATCCTTCATAAGGATTAGAGAAATTATTTTATACTTTTTAGTCCGTTATAAAAACATGGTACATTAGAAAAAATTAATTGTCTGTAAAGTTGGTTTACGGACGATAGTTTTACGTGACAACGTCATAACAAAACATTAATGAAATATTTGAATACTTTTATGAATAAAGTTGATTAATTTTCATTCAATGATCACTATTTTGTATGGATGCAAAGGAGTGAAATGAAATCTACAATTTAATTGATAAATGTACTTTTATTTGCACTCATTAATTCAAATATGTTTATTACTTTAAAGAACAGCTTATTTTACTATAACGTTTATACATGTTGCTGTTTAACTTCTTCCAATCTGTGTTATACTGTTAACGATAGGACGATGGTATGAAAAGTAGGAAACGATTGGGACGTTTAATGTAACTCGACAAAGTCAAATCGATGGTTGTTCCAATCGAGTGGAAGAGAGATAGATGCGGTGCAAGCGTACAATGAGCGTAACGGGACAAAGCGTAACGAGACAAAGCGTAACGGGACAAAGTGCGTAACGGGACAATGAGTCATCCTTTTTCGTGCGTACAGCCAGCGTTCATCGATTTATTAGACGTTGTCACGTCAAAAAATTTATTTTATTATTTTTGTTTATATTTTGTCGAACATTTTTTAACGTCTATTTTCTCACCGAGTGCAGCCGTACATTTTATGATCCTTTGGTTGAAGCTAAGATAAATCGGTAAAGAGCTGAGATTTAGGGCCGCTTGCAGAGTCAGGTGAGTCAAGTCTGAGAAAAAACTTGGCAGGTTAATCAAATGGAAGAATAGTCCACTTCGTCTCAAGTCACGACTGTGCAAGCCGGCCTTATTATTCTGAAAGCCACGATGAAGTTATTCCCTTGAAACGTATCGACTAGACAGTAACTGGAGCATGGCGGATGAACGCAGAGCAGATGGTCGCGTGGCAAAGAGAATGTCGGCTCGGGTCACGCTAGTTTCGGCCGCCGCCGCAGACGGCAGCACCGACCAGGCCAGCCGCGCGCAATGAAGACATTAAGCGAGATCAATTGCCCGCCAGAGGTTGGTTTTTCTTTTACAGCCCCGAGCCCCGATAGCGGCCGATGCTGTTGCTATTAGCTGTGTTATTTACGCCGCCGAGGGTTAAGAGCATTGGAGTTTATGGCCGCACGAGTCGGCTCACTTACGACCTCCGCAATTCCGCTCCTGTGGAACGAGATCTGCCCTCTCCTTCCTGACCCAATGCTGTCAACAGCTGACTAGCCGAGGCCTCGCGCACAGATCGCACGCAACCACTCTCTGTGTAAGATTGGAAACTCTTGGTACTACGGCAAAACTATCAAAACAGCTAAGAAATGATTAATATCTAGGGACACCTGTATTTCGCGAATACATTTCGTGTCAAGGTATTTCATTAAATACTGTAGCTTTTCTCCTGTGATTATTGGCTAAGGTCGGTGAGATGTGTCGTCCCGCTCTTGACGGGGCCAATAAGAATGTGGTCACCGTACTGCTGCACTTTCACAATTTGCCATGACTCTTAGAAAAAGCTACAGTGTTTTGTGAAAAACCTTCACATGAAATGAAATTGCGAAATACAGGTGTCCCTATTAATATCAAATTAGTTTTAACTGCAATTTAGTATAATGTAATATATTGGCGGAGGATTTTACAGTTTCCCTAATGACGTGAAATGACCTCTAACAATAACCTAAAAGTGTACTTACATTGTGATATAACCGAAGTAACAGTTGAAAATAGTAATTTTATGTTGACAAACTTTACGAGAAAAAAAATTATGTCTAATAGTCTTAAATCAACACTGCCTCAGTTCATAACTGTTATTAGTTTAAGATAGTTCACTAGTATAATAATAAATTTATAATAAAGTGGATTATTTCTTTCAGTTACTGCTGATCTAGTGGGACTTCCGTTATTTTATATGTACTTAGTGGGAACATATGTTATTAAAATAAATAGTTTTTTTATGTTTATATATTTAAGTTTCCGAGTCTTTAAATTGTTAAAATAATTAAAATGTTATTTAATTTTTTTATTTTACTGAGTTTAAAACAATAACTTCGAATAACGTACAGTAAAAGAAATATC
The DNA here is from genome assembly GCF_032445375.1 of Bacillus rossius redtenbacheri. Taxonomy (NCBI): domain Eukaryota; kingdom Metazoa; phylum Arthropoda; class Insecta; order Phasmatodea; family Bacillidae; genus Bacillus; species Bacillus rossius. The sequence goes on along the minus strand of NC_086339.1, from coordinate 43,444,540 downwards.
ATTTATTTTTTCACTTTTATATTAAATTTGAACTATTTTTTGAAATTAAATTTTGCGGAATTCCAGATGGTGTCCATATTCTGGATATTTATCTGAGACCCTGGCAAGGATAGGTTTTTTTATATCTTACTCAAAAACTTTAAAAATAAATTCAAAAAATATGTTTAAAAAATATTCTTTACATAAAAAACCCGGTACTTTATAGTTTGAAAGAAAAATTTCAAAGGATTAAGAAAATAAAATTTTTTTAAATTTTAATATCAGGTATAGCAAAACAAAATCCATAGTTAACCTTTTAAATTATTTAGTTGTGTTACTGCAACAACACAAAATTGAAATATTAAAAATTTAAAATTATTACAGCCGAGCTTGAAGTTGTGTCCAAATTACCCATTTGTATATTTTGTTAATATTATACTTTTTAACCAGTTGTTTATAATTATTTAATAAAGCTTTTTTTGATGTTATAGTATGCTCTTTGAATAATTTATTCCGTTCTTTATGCGATTTTTGCTACCAATTTTGGTTTCAATGCATGTAAAAGTATTTGAATCTAATTTTTTTCTAACTTCATTTTTAGATTTTGTGTTCACGCAAAAAAAAAAAAAAATTGGTATGTCAACAATACAAGAAATATATAAAAATACAACACAAATCGTTACAACAATAACATTAGCATTAACTATGCTGTAAACTTATATTCTTTTATCTTGAGTAAAAAACATTTTTTGTACAATTTTCCAAACAAAATGTTCAAATTTAGAAAAACCTACACCATTTAAGTATTTAGCTTATTAAAATGCTATATAAACGGTTTCTAACTGATACTGATTTAATGAATGGGCTAGTGAGTAAAATTAAAATCATTCTAAGACAAAAGAAAATTGCAGATAACGTAACAAACAAAAATAATAAGAGCATTCTGTTATGAAGTGACCTAGATCTTGCAAATTTTTATATTTCTCCTGTGTCGGTGGTGATTATAACATTGCAATAACACACACAAAAAAAAAGACAAGTAAAAATTCAAATTTTTATTGCCATTCTATTCAAAACCATGCAAATTTTTAGGCAGTTCCACTACATTGGAGTTTTTTCATAAAGTTATGTTACCATAATGGTGATATAAATTAGTTAAAAACATTTTTGTTTTAAACTATATAAATAACAGAAATGCTAAAGTAAACGTGGCAGAATATAGCCTTTCTCTGGTCATTGTGAGCAACAATATATATTTGACTTGTTTAACTAATTAAAAAATCAAATTTTCCAGGAAAGCTTTCGATCTTTAAAGAAATTAGATATTTAATGTCGTGATAACAAGTGGCCAATGTTAATATGTTTGAGTGACGTTATGTGTCATTCACAGTTTTTTGTTTAATAAATATTTGTTGTTATTAGAATAAAAATTTATTTTATGTCCTTAAATGTGTAAGTTAAGTAAATTTAATTAAATTATTCATTGAAATTTTTTTGACAATATAGTAACTTTGATGAAAAGGCAAATAAAAAACTTTGAATTACGAAATATACATTCATTTATAAAATATTCAAAAATTTCAAATAAATAATTTATTTAATAATTAAAACAATAATTTCAAACATTTAATTAAATAAAAGATTCATTATAACTTTAAGTTTTATGCACAAATAAATTAAATGAAGTGCAAGACTCACACACACACACCAACACACACACACACACACACGCATATATATATAATATATATATATATTATATATATATATATATATATATATATATATATATATATATATATATATATAAAAGAAATACAGTGAGTAAGATATTCCAAAATAATCTGTTTTAAATAAAATGCTTAAAAACCATTTACGAGTAATTAAACAATTTACACATAGGTTTTTAATTTACCCGCGCATTTCTCAAAACCCAAACTAAACTCTAACCAAATAACATCAGCACATTATACCTGGCATCCAAACGTTTATGCCTTGATGGCCAGCATTCTAAGAAATCTTTACAGTGTTAAAGTGTTTCTAAAAATTATCATGATGTTAATATATATATATATATATATTGGATATACAATGACGATATGTTTACCTTAGAGGTTGTAAAATTTAAATCAATGTTGTGAACTCTTTATTTTACTCTATTACCTTTTCTTTTAGAACAACCATTTTCGCAAGAGCTGTAACTTTAACTCAGTTCAAAGTATTTATGGCATGCTATTATAAAAAAATAGCCATTTTCTTAAAACCTACGTGTTTTAAAAATATTCTAACTAACAATTTTTTTTTTAAATATGACTCGTTTGGTAATCATAACTATTTACCCTCGGTCAAAGTAAACTGAACACTGTCACAGACAGTTAACAATCGTTACTGACAGAAATTTTGCGCTAAATATTTTAAATACATAACTACATGGAAACAAACTTAATAAATTCGTCGGCGCGAAGTTTTCTCGTGGTTTTAATTCCTTATATCAGCTATTAAAAGGCGTTCATTCGAAAAACGAAACGCCACGTCGCACGCTTCGAGTGGTAGCGGCAGATAGCCGCATTGGCGTAGCTGAAATGACTGGCGCCCCTGGCCAGACTGGAAAATGGCGCCACCCTAATGCATTAAAAGAGAGGGGGGAGGGTTCAGTAACCACGAAACCGTCGCGGTGGTGCCCCCTCCTGCCCCTGGCGGGAGACATCCCTGCCACCCGCTTGCTGCGCCACTGGACAGCCGGAGGGCGTATCTCGCTCGTAGGCGTGCGGGGCAGGTGTAACCAACAACTGCGTTGCAAATGAATGAAACTTGCTGGGGGACAGAGCGCGAAACAAGCATGTGGCAACAACACAACTGGTCGCCTCGCAGACAACTACCGCGCTGCTCCACGGCTGGTGAGGCTCCCGCTAGGGGACAGCTCTCGGCGAGGCAGGCTCAGTCACGGCTGGTGAGGCTCCCACTAGGGGACAGCTCTCGGCGAGGCAGGCTCAGTCACGGCTGGTGAGGCTCCCTCAAGAGGAGAGCTCTCGGCGAGGCAGGGTCAGTCACGGCTGGTGAGGCTCCCGCTAGGGGACAGCTCTCGGCGAGGCAGGCTCAGTCACGGCTGGTGAGGCTACTTCAAGAGGAGAGCTCTCGGCGAGGCAGGGTCAGTCACGGCTGGTGAGGCTCCCGCTAGGGGACAGCTCTCGGCAAGGCAGGCTCAGTCACGGCTGGTGAGGCTCCCTCAAGAGGACAGCTCTCAGCGAGGCAGGGTCAGTCACGGCTGGTGAGGCTCCCTCAAGAGGACAGCTCTCAGCGAGGCAGGCTCAGTCACGGCTGGTGAGGCTCCCTCAAGAGGAGAGCTCTCGGCAAGGCAGGCTCAGTCACGGCTGGTGAGTCTCCCTCAAGAGGACAGCTCTCAGCGAGGCAGGCTCAGTCACGGCTGGTGAGGCTCCCTCAAGAGGACAGCTCTCAGCGAGGCAGGGTCAGTCACGGCTGGTGAGGCTCCCTCAAGAGGAGAGCTCTCGGCGAGGCAGGCTCAGTCACGGCTGGTGAGGCTCCCTCAATAGGAGAGCTCTCGGCAAGGCAGGCTCAGTCACGGCTGGTGAGTCTCCCTCAAGAGGACTACTCCCAGCAAGGCAGGCTCATTCACTGCTGGTGAGGCTCCCTCAAGAGGACAGCTCTCAGCGAGGCAGGGTCAGTCACGGCTGGTGAGGCTCCCGCTAGGGGACAGCTCTCAGCGAGGCAGGCTCATTCACGGCTGGTGAGGCTCCCTCAAGAGGACAGCTCTCGGCGAGGCAGGGTCAGTCACGGCTGGTGAGGCTCCCTCAAGAGGAGAGCTCTCGGCGAGGCAGGCTCAGTCACGGCTGGTGAGGCTCCCTCAAGAGGACAGCTCTCAGCGAGGCAGGCTCAGTCACGGCTGGTGAGGCTCCCTCAAGAGGACAGCTCTCAGCGAGGCAGGCTCAGTCACGGCTGGTGAGTCTCCCTCAAGAGGACAGCTCTCAGCGAGGCAGGGTCAGTCACGGCTGGTGAGGCCCCCTCAAGAGGACAGCTCTCAGCGAGGCAGGCTCAGTCACGGCTGGTGAGTCTCCCTCAAGAGGAGAGCTCTCATCGAGGCAGGCTCAGTCACGGCTGGTGAGGCTCCCTCAAGAGGACAGCTCTCAGCGAGGCAGGGTCAGTCACGGCTGGTGAGTCTCCCTCAAGAGGACAGCTCTCAGCGAGGCAGGCTCAGTCACGGCTGGTGAGTCTCCCTCAAGAGGAGAGCTCTCGGCGAGGCAGGGTCAGTCACGGCTGGTGAGGCTCCCTCAAGAGGAGAGCTCTCGGCGAGGCAGGCTCAGTCACGGCTGGTGAGGCTCCCTCAAGAGGACAGCTCTCAGCGAGGCAGGATCAGTCACGGCTGGTGAGGCTCCCTCAAGAGGACAGCTCTCGGCGAGGCAGGCTCAGTCACGGCTGGTGAGGCTCCCTCAAGAGGACAGCTCTCGGCGAGGCAGGCTCAGTCACGGCTGGTGAGGCTCCCTCAAGAGGAGAGCTCTCGGCGAGGCAGGCTCAGTCACGGCTGGTGAGTCTCCCTCAAGAGGACTACTCTCAGCAATGCAGGCTCAGTCACGGCTGGTGAGGCTCCCTCAAGAGGACAGCTCTCAGCGAGGCAGGGTCAGTCACGGCTGGTGAGGCTCCCACTAGGGGACAGCTCTCGGCGAGGCAGGCTCAGTCACGGCTGGTGAGTCTCCCTCAAGAGGACAGCTCTCAGCGAGGCAGGCTCAGTCACGGCTGGTGAGGCTCCCTCAAGAGGAGAGCTCTCAGCGAGGCAGGCTCAGTCACGGCTGGTGAGTCTCCCTCAAGAGGATAGCTCTCAGCGAGGCAGGCTCAGTCACGGCTGGTGAGGCTCCCTCAAGAGGAGAGCTCTCGGCAAGGCAGGCTCAGTCACGGCTGGTGAGTCTCCCTCAAGAGGACTACTCTCAGCAATGCAGGCTCATTCACGGCTGGTGAGGCTCCCTCAAGAGGACAGCTCTCAGCGAGGCAGGGTCAGTCACGGCTGGTGAGGCTCCCGCTAGGGGACAGCTCTCAGCGAGGCAGGCTCATTCACGGCTGGTGAGGCTCCCTCAAGAGGACAGCTCTCAGCGAGGCAGGGTCAGTCACGGCTGGTGAGGCTCCCTCAAGAGGACAGCTCTCAGCGAGGCAGGGTCAGTCACGGCTGGTGAGGCTCCCTCAAGAGGACAGCTCTCAGCGAGGCAGGCTCAGTCACGGCTGGTGAGGCTCCCTCAAGAGGAGAGCTCTCGGCGAGGCAGGCTCAGTCACTGCTAGTGAGGCTCCCTCAAGAGGAGAGCTCTCGGCGAGGCAGTCTCAGCCATGGCATATTCTGCGTCGGAGTTCGTACCGTTTTTCCTTCATGCGTGCGTCCACAATGATAAATCTCAATTACATTGACATCGTCTTGGTTACTGCACATTCTGTGTATTTGTACTTTTTATTTACCGAGTTGACAGGTAGAAACATTGCCTAAGATTTTACAAGGGAATTATTTGGAAGATTTTTGCCAAAACCTTTAATGGTATTTTTTTGAATACCACATTTTAATGTTTATAAATGACTGCTGGGGATAAAAAATTGAAACAATCAATACTAGTATTAATTTAATAGTCCATTAAAATTTTACATTTTTTTTGGGCTTAGCGTGCGTTTGTCAGAGGACGCAATTTTATTTTTTATATATGGGGGGGGGGGTGTGTAAGTGTAAAGTTAAATCCTAGTTTGTGGGGTTGCAACCCTTGTCCCATGGCCGCCATCTTGGAAAAAGAGCTTCAAATGGTTCTTACGGTTTATCTGCCAAAATATAGGTCTCACAAAAAAAGTAATTTAACATTTTTTGTTGCAAATAAAATTATCTACAACTTTTGTCCAGTAACGTTTAGTCGTGGAACCATAAATAAAAAAGTTATAAACAAAAATGCATAAACATTTGAGGGGAAAAAAATATTTGTCGATTTTTTTTTCTAAACATTTTACAAACAAATGATATCAGACCATTTTTATAGATGATGTTTAAAGGAAACATTTTTATAATAAAAATTTTTAAATTTATTTGTTAGTTAAGGTTTTACAGAGCTGCGAAACGAATACTATTCTTCAGTATTTATAACCATACATAAATATACATATCTAAAAAATAAAATTGCGTCTTCTGACAAACGCAACCCCAAATGTAACTTTTCTATGGACTATAAGCGATATCACTACATTTTTGGTTAAATATACTGACGAATAAAACCTCTATGGAAAACTTTTGTTATTTCAGATTATTATGTAGAGGTTTCACGTTAATGGAATTAATTATAACAAAATGTTGGTTTAGTGTACAATTTTACTGTTGTGATTGTTGATTTAAAAGACTTACATTGGCTATGGAACGAAAAATACCACGAGACAACAAATGTGTGGAAGAGATTATTTTGAAATCTTTGAAACCTTGTGTTTGATCTAGTAATCGAGATACCATTGTCTCCAGAGAGGCCAGGGTAGACGACTCTTATCTTGTGCAGGAGGAACTAGTATCCACTCGCAGGACAGTTGTGCTACAGGATGCCCCACGGACCGCGCCTCAACTGGAACACGTGTTGCTCGCTGGTGACTAGCAGCTGGACATTCCCGGTCTTGAGGATTGTCAAGAGTGTGGCTTGTGCTGAGCCTGCACCAGATGTGCAGGAGATGGAGAACATCTCTGCACTATATATTTTTTTGCCAATGGAACAGAAATATTAAAGTAAAATAAGAGCTTTTTGTAAATTGGTACATTTACATTAAAACAACAGTATCACTTCAAAATAGTGTTCGCAGTAGTACTGCTTTTGGCTTAATACCCAGGGATTTATGGCTTGAGTTGTCCTAGTGCCTCCAGTTGTTAAATTTATTTGTAAACCGTTCCCTGTATAGCTTTCCAGTATTAACTACACACAAAATATGAATGATACGAAAATATAAAGTACATTTATGGATTATTCGATTTTATTTTCCATGGTTTAAGAAACATCAGCTTGAATGAAAAATCCATTATAAAATAAAATTAAGGGCCAATTTTCGTAAGACATGCTCAATATTATCTTGAAAAACGTATTTCATATTATGCAAAATAACCATAGTCATGTGTTGTACAAAAATACAATTCTTGCAGTGTTACGAATTAATTCTTTAAGATGGTTTCAAAATAATGTTTTCAAAGAACAGGAATATTTTCCTGTGTGATACAGTAACCAATCACCTTAAGATGATGTATGTGGTAGGGGATGTTCTTGCATGTGTTACTATCTACATGGGCATTGCATGAGGCCGCTGTTCGTTCAACTGATGTCTAAGGTTTGAGAGGATTCGTTGAACTTGCATTTCTGCACACACGATCAATTTGAAAGTCGGGTGTGATTTGGATGTTGCCACACATATTGACGACATTATAGGTTATTGATTCATCTCCAAGCATTTTGTAGTGCCTTATTTTTCATTCAAGTAAATTTGACCAGAATGTTTGGGAACAAATTGTGGTTGGTTGAACCTTTCTATGTGACCTCTGGCATAACTCTTTGTATGTGATGTGTGTCTAAACCTAACTTTTATTGCTTAAATTTTAACATTGTTAGTTTGATGAACTTGGGAGTTGTTCTGACTCTTTGGGGACAGGCCCTGCCCGGCACTATTATCCAAGCAGAATCCAACAAGATCACGGAAAGGGTGTAGGGATACGAATATAGGTATTGCCTCTCCGCACCAAGGCTGCCTGCTACGTCCTCTTGGTACCAAAGGTGTTTAACAAAGTGAACTTTACCGAGGAGTCCTCGTCCCTTGAAATTATCGGATGTTAGAAAGAGGGGGAAAAGCCCTCTCAGCAGATAACGGCAGAAGGTTCGGAAACTTTACTGGGGGGTCGGCACTGCCGGGCCCTCAGACCGTCGGGTCCCTATGATCACGGCTCAAAGTGAAGAAGTAATGGCGAAATGGTAAATGCATGTCTGGGCATGGCTTTTCCTTTGTAAATTGACCCAACTGGTCTTGAAAGAATGCTGTAAGCTCAAGGGTACCGGAGCCGGTGAGTATCCGAGAGGCTGGCTCTATGGAAGGCGTCTCCTGCGTCCCTAACCATGGCAGTTACCATACTAGCTTACGGGCTAACAGAGTGCATCAGTGATAAAGGCAGTAGTGCGGGGGGATCTTTCTGATGCTGGGGATCCCCGCAATGGGTTTCTCTGCCAGCCCAGGTCGCATGGTGAGGAATCGCACTGGCAGTCGGTGGCTCGACTGGTGGGGACCCCACTCCGTTAAGGGGCGGACACAGGGACTGCGAAGTATCTCCGGCACTAACATGACAAATCTAGTAGATTTTGGATGTTCTTCGGGCAGGCCACAGGTTCTCCTAGGACCGAGGGGTCTCAGAAGTGCGCTAAACTATGTCAAGCACCTTGTGATACTCTTGGGATGAGGTTTCCCTTGAGTCAAACACATGTCAGCGTAATTAGGTTAAGGGGAAGTAGGTGTCAATGATGCTGTAATGGGTAGCCTCAGACTCTCGTTGTAGCTTCTCTTCAATCACCTTCAGGTTGCATTGATATGGCGTATACGTTTCCTTATGGCTCTTGAGAACTCGTGTTGGTGGTGATCCAGCCCTTACACGTGAGTATTTATCAACAAGTCCAGGACGTTAAACAACCATTGCAGCATTTGCTGAATGACTGTTAGTTTGATGCAGAGAAATGCTTTCAGCGATAAAGTAAGTCCATTAAACCCTACCGCACATGTGCCTTCGTGCATCTAATAAGAGAATGCTTTCACAAAGCTGGATGTGTGAGTTTTACACTTATAGCTTTCAGTTCAGTGATATTTTTTACCACAACATGAAACTCACGTTCACTACTGCAGATAACTGTCGTTTTGTAGACAGCACCGATTTTCATAAATATATAGCATCCATAAATAAAAAAGAGAATAATTATTTAGTCTTACATTTTGTAAACTCATATAAAAATTTCAAATAAACTGGTGATAACTGTTATGTACGTTTTCGTAGTTTACACCACCCTTCTTGCATTCACTCACACATATTTATTATATTAATATAAATTCATTATTTTTTTGTTTCGAGCCTAATGTTTATATGTGTATGTGTATTCATTATTCATTATTGTATGTTTTTTACCGCAAAATAATACTTAGTGACCCACAGAAGTGTTTGTTGGTGACGAAACAAAACACACTTAAATTAAAAATGTTAAAACACCAATTATTTTTAAATACTCTGTAAAATTGAATTTAGTAAACATTTAGGTGTGCCTGTTAAATGTAACTTAATTTGAAAAATTTGCTTAAAATTTTATCCTGTTTCATTTACATTGAAATTTAAAAAAAATATTTTTAGCAATAGAGCCAAGATAGATAAAAATTCGAATTTCTTTGGACTACAATTTATTTCGAAAATTAATTGAGAAATTGTACGATCAAATCAGCTTGATCATATAGTGTCCTGCGATTGTATCATACTGATGGGATCTTTTCCTAGAGTATTCTGTCGATTGTATCCTACTGGTGAGATGTATCCTTCCATATACTGTCTTATGTATCCTAATGATGGGTTCGTATCCCTACCGTTTCCTCTCGTTCGTATCCTTTGATGGAATCTTATCCATTTGAAGAATTTCTATCCTACTTATGGCTTCGTGTCTCTTTAAAGGTATCGTATCCTTGTTATGAAATTGTATTCCTTTTATGGGATTGTTTCTTACTGATGAAATCGTATCTTACTGTATCAGCTCAATTGTATTCTACTTTAGGGGTCGAATTATACTGTATCCTGTAGATTTAATCCTACTGATGGGTTTCGTCTCTTTTATGGGTTTTCTATCCTACCGCTAAGATCATATTATTTTTATGTGATTGTACGTATTCCACTGATGGGCTAGCATTTCTTTGATGGGATAATATCTCACTGACGGAATATTACTATTTGTTGGGATCATTTCCTACTGATGGGATCGTATTCTACGATAAATTAGTTAACCTTTGATGGGATCGTATCCCTTTGATGGGATTGTACACTACTGATTGGATCATATCCCTTTGATTCGATCGTATACTACTGATGGAATTGTATCCTTTTGATGTGATCGCATCCTTATTTATGGGATCGTATCCTATAAAATTGAATTTTTGTACAAATGTATGTCCTTTCGTTAAATTTGCTTTGTCCTGTATATAATCAAGAGTTAATATTTATTATTTGAAACATCTTAACATGTAATAATATTTTTAAGGTATTCGTGGTTCTATATTAGGCAAAAAACATGCTTAGTTGATCGCACTATTTTCTTGAAACAGTTTTTATTCATAATCTAGGTCTGAAAGTTCGAATACTGTTGTTTTCCGACTTTAAAAATGTCATAATTTTTTGAAAGATATGACCAGCATCGAAAAATAAGTCATTGTGATTTGGAGACACTTATCTTATATGCACATAGTGGGCACTCTATTATTTTTAATTCCACCTAATTACATCCTTTATTGCATTAATAGTGGTATCAAGTAACATATTTATTCAGCCGAGCAAGAGGCCGTTTTTTGCGGCAAAGAAGATAAATTTAATAATTATTTTAGAGCAAAATTAGTTTTGGTATCGACCAAGGCTAGGACCAAGAACTGACATGAATGAAATCAATTATTACATTAATCAGAGGGTTTTTGATGATTTTAGAATATCTTCTGAGTTTCTAGTAATATAACTACTAGTTTTGATGGTAGCGGCTAGTAAGGCATCAGCATTTTATTAGAGGAAGATTTATTAGGAATTAGAATTTTTATTATGATATTTTATCATGTTTTATTGAACAAGTGTTTTTTACCTATTGGTTTTTTACTGAGGGTCGAACCAAGGATAGGAGTCGTTTGCATCAATCAGTATCCAAATTGCCAATTTTTTATGATTTTTGGAATTTTTCCGAATTTCTAGCTTAATATTCTCAGATTTTCCAGGTCGTGGCCAAGATGTAGACAAGATTGCTTATTCTACAGTTGTAAATATTACCGCACACTAGAAGGTAAGAAATAAACTAATATGGTGGCAGCGGACTCTAGCAGACGATGTGTGTACTATGTGACACTAACGCTCCTAGTATCTAGTATTGCAAACTAGATGGCGGATGTGACATAATATTTAAAAACAACAGTATAAAAATTACTGCTGAGGTTAAGGTGTGTGGCTTTTGAGTGAAAATTCCTTTCTTTGAGTAAAATACTTTTCTCTGAGGAAAATCGGCCTTCACCAAAGAATCTTGGTCTCTGCATATTTTTTGAGGAAAATAATGGGAATTTTTCCTTAAAAACGGGAACTTTCCCATCGAAATAGGAAAATTCGTATTTTATGTATATATTTTTAATTTTTTGGCTGAAATTTTTTCTTGTAACTAGAAATGTTGAGTCATTTTGGCAAACTGTGAGTTTTTTTTGGGAATTTTTGAAATTTGTTATAGTAACCATCTAACTGGTCACCGTGACGTCACAACCCAAAATGGCGGACATCAGCTCCTTTTACACATTCCTACTCCTGTGATCGGAGTACCCAACTTATAGGCTACTGCTCTAACGTATTTCTAAATATTGGGTCATTGCTTGCAACATATTTTCCTATTAAATTTTTTACTTGGCAAGGCGTAGTTCATAGATTTAAGTACACATTTTGGGGCCACATTTTGTGTGCTAGTGTAAATATCATGGACATGTAGTCGCTCGTGATAAATACTTACATATTTTCTCCCGGTGTTAAATTAAAAAATTTTCAATGCAACAAAAATCCTGGGAAAATTGTAATTTATGACTTGCTACGCGGAAACATTTGGATAAACATCTCAAAATTGAAATAACAGAGACTTAGTCCCCTTAATGCGTTATCAATTTTATACTTATATTCTTCGAGGAAAGAAACTGATAACTGTTCTTGTAAGGATATTATTACACTTAGTCTGCTGACATAACATTTGTTGCCCAAACCCTTTTGACGTGACAACGTCTAATAAATCGATGAATGCTGGCACGAAAAATTTTCCCACTACGGATGTCCCACTACGGATGTGTCCTGTTTACGCATGCGTGGCATCTATCTGGTATGTTTGGACGGTACAGAGAACTCGGCCGGCACATGGCGGCGTACTGCTCAGGTTTCACCCCGCCATGCTGCAGGGATAGGCGGGTCGCGCCGGTTGGATCACGCCTGCGCATGTCGCCACACACGGCTTGGGGCAGACGACAACATAGCAGGGTTCGAGATTATTGTTGTGCACCGCGCCACGGGAGTATATTCGCAAGGAAATTTCATTCTTAAAAGTAAGTATTATTTTAATTACTAGTGTAAATCAGTATATTTAAAAAGTGTTGTATGAGTATTGTTTTAGCTGTATAACTAAATATTTATTGCTGGTATAATACTATTTACGCTTTATTTTGATATTGGTAATTATTTGTCATGAGTTATTATTTGATCAACTATATCACAATGAGCCCACGAGCGTGTAAATCTTTCGAGTCAAACAGAAAAGAAATTAAAACAAATATCGTGCGTGGAATATTATTAATTTATAATATCTGAAACAATTGTTACCAATATGGCCTCGTGACTGTGCGGTTAGCAACGCTGACTAACAATCGATAGGTTGACGGATTGAATTACGACAGCTGAATTTTTTTTTGTACTTGTAAAAATAAATACGGCGCGCACGACACTTCAAAAGTAATAAATATATTTGAATTAATGAATGCAAATAAAAGTAAATTTATTAATTAAATTGTACATTTCATTTCACTCCTTCTTTGTATCCATACAAAATAGTGATAATTCAATAAAAATGTTTTAATTTTATTCATAAAAGTATGCAGAGGTAGATTTTATCATACAAAATATAGAAAAAATTTAAAAAAAATTTCTTCCTCAAAGAATATAATATTTTTAATGCCTAATTGGTTTGGTTGCAAAAACCTATTACGGCTCAGTCTCAGGCCGAATATGATATTTCATTTTCTTCTGGATCAATAATTTCATCGATGTTTTGTTATGACGTTGTCACGTTAAACTATCGTCCGTAAACCGACTTTACAGACAACCAATTTTTTTTAATAATTTTTTAATAAGTTAATTTATAAATTCGAGCAATTTCCCGTCCCTTTATATACAGAAAAATCAAAGAAATAAAACATCTTTCGACAGAAAAGTGTGGTTCATAAGTCACTAGAGAAACATTTAATAAGATAACTCTAACGATAAAAATGTATGGAGGAACGAGTTAGCCGTCAAGGTGACACTATACTGAACAAATGCCTTGGGGAAGTCATTGAAAAGTTTGAAAACAATATTTCGATTTGGAAAAAATTAAAAATAAAAAATCTCGTTCCAAAAAATTCACTTTGAAAAGTGACTTTATAACAACGTTAGAAACGATAAAACAATATTTCTTGGGACCGATAAAGTGACTGATGGAAAATACTTCTACAGTTATAGATATCAATTCAATAAATAATTTTATAAAATATTAATGGTGGTGTTATATAAATTGCAGTCAGTTATTATGCACACAATCAAAGCAGATCATTTTGGCAACAGAATTATGAAAAAATAATGACAGTGAAATTTTAAGATGCGCGCGCATCAGTGTAACACAAAATTAACAGGTTGAAGCTGCCCGCTAAACCGCTCGTTAAGTCTCGAAAAAAAGCTACCAACAAAATAGAAATAGAACCTCTATTAGTCGAATAGGTTGGCACGCTCGTCGCCTTTGATCACTGTTTTCATATTTATAATATTTATCCACATGTTTCTAGTTTCTACATTCACAACACGTGTTTTTGTTTCATACAAGTGCGAATTATATATGTGCTAATAAATTATATTCAGTAGTGATTCAAATTGAATATTTTGATTAATATTATTTACTGTTCGTAAAAATTAGTAAAAACATTTATGCTTATATAATTTTTGAAGTGCTCCAATATTATTTAAGTAACTATCTGTATGTATTATTTATTGATATAAATGAAAATATTATTTTTTAATATAATTAATACTAAATATTATTAATTATTAATGTTTCATATTTATTATTAGTTATTTAATATTTACAAAGTAAAGAAATAAATTTAATAAAACATTTAATTAAAAAATTTTGATAAAAATATAAATCGAACATCAAATTAAAATATAAATTCTTAGTATTTATTATTAAATTGAATAAATAATAAATATTTATAAAAATAAATGAACAAATTTAATTAAAACTTTTTGATAGAAATGAAAAGTGAATATTAAATTAAGAAAATAAAAATATTTAAAAAATGAATAAACTTAAATTAAATTTTTGAATTTATTATTAAATTTATTTATTTTCTTTTATAATATTAAATAATCAATAATACGTATTTAAAATTAAAAAATATTATTTTTAGTGCAAATTATGACATATATATTTATTATTATCTAAATTTTATTTATTTAATTTTTCAAATCTAAACTGAACTTTATTGACTGTGTTGACTATCTTTTTCCAGCCCTTTTATTATTTTATTGTAATTAATTATTTGCATGCAATTAAAAACTATTTTTTTAATGATGCCAAATAAGTATAACTTCTCACGCGCGTACATAAGTACACGCACCTATTTTTTTAAAAGAGTAATTTTTTATTTTTGAAATACATTAAATAATCATTGCTCGAAAGTTGAAATATTTAAAATGGCTTCCAATTCTAATACAATATAAAGTGCGCACAGTCAAAAAAAAATTTGACAAAAATTTTTTTTTTTTCCAAAATGGCACGACTCCATTTCTTTTCTTAAGAATTATAATGTGTGTATAGTTTAATAGAAACCAGTATCGTGGTCACTGATGCAGCGAGCGGGAAATGACTCGTAACTGACGGCGCGCCTTTGTCCGCGGGCGATCTGCCAGCGCGGCTCCATGCAGACACTGAAGACGTCATCCCAGGCCCAGCGCACGAAGACTCGCGAGCGAGGCCAGCCGGTTATTACAGGTGCCTCCCCCCCCCCCCTTCGATTACTTCCCTCACCAACCCCCCCCCCCCCCCCCCCAAACACCAACATCCACGAGGCCCGCCTCCAAGGATGAGCTGGCAAACCGACGGTTAGGGTGTTTGGAATGATAACCGAGACACTGCTCTTTACGGCCTGGCGCTGCTACACGGAGGATTTATTGTTTGATTGCCCAGCCATTAGAATTCGAGGGGAATGAAAAGGGCTAACTGCAATCACATTTTACGAGAGGAAAAGAGACGGATGGGTAAAGAGAAAAAAACCTTGGTGGCGTGGTGGCGAGTGGCATAAAGAATCGAGGCACGAGGTTCAGTTTTTATTCCTAAGAGAGCCTAATGTTTGAGCTTATAAACAACAGCAATTTATCCATTACCTCTTAAACACGCCAGGTATGAATTATAACTGTCGGTGATAAAAAAAATATATACCCTCGCAACTTTGAACTCTGGGAAGACTGTTAACTCTTTAAAACTATGGGTTACATAATATTATTTAAGGCAGTGCGTGCTCAGCAATTTACTTCTTCTTCTCTAGTTAATTGTGGACTGGAAGATTTTCAGTCAAACACAAATGATATGTTCAGTGAATCACGTCTATAGGTTTGTATGTCGTTGTAGCCCAAACAGGTAAAATATTTCATTTTTGTTTCGTTAGACTTCGCTTTATTTGGCCTTTGGCAACGAACAGATTTACTAATTATAACAAAGATATAGTATTTATTGCTGATTTTACCAGTTTAAAATATTCTTGTAATTTTTTTCATAATAAAACATTAAAATAAATGTCAAGTAAAAAATTTATTTATGAATCTTATATTATGCAATAACATATTGGTTATTAATATAAAATATCGTTTTTAAAACTTTCATTTTGCCGATTCTTAAAGTGCCACAATGTTGAAAGATCTAAAATACGTGTAAATGGAAAAAATTAAAATAATATTTTGTGTGTGTAATTTTTTTATGTAATTTTTCTTTAAGTGGTTACAACATCGCACAGTGCATCTCATGATTAATATAATTGAAATAAGCAATAAAGGTCTCATAAAATTACTGTGATACAATTTTAAACGATTTTTAACGAGCTTTGTATGTAATTTTAAGAAAATAATTAATATTGCTTAAAAAATCCCGCTTTCCATCAAAAAAAACTTGAAATTTCCATACAAAAAATAAAGCTTATTTTTAAATTACTTGAATTATCTAATATTTTTGGCATATAAACATAATAAAAAGTAAGTTAGTTTTTAGATATCAATGAAAATATTGTACAGATGCCTGGATAATTATTAAAAGCAGGCTTTAATTTTAAAACATAAAATGAGGTTATATGATTTCATTCCAGGGGCGCAACAACAGGAGGGGCAAGGTTATTTTGCCTCCCCTCTGAAACCTTGAAGTAGGGGCAAACGGGGGCAAAGAAAGTGCTGTGTAATCAATTTTTAGATAATAAAACTGCTTAAATAGAACCATTTTCCACCTTGAAATACAAATTTTCCCGGGGGAGGACCCCTGGACCCCACTTCAATAGGGGGGGATCCATGATTCTTTATAAAAAAGTATATTGCCCCCCCTTTGGAAATTTATTTGTTGCGCCCCTGTTTCATTCTATTGCATTATATTACAATATATATTTATTTGGTACAGGACTACACCAAAATGATTGAAAAATAATTTTTTGAAATATATCTAACATCAACAAATGAACCGAAGGGATAGGTTTACTCTCTCCACAAGAAACAAACTAAACCAATCTGAAATTCGAAAAGTTTAATACAAAAAAAATGTGTGCGAATCTTTAAGTTCTCGCTTGTGATGTGTAAAGATGTACCCTCAGTAACGAGAAAAATATGCGTTCTCATGTTCCATATAAACTCATGATACAAATCTGTTACACAAAATTTAAAAAATATTTCTTTAAAATACTGTTGAGCATGATAAATATACGGATAAATAAAATATTTTCCTTTAAATTACAAACTTTTCTGGACGCAAATCTCACACGTACTTTCCGCACTCCAATTAGAATTCGTTGTCTCAAACGTAAACGCCGCTTGCCACCATCGCGTGTAGATAGCAGCACGAAACAGCAAGAAAAATTAAACTAATAGAAACGACTCCGACAAAAGCGAAAAAGACTTTAAAAAAATCGTATAAACCCTACCTTGAGACTTGATTTTCGACAAGGAATTTTAATAAAATACTCCTCATTTTGTTTAATTCTTTAACATTTTTACTATATAGTTTTCGCACACGTTAGAAGTTATAAATTCTACGGTATTACTGTTGAACTATACGCACATTTTAATAAACGGTTCCCTGCGTAAGGCTTAAAAAGTTTTCATTGAATTGTAGCAGACTTTTCACAGTCATCAATACAATTGTTACGGAAAAATTATAGAGTTAGCTTCATCATCGCACAAAAAAAATGCCTTTCTTATTTTCTCAAGTAGTTTTCAACTTGCGATTATTTTTGCTGTTGCCATTAAAATGTACAAAATGTATTCAGGATAGTTTCACTGTCATAATGTTCCATTCGCACACCAACACGCATGTTTATGTCCCACCATAATCACAAAAATAACTTTATACGAGTAAATGGCACCAGACTTGGGTCCGCTATCTGGAAGATGAGCTTTTCGCATGTGCGGAATTTGGTCAACAGATCGGCAATGGATTGAACACCAATTTTTTCCCCCTACAAATAAAGGACTGGCCATATCTTATCGTGCATTAGGAATACGGTAAGGGTTTAGGCGTAGTATATTTAACACCTAAACCCTTAATTTTGAGGCTTTTAATATCAGTCTGAGGACGAGTCGACAAGAAATGCAGTACATACAAAGAGCCACTTTTCCATCTGCTGCAGCAAAGCCTGTATCTGGAAGATTGGAGCATGAATTTGGCATTTAACTGGGTTTTGGGTTAGCACTGATTTACTTTAAATTACTTGAATTTAGAAATTACTATCGTCTGCAAGAATGTACAAGGATCAATTAATACCCATAATCGTAATATAATAAAAAACAGCGTATATTAATTGTTTTTTATGTTTGTAAAAATTATTATAAAAAAAATACTTGTCATAATCCGAAACTACTGACCAGATTAATTCCAATTTTGAAAACAGTCACCCAGTAATTGTCTGGAGATGGCTTGTTGTGAGGTAGTTGAAGTAACATTTGAACCTCGCAATTGCCACATCCAATTATCCCCCCCCCAAAAAAAAAATGTTACGGAAATGTGATTGATTACATCTGATGATGTTCAGTTCAGTAAGTTGTTAAAACATAAAATAGTCATTTGAAACTATTTCCACAATGAAAACACTATATTTAAGCCAGTATTTTGGGTATATAACATCTGTGGCGCGACAATTAGTATAAGAAATAAAAATTCACTTAGATATCATGTTATCATGTGGGCTGGCTTCCAATGGGGTAATAAGTAAACGAGTTGGTGTGTACAATCTTAGCCATATGATAGGATTTTAAGTCAAAATTAGAACTACTTCCTTATCGCCTTTATTTTTCTGAATAGCAAATAAATTGGTTATAATAAATTTAAAAGCTAATTTCTTGCTGAAGAGTTGTCTTTTGCTTCTTTAGCAATTTTAAATACATGATAGCATCGTTACGATTATTCCTAGTGACAACATATTTAGCAAATTTATAGCATTGTATGTAGCTACGATTTTCTTTGTAATCAAAATGCTAACCATTTGAATTGAAATTCAGAAGACATATCCAGTACATGATAGCTACCCTTGATATTACATGGACAAACTCTGCTATGACTGCAGCCACACTACAGTTGCTTCCCTGGACTCGTTATTACAGGGAAAAAACAGAAGAAAACTTATGGTAAGTGTTGAAACTGACCTTGGTGATCGTTAATGGAAAACACATGGCTGGTACTCATGAATGAAAAGAGTTTGGGGCGATTTCTTGAAACTGCTGAGAATTGGTCTCACTGGATACACGATGGGTGGTAGGGGCTAAGAAGTGTGTTGGTGAATAGCATGGAGCTGGAGGGGAAGGTGACACCAAATGATAAGGGTGCAGTTGAAATGGTTGATGGATGGTAGAGCATTTGGTGAAGTGGAGGGAGGCAGTGGGAGGTTGACAATGGAGACAATGGTTTAAGCTTAGTAGGTCTCTGCATGGACTTTGGGTCTGTTGGAGAAACTTCAGGGGGATTGTTTGTAGTTAGGGCCACGGATATGGTCTTAGTGCCAGGAATGTGAACTTGAGGAAGGAAATTATTTCAGTTTGCCTTAGATGAGCTAAATCTAGCACAGCTTACCTGGCTCTCAACTTAGAAGAGAGGCTAGGGTATGTTAAATATATATTTTTCGATCTCTTTTTGATAAAACCGTTTAGTTTACATGCTGATAGGAAGGAGAGATTATTGAATCTCCTTGTTACGTGAGTAAGCCCGGTGAGGGCGCGAGCAATGTTTATTTGAATCTGTTGATGGCCAATGTCGTAAGTAAAGTCATGAAGGTCCTGGTACTTGGCACAGCAAACATGGAATTCTTCAAGAACATCCAAGCTCGAATTCTGAATAGATTTTTGTGTGTCATCCTGACAGGCTGTTCAAGGTTTTTTTTCGCATTGCCTGAGATGAGGTTAGACCACAAAATACCAGCCCATATGAACATTCATCTTTGAGAAATTGTTCGTTAGTAATAATTTTTGTCCTTGTAATCAGATCACTGGTAATACACAAAAATAAATTTTGTTTTCAGGTAATTCTCGAAACAAATATGTTCAGAGATAGTAATAAGCCTTAATGTTACTTAAGGCTAAGGTTAGACACTAGCATGTAACCCTTGTAATTAAAAAAAATTATAAATAAAATATTAAGTATTATAATGTATCCTTTGTCCTAAATAATGAAAACAGTTCAGAGGAACAAGAGAAAAAAAGGGGCTGGCAGAGTAAAAATGCTAAAACTTTAATTACAACATAACAATTTATTAATTGAACATAAGGGCTTTATAATTCCCACACTGTGATGACATGAGAATATAATATTTAAAACTGCTGAGCTTCGATAATATAACACCCTTTACAAGCTGGCTCAGCCAACAGGAGTCTGCAAACAAAATAACCACCATAAATAATAGCCTTAATTAGAAGCATAATAGCCTTATTACACTAAGGGTGTATTGCTAACAAGATCCAAGTCATTTGCATGTGATACACAGATAGCCACTTAAATTGCATTGCTTACATACACTGTCAAATATTAATATCTACAAACTTAATTGTGACAAGCCAACGACTTATTATTATGAGTTAGGTACAATGTTAACTTTACTAGAATCTAAACATCCCCAGAGCATAGTGTGCTGACTTATAAGAAATGTCGTGACACCAAAACATAAGACTTATTACATTTAATAAGAGTACAATAAAATAATTAGAAAATAACTCAAATTAATTAATGACCTATTTATAAGATCTATATTTACAAGCAGTGCTTATGAAATGCAATACTGAGTAATTATAATGGATAAATATAAAATTACTCAACAATAAAGTTACCAAATATTAATTAACATCTGTTTAAGTCTGTTTTACACTTTGATAATAAAATTCAAAGATGTGTCTCAAAGTTTAATTACTTCGTAATAAATTTTTGTGGAGCAGCTGGCAATTTATAGAATACCTTGTGGAGATTATGGTATGCTTGTGCGTTCTTACTCCCCTTGTAGGTTGACACTGATCTCTTGATGCGACGACCATGTTGGACACCAGCCGGCGATTTCTCATGTCTTGTAGTTTGGTAGACTCGTTACGGCTCGAACTCACCGAGTGGACAGCGAGCAGCTCTTCACTAGTCCGCGGCAATCATCCATCCCGTTGTCTCTCATTGCAGCTTCTAGGCATGGCTCAACGCAATGCAATGACTGGCTGCTAAAGTGTTGTGGCACCCAAGACATTCCTCAAAACCAACGACTCGTTCAGGCGAGACTGCGAGCAATTTATCAGTGTACAACTACGGAAGTAGGGCATGCATCATAAAAAACACAAATCCAGTATTCAGCCAGCTTCCCAATTTTTTTTAGTAAAAACATATATCTTTATAATAATTTTTGAAATATCTTATACAGTTATTGGAAAAAATTACAAATTATCAAGATTGAGTTTGTGACATAATTAAAAATGGCGGCATCTAAAATGTTGAAAAGTTCTAGCAAAAATGTCGCTGTTACATCATAGTCCTAGATGGCCGAATACTAGATGGCGTCTGGGTCTAAAGTTATAGTTCCAGGACGGTACATTGTATTTAGTAGCTTGAATTTAAATTTGAAAGAAATTTAATCCTCTTTTAATATATTTAGTTATTTTAATGGCATAAACACTTTGTAGTAACTGATATATATTTTTAATTTTGCTATGGAAAACTTTTTTCTTAAATATAATTTTTATCCTCACAATTTTTGACTCCAGCCATTTTCAGCAAAAGTTTGATGAATTTTAAGTAATTATTTGGAAATATTTAATAAAATTTTAAGTTTATGCCATTTCTTATGTACCCATGTTTTTCTTCTCTCTTTCTTACTTTTGAAAAGTAAAAGTACTCTGTAATATTTAGTTTTTGTGGTTGTAGAGTATGTTTGTATATATGTATATATTTGTATTAATTGACTTGTTCTATATCCCGGAGTCCTTACCTCCATATGAGATCTACAGAATTTAAAACTGAATAAATAAATAAATAAATAAAAAGGTAAATGTCAAAGGTCAAGTTCAAGGTGATCCAAATGGTGGCCGTGATGTCACAATCTTAGATGGCTGACCTCCCAATCACAATCCACATAACGTTCTCTGCCGCAGGACATAAATTTAAATACTTATTTTAGTGAATTAAAGAAAAACCTCATTGTAATTAGCTAAATGCAATTACATTCTTAATCAAATAATTAATTTTTCAAATAATGATGTGTATATTTAACATATCGTTTTGAAAACATTGAATTGTAATGTGTTTTTATAGCGCAACCTTAATTATAAAATTTATTTTTGTAAATAAGTTGTTAAGAGTTAAACAGTTATTCTAGTCCCCTGTAAAATTTAATTTTTGTTTGATAAAACGTTCGAGTGAATGATTCATATAGCCTAAAATGTATATGATATAATGAGTCAGTGCTGGCGATGATTTAATTCTCCATTGATAATTTATTATAGTTCATACAGATCAATATAAATTTTACATTTTATTTAGAAACAGTTGTAATATGTAAATTATAAAAACATTTTCAACATTTAATTTAAATTATTGAATTTTTCAATAACATTTTTTAAAGCATATAAATTCATATATTTTAAATATGCGTATTTTGTTTAATATCAATAATGATACCAAAGATTTATTTCTCGGTTCGTTAAAAAAATTGAATTTATTTTCTGTAAATCAAAAAGATATTGTCAAATAATAATTTTAATCTTCACTTTATAACAATTGTAGTAATGATAGAACCATATTCTATGTTGCAAAATGTCTAACAATTATATCGGCTCCATAAGTATTTTATATTACAATGTTTATATCAAATGAATAACTTGCTAAAAATTTTCAGTATTCGTTTTCGTCTTCTATTGTTAATATGACTAGTGGTTTTTTTAGTGTGGTGCTATTAATTGATTTCGTTGTTGTAGTTGAAGGAGTAATATGTTGTGCAAATATTTCAGTTAGGCAAGTTAGGGCTGAAAAAATTAAGCCAAATATCAAAAAAGCTATTGGTATAAGGATATGGGAAATTGAGACAGGTTTAAGGTGATCCCCATACTTTGAAAACGATTCCATCTTATGTGACTCTTCAGTGTAGTCTAGCCTCCATTTGGATATGAAACCTCCTTCCGACAAGCGCATTATAATGGAACTGAACTGAGCGAGAAAGGGATTGTTAGGTGTCACTACCCAGTGAGTCGCAAGCATGTTGAGGTAACACCCATCCATGACATGCAACATGGGGTGGCCATTCTGGTAATACTTGGACTTTGCTACGGTGTGTAAGCCGCTGGTACGAGACACGAGCCTGCAAACATTTCTGTGATTTGCAACCATATCGAGAGCCGCATTGTCGTCAGTTATCAAAACAGCTCTCTTAAGAAATGTAAGAAATAAATTTTTTTCATCATCGAAATCTTCAATGACGTCTAGTAAATCATCAAGTGAAAAAAAGACAGAAACCTTAAGGTCTGATTTTTCAAGTTCCCTCATAGAATTAATGTCTGGATAAAAGTGTGTTTTGAAGAGAAAACTTGTCAGTGAGCCCTGGTAAGCATTGGCAATTATAAGGTACAAGAAGGTTCCAAGCAGAATAATTGTCCTTTCCTTGCAAGAGTGAGTTGTTTGTATACTTGCTCCAGTCACAGCCAAACGGATGGTCTCTTGGCAGATATTCGTACTTGTCATATTACTATCATCATAACGATTGATCATTTTCCACACTAAATAGATAATTACAACAGAGACTAAAAATGCCAACCATATATTTCCGGCTACAGGCATTATAATATTTAAATATTTTGGAATCATGTAAGCCTTTGGCACGACACACGTCACACACATTTTTTCGTGAGGGTATGTGTACCACTTGGACAGAGACCAAATATAAAAATTCTCATCGGTATAAAGTTTTTTTGAGAATTCCGGGTCTAGAACTTTCATGGAATGAGAAGGAGGAATTATATTCATGGTACCGTTAAACTTCTTCACTGCAGCACATGTTGCTATAACGCTAGGTCCCTTATAGCTGATGGTGCCATCTTGATTTGTTATTATTTCTACCAATTCATTATCAGGCCCAACAGTGATATCAAACTTGTACCCATTTGTGTCACGAATATAACGACTATTCTGGAGTAATGTTATGAATAACGTTTTTGGTGTCTTCTCAACTGCAAAAGTTTTTAACATTCCTGTGAATGGATTGTATGTCGCTACTTGTGTCTCTGTGGTTTCCAAGCATGCAACACGTGCCTTTTTTATTGCATAGATAACTGCAATGTTTAGAATGTTCAATGAGTTCCAGCAATCTTGGAAGATTTTTACAGTTTCTTGAGGATTGATGAAAAGTTTGTCTGGGATGATCAACAGGAAGAAAGCTTGTGGGTTCCAAAAGGGAAGGCTGGTCCAGTTATACTGCGGTAAACAAGAATCAGTGGCGTACGAAGTAAATATAATATAGCTTACACTGCTCTCGGTGGTGTCTGTCCTGCTGAGAGTGAAATACCGCTCGTCACCTTCGTAATCTGGGAGGTGCACTACAGGAGCTATGGTCTTCTGGTTAACATGAGACCAAATATCATCAGCAATATCATTTGATGTTATGTTATCTGTGTGTATTACAATAAAGTTTAACCCACTTTTGAACATTCTATCAACTACTGTTTTAATTTCTGTTGATTTCCATTCCTTTGAGTTTATTGGTGATTTTATTAATATGCATTTTATATTATATCTTCCTATATTTGTAAAAATAATACTCATAAAGATGTACATTATCTTCACATTCCAAGTGTTATTTCTTTGCACCTGAAAAATAATTACAATAATATTAAAATTGCATTGAAAATAAAACACGAAGCTAAGTGAAACAAAGGGAAGGTTAAATAGTAGTGCTGGTCATTGGTGCCAACGTACTAAAATATTTCATTTTTTTAGAAAACCTGTGGTTGATTATACTACAGTAATAAAATAAATATTTTTTCCTTACTAAACAAAAATGACTAATGAATAAAAGTGACAGTAAATATGACAATAAAAATGACAAAAAAACATAAACATTATATTATTTCAAAATTTTCCATTTATACTCTCCCACAGAAAAGTGATTTACTGTTAAACCTAAAGTATATTATGTAAATTTTAAGTTGTTTCATAGATTTATTTAAATAATAGAATAAAAATTACTCTCATTTAAATAACGTAAGTTAAAGCAAACTCGTAGCACTATTTAAAAATTTTAACTATAAATTCCAAAATCAAAATTAAAGTTTTAAATCGTCCTTTACTATAGACAAACTAAATATATTATTTGAAATTAATTTATCATAAAAATATGTATAAATGCCTATTTAGAATTTGTTACTTTTTCTAATACTGAAACACTTATTTTATTAATAATATAATTCAATACATATTTAATAGTAATTTTTTAATATTACAAATATTAAATAATTTATTCAGAGATTTTGTTAAAATATAATTATAATTTTTATACCAATTCGTTAAAATAATTGAGACTCATAAATTAACAAATTTCTTTTAGTTAATTACTATGACTTAACAAATTATGTAAAAGAAACTCCAAATTAAGTTTTATCGGATGAACAAATAATAAAACTTTAGAAATAAAATAATTTTTTTTAATTTGTAACTTTAGCAACTAAAATTTAGACAAAGAATTTTAAAATATAACCATTAAATACTAATATATGTATTCAACAATGCTTTCTAATAACAATGCATAATATAAATGGGTACTAAATGTATTTACAAACGCAACACGACCCAGAAGGCGCCTTTAACCTACCAGTGACTCCCAAAATGTCTCATATTCACCGCATTGCGCTGTGATCCAACTGGATTTGCATGGGTCCCGGTGTCCCATTCCCATAGTGTATGGGAGCATTATGTCATAACACCCCGAGCGTGACACAATATTCCAGAGGCCACTTTCCCCCAGAGCAGCGCCTTAAGCGCCTCTTTGAGACACAAATCTCTAATGTCTGGTGTTACGTTAATAAGTATAATTGTTTCGTGGCAGTATGGTAGATAAGAATAGTTATTTAAATAAAACTACCATAAACACACTGCAAAAAAAAATTGTGTGCATTAACTCCACCCCCGACAGAAGTGAAACGTTTTACTTTTTAGGTAGACAAAGAGAAAAATTTATTAGCATTATTAATTGAACAAGAGAAAATAATGAAGGATAGTAAGGATGATCTCAAATAAAAATTAGTAAATGAAACTTATAAATTTAATTGCACAAATCAATAACTCTTTTCCACATGAAAAAATAAATTGTAGATAGTTTAAATAAAATAAAATAAATATGGTAACTTCAATCGTTAGCCGTGACGAAAAGTGAGGAGTCGACCAACACATTCAGCGTTGCGAGAATCCCTTAGCATCACTGCTGTGTCATTTCTACCTCCACCCTGCCGTTTTTCCTTCCGGATGTTACAATTAGCATAAAGCATGCTCCACTACGTACCTATCACCCCTACCCCTTTCAGTCTTCCTATTCGACCGCTAGTGCAAGCATTGGAGTGGCGTCGCCGCTGACGTACTCTCCTCCTCTACGTGTTCGCCCACCACGTACTTAACTGTTCCCCTCATGCGATCAGAATTTTCTCAACGCTCGAAATTATAAGCTTTTTAGAAAAAGAAGTTTCACTTTAAAAAAAAAAATCTGAAAATTTAGGAAAACATCTTGCGGTAACCGTGCACTCCTGCATGGGGTTTAGGAACTTACCTGGGTTTAGATAATCTTCCCCTTACAATTGTAAGGCTTTTGGAAAAAAAATTTTTTATGGAAACATGCCTGTAGTGAATATACAAATGTGTAAAATAATATAAACTGGCTGGTTCACCTAAAACATTTAAAATCTGCTTTTTTTTGTTTTTTTAATTTTAAGCATAGTATTTTAATTTTTGTTACGAAATTTCATTCTTTTCGGGGTTTCAACTGTTGTGCCGAATAATACTGATAGACAACGTGACAGCTTGTTGTCTGAAAGAAGGTTATCAGTAGGGGCATTCAGATTTCGCGAAAAGATTTCGAGACTAGATGAAAGTTAAAACACTGTAGCACCGTCTGTGTTTTGTGATTGTGTGAGTTTCTCCCAGGCACTTATCGATTGTTACAACACCAATCACAGTAATTCAGTGCGGAAGCAAACGCGTCCTGAGTGGCTCGGTCAAGCAAAACAACTACTTCTCTCGCAGACGGCCGCCAATCACAAGGAAGAAACCTCTGGTGTGGGTATATCTTGTTGTAGTCTAATTAGTGTTCAGATCTTTTCGCGAAAAATACCTGCCCCTAGTTATCAGTATTTAAAGAGCTGAAAGAACATCATCCTGGCAGACAGCAGCGGACCGCAAGCTTGAAAGCCTCTCAGGTCCAGGATGTTTGCGGAATGGGTCCAGTGTGGGAGGAGAATTCTTTAATCCTGGGAGAATTAAAACCGCTGCACAAATATTCGAGCAAGGTATATGAATAACATGAGTTTCAAAATATACGAAAACAACAAATGATAAATTTAGAAAGTTATAAATAAGTACCTATTTAGGCGAAAACTTACCACTTACTGTTTTAACTGTGGGGTGTAATGAGGCCCTACAGGAAGAACCCGTTACCTTTCTCACATATCACCTACTCGCAGTACCTGTCCATTGATTATGCAACCTTTTGTTACTGGTGTCCACATGAGTTACAATATAACTATATAAGAATATCATCCTTAAACAGTTCTTGCATAGCATGGTCAATATTTCTTTTGGTTAAAAATTTTATTTTTAATAAGTAATTTATTTTACAAAGCAAACACAAAAATAAGGCATTTAATAAATATAAAAATGAAAAACTAAGTTTCAAATATTATTTTTTTTTTATATTTTTAACATTTTCAATGTTGTGAACCACCATAGCTTCAAACAATACAGACTGAAAACAGCATATATGCTTCAATAAATGATTTATCACCAAAATAGTACTTCCCATGAATAATGCTTGTTAACACATGTTATCATTAAAATTACTTTATGTTTCTACTATCTTCATAAAAAGTTAAAAATATAGGAAAAACAATTTTATTTAAAGGTGAAAAGAATGTTTTTTTTTTTCTAATTGAACATAAAATTTTGCTAGAAAAGAAGTTGGGTTTGGTTAAATAGCTGTTTGCGGAATTATTGACACGATTTTTTATTTTAAATTCCCTTTCGTCATAGCCTGCAAGAGTAGGTAGATTTCGAAGTACAATCATTTCTTATGAAATTTTTTGGAAACTTATAAACTCTTGGAAATTTTTAAGAACTCAATGTACATAACAACCTATATGTTTGCCAATATTAAAAAAAGATAGAAATGCTAAAAATTATCTTTAAGCATAATTAAGGCATTCAAAAAAGATCGATTTGACATTTTCTCATATACCATGTAGCGAATACATTTCGAATGTTTTATCTTAATTCATCCAGCATTGAATGTCGTAAAGAAATCTTTGTCTTAAAGAATTTCATATAATGCCTACTATGGTAGTATTGCAATTATTTTTTTCATCTAAACACTATTTTTTATCCCTTGCACTGATACATGGTAAAGTTAGATCATTGAAGTAAAAAAAATATTTTTTGGACAATGGTTTAGGTTAATATTAAGGATTTGAAGGTATATATATGTCTTAATCTTCTGACGATGTGAAGCTTTCTGTTAAAAAAGGTATCGTAAAACTCTGTCGGGAAGAAAAATACTATGTAGGAAAATTATCTGGCTGGTCTCTGTTGTCAGTAAACCATATGAAGTTGAGTACTTTTCAATTCAAACCAATGCAGTACTAAATGCTTATTAGATTAACCAAAGCAAGTGATCCTGTAGTAAAGTATAATTTATGTAATAAATGTTATGTTTGTAATTCTGTTGTGTTCTTCCTAGAACCTGTATTTTTTGGTAGTTTTAGTAAAAATTATAAATTTATAACGGAAAGTAAAATTTTGGAATTGATTAAGGATCAAACTAAGGAGATCAAAATTATCATTATTTTAACAAACGATTTTTTTTTAGAATTTTTTCTGAATTTCTAGCTTAAAAATGACAGACTTTCAAGCTGGCGGCCAGATTTCAAGATGGTGGGCGCCTTGGCAGTAAGTGATACCTTTACTCCAGTGGGTGAAAATTAAACTAATATGACGGTACCTAGTGCTCTCTGGCAGACGAAAACGACGAAGCCAAGATGGTGGCCTCCAGCAGACGATAACAAGATGGCTGCCATTACATCATACTGGCTGATGTAATATATTCCTTGGTATAAGCGGTGGGAGGTCAGTTTGACAGTGGCTTTCGTGGAGGAAAGAACCGTCACTACTTTTGATTCAAGTACCTCATCAGGGTCGACCCAAGGACTCTATATCAAAAGTGCATTAAAAAAAATATGATTAACGACAATAACGAAAAATGCACCATTTCTAGAATCCAAGAGGGCGGGTGTGATGTAAGCAATTTTTTATATATATATTTAGAATTTTTTCTAAGCTGTTAGGTAAAAAATTAAATATGTCGTGTTTACTGTCAAGGTCTAAGTAGTGGCTTTGAACTGCTTGCTTTTAGGATACTTAAGTCGTTTTTAGGAATTTGGGTTCTTTTAGGGTCAAAAGTCTTTTGAAGCATCCAGAATTTTAAATTTTTTAGGTTTTTGAGGGGGGAAAAGGAGATTTTCCCAAAAAACACGAATTTTCCCTCGAAATAGGAAAATTTTGAGAATGTTTGAAGAATTTTTAAAAAATTTTGAAGGTCAAGTTCATTCAAGATGGCTGTAGTGACGTCAGAGCGATCGGTCATTGACCCCATCCACAATCCATACTCCGACTCATTGTCCCAGTAGCCCCCAATGTCTACTACTTATTCAGTTGCTAGATATTGTCTCCAGAGTTGTCGTCAGTAAAACTGAGAGTTGGAACGGAAAAGTAGAGCAGCGACGGAATGAAACAGTGAGGGGAACCAGAGCAACCTGAGAACACGCTTCAGCTCATGCCACGTTGGCTCCCAGCTAAGCCCACCATATTTTTCTCTTAAAAATTTCTGGTTCGACTATTGTATATATGAATCATCTCGCCCTTCGAATAGTGTGACGTAACGGCACTTGCCAGAATTTTATTTTCTTGGGAGCACAATAAGTGATGTTCCAATTTAAAATTATTTTAGAATAATTTACTGGTTTTGTGATAAAAAAAAATAACATAAAATAATATGTCATTGTGGAAATAGCTTAAGTACCTGGCGTTTCCCGGGCTAAATCACCCTTAGAAGCTAGCTTTCGGTTAACCTCATATTCAGTTGATAGCTATGTAATGTCTTTAGGACATTTAACGAAAAAACGAGAAAATTTCATCATAAACGCACCCGTTAAATTTTAGTGGGGACGAATAATGTATTAATAATACGATATTCTTGGCCTTGGAAACGAAAGAAGCATCAAAATACAATATCCGATGCCATGGGGATTTTCGACAAAAAACGGGAATTTCTATCTGTAGCCCACTCTCCTTCCTATTCGAAACAACCACTTCGGAGATGAATTTTCAAAAATAATGAAACACGTATTAATTCACATCTTTTGAATAGTATATTTACCAAAATTGCATCAAGGTATCGTTTTTAAAAATGTTTCTTTATACGAATTTTACCAACTCTTGATCCCCCCCCCCCCCCCCTTTTTTTAGGAATGGAATTTCAAACAATCCCTCCATATTTCACATAAAGGATACTGAAGAAATATTTCCTCAAAATGTTAAAGCTCTAGGTATACCAGCTGTGTTACTTCAGTCAGTCAGTCAGTCTTAAAATTGTATTAATTAGATGCATAAGTTCATAAAACAATGCTATCAACAAGTGTCAAGTTTTTACAATATATTTGTTCATTATTTTTATACCATTTTCAGGTGTTAAGACAGGCGTTGCTCCGTTCCGGAATCTTATTACTCAACTACCATGGTACTTGTGAAATAAGTGTTTTATGTACAAACAACATAATGACTTACCATTGCCATGTGGAATTTGATAAATACTGCAATTCACCATGTTTAACAGCTATGGCTACCATGAAAAGTAGGTAAGCGATGAAGAGTTACGTATATAATATCTATATTCACAATGATCTTAAAACAGTCGGATGTTCTAAAATGCAGCCGAAGCAACGTTGTAAAATCGTGTCTCTAGAAGTACAGAGTTGTACCCACTTTATGTAGTTCTATAAGTACCAATGTGCATGTTCATGTTTCCATGGTAACTAAAAGGACAATTTGTAACTGCAGCATAAAACCAGATAAGGTGAACGATAAGATATCATAAATTGTTTTTAATGCATGACAAACAATTCTTTTAAAATTCTGGCTCAGGTAAAAATTACATACATTTTCATATACTTAGAATATACCATTAAAGAACATTACTCTTTTTCTGATATCTCAGAAATAAACTTTCATTAAAACTTTCTTCCATCTCTATATATAAAAATCAATTCCCGTGCATTAGTCTCGCTAAAACTAGAAAACAAATGAAATGATTTGAATGATTTTTTTTCGCCTCATCACAGGGATAGTTTAGGAAAAAAAAACATTAGGAAAAACCCAAATGATTAGCCAAAATAATGAAAAAAAAAAAAATTCCACTTTCGATTACATTCAATAGATGGCGTACATGGCGGACCTTTTTTTTGACAGCTGCGCTATGCATAACTGTTTTTCCTCTATGTGTTACTCATTCCGTGCGGTTGTGTGAAATCTTTTACATTTAAAACAATTTTTTCGTAAAAAAAAAGGTAGTGGATTTTGAGAATAGATTTGGTTTAAGCGAATTTAATTACATTTTGCGAACATTCATTTTTATCCGCCATTTTATTGAAGCAAATTGAATTTTCAGGCTAAGATACAACCAAAAACTTAATTAAAATGTATTTAAGCAAAAGTCGAGGAATAAGTTTGAGGTTAATAATAAGTTGTAAAGTTATCACGGCAGTAAGTTCAACAGATTTCAGTGATTATAAAAAAAGGGGGTTGTCTGTAAAGTCGGTTTACAGCCGATAATTTTACGTGATAATGTCATAAGAAAACATTGATGAAAAATTGCATACTTTTTAATTTTCTAATATTATTTACAGTTTTTGCAAATTTAATCTAAATAATTTGTTTAAATATAATCACGAACAATAAGTTTAAATGCCCACCTTAACCTGTTTGATGTTATAGAAGATTTTCTCGCCGGTTCTTGCAAGCTCGGCTCAGACGGAAAATGACAATTTTTCGTGCGTGCATCCGGCGTTCATCGATTTATAAGACTTTATCACGTCAAAAACAATTTCTTGTTATTTGGCAGTGTTCATTACAATGCTAAGGACGAGCTGACAAATGTCGTCGAAGTCATTTAAATGCGCAGCGAGTTACTTCACGTGCGAACACCACTAATGACTACTGAAGTTTGTAGAATTAACTTGGAGTTTCCATGTTTAGTGCATAGATAACTGTATGTAGCGTGTTCGCGTGTTGGAAAGCCATCCATCAACTTTGTTAATTTACGCGCCAAAAAAATAAAACGACAAATGGAGTTTACCCGAATGATTTGCATTGAATATTAACTGCATTTATATTTCATGTAAATAAAATATATTGAATTCGTTTAAATTACAGAGTTTCATTTAATAACCAAACAAACCTCAATCCGTACACGATGCGGCTTAAATTATCGATATCAATGAATAAGAGTTGGATAGTAGACAAGTATTGATAATCGCTTATGATGAGTTACAATCAAATAAATTTTAGGTGGTACGAAGTTCACCGGGTCATCTAGTAGCCTATCAAATAAATTAAATGTTACTGTCATATTTCTCAAGCTTCACATAATAAAACTGAAAGCAATTAGTACATAGTTAATGGTTAAAATAGTTTTTTCTAGTATGAATAATTCATATGCAATTATTGTACAAATGTAGAACAAATTAATTGCTGTATTAACAAAAAATGTTATAAAAAATCAATTTTAAAGTAATGATGCTCTACATAATGAATTTTCAGCATTTGACTGATATTAGTGTTTTTAAATTACATGTACACTAACATAATTAACATACAGATTGTTAGTTTTGTCTGTGTATCGTACTTATACTTTTATATTTCATATTGTTATTATTTCTCTGTAAGTATACCTATATTTAATTTTTTTTTACAGCCAAGAGCTGAATATAACATAACAAAGCTTTGCTTTTTAATATTTTTTAAAAAAATAATAGCGGTTTGTTCTAGTTCAATCGCCATAGCTTGTTAAGTAAATCACACTGAATAGTTAAATACCTATTGGAGCTTAACATACTCCCATTCAATGATATTTTATATTATATTTTAAGGCTGAGCCGTTTATAAATATGAGTTCATAGTGCACAGCAAATTTGTTGCTAATAGGATTGATATGAAGAAATCGAGTTCTTCTACAAAATTGGTTAGTAATTGTGACCATTATAAACGATAAGTTTTAATCTTGCACTACCAAAAAAGCGTCATTTGTGTCCACATCATTAGCATTGTACAAAAATAAACTGCTTTAAAGGAAAATTTGCATTTCAAACTATAACGTTTAATATTTTTTAGTCAATTTCTATAGTACCTTTTTTTCAGGGAATATTTTTAAAATATAATTTTTAATGACATATTTATTTAAACTAAAATTTCTAAGTGTAGTATTCTTAATATCTACCACAATCTAGCTAAGCAAACACAATATTAGTTTTAACAGTATTTGAAAAGTAATGTTGATTAACCTATGGAACAGCTTATTTATTAAAAACAAAGTACACAACGTTATTACTGATATTTTGACTGTTGATTAGAATAAATGCAATTTCTTTTCCACAATAGTAACAAAATAATTTATTTGAATGTATATCTTTAACTGTCTAAGTAAAGTTGTGGTTACTATAATTGTTTTTGCAGTAACATATAAATTATAATGATTTATTATGTGATCATTAAGATACATTTTATATAGTATTCTCATAATTTTAAATCATATCTCGAATTTCATGGTAGTTGACACATTTAATGATTTTGAGAGTGTTTTTATTATTTTTGGTTTTCAAAACATAATTAACAATTGTAATGTTTGGTTAATTAATATTTATTATATGAAAATTCAATGATTTTATTTATCGACAGTATTTATATTACTTAGAGAGATATTTAAAATAAAATCATTTTTTTTAAATTTTAATTACATACTAAAATTTGTGGGTCTAAAACGTAGGGCCTTCTAATGATTGCGTGGTTATTTAAATATAGTTTAACATTTAAATTTAATAAAAAATTTTCACTGTAAAACAATGGAAAATATGCGTATAGTTCAGCTAATTGTTCAAGTAGAAATGATCAGGCTTTCTTTCAGACATTTTCCCCCGGGGGGGCAGTTAAAAGTTTCGGGTGGTGGGGGGGGGGGGGGGGGGGGGGGAGAGAGATGGGGAAGGAATGAGAAGAAAAATTTTGTCTGTTAGGTCAAGCAATTATTATTAGACCTTTAAACTTCAATTTCATGTAAAAAAATTACCATATTACAAAATAATGAACGTTAATAAACAAACTAAATATTTAAATGCTAAAGCCTACTTTGATTGTTTTTTTACAGAAATCGTATCCGACGACCTTTTTTCCTTGCATACAAATCAACTGTTTTTTCAAGAAACTCCTCAGTCGGAATCTCAGGAGCCTCGATACTTATCATCATGCAATGAAATAGGGTTCCCGGTAGCATTCTAGATCTTGTCTTATTCAAAATTCTGTTCATTGTACTGAAAGATCTTTCCACCGAAGCTGTAGTCACAGGAATGGTAAGAATAATTTCGCAAAGTTTTTGTAACTCGCAGTAGCCTACATCAGCCTCAAGGAGTTTTATCACTGGACTCTCGTCCAATTTGAATTGCCCGCTATGAATCATGGATCGTATAAAAAATTGGAAGGATTTCAAGTCTGCAAGTACACGTTCGACATCGAGCATAGGAAAGTGTGCGCAAAACTTACTTGCATCATTGTCTTTTAATTCTAATAATGATTTAAATGTGTCAAAGTGGCTTGAAAAATACCAGGATATCTATCGATTTGTCGTTGAACCTGTCTTCAATATCTTGGAGGACACTTTCACTGTATTCTTTCATACCCTTGAATGCTTTTTTTTAATCTTCATCAGCAACTAGGCACACCTCAGATCCAAACTTCTCTGTTATTTCGCTTCGGACATTTTTTTGCAAGTCGCTGTTGATGTCTCCACAATGGTCTGCAATATCTCGTAAGTGAAGTTTTGTTGTAGTAATTAGAGGAATGACTTTGGTCAAACTCAAATCCTTTCTCTGCAAAGCATTACTCAGGTAAGAGAGTGCACTGAGGAGTTTATTCATCACATGACAAGTTATGAGAAAACTCTCATTTCTGATTTCCAGCAAAATTCCCCCAGCTAATGACGCGAGGTCTGCTCCTTCTTTATGAATGTGCTCACAAGCCATCAAAATAGACTTCAAGCATCTTAAGACAGTATTCACTACCTTGTAGTGGGACAACCATCTCACTTCAATACATTCTGGAATCTTGAGAACTGGATCATTTACTACTGCTTGAATTTCATGCAAAATGTTTTCTTTTTTTGGTGACTTACTAAACAGCTTATAAATGTCTTTCAAAACATGGAAAAACCTTTTGACTTTCTGATTTTTATTCCTGCAGGAAGCTGCTGTCAGGGACAAGATGTGTGCTCTACAGTGTATGTAAATAACTTCCTTGTTCGCCTTCTCTGAAAGCTTCCTTCTTACACCTCCAATGTTTCCAGCCATATTAGAAGCACCATCAAATCCAAAGGCAATAATATTTTCATAATTTAAATCAAGAGCAGCAAGTTCCTTGTCAATTGCATCTGCAATAGTTTCTGCCTTTCCATTTGGGATTTTGACTATTGCTAAGAACTTTTCCACTGGTACTTTATCTTCCACAACTCTAAACATAATGCTGAGCTCCATTTCATTTCGTAGTGAAGTACTTTCATCATCTAGAACAGAGAATTTCTTGTGTTTTAATGTTGCCTTTAATTCTTCTCTCAAAATTTCGCCCATACAGACCAAAAGCTCGCAGGCGGTGTCCTTGCTGCTATAATTCGATCTGTCACTTAGCGAATTTCTCCATTTACTAAAATCTTCATTCAGTTTGTCGAGAAGACCTTCAATCAAGCTGTTATATGTAGTAGTGTGAGCTATTTCTTTCTTTACTAAAAAGTACAAGCCGCGCAAGAGAGTTTTTAAGCCTTTTCTATTTATGTCTCTTTCATTTTCACTCTGTTGAATCATTTGAGTATGAATAGGTTTCCTCGTAGCATGTCTTCTGAGGTTCTCCATTTCTACACTTATTGAGTGAGCTGCAGAATGTTCATGCTTCTCTAATTTTCCATTCTTTCCTAAAGCTTTTCTGAAAGATGTAAATGGAGTAGTAATAAACACTCCCTGTTTTTTGCAGAACCTTTGCATCATTTTTCATGAAGTTTTCACATAGTTTACAAAATGCACCTCCTTTTTCTTCATTGTAGATCAGCCAACTGTATTTCTGTTCCCAATTTTTGTTGTGACGTTCTACTTTTTCGGATGATTTCGCTGGATGCGGACTGGATAATTCTGCACTTTCATTTTCAAAGCATTTCTGTTCAGTCAGCTGGACTGATGGTGATGGGCCTGCTTCAGTTCGCGGTTTTTGACTGGGCCCTGCTGCGACATTAAAATAGGAGTCTATTGTTCTTTTCATGTCGAAGTAACTAAAACAAAAGAGGTAACTCTTAATGGAGATAGTCTGGTACTGACTGGCAGTATAAACTATTAATTAAAACAGCATTATGTGAAGAATATCAATCTAACGCGCACAGCATCCACACACATTTTGACTGATTTTTACTTTTCAGAAAGAAGTGGATAAATGAGCAGGGTGGCAAAATTTTGGGGGTGACAAAACTTAAGAAGTAGCTAAAAGAGAGAAAACACTTTTCTACAAAAAAAAAACACTCTTTTAGGCTGTCAAAATATCACCATGTACTACCTAAAAACACTAAATATGAACAGCACATATAAAAAAACATAATTCATAGTATCACTATCTATTGTTAAACGATTTGGTTGTAATCAGGGGCATTAAAAGTCATCATTTTAATTCCGGCAATTTATAATTGCGCGAAACACTTTTGTTTGACCAAGCCCAAGATGGTAGTACTTGTGCAATGCCAAACTGAATGTTTTAAAATTCTAAACACCTAACAATACATTTGTTTCACTGTGCCAAATGTTATATTATAAATACGTAACCTGGGCTTAGTCCATCGTAACCGTGAACCACCTACTGACCTACTTCTAGGTTTCTTGGCATCAGAATTCATTAAGTACTTTACATACAGTTTACTAACATGCATTATAAAGAAATTACTTGATAATGTTAAGATGATACTCAAAACGTTAAAGCGATGATTTATAACAGAATAATTTAATTAGTATCCAAAAGTTTTTGTTGCGGCCATATTTTTACATTGGATTGGTTAATTATTGTGTTTATATACTTACAGGTTTACAGAAAAGTACGCAGAAAGCCATATGCACTACACACTTGTAAACGAAAACTACACTAGCACGCCAACAATGAGTAGCCTACACGTCGAGGTCTGCCGTTACCAACAGCCGTCTGACGCACCACCAGCTCAACGCACACGCACGACGCACAGGGAGGAAATGACCCGCGTCTACTGGAAAAAGAATGTTAAGAACTTTTGAAAGAATATATCCCTCTTCTGGCCCCCGTGGAAAATTGAAAGATAAAGAAATGCTTATGCATCCACATCTCTGTACATTGTTACCTTCGGAACGAGTTTCTCCAAAAGATAACCAGGTCCGATGCCGAAACGATTTTTTTCCCCGTACGATAGCAGAATGCCGAGACAAGTCGAGCCGACCCGATAAAGCGCGCGGTCTTTCATTTGATAACATGGGTTCATATTACTGCTGTCTGGTCCGGGCCGAGCCGATCCGAATGATAAGCGGTGGAAACGTAATAAGGTGATTCACAAGAAAGAAAGAAATAACTATTAAAGTAATATAAAGCTGTGATCAAGAAGCATGCGAAAATGCCTTTCGATTCAATTTCACAAAGCAAAGGAATTTAAAAAAATTGCTATTCGAATAGGTTATCCCAAACTTTCCGCACATCTTCCGTAGTCATGAGTAATGTGACAATTAATGCATGGCTAAAACGCGGATGTGTAGAGTTCGATGAAAAAAATACTGAAATGTCTGGTGACGGAACTAGTTCACAGTACTTAAAAAAATTAACATGTCATTGTATTCCCACCATACATGTGTGAGTTAAAGGGCAAAGATAAAGAGGTGCGTTCGGGAACATAATACCGTGGGGGCGAGCACTTGAGACACACATGCTGGACTCTGCTAACTGCATCTATAACGAAGGATGCCTGGCAAACCTATTGCAATCATTTATAAAAACTTTACATACTGAAAGAGGGACTGCATAATAGACATGGCCATGAACCAGTTTTTCATCAATTTACATGAAGATTGTGACTGTAACGAATTTCTTTCCTTAACAAGTAACATTTAAATGGATTCCAATTTTATTTTTTTAAAAATTCCCCGGGGGGGGGGGCTCTAGGAGAACTCCGGGGGGGCAAAGCCCCCCCGGAGAGGTGCCTGAAAGAAACACTGGAAATGATGCTCAAGGGACGGATTAAAACTAACATGAGCATCAATATAAAAGTAGCAACACCCTCACTGCCAGCTCAACAGGTACGAGCTTAGCAGGCTAACCAGATGGAGATGATATTGGGTTGCAGGAGAGGAATAGTTAGCAGGAACAGCAGTGCGAAGTCTTACTATTGTTAAGTGAACCTGCAATATTGTTGGGAACAGTAAAATCAAATTCTTTATTAACATATGACAATTTGCTGATATATATAAATATGAAATCTCAGGAAAAGTTAATCCTGACTCCAGATTTCAATTCACTTGCTGCCAAACCAACACCTGCCCCTAACACACGTGTCCCTGTACATGAGCAGCTAGCGAAAATATTTGCAGCATTAGGCAGCTTGCGGTGTGACCTGTCAGATAAAATAGACACTAACACTGACACCCTGACTATGCATCTGGAAGGAAAGCTGGATGAAAAAATTCCCAAAACAGGAGAGGAAATTCAAAAAGCTTAGTGATAGAACTGCCAAAATATTACAGGCTGTTACCACGCAGTGTCACGAGGTCAGTAGACAATGTAAGAAAAATAACATTGCACTGGAATATAGGTTACAAGATAGCACAAACCATTTAAATATATCAATGTAACGAATATAGGAAAGGAAAATTACCGTAGATATTCGCACTAGAAGCAGTATGTGCCGACGTCGCAATCACAGCTACGGAGATAGTTGAAAACAAGACTACATATTTGTAGCAACGTGTCGAGGAGAAACTCAGATAGCAATTCCATGGCCAGCAACACATGAAAGAACAAGTGATTGAACTGTTACAGCGAATACAAACAATTGCTCTGAATGCATCTGCACCCATTGTTAACAAAAATGGAGCAGCTACAGAACAGCAACCGGATGGTTGTCGCCAGCAAGAGGACGAAAGCCCAGATACGCCAGCATTGACGATGGCCCAAGCCACTCCGGCGAACACAGTAGTAGTGCAACTGCACCACCTCACTCGTCTTCAGAGAGAAGCAATGCCGAAATTTGTCGGGCTAGGCAACGGGAAACCCCATACGCCGTTGGAAGCGATTTGAAAAGTTTACAAATACCTTTACATTACAGGACGCCGGGAATATGAAGTGCATAAGCTTCGCTCTGAAAGGTGAGAACTCCGCCAGCCCACGACAACTAGTTCCGCACAGTTTTAATAGCCAATCCGAGACCAATTACGGAATAACCTTGTACAAGAAATTCTCCGGGCGCAATTACAAATAGAGAAATTTGACCCGAATAAAGGGCGGTCTCTAGAAGCGCGCTTATCAGCCATGTTCAAGCGAAATCGTTATATAGATCTACAGATGATTAATGAAGAAGTAGCTTGGCTTCTGGGCTTTAGACGTGTCGTCGGTGAATTATTTGCCATGGACACCGATACTGGCGGAAGACGGGTTGTCGTGAGTGGGAGACACGTCAAGACGAGGCTGGTTAACTTTTAAAATAGAGTCCGAGGTAACCACACCTACACTAACGCTGATTGTTGTGTACTTTGTCCCTATCGTAAAAAAATTGTAGCAATCCTGTTCATTACATATTCACCCAAGTGACTGTGCACTTCTATCAGCTACATTTCTAGTGCCGGAGATGTCTAGTGGACTTTTGCCATTGTAGTGAATTACAGAATTACAATGAACGTGTAACCTCTCGTGTCAAACGCAAGAGGAACAAGGGGTGATATGGTAGACAGAGATGTGCTAAGTGTTAGATATCAACTTTTTTTTATTCTTTAAATACACATACCCTTCATCACAAACAAATATTAACTTCAAGATATAAACAAATCAAATTTGTTTCCAGAGCTTTCACTTGTTACACAGCTGGAAAGTCTCTGTGAACAGAAAATACAAAAATGATTAGGACAGCCCTTACTTAAGTGAAAACGCCTAAACAAAAACACTGCGCTTAAGGCTACTCAGCTAGTACATAACGCCCGCGGCAATGCGTCGTGTTACACTGTCAAACCACATAATGTGAATTTACAACAAAATACATGAAGCGACAATAAACCATACTTTAATGCTGAAGGCAGAACATTGATACACGTTAACAACATATATTACAATGTTACCACTGGGGTGGTAACGGCGCCACCTGGTTACCTATTTTTATTTATCGGTATTTATTTGTTATGATTAATTAATCTAGATTTCT
Source organism: Bacillus rossius redtenbacheri (assembly GCF_032445375.1). Lineage (NCBI taxonomy): Eukaryota > Metazoa > Arthropoda > Insecta > Phasmatodea > Bacillidae > Bacillus > Bacillus rossius. The sequence continues at coordinate 43,403,815 of NC_086339.1, read as the reverse complement.
TTCTAGTAGCAAGTAATATTTTTTTTTTTCGAACTTTCACGCGTTGGTGCCGTCTGGACGTACTGAGAGTTTGTGAAGTTGGTACCAGTGTGACTTGACACCTTCGGGGTTTTTTCGGTGGAGTCGAGGATTGCCGAGTGAGGAGCCGACGAGTGTGTGTGCGGCTTGCGCGACTGAGGACAGTGCTGGTCTGGACGCCGAAGTGGGCACATCGGGAAGTGGCGGCGAGGCCTTGCAGATTTGCGGCCGAGCACGTATCGTGTTCGGGGCTAGTGGAAGCCCCAGGGTATGGCGAGAGGCATCACGCGACGCGAGCAGCGTCGGCGAGTTCCCGGGCCCGGGCGAGCGCCGAGGTAGCGGCATGACAGCACAGCGCAACACAAAGTAAGGCAAACAACTGCATTATTCTCCACCATGAGAGTTTCCCCGGCTACAAGACATATTGAGAGTTAAAACGGACCTAGTACTACGATACTCGTGTGCACTCAGTCACGGCGAAGAAACTGTCGTCTTTGGTTACCTTTCATTTACTTTTTATTAACTTCAATATAATAATAATAACTTTTTCGTGGGATAGATGAGAGATAATTAATGGTACTATAAGTACAATCATGTAGCGCGCTGCGGTAATGTTATGATGGTCAGTTGGACTCATTAGTGTACTGTTAGTTTCTTAATATATTATTTTTTTTAAATGTATTACAATATTATTACTAGTTGCATGTATAGTATTACCTAGGAGTTTGAGGATGGTAATATGCTTGTTCATTGATAGAGCTCGTAACGAAAAAGGTGCTCAAAGTATTTATCCAAATTAGTTATGCAAGTATTTGTTTTTATAGTAAATGTTTTTTTTTTTTTTATTAAACATGAGTTTTTGTTAGATGTCGAGCCCCATAGTCTCCCATGCCCCCTTATTACTTGTTGATGGTATAAAGGTATTTTCTACACTTTATAGAAATCGGTTTATTTATTTTATTCACGCTTAACATTTTCATCAGTTTAAATTATGGTTCGCTTATTCTATGCAATTGTGTGAAATTTGAAAAGTATTTTGCTTTGTTTATGATTATGATTTCATCTTTGGTCATAAACCTTAAATTTTATTTTAATTCATTTTCTCTGCATTTGTAAAGAATAGGAGTTTTTATTACTTAATTTCTGGACAAACAGTTCATGTTTTGTCAAAATTTTGAGAATCGCGTTGTTATTAACAAGATGGAGAAAATGGTAATTTTAGAATGTTCGTCAGTAAGCACGTTTTTAAGTTAGATTCTCCAAATATCTACTACAAGAAATATGACGATATTAAATAATTCAAGCTGGATTGCTGAAAATTGGAGAAGATTTATAGATATTTGCAAGGAATTGAGTGGATTTATATAAAATTATTTACGAAGAATAACCAGATATTATCAACGAGACCCGAACCATTAGCTGCGGATATCGACGTGTATAAAATAACTTACCAGGAATATATAATTTTGAAGATAATCTCAAATTGACCTGCAAAAGAATAATCGACAAATCCAATGAAGGTTTTATTTCCGAGTCTACTTCTGTCCTGCCCAACCACGACTGACTGAAGGAAGGTGGAAGAACGTTTCAACTCGACGATGGAGTATCCAGAGAAGGACGATCCGTGAGCCAGTCCGACGACCAGCCCCAGGAGACCGTTCGATAGGAGTGCCCGAAGGACTGCTTCTACCAGTAACGAGAGTGATGGAGGTCGCTGTCCGTTGATCGCGCCGTGCTGTGGTCACCGAGTATTGCCTATTTTCCCTGGTGTGGTTTGCTGAAACCGAGGTTGGTTTGTCCCAGTCCCGTCCCGTCGCTGTATAAACTTTCGTCGTTACGTTCAAGATTTCTATCCACGTTAATCAACAATTATTCATTCAAAGAGACTTAAAGAATTGAAAGTTTAACTAAAAATTGTAACTCCTATTCTGCATATATATTAACTTGGCTAATTTAATTTATCGTATATTATACCGGGATCCCAGTATTACATAGTTTTAGACGTAGTACATGATTGGAATTCATTTTGGAGTTAGTAACTATTTAGTAAGATGTTTATTCTGGTGTAGTATGTTTTCACTGAAACCCAGAGGTTTGCTCACCGACTGATTACTAAACGGCACACACTCATATATAATTTATTTTAGCTTATTGTAACTTTCAAAATGAACTAAACTTAAAAGAAGAGATAATTTTTAGTTTTTTTTTAATCTGAAGTAATTGATTTACATCTTTGCCTAAATATTAATTTTAGAAACTTTAGTACAACTTTGCACTTGAATTGATGAGTAACTAAAATCCCTGAAAGAATTCCAATTATCTGAGATTAGCCAATAATTTTACTTATACTATAGTGTGAATTATTAATTCTGTGAATCAAATATGTTGTATGATTGTTATGTCAACGATACAACAACACTTTGATAATACACTACCATTTGTTACAGATACCACATACTTTTATTTACCACAGATAAAATAGTTAAACTAAGAAATATTTTCAGTTTGGATTCTAGTAAGGTTAATTTACACTATTCAATTCATTCTGGCAGGACACCACAGATGTTAGGAAATATACAATAAATAATTAATAATTTCCGTTTGACACATTAGTGGGTTCCGTCCAATGGTTACTCGATCCTACACCCACGCAACAGGGAAGGGCGACGTTGACTTTTTGGCTTTCCTGTAACAGTGGAGTGTGGAAGGTTTTTTGTAGACCCCCGGTGCTTGAGCTATAGGCCCGGAGCTACAACAAGACTAAGGATATCTGCTGTTCCTTGAAAAACGAATAGTAAACAAGTTTTTTGATTTTCAAACACACAAATCTAAAACTCTTATCATTTACGTTAACGCTCTTAAGAATGATATTAATTCTTAGAAACATAATTATTAAACATCTATAAACGAAGCGAGGGAGTGACTGCTAAGTTGATCAACGTTTAAAATCCTCAATGTTCAAAATTCTTCTTGTATCTCCATTTACATGTTAGTTTATTTATAACTGAAAAACACGTAGTTCTGACTGTTGAATCCAGGAGTAACTGTTATTTGTCGAATCAAAGAAAATGTATCTTCTGTGTAGTTCTAAGCTCAAACACCGTCATCTCCAAACCATGCCTCCGTCAACGCTAGCCCCTTTTCTGAATTTATAAATATTGATCCGACTGGTATCGCTGTCTTAACGCTGTTGCTCTTAGCTGGGCAAACAGTTTTACGTAGAAGTGTCTTACCAAGTGGTTCGAAGTTGCTCGGGCAGCGTGACGGCAGGCAGGCGAGATTTCTGACGGTGTAGCAGTCGCGGGCAGCAGCTCCCCGCCTCGGGTGTCGTCTCGGTGCTGTCTCTCCCCCAGGGCAAAACAGAGGACCTTATATACTCTAGAACTCGGGGTAAAAACCATCTGAGATTGTTCTGGGCTTACATGACCGGAACACCCCGCACACCCGATGTCCGGTACAAAGCCCGCCCAACGAAGTTCGCCGAGCATTTCCGAGCGGCTCCGATGCTTTCCGCGCAGCACGCGACAACTGGTGTTGAACAGGTTGCATCCAGCGCGCGGTTAGGCGCCGCGCTGGCGTCACCAATGTACGTATGCCGGGCATACAGTACGTAACAAACTGTCTGGTAAGAATGTCAGAACAGCACAGACTTCCTTGACTCTTCGCCATAATAAAATCGAGTGATGAAAGTGCGAGCCATCACTCGAACCTCTACTTCCTTCATTGTTCAGTATTATTTCGGGCCACTTTACTTATTTTTTCATATATTGACAACAATAAAAAATCACTCTTTAATACGACTGTATGTGCACTTCTATGTAATTATTCTTCTAGCCAACCGCTGCATTCAAAACAGCTGTGGGTTTGTAAAAAACAAAATTGGTTATAGTTCTGTCGGCATTGCTGGTTAATGATTCGTGCTTACTAATTCAAATAACTATTGCAGGTTAATATATAACAATGCAGTGATAAATTTTAGTAGAATAGTGCAATTTACGATTTGTTCTAAATGGACTAAGGAAATCGATTCGTTGTACAAAATTAAAGTTTGTGAATTTGAATTTTATGGTCAAGGTTATCCATGAGGCCCGTCAGAGGCTTAGTGGGGCTTGTCGTTGAGGAATTTAATCCTATTTGGTGAAAATTAGTTATTTCTAAAGCTAAAGTCTTTTAAAGTTTATCGCATTCCGAATTTTTGAATCTTCGAGGAATAAAACTGGAATTTTTCCCTCAGAAAGGGAAATTATTTCTCTCAAAATAGGGATATTATAGGATTTTTGACTCATTTTGAGTTATTTTAGAGTCAATATTTTTGAGTAACTTCAAGTCCAAGATGGCCACAGTGACGTCACAATCCAAGATGGTGTCAAAAATTCTTAATCTTCAAGCCAAAGCCAGGGAGCCAAGTCCTTTTTCTATACTACTCATGTTCTAAGTGTATACTGTGTGTTCATTGTGGACACACGTGTGTTCATTGTGTGTGTACATTGTATTTATGGTGTGTACTGTGCGTTCATTGTGTGTCCAGTGTGTGTACTGTGAATCCATTGTGTGTTAATTGCATTTCCTGTGTGTGTACTGTGTCCAGTGTGAGACCTGTGTGTATACTGTTGTCAAATGTGTTAATGTGTGTTTAATGTGTGTCAATTGTGTATTCAGTGTCTGTAATTTTGTGCATTGTGTGTCCTGTATGTGTCCTTTTTGTACATTGCATGTACTATGTGTACTGTGTGGGAACGGAATGAGTATCGTGTGTACTTAGTGTGTGTACTGTGAGTCTATTGTGTGTACTGTGAGTCTATTGTGTGTACTGTGAATCTATTGTGTGTACTGTGTGTGCACTGTGTGTTTACTGTGTGTCCAGTGTGTACTGTTTGTACTGTGTAATATTTGTTCAGTTTGTGTATTTAGTGTTCTGTTCTTTTTGTTAATGTGTATCGTTTCGTTACTTGTGTGTAATCATATAAGTAGTAGCTCTGAATAATTACTGTTTAAAATCATATTTGCCTTGATTAAACATTTTAAAGGTAGGCTTAGTGTTTTAGTAAGCGTAAACCATGCTCCGTTGGTCTAAATGCGTGTGATTCATTTTCTCGCATCCTTATGTCTGACTGTTCAAAGACATCGTATGGACTGGTTTGAATATAGTATAAAAGCTATCGGAGAAGAAAGTTTTTTTTTTGGCCTATACGTCTGACATTGTTAATGACATGGTATTGTGGTCTGAAGACACTTGGTATTTACGTATAACATTGTAAATTAACTGGTTTTAATGCATTACATACATAATAAAATTTCATGTTAGGCAGCGCGTTAACATATTTAATTCTACGGACAGGTATCTTGTCCAGTGTTGTTTTTCGTAGAATTAATGATAAATAAACTCCACGAAAGGTAATGGAAAACCGAATTGAAAATTTATTCGAACCTTAAGTTACCTTTATTACTGGTCGAGTATCAAACACAGTACAAAAATCTATCACGACATGCGTTATTCAATTAATGAATTTTTTGGTCAATAAATACAAATTTCCAAAATGGCGGTCATAATCTTACTCGAGCCTGTTCCATAAGTAACTTAGTTGCTTTTAGGATATTCAACATGACTTATTAAATAATAATTTTTTTGTATAAAATAATTATTTTTGCATTGATCAAGTATCGAACCAACGGTGCAATCGATAGAATCAATCATTATATTAATGAGTGGTTTTTTGATGAATTTTATATTTTCTCCCGAATACCTAGCTTAATATTTTCGGATTTCCAAGATATCATCCAACTTTCAAGATGGCAAGTGCAACAGTAAAAATAAATGATTACTGTTCTGTAGTGGGTAAAAATTAAACTGAAATGGTGGTAGTGTACTCTAGCAGACAAATACAAGCTTGTTGCCTACAACAGATAAAAACCAGATGACGTACATGACGTCATACTAATTGGTGATAAGTATGTTGTTATTAGTGGTGGAAGGCCAGTTGGCTTGTGGCTTCAGTGGAGGGAACCTCGCCGAGTTCGAACCGTATACTGCATGTCATAAGTGCGTTTTTTAACAATATTTTAATACAATTTGATTAATTAATTTTTAAATAAATTTTCAATTTTTTTTTAAAAATATTTATGATAATAATTAGGGATTTTCCATATGTGGTGACATTAACGATATTGCCATGGGGAATATCGTAATTCAATATGGCTGTCGTGACATCCTAATAGTTGAGGTCATGACCACGGGGGCTTAGGGCGGCTTGTCGCCGGGGAATTTAAGCTTCTTTGGGGAATTTTGTTCCTTTCTAAGGTGTGACGACTGGTTGTTTTTTATTATTATTTAGTTGATTTTGATTTGACTTGTTACTGCTACCAAATTATAATGAAATAAATATTGATATAAAATTATTTGTTTATGTAAGTATAATGCTTGACTGGAAACGTGTCAGGATAAACCAGCCTCACAACAGAATACACCTCATCAATTATAATTACGTAAGTCCAGAGGAACTTAGTTTAGCAAATGACAACAACATACGTATCTTCATCTATTAGTGGTGATATATTTAGTTAGAAAATACATTTAAAGCTAAACAAAAAAACAATGACTCATCTTAAGAGGTAAACAAAAGTCATAAAATTATCATTTAAATGGAATGTTTGTTATCAATAATAAACCTAGGGTGCACCCAAATTACAGGCTAATAATGTTAAAAATTACTTTATGTTAGTTATTTAGTTTTTATAATAAATTTAAATATCATGTTATATCCATAATCAAGATTTTACTAATTAAGTCTATAACTTTAAATGTAGATTTAAAACTTCTTCAGGAACAAAATAAAACATTATACAAAAATACTTCATTTAAGTAATTAAAGTCCTTTTTGGAAACATTAGGTAATTAAAATCTTTTGCCTAACATTAGGCGACGAAAGTCTTTTTTATTTGTAAGCGTTAGGTGACGAAACGTTTGGACGACAAGCAATAATAATTCATTAAAAAAATAACGGACTTAGCTGAAGGTGAAAAATATCCGTGACATGTTCAAGACGAAAACTTGTACAGCAGCCGGTGCAGAACCGTGCTTCCCGGGCCGACAGGACGTAGATTCAATTCATAATTTTAGAAGGTAGGTTAAAGAATAACCCAAAACGTAAAGAACTTGAAGAGAATCCAAAACGTTAACCTCCTGCAACATAAGGTTGCAGAGAAACAAAAATTAAATCAAAAAGGCAACAACAAAAAATACTCTCAATCTCTCTCATGCTTTTTCGTGACTTACCGAAATCGGAGGCTGAAGAAATTTACATTGAACTTCACGTCATCTTGTAAAACAAAATAAAAACACCACTTCTACGTGAGATGTCTACCAAAAAAAAAAAAAAAAACTATGGTGCGAAAAAGTACATTAATCAACCACCATCACTGACTGGAGCCATCTTGGCGAATGCCGAGAACAACGGACGAAGCGGGTAAGTAATTCTAAAACAATGGAGCATTGGAAGCTTACCGAACTGCCACCAGGTTGCGTAGATGGTACCAAAAAAATGCTCCAGGAAAAAAAATGGTCTAGAGTACAGATTTTTTATATGAAATCACGTGAAGGAGCGAGGAGAAACTGCAAGCAACTGCTGACAATCATGTGGACAGCACGCCGGGACACGGCGGACAGGCGGGCGTTACTAAAAACTCTTAGGCTAGCACAGAACATCCGGCGAACAAATGGAAGGTTTTGACTGAAGCCAAACGAAAAATAGAATTGTGTGCTTAATGGAATATAATACAAAATTTAAAGTAAATATCATTTATAAAATTAAATTAAAAAAAACTAAATTAAGTTTAAAATGTAATTAAACACAAGTAATCATCATAACACTCAATATAAAATGATTATTAGGTACAGAAAACCAAAATATTTTTACTATTTTACGAGTGCCGAAACATGAAACGGCACAAAGGCAAAAGCCTTTTGAGGTTTTTCGAAATACCAATTGTTGAGGAATAAAACGGGAAAATTTCTCTCAAAAAGGGAATTCATCAATCTAAATATATATTATTTGCTTTTAAAATTTTTTGAGGTTTATTGGCAAAAATATTGTTAAAAAAAACTGGAATTTTTGACAATTTTTCATTTATTTTTGGAAAATTTTGATATAACTTGAGGGTAAAGGTCAAAGGCAAAGGTCATCTAATATGTGTCGCCGTGACTTTACAAACAAAGATAGCGACAATCCACAATCCACAGCCTGTGGTCTGTCCTCGGTCTGGCCAATATATAATACTTTGCAACAAATTTTTATTTTAGACAAAAGCAAAAAAGAAGATAATTGTTTTCCTATTTTTTCTTAACTTTTAAGGAATATTTTTTATAAAATAAACCACATAAGAGTTTTTAATGGACCCATAATTTCGAATAATTTACTCCTGAAATAAACTGTAAAGGCTTTAAAAAAAATTAATTGTGTTATTGTGTGTGTTTAATATTCTACATTTTTAAATTGTTTGTAATGTTTAAAAAGGTTTTTGGTATAATATTTTAATAAATAATTTTAGATTATTTGATTTTTTGTGTATATTATTACTTTATTGAACAATACATACTAAGAATCATTTGTTAAAATAAAAATAGTTTCAGTGTACAGCCGTATTTAGTATATGGAATATTTTGTAACAATTTTTGAATTAATTTAATTCATTAGAAAAATATCTAAACAATTCTTTCAAAAACCTTATATTAATTTATAACAAAAAAGTTCCTTTTGTGGTAAAATTTTCCCATTTTATGACATTCTCAAATATATTTGATTAAATATATAATATGTTAATTCTGGACTTTCATTGATTAACATATATATCATGGCGTATATTGGGAATCATTCCAATATTACTGTTTATAAAGGACAAGTATATAATATGTTATAAAAACAACAGATTATGTGTCGGGTATTTTTAATGTAGAAATACCATACTGAAATTTTAAATTAGTTAAAATTTTACGGATAAAAAAGCATTTAGATTAATTTTATATTATTTATACTCTTTAAACTAAATTTTAATATGGAATCAATTTCATTAAATATTTTAATAAATTATGTAAATGTTGAAACAAGACAATAGAAAAAACCTTAATTTGTTGATAGTTTTAATAGATAATGCAGACGCACACTTTCGTATTCCACACCTAAACACCTTTAACCTTACTTAAGCATTCAAGCACACAGATAACAAGGTATTCTCTTATACAACATTAATTTGTCTTTTACATAGTCCTAAAATTTTTATTACTTCATGTAAATGTATTTCAACTACTTGACAACCAAAATAAATGGTGCAAATGCAGTTAGTTCTTAAGTTGCATTTGAGAGAAAATATTGCATAGTTAAAAATTTATCGAAAAAAATTTTTGATATGAAAGTTACATTCAATTTTGTACTAACTTTAACAAACATACAGAAAATTCTGCTATCTAAACGAAATTATAAGCTATATTGAACTTATTTATACATTGCTTACTAAACTTAAAAAAAAATCATATGTTCTACTTTCTAAAGGAAAATTAACTTTATACCTTTTAATATGTATAGTAAAAAATTATTAGAATAAAGAACTAAATTGTGATCTCGTGTTTCATTACTCGCCTGTTATGTGTAATCATGTAACCTCGGTAACGAGCGTATGGAGCAAACTCAGGTGTTCTCGTGTTGCAAAATAAAATAACAATACGAAATTCGGACAATATTTGGCGTAGATTTCTTTAAAACAATCTCGAAAGTGATAAATATACGAAAAGATTTTCTTTAAGAGAAAAATTTGAAAAAAATATATAATTTTTGAAAATATAAGTGTGACTATATTTAACAAGAAAATAATTTAAACTCACCAAACCAAACCTAAGCAAATCGAAAAAAAACCGACCCAGTTTAAGTTAATCTAGTTTTTATTAAACTCCTACAATTTTTCTCGCTCCAGGTATTTTCGGAATAGATTATGATGCAGTTAGTCCACATTCTGATCGGGTGGAAAAAGAGATCGTTAAAAACAGTGACAATAAAGAAAGACGTAAAAGTTTTCATGTTAACATTTAGAAAGTAATTTAAAACTAAATAATAAACACATCCAAATTAATGTCACAGTAGAAAAGAAAAATATAATTGACTCGCGACAAGAATATAATAAAGATAGGTTATGTTTAAATACGGCTTACCTCGTTGATTAGGGTAATATACCAAAACATCTTCGTTGGTAACAAAGCAATAGCTAAAGCACTTGAATACTGAATATTTATAAATAATAAATTATATGCAACACTCGCACATGCTGATCACTTACTTTCCCAAAAGTAAAGAAAAAAAATATATAAATTATAATTATTATCAATATTTATATAAAATTCGATGTTGATATGTATGACGTCGATAAACTCCGACACCGTTTGACCGATCGCCATAAAAGTTGTCACACAGAAGTGTTTTTACATGGAATATATTTTTAACGCTATTAATTTTTTTTGTAACTAACCGCTAGATAGCCCAGCAGCGTATTAACTGCTAAGCTGTTCAACCAATCGCCATGAAATTTGGAATATTGTGATTTTTACTGTCTTTAATTCTTTGATGAGTATTTCATAAAAAATTTCAATGTTATACCATTACAAACGCTTTATATAAAATAGCCTACATCATATAAAAACTATCCATTTTAGATATTTAGGGGTAAATAAATAAAAACTGTAATGATATCGTATGCTCGGATCTGCTAGTTTATAATATAAAATTGGATGTTATAAGTATGATGTTGATGATTTCCAACACCGTTTAACATATCGCCATGAAAGTTGGCATATGGAAGTGATTTTCATGGAGAATATTTTATGATACCTATTCTGTGAAACTTATTGCTATATGGCGTTACAGTCCATAAACTTCTTATTCAACCGATCGCCATATGTAAATAGAAAATAATATCTCAAAGACAAAAAAAAACATTGTGTCATTTCTTTATGTCCACTGCACTGTCATATAGCGCTCTATATTTTGCTTTAACTCGCGGACAATATATTACCCTGTGTTCAGCCCGGGCAACGCCGGGTACTGCAGTCAGTTATTTATAATAATTGCGTGTTAAAATGTATTCTTACCAACTATGCTGGTTTGAATTTTGTACCCATATTTACAAGATAACGTACATTTTAACATATTCTTTCTTTATTATATTCTTGTCGCGATCAATTTATTTTTTTTTATTTTGACTCTGCTATTAATTTGCACATGTTTATTACCTTATTCTAAAGTATATGTGTACGGACGGATAATCACGAGGGTCCGCAGTCTTTTCGAGATTTATGAGACTTTCTCGCTGACGCCGCACTGCGGTTACACATTTCCGTTCGTTAGACTTCAGTGCTATTTACGAAATTACTCCTACAAAAAGTCGCATACCGAGAGCTAAGATGATTAAACATAAAACAAATTTATACGCTAATCACTTCATCCTCGGTCCCAGCTTAACTTTATGGCCAGTTTGAAATTTCAAGAAAAAATTATATCCAAAACACTCCATGTATTCTCTGGAGCCACATTCCAGAACTTCGTATCTTCTCAGCAGCACTGACAACATGGTCTTCATTGCTATGTAAGCATATCGCTTGCCAATGCACGTCTTGCGACCGTAAGTGAACGGAATAAATGAAGAAGCAGGGCGGCTGGCACTATTCTCACTGCTGAACCTGTCAGGATCGAATGCGTCCGGGTTTGGGAAATAATCTGACTCCCTGTGCACCAGATAAATTGGGAAAACAAAAATAGTGCCCGCTGGAAAAGTGTAGCTGTTAACACGAACATCTTCGTCAGCCCTCCTCGCTACAAGTGGGACCACGGGATAAAGCCTCATAGTTTCATTGATCACTTGTTCCAGATACACCATCTCCTTCAGATCATTTGCCGTGACGGATCGGCTCATATCTTCACCGAAGATAATTTCCTGCTCTTGTAAGACTTTTCTCTGCACATCTTGATGTAATCCCAGCAGCATCAAGGTTGTGGCTACAGTGTAGGCTGTAGTGTCTGTGCCAGCTCCGATAACGAACATGGTCTGGTCCTTTAGTTCCTCTTCGTTTAATAGTTCTGGATTTTCTACCAAAGTTGATACTATTTGATCCAGGAACCCAAGTTTCTTCGGTTTGTTAATGTCTTTCTGATTATGAGTGTCCTTATTTTTTAAGTGAAGATATGAATCCAGCTTTTCATTGACTATACGAGTCACAAAATTACGAATGGGCGTGACTAATGCAATCATATTATAATAAATTCGATGGCACTTGAAAGTCCACCTAAACCACAGCCAAGGTGTGAAAAAAACAAAAGAAGCCATTTCAGCAACTTTGGGAAAGTTTTCAACAGCACTGTGAATGTGGTTTTTACCTTGGATGTCCATCGGCACGCTCAGACTCGTCTCAGAGAGCATCTCCAGAGCGCAGGGCATGATGTGGTCCGCCGCGTTGATTGGCTCTCCCGCGCTGTGCTCCTCCAGCAGGTCTGCCAACCGCTGGCTCTTCTCGTGGAACGTGCTGACGTATGAGTCGATGATATGGTTTCTGAAGGCAGGGTCTAAGATATTACGGTATCTCTTCCAATCTTCACTTTCGGCAGTAAGCAACGAATCGCCGAAAAGAACTTTAAGGGTTTTGTAAAACATTGGCTTGTTTAATGTTTTGCTACTACTTAATATTACTGCTATGTCCTTGGGGTCGGTTACGCAAACACAAAGTATTGGTCCAATCCAAAGTCTAACCACCGCACCATAGCGGTCGCGCAGCTCTTTGAAGTATCTCAAGATGTCTTCCCTGCGCGCAACCAATTGCAAAGTGTTGCCAAGAAGAGGTACTCCAGCAGGACCGGGTACCCGCTCGCCCAGTTGGAAGTAGCGGCTTCGATGGAAGCACCATCTCACTGCGATGCTGACCAGGCTGATGACAACTGCCGAGACGCACCAGACAGCCCACGACTGCGGCACCACCATGTCGATACTGTAACCCGGCTGAATGTTGGCTGGCAAGTGTTTAAATGAGCCGGACGTATTCCAGTAACGTTTTTTATACAAGTCGCACTTGTTCACCTTCTTGCGAATTCTAGTTTTAAGAAAAAAAATCCTGCTCACTTGAAGGTCGTTAAGAACACATTTTTTAAATTTTTTATAGTGAGTTTTTTTTTACATATCGTTGTCTTGGGACAGTAATTTACTTGGCAATTTATTTGTTCAAAGGTTGACAATATCTCGTGTATAATTGTCAAACAGTAATACTCGTGAAAGTTGTAGTATTCGCATTACTGCTAACGCCAGGGAGATTAATCTACGTGAAAGTTTATCATGGGCCAGTATAAATGTAAAAAAAAAAAATATTTTTGGCATACCGTACAGGCATACGTAGATTTTAATATACCTGTTTCTTCTGAAAATGTTTTGGAAACTTCTATAAACTTGTTGATACTTTTATGACCTTATGTACATAACAATTATACCTTGTCTTATATTGTAAAAGGATTTATTAAACTTTTTCTCATTTTCCTTTCAGTGAAAATATTTTGAATGACCTTAAATCATTGTATCCAGCATTGAATACCTTAGATAATTTTAATACTATGCTTTGTATGGAAGCTATGTAATTTTTTTACGTTCTAACTACATTTAATCACAGGCAAAAATAACGTGGTCGTAAATAAATTTGCTTTCGATCAAGATAGAGAAGTTAAAAAATTAATTCTAAATAATTTTGATACTATGGAATATTCGATATTTTTTTTATTTTTTCATCTTTTATGTATTTATTTCAGAAAATTTTTCCTTGTAATAGTTTTAATTAAACTTTAGGATTAATATTTTAATAACAATCTTTTTAATATTTTATATACGTATTAAAAATATATTATTTTAATTTTTTGTTTTTTAAACCCATTTTAGATACTTTCGTACTAACGAAATAACATTTGAACAATGTTTTAGATACAATTATAAAGTTTACAAATAATTTGAACATTTTTTGGTGAAAGAAGATATTAATTTCTTTGTCCATAAATCTTTGTTTTTTCTGCCTATGGCAGAATGAAACATTTATTACAAGAAAATGTTTTGGTATAATTTCAATGTGTTAAAATAGTTTCAAACGAATGTGATATTCTTCATACTATGGGAGTTATAACGATTAAAAGAAATCCTTCCGCATTTTCACCCCTTGCGACGGATTTTGCTCTTTAAATAGTTCGTCCGCGATTTCCATTAGTAAATGTTACATATCAGTTTGGAAGTGAATGGTGATATATTACAGTAGTTATAGTGTCTATAAAATGTGATAATTATAAACTTTTGTGTTGACGATGGTTTTGGAGTCTATGGACCATAAAACAAAATAAAATTTAAAATATTTTTAAAAACACACCTTGATACAATAGGCAATATTTATTCAGTGTATACCTAAATGTGTTCAAAAAACAGGAAAACGAGAATTTATTCAAACTTTTTTTTTATTTCTGAGGCTACATAAAGAACTAAAATCACTCCATAATGTCACGCAGATGTCTGTATCCGCAGTGTCTCGCAGATGTCAGAGTCGGCCAGACAGTGAGGCACTTGCGGTGACAGGCGCCGTGCAGGGGGACTGAGTGACAGTCGCTACCTGACGTGGCTTCCTGTCCCAGGCTGGCCAACCTGGGCTGTGTTCCCGTCCGACCCGCGAGATTACTGTCGATTGGATTGTAACCAGCGACCGAGAATAGTGACCATGAAAAAAAAACTATTGAGGTAACAACGTGTGTAGCCTATATAAAATATAAATAAGAATCAATTCGAACTGAACATCAATAAATATATCAAAAATAAAATCCCGTTTAGTAAACACACCAAAACAAGTTTCAAAACTTTAAATCTTACAAGAACTCAGGGTTAATAATTATTTAACTAAAACAAAGAAAGTATTAACGGAGTTAATTAAACAAGAACATTAATATAAGGCTTTGGTTTCAATATGTTCTGAAGTGATACAAATTTTTGTCTTGTGAAAACAAACCACATTTAAATGTTAAAAATTCTTAAAAAATAATAATATTGGCAAGATATTAATAGCATATAAAATAGAAAATTTTTATTTAAAAGGCATATAATTTCATTTCTTATTTTTATATCATAATGTTTTTTTAAGACCAACAACTATGGCATTACTTTAGAAGATGAAAAGTGTTTGGTAGTTAAAACAAAAACATTGCTAGTCAAAACATACAAAGTCGTTTAAATGTTTAATATGTTATTGCGGACATTTGAAATAATTATTTAAAAATTAGGAAATATTACTAAGAAAATTAATATATTGCAGTTTAAAAAGACCTTGATTATTACGCAAATAAGATTCAGAACGCAACTTACCTGCATACAAATATCATTAATTTAAGACCCAGCATACTTGTATACAAATATTCCTCATATAGGACCCAATATAACTGTATACAAATGTTACTCATTCAGGATCGAACCTACTTGTATACAAATGCCAATTATTCAGGACTCACCCTACCTGAATACAAATGCCACTCATTCATGACCCAGCCTACCTGTATAAAAATGCTACTTAATCAGGACCAACCCTACTTGTGTAAAAATGTTATTCATTAAGTTCCGCACCTTACTGTATACATTTGTGACTCTTTCAGGAACCTCTCTACTGTCACCGCCCTTGCTTGAGCTTATCAGAAATCACCATCCAGGGACAATACAGAATGCAGTAAAATTAAAGATAAACGCGAGTAAAATAGTTAGTTTTATACTTTTTATGTTTTGCAAAGAAATCATAAAAGGTTTTTATGACCAGCTCACAATAAGGCATTGAAATATTTAACTTCAAAATACATTACAATACAATGCAAAGCTTCAACCCAAACACCAATCACTTCCCGAATAAAAACGATATTCACCTGTACTGGTGCTCCTTTTTTACTTCAAGCAGCTACTTCTCCTTTTAACTTACTCAAGCATTTATTATCTCGAACTTTACGTTTAACATCATGCTACTTTAATCTCCCTTAAGAACTATTAGAGACCTGCATAAAATTGACAAAAAAATTATATCTCTGCTTATCAGGCAATATCTTTTATCCCCCTTGGTATCATAGAAGTATCTATATTACTAAATAACATTTGATATACACCTCGGTTAGGTTCACACTATGAGCTGAACTCTATCTTCAGATCACCACTGCATATAAGTAATGTAATCAAACAGCATTAAATAAAACACACACACATATAAATAAATTCTTCAATACCTTGATATCAAAAAATTTGCATTTCTGAATGTGTTATATTTTAATATATACCATATTTGATTCTTAGTAGAGTATACATCTCGAATATAGTGTGGTCAAAGGCGTAATTTTACACTTTGTATCAGCGATTATAGTGTTTTTTAAATACATGTGTTGAAGGTATCTTCAAAACATTTTCTCAAAATATTTTAGTTTTATTTTATAACTTGAATTTGATCCTCAAAAATCGCCAAAATCCTCCAAAATTGGGCAAAATTTGCCCAAAATTCCTCAAAAATCGCCAAAATTTTCCATTTCTGTGAAAAAAAATTCCGCCAAAAAATCTTAAAAAATTCCACAATTCAAAAATTCCCGTTTTCGAGAGAAAAATTCCCGTTTCGAGGGAAAATTTCCCGTTTTTAGTCCTTAACAATCCCAGCGGCTAGAAATGTCCATATGTAGGCTTAAGCATCCATGTCTACAGCCTACGATAAGCCTCTGACGTCATCATGTATTATGACGTCACCGTTGCAATTTTCGTTACGGCCGCCATCTTTAACTTTTTTATTTATTATCCGATTTTAATAAAAAAAATTTAAAATTAATAAAAAAATTAACTTAATAAAATTTTAATAAAAAATATTTAATAAACAAACATTAACGACACGGAGTTCGAAGTCCTCGGTTCGAACCCGACGAGTGCAAAAAAAATTAAAAATGGCGACCGATCCTTCCCCCGTGGTGGGTGCTAGCAGACTGACTCCCACCACTTTTTTTCAAAGCATATATATCGTCACCTAGTATGACGTCATGTCCGCCATCTTGTCTTCGATGCTGGAAGCCATCATCATTGTATCGTCGGCGAGAGTGCGCTGACGTCATGTTAGTTTAGTTATTATCCGCTAGAGTACAGTAATAATTTATTACTATGACACCCGCCATCTTGAAATTCGGCCGCCATCTTGAAAATCCGTAATTATTTAGCTAGAAATTCGGGAAAAGTTCCATTATTCATTAAATAAATCACTCAATAATTTACATATTGATTCGATCGATTCCTGTCCTCGGTTCGATACCCGATCGATGCAAATAATCTTAATTTTTATGTAAAAATACCTAAAAAATGACTCGTTCGAAAATAAAAACACTGCAAGTTCTTTTACAAACATAATATTTATTACATAATTTCTATTTTACTACAGGATCACCTGCGAAGGTTAGCAATCTTACAAACATTTAGGTCCGCATAGGCGTGAAATGACTAATTCTTAGCTCCAATCGGTTTATACAAGACAGAGTCCAACCAGATCCTTTACAGACATAGTCCTCCTCTTCTTGACAGAGTTTCTGGATACCTTGTTAAACAGTTTGCTTGACATCGTTAGAACTGTAAATTACTGCAGCCGATGTCTTGAATGCACACTTCTTCACTTTGTCATCGAACGGATAAGGCTTTCCATATATACAGTCCAACCACAAGTTATATTTCAAAGGTCCGTTTGTTGCTACGTCATCAGTAAGCTGATTGATTATGTCCTGTCTGATATCATCAAGAAAATTACAAATGTCCTTTGACTCACTTAACGTACTTGGATAATAGTAGTCTTTAAATGTTCCACGAAATGCAGACTGCGCCAAGTAGAAGCCATTATCGTTCACTTGTAATGCTCCGATCACAGTCTTATGTTTATTTTCATGTTCAGATGCCACAGCAATCGGTTGCTGCACATCAGTTTTTTTATTTGTACACTCACGAGTCACCAATCTAAACTCAGGAGTCGTAATTGCTGCAGGTAGTTCAGCAGTAGGCGCACGGACTTCACCTTTACAGTTTATCGAATGTCGGCGCAAATTATCAATTCGAGTAAACCATTTATGACACTCGTCACAGCGAAACTTCATGCGAGAAGGATTCTTTGTACATTTACTCCTCTCATGTCTCCGTACATCAAGTGCAAATGCAAACGTCATGTCGCAGTAGCCACAAGGATGCCTAGTTGAAGACAAACCCGAGCCAGATGTCGCTGTTACTGCAACTGAATCATTTCCAGGCATACTCTTATGCACATCAATGCATC
This sequence comes from Bacillus rossius redtenbacheri, assembly GCF_032445375.1. Lineage (NCBI taxonomy): Eukaryota > Metazoa > Arthropoda > Insecta > Phasmatodea > Bacillidae > Bacillus > Bacillus rossius. The sequence goes on along the minus strand of NC_086339.1, from coordinate 43,385,442 downwards.
GTTGTTGTATAGAAACCTTTACTTTCTGCCGCACTGCAGGTCCTTTACATGTCTCCAAGTGATGCTTCAAATTAGCATTTCTTGTAAATTGCTTGCGACACTTAATACAACCAAACATTTTACGATAAGGGTTCTTGGCACATTCTCTCTTCTCGTGTCGACGAGCATTACTGATGTTTGAGAAAATCTTGTCACAGTAACGACATCGATGTTCGTTAGTTGTTGAAGATTCGCCATCCATTGAAGTCTCCATCGAGGGCGAAACAGCGTTCGTCGAGGTTTCCTGTACAGTCAGCACTACCGGCATTAAAGTCTCTTCTGCTGGTGGTATCACATCTGTTGAAATCTCCTCCAATGTTGACGTCATCGTTGCCAACGGGATCTGCTCCAACATCGTCGGCGCCGACGTCATGGTTCCCGTAGTCGATGGTACATCCTCCATCGAGTACGACGTTAAAGTCGGTAAAGATGCCATCGAAGTCTCAAGAACAGCCAATTACACGTCTTATGCACCAGAAGAAGAAACAAACTAGGTGATCCGTACACCGTCGACGGCAGTAACAAACTGAGCGCCCTGCTGTCTAGGACTCGTTTATATACATTAACCGGTTTGAATAATACTCTAGTCAAATCAAGAACAATTTACTAAAATACTAGAGTCAAAACAACATTAAAAAAATTGAAGCACCATCAACAAAAAAGGAAGCACATTTGGAAGCACCGACTACGAAAAGGCAGCATATTTGGAAGCACCGACTACGAAAAGGCAGCACATTTGGAAGCACCGACTACGAAAAGGCAGCACATTTGGAAGCACCGACAACGAAAAGGCAGCACATTTGGAAGCACCGACAACGCAAAGGCAGCACATTTGGAAGCACCGACTACGAAAAGGTAGCACATTTGGAAGCACCGACAACGCAAAGGCAGCACATTTGGAAGCACCGACTACGAAAAGGCAGCACATTTGGAAGCACCGCCTACGAAAAGGCAGCACATTTGGAAGCACCGACTACGAAAAGGCAGCACATTTGGAAACACCGACAACGAAAAGACAGCACATTTGGCAGCACCGACTACGAAAAGGCAGCACATTTGGAAGCACCGACTACGAAAAGGCAGCACATTTGGCAGCATCGACAACGAAAAGACAGCACATTTGGAAGCACCGACTACGAAAAGGCAGCACATTTGGAAGCACCGACAACGAAAAGGCAGCACATTTGGAAGCACCGACAACGAAAAGGCAGCACATTTGGAAGCACCGACAACGAAAAGGCAGCACATTTGGAAGCACCATCATCGAAAAGACAGCACATTTGGAAGCTCCATCAACAAAAAAAAGGCAACAAGGAAGCACAAGTTACGAGATCTAAGTCTTAGTTAGAAATCAGAATACAAGAAATAAAAACATTAAATTCTTATAATTTAAATTATTTATTTTATTGCTTTATATTATACAAATGCAAGTAAAACAAGCCAATATTGTATGTAGCCAGCATTCCTCAGTTCCTTGAGTATGAAGGATATTTCTTTGATGCACGAATAGTTTCCTGCACAAAGCGAACCATGTAGAAGTCTTAGCCGGTCAACCAATATGTTTGGATCTTTCCATGATGTGTAATCAATCTCTTCTACCACCATCTTCCTTGCACCTTTATAAATATTATGATCTCTGGTGTCTTCCGTTTTACCACTAACCTCAGGGTAACTTTCATGTTTGAGACGGTGATCATCACAAGCTTGATCAGATTTATTTAATATATCACGTCGTTTCCACCGTTTCGGTCTCAGGAGACCGCCACATTCTTCGATCTTGGCAGCTTTAGGTGCTTCATCATAGTCTATGTCTTTGTCAACAGCCTCAGAGTCACTGTAACAATCACCGTAGAAGGAATCGTCTTCACCCAATTTACCGTAATAATTCGATGTTGATGATGTTGAAGTGTCTTCATCGTCTTCATGCTTCCTTTTTAGGAGTCCATAATTTTTACAAAGTAGGAAAGATCTACTTGAATTCGGCTGGAATATATTCTCACTTTTCACGTTAAGGATTCTTCCATTGTCTTCATTCTTCCGTAAATCATCAACCTCCTTAAATTTAAGTTCTTTGTCGAGATCGGAAGAGCCAAGAAAATTATTGTCGTAATGCAGATCACTCTTCCTTAGGATGATAGATTCATCGTTGTCCTCTAGCTTGTACGCAGGCTTGGCGCTACAAGTTCTGCCATGTCTTTTTAGGCTCTCTCTCCGCGTAAACGACTTGCTACATCGAACACAACTTATCATATTGCGCAGTGGATTTTTAACACAGTCATTCTTCTCGTGTTGTCTTTTATTCTTTCTCAAGATAAAATCTTTACTGCAAAACTTACACCTATGTTCTTTCGATACAGCGTCAGATCCCAAATCAGAATTCATATTAGTTACTGAGACTAATGCCAGATACCAATTGAGTGTTTTAAATTAGATCCAATACTTAAATAGAAATTTTTTCATATTTCATCAGCGAGAATTAATATATCTCCTGCAAAAGTACTTTATGTATGTAGTTCTGCTTTTCAACAACAGATGTCGCCACATGTTGCTTGCAGGTAAATAATATTTAGTTATTTTATGCGGGATGCGGGATGCTCACTAACGATCGCAAAAGAAGGATGGCTTCGCTAGACTCCAAGGAAAAGGAAGTTCGTCTTGCATGCTGGTGCTCCACAGATGTCTCATGGCATAATATTAATTTCACTGAGTAATGATATGTGTTAATTCCACCTTATAAAAATATTGCAAGTTTTGATTTAGTAGCAGAAATTATCGAATTAAATGTAACTCCAAATAAAATGACATGTCTCATTAGACAAAAAAAAATCCATGCAGAGAGCGGTTTCTCAGAATAGTCAGAAACACTTGAAGAAACCACAGGAATGATTGCAAGAACACGGGAAAACCCATCAAAATACTGACAAGAATAATGAGGAGCACACAGAGAAAACCATCAAAATATTGACAAGAATATTCAGGAGCACACGGAGAAAACCACCATAATATTGACAAGAATAATCGGAAGCACACGGAGAAAACCGCCACAAGTTTTCTTTGTTATCATAAAATTACAGAAAAAAATTAAAAATAAAAAACCACAACAAATTCAAAAACTGATTGTGCTAGCTTGTGAACTTCTCATTGTTGAGCAAAGATAGAGTTCTAGTCCAAGCCAGAGTCAGTATTAAATAATAAAATTTTAATTAAAAATATTTAAAAAACATACTTTTACGACATGGAGTTCGGAGTCCTCGGTTCGAACCCGGTGAGGGCAAAAAAATAAAAATGGCGACCTATCCTTCTCCCGTGGTGGCTGCTGGAAGACTGACCCCCACCACTTATGTCAAAGTATACATATCATCAGGTAGTATGACGTCATGTCCGCCATCTTGAAAATCCGAAAAATTTCAAAATTCATTAAATAAATTAATCATTCGAATAAAATAATAAAAATTTAATACAATCCTACTTATAAACCACTGTTGCACGTATCATTATGGTCGCCATCTTGGATTATATAATTGTAGCATGTTTTGATACGCCCGCCATCTTGGTTGAGTACGATGTCGTCGTTACACTTTACGTTATGACCGCTATATTGGATCCTATTACTGTTGCATGTTTTGTTATGGCAGCCATCTTGGAATCATGTAATTATTTAGCTAGAAATCCGGGAAAAATTCCAAAATTCATTAAATAAATTTACAATCAATATATTGATTGATCAGGTCAGTTTCTGTCCCTGGTTTGATACTTGATAGATTAAAAAATATATTAATATTATTTAAATAATAATTTCAAAAAAACATGATCAACATTCTTAAAGAGGCTTAAAAACCTCTACTAGCATCATCCTATAAGCCATAATGTCAGCCGTCTTGGAAATTCGTAATTATTTAGCTATAACTCGGGAAAAAGTTCAAAATTTACTAAATAAATTTACAACCAATAAAATGAGTAATTAGATCGACTAAGGCCCTTGGTACGATTCGGAATGAAGACGGAAAAAAATTAAACAAAACAGCATTTTAACATAATAGGGGCAGGTTCGAGAAATAAAGGAACACAAGTTCTTTCACAAAATAAACTTTATTACATAATATATATTCTACTACAGGACCACTTGCTAAGGTTAGTAATCTTATAATCATTTAGGTCTGCATAGGCATGAAATGACTAATTCTTAGCTCCAATCGGTTTATACTAGAAAGAGTCCAGCCAAAACCTTTACAGACAGAGTCCTCCTCTTCTTGACAGAGCTTCTGGATACCATTTTTAACAGTTTGCTTCACATCGTCAGAATTGTAAACTACTGCAGCCGATGTCTTGAATGCACACTTCTTCACTTCGTCTTCGAATGGATATGGCTTTCCATATATACAGTCTAACCACAAGTTATATTTTAATGGTCTGTTTTTTCTACGTCATCAGTAAGCTAATTGATTATGTCCTCTCTGATATCACCAAGAAAATTACAAATGTATTTCGACTCACCTAACATATTTAGATAATAGTAGTCTTTTAATGTTCCACGAAATGCAGACTGCGCCAAGTATAACCCATTATCATTCACTTGCAATGCGCCGAACACAGTGTTAGGTTAATTTTCATGTTCAGACGCCATACCAATCGGTTGCTGCACATCGGTCTTCTTGCTTGTTCTCTTATGAGTCTCCAATCTAAAGCGAGGAGTCAAAATTTCTACAGGTAGTTCTTCAGTTGACACATGGACTTTACCATTGCATTTTTTCACATGTCGTCGCAAACTATCAATACTTGTAAACCATTCATGACACCCATAACAGCGAAACTTTATACGAGATGGATTCTTATTGCATTTACTCCGTTCATGTATTCGTGCATCATGAAAAAATGAAAACGACATATCACAATAGCTGCAAGGATACCGGGATGATGAACACGTGCCTTTCAGACACGATCCAGATACTAACATTGCCGCAGTTGCACCATCTCCAGGCATACTCTTATGAACATCAATGCATCGTTGTTGCACCGAAACCTTTACTTTCTGCCGCGCAGCAGGACCTTTACATGTCTTCATGTGAGTTTTCATATTATCTTTTCTGGCAATTTGCTTATGGCATTTCTCACAAACAAACATTTTACGATAATGGTTCTTGGTACATTCTCTCTTCTTATGCCGTCGAGTATTGTTGCTGTTTGTGAAAATCTTGTCACAGTAACAGCACCGATGTTCGTTAGTCGTGGTTGAATCACCAGTCATTGAAGTTTCCATCGAGGACTGTAGCCTCGTGGCTACGGACTGTGATTGGGACGAGTAGGACCACATTTCAATGAAACACAGTATAGTCAGAGGCGTACTTTATTGGCGGCAGCGAGAATGCGTACAAAATGCTACGACCAACAACGTGTGCGCGTGGCTGTGTTCCGAGCCGGACTAGCTCGCCTCTCGGGTCTCCCTCGCTGCGTGCCTGACCCCCCAGGGCGGGGGTGGCCGGCCGGCCTAACGGTACTCCTGGGGGGGCGCACGTCCTGCAAGATGTCTGCTCGCCCGCAGGGAACCAGTGAAGCCGGAGGGCTCCGGTCACTGCTGCAGGCAGCCGCGGCCACGGCCGCTACATCAACTTCATGCCAGTGATGTGCCACATCACGAAAAACCACCCTGCAGGCGGTCGGGGAAGCATACATGACGCCCGGCCCGCATCACGGGAGGCGCGGGGGCAGTCGTAGTGGGCCCCCGATGTTGCTGGGGAGGTGTGTCCCCCACAGGAGGGGGGGCGGCCATGGCTTGTGGCTCCTGGTCGACCAAGACGTAGGCAGGCTTGAGTCGATCGATGGAGACCGTGGTGCGCCGGCCATGCATCAGGAGAGTTGCAGTTTTCGGAGTTCTGCCGAGTACAGGGAAGGGGCCCTCGTAGGGCGCATGTAGGGACCCCTTCTGCACCTCGCAGCAGAAGAAGACCTCAGTGGCCGTCGGAAGGTCCCTTGAGACAAACGGCCTTGTCCCACCATGCCGCGAGCCGCTGACTGGCTGCAGGTCTCGGAAGTGGAGGTCCATCACCAGGCCGGGGGCATCGAACCGAGGGGCGTCCGGATGTTCTCCGAGAAATTCCCCCGGTAGGCGCAGGGGCTGGCCGTAGACCAACTCCGTAGTGGAGGCACAGAGGTCGTCCCGCCAGGCGGCTCGAATGCCAAGCAAGACAGTAGGTAGGACATCTACCCAGTGCTAGGTAGCATGGCAGTGGATGGCTGCCTTGAGCGAACGGTGCAACCTCTCCACCATCCCATTGGAGGCCGGGTGGTAGGCGGTGGTCTGGAGGTGAGTCATGCCCACCAAGGCGGCGAGGTCCGCGAACAGGGAGGATGTGAATTGTTGGCCTTGATCGGTGGTGGCTCTTCGGGGGGGCGCCAAAACGTGCCACCCATGTGGTGTAGAAGGCTCTGGCGACTGTAGCTGCCTCGATGTTTTCTACAAGCACGGCCTCTGGTAAGTGGGAGAAGCGGTCAACCATGGTGAGGCAGTAGCGAAAGCCTCGGGAACATGGGAGGGGCCCGACCAGGTCTAGGTGGACATGGTCGAACCTGGAGGAAGGAGGTATGAAAGATCCGACCAGCGAGGAGGTGTGCTGTGCGATCTTCGACCGCTGGCACTGTATGCAGGATCGGGCCCACCATCGAAAATCTGCTTGCATGGATGGCCAGACGAACCATTGTGAGACCAACTTCCCTGTGGCCTTGATGCCCGGGTGCGCCAGATGGTGCGCCATGTCAAATGCCGCTCGGCGGAACTGTAGGGTCAGGAAAGGCCGAGCTGTCGGTGTGGACACATCGCAGTAGACCTCCAGTGGCGAGTTCGGGATCTTGACCTTCGTCAGCCGGAGTCTGGAGTCGCGCTGCAGGAACTGCTGCTACTCCTCATCCGCTGCTTGAGCCCGCGCCAGAGCATGATAGTCGACTGGAGCTGTGACCGATTCCACCCGGGACAAGGAGGCCACCACGGTATTGGCCAAGCCGGGAATATGGCGAATGTCTTTCGTGAATTGTCCAATGAATTCGAGGTGCCTGGCTCGGCGTGGAGAGCACTTGTCAGAGTTATGGGCGAAGGCGAAGACTATAGGCTTATGGTCCGTAAGGATGGCAAAATCCCTGCCCTCGACCATATGGCGAAATTGCCGAACAGCTAGGTAGATGGCAAGGAGCTCCTTGTCATTGGCACCATACTTCTGCTGCGCTGGGTTCATCTACGCAGAGAAGAATGCCTAGGGTTGCCAGTGGTTGCGTACCTGTTGCTAGAGTACCGCTCCTACTGCAAAGTCCGAAGGGTCCGTCACGAGAGCCAGGGGGGCATCGGGGATAGGGTGGGCCAGCAGGGTCACTGAGGCGAGCCTGGCCTTACACTCTACGAACGCCGTGCTGCTTGCGGCCGTCCAGACGATGGTATCTTTGCCTTTGGCTGCCCCTCATAAGAGCTCATGCAGGGGGGCCTGTGCTGCCACAGCCCTAGGAACTAACCGTCGATAAAAGTTCACCATGCCAGTGAACTGGCGCAGCTGCTTTGCTGTGGTAGGCTTGGGGAAGTCCAAGATAGCACGGACTTTCTCTTGCAGAGTTTGGGAGCCGTCGGCTGTGATGGTGTGTCCCAAAAATGTGACGCAGGACTCGCCAAAGACACACTTGCTAGGGTTGATGAGAAGCCCATAGTTCGTGAGGCGGTCGAAGAGCTCAGTCAGATGCTGCAAATGCTCTGTCTCGTCCTGGGAAGCCACCAAAATGTCATCCAGGTACGATACACAAAAGTCGAGGCCTCGGAGGACCTCGTCCATGAACCGCTGGAATGTTTGTGCTGCATTGCGGAGGCCAAAATACATAGACGGGAATTTAAACAATCCGAATGGAGTGATTATGGCGGTTTTGGGGATGTCCACTGTGGCGACTGGGATCTGACTGTACGCTCGGACTAAATCGATGGTGGAGAAGATGGTCTTGCCATGCAATGAGTAAGAGAAGTCCTGAATGTGCGGGATGGGGTACCTGTCCGGGATAGTGCAGGCGTTCAGCAGTCTGGAGTCCCCACAAGGTCGCCACTTTTCTCTTCTCTTGGGCACCATGTGGAGAGGAGAAGACCAAGGGCTGTTAGACGGTCGGGCCGTGCCCTGCTTGATCATAGCCTCGAATTCCCCCTTGGCCACGCGCAACTGGGTTGAGCCAAGCAGCGCGGTCTGCTGTGCACTGACTGTCCTGGCTTGGTGTTGATATGGTGCAAGGTGGAGTGCTGCACTGGCTGGGGGAAGCCTGCAGGCCGTGTGAGGCTGGCGAACTTGTGTAGTAGCTCGGGATACGGTGGAGTGGGTGCAGGCGTTTTGACACTACAGACTTGACTTGTGGTAATGGTACAAACCGAGGTGAGAGAAGTAGTGCTGTCCACTAGGTGTCGATTCCGGGGGTCAACTAGCAAGCCAAAGTGATAGAGAAAATCTGCCCCAAGGATAAGCTTAGTTACTTCGGCCACCACAAAAACCACCAGACCAAGTCCCTTCGAGATCCTAAGTTGAGGGTGAGTGTGACAAAGCCAAAGGTTGCGATCTGCCAGCCGTTGGTGGCCACCAGGGAGTAGTCGGACTGAGGGCGCCTGCCTGGCATGAGGGTACGTGGGTAGACACAGATATCGGAGCCAGTATCGATTAGGTACAGTACCTTGGTAACCCGCTCCGTGATGAACAGGTGGCAGCCGGTAGGCAGGGAAGAGTCGCCGGCCGCCATCAACGCGTCCCCTTGTCGTTTCCCGTCTGGTACGTACAAGGCGCGGTGCAGCTGTGGGCTGCGTCCCCGAAACGTCGATGGTACCAGCAGGCTCCTGGCGGGCCCTTACTGCGGAAGCGGGAGCGGTATCCTGCGGGCAGCGAGCCGTCCGAGCGACTCCTGTGTTACGCACTGCTGGTGGCAGCTGCTGCGATTTCTTGCCGTAATGTCGCGGCCATTTTCCCGATCTTCGCGGACATCAGGGCCGCCATCTAGTCCACCATCGCCTCCAGGGAGGACACTGCAGCCGCCTTTGGCTGGGGGTTATCCGCAATGGCATCGGCCAGGTCAGCCAACGCATCCAATGATGCATTAGTCTGCGTGGCCAGGATCGCTTGGGTAGGCGATGGGAGCCGACCCAGCCATTAGGATCGCTGGAGGTTATCTGGGATAGCTTTCCCTGCTAGGCCGCGGAGGTGTCGGAAGAACTGGGATGGACGCCGATCGCCCATCTCTTCGGTCTCCAGCAGCTGCTTGGTTTTTCTCGCTTGCGAAGCACTTAGCCTCTTTACCAGCTCTGTTCTCAGTTTCTCATATTTTCCCGTGGCTGGTGGTTGAGTGAGGATGTCGCGCACCTCGGTAGCATAATAGGAGTCCAGGTTGACCGTCATGTAATGAAATTTCGTACTGTTTGCAGTTATTCCTGCAATCGCGAACTGGTTTTCGACTTGCGCGAACCACATCTCGGGATCTGCGGGCCAGAACGGCAGGATGCGAACCACCACCCGATCCACTGCCGCAGTAGGAGGTGCTGTTTCCGGGTCTGGCATGGTTTCTGCGGTGGTTCCGAACCGCCCAAGTCGCACTACTCACATGTGGGAAGTCTCACGCCGCGTTTGTTGGAGCGAACGCGCGAGGTGGCGCGGTAGCTCCGTGGTCGCACTAGGTTTCCGCTGTGGTCCCGAACCGCCCGAGTCGCACTACTCACCTGTGGGAGGTCTCGCGCCGCGTGTGTTGGCGTGAACGCGCGAGGCGGCGCGGTAGCTCCGCGGTCGTACTACTCGCGGTCCCGGGCGCTTAGCGCGTGTGCGCCGTTGCTCAGGGGCTCCGCGCGAAACATGACCCGAACCCGCCTGGAGATCACGTCGAGGTCACCACTGTAGCCTCGTGGCTACGGACTGTGATTGGGACCAACAACTATGGCATTACTTTAGAAGATGAAAAGTGTTTAGTAGTTAAAACAAAAACATTGCTAGTCAAAACATACAAAGTCCTTTAAATGTTTAATATGTTATTGCGGACATTTGAAATAATTATTTAAAAATAAGGAAATATAACTAAGAAAATTAATATATTGCAGTTTGAAAAGACCTTGGTTATTACGCAAATAAATACCATACATTCAGAACGCAACTTACCTGGATACAAATATCATTAATTTAAGACCCAGCATACTTGTATACAAATATTCCTCATTTAGGACCCAATATAAATGTAAACAAATGTTACTCATTCAGGATCGAACCTACTTGTATACAAATGCCAATCATTCAGGACTCACCCTACCTGAATAAAAATGCCACTCATTCATGACCCAGCCTACCTGTATAAAAATGTTACTTAATCAGGACCAACCCTACTTGTGTAAAAATGTTATTCATTAAGTTCAGCACCTTACTGTATACATTTGTGACTCTTTCAGGAACCTCTCTACTGTCACCGCTCTTGCCTGAGCTTATCAGAAATCACCATCTAGGGACAATACAAAACACAGTAACATTAAAAAATGCGAGTAAAATAGTTAGTTTTATACTTTTTTATGTTTTGCAAAGAAATCATAAAAGGTTTTTATGACCAGCTCACAATAAGGCATTGAAATATTTAACTTCAAATACATTACAATACAATGCAAAGCTTCAACCCAAACACCAATCACTTCCCGAATAAAAACGATATTCACCTGTACTTGTGCTCCTTTTTTACTTCAAGCAGCTACTTCTCCTTTTTACTTACTCAAGCATTTATTATCTCGAACTTTATGTTTAACATCATGCTACTTTAATCTCCCTTAAGAACTATTAGAAACTTGCATAAAATTGTCAAAAAAATTATATCTCTGCTTATCAGGCAATATCTTTTATCCCCCTTGGTATCATAGAAGTATCTATATTACTAAATAACATTTGATATACACCTCGGTTAGGTTCACACTATGAGCTGAACACTACCTTCAGATCACCACTGCATATAAGTAATGTAATCAAACAGCATTTAATAAAACACACACACATATAAATAAATTCTTCAATACCTTCATATCAAAAAAATTTGCATTTCTGAATGTGTTATATTTTTATATATACCATATTTGATTCTAAGTAGAGTATACATTCTGCCAGTACTTTACTCTTGTTTCGGTTTGCTAAACCTCACCAAGGTAAATCACGACGGAAGACCCCGGTATCTTAGGTTGAATGGCATTGCTTTATTGTTTTAAAATAACGAGTAGAGAGGAAATATGCCGACTGGGAAAACTACCGAACAAAAGTTGATAACCTGTTAACAATTTATATAGATAAGAAATTAAATAAAAATGTTAGGTAAATGCAACATAAAATACACAGATATCGGGTCAGCCATAACAAAACATATTTATTTAAAACACAATAAAGAGTATTAATTGAGTATTCGTACAGTCAAAACAAAAATGGGGCCCCAAAAAAAAATTATTATTATTTAGTTATATCTTCACAATAATTATTACTTAGTTACATTTTCAAAATAGTTATTATTATTTACATTTTCAAAATAATTAACGTAAATTTAAGATACAGAAAGAATTAAAATATTGCTTAGGAATTAAATGTTGAATACGATGCCAAAGGGGTAGGTTGATGAAATATTCGATGAATTTGCAAGAAGATACGCGTGTCCGAAACAGGTTAACTACCCATGCTGCATGCTTAGGATTAAGTCGTCGAAAACTTTCCTGGGAATTTTGTTGGCGGCTCCCATCGCAGTAGAACCACGGGACAAGCCCTGGGGTGCCCAGATGTTATGGGCGAAGCTTATGGATCACGCCTCAGGCATGGGGCAGCGAGAGGTCGCCAACACCCGGACCGCTAAACAAGTTTTTTAACAACAAAAAAATTAAACTATCCCATAAATAATTATAAAACAATGTTTCCCGGGGAAAAGGCGGTAAAACTCACCTAATGTGGTAGTAAATACACAACTTTCGACATGGATGTCGATGGATACGTGACGAGCACAAAAATTTTGAAGTCTACATTATGGCTGACAAAAACAGAAAGGAAAGTACTACCTTTTCCTTTCCAATATTAATATGACCATAGATATGACAATACGTAGAGATGAGATACTTAAAATGTTACACTTTCCTGCACTTAAGTGCAATAACTCAATAATTAATCTTAACCACAATATTAATATAAACAAAAGGAAAAATTAATTTATGATGTTTAAAGTCTTTTAAAGTCTTTTAAAGTCCATATGTTTTTCTTTTAAATCCACAAAGCTTAACAAAGACATAAATATATTTTAACAAAAAAAAAATGATTTTTATACAAAAACAATTATTTCTTACAAATTGATACTTAAGATAATAATAATAATTTCATTATACTTCAAATAAACAAAAGTTAAAAACAAAACAATTAGGTATTGCAAAAAGATATAATAAAAAAAGTAGCCTCCCAGTTTGCATTTAATTAAACAACATATATAAGCAATAATGGGCGCATGCCCACACAACAAGTGCACAACGGCACACACTCCCCCCCTCAAAGCACACCACTCTCTTAAAAAAAATTTCTTTTTTTTTATATGGCAATCTATAAAACTTAAATGCAAGAGAATGCAAAACATCAATATACCAGAGATATCAAAAGATCAAAATATAAATAAATAAATATGTGTGTAGATGAAGAACAGAACAGGACATAATGGTGGTACGACTAGGTTGTTAATAACCTGAATAATAGACATATTAAGAAATGGATTAGCAATGTTTGAAAACACTAAGTCGCTAATGTTACAATTAACCTTTGGGAGTTGTATGGTAGGCAAAGATAAGTTTGACTTACCGAACCAAACATCTTAAAGAAAGAACCAATGAAATCACAATGAGTGACAAACAAGTGGTAATGACGGAGTTAGTGGTGGAAACGAATGACCACGAATATGTTTTTGTCAACCAGATTATGGTAGACCTTGATTTTGTTTTGCGAAAAGTATGAGTAAAAGTACTCATCCTATTGAGGATTTTTGGAGAATCACAGGATCAATTTTCTGCTATACTCAAGTAAACAGAGATGAAACAACAGACAATGCACCATGAGGAAAATACACCTCTACATCAAAATGGGGACTACTCACCCCTTCACATTAAAAATACTTAAATGCTCACACAAGTGAGCTAAACAAAAAATCTCTGTCTCGGAATCGACATAAATTAGCTAAACGTAGGATTATCACATACCTACGAGAGACAAATCTCAAAGCTAAAGAAAAACGAAGACGAAGACGAAGATCAAAATACGAAAAGGACGAAGAAAATGAATGTGTAATCGAAGAAACAAACAGTACAGAAGGGTGGTACAAATACTCAGGACCGCCAGTACATACTACAACAAAAGAGAACCATACCTCATATAAAATGCCCGTCGGCTTATTCAGAATAGTGGGGACTCCTTACCCCTTCTTATTCAGCTAAATGGGGGGTCTTCTACCTCCTCCATATTAACAAAATTGGGGATTCTCTACCCCTTGCTTATTACAAAAAAAATTGGGGATTCTTTACCCCTTCATAAATCCTGGTCACTAAGATCCTGTTCTTAAGATATCGCTCTGAACCCTGCAGTTCATACAACACATCATGATAAAATAAAAATTTTTTAAAATAGTAGAATACCTAATCAAAGTTTAATAATACTTACATTGACAATACTGATCAAATACGAAATAAATTTGAGCCACAAAAAAAAGAAAAACAAAATTTCTAAAATTTTTATTCAAAGCGACAATGCAAAATTGAAAGAAAAATAAGAAAATGGTCGTCCAAAGGTGAATGACTAAGTCCCATACCTTAGACACTCAAGAGATAATTTAGCACCTGCAAAAGCAAGCTTGACCACTAACGCAAAATGTAACCTGAACAAATTTAAGATTCAGCAAAAGGGAAGTGAATAAAACTGTCTGTAATTAATCGAAGAAAATGTTATGAGAAGAAATCAAAGTAGAAACCATACCTTACAATGAAGAATGTGTCACTATAAGACAATCCCACCAAAGCAGAACTCCACTACACGAAATTCACCAGAGATGGCTGTAACGATGAGTCGCAGCAACACCGAGCCGAAGCTGCAACCACCCTAGCAAACTCCATGCAGCACACACCCCACCGGAAAGATGTCATACAGCAACAACCCTAGTACACAAATCAAAAACAAGAACAGTATCTAAGTTTAAAACAAAACAAACCTGCAAGAAATTGAAGACTGATTAGGTGGATAAAACTACACTGTGTAATGTGTGGAAAACATGTGAAATAGCTGTGTCGTGTGGAGAGATGTACAAGACACACAACACCAACACATGCCCACATGAACTAACACACACATAACCTACAAAACAGAAATTTCAAAAAGTTATATATTTTGGATGACAAGGCAAAAAACAAAACCCACATACTAAAATTTTATTTTAAAAGATGACACTAGCAAGACAAACAAAATAATAATTCAAGATAGCACTCAAAATAAATTTATTATTAAAAAAACAAATAAAATCACAAAATATATTAACCTAAATTTAAATTATTAGTAAAAATGAGTGATTGGATCTTCCATGGCAGATATATGGTTTGATAAAAAAAATGACTGAGGCCTGCAAAATATGAAAAGTGCTGGTGAAGCCTAAACACTTCTCAACAGGACTTGGCATTGACTCATGGCTCTGGCTCAGAGGACCTGCCTAAAAAAAAACAAGTTTGCTCACTGGCTAAACTTGACCAAAGTCAACAACACAATTAAAAACAAAACCCAAATATCGTCTGGAAGTCACTTACTCCCAGAATAGAAAATTACATACATACAATACATTAAAACTATAAAACTTTTATAATAGTGCTTAAAGAAAAGATTCAAAAGGGAAACGACAATATTTCAACAGAAGAAAACCACTAACCTTTAACTGCATCTCACTGAAACAAAATAATTAAAACAAAACAAATGAAAAATAATGACATTTAAATGAAGAGAAACATTAATAGGCTCAAGAAAAAAAATTTAAATTATGATCCAACACAACTTAAAAATGTTACTCAAATACTTGATTCAAAGATAAGTTTGCTGGAAATTAAATACTTATAAGACAATACCATAACCTCAATTATTAAACTGTGCAATGAAAAGCACTAGAACACACATTAAATGAACATGTTAGGAAACGGCAAAATGTCTCTTCTAAGAAATTAATAAAATACATACCCAAGATGACCTATAACAAAACATGGGCAGAAGAAACAATATTAAGAAGATTAAAACAACCTGCTGAAAAAAAGAATTATTAAACGATGGCAACAAAACAAGAAAATATACCTATCATGGTTAGGTTATGAAAAACGTGCCCCAAATGGTGATATACGAAGAGTAAACAAAACGACAATTATTAACAATTCACTGAAGGAACTAAAGACTCCTCAACGTGTGACAATCCGCAAGATAGAGATTAGAAACATTGAAATATTTTGAAAACGAGAAATAATATGCAAACAATCCTCTCACGAACAAAACATGCAACAATATTTAATTCAAATACCTTTTAAAATTATATTAATAAAGAATATGCAAATAATGAAATTAAAAATGACAACAAATTTTATGGGTTAAAAGGAATAAAAATATTAAAACCCTAAAACAGATTTATGACGAAATTCAACGACAATTACCAAACATAACCTCAATCTTACAAACAAAACAAAAAAAAACAGTGTTGAAATTAATCTAGTTGTTACACCCAACCTTAAATTACGTGTAATGAAGGACACGAAAAACTCATGAAAACAAAACATGAAGATGATAAAAAAAATAACGTGTACGAAAATACATACCCCAAATACCAACTAATAACCACATCATTACTTGAACATAAAAAAATCAAACTAAGAAAACCCTATAACCAAACTTGTTCCCCAGAAATAATATTAAAAAACATAATGTTGCAACAACTTAAAAACTAGTACCATGGTTTTTTATTTATGACTCGATTACAAAAGTTAAGAGGGACTCAAAGACTAGGACACGTGGGTGATCACTCCACGATCAACTGAGTCAAGGACCCAAATAACGAAACAATGCCAACAGTAGTACACAAAGTTAGGCGGCCGTTCCTAAACAATGCACACTTAAACTGAAGACCACAAATTATACTTAAAAGAAATACTTAATAACCTACCTAAAATAACCTGTAAACTACATGATAAAGGCAACACAACTAGTATAAATAACAGGACCAACAACCACACTGATTCAAATATAGCCAGAAACTGTAAATAGACAATTTGTTTATTTTAAGAAAGACGCACACATTACAACAAAAGTTTAGATCTCTTGCAGATTAAATGTCACTGAAGACAAAACACCTTAGAAACTGAAAATTAGAACTTCAAGATTAAAACCAACGAGAGAAAAATAAGAAATCAAAGAAATCTCTTGGACAATACTAACTTCATAATGCACCTTATAAGGAAAACACTTTAAAATAAAAAAAAAATAGATTGCCATAAAAAAAAGATTATCAAACAATAATTACTATTAAAATAAATAGTTAAAACAGTACTTCAAGATGATAGATTGCAACTTATTTTAAAGTTAAAACTATGAAAACTTAAAATTCGTTAATTTACTCAAAAAAAATATTACGATAAATCCATAACAATAAAAATATTGAAAGTTAAAAAAAAACAACAAAACAAAATACCAAAACAACCACCAGCTCTGCTACCATCTTTCTGCCAGTACTTTACTCTTGTTTCGGTTTGCTAAACCTCACCAAGGTAAATCACGACGGAAGACCCCGGGATCTTAGGTTGAATGGCATTGCTTTATTGTTTTAAAATAACGAGTAGAGAGGAAATATGCCGACTGGGAAAACTACCAAAGAAAAGTTGATAACCTGTTAAGAATTTATATAAATAAGAAATTAAATAAAAAGGTTAGGTAAATGCAACATAAAATACACAGATATCGGGTCAGCCATAACAAAACATATTTATTTAAAACACAATAAAGAGTATTAATTGAGTATTCGTACAGTCAAAACAAAAATGGGGCCCCAAAAAAAAATTATTATTATTTAGTTATATCTTCACAATAATTATTACTTAGTTACATTTTCAAAATAGTTATTACTTAGTTACATTTTCAAAATAATTAACGTTAATTTAAGATACAAAAAAGAATTAAATTACTGCTCAGGAATTAAATGTTAATTACGATGCCAAAGGGGTAGTTTGATGAAATATTCGATGAAATTGCAAGAAGATACGCGTGTCCGAAACAGGTTAACTACCCATGCTGCATGCTTAGGATTTAGTCGTCGAAAACTTTCCTGGGAATTTTGTTGGCGGCGCCCATCGCCGTAGAACCACGGGACAAGCCCTGGGGTGCCCAGATGTTATGGGTGAAGCTTATGGATCACGCCTCAGGCATAGGGCAGCGAGATGTCGCCAACACCCGGACCGCTAAACAAGTTTTTTAACAACAAAAAATTAAACTATCCCATAAATAATTATAAATAATGATTCCCGGGGAAAAGGCGGCAAAACTCACCTAATGCGGTAGTAAATACACAATATATTTTAAAAAAAAAAAATGATTTTTATACAAAAACAATTATTTCTTACAAATTGATACTTAAGATAATAATAATAATTTCATTATACTTCAAATAAACAAAAGTTAAAAATAAAACAATTAGGTTTTGCAAAAAGATATAATAAAACAAAAGTAGCCTCCCAGTTTGCATATAATTAAACAACATATATAAGCAATAATGGGCGCATGCCCACACAACAAGTGCACAACGGCACAGCATCTCGAATATCGTGTGGTCAAAGGCATAAGTTTGAACTTTGTATCAGCGATTAAGGTGTTTTTAAAATACATGTGTTGAAGGTATCTTCAAAACTTTTTCTCAAAATATTTTAGTTTTATTTTATAACTTTTTTTTTAAAGATAAAAGAAAACTCACCTCAAAAGTCCAGATGGAAATTAAAAAAAAATCACTTTTATTAAATTTTTAATTTAGATTTTGAACTTATTTTTGAAACCCCTAGTGCCCTGCACCGAATTTCGGTATATTCATAATTAATAAATATAATTTTATGTACATAAGGAATTTTTTGAAATATGAATATTTGATTTATTTTTCAAACCTATAGACAAGCAGGTTAACCAGGTCATTATTTTATATTGCCAGAATTTCTTAGTGCACCGAGTATTGTGGCTACTTCGTTTAAGTGCAAATAGTTTCCTCCACCATGCAAAGCAAGTAGAAATATATTAGTAGCTTTCCATGTCGTGTAATCCTGTACTTAGTATGCTTATAGTAAATATTTCTTAGTTCTCTAATGTCTTCCGTTTTAACACTGGCCTCAAATTGGCTACATAGTGACCACCATATGCTTTAACGGAATAATTTAGTTTTAAATGTCGTTATGTACCATAGTTTTGGGCTGAGTGCATCACCACAAACATCTGCCTTGCTAGCTTCTGTAAAGCCATGGTATCCAGGAAAAATGTTTTAATCATTCAGCTTTTAATAACAGAATATCCACCAGATTTTCTGTAGGAAGATAAAATTCTTCATGTATCAGCTAGGAAACTTACCATCTTTTTATTCCTGTAGTAATGTATCTTTGTGCATTTTATCCGTTGCTGGAATCTTATTACATTCCAATGTAGGCGATGCAGATGTCCAAGTTGAATGATTTTGGACAATTCCACACAAATTCGGTCCAAAGATAAAACAAATTTCAGCAGACAAAAAAGTATACCTTCGTAGGATTTCAAGTGTGTTTTTAAGAAACCACTTTGTCCAAAAAGAAATCCGCAATTGTTGCAACATAGCAATTTTCGCGAAGGGCTCTTTAAAGAATCTTCTTTCTCATGACGTCGACAATTACTGGTTTTAGTGAACATAATACCACAGTACCGACACATATATACCATAGATGAAACTACTGATTTTGGATTCACGATGAATTATCTAGATATGTAACAAAATTTAAAAAAGAAAATTATCTACCATGGTCGAACACTCTCACTTTTGAACTGGATTCAGGGTCTAATACCAGATGCATATTATAATTTTAATTAGAAACATATATTTTAATACGAATTTGATATTTCATCAGTAACAAGTAAATTTCAATTTTGAATGACTCATGGGCAAGTAGTTCTAGTATTCATTAACAGATGTCACCACATGTTGCGTGGAGAAAATAACTATTTATTTTTCATGTGAAACACAGGATGATGACTCACAATCCAAGATAAGGAGGGGTTTTGCTAGATCTCAAAGGTTATAGTCTGAATTCCAAAGGTTAAAAAAAAAAAAAACTTTAGATGCTGATTTTATAACAGAAATTCGCTAACGAAGCGAAACTTTGTATCATTACAAAAACTTCAGGTAGAGATTACTATATCAGAAATAACCATATGCAATCGGAGAATACCAGTCTTATCCTACCAGTCATATCCCACCGATCGTTTCCTACTGTTTACCACCGATCGTATCTTTGTAAAAAGATCGTATCACTGTGATAAAATCGTATCGTTGCTATGAGAACACATCCCTGTTATAAGGTCGTATTCCTGTGATGAGATCGAATACCTATTATGAGATCCTATGACTAAGATAAAATAGTCGACATGTTATAAAATCACATCCTTGTGATGAAATCGTACCCCTGTGATAAAATAGTATCGCTGCAATAAGCACATATACCTGTGATAATATTGTATATCTGTGATGAGATCGTATACCTATTATGAGATCGTGTGCCTGATATGATATCTTCCATATGTGATAAGATCTCATCCTTGTGATGAGATCGTACCCCTGTGATAAAATAGTATCGTTGCTATAAGCACATATACCTGAGATAATATCGTATTAGTAGTATGTAAATGGGGCTCCGGGGACAGGGTCCAGGGTGAGGTGCCGAGGTGCTGACCGCCATATTGGATTGTGACGGCACGGCGGCCATCTTGGATGGTTGTGACCTTGATATTTGACCTTGACCTTGACTCCGGCGGTCATTTTGGATCCGCCATTTTGGATCTGCCATTTTGGATGACGTCATTTTGTTTTCTCGAACATTCCGATGTTATTTCCGCCATTTTGAAGTATGATTTCACCATTTAAATTTTTGTTATGGTCGCCATCTTTAACTTTTTTATTTACTATCCGATTTAAATGAAAAACATTTAAAAATTTATAAAAAAAATTAAATAATAAAATTTTAATTAAAAATATTTAAAAAACATACTTTTACGACATGGAGTTCGGAGTCCTCGGTTCGAACCCGGTGAGGGCAAAAAAATAAAAATGGCGACCTATCCTTCTCCCGCGGTGGCTGCTGGAAGACTGACCCCCACCACTTATGTCAAAGTATACATATCATCAGGTAGTATGACGTCATGTCCGCTATCTTGAAAATCCGAAAAATTTCAAAATTCATTAAATAAATTAATCAATGAATTAAATAATAAAAATTTAATAAAATCCTACTTATAAACCACTGTTGCACCTATCATTATGGTCGCCATCTTGGATTATATAATTGTAGCATGTTTTGATACGCCCGCCATCTTGGGTGAGTACGATGTCGTCGTTACACTTTACGTTATGACCGCCATATTGGATCCTATTACTGTTGCATGTTTTGATACGGCAGCCATCTTGGAATCATGTAATTATTTAGCTAGAAATTCGGGAAAAATTCCAAAATTCATTAAATAAATTTACAATCAATATACTGATTGATCAGGTCAGTTGCTGTCCCTGGTTCGATACTTGATAGATTAAAAAATATATTAATATTATTTAAATAATAATTTCAAAAAAACATGATCAACATTCTTAAAGAGGCTTAAAAACCTCTACTACCATCATCCTATAAGCCATAATGTCAGCCGTCTTGGAAATTCGTAATTATTTAGCTATAACTCGGGAAAAAGTTCAAAATTTACTAAATAAATTTACAACCAATAAAATGAGTAATTAGATCGACTAAGGCCCTTGGTACGATTCGGAATGAAGACGGAAAAAAATTAAACAAAACAGCATTTTAACATAATAGGGGCAGGTTCGAGAAATAAAGGAACACAAGTGCTTTCACAAAATAAACTTTATTACATAATATATATTCTACTACAGGACCACTTGCTAAGGTTAGTAATCTTATAATCATTTAGGTCTGCATAGGCATGAAATGACTAATTCTTAGCTCCAATCGGTTTATACTAGAAAGAGTCCAGCCAAAACCTTTACAGACAGAGTCCTCCTCTTCTTGACAGAGCTTCTGGATACCATTTTTAACAGTTTGCTTCACATCGTCAGAATTGTAAACTACTGCAGCCGATGTCTTGAATGCACACTTCTTCACTTCGTCTTCGAATGGATATGGCTGTCCATATATACAGTCTAACAACAAGTTATATTTTAATGGTATGTATGTTGCTACATCATCAGTAAGCTAATTGAATATGTCCTCTCTAATATCACCAAGAAAATTACAAATGTCTTTCGACTCACCTAACATATTTAGATAATAGTAGTCTTTCAATGTTCCACGAAATGCAGACTGCGCCAAGTATAACCCATTATCATTCACTTGTAATGCACCGACAACACAGTGTTAGGTTAATTTTTATATTTAGACTCCATACCAATCGGTTGCTGCACATCGGTTTTCTTGCTTGTTCTCTTATGAGTCTCCAATCTAAAGCGAGGAGTCGAAATTTCTACAGGTAGTTCTTCAGTAGACACATGGACTTTACCATTGCATTTTTTCACATGTCGTCGCAAACTATCAATATGTGTAAACCATTCATGACACCCATCACAGCGAAACTTTATACGAGGTGGATTCTTATTGCATTTACTCCGTTCATGTCTTCGTGCATCATGGGAAAATAAAAACGACATATCACAGTAGCTGCAAGGATACCGGGCTGATGAACTCGAGCCTTTCAGACACGATCCAGATACTAACATTGCCGTAGTTGCACCATCTCCAGGCATACTCTTATGAACATCAATGCATCGTTGTTGCACCGAAACCTTTACTTTCTGCCGCGCAGCAGGACCTTTACATGTCTTCATGTGAGTTTTCATATTATCTTTTCTGGCAATTTGCTTATGGCATTTCTCACAAACAAACATTTTACGATAATGGTTCTTGGTACATTCTCTCTTCTTATGCCGTCGAGTATTGTTGCTGTTTGTGAAAATCTTGTCACAGTAACAGCACCGATGTTCGTTAGTCGTGGTTGAATCACCAGTCATTGAAGTTTCCATCGAGGACTGTAGCCTCGTGGCTACGGACTGTGATTGGGATGAGTAGGACCACATTTCAATGAAACACAGTATGGTCGGAGGCGTACTTTATTGGCGGCAGCGAGAATGCGTACAAAATGCTACGACCAACAACGTGTGCGCGTGGCTGTGTTCCGAGCTGGACTAGCTCGCCTCTCGGGTCTCACTCGCTGCGTGCCAGACCCCCCAGGGCGCGGGTGGCAAGCCGGCCTTACGGTACTCCTGGGGGGGCGCGCGTCCTGCAAGATGTCTGCTCGCCCGCAGGGACCCGTGAAGCCGGAGGGCTCCCGTCACTGCTGCAGGCAGCTGCGGCCACGGCCGCTACAGCACCCCCATGCCAGTGTTGTGCCACATCACGAAAAACCACCCTGCAGGCGGTCGGGGTAGCATACACGACGCCCGGCCCGCGTCACGGTAGGCGCGGGGGCAGTCGTGGTGGGCCCCTGATGTTGCTGGGGAGGTGTGTCCCCCACAGGAGGGGGGGGCGGCCATGGCTTGTGGCTCCTGGTCGACCAAGACGTAGGCAGGCTTGAGTCGATCGATGGAGACCGTGGTGCGCCGGCCATGCATCAGGAGAGTTGCAGTTTTCGGAGTTCTGCCGAGTACAGGGAAGGGGCCCTCGTAGGGCGCATGTAGGGACCCCTTCTGCCCCTCGCAGTGGACGAAGACCTCAGTGGCCGTCGGAAGGTCCCTGGAGACAAACGGCCTTGTCCCACCATGCCGCGAGCCGCTGACTGGCTGCAGGTCTCGGAATGCAGGCGGAGGTCCGTCACCAGGCCGGGGGCATCGAACCGAGGGGCGTCCGGATGATCTCCGAGAAATTCCCCCGGTAGGCGCAGGGGCTTGCCATAGATTAACTCCGCAGTGGAGGCATGGAGGTGGTCCCGCCAGGCGGCTCGAATGCCAAGCAAGACAGTAGGTAGGACATCTACCCAGTGCTCAGTAGCATGGCAGTGGATGGCTGCCTTGAGCGAATGGTGCAAACTCTCCACCATCCCGTTGGAGGCCGGGTGGTAGGAGGTGGTCTGGAGGTGAGTCATGCCCACCAAGGCGGCGAGGTCCGCGAACAGGGAGGACGTGAATTGTTGGCCTTGATCGGTGGTGGCTCTTCGGGGGGGCGCCAAAACGTGCCACCCATGTGGTGTAGAAGGATCTGGCGACTGTAGCTGCCTCGATGTTCTCTACAGGTACGGCCTCTGGTAAGTGGGAGAAGCGGTCAACCATGGTGAGGCAGTAGTGAAAGCCTCGGGAACATGGGAGGGGCCCGACCAGGTCTAGGTGGACATGGTCGAACCTGGAGGAAGGAGGTATGAAAGATCCGACCAACGAGGAGGTGTGCTGTGCGATCTTCGACCGCTGGCACTGTATGCAGGATCGGGCCCACCATCGACAATCCGCTTGCATGGATGGCCAGACGAACCATTGTGAGACCAACTTCCCTGTGGCCTTGATGCCCGGGTGCGCCAGCCGGTGCGCCATGTCAAATGCCGCTCGGCGGAACTGTGGGGTCAGGAAAGGCCGAGCTTTCGGTGTGGACACATCGCAGTAGACCTCCAGTGGCGAGTTCGGGATCTCGACCTTCGTCAGCCGGAGTCTGGAGTCGCGCTGCAGGAACTGCCGCAACTCCTCATCCGCTGCTTGAGCCCGCGCCAGAGCATGATTGTCGACTGGAGCTGTGACCGATTCCACCCTTGACAAGGAGGCCACCACAGTATTGGCCAAGCTGGGAATATGGCGAATGTCTGTCGTGAATTGTCCAATGAAGTCGAGGTGCCTGGCTCGGCGTGGAGAGCACTTGTCAGAGTTATGGGCGAAGGCGATGACTAGAGGCTTATGGTCCGTAAGGATGGCAAAATCTCTGCCCTCGACCATATGGCGAAATTGCCGAACAGCTAGGTAGATGGCAAGGAGCTCCTTGTCGTAGGCACCATACTTCTGCTGCGCTGGGTTCATCTACGCAGAGAAGAATGCCTAGGGTTGCCAGTGGTTGCGTACCTGTTGCTAAAGTACCGCTCCTACTGCAAAGTCCGAAGCGTCCGTCACGAGAGCCAGGGGGGCATCGGGGATAGGGTGGGCCAGCAGGGTCACCGAGGCGATCCTGGCCTTACACTCTTCTAACGCCGTGCTGCTTGCGGCCGTCCAGACGATGGTATCTTTGCCTTTGGCTGCCCCTCGTAAGAGCTCATGCAGGGGGGCCTGTGCTGCCACAGCCCTAGGAACTAACCGCCGATAGAAGTTCACCATGCCAGTGAACTGGCGTTGCTGCTTTGCTGTGGTAGGCTTGGGGAAGTCCAAGATAGCACGGACTTTCTCTTGCAGAGGTTGGGAGCCGTCGGCTGTGATGGTGTGTCCCAAAAATGTGACGCAGGACTCGCCAAAGACGCACTTGCTAGGGTTGATGAGAAGCCCATAGTTCGTGAGGCGGTCGAAGAGCTCAGTCAGATGCTGCAAATGCTCTGTCTCGTCCTGGGAAGCCACCAAAATGTCATCCAGGTACGATACACAAAAGTCATGGCCTCGGAGGACCTCGTCCATGAACCGCTGGAATGTTTGTGCAGCATTGCGGAGGCCTTAATACATGAACGGGAATTCAAACAATCCGAATGGAGTGGTTATGGCGGTTTTGGGGATGTCCACTGTGGCGACTGGGATCTGACTGTACGCTCGGACTAAATCGATGGTGGAGAAGATGGTCTTGCCATGCAATGAGTGAGAGAAATCCTGATTGTGCGGGATGGGGTACCTGTCCGGGATAGTGCGGGCGTTCAGCAGTCTGTAGTCCCCACAAGGTCGCCACTTTTCTCTTCTCTTGGGCACCATTTGGAGAGGAGAAGACCAAGGGCTGTCAGACGGTCGGGCCGTGCCCTGCTTGATCATAGCCTCGAATTCCCCCTTGGCCACGCGCAACCGGGTTGAGCCAAGCAGCGCGGTCTGCTGTGCACTGACTGTCCTGGCTTGGTGTTGATATGGTGCAAGGTGGAGTGCTGCACTTGCTGGGGGAAGCCTGCAGGCCGTGTGAGGCTGGCGAACTTGTGTTGTAGCTCGGGATACGGCGGAGTGGGTGCAGGCGTTTTGACACTACAGACTTGACTTGTGGTAATTGTACAAACCGAGGTGAGAGAAGTAGTGCTGTCCACTAGGTGTCGATTCCGGATGTCAACTAGCAAGCCAAAGTGATAGAGAAAATCTGCCCCAAGGATGGGCTTAGTTACTTCGGCCACCACAAACCACCAGACCAAGTCCCTTCGAGGTCCTAAGTTGAGGGTGAGTTTGACAAAGCCATAGGTTGCGATCTGCGAGCCGTTGGCGGCCACCAGGGAGTAGTCGGACTGAGGGCGCCTGCCTGGCATGAGGGTACGTGGGTAGACACAGATATCGGAGCCAGTATCGATGAGGTACAGTACCTTGGTAACACGCTCCGTGATGAACAGGCGGCAGCCGGTAGGCAGGGAAGAGTCGCCGGCCGCCATCAACGCGTCCCATTGTCGTTTCCCGTCTGGTACGTACAAGGCGCGGTGCAGCTGTGGGTTGCGTCCCCGAAACGTCGATGGTACCAGCAGGCGGGCAGCGAGCCGTCCGAGCGACTCCTGTGTTGCGCACTGCTGGTGGCAGCTGCTGCGATTTCTTGCCGCAATGACGCGGCCATTTGCCCGATCTTCGCGGACATCAGGGCCGCTATCTAGTCCACCATCGCCTCCAGGGAGGACACTGCAGCCACCTGCGGCTGAGGGTTGGTATCCGCAATGGCATCGGCCAGGTCGGCCAACGCATCCAATGATGCATTAGTCTGCGTGGCCAGGATCGCTTGGGTAGGCGATGGGAGCCGACCCAGCCATAATGATCGCAGGAGGTCGTCTGGGATAGCTGTCCCCGCCAGGCCGCGGAGATGTCGGAAGAACTGGGATGGACGCCGATCGCCCATCTCTTCGGTCTCCAGCAGCTGCTTGGTTTTTCTCGCTTGCGAAGCACTTAGCCTCTTTACCAGCTCTGTTCTCAGTTTCTCATATTTGCCCTTGGCTGGCGGTTGAGTGAGGATGTCGCGCATCTCGGTAGAATAATGGGAGTCCAGGTTGACCGTCACGTAATGAAATTTCGTACTGTCTGCAGTTATTCCTGCAATCGCGAACTGGTTTTCGACTTGCGCGAACCACATCTCGGGATCTGCGGGCCAGAACGGCGGGATGCGAACCGCCACCCGATCCACTGCCGCAGTAGGAGGTGCTGTGTCCGGGTCTGGCAAAGTTTCTGCGGTGGTTTCGAACCACCCAAGTCACACTACTCACGTGTGGGAGATCTCGCGCCACGTGTGTTGGAGCGAACGCGCGAGGTGGAGCAGTAGCTCCGTGGTCGCACTAGGTTTCCGCTGTGGTCCCGAACCGCCCGAGTCGCACTACTCACGTGTGGGAGGTCTCGCGCCGCGTGTGTTGGAGCGAACGCGCGAGGTGGCGCGGTAGCTCCGCGGTCGCACTAGGTCTCCGCTGTGGTCCCGAACCGCCCGAGTCGCACTACTCACGTGTGGGAGGTCTCGCGCCGCGTGTGTTGGCGCGAACGCGCGAGGCGGCGCGGTAGCTCCGCGGTCGTACTACTGGCGGTCCCGGGCGCTTAGCGCGTGTGCGCCGTTGCTCAGGCGGCTCCGCGCGAAACATGACCCGAACCCGCCTGGAGATCACGTCGGGGTCACCACTGTAGCCTCGTGGCTACGGACTGTGATTGGGACGAGTAGGATCGCATTTCAATGAAACACAGTATAGTCGGAGGCGTACTTTATTGGCGGCAGCGAGAATGCGTAATGCTACGACCAACAACATGTGCGCGTGGCTGTGTTCCGAGCCGGACTGCAATTTTTTTTTTTCCTAGCCTAAGTTAATTCTAAGCTCGCCTCTCGGGTCTCCCTCGCTGTGTGCCAGACCCCCCAGGGCGGGGGTGGCCTGCCGGCATAACGGTACTCCTGGGTCGTAGGGGGGGGGGGGGGGGGTGCGTCCTGCCAACTGTCCGCTCGCCCGCAGGGAACCCGTGAAGCCGGAGGGCTCCAGTCACTGCTGCAGGCAGCCGCGGCCACGGCCGCTACAAGGACGAAACGAAGTTCGTAGAGTTTTCTTGTGTAGCCAGCACCACCGGCATTAAAGTCTCTTCTGCTGACGGTATCGCCACTGTTGAAGTCTCTTCTTGTGATGACGTCGTCGTTGCCGACGGGATCTGCACCTTCTCCGCCATAGCTGACGTCAGGGTTCCCGTAGTCGATGGTACAACATCCATCAAGTTTGTCGTTTAAGACAGTAAAGATGCCATCGAGTTCACAAGAACAGGTAATTACGCGTCTTATGCACCAGAAGAATCAAACTAGGTGATCCTTACACCGTCGTCGTCGTCAGTAACAAACTGAGCGACCTGCTGTCTAGGACTCACTTATATGCATGCACCGGTTGGAATAATACGCTAGTCAAATCAAGAACCAATTACTATAATACTTGAGTCAAAACATCATTTAAAAAAGCAGCACACCAAAATAAGGTAACACTTTTGGAAGAAAATTAAACAAATGAAATGGACACGCAATGCACGCACTTGCAGCTTTCATCACAAAGTTAACATTTAAATTTCATTCAAGCGAAGTATCAGGCTATTGTCACATCATATTAACATCCTATTGGTCATACTATTCCAAAATTTCCCAGCATTATAAATCAAACCAGTTATAGAAGGACTTATAGTTTATAACACATATTATTTCAGTCATTGATCGTTAACATATTCGTATCTAAAAATACAAAATATACATGTTAAACGAAAAACTAGGTTTGCTAATAGTTTATAATACTCCATGAGCAATGTAGACGCTAACAGCATGAAAGTACATATGTAAGAATGATATTTAATAAAAGTCATATTAAATTGTATATTTAATCACAATAATATACATCAGATCAAAAAAAGTAGGTTTTATTCTATTAACCCTGCATTTCGTAGTTCTTGTTTCTTTGAGGATGTATAAATTTTGAACATTTTGCGAACCAAGTAGAAGTTTTAGCCTATTCTCCAATCATTTGAATGATAAATTTAGTCTCGCGTGCTACGGCTTCCATCTTCTTTACATAAATTTTATTATTAGTCTTAAAAATTTCGCGTCTGTGTCACTATTACAGACGTAAAGACATCATCACCGTAGCTACCAGTTATAATACCAGGAGCTGCATCAATATCACTCATTTTATGATATCGTCTCCACATTTCTGTTGTCAGAGATGTACCACAATCTATGATCTTGTGAGCTTCACAATACTCTCTATTGTTTTCTAGACATGGTTAGCTCCATTCTCATTTTTTTTAAAAGCCTATGTGTCCAGTTTTATTATTTAATCCTTCAACCCATCATCCCAAACCCAATTAAATATTTAATTATATAGATCCTAAATAATCAAAGTTCCTTTCATTTAATCATAGGAACCACATCATCCTTTTCCACCTTTATTATAGTTTCTTGAACCCAAGAGTCTTTCATTATATACCATGCAGTGTTCTTCCAGAGATGTGGTATAATACCAGTTCTACATACAAATCCATCCTATCAATGATTTGTTTACACATTAGAAAAAAACCTTCACGTTATTTTTACGTGTTTTATTAAATTTCCACTTCGACTAAAATAATTACCACTCATAGTAATTTATACAAAGGACTCTTTGCCAAAGACATGTTAACCATAATCTCTGAAAACAACCATGTGCCATCTATATCACAAAGTAAAAGAGGGTTAGAGGGGATAGGTCAAATGACAAGTGCTAGTCACCCATAGGGTAAGAACCATGTGTGTTCGATACCAATCTCAGACATTGAAGCAACTCTGTATTATTTCCTGTCTCATTTAGAAAAATATCTTCCAATGCATACGAATTTAAACTTATTCACGTACGACTAATAAAAAGTACCTAAATTCAAGCTCGTTAACCTCAAGTATTTTTAAAAATTCACGAGGCTAGAGGCAGAGGTTGTCGAATGAGACATGGAGACACGCACCTGCAAATTAACATTGAAACCTCGTGTGGGAGTGGCAAGCTTGTAGATTGCTGCGACAGTCAGATGTTTTGCGCGAGACATGCATACATCACCTCGCTAGCCTGCTAACTAATTACATGTAAACTCCAGTGAAATCATAATCAAGCTCATGTAAAGTACTTGACGGAATCAGTCTTAAGTGCTAAACACGGGTCCATAGCAGAAAATCAGCCTACGAATGTTTATTTTGCTACCAACAAAAAACATTTGTAGCACATATACGAGAGGAGTCAAACCCCACATACCATACTCAATACTCTGAAAATTATAAGCGGCAAAAATGTACATCAAGCCACCTGCTAGTATACTTTTTTTTAATGATGTAAAATATTCGTGTTAGTAATTAGCAACGAAGGAGAGAGTAACTTGGACGAAGAACCGCTTATCAAGTATCCAGAATCTTACTGATACAGCCCATCCAGTGCACCAGCATACTCCGAAGTGTGGCCAATTGATAAACATTCTTTAATTTTTTAATATCACCACCGTAGTGTACACCAATATATGTCAGGTTACGATTTAAGACCATAGATTTCCCACAAGTATGTTATGTTTATTTCGGGGAGTAATAAATTATTATTTTAGAAATAATAAATGAAGTTCCTATCAGTTTTGCTCTAATGTTACGGCATTACGTGTACCTGCACTTTACCAAAACATCTCCCATAAAAATCTTAAGAATGCAGATAGCATACTCAGACAAAAAAAATAATTTTAGCAAAAAAAAACTGTCTTCAGCATTATTGGTAAAAAAAATAATACACACAAACAAGACAAAACGGACATTACATATCCGACCTAAATTACGTGTCACGTGTAGTTTATTACATTAAGATAAACGATGTAGGTTAGGAAAAATAATTAAAAAATTCTTTAATCCAATAATTTTTTTAAATTGTACATTTATACACAATAAAATTTGACATTGTATACATATCGTATACATTTTTCAGTCCTTGCAACATTCATTTTTATTAAAATAAATTATTATAGTTCCTTTTTTAGAGTGACAAAATTAAACTAATTCATACAGATCACGATACATCAGATCAGGAGTGTAACACCTTAGAGGACCAGAGATGATGCTAGAAACCCACCTTTACAAAATTTATTATGTTTTTTCAGGTAAAATTTTCGTGTAACCTGTACACCGCACTTCTCACACAGAAATTTTACACGGTCAAGATTTCTTCTGCAGCCATTATTTTCATGGATGCGTGTACTTCGTAGTCGTTCAAAACGTTTACCACAGTAGCGGCACTGATACAGATATTCATCGCAATTATCATCGCTTCCCCGATGTTCAACTTGCAAATGAACTTTGCTTTTACAATGCCTAATCAAATTACTTTTGTTTGTGAAATGTACACCACATGGGTCACACGGATATGTCACACGATTAGCGTTTATTCTACAGACATGATTTTCATGTCTTCTTGCATGTTGACGGTATTTAAAACTTTTGTCACAGTACGTACACAGATGTCTCCTCGTTAGACCTTGAGTCACCGACGGCTCAAAAAGGATATTACTTTCATTTTGCACCGCTGTTGTAGATGGCGAAGTCCCGTATGTTGCATGAGCCGGAGATTTCCCAGTCGACATTGACAGATAATCTGTACTGGATGTCAAAGAATCGGAAGTATACACGACTGATGCAGAATCTGGGAATTGAACACAAAATGTTTTATTTACCATATTCGCTGTAGATTCAGGTATCGTAGTCTCCTCTGCTGTCGATAATGCACACATTGAAGTCTCTTGGAATGAAGAGACATTAGATACAGCCATCATCGGGATCTCTGGAGATGGTAGCCTCGTTACCATTCGAATCTCTGGGGCTGCCCTAATCGTTGTCATCGGGTTCTGCTTCGTCATCATCGCCTCCGTCGTCAGGGACCCCGGTGAAGACGCGAGACCCTCCTCCAAGATCTCTGCAGCCGTTGACCCCGTCACCATTGGGATTTGTACCGATGTCATCGTTGCTACCATAGAGTTCGGATACACATGAATATTCATGTATCGGACTTATATGTAGACAAGTCAATCCATCAGATCTGCACTGCACCACTACAAGAGGTTGACTGAGGGACCTGCTGTCTAAGACTCGCTTAAATATCAGCGCCCGCTTGTATAATATGCAAGTCAATACATCAATTGTTACTACTTAATAAATTAGCAATTTCAAGGAATACAAGTTTAAATTATATATTGAAACAACTAATCGCACATCCTACATACACGGTTCATTTAGACTTACTATAAGGATTAAGAGTCTCTGAACAATGGAACTTTCTGAAACCAAACATAATTTAAACTACTCAAATTTAAATTTTATTATGTACACCTACACATAACCTCCAACTGACTCCAAATGTCTACAACACATTTCTAAAATAATTTATACGATACCGGGCTAGGTCCAAAGTAAATTATTTTTGTACCTCTCATCTGCAGTTCTGGGGTCCTTAAGTATTGATATAGCTACAGACAAGACATGCCCAGTACCATACATCTTCAAAGCCTTCAGAGTCGATCCTTGTTAAGCTTTATGACAAAAGTCTCCGAAACAAGAGTCCTACTCTATAAGTTTACTATACACTTTTATGCTTTTCATAGCACACATCGATAAATATCTTCGTAAATAACCCAAAATATATCAGACCACTAGCATTCGATTTATGCACATACAGTAGGACACCAACATATCCATCAACACAAGTTCATTCTACATTAAGCTCCTCACTTATTTTCATCAGTCTACTCGGCTACACTCAGCACACAAAAACTAAATGAAGTCAATTAACAACCTAGTATTTATATACATCCAGTCATTTAAAAGCATACCGATGGCTAGTTAAATAAGATTGACAGTGATCATGTTAGCAAAGTTTAAATTTATATAGGACCAGGGACCCATTGAACCTTCAGAACCGATCTACAAATACTCAGTGCTGGATGAATGTTAATTCTACACTCATTTGCCATCACTCATATTACATCATAACTTGAGTCAACACTCATTTTCCATTTTTCAGTTTTTGAATTTTTTGTGATTTTTTATATTTTAAATTTTTTATTAATTTTATTCTGTAATTTTATGATAACAAAGAAAAATTGTGGTGGTTTTCCCCGTGTGCTTCCGATTATTCTTGTCAATATTATGGTGGTTTTCTCCGTGTGCTCCTGATTATTCTTGTCATTATTATGTTGGTTTTCTCCGAGTGCTCCCGATTATTCTTGACAGTATTATGGTGGTTTTATCTGTGCTCCTGAATATTCTTGTCAATTTTTTGATGGTTTTCTCCGTGTGCTCCTGATTATACTTGACAATATTTTGATGGTTTTCTGCCAGTACTTCTGGTTACAGATCAGCAATTGATCTCTGCATGAAGGATTTTTTTACTTAATGAGTCATGTTAATTTATTTAAGGTTACATTTAATGAGTGAATTTATGCTACTTAATCAACACTTGAAAAATTTTTATCAGTTGGAAATTAAAAAAAATATATCATTACTCAGCCAAATAATAATAATCTCTGAGAAATCTAAGAAGCACTAACAGGAAGAACGAACTTCCTTCTCCTTGGAGTCTAGCGAAACCGTCCTTCTTTTGCGATCGTTAGTGAGCATCCTGCATCCCGCATAAAAGAACTAAATAATATTTACCTGCAAGCAACATGTGGCGACATCTTTTGTTGAAAAGCAGAACTACATACATCAAGTACCTTTGCATGAGATATATTAATTCTTGCTGATAAAATATGAAAAAAAATTCTATTTAAGTAAAGGATTTAATTAAAAACACTCAATTGGTATCGGGCATTAGTATGAGTAACTTATATGAATCCTGATTCGGTGTCTGTCGCTGTATCGAAAGGACACAGGTTTTGCAGCAAAGAATTTATCTTGAGAAAGAATGGAAGACAACACCAGAAGAATGACTGTGTTAAAAATCCACTACGCAATGTGATAAGTTGCGTTCGATGTAACAAGTCGTTTACGCGGAGAGAGAGAGCTTAAAGAGACATGGCCGAACTTGTAACGCCAAACCTGCGTACAAGCTAGAGGACAACGATGAATCTACTAGACTAAGGAAGAGTGATCTGCATTACGAAAATAATTTTCCTGGCTCTTCCGATCTCGACAAAGAACTTAAATTGAAGGAGGTTGATGATTTATGGAAGAATGAAGACAATGGAAGAATCCTTAACGTGAAAAGTGAGAATATATTCCAGCCGAATTCACGTAGATCTTTCCTACTATGTAAAAATTATGGACTCCTAAAAAGAAAGCATGAAGACGATGAAGACACTTCGACATCATCAACATAGAATGTTTACGGTAATCTGGGTGAAGACGATTCCTTCTACGGTGATTGTTACAGTGACTCTGAGGCTGTTGACAAAGACATAGACTGTGATGAAGCACCGAAAGCTGACAAGATCGAAGAATGTGTCGGTGTCCTGAGACCGAAACGGTGGAAACGACGTGATATATTAAATAAATCTGATCAAGCTTGTGATGATCACTGTCTCAAAACTGAAAGTTACCCTGAGTTTGGTGGTAAAACGGAATACACCAGAGATCATAATATTTATTATAAACGTGCAAGGAAGATGGTGGTAGAAGAGAATGATTACACATCTTGGAAAGATCCAAACATATTGTTAGACCGGCTAAAACTTTTATATGGCTCGCTTTGTGCAGGAAACTTTTCGTGCATCAAATAAATATCCTTCATACTCAAAGAACTGAGGAAAGCTGAGTAGGTAAGTATAGTATGTATCAGGGCACCGGAGGATGGAGGGGGATTAAGGGATTATGTCACTTCCTTCGACCATGCACACACGAAAAAGTGTCCCGTTACGTTCATCAGCCATGTACGCACGAAAAAATGTCCCGTTACAGTAGTAGGATATAGCCGTTTCTGGGACAGGCGCAGGATCCAGGATCCGACCTTGACCTTT
Source organism: Bacillus rossius redtenbacheri (assembly GCF_032445375.1). Taxonomy (NCBI): domain Eukaryota; kingdom Metazoa; phylum Arthropoda; class Insecta; order Phasmatodea; family Bacillidae; genus Bacillus; species Bacillus rossius. The sequence goes on along the minus strand of NC_086339.1, from coordinate 43,351,032 downwards.
GACCTTGACCTTGAACCCTGAACTTTGACCTTGACCTTGAACCGAGTCCTTGAACTTTGACCTTGACCTTTGACCTTAAACTTTGACCCTGACATTGAAATTCGACCCTTGACCTTTAACTATGACCTTGAACATTGACCTTTAACCTTGACATTGACCTTATACCTTGACCTGACCTTTAATTTTGACCTTGACCTTGAAATTTGACCTTGACCCTGAAATTTGGCCCTGACATTGAAATTCGACCCTGACCTTTAGCCTTGCGACCCTCGATGTTGCCAACCTGATGACGTCATCTAATCCGTATGCTAATCCAAATTCTAACCTAACCTAACCTAACCTAATCCATATGCTAATCTATGCTAACCTAACCTAACCTAACCTTACCTAACCTAACATAACCTAATCCATATGCTTATCTATGCTAACCTAACCTAACCTAACTTAACCTAACCCAACCTAAACTAACCTAACCTAACCTAATCCATATGCTAATCTATGCTAACCTAACCTAACCTAACCTAACCCATGCCAATCTATGCTAATGCATGCCAATCTATGCTAATCCATGTCAATCTATGCCAATCCGTATGCCAATCTATGCTAATTCGTATACCAATCAATGCTAATCTGTATGCCAATCTATGCTAATCTATATGCCAATCTATGCTAATCCATATGTTAATCCATGCTAATCCATCCGCCATTTTGTATTTCTACAAATTTCCACCAACTTCGAATCGTGACGTCACCGTTGCACTTTTCGTCACGGCCGCCATCTTGGATTCGAATTTTTTTTTCGAACTTCAACTTTTCGAAATTTGATGTAAACATCAGCCGCCATCTTTTGCCTTCCTTAATGCATACCTAAGGCGTCACATTTGAAATTAAAATTATTATACAGCCGCCATCTTGAATTCCAGCACAGACTACCAGATGGCGCTAAATTCAAAAATTAGTTGCCAGAGGCGCCGCCATCTTGGTTCTCAAGTTGGCTGGTAGATGTCGCTAGTATCACGCGCCAAATTCAAAAATTGGTTGCCAGAGGCGCCGCCATCTTGGTTCTTAAGTTGGCTGGTAGATGTCGCTAGTATCGCGCGCCAAATTCAAAAATTAGTTGCCAGAGGCACCGCCATCTTGGTTCTCAGGTTGACTGGTAGATGTCGCTAGTATCGCGCGCCAAATTCAAAAAATTGTTGTCAGAGGCGCCGCCATCTTGGTTCTCAATTTGGCTGGTAGATGGCGCCACCGTCGACATATTTTAGTTCATATAATCGATACCAGATGACGCCACCGTCGCCATCTTTAGTTCCTAGTGTTGCTACCAGAGTGTGCCACCGCCGCCATCTTTAATTCTTAAAGTTACCGCCGGAGCGCACCACCGTCGCCATCTTTAATTCTTAAAGTTACTGCCGGATGGCGCCAAGTGTTATGTAGTCAGTCGAGACAAGTCGGGAACGAGACGAGACAAGTCTAGACAGTCGAGACAAGTCGGGGGGGACAAGACGAGACAAGTCGGTAGCCTGTATTCACCAAGTTCTCAGTTGCGTCATCTTTAATTCATAAAGTCGCTACCAGATGGCGCCACTGTCGGCCATATTTAATTAAAGGCATTGTCGCCGGATGATGCCAAGTTTGAATTTAAAAACCTACAAGTGTTATGCAATGTGTAACCAGTCGAGACAAGTCGAGATAAGTTTGTAACATGATGCCATATTCTAAACTACGTTTATTATATATATATATGCCTTTATATGTTTAGGTTTGATGATAGAGTAATGCAAGAGAATGGTTTTTCATTTATATTTGCGACAAACAAACCATCCATCCGATTACATTATTCCAAGTGGCCATATTGGATGATGACATCACCGTTGCAATATCCGTTACGGCCGCCATCATTAAATATATTATCCGAGTTTAATGAACAAAATTTTAAAACTTATAAAAAAACAAACTTTTACGACACGGAGCTCGGAGTTCTCGGTTCGAACCTGGTGAGGGCAAAAAAAATGGCGACCTATCCTTCTCTCGTGGTGGCTGCAGGCAGACTGACTCCCACCACTTTTTTTTTCAAAGTATATATAACGTCATCTAGTATGACGCCATGTCCGCCATCTTGTCTTCGATGCTGGAAGCCATCATCATTGTAGCGAGAGTACACTGACGCCATGTTAGTTTAGTTATTATCGGCTAGAGTGCAGTAATCATTTATTACTGTGACACCAACCATCTTGAAATTTGGCCGTCATCTTGAAAATCCGTAATTATTTAGCTAGGAATTCAGGAAAAAGTTCAAAATTCATTAAATAAATCACTCATTAATTAACATATTGATTCGATCCGCTCCTGTCTTCGGTTAGATACCCGATCAATGTAATAATGTATAATTTTATGTAAAAAATAATAATTTCAATAAACCATGTTCAACATTCGTAAAGAGACTCTAAATCCTCTACGACCATCATCCTATCAGACATCAAGACCACCATATTGGAAATGCGTAATTTTAATGCTAGAGATCCGGGAAAAAGTTCAAAATTCATTAAATAATTTTGTAATCTATATACTGATTGATTAGATCGACTTAGGTCCTTGGTTCGATCCCTGGCCGATACAAAACAACTTTAATATTTTAATAAAGTACCACTAAAGTGTCAGGTTTGAGAAAATAAAAAACACCGCAAGCTCTTTTAAAAAAACTTTTATTACATAAATTATACACTACCACAAGTACAAAAAACACACAGACAAATTACCAAAGTTTCGTGGATCTCTCGATTCAAACAGTCTTCTTACTATACGGACTATGATCTTTACATGACTTTAAATGTCTATTCAGTTTATCAGCTCGACATATTAGTACACCACAATTTGCACACAAAGTCGAATTATCGACTTCATTAAAAGGACAGTGATATATTTCGAATATTTGCCAATGTTTTGTTACAAAATATACAGCTTTATTCCGATGAATGTACAGCCAGTCTATCACAATTCCTAAAGTGCCGTTTTAATCTTCCATATTGTACAAACGTGCTTAAACACCTGTTGCACTGATATTTAATGCGTTCAGAGTTATTACTACAATTGTGTATTACATAATCCTATAATTTCAAGTTTTTGATCTTCTCACAGTACGTGCAGTCGGGTGATGGAACACCGCTGGTTGCTCCTTCGTTCATCACTGCCACTGGAACTGTTGACAACCATTGTAACACTGCTGACATGTTAACTTCTGAAGCCGTTGAGGTCTGCTCTGCGGAAGATGTTGCACGCGTCGAAATCTTCTGCTGTGCTGAGAGAGCAGGTGTAGCTGTAGACGTCGTTGTCATCGTGCTCTGCACTGATGATGGTAGACCATCGATCCAGGTTGGTGTAGATAGCGGTAATATTGCCATCGAGTTCTCAAGAATAGCTAGATACAGGTCTATTATGTTATACAAGTCTAACTATCCGATCCGTTCATCACAGCAGCCAGAGACGGACTGAAGTCCATATTACCAGGGTCTCACTTATATAGTCTCATCAGCTGCTACAACACATGAGTCAAAACATTAACCAGGTTCATTTACACGCTTTTTACTTTCTCGGAGCATTTTTTATAATGAAGATGTAAGCTATCAATACGTGAAATTAGTTTTTTGCACTTATTGCACTGAAATTTTATTCTTTTAACATTATTAGAACAACTGCTTCTTTCATGTCTGCAAGCATTTGAGGTGATAGTAAATGATGCTTCACAGTATTTGCACTGACGCAATGTACGCTCTTCATTAGTTGAAGAATCCATTGTTGATGATGAAACTTCAGCTGATGGTGGAACAGCACATATCGAAGTCTCCTCCAGTGTTGTCAGAGGCGCTGCCAACGGGATCTGCTCCAACATCGTCGGCGCTGACGTCATGGTTCCCGTAGTCGATGGTACATCCTCCATCGAGTTCGACGTTAAAGTCGGTAAAGATGCCATCGAAATCTCAAGAACAGCTAATTGACACGACTCATGCACCAGAAGAAACAAACTAGGCGATCCTTACACCGCCGACGTCAGTAACAAACTGAGCATCCTCCTGTCTAGGACTCGCTTATATACATGCACCGTATGGAATAATACGCTAGTCAAATCAAGAACCATCAACAATAATACTAGAGTCAAAACAACATTAAAAATAGAAGGACCATCAACGAAAAGGCAGCACAATCAAAAAAAGACAGCACATTTGTAAACACCATCAACAAAAAGGAAGCACATTTTGGAAGCACCATCAACGTAAAGGAAGCACATTTTGGAAGCACAATCAATAAAGAGAGCACATTTGGAAGCACCATCAACAAAAAGGAAGCACATTTTGGAAGCACCATCAACATAAAGGCAGCACATTTTGGAAGCACAATCAATAAAGAGAGCACATTTGGAAGCACCATCAACAAAAAGGAAGCACATTTTGGAAGCACCATCAAAAAAGGCAGCACATTTGGAAGCACCATCAACAAAAGAAGGAAGCACATTTTGGAAGCAACATTAAAAGGCAACACATTTGGTAACAAAAGTTACGAGAACTAAGTCTTAGTTAGAAATCAGAATGCAAGAAATAAAAACATTAAATTTTTACTTTTAATATTTTATTTATTTCTTAAGAATATACAAATAGAAGTAAAATAAGCCATTATTGTATGTAGCCAGCTTTCCTCAGTTATTCGAGTATGAAGGATATTTATTTTATGCGCGAATAGTTTCCTGCATAAAGCGAACCATGTAAAAGTCTTAGCCGGTCAACCAATAAGTTTGGATCTTTCCACGATGTGTAATCAATCTCTTCTACCAATATCTCACTTGCTTGTTTATTATAAATACTTTTAATATCACAATCGTCCCAGTGATCATAATAAGCGTAATCAGATTTATTTATAATAAACATCGTTTCCATCGTTTCGATCTCAGGACACCGTTACATTCTTCGATCTTGTCAGCTTTAGGTGCTTCATCACAGTCTATGCTTTTGTCAACAGCCTTAGAGTCACTGTAACAATCACTGTAGAATACATCCTCTTCACCCAGATTACCATATGAATTCCGTATCGATGATGTCGAAGTGCCATTATCGTCTTCATGCTTCCTTTTTAGGAGTCCATCATTTTAACAAAGTAAGAAAGATCTACTTGAATTCGGCTGGAATGTATTCTCACTTTTCACGTTAAGGATTCTTCCATTGTCTTCATTCTTCCATAAATCATCATCATCCTTCAATTTAAGTTCTTCGTCAAGATCAAAAGAGCCACGAACATAATCTCTCTCAAGACAAGGAAAATTATTGTCGTAATGCAGATCACTATTCCTTAGTCTAGTAGATCCATCGTTGTACTCTGGCTTGTACGCAGGCTTAACGTTACAAGTTCTGTCATGTCTTTTTAAGCTCTCTCTCCGCGTAAACGACTTGTTACATCGAACGCAACTTATCATATTGCGTAGTGGATTTTTAACACAGTCATTCTTCTCGTGTTGTCTTCCATTCTTTCTCAAGATAAATTCTTTGCTGCAAAACTTACACCTGTGTCCTTTCAATACAGCAACAGTCACCGAATCAGGATTCATATTAGTTACTGTGACTAATGTTAGATACAAACAGACAGTTTTCCAATTGGAACCATTACTTAAATATAATTTTTTAAATATTTCTTAAGCGAGAGTTAAGTTATCTCATGCAAAGGTACTTGTTGTAAGTAGTTCTGCGACGAGGTGTCAGAATATTCAGCACCGAAATACGTTTTTAGTTAACCGTACTTCCACGACCAACAGTCAGGAATAAATGTCAGAATATTCAGTGCCGAAATATTTTTAACTAGAATGTATTAACGTCCGTGAATGCTACTGATGCTTAGGTTAGAGTGTTATGGCTATCGTTAGACTAGTGTAGCATCCTATAGGTATTGGGTCTCTGGTTTATGTAAATAGGTTATGTTGACTTTGTCACTATGATGTGCAGTGTGTGAATAATATGTATTTTTATTACTCATTATTTAATTCTCTTAAATCAGTGATTTTTCTTATCCCTTGCTGTTTGTAATAAGATTTAAATAAATAGAAGAAGGTAGTTTGTTCTTCCAGTTAGTGTTTCTCAGAAATCTCTGGGTATATTATTATTTCACTGAATAATGATTTTTTTAAATTCCACCTAATAAAAATAAAATAGAAGCACTCAGAGAAAACCATCAGGGAGGATGTCGTTTATAAACATCATAAATAACCAATTTTTTTTTAAAAAGTCCAAATTTAATCCTGCTTAAGCAAAGAGTTCTAGCACAAGTCAGCTTGTGAACTCTTTGCTTAAGCAACATGAGAGTTCTAGCACAAGCCCGCTTGTGAACTCTTTGCTTAAGCAACATGAGAGTTCTAGCACAAGTCCGCTTGTGAACTCTTTGCTTAAGCAACATGAGAGTTCTAGCACAAGCCCGCTTGTGAACTCTTTGCTTCAGCAGGATTAAATTTGGACTTTTTTTAAAAAAAATTGGTAATTTATGATGTTTATAAACGACATCCTCCCTGATGGTTTTCTCTGAGTGCTTCAATTTTATTTTTATTAGGTGAAATTTAAAAAAAAAATCATTATTCAGTCAAATAATAATATACCCTGAGATTTCTGAGAAACACTAACTGGAAGAACAAACTACCTTCTCCTATTTATTTAAATCTTATTACAAACAGCAAGGGATAAGAAAAATCACTGATTTAAGAGAATTAAATAATGAGTAATAAAAGTACATATTATTCACACACTGCACATCATAGTGACAAAGTCAACATAACCTATTTACATAAACCAGAGACCCAATACCTATAGGATGCTACACTAGTCTAACGATAGCCATAACACTCTAACCTAAGCATCAGTAGCATTCACGGACGTTAATACATTCTAGTTAAAAATATTTCGGCACTGAATATTCTGACATTTATTCCTGACTGTTGGTCGTGGAAGTACGGTTAACTAAAAACGTATTTCGGTGCTGAATATTCTGACACCTCGTCGCAGAACTACTTACAACAAGTACCTTTGCATGAGATAACTTAACTCTCGCTTAAGAAATATTTAAAAAATTATATTTACGTAATGGTTCCAATTGGAAAACTGTCTGTTTGTATCTAACATTAGTCACAGTAACTAATATGAATCCTGATTCGGTGTCTGTCGCTGTATCGAAAGGACAAACGTTTTGCAGCAAAGAATTTATCTTGAGAAAGAATGGAAGACAACACCAGAAGAATGACTGTGTTAAAAATCCACTACGCAATGTGATAAGTTGCGTTCGATGTAACAAGTCGTTTACGCGGAGAGATAGCTTAAAGAGACATGACAGAACTTGTAACGTTAATACTGCGTACAAGCCAGAGTACAACGATGGATCTACTAGACTAAGGAATAGTGATCTGCTTTACGACAATATCTTTCCTTGTCTTGAGAGAGATTATGTTCGTGGCTCTTCCGATCTCGACGAAGAACTTAAATTGAAGGATGATGATGATTTATGGAAGAATGAAGACAATGGAAAAATCCTTAACGTGAAAAGTGAGAATACATTCTAGCCGAATTCAAGTAGATCTTTCTTACTTTGTAAAAATGATGGACTCTTAAAAAGGAAGAATGAAGATGATAATGGCACTTCGACATCATCGATATCGAATTCATATGGTAATCTGGGTGAAGAGGATGTATTCTACAGTGTTTGTTACAGTGACTCTGAGGCTGTTGACAAAAGCATAGACTGTGATGAAGCACCTAAAGCTGACAAGATCGAAGAATGTAACGGTGTCCTGAGATCGAAACGATGGAAACGATGTGTAATATAAATAAATCTGATAACGCTTATTATGATCACTGGGACGATTGTGATATTAAAAGTATTTATAATAAACAAGCAAGTAAGATGATGGTAGAAGAGATTGATTACACATCGTGGAAAGATCCAAACTTATTGGTTGACCGGCTAAGACTTCTACATGGCTCGCTTTGTGCAGGAAACTATTCGCGCATAAAATAAATATCCTTCATACTCGAATAACTGAGGAAAGCTGGCTACATACAATAATGGCTTATTTTACTTCTATTTGTATATTCTTAAGAAATAAATTAAATATTAAAAGTAAAAATTTAATGTTTTAATTTCTTGCATTCTGATTTCTAGCTAAGACTTAGTTCTCGTAACTTTTGTTACCAAATGTGTTGCCTTTTTGATGGTGCTTCCAAAATGTGCTTCCTTCTTTTGTTGATGGTGCTTCCAAATGTGCTGCCTTTTTTGATTGTGCTTCCAAAATGTGCTGCATTTTTGATGGTGCTTCCAAAATGTGCTGCCTTTTTAATGGTGCTTCCAAAATGTGCTTCCTTTTTGTTGATGGTGCTTCCGAATGTGCTGCCTTTATTGATTGTGCTTCCAAAATGTGCTGCCTTTTTGATGGTGCTTCCAAAATGTGCTTCCTTTTTGTTGATGGGGCTTCCAAATGTGTTGGCTTTATTGATTGTGCTTCCAAAATGTGCTGCCTTTATGTTGATGGTGTTTCCAAAATGTGCTTCCTTTTTTTGATGGTGCTTCCAAATGTGCTCTCTTTATTTATTGTGCTTCCAAAAAGTGTTGTCTTTTTGATGGTGCTTCCAAAATGTGCTTCCTTTTTGTTGATGGTGCTTCCAAATGTTCTGCCTTTATTGATTGTGCTTCCAAAATGTGCTGCCTTTATGTTGATGGTGCTTCCAAAATGTGCTTCCTTTTTGTTGATGGTGCTTCCAAATGTGCTCTCTTTATTGATTGTGCTTCCAAAATGTGCTGCCTTTACGTTGATGGTGCTTCCTAAATGTGCTTCCTTTTTGTTGATGGTGTTTCCAAAAGTGCTTCCGTTTTGTTGATGGTTGCTTCCAAATGTGCTCTCTTTATTGATTGTGCTTCCAAAATGTGCTGCCTTTACGTTGATGGTGTTTCCAAAATGTGCTTCCTTTTTGTTGATGGTGTTTACAAATGTGCTGTCTTTTTTTGATTGTGCTGCCTTTTCGTTGATGGTCCTTCTATTTTTAATGTTGTTTTGACTCTAGTATTATTGTTGATGGTTCTTGATTTGACTAGCGTATTATTCCATACGGTGCATGTATATAAGCGAGTCCTAGACAGGAGGATGCTCAGTTTGTTACTGACGTCGGCGGTGTAAGGATCTCCTAGTTTGTTTCTTCTGGTGCATGAGTCGTGTCAATTAGCTGTTCTTGAGATTTCGATGGCATCTTTACCGACTTTAACGTCGAACTCGATGGAGGATGTACCATCGACTACGGGAACCATGACGTCAGCGCCGACGATGTTGGAGCAGATCCCGTTGGCAACGCCTCTGACAACACTGGAGGAGACTTCGATATGTGCTGTTCCACCATCAGCCGAAGTTTCATCATCAACAATGGATTCTTTAACTAATGAAGAGCGTACATTGCGTCAGTGCAAATACTGTGAAGCATCATTTACTATCACCTCAAATGCTCGCAGACATGAAAGAAGCAGTTGTTCTAATAATGTTAAAAGAATACAATTTCAGTGCAAATAGTGCAAAAAACTAATTTCACGTCTTGATAGCTTACATCTTCATTATAAAAAATGCTCCGAGAAAGTAAAGTGCGAGTATAATGAACCTGGTTATTGTTTTGACTCATGTGTTGTAGCAGCTGATGAGACTATATAAGTGAGACCCTGGTGATATGGACTTCAGTCCGTCTCTGGCTTCTGTGATGAACAGATCGGATAGTTAGACTTGTATAACATAATAGACCTGTATCTAGCTATTCTTGAGAACTCGATGGCATCATTACCGCTATCTACACCAACCTGGATCGAAGGTCTACCATCATCAGTGCAGAGCACGATGATAACGTCTACAGCTACACCTGCTCTCTCAGCACAGCAGGAGATTTCGACGCGTCAACATCTTCCGCAGAGCAGACCTCAACGGCTTCAGAAGTAAACATGTCAACAGTGTTACAATGGTTGTCAACAGTTCCAGTGGCAGTGATGAAGGAAGGAGCAACCAGCGGTGTTCCATCACCCGACTGCACGTACTGTGAGAAGATCAAAAACTTGAAATTATGGGATTATGTAATATACAATTGTAGAAATAACTCTGAACGCATTAAATATCAGTGCAACAGGTGTTTAAGCAAGTTTGTACAATATGGAAGATTAAAACGGCACCTCAGGAATTGTGATAGACTGGCTGTACATTCATCGGAATCAAGCTGTATATTTTGTAACAAAACATTAGCAAATATTCGAAGTGCACAACGACACGAAATATATCACTGTCCTTTTAATGAAGTCGATAATTCGACTTTGTGTGCAAATTGTGGTGTACTAATATGTCGAGCTGATAAACTGAATAGACATTTAAAGTCATGTAAAGATCATAGTCCGTATAGTAAGAAGACTGTTTGAATCGAGAGATCTACGAAACTTTGGTAATTTTTCTGTGTGTTTTTTGTACTTGTGGTAGTGTATAATTTATGTAATAAAAGTTTTTTTAAAAGAACTTGCGGTGTTTTTTATTTTCTCAAACCTGACACTTTAGTGGTACTTTATTAAAATATTAAAGTTGTTTTGAATCGGCCAGGGATCGAACCAAGGACCTAAGTCGATCTTATCAATCAGTATATAAATTACAAAATTATTTAATGAATTTTGAACTTTTTCCCGGATCTCTAGCATTAAAATTACGCATTTTCAATAATATGGTGTTGATGTCTATAGGATGATGGTCGTAGAGGATTTAGAGTCTCTTTACGAATGTGTGAACATGGTTTATTGAAATTATTATTTTTTACAAAAAATTATTAATTATTACATTGATCGGGTATCGAACCAATGACAGGAGCGGATCGAATCAATATGTAAATTAATGAGTGATTTATTTAATGATTTTGAACTTTTTCCTGTATTCCTAGCAAAATAATTACGGATTTTCAAGATGACGGCCAAATTTCAAGATGGTTGGTGTCACAGTAATAAATGATTACTGCACTCTAGCCGATAATAACTAAACTAACATGGCGTCAGTGTACTCTCGCTACAATGATGATGGCTTCCAGCATCGAAGACAAGATGGCGGACATGGCGTCATACTAGATGACGTTATATATACTTAAAAAAAAAAGTGGTGGGAGTCAGTCTGCCTGCAGCCACCACGAGGGAAGGATCGGTCGCCATTTTTTTTGCCCTCACCAGGTTCGAACCGAGGACTCCGAACTCCGTGTCGTAAAAGTTTGTTTTTTTATAAATTTTAAAATTTTGTTCATTAAACTCGGATAATTTATTTAAAGATGGCGGCCGTAACGGAAATTGCAACGGTGATGTCATCATGCAATATGGCCACTTGGAATAATGTAATCGGATGGATGGTTTGTTTGTCGCAAATATAAATGAAAAGCCATTCCCTTGCATTACTCTATCATCAAACCTAAACATATAAAGGCATACATATTTATAATAAACGTAGTTTAGAATATGGCTTCATGTTCCAAACTTATCTTGACTTGTCTCGACTGGTTTCACATTGCATAACACTTGTAGGTTTTTAAATTCAAACTTGGCATCATCCGGCGACAATGCCTTAAATTAAATATGGCCGACAGTGGCGCCATCTGGTAGCGAATTTATGAATTAAAGATGACGGCAACTGAGAACTTGGTGAATACAGGCTACCGACTTGTCTCGTCTTGTCCCCCCCGACTTGTCTCGACTGTCTAGACTTGTCTCGTCTCGTTCCCGACTTGTCTCGACTGACTACATAACACTTGGCGCCATCCGGCAGTAACTTTAAGAATTAAAGATGGCGACGGTGGTGCGCTCCGGCGGTAACTTTAAGAATTAAAGATGGCGACGGTGGTACACTCTGGTAGCAACACTAGGAACTAAAGATGGCGACGGTGGCGTCATCTGGTATCGATTATATGAACTAAAATATGTCGACGGTGGCGCCATCTACCAGCCAAATTGAGAACCAAGATGGCGGCGCCTCTGACAACAATTTTTTGAATTTGGCGCGCGATACTAGCGACATCTACCAGTCAACTTGAGAACCAAGATGGCGGCACCTCTGGCAACTAATTTTTGAATTTGGCGCGCGATACTAGCGACATCTACCAGCCAACTTGAGAACCAAGATGGCGGCGCCTCTGGCAACTAATTTTTGAATTTAGCGCCATCTGGTAGTCTGTGCTGGAATTAAAGATGGCGGCTGTATAATAATTTTAATTTCAAATGTGACGCCTTAGGTATGCATTAAGGAAGGCAAAAGATGGCGGCTGATGTTTACATCAAATTTTGAAAAGTTGAAGTTCGAAAAAAAATTCGAAACCAAGATGGCGGCCGTGACGAAAAGTGCAACGGTGACGTCACGATTCGAAGTTGGTGGAAATCTGTAGAAATACAAAATGGCGGATGGATTAGTATGGATTAACATATGGATTAGCATAGATTGGCATATGGATAAGCATAGATTGGCATACAGATTAGCATAGATTGGTATACGAATTAGCATAGATTTGCATACGGATTGGCATAGATTGACATGGATTAGCATAGATTGGCATACGGATTGGCATATATTGACATGGTTTATCATAGATTGGCATGCATTAGCATAGATTGGCATGGGTTAGGTTAGGTTAGGTTAGCATAGATTAGCATATGGATTAGGTTAGGTTAGGTTAGGTTAGGTTAGCATAGATTAGCATATGGATTAGGTTAGGTTAGGTTAGGTTAGGTTAGCATAGATTAGCATATGGATTAGGTTCGGTTAGGTTAGGTTAGGTTAGGTTAGAATATGGATTAGCATACGGATTAGATGACGTCATCAGGTTGGCAACATCGAGGGTCGCAAGGCTAAAGGTCAGGGTCGAATTTCAATGTCAGGGCCAAATTTCAAGGTCAAGGTCAAATTTCAAGGTCAAGATCAAAGTTAAAGTTCAAGGTAAAGGTTCAAGGTCAAAGGTCAAGGTCAAGGTCAATGTTAAAGGTCAATGTTCAAGGTCATAGTTAAAGGTCAAGTGTCGAATTTCAATGTCAGGGTCAAAGTTCAAGGTCAATGGTCAAGGTCAAAGGTCAAGGACTCGGTTCAAGGTCAATGTCAAAGTTCAGGGTTCAAGATCAAGGTCAAAGGTCAAGGTCGTATCCTGGATCCTGCGCCTGTCCCAGAAACGGATATATCCTTCTACTGTAACGGGACATTTTTTAGTGCGTACATGGCTGATGAACGTAACGGGACACTTTTTCGTGTGTGCATGGTCGAAGGAAGTGACATAATCCCTTAATCCCCCTCCATCCTCCGGTGCCCTCATACATACTATACTTACCTACTAAGCTGGCTACATCCAAATTTGTTTCTTTTACTTGCATTTGTATAATGTAAAGAAATAAAATAAATAATTCTAATAATAATAATTTAATGTTTTTATTTCTTGTATTCTGATTTCTAACTAAGACTTAGTTCTCGTAACTTGTGCTTAGTTTTTGCTTTTTTGTTGATGGAGCTCCCAAATGTGCTTCCTTTTTTTTGGTGCTTCCAATATGTGCTGCCTTTATGATGGTGCATCCAAAATGTGCTGCCTTTTTGATAATGGTGCTTCCAAATATGCTGCCTTTTTGTTGATGGTGCTTCCAAATGTACTTCCCTTTTTTGATGGTGCTTCCAAATATGCTGCATTTTTGTTGATGGTGCTTCAAAAATGTACTTCCATTTTGATTATGGTGCTTCCACATGTGCTGCCTTTTTGTTAATGGTGCTTCCAATTGTGCTTCCTTTTTTGATGGTGCTTCCAAATGTGCTGCCTTTTTGTTGATGGTGCTTTCAATTGTGCTTCCTTTTTAATGGTGCTTCCAAATGTGCTTTTATTTTTATTATGGTGCGTCCAAATGTGCTGCCTTTTTTGTTTATGGTGCTTCCAAATGTGCTTCCTTTTTGTTAAATGTTCTACCTTTTTGATTGGATTCTTGGTCCTCTTGTAAGCGTAAAAAACATGGTCTGTTGGTTTAATTGAATATAATTAGCTGACGATGAGGAAGGTCGTGAGGTTCGGAAATAACTAGTCTATACGTCTGACATTTATTATGACCCGCTCTCTCGGTCCGAAGACGCTTGGTCTATATGTATGTGTGGCTTTGTACATGAACGGTTTAGAGGTTATTCAGATTATTGAAAAACTAGACTTTCATGTTAGGCTTATCGGCAACGTATTTATTTCGTCGAACATTGTCGTACATTGACTTGTGTTTTATTTTTGAAGAGAGAATGATTTACAAACTCCGCGAAAGGTAATGGAAAAACAGAATATTAAATTTATTTAATATTTAGTTACACTTGTCGCTGTTCAAGTATCGCATCGAGGGCAGGAATCCAGCGATTCAATATGTAAATTATTGAGTGAGTTTTTTGATGAATTTTGCATTTTTCCGTAACTTCTAGCTAAATAATTACACGATTTCAAGATTGCGCCCAAATTTCAAGATGGCGGGGGCACCTCGGTAATAAATGATAACTGTACTGTAGCGGGTTAGAATAAAATAATCCAGATGGAAATGTACTCTATAAGACTAGTACACACACAAGATGATGTTACTCAGCAGGTGGTAGCTCCTGGTAGCAAGTACTGAACATAAAATGTTGGATCCATGATGGTCGACAAGGAAAAAGTCAAATTTCAAGGTCATGGTCGAATTTCAAGGTCAAGGTCAAAGTTCAATGCCAACAGGTGAGGAAAGGGTATGGTTACCAGAAAATTATACTAACATGGTATCGGCACACTCTAGTGGACGAAAACAAGATTGTGGTCTCCAGCTTATGAAGACAAGATGGTGTACATGACTTCATATCAGATGACGATATATGTACCTTGGTAGATCAGTCTGTAGGTGGCTTCAGTGGAGGATCTGTTGTTTTTTTTATTTTTTGCTCTTACTGGTTTCGAACCAATGACCTTAGTCGATCTAATCAATCATTATATTTATTGGCAATTTATTTAATGCATTTTGAACTCTATCCCGCATTCCTAGCATTAAAATTACGGATTTTCAAGATGGCGTCCAAATGACGAGATGGTGGGTGTCACAGTAATAATAAATTATTACTGCACTCTGGCGGATAAGAATTAAACTAACATCGCGTCAGCGTACTCTAGCCGACGATACAATGATGATGGCTTCCAGCAACGAAGACAAGATGGCGGAAGTGACGTCATGTTAGCTGACGATATATATGCTATTAACAAAGTGGTGGGGGCCAGTCTGCCTGCACCCACCACGGGGGAAGGATCGGTCAACATTTTTATTTTTTTTTCACTTGTCGGGTTCGAACCGAGGACTCCGAGCTGCATGTCGTAAATGTTTATTTTTAAAATATTATTTATTAAAATTTAATTATTTAATTTTTTTATAAATTTTAATTTTTTTCATTAAAATCGGATAATAAATAAAAAGTTAAAGATGGCGGCTGTAACGGAAATTGCAACGGTGACGTCATCATCCAAGATGGCGGTCATGGTATCATTATTCCTAGAAATGGCTTACCGGAGGCTTTAGACATGGATGCTTACGCCGTGTTTAGGAATTTGGGTTCTTTCTAGGAAAAACGACTTTTGAGGATTTTCGAAATACTAATTTTTGAATTGTGGAATTTTTTGAGATATTTGGCGGAATTTTTTTCCCACAAAAATGAAAATTTGGTTGGTTTTTGAGGAATTTTGGGCAAATTTAGCCCAATTTTGGCAAATTTTGATAAGTTTTGAGGTTTGAAGGTGAAGGTCAAGGTCAAAGGTCAAGGTCACAACTATCCATGATGGTCGCCGTGACTTCACAATCCAAGATGGTGGCTCGGCACCTCGCACCTCGCCCCGGACTTGTGTCCAGGGCCGGTCCTAGGGCGGTGCGAGCGGTGCGACCGCACCGGGCGCCATCAAGGGAGGGGGCGCCGAAATCAACCGACACATGAGACGAACGACGGTGCCGATCGGTCTCACGGGAAAATGGACGAATTGAGGTACCCGCCCTCCGAAGTCACGGTGTCAGATCTCCAAATTGAATGAATCCAAATTAATAATGATTATGTGTACGACAGCTCTTTTAACGTGGCTCATTCGTATTACATTACTAGCAATTGTTTATTTACATCCTGTGTCCCACAGTTTACAGTGGCGCTTCATCCGGTCGTTACTTGAACTGCTTTGCGCCTGAGTCTTCCAATTTCCAGTCGTTCATTAGGGGCAAGTGTGGCGCGGGGTTAAATTTCGTCCGTCACTTGTTTCGCTAGGCAAGCATTGTCTATTGAATTGCCAAGTCGTTCAAACATGCGCGAGTGTATATCTGTGTTGTACAGTGTTTGTGTCGTTAGATTATTACAGAAGAATTCTTAATAGAAAACAGAAGTAGGTAAGTATTGTTTATATAAGTTCCTTTCTAGTAGTGGAGCACAGATGTGGATACCGATTAATCACATATTAACAGTAACGTATCCAAAGTTTTGTAAATATTGCGTCTTCGTGCATGTTCGGCGACGTTTGTTTTAACGAATAAGAAATACATATTGCGACAAGACGTTGGCGACACTTAATTTCCATACATATACATTGCATTGAAATGTTATTAACGTTTACTTGTTCTAAACGTTCACAATCGTTCTGAAATTATCTCCGTTATTTTAGTACAGTTATTTTCCGATAAGAATCTTAACTTATTTAAATGTTAACATATGATTATACACAAAGGCCAAACATGAATAGCGTAATAATTTATTACCATATAAAGCGGACGTTTCAAGAATCGGTAATCGGTAAAGTCATATCAGTGCACCACTACTTTCTAGTGTATTCTGTGGTACTGCGATAAGACATATCCACTTATCAACGAACGAAACCGCACGGCGAGATTAAACACGGTGTCTTAGGCATTTAATGATTACGCGCGTTTGTCGAGTACGTTTCTCCTTGCAGCCCGATGTACTGCGCTTTTGTAGTGTATTTATTATAGTGTATGTATGGTAGCTTTTGTATGGAAGTGATGTACCTGTTACGTAATAACTATTATTTAATCTTTGCCTATACTGCAATTTATATATAAGGTGGTAAAGGTGTAGGTACCAGTTTGTTTTAACAAATTTGTATAGGCCTACTATATATTATATATCACTCTTGTTAAAGTTATTTATTTTTTTTCCAATAACTATTAAAAAACGTTTTGTCTAAGGGCCTGTTTTAGTGCCTTTATTTAAGTGACAATTAGCGTAACTGAGTTTTTACGTATTTTGAATGGAAAATAAATGAAAAATCAATCAGTTATACTAACTGCCAGTTAAATAAAGGTGGTTAAAAACAGGTTCGCAATTAATTAAAAGTGCAAAAAACGGGTTTTTAAATAGTCCCTGAACTTAAATAAAGGAAAAAAACTTAATTTAATTATTTTATAACTGGCTACTGCCGGCGATTTCGATCGCGTGGGTCCGTGGGAATAGATTATCGCACATCAGAATTTAAATCTTTAACTCAAGTATGTCCTATTCTATGTCACTGATTTCCTGATATCATGTATGTAACGAGTGATGGTTAAATGTGTCTTTTACAGATTAAAAAACATGTCACAGTCTTCAAAAAAATTGTCTGGTGCACAAAACTTAAAAAGGAAACGGATAAAGCAAGCCGAAACTGAAAAATCTACAAATTTGCTATCAAAATTTTTGAGAGTCGAAAAGTTATCTGACCCTTCATCACCAGAACTTCAATATCAACAAGCAATAGAAGAAGACCCGCTTGAAAAAGGTTCTGATCTTGAAGATACACAGCACCATTTTCAAGAAGATTTAGCTGTTCCTGGAACCTCATCTGCATCTCAAAATATTACAGAAGAAGTTGTAACAGATAAATCGTTATCATCATCTTTTAAAGAGAGAAAACTAGATGATATTTCAAAATGGCCGCTTATTATTGACTCTGCAACAAAAGATGAAATCCTTCTTCGAGGCCCTGTTTGTAATGAAATGAACAACGAAAATTACCCAAAGAATTGTGACGGCCGTCATTTTTCAAATTCACATTTTGAAAAAGTAATGCCAAATGGGGAGATTTTTAAAAGAAGATGGCTCGTGTACTCTAAATCTGCAGATAAAGTATATTGTTTTTGCTGTCGTTTACTCAACACAAACCCCAACTCTAATTTGGGAAAAGAAGGATTTGACGACTGGCGGCACTTATCAACGCGTCTCAAAACACACGAAACATCCTCAGATCACCGACGTGCTTTGAACAGTTGGATACAAGCATCTATTAGGTTGAAGAACTGTAGCGGGATAGACAAACAATTACAAAAACAGATTGAAGATGAGAAATCGAGATGGGTTGCTATCCTCGAAAGAATGATGTCGATAGTGTTCTTCTTGTCAGGCAATAATTTGGCGTTTAGAGGGAGCTCTGAAACATTATACACCCCTAATAATGGCAACTTCTTGGGTTTGGTGCAATTATTAGGAAAATTTGACAATGTGATGATGGAGCACCTCCGCCGTGTTGTAAATAAAGAGACTAATGTCCACTATTTCAGCAAACGCATTCAAAACGAATTAATTGGCTTACTTGGAAGTGAAGTTCGAAATAATATAGTGAACATGGTAAAGTCAGCTAAATACTTCTCCATCATTATGGACTGCACTCCTGATGTAAGCCACATTGAACAAATGTCACTAACATTCCGGTTCGTTGACGTTAATGAAGAAGAAGTGGAAGTGCGAGAGTGTTTTGTTGCTTACAAGCCAGTAAGTGACTCTTCGGGAGCAGGACTCACTGGCCACTTTCTTGATTCGATTGTACAAGAATTTGATTTAGACATGAACGATTGCAGAGGTCAAGGCTACGATAATGGAGCGAATATGATAGGAGTGAACAAAGGTGTACAAACCAGAATTTTAAACCTATATCCTCGGGCATTTTTTAATCCATGTGGCTGCCACAGCTTGAATTTGGTGATAGCAGATGCAGCCAAAAGTTCCGTTAAATCTGTTTCTTTATTTGGATTTCTCCAAAGACTATTTGTTTTATTCTCTGGATCAACCAAACGATGGGAAGTGATATCCAAGCACATAGACGGATTATCATTAAAAAAAGTTTGCGAAACTCGCTGGGAGAGTAGAGTTTCTAGTCTTGCTGCTGTTCGCTTTAACTACACTTCAGTTCGTGAAGCCCTTCAAAATCTTCATGAAGAAACTAATGACTCAGTTGCAGCATCAGAGGCATTGTCGCTTATTCAGAATATGGAGCAATTTGAGTTCATAATTACAATGGTGGCTTGGTATGATATATTGTTTCAAGTAAACATTGTAAGTAAAGCTATGCAGTCTGAAACTATGGACTTACCAAATGCATCGCAATTACTGAAAAACTGTTCGGAATTCGTGAAAGAGTACCGTAGCTTTTCCTCAAATCTAATTACAGCTAAAGAAATAGCGTCTCTAGCCGAAATAAACCAAGTTTTTAAGGCAGTCCGATCGCGAAGAAAAAAACTGTTATTTGAATACGAAGCCTTAGATGAAACACCAACTTATCCGGAGGAATTATATAAAATGAACGTTTTTTACCCAATGATAGACACAATTGAGAATACATTGGTTACACGTTTTCAACAACTGTCAAAATTCAATGATACATGGTCATTTTTATACGACATTAAGATAATTCCAGAAAAATCCATGTTGGAAAAAGCCTGTGCTGAATTGCAAATCACTTTAACCGATGGAGAAAAATGTGACATATCTGGTCATGAATTGGTTGAAGAACTTGTGAGCCTGAACCCATTACTAAGAGATCTTCAGTCAGGAGAGCCAATAAAAGTACTTCGACTTATAAAAAAAATGATTGGCAAGATATTTTCCCGAATGTATGGACAGTGCTTCGTATCTTGCTAACTGTGCCAATAACTGTTGCCAAAGGAGAACGAAATTTCAGTAAATTAAAACTTATAAAAACCTACCTACGGTCTACTATGTGTCAGGAAAGACTGTCCGATCTTGGAATTTTGTCTATAGAAAATGCTATTGCCCAAATGTTGAATTATTCTGACTTGATAAAAACATTTGCAAGTGCTAAAGCTAGAAAAGTGATTATTTAGGTATTTTTTTAATATTTTTACTACATGTCTACATACTTTTTTATTAATGTTTGCATGGAACATAGAATAAATTAAAGTTGACAATCATATTTATTATTATTATTTTTCATTTGTCCACTACATCTATCACATATAGCATAGGTAATCGCACAAACTGGTCAAACGAACATTTCTATGATTTGACATTTTAGACAGCAGTAATTCGGCTTAATAATCTGAGGCGGCTGCTTTTTTTGGTGGAAAATTAAGCAACCAGTTGAACAATATTTTTTTTTATTTAGAGGGGCGCCATTTTTAAATCTCGCACCACCTAAAAATTTTGATAGGACCGGCACTGCTTGTGTCCCAGGAAATACATTGCTATACTACTGCTGGCGGTTGTAGCCTCGTGCACAGGAGCCTGGAAATTGACAATGTGTTGTCGTGAGCGACGAGCTGCGGTCGAACCCCCGCTTGTAGCTTGTCGTTAGTGTTTGAGAATACCACACTGAGGCCCCCAGATGGGAGAACCCACCATCGTTACCGCCGAACCGAAGTCGTCAACATGGCGGACACACGTTTTGCAGCATTAACATATATATATATATATATATATATATATATATAACGTATATATCCCAATTCGTAAACATTAAGGGGGGTGAGAGAACTCACCAATCGTATTGGTGTGCCAAAAAAAAATTGAATCGCAAAACTAATCGAAAATACAAATTGTTAACTAAAAAAGTCATAGAAAGGAGTAATCTCACCTTAAAAAATACGTCAGATATTTGACATTAAAATTTATTGACCATAATCTCTGTTCAAATTATAATGCAGTTTGATAGCGTATTAGTAAAAGGTGTGCCTCTGCACTATTGGGTTCAGTAGTATACATTGGCCGGTACTGGTACATGGCTTCTGGCTGTGGAGCTGGAGCCGAGGCACATATCTGATTGTAACGTCACGACGGCCATCTTGGATGTGCGTAACGGGTTACAACGTAACGGTACACAGCGCAACGGGACACCACATAATGGTACGCAACGTAACGGGACACAGCGTAACGGGACAAGTAGATCACGGCGGCCATCTTGGATCCGCAATCTTTAAATTGAGCGCTCCACTCATTATGATGAAATTTTAGTCTCTGTCGCCATATTTATTTTTTCTGTTCCACTGGAGGCCGCCATCTTGGATACCATCAACTTTGATTCTGCTGTTTGTTTCTAGAAAGCGGAAGCGTCGCTCTTGACATTTTTCAGTTCCACTGGAGGCCGCCATCTTGGACACCGTCGACTTTGTTTCTGTTGTTTGTTCCTAGACAGCGCCAGCGTCGCTCTTGATTTTTTTCTGTTCCACTGGAGGCCGCTATCTTGGATACCGTCGACTTTGTTTCTGTTGTTTGTTCCTGGATAGCGACAGTGTCGCTCTTGATTTTTTATGTTCCACAGGAGGCCGCCATCTTGGATATAGTCGACTTTGTTTCTGTTGTTGGTTCCTAGATAGCGACAGCGTCGCTCTGTCTCATCACATAAGGTCGATGTTCCATTACCTACCATAGCTATAATGATCCTTATCGACAATTAAATTTAATTTTTTATGCAAATTACATTGGAAGCGCTGTGATTCGAACCAGCGCAGCTCTGATCTCTAGGTTGGAAAACATACGCCTTTAACCGCTCGGCTATCAAGACATTTACCAGACTGAGAATTAAATAAAGTATATAAAAACATAACATCCATATTCGGACTTGGAATTTTTTTTCTATTTTTATTAATAATAGCACTACCTGTTCAAAACAGAACCGCCATCTTGGATTATGAGGTCTCCGTTGCAATTTCCGTTACGCCCGCAATCTTTAAAATCAGCAATTTTTATGTTAGAAAATCGGGAAATTTTTTAAAAATTATTTAAAAAATTAATCAACCGAATTAAATAATAAAAATCTTTAAAATCACCGTTGCACTTTTCGTTATGGCCGCCATCTTGAAAATCCGTAATTTTAATGCTAGAGATTCGGGAAAAATTCCAAAATTCATCAAAAAATTAACTCATTAAGGAAATTATTGACTCCTGTCCTTGGTTAGATCCCTGGTCGATACAAAACAACTTTAATTTTAAAAAATACCACAAAAGTAACAGATTTCAGAAAATAAAATACACAACAAGTATTTTTATAAAATTTTATTACATAAATTATACACTACTACAAGTACAAAAAAACACAAAGAACTAAAGTCTTGTGGATTTCTCGATTCAAACAGTATTCTTATTGTACGGACTAAGTCCTTTACATGTTCGTAAATGTCTATTAAGTTTATCAGGTCAACATAATGGTACACAACAATTTTCACACAAAGACGAATTATCGATTTCATTAAAAGGACAGTGATATATTTCATGTCGTTTAGCACTTTCAATATTTGCTAATGTTTTGTTACAAAATATACAGCTTGATTCTAAGGAATGTACAGCCCGTCTATCACAATTCCTGAGGTGTTAAATCTTACATAGTGTATAAACTTGCTTAAACACCTGTTGCACTGATATTTAATGCGTTCAGAGTTATTACTACAATAACGTATCACATAATCCCGTAATTTCCAGTTTTTGATCTTCTCACAGTACGTACAGTTGGGCGACGGAACACTGTTGGTCGCTCCTTCCTTCATCAATGACACCAGAACTGTTGACAACCATTGTATCACTGCTGACATGTTAACTTCTGAAGCCTTTGAGGTCTGCTCTGTGGAAGATGTTGCACGCGTCGAAATCTCCTGCTGTGCTGAGAGTGCTGGTGTAGCTGTTGACGACGTTGTCATCGTGGTCTGCACTGATGATGGTAGACCTTCGATCCAGGTCAGTGTTGATACTAGTAATGAAGCCATCGAGTTTTCAAGAATAGCTAGATACTGGTCTATTACATTAGTCAAGTCTCACTATCCGATCCGTTCATCAACGCAGCCAGAGACGGACTGAAGTTAATATAACCAGGGTCTCACTTATATATTCTCATTAGCTGGTACATCACATGAGTCAAAACAATAACCATGTTCATTATACTTGCACTTAACTTTCTCGGAGCATTTTTTATAATGAATATGAAAGCTATCAAGACGTGAAATTAGTTTATTGCACTTATTTCACTGAAATTGTATTCTTTTAACATTATTAGAACAACTGCTTTTTTCATGTTTGCGAGCATTTGAGGTGATAGTAAATGATGCGTCACAGTATTTACACTGACGCAATGTACGCTCCTCATTAGTTGAAGTATCCATATCTGATGATGAAACTTTGGCTGATGGTGGTATCACATCTGTTGAAATCTCCTCCAATGTTGACGTCGTCGTTGCCAACGGGATCTGCTCCTTCTCCGTCGTAGCTGACGTCAAGGTTCCCGTAGACGATAGTACAACCTCCATCGAGTTCGACGTTATAGTCGGCAAAGATGCCATCGAGTTCGCAAAAACAGGTAACTACGCGATTTATGCACCAGATTAAACAAACTAGATTATCCTTACACCGTCGACGTCAGTAACAAACTGTGTGTCCTGCTGTCAAGGACTCGCTTATATACATGCACTGGATGGAATAATACGCTAGTCAAATAGAGAACAATTTACTATATTACTAGAGTCAAAACAACATTAAAAATAGAAGCCCCATCAACGAAAAGGCAGCACATTTGGAAGCACCGACAAGGAAAATGCAACACATTTGGAAGCACCAACAACGAAAAGGCAGCACCATAATCGAAAAGGCAGCACATTTGGAAGCACCGACAACGAAAAGGCAGCACCATAATCGAAAAGGCAGCACATTTGGAAGCACTGACAACGAAAAGGCAGCACCGCCAACGAAAAGGCAGCACATTTGGAAGCACCGACAGTGAAAAGGCAGCACATTTGGAAGCACCAACAACGAAAAGGCAGCACCGTCATCGAAAAGGTAGCACATTTGGAAGCATCGACAACGAAAAGGCAGCATTGCCAACGAAAAGGCAGCTCATTTGGAAGCACCGACTACGAAAAGGCAGCACATTTGGAAGCACCGACAACGAAAAGGCAGCACCGTCATCGAAAAGGCAGCACATTTGGAAGCACCGACAACGAAAAGGCAGCACCGTCATCGAAAAGGCAGCACATTTTTGGAAGCACCGACATTGTAAATGCAGCACCGCCAACGAAAAGGCATCTCATTTGGAAGCACCGACAACGAAAGGCAGCACCGCCAACGCAAAGGCAGCAGCTTTGGAAGCACCGCCAACGAAAAGACGGCACATTTGGAAGCACCCAAACCGAAAAGGCAGCACCATCAACGAAAAGGCAGCACATTTGCCATTGGCTCCAATAGTCATTGGCTGCAATATTCTATGGCTCCAATATTCATTGGCTCCAATATTCATGTACTCCAATATTAATTGGCTCCAATTGCTCCAAATACTACAACAGTTTCCAAAAGGCTCCGTCAGTCTTTTGGCTCCAACAGTCTATTGGCTTCTATAGTTATTGGCTCCAATAGTCATTGGCTCCAATATTTATTGACTCCATCAGTCTAGTGACTCCATCAGTCATTGGCTATAGTACTACGAAGCTTCCAGAACGCATGGTTACGAGACTGCATGACTAATTGACCGCGTGGCTACGAAACTTCATGCCTCTGACTGACTACAATAGCATTATTCAGTGGACTACGTGACTGCGAATATTCAAGTTTACGATACTGCGAAGCTACAGAGCTACGAAGCCTCTAGAAAACGAGTTTTCATGACTCCGAGGATACAGAACTACAAGTCTGCATGAGTTCTTGACTACAAAGCTACTCGTCTACGAGGCTCCAATTGCCGCATCTGTCTTCGACGGAATTTTCTCTTTTGCTTCATCTCTACCATCAGCAATATGTTATAAGATTACAAGGCTACTTGCTTACGTAGCTTCAAGTCTACGAGGCTCCAATGCATCATGACTACGAGACTACAAGCCATGAGGTTACGAGACTATGCGATTGCAAGTCTTTAAGGTTACGTGATCGCGAGGTTATAGGACTACGAAGCTTCCAGAACGCATGGTTACGAGACTGCATGTCTAATTAGCCGCGTGGCTACGAAACTTCATGTCTCTAACTGACAACAGCACTATTCAGTGGTGAGAGTTAATTTATCTCATGCAAAGGTTCTTGCTGCAAGTAGTTCCGCTTTTCAACATCAGATGAAGGTAAATAATATTTATTTATTTTATGCGGGATGCGGAATGCTCACTATCGATCGCATAAGAAGGATGGCTTCGATAGTCTTCAAGGAGAAGGAGGTTCGTCCTTCCTGTTAGTGCTTCTCAGATTTCTCACGGTCGAACATCTTGTATTGCGACGTCACGGCAGTCATCTTGGATGGGTGTGACCTTGACCTTTGTCCGAAACCGCAGGAATGATCGCAAGCACACGGATTAACCATCAAAACATTGATAAGAGTAATCAGGAGCACACAAAGAAACCACCACACGTTTTCTTTGATATCATAAAATTACAGGAGAAAAAATATTTAATAAAAATACATAATATAAAATTTTAAATGAAAAAAAATTACAAAAATACATAAAATTCTGGCTTGTACTAGAACTCTATCTTTGTTCAACAATGAGAAGTTCACAAGCTAGCAGAATCTATTTATGTATTTTTGTAATTTTTTTTTTCATTTTAAATTTTTATTATTTATTTTTATTAAATATTTTTTCCCTGTAATTTTATGATATCAAAGAAAATGTGTGGTGGTTTTCTCAGAGCGCATTTGATTATCCATGTCAATATTATGGTTTTCTCCATGTGCTCCCGATTATTCTTGTTAATATTATGATGGTTTTCTCTGTGTGCTCAAGATTTCTGTCCAAAACAATTAGTCTTACACCTATCATTCAAACATAAACACTTATCATTGGAGCTTGACACGACGGAGGCTCGCTCTTTTGTCCACCCCTGTTCGCTCAATTCAAACATTCACTCCTGCCACGCCGCAAAGTCCTAAGCTATCGCTCGTCGCACCCGACTTGCTCGCCAGGCCTTCACTCGCAGGTATCGCCTCTCGATAGGTCCGGTTCGCTCATCAAGGGCCACATGTCATCTTCACTTCTCGCTGATCGCACGGGTATCGCCAGTATCACTCCCCGAGGGGGAGATACTCTCTGCTACTCTCAGAAGTCTCCAAACCCTCGGAACTCCCGCGGATGCCGGCGTCATCGCTTATATACCCGTGTCATCCTTCTCGAAGGGACAAGAGTGGCTGTGACGTGTCACGTCACACTGGGCCGACCCGACTCCCGAAGCACCCAGAACAGTGAAGGTTATTCATGCCATTTCTTACGGCGACCTCTGTAAGCCCGGAATTCCCAGACCGCTAAAGGTGACAATAGCCCGAGAAGGTTGGTTGCGCGGGGAGCCGAGAGGGTGGTTAGCAAGGATTCTTGTAATCCGGACAGGCAATTGTGGCATGATTTACGTCAATAGACAGCGCGTGACGTCAGTGGCTGCGCGGGGCCGTCAGCCAGCTCCGAACCTGACGTGTGTCGCAATCCTGTCGGCGTTCGTAACAATATTATTGGTACCAAAATGTAAAGAAACTAGAATTACCAATTTTCCAATAATCCCAACGATGTAGTCGACCTAAAATCTTAAAAGTCTAAATCCTCCAGGTAAATGTCCTACCTTTTATGAAAATTCAATGAATTGGTTGGGGTATGTTACGTTAATATATATTTCATAAAATCACGCTAGTGTAACATAGTTCATTAATGATGTTCTTTGATTCTCACTGAGTTTCAGTATTTTTGGTGCAAAAAAAATCACTTAAATTAAAGAAATACAATAATAATGCAAACCTAGTTTCTATCCAGAATAATAGTTATAAAGAAAAACATAAGAAAATCTCAACATTTTTCAAATAATATAATTTTTTTTTGTATTAGCACGGTGTTTCCTTATGTAAGGCTAAAAACATAAGAACTTGTTAACTCGTTTGTTCATGTTGGTCTTACAATGATTCCGGTGTGCTCCGGATTATTATAGGAAAGTGTTGTAAAATTTGGCAGTGAGTTGGAGTGGATTTTTCGTTGCCTATACACACACTTAGTATAAATATTTTTAGTAGTGTATAGAGAAGCGGCGATAAGAACAACTGATAGGAACACAGTTTGTATTCAAAAGCATTAAAAATAAAGCTAGATTTTTTTTAATATAAATGTGGTTTATACATATATGCAAATATAGTGGCACATTCCTAATTAATAAAAAAAGTTCTATTTATTTAATAGTGGCACTTATTCTACAGCATGCTCTTACTTATTTTTACTTAAACCTGTCCTTACTCTTGTTACTATCGCTATATATTTTACTAATAGGAGAAAAAATATTTATTTATTGGATTATAGGTACAATTCTTAGTTATGAATGTACCCCAAATCTTAACTTACGTTTCCCAATATTGTAACAACTACGAGTTTTTTAATTTATGAGTCCAACTCATTCGTCAGTTGAGGGATATTAGAGACAAGATTCCTGGATTACATTTTATGCAAGGTTTTAGTACCTATTATATGACAAAAAAAAACATTTTCTAAAGCCATTAGATTGGTTTGTAGTTTCTTCTCCATATCACATGCATTCGTGGAAAACCTTTCTAGAATGACAATGAAACAAATTTCATATCTCCTTAGTTTTAATCATAGCTGCATTAACTAGGATCAACAAATTTTGTATAAAAAAAAATTAAATTTTTGTAATGTGAAAGTACAGCATTAACCAATTAACACATTTTCCAGACTGGCGGCCGAAACATGTTTCTATCTTCACAGATACTGTGTTAAAGTGGGATGAATAAAAAAATTACTTCGATTAACCATCATCGTCCGCCATCAACATCCCTTAAGTCCCCACTTGTAAAAAATCTCAAAACGATAAGCATGGAAGTGGACCAAGGTCATCTCAGGAGAATGCTAAAGTGCCGACCTTATGGTTACTTGAGCTCAATAAAATATCATTTAATCCATCCCAAAATATTAAAACTGCCACTCGTTGCACTACGAATGAATTTGGAGATGCAGCACAGGAAGAGTCATTCAAGCAGAAGAGGCAATAAACCAAAGGGCATTCAAAAGCTATTCATATTGACGAATTAGAATACAGAGATCGGATCGAAACGGAACAGCAGGACGCGGCCAAACGACTCACGACCCCGCTCGGAGGTGGTCCGTAATTTCAATAAGGCTTTGTTCCAGTTTATCGCTATAGTACTCTACAGGACATCCATTGTGGGAAGGATTCCAAGGGCGTGGCATACCGATCTTTCCTTGGTGGAGGGGAGGGAGGGAAGGAGGGAGAAGCACGGTGACCTTGGCAGCCACAACGAATCAGCGCTCGTCTCCCGCCACCTCAACTGATCGGGTGTGTGGGTTGGTGGGCGCGGCTTGGTGGGAGGTGCAGACGGTGAGTGTTCCAAGTCCCTACCCAGAAAGTGTGGCTTGTACAGCTCAGTTGTGTTCGAACCCGGAGTTTGTACATGGGCTGCTCCTGGGGTCCTTCATATGGGAGCGGTTAATTTTTAATCGCGTCACGTTGCGTCGCGCGTAAACCACTCGGCGGGCAGTCGAGTTTCTCGCCCGGCGACACTCTAGTATGTAATAAGGAGGGGAGGGGGTGTGTCCCTGACGGAACTCTGCGGTCTTCGCTTGGATGGACCATCACGCCGTGACAAAGCGGGGGGTATCGCTGTGCCTTTATTCCATGTTCCGTCTGTTTTATTACCCTTGTGTTTGAATATTAAAAAAATTAAGGGGGATTTTTTATGGATAAAATCTTTTGTTTTAAAATTCCATAGTAAATATTTTACATTCCAGTGCTACTGCTTCATTGTTATTTAAGATAGTTTATTATAAAATATTTTTTAAGTTTTCAAACGCTTTTGCTATGGTTAATATTAGAGTATGTTGAGCTTCGAAGCTATTGAGAGACGATTTCATGATAATTTAATACTGTGAGCACTAGAGATTAGAGAATTGAAAGATTAATAAAAGTAAATGAATTAGGTTAAATGAACACCGGCAAAGAAAACAATTATTATTTTTAGTCAAGAGAAGAGAGAAGATGGTTTATGAACAAACCTATAGTCAACACACACACATATATTAACAACCTTGGGCTTTTTCCGTAACTTTGCAGTACATTGGTACCAGTTAAGTAAGTTATTTTCAAAATTGTGTCAGTGCCTTATCTGGTTGTATTTTCCTGCGAAAAAATGCAATTAATTAATTTTTGTAAGTAAAAGCGTAATTTTCATTTGTTTTCATTTCTAATGAACCATAAATATTTTACACATCATGCCTTAATACCTCATAAATTCCTTCATTTTTTAATGTCTTACTTTTTAATATGTTGTTTCATGTGGTATAATTTAAATAGCATATTTGCATATATGCCAGGTCAAACATGATTGGGTGGGAATCACGATGACCAAAAATTAAAAAATAAAACACGCAATATACGTTCCTTAAAACTGGGAAGGAAATTTTTGAATTATGTATTTTACAAATTTCCGCAAATAATCCCAGACCCCTCAATGAAATAAATAAATAAATAAATAAATAAATATATATAATGATATTTTCCTCACTTCTAAAATAAAAAAGTTTTGAATAGTAAAACAATGCTGTACAATAAAAACGGAATTCAGATAAAATATCAAACTATTTGTAAAACATAACTTTGCGGAAAAACGTTTATGTAGTGATTCTCATAAATGTACTATGTTTCAATATTTTATACAAAATTAACATACGTAATTGATGGTATTTTATGCACCATAAACATTTGTTCTGGATAGTATTTATAACCTCAGTGCATTTATGTTTGCCATGATATTTAATCAACGCGCAGGGTTCTCGGTAGATTAAAACCACCATAGCGCAAGGCTGCTGCTTCAGAATGAAGCTTAAACATTTATTAATAACACAATCGTACCCATGTCGTCAACATACGAGGACACATAGTATTTAACCTTTATTCCATAAAGATGAGAAGAAAAAATCTTATGTGTGGACTCAGAAGGGTTCCTCCAAATGTAGAGATATATTGGTATCAATGCAAATACAGCAGGGTAAGCCTTGTAGTTTTCTTGCCTGTCAAAGTTGAGTAGCGTAAAAATGCACATTGTACCGGCGTTTAGTTCTGCATTGCGACAGGGATATTCCGGGCTTCTCACCTGGAAATACATTTCTTTTTTACCACATTTAAGACATGTGTTCAAAAAATCGTAATGTTATTTTTCATATTTATTACAATTTGAACAACAAATGACTGACGTTTTGAACAGTAGCACTGAAATACCACATGATAGTTTTTTTTTTGAATAATTCAGATGATTTTTGTTCTTTCCACGACGCCTGCACTGATTGTGTATATACGTAACGTAATTCGAATATTTATTTGTAATTAATGAAATCATTGCAGTATCACCTGAGGAATTTACTTTTCCTTAGGTGCCATTCAGCAGAAACTTTCTTTTCCAGCAATTAGAACAGATCCGGAGAGTTTCCTGCGTTGTGACTTGGACGGTTGTCGTCACCAGCGGGGAAGGTGATTCTGCCCCCTCCCTGCTCTTGCGTAAGGTATAAACCTGGATCTCGGGGGCCGGTGAGATATGGCCGAGATAGGCCTGCGTGCATTGTGCGGCCATTCCCTGCAGCCCGCACGCACGCTCACGCACGCTCACGCACGCTCACGCTCACGTGCGTGGTGCGTGGTCGCAGGCGGGGCCTAATGCCACCACCGCGACGATGTTACGATAATTATCACACCTCATCACTCACTTCTTTCTGCGCTCGCCCGGCGGGGGGAAAGAAATACACGCATTCCAGGTCTGCGCCCGTTTGGGAAAGTGAAAGTTACAACCTGCCTTAAACACATTATGCTTCTTAACATTTTGGTCACTGCAGCTGTGCTATATTGGGGCCATAAATTGGTCAGGTGTTTGTGTTTGAACTGTTAACGAGTCTTACCGACGTGATAAGAGGAATAACTCGTGGTTTGCTGTTCCAAGAGTACACAGAGCTGGTGTTTGATACCAGCTGCGCTAAACGATAGACGAAAGTGCCGCTATTCGCTGGGCCTAAGACCTCGTGGTTGCTGAAAGGTACTCCTCTGTGGCTGTGATCCTAGCGGCATCATGTCCATATGTCCAAGTCGGTTACGTAGTGGTTCGTAGTCCACTTCGTTTTCCCGTTGCCTTAAGACTTTGTGCATAGCCGTGTGAACCTTAACCGTATCAAACGAAGCCCAAAGGCAGAAGAGTTGAAACTGCTAAGAGTCTCAAGAGGACTGGACTTTCATTATGATAGCGGGCTTCGAACTACGTGAACCTGCTCGGAGGTCATGGACCATTGTCTCTCTGGGATTAGGATATAAATAATAACAAGAGAAAATTTATGTAAGAAGGATACGTTATAATAAGTATTATAGGAGAAATAATGCTTTTGAAGTTGGTCTCATGTAAAATATTTAATTTCAAACGTCAGAAAGTGACTCGCAATGGCTTATATTTTTAAAATGCCGCCTGAATCAAAAATACTTGGACAAAATTTAGGGTCAGAATACTTGGACAAAAATTCTTGCAATCGTTTATCCCAAGAAAGACTTCGTGTGTGTGATGATTCTCTATGTGACAAATTTTACTCTTTTGCTGAACCATGTAAGGGTTCGAGAAATCCTACACGTCGGTATGCGTGTTATCTCTATCCGGCTAAAACTTATTTTCTGAATCGGTGGTCGTGATTTATATGGATTTATATGGATTTAGTGGGATGTAAAGGCCGACGGCTTGATCCCTGGAATGACTTCTAAGCCCAGATTAAATATTTTTCGTTATTATTTGTGCGAAGAGAAACACAATTTTAATTTTACTTTCATAACAATTATAACTCATTACGACAGAGAAGGTTTGTCACCTGAATGATTGTACTATCTCAAATATACGCTACTTAATTGAAAACTGGCTTGCCTGATTGTTTATCTTGTACGCAGATGGTATGAACGATTAAAAATTTACGTTGAAGGGTTATCTTCTGTTATTCGAATTCATAATTTTAGTTACTGTAAATGAAATTTTTACACTCATTTGTAACTTATATAAGTGGTCACCTTCCTTCGTAAAAAAATTGGAAAAATACGTTAAGTAAACCCCAAAAAAAAAATAAAGGAAAGATATGTATATGCCCTGTTATTTAACACCCCAACGCCTGCGAATGCTATCTTCATCGTGTCTGCTCGAGAGTCACTGGTCAAGACTGACGGATGGCAACAAGCGGACGGCTTTTTGCTCGGTCGAGGGACCGTGTTATGTATCGTGGTAGAACAAAGGCGTACCACACCAGGCAATGGTAACACTTCCCTGGACATTAACGTAGCAAGAAAAAAAGGATAACCTCACTCGCTGAGAAATGCCTGGTACAGGAACAGAAGTCATTTGATATTCTTCGACATCAGTTTCGCAGCAGGTTTTGCTGATTATTGACGATCTGCGGACGTCGTTCCCTGGAGTATAGCTCTACGTAAGAAAATGGAACATTCCGCAATTCGACGTGACAGGGTTTTGCATCGCATGACTATGAAAAGAGGCTCAATGCAAGGGTACTAACTCTGTGCTCATAAATAAGAGTCATACCATAACTCTCGCCAAATATACGCCATGCAATGGAAAAGGTAAAATTCCAAGCAACATTGTCATCGCCTTGGTTTACCTATAGGACTGGCCATTTAATTACATTGTTATAGAACGCACGTCGGCAGATGCGAGTCAATATGCATATATTTAACTATGATTTAGCGAGATGGTTTTAAAAATTTAACTTTATGTTAGGGTTCAAAATAATGAATAATTGTGCAACTATAACAATGTATTTGTTCATAATACATGTTTCTTCTAGTTTCACACAAAAAAATGTGTGCATGAAGTCCACGGGCAACAGAAGTAAAACTTCTTGCTGATTAGGTATGTATGCAATTATATTATTAGTATCTTTTTATTAAACAAATAATAATTCAGAATAGCAAGAATGCGTGTATGAGCTCAATAATATATACATATAATTTTTAATAATACTGATTTACACAAGTAATTAAAATAATAATACGTACTCGAAAGAACACCATTTTCTTGCGAATATGGCCCATGACGCGGAGCACAACAATACGCTCAAAGCCCGTTGTATTGCCCTCTGCCCAAATACTCCCTTAAGTCAGGGTGGCGTCAGGCGCAGGCGCGTCCCTACCGCCGCGACCCGCCTATCCCTGCAGCATGGCGGGGTTCAACCTGAGCCGCACGCCGCCACGTGGAGCCCGCTCAAGGCTGCTCCAGCGATCACCGGCCGCGCCAACGGCCCCGGAGTGGGGATAGCGCGACGTCCAACTGCAAGAATCAACCGCGCATATGCACGTGGGCAAGTGCGCGAGAGCGCAAGATGGCAAGAGCGCAAGTGTGAATTTCTGCGGGTGTGCAAGTGTGCAAAAGTGTTCAAAGAATATAAAATTATATAAAGTGTATAAATATGTATAAAAGTGTATAAAAGTGTATTAGTGTGCATAAATTGTATAAAAGTATGAATAAGTGTATCATAATACATACAAGTGTATAAAAGTATGTAAAATGTGTGTAAAAGTGTGCATAAAAGTGTGTGTAAAAGTATGTGTAAAAGTGTGAGTTAAAGGCTGTGTAAAAGGTGTGTAAAGGCGTGTTTAAATAGGATGTGTTAAAGACTGTGTAAAAGTGCGTGTAGAAATTTTGTTAATAGTATGTGTTAAAGGCTGTGAAAATTATGTTTAAATGTGTGTGAAAGTGTGTACCGTGCCATCCGTCTCCTACTCTGCCGTTTAGCGCCCCACGTACTTAACTTTACCTCTCCTCTCCCGATTGTATCATCATATATCTATTTTTCCCCTCTTCTACCCGTTTCCCCACCACATACCTAGCTATTTCCCCTCATGCGTTCGGAATTTTCGTATCGCTCAAAAAGTGATTCCCATTCAGCAAAGAAGTTTCACTTCAAAATAACTAGACATTGCAAGCACAATAAGTGAGAAGCGGTAATTTATTATTTCGGTTAAAACATTGGTTATCTGTTTGTTTAGTATCATATGTATTATAAAAAATACATAAAAAATTTAAAAGTACCTGTGTCCAAAATTTAAACTCTTACAATTACAAATGTTTTATAAAATACGGTTTATTTACTATAGAAACATACCTTTTAACGTTTAAACTTATTCGTTATAACAAATATTTTTGAATAAAAAATAAATTCCTTATTATTTCAATGTTTTAAAATTGCAAATTTTTTTTCTTGTGTCTGGATTCAATCACAAAATAAAAATAGTCTTAAATCGAAATTTTTATGAGATATATATACATATATAAATTTTTCATTGGTATTTCCTTGGTTTTGTTTTAATAAATATTGCTACATGTAAATACAGAATATGCCATTTATTATTAAATGAAAAATAAATATATATATATATAAGGTCCTATATAATTCAATAAAAATAATCTCAAAGCCATTCATAACAATAAGTTTTTTGAACCAAATAATAATTCCTTCTCAAGTAATTTAATTAAATGCTAAACCTTCCACCACATAATCATTTATTCTTACCTAGTGAAATTTATTTCTAAAAAACTAAAGGCCAATTATATTACTGTTCGTGTTTTAAAATTTTCATGTGTTTAAACAAATTCTTAAACAATTATTTAAAAAAAATTCAAACTAAATAATAACATATAGCCATCAGCTTAGTCATGAAACCAAGATAATAACAGCAATAGATTTTAATGTTTTGAACGTAACTTAATTGGTATTTTAAACTCTGAAAACATTTAATGAAAGTCAGCTAACAAAGGTTGTTAACAAATATTTTTTTTAAAATTAAATATGACTATAACTTTTCATTATAATACAAATTTTGTAATTGGTTATTGACTTTTTGTAATTTAAAGTATGCGTATTTAATTGTTGTATTTTTCTGCACTTTGTAAATGATTCCTAAATTTCTAACAGCTGAATGTAAGTAAACATATTATCCAACAGTGTATTAACATTGAGGCCACTGAAACTAACTTAGTCCATAGTTGTTTAGCGCGAAGCTTTGTTCTCCCGAGTTGTTTTTCTGGTGCTGTTCTCCTGCCCGGAGTAATGTATGCAACCAGCCCTACACGAGCCGGGTCCTAGGGGCTAGGGCTAGCGGTGCTGGGTGAGAGGGGGGAGAGATGCAACCCTCTCCCTACTCATATCCAAGGCGACCCCTGATTAGGCGCCGGCCTGGAGTGACCGGTGTCCAGTGCCGCCTTTTCGATGGCGGTGCTTCCAAATGTGCTGCCTTTTTGTTGTCGGTGCTTCCTTTTTGTTGATTGCACGTAGTAAAAAATGTAGTGATTGAATATTTACTAGTTTAAAACATCTTTGTGTTACTAAAAAAATTTTCAATGACACTTGGTCCTTTAGTATGTATAAAAAATGTCACGATGGATTAATTGAATAAATAGCAAACGACGAAGGTCATGCGGTCCTGAAATGACTAGCCTATACGACTGAAAATGACATGTTTCGGTATCATGGACTGAAGACATTTGATCTATATGTGTGGCTTTGTACATGAACGGCTTATAGGTTATTCAAATTATTGAAAAATTAGACTTTCATAATAGGCTAATCAGCTCTGTATTAATTCGTTGGTCAGGTATATTGACTTGAGTTGTTTTTCGTAGAGTGAATGATTAATAAACTCCGCGAAAGGTAATGGAAAACAGAATCTAAAATTTATTTAATAATTAGTTAAAACTGTCACTGGTCAAGAATCGAACCGTGGACAGGAATCCATCTATTCAATTTGTAAATTAATAATTGATTTTTTCGGAGACTTTTGGAATTTTTCCCGCATTTCTAGCTAAATAATTACATGATTTCAAGATTGCGACCAAATTTCTAGATGGCGGGCACCTCAGTAATAATAAATGATTACTGCACTGTAGCAGGTTAGAATAAAACTTGCATGATGGTAAGACGAGTGCACACAAGATGGTGTCCTCCAGCAGACGAAAACATGAAGTTGGCAATGACCACTAGCATGTGGTAGCTCCTGGTAGCATGTACTGAACATAAAATGACGGTCCATGATGGACATCAAATTCAAAGTCAAAGATCAAGGTCATGCTCAAATTTCAATGTCAAGGTCAAAGTTCAATGTCAAGATCAAAGTTCAAGGTCAAGGACAAATTTAAAGGTCGAGGTCAAAGTTCCAGGTTAAGGTCAAAGATCAAGGTCAAGGTCAAAGTTCAAGGTCAATGACATAGTTCAATGCCAACAGGCGAGGTTAAAGGTATGGTGAACAGAAAATAATATTATCATTTCGCCGGACACTCTAGCAGACGAAAACAAGATGACTGTCTCCAGCGGACGAAGACAAGATGGTGGACATGACGTCATACCAGCTGACGATATATTCCTTGGTATTGGTGGTAGGTCAATCTGTAGTTGGTTCTGTGGAGGAAGGATCTGATGTGTTTTTTATTTTTTGCCCTCACCGGTTTCGAACCAAGGACGGGAATCGATTTAATCAATCAGAATTCTATAAAGTTAATTTTTGATGAATTTTGGAATTTTTCCCGATTTTCTAACATAAAAATTACGGATTTCCAAGATGGCGTCTAAATTTCAAGATGGCGACCATAACGGTAATTGCAACATTAATAGGATCCAATATGACTGTCGTAATATAAAGTGTAACGATGACATAATACTCAACCAAGATGGCGGGTGTAACGAAATGTAGAACATTTATATAATCCAAGATGGTACCGTAACGATAAGTGTAACAGTGGTTTTTAAGAAATTGATTATTTAATTCGATTAAATAATTTTTTTAATGATTTTTAACAATTTTCCCGATTTTCCAACATAAAAATTACAGATTTTCAAGATGGCAACCGTAACGGAAATTGCAACGGTGACGTCATAATCCTAAGAGGCTTATCTGAGGCTGTAGATAAGGATTCTTAAGCCTCTTTTAGGAATTTCGTGGTTTCTAAGGCAAAACGACTTTTGTGGTTTTTCGAAATCCTAATTTTCCCTCGAAACGGGAATTCTTCCCTCTAAAACGGGAAATTTTGAGTCATTTTGAGTAATTTTTGAGGAATTTTGAGGAATTTTGAGTCAAAAATGGCCGTCGTGACGTCACAATCCAAGATGGCGGACACCGGCACCACGCGCCGGCGCCTGTGGCAGCTCCGCCATTTACATACTACTCTCAGGTCCCGAAACGTCGCTACTGTTTACCTTGCCAAGCTTTGCTGTGTTCGTCTGTGCGTTCGTCGTTGTGTGTCAAATTACCAGTTTAATTATCATCGCTATGTTCGCACGTTCACTGCTGTTTTTTTCGGAGTGTTGTCAGCATTATCTGTTTAGTTATAATCGCTTGGTTCCTCTGTCAGTCGCTCTCTTGTCCAAATATGTGGTTTGTCTGTGTTTACTGTTTTTTTTCGTAGCATTATAATCCATGTCAGCCCAATGTGTTCGCTTGGGTTGTGATATTGTTTTGACTAATTTCTTCCACGCAATTATCTGTGCTATCTTTACATTTAAAATTTGACTTCATCATTATTGAAATTATTTTTAGTGTTAGGTTTTGTTTATTGATCTTCTTCTATTTCGTTAATCTGTTTTTTTCCCTCTGACATACAGTGCAAACTAGCAGTGGCGTATCATGTCAAAAAAATTATTTTTATTGGGTTGTTTTTTGATGTCATTCAGTAAGCTTTAACTCACATAAATTTTAGCAAAAAATTTTTAACTTTGTAAGAATTTCATACACATTACAAAATGAAGCTATTTGCTGTTTCCTAAAACCTCCTTAACTGATCATTTAGCCTATAATATCTGTAAAAAGTGCTTTTTGAAAGATGTTAGACCTTTTTGTTACTTATGGAATAGCACGTGAATGCAGCCTTTCTAATTTGCAGGCATCCTTGTGGTATTTGAGAGATTTGCGCAAATATATTGAAATAAAAATATAATGATGGTGTATTTCTTATACAAAACTACTGCCTACACTGCCTATGCTTATCTTTAAAAGTTAAATGATTACCGTCATTGTGTGAAAATTGAAAATTAACTAAAAATTTAATAGCAAAAAAAAATCGAGCTAGTATTTCAGTACTCGCCATTGATGTATAACATCTAACCTCGGTAACGAACAAATTTATGTGTTCTGATGTTACAATACGAATCATACGAAATAATATGAAATTCGGATACGAAATTTAACGCTCATTTATTCAAAATAATGCCGAGCTTGATAAATGAATGGAAATGGTTTTGTCAACTACATTTCTGGACGGGATTCACACGCAGTTTTTCGCACCCGCCGCTAGAATTCGCTGCCGAAGCAGCTACGTTGACCATTGAATCATTTGAATAGCAGACCTTAATTTTAAACTATCTTAATATATATAAATCTCGTGTCACAATGTTTGTCCTCAGTGGACTCCTAAACCACTTAACCGATTATAATAAAATTCGCACACCATGTGCAGTTCGATCCAACTTGAGAGATAGGATAGTTTAAATCTCAAATTATAGTCGCAATTTTAATTTATTGCTATTTATTTGTCTGTTATTATTTGACAGTCACAATTATCTGTTAACTCCAAATGATTCTAACAGATGTCGATACCTTTCGACTGGGTTGAGTAAGTAATCAATAGATGGCGCTGCTATGGTAAATCTACGAACGTGTCATATAAGCTACATTTTAACAGCATAATTACCACATGTTGTTGACGCTATAAAATTAATTTAATTTATTTTGTAGTGAACGAAATACCGTATAATTCAATTATTTCCACTTTTTAAATTTTTGGTGTTAGCATGTTACTTAGACTGAAGTGTAAATTGAATTCATATTATAATGAAGATAATACAGTGAAATTAATCCTGTTTTTTACTTATTTGTGCTTCATTGATCAAAACTTTATAATTTAATTTGAATATATGTATGTAAGTATTATCACATAATTATAAAATTTAATTAAAATGTCAATGCAAAACTGATACACAATTTCCTACACTTTTTCAATAGTTGTACAAATATTTTTTTATTGTTTTTATTTAACCTCTATTAAAAAATATTTAGCACTTATTATTTCAATGTGCTATGATAACAAGTTTTTCAGATTTTTTTTCTTATATTTAAACGGATAAATTAGTATTTCAATTCTTATTGAAATTATTATTTAAACTCTATAATTTAAATATGTACATGTCAGTATTATCACATAATTATAAAAGTTAATTAGAATGATTTTCAATTTTTTTTTCAAATATTTAAACGATTAATTTATTATTTTCAGTCAAATGCCATGGAAAAAATCTAACCTCAACAACGCGAGCACCAGAGAGGCACGACGCAAACGTATTAAAAGAGCCCATCAGTTGGCAGAACAAATTAAATCAAGAAATCCAGCTCAAAGAATCAGGACAGCAGAAGGTCATGCACAAGAATCTCAAGAACAGTGTAACGAACGTCGTCAAGAGAATATCATAAGAACAAGAGCAGCAGGAGAACGAGACATAGCCACAGTAGGAGCACAGGAACAATAATTTCAATTTATACATGTAAGTAATATCACATAGTTTTATAAAAGTTAATTAATATATCAATGAGAAAATGGCACAAAGCTCCCCACACTTTTTCAATAATTGTACAAAAATTTTTATATTATTTTTATTTAACCTCCATTGAAAATTATTTTGCATTTATTATTGCAATGTGCTATGATAACATGTTTTCAGTTCCTCTTTCTAATATTTAAACGTTTAAATTATTATTTTCAGTCAAATGCCACCGAAAAAATCTAACCTCAACAACGCGAGCAGCAAAGGGTCACGACGCAAACGTGTTGAAAGAGCTCAGCAATTACCAGAACAAATCGAAACAAGAAATGCAGCTCAAAGAATCAGGACTGCAGAAAGTCGTGCACAAGAATCTCAAGAACAGCGTGACGAACGTCTGCAACAGAATATTACGAGAACAAGAGCGGCACGAAAACGAAACATAGCTACAGTACGAGTAACACGTGCATCATTCGTTCGGCTTGCCTTTGAATATGCACCAGATATTAACTACTCAGAGCATTCAAAAAAGGTCAATTCTCCAGTCACTCGTTTACACACCTCGCTGGACCGCACTTCCGGCGCAACTCTCGCCGCAGCACCCCTCGTGGGTCTCCGCCGCGGGACTCCGTCGCCACACTCCGCCGCCGCCGTCACACCCTTCGCCGAGATCCCACACGACGACTCGCCCGCAACTTCACTCGGGACTCCGCCGCGCCCGCGACTCTATCGCCCGGAAACTCCCGACTCCACTGAACTCACTCACTCCCTGCCCTGGAACCTTCGTCCAAGGACTTCGCCACTCTGCCGCACCCACGGCACTATCGCCCGGAAACTCCGCCGCGGGAGAACTCCCCACTGAGCTCCTCAACTCAGACTCTCTGCCCTGGAACCTTCGTCCAAGGACTTCGCCACTCTGCCGCACCCGCGGCACTATCGCCCGGAAACTCCGCAGCGGGAGAACTCCCCACTCACTCTGACTGACGTCCTCGGGCCTACCTCCTTATATAGCACTTGGGTTCCCGTCCAGAACAATCGGGCATGTCTCCGAGATATCGCGCGACCTTCGCCGTCGAAATGCTCAGAAACGCGTCGTGAGTCCTCGAAGGACGCGGCGGCTGCTCAAAGAACGCCGATAAACGCAACAAGCATCGGGTTCCCACAAAATGCGCCGATAAACATGTCTGAGTCATTTTATTCCGCAGTGCGGCCTCTTTTAAGTAACCCGATCTGAGGCAGGTGCGCGCTGCGACGGTCAGGATGTAGCGAGATAGTATGACACGAGATACCAGGGAGAGGATGCGGGTGGAAGGGGGCGCAGACAGGCCGAACGAGCGCGGCGATGCCAAGCACTGCAGCCAAGCGCGATCGTAACATTGCCCCCTCCTTAAACCTGTTCGTCCCGAACAGGTAATGCATCTCCTCCTGGAGGTCCCCATGCTACTCGAAGTTTAGGCCTCCTGCCTTTTCTCCATCGCGGGCTGTACAGTCTCACCAGGTAACCCTCTCTCGCAGTAGATGTTGCTTCCCTCGTCACCCAGTGACACTTCTGCGTTGCTGATGCCCAATGTCGTTCAGTCAGCTGCCCGAGACAGGCCGACCGTTGCCTTGGACGGACCCGATACTCTTGAGAGCATTGCTCGTTGCCTCCCAATGGTTCGCTTGTTTCTTCCCTTTTTCTCTCTGTTTCTTCTCTCGCAGCTACTTGTTCGTACAGCATTTCTTCCCGGCTCTTCTTTGACTCTTCTTGGTTACTCTGGCCCTCTTGGTTCTTCTGAGTCTCACCTGGACTGCACTTAGTTTCTCCATGTACCCTCTTCATGACTCCTTGTGTTCTCATTTTCTCTTCTCGGTCTTTCTTCCCCTGTTCTTGGTCCTTCTTCACCTTTTCTTGGTCTTCCTGTGTCTCTTCTTGGTCTTTCTTCGTTTCTTCTTTGCGCTTCTCTATCTCTTCTTGACTCATGTACATCTCTTGTCGGCTTTTCTTCAGCTCTTCGTGGCATTTTCCCCTCTCTCTTTCGTTTACCTTCATTTCTTCTTGTTCAATGTTCCTTACTTTGTAACACATATTCACTACTTCTGTGCTTTTCTTCAGCTCTCCTTTCATCTTCATGTCCTTGCTGTTCTCCTCTCCTTGGCTAATTTCCTCTTCGCAGTGTTCTTCGGTGTTCTCTTCGCTGTTCTCTTCACTGTTTTCCTCTCGGCAGGTCTCCTCTTCTCTGGTCTTCTCTTCACTGGTCTTCTCTTCACTGGTCTTCTCTTCACTGGTCTTCTCTTCACTGGTCTTCTCTTCACTGGTCTTCTCTTCACTGGTCTTCTCTTCACTGGTCTTCTCTTTGTTGTTGTTGTTCTCTTTGTTCTTCTCTTTGTTGTTCTTCTCTTTGTTGTTCTTCTCTTCGCTGTTATTCTCTTCGCTGTTATTCTCTTCACTGTTCTCTTCTTGACTGGTCTTCTCATTGCTGTTCTTCTCTTGGCTGGTCTCCTCTTGGCTGGTCTCCTCTTGGCTGGTCTCCTCTTGGCTGGTCTCCTCTTGGCTGGTCTTCTGTTCGCTGTTCTTCTCTTCTATGCTTATCTTCAATTCGGTCTTCATTTCATTTACTTCATCCTGACCCTTTATTTCCTCCTGTCCCTTCTTCATTTCCTCTAGGCTATTATTTGACTCACTCTTCTTTTCTTCTTCATGGCGGTTCTTACTCTCCTTCCTTTCACTCTTCATTTCTTCTGTAAAGTTCTTCATACTCGCTAACATTTCTTTGTTATAGTTCTCCCAAGTGGCTCTTATTTCTTCTAGGGCAACCATTATCTCCTTGTATTGCTCGTCAGTAAGCCCTTCAGTAGCCATCTCTCTCTAAAGCATTTACTAATAATTAAACAACCTAAATAATAATTATTTTTTAAATACAGTTCTTAATTTTATATGACCTAG
Organism: Bacillus rossius redtenbacheri; assembly: GCF_032445375.1. NCBI lineage: Eukaryota > Metazoa > Arthropoda > Insecta > Phasmatodea > Bacillidae > Bacillus > Bacillus rossius. Next base: position 43,308,269 of record NC_086339.1, on the reverse strand, counting down.
CCGAACCTTCTAATTAAACTAACAATAACTCTATTACATTCAAAACTAACACTGACTACAGTATACTCAAACTAACTCTAGAAAATTTCAAATTCACTAAAGTTCTAAACACTAACTATATTCTCGTAAACTAAACTATATCCTTAACTTTTATTCTAATAATGTAACTGAATCCTAAATCTATTAATTAGGGCTATCCCACTTCTGACACCAAAATGTTACGATTTCCCTGCGGGTTCGTAAAGGATAGCCCAATTAATAGATTTTATTTCACACACACAGTTTTATTTATTACCACTACTTGTCACTTACAAATAATCTTCTAAATTGGTAGATAATTAATTACACTAAAAAAGGTCAATTCCCCAGTCACTCGTTTACACACCTCGCTGGACCGCACTTCCGGCGCAACTCTCGCCGCAGCACCCCTCGTGGGTCTCCGCCGCGGGACTCCGTCGCCACACTCCGCCGCCGCCGTCACACCCTTCGCCGAGATCCCACACGACGACTCGCCCGCAACTTCACTCGGGACTCCGCCGCGCCCGCGACTCTATCGCCCGGAAACTCCCGACTCCACTGAACTCACTCACTCCCTGCCCTGGAACCTTCGTCCAAGGACTTCGCCACTCTGCCGCACCCACGGCACTATCGCCCGGAAACTCCGCCGCGGGAGAACTCCCCACTGAGCTCCTCAACTCAGACTCTCTGCCCTGGAACCTTCGTCCAAGGACTTCGCCACTCTGCCGCACCCGCGGCACTATCGCCCGGAAACTCCGCAGCGGGAGAACTCCCCACTCACTCTGACTGACGTCCTCGGGCCTACCTCCTTATATAGCACTTGGGTTCCCGTCCAGAACAATCGGGCATGTCTCCGAGATATCGCGCGACCTTCGCCGTCGAAATGCCCAGAAACGCGTCGTGAGTCCTCGAAGGACGCGGCGGCTGCTCAAAGAACGCCGATAAACGCAACAAGCATCGGGTTCCCACAAAATGCGCCGATAAACATGTCTGAGTCATTTTATTCCGCAGTGCGGCCTCTTTTAAGTAACCCGATCTGAGGCAGGTGCGCGCTGCGACGGTCAGGATGTAGCGAGATAGTATGACACGAGATACCAGGGAGAGGATGCGGGTGGAAGGGGGCGCAGACAGGCCGAACGAGCGCGGCGATGCCAAGCACTGCAGCCAAGCGCGATCGTAACAATATGTATGCTAAGGTCGAAAGCGAACGCTTGCGATTCCTTCGATTCAACCAGGCAAAACTACGATCGGAAGAATATATTCACTTACGAGATGCTGTTGCTGGAAACATCGATGGAAATTTAAATCCCAATGACATCGGTAATGCTTTCATTTTACCTTCAAGCTACATCGGCAGTCCACGGAACATGCAGGAATACATACAAGATGCGATGACTTACGTACGTCATTACTGCCGACCGGATTTATTTATTACATTCACATGTAATCCGAATTGGGAAGAGATACAAACTTTACTATTGCCAGGACAACAAGCCATTCATCGTCATGATTTAACTGCACGTGTGTTTAAACAAAAATTTAAATCCTTAATTGATTTTATTGTTAAATATTCAATTTTTGGTATCACACGTTGTTGGCTGTATACGATAGAGTGGCAAAAGCGAGGTTTGCCTCATGCCCACATTTTGGTTTGGCTTAAAGATAGAATCCGTCCTGAAGAAATCGATCAAATAATTTCAGCCGAAATTCCAGACCCATTAATTGATCAAGAATTATTTGATATTGTCACCAAACACATGATCCATGGGCCATGCGGTGCTTTCAACATGACGTCACCGTGCATGGAAAATGGAAAATGTAGAAAAAACTTCCCAAAGCCGCATACGAATTACACGATCACGGATATTGATGGTTATCCAATGTATCGCCGCAGAAGTACTGAGAATGGTGGCCACACATTTACAATGCGACTGCCGAACTTTCCAAATCAAGTTGAGTTTGATAATCAGTGGGTGGTACCATACTCACCACTACTTTCAAAAACTTACAAAGCTCATATCAATGTTGAGCTTTGCAGTTCAGTTAAATCAATTAAGTATATTTGTAAATATGTAAACAAAGGCAGTGATTTGGCCATATTTGAAGTACAAAACATAAATAAAAATGACGAGATAGCACGATACCAAATGGGCAGATACATTAGCAGCAATGAAGCTATTTGGCATATTCTCAGCTTTCCCATCCACGAAAGAGATCCTGCTGTCCAACATCTGGCAATACATCTTGAAAACGGTCAACGTGTATACTTTCTCACCGAGTGCCGCCGTAAATTTTATAATCCTTTGGTTGAAGCTAAGATAAATCGGTAAAGAGCTGAGATTTAGCCCACTTGCAGAGTCAGGTGAGTCAATTCCGAGAAAAAACTTGTAGGTTAATCAAATGGAAGAATACTCCACTTCGTCTCAAGTCACGACTGTGCAAGCCGGCCTCACTATTCTGAAAACCACGATGAAGTTATTCCCTTCAAACGTATCGACTAGGCAGTAACTAGAGCATGGCGGATGAACGCAGAGCAGATGGTCGCGTGGCAAAGAGAATGTCGGCTCGGGTCACGCTAGTTTCGGCCGCCGCCGCAGACGGCAGCACCGACCAGGCCAGCCGCGCGCAATGAAGACATTAAGCGAGATCAATTGCCCGCCAGAGGTTGGTTTTTCTTTTACAGCCCCGAGCCCCGATAGCGGCCGATGCTGTTGCTATTAGCTGTGTTATTTACGCCGCCGCGGGTTAAGAGCATTGGAGTTTATGGCCGCACGAGTCGGCTCACTTACGACCTCCGCAATTCCGCTCCTGTGGAACGATAGCTGCCTCCTCCCCCCTGTCGCAATGCTGCCAACAGCTGACTAGCCGAGGCCTCACGCACAGGTCGCACGCAAACACTCTTTGTGTAAGATGGGAACCTCTTGGTACTACGGCAAAACTATCAAAACAGCTAAGAAATTATTAAAATCGGATTATTTTTAACTGCAATTTAGTTAAATTTAAAATATTTGCGATGGATCTTACAGTTTCGCAAATCACGTGAAATGACCTCTAACAATAAGCCAAAAGTGTACTTACATAGTGATATAACCGAAGTAACAGTTGAAAATAAAAAATTTCATGTTGACAAACTTTACGAGAAATAAATTATGTCTTATAGTCTTAAATGAACACTTCCTCAGTTCATAACTGTTATTAGTTTAAGATAGTTCACTAGTACAATAATAAATTTATAATTAAGTGGATTATTTCTTTCAGTTACTGCTGATATAGTGGGACTTCCGTTGTTTCATATATACTGTATGGGAACATAAATTATTAAAAAAAATTGGTTGTCTGTAAAGTCGGTTTACGGACGATAGTTTAACGTCACAACGTCATAACAAAACATTGATGTAATGATTGCATACTTTTATGAATAAAGTTGAATCATTTTTATTGAATTATCACAATTTGTATGGATACAAATAAGGAGTGAAATGAAATCTACAATTTAATTTATAAAATTACCTTTATTTTCACTCATTAATTCAAATATATTTATAACTTTAACGAAGAGATTATTTTAACTATAACTTTTATACATGTTTGCTATTTAACTTTTTCCAATATGTGTTATTCTGTTAAGGATAGGACGATGATAGGAAAAGTAGGAAACGAATAGGAGTGTTTCAAGTTTAATGTGACTCTAAAAAGTCAAATCGATAGTTGTTCCAATCGAATGGAAGAGAGATAGATGCGGCGCAAGCGTACAATGAGCGTAACGGGACACAGCGTAACGGGACAATGTGAGTTACGGGACTTTTTTCGTGCGTGCAGCCAGCGTTCATAGTTTTATTAGATGTTGTCACGTCAAAAAATAGTTGTTTTTTGTTTATATATTTAAGTTTCCTATTCTTAAAAATTGTTAAAATAAAAACAAAATGATATTTTTTTCTTTTACTGAGTTTAAAACAATAACTTCGAAGAAAGTACAGTAAAATAATTAATATTTGTTTTTTTTTTTCAATTTTATATTAAATTTAAACTATTTTTTTTAAATTAAATTTTGCGGAATTCAAGATGGTGTACATATCCTGGATGTTTACCTGAGACCCTGGAAATAATAGGTTTTTATATTATACTAAAAAACTTTTAAATTTACTTCAAAATTATCTTTAAATAAATATTATTTACATAAAAAAACCGGTAGGTATACTTTATAGTTTGAAAGAAAAATTTCAAAAGAGTAAGAAAAGAAAATTTTTTTTTAAATTTTAATATCAGGTATAGCAAAACAAAATCCATTGTTAACCTTGTAAAATATTTAGTTGAGTTACTGCAATTTAAATGTAAAAAATTTAAAATTATTACCGCCGAGCTTGATGTTGTGTCCAAATTACCCATTTGTATATTTTGTTAATATAATATTTTTTAACTAGTTGTTTATAATTATTTAATAAAGTTTTTTTAAATGTTATAGTATGCTCTCTGAATAATTTATTCCGTTCTTTATGCGATTTTTGCTACCGATGTTGGTTTCAATGCAGGTAAAAGTATTTGAATCTAAATTTTTTCTAACTTCTTTTTTAGATTTTGTGTTCGCACACAAAAAATAATTATAATGTAAATCATACAACAAATATATAAAAATACAACACAAGTCGTTATAACAATAACATTAGCATTAACTATGCTCTAAACTTATATTCTTTTATCTTGAGTGAAAAAAAAAAAACATTTTTTGTTCAATTTTCCAAACAAAATGTTTAAATTTAGAAAACCTACACCATTTAAGTATTTAGCTTATTAAAATGCTATATAAACGGTTTCTAACTGATACTTATTTAATGAATGGGCTAGTGAGTAAAATTAAAATCATTCTAAGACAAACGAAAATTGCAGATAACGTAACAAACAAAAATAATAAGAGCATTCTGATATGAAGTGACATAGATCTTGCAAATTTTTATATTTCTCCTGTGTCGGTGGTGATTATAGCATTGCAATAACACAAAAAGAAAAAAGCCCAGTAAAAATTTAAATTTTTTATTGCTATTCTTTTCAAAACCATGCAAATTTTAGGCAGTTCGACTACATTGGAGTTTTTTCATACAGTTATGTTACCAAAATGGTGATATAAATTAGTTAAAAATATTTTTGTTTTAAACTATATAAGTAACAGTAATTATAAAGTAAACGTGGCAGAATATAGCCTTTCTCTGGTCATTGTAAGCAATAATATATATTTGACTTGTTTAACTAATTACAAAATCAAAATTTCCAGGTAAGCTGTCTTTCTTAAAAGAAATAAGATATTTTATGTCGTGAGTAAAAAGTGGTTACTGTTAATATGTTTCAGTGACGTCATGTTACATTCACAGTTTTTTTTAATAAATATTTGTTGTTATTAGAGTCCAAATTTATGTTATGTCCTTAAAAGTGTAAGTTAAGTAAATTTAATTAAATTATTTTATTTAAAATTTTTTGACAATATAGTAACTTTAATGAAACGGCAAAAAGAACACTTGTGTTACAACATATAAATTCATTTATAAAACATTCAAAAAATTTGAAATATTTTATTTATTAATTAAAAAATAAATTTCAAACAGTTAATTAAAAAAATAGATTTATTATAACTTTAACTGTTATGCACAATTAAATAAAATGATTTGCAAGACTCACATACACACACACATATGTATATTATATATAAGAAATACATTGAATAAGATATTCCAACATAATCTGTTTTAAATAAAATGCTGAAAAACAATTTACAAGTAATTAAACAATTTACACATAGGTTTATTAATTTACCCTCGCATTTCTTAAAGCCCATACTAAACTCTAACCAAATAACATCAGCACATTATACCTGGCATCCAAACGTTTTTGCCTTGATGGCCAGCATTCTAAGAAATCTTTACAGTGTTAAAGTTTTTCTAAAAAGTATCATGAAGTTAATATATATATATATATATATATTTATATATTTGGATATACAATGTCGATATGTTTACCTAAGAGTTTGCAAAATTTAAATCAATGTTGTGTACTCTTTATTTCACTGTATTAGAACAACCATTTTCGCAAGGGCTGTAACTTTTAACTAAGTTCAAAGTATTTATGGCATTTTTTAAAAAAAAATATAGCGATTTTCTTAAAACCAACATGTTTTAAAAATACTCTAACCATCAAAAAAAATTTAAATATGACTTGTTTGGTAATTATTAACTATTTACCCTCTGTCAAAGTAATCCGAACACTGTCACAGACAGTTAATCATTACTGACAGAAATTTTGCACTGATATTTTAAATACTTAACTACATTGAAACAAACTTGATAAATTCGTCGGCGCGAAGTTTGCTCGTAGTTTTAATTCCTTATATCAGCGATTACAAGGCGTTCATTCGAAAAACGAAACGCCACGTCGCACGCTTCGAGTGGTAGCGGCAGATAGCCGCAGTAGCGTAGCTGAAATTACTGGCGCTCCTGGCCAGACTGGAAAATGGCGCCACCCTAATGCATTAAAAGAGAAGGGGGAGGGTACAGTAACCACGAAACCGTCGCGGTGGTGCCCCCTCCTGCCCCTGGCGGGAGACATCCCTGCCACCCGCTTGCTGCGCCACTGGACAGCCGGAGGGCGTATCTCGCTCGTAGGCGTGCGGGGCAGGTGTAACAAACAACTGCGTTGCAAATGAATGAAACTTGCTGGGGGACAGAGCGCGAAACAAGCATGTGGCAACAACAAAACTGGTCGCCTCGCAGACAGCTACCGCGCTGCTCCACGGCTGGTGAGGCTCCCGCTAGGGGACAGCTCTCGGCGAGGCAGGCTCAGTCACGGCTGGTGAGGCTCCCACTAGGGGACAGCTCTCGGCGAGGCAGGATCAGTCACGGCTGGTGAGGCTCCCACTAGGGGACAGCTCTCGGCGAGGCAGGCTCAGTCACGGCTGGTGAGGCTCCCACTAGGGGACAGCTCTCGGCGAGGCAGGCTCAGTCACGGCTGGTGAGGCTCCCGCTAGGGGACAGCTCTTGGCGAGGCAGGCTCAGTCACGGCTGGTGAGGCTCCCGCTAGGGGACAGCTCTTGGCGAGGCAGGCTCAGTCACGGCTGGTGAGGCTCCCACTAGGGGACAGCTCTCGGCGAGGCAGGATCAGTCACGGCTGGTGAGGCTCCCGCTAGGGGACAGCTCTCGGCGAGGCAGGCTCAGTCACGGCTGGTGAGGCTCCCACTAGGGGACAGCTCTCGGCGAGGCAGGATCAGTCACGGCTGGTGAGGCTCCCGCTAGGGGACAGCTCTTGGCGAGGCAGGCTCAGTCACGGCTGGTGAGGCTCCCACTTGGGGACAGCTCTCGGCGAGGCAGGCTCAGTCACGGCTGGTGAGGCTCCCACTAGGGGACAGCTCTCGGCGAGGCAGGCTCAGTCACGGCTGGTGAGGCTCCCACTAGGGGACAGCTCTCGGCGAGGCAGGCTCAGTCACGGCTGGTGAGGCTCCCACTTGGGGACAGCTCTCGGCGAGGCAGGCTCAGTCACGGCTGGTGAGGCTCCCACTAGGGGACAGCTCTCGGCGAGGCAGGCTCAGTCACGGCTGGTGAGGCTCCCACTAGGGGACAGCTCTCGGCGAGGCAGGATCAGTCACGGCTGGTGAGGCTCCCACTAGGGGACAGCTCTCGGCGAGGCAGGATCAGTCACGGCTGGTGAGGCTCCCACTTGGGGACAGCTCTCGGCGAGGCAGGCTCAGTCACGGCTGGTGAGGCTCCCACTAGGGGACAGCTCTCGGCGAGGCAGGCTCAGTCACGGCTGGTGAGGCTCCCGCTAGGGGACAGCTCTCGGCGAGGCAGGATCAGTCACGGCTGGTGAGGCTCCCACTAGGGGACAGCTCTCGGCGAGGCAGGCTCAGTCACGGCTGGTGAGGCTCCCACTAGGGGACAGCTCTCGGCGAGGCAGGATCAGTCACGGCTGGTGAGGCTCCCACTTGGGGACAGCTCTCGGCGAGGCAGGCTCAGTCACGGCTGGTGAGGCTCCCACTAGGGGACAGCTCTCGGCGAGGCAGGATCAGTCACGGCTGGTGAGGCTCCCGCTAGGGGACAGCTCTCGGCGAGGCAGGCTCAGTCACGGCTGGTGAGGCTCCCACTTGGGGACAGCTCTCGGCGAGGCAGGCTCAGTCACGGCTGGTGAGGCTCCCACTAGGGGACAGCTCTCGGCGAGGCAGGCTCAGTCACGGCTGGTGAGGCTCCCACTAGGGGACAGCTCTCGGCGAGGCAGGCTCAGTCACGGCTGGTGAGGCTCCCACTTGGGGACAGCTCTCGGCGAGGCAGGCTCAGTCACGGCTGGTGAGGCTCCCACTAGGGGACAGCTCTCGGCGAGGCAGGCTCAGTCACGGCTGGTGAGGCTCCCACTAGGGGACAGCTCTCGGCGAGGCAGGATCAGTCACGGCTGGTGAGGCTCCCACTAGGGGACAGCTCTCGGCGAGGCAGGATCAGTCACGGCTGGTGAGGCTCCCACTTGGGGACAGCTCTCGGCGAGGCAGGCTCAGTCACGGCTGGTGAGGCTCCCACTAGGGGACAGCTCTCGGCGAGGCAGGCTCAGTCACGGCTGGTGAGGCTCCCGCTAGGGGACAGCTCTCGGCGAGGCAGGATCAGTCACGGCTGGTGAGGCTCCCACTAGGGGACAGCTCTCGGCGAGGCAGGCTCAGTCACGGCTGGTGAGGCTCCCACTAGGGGACAGCTCTCGGCGAGGCAGGATCAGTCACGGCTGGTGAGGCTCCCACTTGGGGACAGCTCTCGGCGAGGCAGGCTCAGTCACGGCTGGTGAGGCTCCCACTAGGGGACAGCTCTCGGCGAGGCAGGATCAGTCACGGCTGGTGAGGCTCCCACTAGGGGACAGCTCTCGGCGAGGCAGGATCAGTCACGGCTGGTGAGGCTCCCGCTTGGGGACAGCTCTCGGCGAGGCAGGCTCAGTCACGGCTGGTGAGGCTCCCGCTAGGGGACAGCTCTCGGCGAGGCAGGCTCAGTCACGGCTGGTGAGGCTCCCACTAGGGGACAGCTCTCGGCGAGGCAGGCTCAGTCACGGCTGGTGAGGCTCCCGCTAGGGGACAGCTCTCGGCGAGGCAGGCTCAGTCACGTCTGGAGAGGCTCCCACTAGGGGACAGCTCTCGGCGAGGCAGGCTCAGTCACGGCTGGTGAGGCTCCCACTAGGGGACAGCTCTCGGCGAGGCAGGCTCAGTCACGGCTGGTGAGGCTCCCGCTAGGGGACAGCTCTCGGCGAGGCAGGCTCAGTCACGGCTGGAGAGGCTCCCACTAGGGGACAGCTCTCGGCGAGGCAGGCAGAGTCACGGCTGAGGTCAACTAAACGATATTATGCATCCGAGTTCGTACCGTTTTCCCTTCATGCGGTCAACATTTATTAGAATCAATAACATTGCCATCGTCTTGGTTACAGCACATTCTGGGGATTTGTACTCTTAAGTTACCGAGTTGACAGGTTGAAACATTGCCTAAGATTTTACAAGGAAATTCTTTGGAAGAATTTTGCCAAAACATTTTTGGTATTTGTTTAAAAACTACATTTTAAAGTTTATGAATTACTGCTGGGGAGAATAAAATTTGAAAAAATCAATACTTGTATTAATTTAATAGTTTATTGAAATGTTACATTTTTTTGGGCTTAGCTTGCGTTTGTCAGAGGACGGAATTTTATTTTTTAGATATGAAGGGAGGTTAGTGTAAAGTTAAATCCAAAATCCAAACTGACCAGTAAAACCTCTATGGATAACTTTTGTAATCTCAGATATTAATGTAAAGGTTTCATGTTAATGGGAGTAATTATAACAAAATGTATCTTCAGTGTACAATTTTACTGTTGGAATTGTTTATTTAAAAGAGTTACATTGGCTATGGTACGAAAGATATTACCAGACAACAAATATCTGGAAGAGCTTAGTTTGAATTCTTTGCAACCTTGTCATTGATCTAGTAATTGAGATCCCAGTGTCGCCAGACAGGCCAGGGTTGCCGACTGTCGTGTGAAGGAGGAACTAGTATCTACGTGCAGGACAGTCGTGCTACAGGATGCCCTATGGACCGCTCCTCAACTCGGACATGTGTTGCTCGCGGATGACCAGTTGATGGACATATGCGTTCTTGAGGCTCATGAAGGGTGTGACTTGAGCTGAGCCTGAACCAGATGTGCAGGTTTCGTAGAACATCCCTGCTCTCTATATATTTTTGCCAATGGAACAGAAATATTAAAGTACAGTTAGAGATTTTTGTAAATTTGTACATATACGTGAAAACATCTGTATCACTTCAAAATAGTATTCGCATTAATCCTGCTTTTGGCTTAGTACCCGGGGATTTACGTTTTGTGTTGTTCCAGTGCCTCCAGTTGTTAAATTTATTTTTAAACCGTTCCCTGTCTTGTTTTACAGTATTTACTACACACAAAATATGAACGATACAACAGAATAAAGTAAAATTATGGATTATTCAATTATATTTTCCATGGTTTAAAAAATTTAAGCCTGAATAAAATATCGATTATGATATAAAATAAAGGGCCAATTCTCGTAAGAAATGCTCAATATTATCTCGAAATAGGATTTCATCAATGCAAAAGAACCATAGCCATATGTTGTACAAAAATACAATTCTTGAATTTTTACAATTTGATTCTTAAAGATGGTTTCAAAAGAATATTTTCAAAGAACAGGAATATTTTCCTGTGTGATACAATAACCAATCACCTTAAAATGATGTATGTCATAGGGGATGATCTTGCATATGTTACTATCTACATGGACATTGCATGAGACCGCGGTTCGTGTACCTGATGTCTATGGTTTGAGAGGATTATTGAACTTGCATTTCGGCACACACGATCAATTTGAAAGTCGGGTGTGATTTGGATGTTGCCACACATAGTGACGGCATTGTAGGTTATTGATTCATCACCAAGCATTTAAAGTGCCTTATTTTTCATTCAAGTAAAATTGACCAGAATGATTGGGAAAAGATTGTGGCTGGTTGAACCTTTATATGTGACCTCTGGCATAACTCTTTGTACGTGATGTGTTTCCAAACCTAGCTTTTATTGCTTAAATTTGAACATTGTTAGTTTGATGAACTTGGGAGTTGTTCTGACTCCTTAAGGGATGCTGCCTGCCTTTTGATGTGTCGAGCTGCTGCCGGCACAATTATCCGAGCAGAATCCAACAAGATCACGAAAAGGGTGTATGGATACGAATTTATAGCCTTTCCGCACCAAAGCAGCCTGCTACCTCCCCATGGTAACAAAGATGTTTACCAAACCGAACTGTACAGAGGAGACCTCGCCCCTTGAAATTCTCGGATGTTGGAAAGAGGTATCTGGTGAGGTGGAGAAGCTCTCTCTGCAGATAACGGCAGAATGTTCGGAAAATTTACTTAGGGGATCGGCACTGCTGGGCCCTCAGACCGTCGGATCCCTAAGATCATGGCTCAAAGTGAAGAAGTAATGGCGAAATGGTAAATGCATGTCTGGGCATGGCTTTTCCTTTGGAAATGAACTCAACTGGTCTTGAATGTTTGCCGTAAGCTCAAGAGTACCGGAGCCGGTGAGAATACGAGAGGCTGGCTCTATGGGAGGCGTCTCCTGCGTCCCGGACCATAGCAGTTACCATACTAGCTTACGGGCTAACAGATTGTATCATTGATAAAAACAGTACTGCCGGAGGACATTTCTGATGCTGGGGATCCCCGCTATGGGTTTCTCTGCCGGCCCAGGTCGCATGGGGAGGAGTCGCACTGGCTCGACTGGAGGGGATCCCACTCCGTAAAGGGAAGGACACAGGGACTGCGAAGTATCTCCGGCACTAACATGACAAATCTAGTAGATTTTGGATGTTCTTCGGGCAGGCCACAGGTTCTCCTAGGACCGAGGGGTCTCAGAAGTGCGCTAAACTATGTCAAGCACCTTTTGATACTCTTGGGATGAGGTTTCCCTTGAGTCAAACACATGTTAGCGTAATTAGGTTAAGGGGAAGTAGGTGTCAATGATGCTGTAATGGGTAGCCTCAGACTCTCGTTGTAGCTTCTCTTCAATCACCTTCAGGTTGCATTGATATGGCGTATACGTTTCCCTATGGCTCTTGAGAACTCGTGTTGGTGGTGATCCAGCACTTGCGGGAGTATTTATCAACAAGTCCAGCACGTTAAACAACCATTGCAGCATTTGCTGAATGACTCATATTTTGATGCAGAGAAATTCTTTCAGCAATAAAGTAAGTCCATTATACCCTACCGCACATGTGCCTTCGTGCATCTAATAAGAGAATGCTTTCACAAAGCTGGATGTGTGAGTTTTACACTTATAGCTTTCAATTCAGTGATATTTTTTACCACAACATGAAACTCACTTTCACTACTGCAGATATCTGTCCTTTTGTAGACAGCACCGATTTTCATAAATATAGCATCCATATATAAAAAAGAGAATAATTATTTAGTCTTACATTTTCTTAACTCATATAAAAATTTCAAATAAACTGGAAATAATTCTTATGTACGTTTTCGTAGTTTACACCACCCTTCCTGCATTCACTCACACATATTTATTATATTATTATTAATTCATTATTTTTTGTTTCCAGCCTAATGAGTATATGTGTATGTGTATTTGTTATTCATTCTTATATGTTTTTACCGCAAAATAATACCTACTGACCTACAGAAGTGTTTGTTGGTGACGAAACAAAACATACTTAAATTAAATATGTTAAAACACCAATTATTTTTAAATACTCTGGAAAATTTAATTTTGTGAACATTTAGGTGTGCCTGTTAAATGTAACTTAATAGGAAAAAAGTGCTTAAAATTTTATCCTGTTTTATTTACATTTAATTTTAAAAAATAAATTATTAGCACTAGAGCCAAGATAGATAAAAATTCCAATTTCTTTGGACTATAACATTGGGTCATAGCTTCCATCATATTTTCCTATTAAATTTTTTGACTTGGCAAGGCGTAGTTCATATATTTAGGCACACATTTTGGAGCCAACTTTTGTGTACTAGTGTAAATATTATGGCTCGTGATAAATACTCAAATATTATCTCCCGGTGTTAAATTAAAAAATTTTCAATGCAACAAAAAGCCTGGGAAAATTGTAATATTTGACTTGCTACGCCGAAACATTTGGATAAACATCTCAAAATTGAAATTACAGAGACTTAGTCGCCTTAATGCGTTATCAATTTTATATAACATTCGTTGACCAAACCCTTTTTAAATATTTTTTTTTTGAATAAGTAAATTTATTTTGATTCGAGAAATTTCCCGTCGCTTTATATACAGAAAACTCAAAGAAATAAAAGAACATCTTTGGACAGAAAAAGGTGGTACAAAAGTCACTCTAAGACTTTTCATAAGATAACTCTAATGATAAAAATTTATGGAGGAACGGGTTAGCCTTCAAGGTGAACTATACTGAACAAATGCCTTGGGAAAGTCATATAAATGTTTAGAAACAATATTCGATCTGGAAAAAAAAAAAAAAAAATTTTGTTTCGAAAAATTCTCTTTGAAAAGTGACTTTATAACAACATTAGAAACGATAAAACTATATTTCTTGGGACCGATAAAGAGACTGATGGAAAATACTTCTACAGCAATAGATATAAATTCAATAAATAATTTTGTAAACAGTCACTTATTATGCACACAATCAAAGCAGATCATTTTGGCAACAGAATTATTGAAGATATACTTCTTTAGGCGCGTTATGAAAAAAATGATGAGAGTGAAATTTTAAGATGCGCGCGCATCACTGTTACACAAAATTAACAGTTTGAAGCTGCGCGCGCACCATGTAACGACATTTTCACGGGAAGATGGTGGTCCCACGTGTATGAACATAAACTCACATTAAGGGACATACCAAACGTATTGGTGTGCCAAATAAAACTTTATGATAGTGAAATTACCATGGAATTTATTTTGGTTAGCTAAAATAGTTATAATAAAGAGTAAATTCCAAGGTTAAAAAACCAACACAATTTATTTTGGTATTACATCAAACACAACACATGTTTTAGTTTCATTAAAGTGCGAATTATATATGTACTAATAAATTATAATCATTAGTGATTTAAATTGAATATTTTGATTAGTAATATTTACTTTTCGTAAATATTAGTAAAAACAATTATGCTGATATACTTTTTCAAGTGCTCCAATATAATTGAAGTTAACTATCAGTATGAATCATTTATTGATATAAATTAATATATTATTATTTAATATAGGTAATTAACATCAACAAATGAACCGAAGGGATTGGTTTACTCTCTCCACAAGAAACAAACTAAACCAATCTGAAATTCGAAACGTTTAATACAAAAAAAAATGTATGCGAATCTTTAAGTTCTCGCTTGTGATGTGTAAAGATGTACCCACGGTAACCACAAAAACATGTGTTCTCATGTTTCATTTAAACTCATGATACAAATCTGTTACACATAATTTAAAAGTTAATTCTTTAAAATACTGTTGAGCATGATAAATATAAGTATAAATAAAATATTTTACTTTCAATTACAGACATTTATGGACGTGAATCCCACACGTACTTTTCGCACTCAAATAAGAATTCGCTGTTTCAAACGTAAACGTTGCTGGCCACCTTCGCGTGCAGATAGCAGCACGAAACAGACAGAAAATTTAAACTTATAGAAACGACTCTGTCAAAAGCGAAAAAGACTTTAAAAAATCATGTAAACCCTACCATTGGACTTTATTTTCGACAAGGAATTTTAATAAAATACTCCTTAGTTTATTTAATTCTTTAACAATTTTACTATATAGTTTTCGCACACGTTAGAAGTTATAATTCTACGGTATTACTGCTGAACTATACACACATTTTAATAAACGGTTCCCTGCGAGAGGCTTAAAAAGTTTTCATTGAATTGTAGCAGACTTTTCACAGTCATCGATACAATTGTTACGGAAAAATGCTAGAGTTAGCAGCATTATCGCACAAAACAAAATGCCCTTCTTATTTTCTCAAGTAGTTTTTAACTTGCGATTATTTTTGCTATTGCCATTAAAATGTAAAAAAAATGTATTCAGGATAGTTTCACTGTCATAGAGTTTCATTCGCACACCAACACGCATGGTACGTCCCACCATAATCACAAAAATAACTATATACGAGTAAATGGCACCAGACTTGGGTCCGCTATCTGGAAGATGAGCTTTGCGCATGTACGGAATTTGGTCAACAGGTCGGCAATGGATTGAACACCAATTTTTTCCCCCTTAATATAAAGGGCTGGCCATATCTTATCGTGCATTAGAAATACGGTAAGGGTATATAGGCTTAGTATATTGAACATCTAAACCCTTATATTTGAGGGTTTTAATACCAGTCTGAGGACGATTCGACAAGAAATGCAGTACATACAAAGAGCCACTTTTCCATCTGCTGCAGCAAAGCCTGTATCAGGAAGATTGGAGCATGAATTTGGCATTTAACTTCAGTTTGGGATAGCACTGACTAACTTTAAATTACTTGAATTTAGAAATTACTATCGTCTGCAAGAATGGACAAGGATCACTTAATACCCATAATCGTAATATAATAAAAAACAGCGTATGTTGTTTGTTTTTTTATATTTTTGTAAGAATAATTATAAAAAACTACTTGTCATATTCCGAAACTACTGACCAGATGAATTCCAATTTTGAAAACAGTCACCCAGTCATTGTCTGGATATGGCTTGCTGTGGGGTAGTTGAAGTAACATTTGAACCTCGCAATTGCCACATCCCATCCCCCCCCCTTCCCAAAAAAAAATATTGCGGAATTGTGCT
Organism: Bacillus rossius redtenbacheri; assembly: GCF_032445375.1. Taxonomy (NCBI): domain Eukaryota; kingdom Metazoa; phylum Arthropoda; class Insecta; order Phasmatodea; family Bacillidae; genus Bacillus; species Bacillus rossius. Next base: position 43,292,415 of record NC_086339.1, on the reverse strand, counting down.
TGATTACATCTGATGATGTTCAGTACGCATGAATTAAAAACATAGGTGTTAAAATATAAAATAGTCATTTGAAACTGTTTACACAATGAAAACACTATATTTAAGCAAATATTTTGGGTATCTAACATCTGTGTCGCGACAATTAGTATAAGAAATAAAAATTCACTTAGATATCATGTTATCATGTGGGATGGCTACCATTGGGGTAAGAAGTAAAGGAGTTGGTGTGCACAATCTTAGCCATATGATAGGATTTGAAGTAAAAATTAGAACTACTCTCTTATCGCCTTTATTTTTCTGAATAGCAAATAAATTGGTTATAACAAATTTTAACGCTAATTTCTTGCTGAAGAGTTGTCTTTTGCTTCTTTAGCAATTTTAAATACCCGACAGCATCGTTACGATTCTTCCTAGTGACAACATATTTAAGAAATTTATAGCAGCTACGATTTTCTTTGTAATCAAAATGCTAACCATTTGAATTGAAATCCAGAAGACATATCCAGTACATGATAGCTACCCTTGATATTACATGGAAAAACTCTGCTATGACTGCAGCCACACTACAGTTGCTTCCCTGGACTCGTTATTACAGGGAAGAAACAGAAGAAAACTTATGGTAAGTGTTGAAACTGACCATGGTGATCGTTGATGGAAAACACATGGCTGGTACTCTAGAATGAAAAGAGTTTGGAGTGATTTCTTGAAACTGCTGAGAATTGGTCTCACTGGATACACGATGGGTGGTAGGGGCTAAGAAGTGTGGTGGTGAATAGCATGGAGCTGGAGGGGAAGGTGACACCAAATTATAAGGGTGCAGTTGAAATGGTTGATGGAGGGTAGAGCATTTGGTGAAGTAGAGGGAGGCAGTTGGAGGTTTACAATGGAGACAATGGTATAAACATAGTAGGTCTCTGCATGGACTTTGGGTCTGTTGGCGAAACTTCAGGGGGATTGTTTGTAGTTAGGGCCACAAATATGGTATTTGTGCCAGGGATGTGAACTTGAGGAAGGAAATTATTTCAGTTTTCCTTAGATGAGCTAAATCTAGCACAGCTAACCTTGCTCTCAACTATGAAGAGAGTCTATGGTTTGTTGAATATATTTTTCGATCTCTTTTTGATAAAACCATTTAGCTTACATGCTGATAGGAAGGAGAGATTATTGAATCTCCTTGTTACGTGAGCAAGCTTGGTGAGGGCGCGAGCTATGCTAATTTGAATCTGTTGGTTGTCGATGTTGCCTGAATGTCCTGGTACTTGGCACAGCAAACATTGAATTCTTCAAGAACATCCAAGCACGAATTCTGAATAGATGTTTGTGTGTCATCCTGACAGGCTGTCCTACGTCATTTTTCACATTGATTGGGCATCCCCTGAGATGAAGATAGACCACAAAAACCCAGCCCATATAAACATTCATCATAGAAAAATTGTTCGTTAGTAATCATTTTTGTCCTTGCAATTAAATTTTATTATTATTATTTTATTATTAAATTAAATTTTGTTTGCAGGTTATTCTCGCAACAAATATGTTCGAAGCTAGTAATAAGCCTTAATGTTACTTAAGGCTAAGGTTAGACACTAGCATGTAACCCTTGTAATTAAAAAACTTATGAATAAAATATTAAGACTCTATTATAATGTAACCTTTGTCCTAAATAATGAAAACAGTTCAGAGGAACAAGAGGAAAAAAGGGGCTGACAGAGTAAAAATGCTAAAACTTTAAGTACAACATAACAATTTATTAATTGAACATAAGGGCTTTATAATTCCCACACTGTGATCACATGAGAATATAATATTTAAAACTGCTGAGCTTCGATAATCTAACACCCTGTACAAGCTGGCTCAGCCAACAGGAGTCTGCAAACAAAATAACCACCATAAATAATAGCCTTAATTAGAAGCATAATAGCCTTATTACACTAAGGGTGTATGGCTATCAAGTTTCAAGTCTTTTGCATGGGCTACACAGATAGCCACTTAAATTTCATTGCTTGCATACACTGTCAAAAATTCATATCTACAAAATTAATGGTGACAAGCCAACGACTCATTATTATGAGTTAGGTACAATGTTAACTTTACTAGAATATAGTCATCCCCAGAGCATAGTGTGTTGACTTAAAAGAAATGTCGTGACACCAAAACATAAGACGTATTACATTAAATAAAAGAAAATAACTCTAATTAATAAATGACCTTTTTATGAGATCTATATTAACAAGCATTGTTTATGAAATGCAATACTGAGTATTTGTAATGGATAAATCTAAAATTACTCAGCAATAAAGTTACCAAATAGTAATTTAAATCTGTTAAATTCTGTTGCACACTTTGGTAATAAAATTCAAAGATTTGTCTCAAAGTTTACTTACTTCGTTATAAATTTATGTGGAGCACCTGGCAGTATTTAGAATACCTTGGGGAGAATATGATATGCTTGTGCGTTCTTACTATCCTTGTAGGTTGACACTGAACTGGTGATGCGACGACCATGTTGGACTCCAGCCGACGAGTTCTCATGTCTTGTAGTTTGGTAGACTCGTTACGGCTCGAACTCGCCGAGTGGACAGCGAGCAGCCCTTCAGTTCTCCGCGGGAATCATCCATTCCGTTGTCTCTCATTGCAGCTTCCAGGCATGGCTCAACACAATGCAATGACTGGCTGCTAAAGTGTTATGGCCACCAAGACATTCCTCAAAACTAACGACTCGTTCAGACGAGACTGCGAGTAATTTATCAGTGTACAACTACGGAAGTAGGGCATGCATCATAATAAACACAAATCCAGTATTCATTAACAGGGTAAGAACTTCATAAATTGGGTTTTAAGCATGTCTACACCAACACACTGTCAGCTTCCCAAAAAAAAAATTTTAATAAAAAATATATTTCTTTATAATTTTTGAAAAATGTTCTACATCTATTGGAAAAAAATACAAATTATCAAGATTGAGTTTGTGACATAATTCAAAATGGCGGCATCAAAATGTTGGAAGGTTCTAGGAAAAAAATGTCGCTGTTACATCATAGTCCTAGATGGCCGAATACTAGATTGCGGCTGGGGCCAAAGTTATAGTTCAAGGACGGTACATTGAATTTAGTAGCCTGAATTAAAATTTTAAAATATTAATTCTTTTTTTAAATATATTTAGTAATTTTAATGGCATAAACACTTTGTAGTAACTAATATATATTTTTAATTTTGCTAAGGAAAATTTTTTTCTTAAAGATAATTTTAATCCCCACCATTTTTTATTCCTTCAGCCAATTTCAGCGAAAGTTTCGTGAATTTTAAGTAATTATTTGAAAATATTCAATTAAATTTTAAGTTTATGCCATTCTTATGTATTCATGTTTTTCTTCTTCTCTCTTTCTTACTTTTGAAATGTAAAAGTACTCTGTAATATTTAGTTTTTCTGGTTGTACAGTACGTTTGTATTTATGTATATATTTGTATTAATTGACTTGTTCTATATCCCGGAGTCCTTACCTCCATATGGGATCTAAGAATAAAAAACTGAATAAATAAATAAATAAATAAATACAAAGGTAAAGGTCAAAGGTCAAGTTCAAGGTGATCCAAATGGTGGCCGTGATGTCACATTCTAAGATGGCTGACCTCCCAATCGCAATCCACATAATGTACTCTTCCGCAGGACATAAATTTAAATACTTATTTTAGTGAATGAAAAAAGAACCTCATTGTAATTACCTAAATGCAATTACATTCTTAATAAAATAATTAATTTTTCAAATACTGTGTATATTAACCATATCGTTTTGAAAACTTGGAATTGTAATGTGTTTTAATAGCGCAACCTTAATTATAATATTTATTTTCATAAATAAGTTACGAGTTAAACAGGTGTACTAGTCCCCTGTAAAATTTAATTTTTGTTTGATAATCGTTCGAGTGAATCAATCATATAGCATAAAAAGTATATGATATAATAAGGAGTCTGTGCTTGCGATAATTTAATTCTCCATTGATAATTTATTATAGTTCATACACATCAACATCAATTTTAAATTTTTTTTAGATACAATTGTAATATGTAAATTATAAAAACATTTTCAACATTTAATTTAAATTATTGAGTTTTTCAATAGCATATTTGATAGCATATAAATTCATGTATTTTAAATATGCGTATATTGTTTTATATCAATAATGATAACAAAGATTTATTTCTCAGTTCGTTATAAAAATTGAATTTATTTTCTGTAAATCAAAAAGATATTGTCAAATAATAATTTTAATCTTCACTTTATAACAACTGTAGTAATGATATAACCATATTCTATGTTGCAAAATGCCTAACAATTATATCGGCTCCATAAGTATTTTCTATTACAATGTTTATATCAAATGAATAACTTGCTAAACATTTTCAATATTCGTTTTCGTCTTCTATTGTTAATATGACTAGTGGTTTTAAAGTGGTGCTATTAATTGATTTCGTTGTTGTAGTTGAAGGAGTAATATGTTGTGCAAATATTTCAGTTAGGCAAGTTAGGGCTGAAAAAATTAAGCCAAATATCAAAAAAGCTATTGGTATAAGGATATGGGAAATTGAGACAGGTTTAAGGTGATCCCCAAACTTTGAAAACGATTCCATCTTATGTGACTCTTCAGTGTAGTCCAGCCTCCATTTGGATATAAAACCTCCTTCCGACAAGCGCATTATAATGGAACTGAACTGAGCGAGAAAGGGATTGTTAGGGATCATTACCCAGTGAGTCGCAAGCATGTTGAGGTAACACCCATCCATGACATGCAACATGGGGTGGCCATTCTGGTAATACTTGGACTTTGCTACGGTGTGTAAGCCACTGGTACGAGACACGAGCCTGCAAACATTTCTGTGATTTGCAACCATATCGAGAGCTGCATTGTCGTCAGTTATCAAAACAGCTCTCTTAAGAAATTTAAGAAAATAATTTGTCTCATCATCGAAATCTTCAATGACATCTAGTAAATCATCAAGTGAAAAAAAGACAGAAACCTTAAGGTCTGATTTTTCAAGTTCCCTCATAGTATTAATGTCTGGATAAAAGTGTGTTTTGAAGAGAAAACTTGTCAGTGAACCTTGGTAGGCATTGGCAATTATAAGGTACAAGAAGGTTCCAAGCAGAATAATTGTTCTTTCCTTGCAAGAGTGAGTTGTTTGTATACTTGCTCCAGTCACAGCCAAACGGATGGTCTCTTGGCAGATATTCGTACTTGTCATATTACTCTCATCATAACGATTGATCATTTTCCACACTAAATTGATTGTTACAACAGAGACTAAAAATGCCAAACATATATTTCCGGCTACAGGCATTATAATATTTAAATATTTTGGAATCATGTAAGCCTTTGGCACGACACACGTCACACATATTTTTTCGTGAGGGTATGTGTACCACTTGTACAGAGACCAAATATAAAAATTCTCATCGGTATAAAGTTTTTTTGAGAATTCCTGGTCTAGAACTTTCATGGAATGAGAAGGAGGAATTATATTCATGGTACCGTTAAACTTCTTCACTGCAGCACGTGTTGCTATAACGCTAGGTCCCTTATAGCTGATGGTGCCGTCTTGATTGGTTATTATTTCTACCAATTCATTATCAGGCCCAACAGTGATATCAAACTTGTACCCATTTGTGTCACGAATATAACGACTATTCTGGAGTAAAGTTATGAATAACGTTTTTGGTGGCTTCTCAACTGAAAAAGTTTTTAACATTCCTGTGAATGGATTGTATGTCGCTACTTGTGTCTCTGTGGTTTCCAAGCATGCAACACATGCCTTATTTATTGCATAGATAACTGCAATGTTTAGAATGTTCAATGAGTTCCAGCAATCTTGGAAAATTTTTACAGTTTCTTGAGGATTGATGAAAAGTTTGTCTGGGATGATCAACAGGAAGAAAGCTTGTGGGTTCCAAAAGGGAAGGCTGGTCCAGTTATATGGTGGTAAACAAGAATCAGTGGCGTACGAAGTAAATATAATATAGCTTACACTGCTCTCGGTGGTGTCTGTCCTGCTGAGAGTGAAATACCGCTCGTCACCTTCGTAATCTGGGAGGTGCACTACAGGAGGTATGGTCTTCTGGTTAACATGAGACCAAATATCATCAGCAATATCATTTGATGTTATGTTATCTGTGTGTATTACAATAAAGTTTAACCCACTTTTGAACATTCTATCAACTACTGTTTTAATTTCTGTTGATTCCCATTCCTTTGAGGTTATTGGTGATTTTATTTATATGCATTTTATATTGTATCTTCCTATATTTGTAAAAATAATACTCATAAAGATGTACATTATCTTCACATTCCAAATTTTGTTATTTCTTTGAACCTGAAAAATAATTACAATAATATTAAAATTGCATTGAAAATAAAACACGAAGCTAAGTTAAACAAAGGGAAAGTTAAATAGTAGTGCTTGTCATTGGTGCCAACGTACTAAATGATTTCATTTTTTTTTAGAAAACCTGTGGTTGATTATATTACAGTAATAAAATAAATATATTTTTCCTTACTAAAAAAAATGATTAATGAATAAAAGTGACAATAACGTTATATTTAAAGAAAAAAACATAAACACTATGTTATTTTAAAATTTTCCATTTATACCCTCCCACATAAAAGTGATTTAACGTTAAACCTAAAGTATATTATGTAAATTTTAAGTTGTTTCATACATTTGTCTAAATAATATAATATAAATTACTCTAATTTAAAAAGCGTAAGTTAAACAAACTCGTAGAACTTTTTAAAATTTTAACTATAAATTCCAAAATCAAAATTAAAGTTTTAAATCATCCTTTAATATAGACAAACTAAATGTTATTTGAAATTAATTTATCATATAAAATATGTATAAAAGTCTATTTAGAATTTTTACTTTTCCTAATACTGAAACACTTAGTTTATTAATAATATAATTTAATACAAATTTAATAGTAATTTTTTAATATTACAATTATTAAATAATTTATTCAGAGATTTTGCTTAAATATAATTATAATTTTTATACCAATTCGTTAAAACAATTAAGACTTATAAATTAACAAATTTATTTTAGTTAATAACTATGACTTAACAAACTATGTAAAAGAAACTCCAAATTAAGTTTTATCGGATGAACAAATAATAAAACTTTATTAATAAAATAAGTGTTTCTAATTTGTAACTTTAGCAACTAAAATTTAAACCAAGAAATTTAAAATGTAACCATTAAATACTAATATATGTATTCAACAATTCTTTCTAATACCAATGCATAATATAAATTAATGGGTACTAAAATGTATTTACAAACGCAACACGACCCAGTAGGCGCCTTTAACCTACCAGTGACTCCCAAAATATCTCATAATCACCGCATTGCGCTGTGATCCAACTGGATTTGCATGGGTCCCGGTGACCCATTCCCATAGTATATGGGAGCATTATGTCGTAACACCCCGAGCGTGACACAATATTCCAGAGGCCACTTTCCCCCAGAGCAGCGCCTTCAGCGCTTCTTTGAGACACAAATCTCTAATGTCTGGTGTTACGTTAATAAGTTTAATTGTTTCGTGGCAGTATGGTATATAAGAATAGGTATTGAAATAAAACTACCATAATTACACTGCAAAAAAAATTGTGTGCATTAACTCCACCCCCGACAGAAGTGAAACGTTTTACTTTTTAGGTAGACAAAGAGAAAAATTTATTAGCATTATTCATTTAACAAGAGATAATAATTAAGGATAGTAAGGATGATCTCAAATAAAAATTAGTAAATGAAACTTATAAATTTAATTGCACAAATCAATAACTCTTTTCCACACGAAAAACTAAATTGTAGATAGTTTAAATAAACTAACATAAATATGGTACATAGCTTCAATCGTTAGCTGTTATGAAAAGTGAGGAGTCGACCAACACGATCAGTGTTACGAGAATTCCTTAGCATCACTGCTGCGTCATTTCTACCTCCACCCTGCAGTTTTTCCTTCCGGTTGTTACAACTAGCATATAGCATGCTCCACTACGTACCTATCCCTCCTACCCTTTCCGTCTTCCCATTCGACCGCTAGAGCAAGCATTGGAGTGGCGTCGCCGCTGACGTACTCTCCTCCTCTACCTGTTCCTCCACCACGTACCTAGCCATTCCCCTCATGTGATCGGAATTTTCTTAACGCTCGAAATTTTAAGCCCTCTCAGAAAAGAAGTTTCACTTTTAAAAAAAGGTCTGACAATTTAGGAAAACATCTTGCGGTAACCGTGTACTCCCGCATGGGGTTTGGGAACTTACCTGCGTTTAGAAAATCTTCCCCTTACAATTTTAAGGCGTTTGGAAAATTTTATTTATGGAAACATGCCTGTAGAGAATATAAAAATGTGCGAATGCGAAATAATATAAACTGGTTGGTTCACCTAAAACATTTAAAATCTGGTTTTTTAGTTTTAATTTTAAGCATCGTATTTTAATTTTTGTTATGAAATTTTATTCTTTTCGGGGTTTCAACTGTTGTGCCGAATTATCCTGATAGACAACGTGACAGCTAGTTGTCTGAAAGAAGGTTATCAGTATTTAAAGAGCTGAACGAACAGCATCCTGGCATACAGCAGCAGACCGCAAGCTTGAAAGCCACTCAGGGCTGGATATTTGCGGAGTGGGACCATTCGGGAGGATAATTCTTTAATCCCGGGGGAATTAAAACCACTACACAAAAATTCGAGCAGGTATACGAACAACATGAGTTTCAAAATATACGAAACCCACAACTGATAAATTTAGAAAGTTATAAATAAGTACCTACTCAGGCGAAAACTTACCACTTACTGTTTTAACTGTGGGGTGTAATAAGGCCCTACAGGAAGGAGAACACGTTACCTTTCTCACATATCACCTACTCGCAGTACCTATCCATTGATTAATGCAACCTTTTGGTTACTGGTGTCCACATGAGTTCCAATATAACTATCTAAGAATATCATCTGTAAACAGTTCTTACATAGCATGGTCAATATTTCCTTTGGTTAAAAATTTAATATAAATTAAGTAATTTATTTTACAAAGCAAACACAAAAATAAAGCATTTAATCAGTATAAAAAATAAAATACTGAGTTTCAAATATAATTTTTTATATTTATATTCATAACATTTTCAATATTGTGAACCACCATAGCTTCAAACAATACAGACTGAAAACAGTATAATGCTTCAATAAATGATTTTTCACCAAAATAGTGCTTTCCACGAATAATGCTTGTTAACACATGTTATCATTAAAATTACTTTATGTTTCTACTATCTTCATAAAAAGTTAAAAATATAGGAAAAAATAATTTTATTTAAAGGTGAAAGAATGATTTTTTTTTCCTGATTGAACGTAACATTTTGCTAGAAAAGAAGTTGCGCTTGGTTGAATAGCGGTTTGCGGAAATATTGACACGATTTTTTTTTTTAAAAAAAATTCCCTTTCGTCACAGCCTGCAAGAGTAGGAAGAACTATATGTTTTCCAATATTCAAAAAAGATTAAAATGCTAAAAATTTAACTTTAAGTACAGTCAAGATATTCAAAAAAGATCGATTTGACATTTTCTCATATTCAATGCATCAAAATATTTTGAATGTTTTATCTTAATTCATCCAGCATTGAATTTCTTAAAGAAATCTTTGTCTTAAAGAATTTCATATTATGCTTACTATGGTAGTATTGCAATTATTTTTTTCATCTAAACACTATTTTTTATCCCTTGCACTGATACATGGTAAAGTTAGATCATGGTCGTAAAAAATATTTTTTGGACAATGGTTTAGGTTAATATTAAGGATTTGAAGGTATATATATGTCTTAATCTTCTGACGATGTGAAGCTTTCTGTTAAAAAAGGTATCGTAAAACTCTGTCGGGAAGAAAAATACTATGTAGGAAAATGATCTGGCTGGTCTCTGTTGTCAGTAAACCATATGAAGTTGAGTACTATTCAATTCAAACCAATGCAGTACTAAATGCTTATTAGATTAACCAAAGCAAGTGATCCTGTAGTAAAGTATAATTTATGTAATAAATGTTATGTTTGTAATTCTGTTGTGTTCTTCCTAGAACCTGTATTTTTTGGTAGTTTTAGTAAAAATTATAAATTTATAACGGAAAGTAACATTTTGGAATTGATTAATCATCAAACTAAGGAGATCGAATTTATCAATATTTTAACAAACGATTTTTTCGATATTTTTTGGAATTTCTTTTCTGAATTTCTAGCGTAAAAATGACAGACTTTCAAGCTGGCGGCCAGATTTCAAGATGGTGGGCGCCTTGGCAATAAATGATACATTCACTATAGTGGGTGAAAATTAAACTTATATGACGGCAGTGCTCTCTGGCAGACGAAAACAATATGACGAAGCTAAGATGGTGGCCTCCAGCAGACGATAACAAGATGGCTGAAATGACATCATACTGGCTGATGTAATATATTTCTTGGTATTAGTGGTGGGAGGTCAGTCTGCCGGTGGCTTTCATGGAGGAAGGAACCGTCACTAATTTTGATTGAAATACCTCGCCAGGGTCGACCCGAGGACTCTATATCATATGTGCGTTTTGAAAAAAAAAGTTATTAAATTTAATTACAAAAAGTTTTTTTTCAAAATTTATAAATTGTTTTCATTTTTTCCTAGCATAAAAAGGATAACGACCATAACGAAAAATGCACAATTTCTAGAATCTAAATGGCGGGTGGGATGTAAGCAATTTTATTTTTATATTTATTTAGAAGTTTTTCTAAACTTTTAGGTCAAAAATTAAAGCTTTCATATTTACTGTCAAGGTATAAGTCGTACCCTCGGCGGCTTAGAATGGCTTGCTTTTCGGAGGCTTAAGTCGTTTTTAGGAATTTGGGTACTTTCAGGGGCAAAAGTCATTAAATGGATCATGGATTTCATTTTTTTTTTTTTCACAAAACGGGAATTTTCCCTTGAAATAGGAAATGTTTGAAGAATTTTTGAAAAATTTAGAAGGTCAAGTTCATCCAAGATGGCTGTCGTGACGTCAGAGCGATCGGTCACTGACCCCATCCACAATCGATAATCCGACTCATTTTCCCAGTAGCCCCTAATGTCTACTACTTATTAAGTTGCTAGATATTGTCTCCAGAGTTGTCGTCTGTGAAACTGAGAGTTGAAACGCAAAAGTAGAGCAGCGACGGAATGAAACAGTGAGGGAAACCAGAGCAACCTGAGAACACGCTTCAGCTCATGGGCACGTTGGCTCCAGGCTAAACCCACCATATTTTCATCTTAAAAATTGGTTGTCTGTAAAGTCGGTTTACGGACGATAGTTTAACGTGACAAAGTCATAACAAAACATTGATGAAATGATTGCATACTTTTATGAATAAAATTGAATCATTTTTATTGAATTATCACAATTTGTATGGATACAAATAAGGAGTGAAATGAATTCTACAATTTAATTTATAAAATTACCTTTATTTGCACTCATTAATTCAAATATATTTATTACTTTAACGAAGAGATTATTTTAACTATAACTTTTATACATGTTTGCTATTTACCTTCTTTCAATCTGTGTTATTCTGTTAAGGATAGGACGATGATAGGAAAAGTAGGAAACGAATGGGAGTGTTTCAAGTTAAATGTACCTCGAAAAAGTCAAATCGATGGTTGTTCCAATCGAGTGGAAGAGAGATAGATGCGGCACAAGCGTACAATGAGGGTAACGGTACACTTTTTCGTGCATGTAGCCGGCGTTCATCGATTTATTAGACGTTGTCACGTCAAAAGTTCTGGTTTGACTATTATATATAAAAATCATCTCGCCCTTCGAATAGAGCGACGTAACGGAACTTACCAGAATTTTATTTTTTTGGGAGCACAATAAGTGATGTTCTAATTTAAAATTATTTTAGAATTAGTTACTGGCTTTTGTGATAAATAAATAACATAAAATAATATGTCATTGTGGAAATAGCTTAAGTACCTGGCGTTGTTCGGGCTAAACCACCCTTGGGAGCTAGCTTTCGGTAAACCTCATATTCAGTTGATAGCTATGAAATGTCTTTAGAACATTTAATGAAAAAACGAGAAAATTTCATCATAAACTCACCCGTTAAATTTTAGTGGGGATGAATAATGTATTAAGAATACAATAGTCTTGGCCTTGGAAACGAAAGAAGCATCAAAATACAATATCCGAAACCATGGGGATTTTCGACAAAAAAACGAGAATTTCTATCTGTAGCCAACTCTCCTTCCTATTCAAAACAACCACTTCGGAGATGAATTTCCAAAAATAATGAAACACGTATTAATTTACATCTTTTGAATAGTATATTTACCAAAATTGAATCAATGTTTCTTTAAACAAATATTACCAACACTTGCCCCCCCCTACCCCTATAGGAATGGAATTTCAAACAATCCCAACATATTTCACCTAAAGGATACTGAAGAAATATTTCCTCAAAATGTTAAACCTCTAGGTCCATCAGCTGTGTTTCTTCTGTCAGTCAGTATTAATTGTATTAATTAGAAACATAAGTTCATAAAAGCAATTCTATTATCAAGTGTCAAGTTTTTACAATATATTTTTTCAGTAATTTCATACAATTTTCAGGTATTAAGACACGCGTTACTCCGTCCCGGATTCTTATTACTCAACTACCGCGGTACTTGTGAAATAAGTGTTTTATGTACAAACAGCATAATGACTTACCATTGTCATGTGGAATTTAATAAATACTGCAATTCACCATGTTTAACAGGTATAGCTACCATGAAAAGTAGGTAAGCGATGAAGAGTTACGTATAAAATATCTATATTCACAATGATCTTAAAACAGACGGACGTTCTAAAATGCAGCCAAAACAAAACGTTGTATAAGCGTGTTTCTTTATGTAGTTCTATAAGTACCAATGTGCATGTTCATGTTTCCATGGTAACTAAAAGAACAATTTGTAACTGCAGCATAAAGCCAGATAAAGTGAACGATAAGATGTCATAAATTGTTTTTGACGCATGACTAACAATTCTTTTTAAATTCTGGCTAGAGTAAAAATTACATACATTTTTATATACTTAGAATATACCATTAAAGAACATTACTCTTTTTCTGATATCTCAGAAACAAACATTCATTAAAACTTTCTTCCATCTTTATATATAAAAATCAATTCCCGTGCATTAGTCTCGCTATAACTAGTAAACAAATGAACTGATTTGAATGATTTTTTTCCGCCTAATCATAAAGATGGTTTAGGAAAAAAAACATTAGGAAAAACCAAAAGGAACAGCCAAAAAAATGAAAAAAAAAAAATTATCGAAATTTCCACTTCCGATTACATTCAAAATATGGCGTACATGGCGGACCTTTCTTTTGACAGATGCGCTATGCATAACTGTTTTTACTCTATGTGTTATTCATTCCATGCGGTTGTGTGAAAGCTGTTACATTTAAAATAATTTTTTCGTAAAAAAAATGTAGTGGATTTTGAGAATATATTTGGTTAAAGCGAATTTAATTACATTTTGCGTACATTCTTTTTTATTAGCCATTATATTGAAGCAAATTGAATTTGCAGGCTAAGACACAACCAAAAAATTTATTCAAATGTATTTTAGCAAAACTCGAGGAATATGTTTGAGGTTATTAATAAGTTGTAAAGTTATCACGGTAAGTTCAACAGATTTCAGTGATTACAAAAAAAAGGGGGTTTTCTGTAAAGTCGGAAAACGGACGATAATTTTACGTGATAATGTCATAAGGTCGTAAGAAAACATTGATGAAAAATTGCACACTTTTTAATTTTGAAATATTATTTACAGTTTTTTGCTAATTTAACCTTAATAATTTGTTTAAATATAATCACGAACAATTAGTTTAAAAGCCGCCTTAACCTTTTTGATATTATAGAAGATTTTCTCGCTGGTTCTTGCACGCTCGGCTCAGGCGGAACGTGTCAATTTTTCGTGCGTGCATCCGGCGTTCATATATTTATAAGACGTTATCATGTCAAAAACAATTTCGTGTTGTTTTGCAGTGTTCATTACAATGCCAAGGACGAGCTGACAATTGTCGTCGAAGTCATTTAAATGCGCGGCAATTTACTTCACATGCGAACCACACTGATGACCACTGAAGTTTGTATAATTAACTTGGAGTTTCCGTGTTTCACGCATGGATAACTGTATGTATCGTGTTCACGTGTCGGGAAGCCATCCATCAACTTTGTTAATTTACGTGCCGAAAAAACAAAACGAAAAATGTAGTTTACCCGAATGCTTTGCATTGAATATTACCTGCATTTATATTTCATGTAAATAAAATATATTGAATTCGTTTAAATTACAGAGTTTCATTTAATAACCAAACAAAACTCAATCCGTACACGATGCGGCCTAAATTATCGATCTCAATGAATAAGAGTTGGATAGTAGACAAGTATTGATAATCGCTTATGATGAGTTACAATCAAATAAATTTTAGGTGGTGCGTAGTTCACCGGGTCATCTAGTATCAAATAAATTAAATGTTACTGTCATATTTCTCAAGCTTCACTTAATAAAACTGAAAGCAATTAGTACATAGTTAATGGTTAAAATATTTTTTTCTAGTATGAATAATTCATATACAATTATTGTATAAATGTAGAACAAATTAATTGCTGTATTAACAAAAAAAGTTATAAAAAATCAATTTTAAAGTAATGATGCTCTACATAATGAATTTTCAGCATTTGACTGATATTAGTGTTTTTAAATTACATGTACACTAACATAATTAACATACAGATTGTTAGTTTTGTCTGTGTATCGTACTTATACTTTTATATTTCATATTGTTATTATTTCTCTGTAAGCATACCTATATTTAATTTTTTTTACAGCCAAGAGCTGAATATAACATAACAAAGCTTTGTTTTTTAATATTTTATAAAAAAATAGCGGTTTGTTCTAGTTCAATCGCCATAGCTTGTTAAGTAAATCGCACTGAATAGTTAAATACCTATTGGAGCTTAACATACTCCCATTGAATGATATTTTATATTATATTTTAAGGCTGAGCCGTTTATAAATATGAGTTCATAGTGCACAGCAAATATTTTGCTAATAGTATTGATATGAAGAAATCGAGTTCTTCTACAAAAAGGTTAGAAATTGTGACCATTATTAACGATAAACTGTAATATTGCACTACCAAAAAAGCGTCATTTGTGTCCACATCATTAGCATTGTACAAAAATAAACTGCTTTAAAGGAAAATTTGCATTTCAAACTATAACGTTTAATATTTTTTAGTCAATTTCTATAGTACCTTTCTTTCAGGGAATATTTTTAAAATATAATTTTTAATGACATATTTATTTAAACTAAAATTTCTAAGTGTAGTATTCTTAATATCTATCACAATCTAGCTAAGCAAATATAATTTTAATTTTAACAGTATTTGTAAAGTGATGTTGATTAACCCACGGAACAGCTTATTTATTAAAAACAAAGTACACAACGTTATTACAGTTATTTTGACTGTTGAACAGAATAAATGCAATTTCTTTTCCACAATAGTAACAAAATAATTTATTATTTGAATGTATATCTTTAACTGTCTAAGTAAAGTTGTGGTTATTTAATTGTTTTTGCAGTAACATATAAATTATAATGATTTATTATGTGATCATTAAGATACATTTTATATAGTATTCTCATAATTTTAAATCATATCTCGAATTTCATGGTAGTTGACACATTTAATGATTTTGAGAGTGTTTTTATTATTTTTGGTTATCAAAACATAATTAACAATTGTAATGTTTGGTCAATTAAACATTTATTATATGAAAATTCAATGATTTTATTTATCGACAGTATTTATATTACTTAGAGAGATATTTAAAATAAAATCATTTATTTTAATTTTAATTACATACTAAAATTTGTGGGTCTAAAACGTAGGGCCTTCTAATGAATGCGTGGTTATTTAAATATAGTTTAACATTTAAATTTAATAAAAAATTTTCACTGTAAAACAATGGAAAATATGCGTATAGTTCAGCTAATTGTTCAAGTAGAAATGATGCTCAAGGGACGGATTAAAACTAACATGAGCATCAATATAAAAGTAGCAACACCCTCACTGCCAGCTCAACAGGTACGAGCTTAGCAGGCTAACCAGATGGAGATGAGATTGGGTTTCAGGAGAGGAATAGTTAGCAGGAACAGCAGTGCGAAGTCTTAGTATTGTTAAGTGAACCTGCAATATTGTTGGGAACAGTAAAATCAAATTCTTTATTAACATATGACAATTTGCTGATATATATAAATATGAAATCTCAGGAAAAGTTAATCCTGACTCCAGATTTCAATTCACTTGCTGCCAAACCAACACCTGCCCCTAACACACGTGTCCCTGTTCATGAGCAGCTAGCGAAAATATTTGCAGCATTAGGCAGCTTGCGGTGTGACCTGTCAGATAAAATAGACACTAACACTGACACCCTGACTATGCATCTGGAAGGAAAGCTGTATGAAAAAATTCCCAAAACAGGAGAGTTAATTCAAAAAGCTTAGTGATAGAACTGCCAAAATTTTACAGGCTGTTACCACGCAGTGTCACGAGGTCAGTAGACAATATAAGATGAATAACATCGCACTGGAATATAGGTTACAAGATAGCAAAAACCATTTAAATATATCAATGTAACGAATATAGGAAAGGAAAATTACCGTAGATATTCGCCTAGAAGCAGTATGTGCCGACCTCGCAATCACAGCCACGGAGATAGTTGAAAACAAGACTATCTATTTGTAGCAACGTGTCGAGGAGAAACTCACAAAGCAATCCCATGGCCAGCAACACATGAAAGAAAAAGTGATTGAACTGTTACAGCGAATACAAACAATTACTCTGAATGCATCTGCACCCATTGTTAACAAAAATGGAGCAGCTATTGTATCTCCATTTACGTGTTAGTTTATTTATAACTGAAAAACACGTAGTTCTGGCTGTTGAATCCGGGAGTTACTGTTATTTGTCGAATCAAAGAAAATGTATCTTCTGTGTAGTTCTAAGCTCAAACACCGTCATCTCCAAACCATGCCTCCGTCAACGCTAGCCCCTTTTCTGAATTTATAAATATTGATCCGACTGGTATCGCTGTCTTAACGCTGTTGCTCTTAGCCGGGCAAATAGTTTTACGTAGAAGTGTCTTACCAAGTGGTTCGAAGTTGCTCGGGCAGCGTGACGGCAGGCAGGCGAGATTTCTGACGGTGTAGCAGTCGCGGGCAGCAGCTCCCCGCCTCAGTTGTCGTCTCGGTGCTGTCTCTCCCCCAGGGCAAAATAGGGGACCTTATATGCTCTGGAACTCGAGGGAAAAAACATCTGAGATTGTTCTGGGCCTACATGACCGGAACACGCCGCACGGCCGATGTCCGGTACAAAGCCCGCCCAACGAAGTTCGCCGAGCATTTCCGAGCTGCTCCGATGCTTTCCGCGCAGCGCACGACGAGAAGCCTAAGATGTCCATCAAGTTCTGTTCTGCCCAAACACGCCCGAATATTCACCTTCGGCCAACCTCGGGATTTGTTTAATTTTTGCGCAGGTAAAATGAATTCAAATATTCAAAGTGGTCGGTTAGGTTAGCTACTTAGTTAAGTTAGTAAAGCTACATTAAAGTAAACAGAGAAATATAAATATATATAAATAAACCCGAGGTTGGCCGAAGGTGAATATTCGGGCGTGTTCGGGCTGTGACAGAACTTGATGTACATCTAAGGCATCCCTTGCGCGACAACTGGTGTTGAACAGGTTGCATCCAGCGCGCGGTTAGGCGCCGCGCAGACGTCATCAATGTACGTATGCTGGGCATACAGTACGTAAAAAACGATCTGGTGAGAATGTCAGAACAGCACAGACTTCCTTGACTCTTCGCTAAAATCAACTAGAGTGATGAAAGTGCGAGCCATCACTCGAAGCTTCTACTTCCTTCATTGTTCAGTATTATTTCGGGTCACTTGACTTATTTTTTCGTATAATAACAACAATAAAAAATCACTCTTTAATACGACTGTATGTGTACTTCTATGTAAAAAAATTTCTAGCCAACCGCTGCATTCAAAACAGCAGTGGGTTTGTTAAAAAAAAAAAAAAATTTTGGTTATAGTTCTGTTGCCATTGCTGGTTAATTGATTAGTGCTCACTAATTGAAATAACTCTTGCAGGTTAATATATAACCATGCAGTGATAAATTATAGTAGACTTTAAGACTGAAATTTATATTAATATTATTTGATAGTGCAATTTACGATTTGTTCTAAATGGACTGAAGAAATCGATTCGTTGTACAAAATTAAAGATTGTGAATTTGAATTTTATGGTCAAGGTTATCCATGAGGCCCGTAGAGGCTTAGTGGGGCTTGTCGTTGAGGAATTTAATCCTATTTGGTGAATTTCAGTTCTTTCTGAAGCTAAAGTCTTTTGAAATTTATTGCATTCCGAATTTATGAATCTTCGAGGAATAAAACTGGAATTTTTCCCTCAGAAAGGGAAATTATTTCTCTCAAAATAGGTATACTATAGGAATTTTGACTCATTTTGAGTTATTTTAGAGTCAATATTTTTGAATAATTTCAAGTCCAAGATGCCCACAGTGACGTCACTATCCAAGATGGCGTCAAAAATCCTCAATCTTCAAGCCAAAGCCAGGGATCGAAGCCCCTTTTCTATACTACTCATGTTCTAAGTGTATACTGTGTGTTCATTGTGGACACACGTGTGTTCATTGTGTGTGTACATTGTATTTATGGTGTATACTGTGTGTTCATTGTGGACACACGTGTGTCCATTGTGTGTGTACATTGTATTTATGGTGTGTACTTTGCGTTCATTGTGTGTCCGGTGTGTGTGTACTTTGAGTCCATTGTGTGTTAATTGCATTTCCTGTGTGTGTACTGTGTCCAGTGTGTGAACTGTGTGTATACTGTTGTCAAATGTGTTCCTGTGTGTTTATTGTGTATTAATTGTGTATCCAATGTCTGTATTTTTGTGGATTGTGTGTCCTGTATGTGTCATTTTTGTCCATTGCATGTACTATGTGTACTGTGTGTGTACTGTGTGGGAACGGAATGAGTAACGTGTGTACTTAGTGTGTGTACTGTGAGTCTATTGTGTGTACTGTGAGTCTATTGTGTTTACTGTTGTGCACTATGTTTACTGTGTGTGTACTGTGTGTTTTGTGGGTGTACTGTTTTTACTGTGTGTACTGTGTAATATTAGTTCAGTATATATTTTTAGTGTTCTGTTATTTTTGTTAATGTGTGTCGTTTCGTTAATTGTGCGTAATCATATAAGTAGTAGATCTGAATAATTACTGTTTAAAATCCTTTTTGTCTTGATTAAACATTTTTAAGGTAGGCTTGGTCTTTTAGTAAGCGTAAAGCATGTTCCGTTGGTCTAAATGCGTGTGATTGATTTTCTCACATCCTTATGTCTGACTGTTCAAAGACTTCGTATGGACTGGTTTAAATATAGTATATAAACTATCGGAGAAGGTTTTTTGGTTTTTTTGGCCTATACGTCTGACGTTGTTAATGACCTGGTATTGCGGTCTGAAGACATTTGGTTTATACGTATAACATTGTAAATGAACTGGTTTTAATGCATTACATGCATAGAAAAATAATAAAATTCCATGTTAGGCAGCGCTTTAACTTTTTTTTTTTACTACGGACAGGTATCTTGTCCAGAGTTGTTTTTCGTAGAATTAATGATTAATAAATTCCACGAAAGGTAATGGAAAACAGAATTTAAAATTTATTTGAACCTTAAGGTACCGTTATTACTGGTCAAGTATCAAACAAAGTACAAAAATCTATCACGACATTCGTTATTTAAATAATTAATTTTTTGGTCAATAAATACAAATTTCCAAAATGGCGGTCATATCGTCTTACTGGAGCCTGGTACATAAGAAACATACCGTAGTTGCTTTTGGGATATTGAACATTACTTATTTAATAATTATACTATTGTATAAAATAATTATTTCTGCATTGATCAAGTATCTAACCAAGGATGGACATCGATAGAATCAATCATTATATTGAGTGTTTTTTTTTTGTTAATTTTTGTATTTTCTCTCGAATACCAAGCTTAATATTTTCGGATCTCCAAGATGTCATCCAACTTTCAGGATGGCAAGTGCAAAAGTAAAAATAAATTATTTCTGTTCTGTAGTGGGTAAAAATTAAACTAAAATGGTGGCAGTGTACGCTAGCAGACAACTACAAGATTGCGGCCTACAACAGAAGAAAACCAGATGACGTACATGACGTAATACTTATTGGCGATATATATCTTATTAGTGGTGGAAGGCCAGTTGGCTTGTGGCTTCAATGAAGGAAGGATCCGTCGCCATTTTTAATCGAATAACCTCACCAAGTTCGAACCGTAGACTGCATGCCATAAACGCGTTTTTTTAACAATATTTTAATACAAGTTGATTAATTATTTTTTATATAAATTTTCAATTTTTTTTAAAAAAATATATATGATAATAATAAGGAATATTCCATACGTAGTGACATTAACGTTATTGCCATGGGGAATATCGTAACTCATGATGGCTGTCGTGACATCCTAATAGTTGAGGTCGTGACCACGGGGGCTTAGGGCGGCTTGTCGCCGGGGAATTTAAGCTTCTTTGGGGAATTTTGTTCCTTTCTAAGGCAAAAGCCTTTTGAGTTTTTTCGAAATACCAATTTTTGAGGAATAAAACGGGAAATTTTCTCTCGAAACGGGAATTTATCAATCTAAATATAAATATTGTTTTCTTTTCAAATTTTTTGAGGTTTATTTGCAATAATATTTTACCAAAAAAAAGAAGAAAAAAACAAACTAACAAACTGGAATTTTCGACAATTTTTCAGTAATTTTTGTAAAATTTTGATATAATTTGAGGGTAAAGGTCAAAGGCACAGGTCATCCAATATGTGTCGCCGTGACTTTACAATCAAAGATGGCGACAATCCACAATCCACAGCCTGTAGTCTGTCCTCAGTCAGGCCAATATATACTACTTTGTCAAAAAAATTTTATTTTAGACAAAAGCTAAACGTGAGGATAATTTTTCTTTATTTTTTTAATTTTTAAGTTACTTTTTTATTAAATTAACCACATAAGAGTTTTAAATGGACCCATAATGTCGAATTTTTCAATCCTGAAATTAATTGTAAAGGCTTAAAAAACCAATTACTTGTATTATTGTGTGGTTTAATATTCTACATATATAAATTGTTTGTAATGTTTGAAAACGTTTTTGGTGTAATGTTTAACAAAATAATTTTAAAATATTTGATTTTTTGGGTATTTTATTTCTTCATTGAAAAATAAATATTAAGTATCATTTGTTAAAATAAAAAAAATTGTTTTAGTGTACAGCCGTATTTAAATGCAATGGTTTGTAACCATTTTTCAATTATTTTAATTAATTAGAAATATATCGAAACAATTATTTCAAAACTTTATTTTAATTTATAACAAAAAAGGTTACTTTATGTGGTAACATGTGACCAATTTATGACATTCTCAAATATGATATTTGATTAAATATAGAATAGGTTAATTCAGGACTTTCATTGATAAACATATATTTATGTTAATATCCTGGCGTATATTGGCAACCATTGCAATATTACTTTTTATAAAGAACAAGTATATAAATGTTAGAAAAAAAACACATTTTGTGAAGGGTATTTTTAATGAAGATATATCAAACAAAAATTTTAAATTAGTTAAATTTTTACGGATAAAAATGAAGCATTTAGATCAATTTTATATTATTTATACTCTTTAAACAATATTTAAATATGGAATCAATTTCATAAGATATTTTAATAAATTATGTAAATGTTGAAACCTGACAATAGAAAACACCTTAATTTGTTTATAGTTTTAATAGATAATGCTGACGTACACTTTGGTATACCACACCTAAACACATTTAACCTTACTTACGCACACAAGCTCACAGATAAAAAGGTATTTTCTTAAGTCAACATTAATTTGTCATCTACATAGTCCCAAATATTTTTATTACTTTGTGTAAATGAATTTCAACTACTTGACAACCAAATTAAATGGTTCTAATGCAAGTCTTTGAGAGAAAATATTGCATAGGTAAAAATATATAAAAAAACAATTTTATATGAAAGTTACATACAATTTTGCATTAACTTTAACAAACATACAGAAAATTATTCTATCTAAACGCAATTATAAGCTATATTGAACTTATTTCTATATTGCTTACTTAAATTAAAAAATACATGCTCAACTTTCTAAGTAAAATTAAATTTATACATTTTAATATGCAAAATAAAAAAAGTTTTAAAAAAAAACTAAATTGTGATCTCGTGTTTCAGTACTCGCCAGTTATGTGTATCATCTAACCTCGGTAACGAGCGTATGGAGCAAACTCAGGTGTTCTCGTGTTGCAAAATAAATTAACAATACGAAATTCGGACAATATTTGGCGTATATTTCTTTAAAATAATGTCAAAAGTGATAAATATACGAAAAGATTTCCTTTAAGGGAAAAACTTGAAATAAATTTCTATTTTTGAAAAATAAGTATGACTTTATTTAACAAGATAATAATATAAACTCACCAAACCAAACCTAAGCGAATCAAAAACAAAACGACCCAGGTTAAAATTTTATTTATCTCCTACAATTTTTCTCGTTTCAGGTAGTTACGGAATAGATATGATGCACTTAGTTCACATTCTGATCTGGGAAAAAAAGAGAACGTTAAAATAGTGACAATAAAAAAAGACGTAAAGGTTTTCATGTTAACCTTAAGAAAGTAATTTAGAACTAAATAATAAACAAATGCAAATTAAATTCACAGTTAAAAAGAAAATTTGATTTGACTCGCGACAAGAATATAATAAAGATAAGTTACGTTTAAATAATGCTTACCTAGTTAATTTGGTTAATATATCTAAACATTATCCTTGGTAACAAGGCAATAGCTAAAACACTTAAATACCTACTCAATAATTATAAATAATAAAAATTCGCAATACTCGCACATGATAATCGCTTATTTTCCCAAAAGCCAAGTGAAAAAAACATATATAAATAATCATCAATATACATAAAATTGCATTATTATATATGTATGACGTCGATAAACTCCGACACCGTTTGAACGATCGCCATGAAAGTTGGCGTACATATAGAAGTGATTTTCATGGAGAATATTTTATGATACCCATTTTGTGAAACATACCGCTAAATGGCGTTACAGTCCATAAATTTCTAATTAAACCGATCGCCATGTGTAAACAGAAAATCATATCTCAAAGACAAAAATCATTTGTGTAATTACTTTATGTCCACTGCACTGTCATGTAGCGCTATATATTTTGCTTTAACTCGCGGATAATAAATTACCTGTGTTCAGCCCGGGCAACGCCGGTACTGTAGTCAGTTATTTATAATTATTGCGTGTTAAAATTTATTCTTACCAACGATGCTGGTTTGAATATTATACCCATTTTTAGAAAATAACGTTTATTTAAACATATTCTTTCTTTATTATATTCTTGTCGCGATCAATTTTATTTTATTTCTTTTAGATTCTGGTATTAATTTGCACATGTTTATTACCTAACTATAGGAATATGTATACAGACGGATAAATTACGAGGTTTCCGCAGTCTTTCCGAGATTTATGAGACTTTCTCGCTGATGCAGCACTGTGGTTACACATTTCCGTTCTTTAGAGTTCCGTGCCAGTCACGAAATTACTCCTACCAAAGGCCGCATACCGAGGACTAAGATGATTACAGATAAAACAACTTTATACGCTATTCACTTCATCCTCGGTCCCAGCTTAACTTTATAGCCAGTTTGAAATTTCAAGAAAAAATTATATCCAAAACACTCCATGTATTCTCTGGAGCAACATTCCAGAACTTCGTATCTTCTCAGCAGCACTGAGAACATGGTCTTCATTGCTATGTAAGCATATCGCTTGCCAATGCACGTCTTGCGACCGTAAGTGAACGGAATAAACGAAGAAGCAGGGCGGCTGGCACTATTCTCACTGCTGAACCTGTCAGGATTGAAAGCGTCCGGGTTCGGGAAAAAATCTGACTCCCTGTGGACCAGATAAATTGGGATTACGAAAATAGTGCCCGCTGGAAAAGTGTAGCTGTTAAAACGAACATATTCGTTAGCCCTCCTTGCTACAAGTGGTATCACGGGATAAAGCCTCATAGTTTCATTGATCACTTGTTCCAGATACACCATCCGCTTCAGATCTTTTGCCGTGACGGATCGGCTCATATCTCCGCCGAAGATAATTTCCTGCTCTTGTAAGACTTTTCTCTGCACATCTTGATGTAATCCTAGCAGCATCAAGGTTGTGGCTACAGTGTAGGCTGTAGTGTCTGTGCCAGCTGTGATAACTAACATGGTCTGGTCCTTTAGTTCCTCTTATTTTAATAGTTCTGGATTTTCTACCAAAGTTGATACCATTTGTTCCAGGAACCCAAGTTGCTCCGGTGTGACAATATCTTTCTGATTATCAGTGACCTTATTTTTTAAGTGAATATATGAATCCAGCTTATCTTTGACTATACGAGTTACAAAACTACGAATGGGCGTGACTAATGCAACCATTCTATAATAAATTAGATAGCACTTAAGAGTCCAACTAAACCACAGCCAAGGTGTGATAAAAACAAAGGAATTAATTTCAGAAATTTTCGGAATGTTTTCTACAGCACAGTGTGTGTGGTTTTTACCTTGTATGTTCATCGGCACGCCCAGACTCGTCTCAGAGAGCATCTCCAGAGCGCAGGGCCTCGAGAAGTCCGCCATGTTGATTGGCTCTCCCGCGCTGTGCTCCTCCAGCAGGTCTGCCAACCGTTGGCTCTTCTCGTGGAACGTGCTGACGTATGAGTCGATGATCGGGTTCCTGAAGGCAGGGTCTAAAATTGTACGGTATCTCTTCCAATCTTCGCTTTCGGAAGTAAGCAACGAATCACCGAAACTATTTTTAAGGGTTTTGTAAAAGATTGGCTTGTTTAATGTTTTGCTACTACTTAATATGACTGCTATATCCTTGGGGTCCATCAACCCAACACAAAGTACTGGTCCAAACCATAATCTAACCACGGCACCGTAGCATTCGTGTAGCTCCTTGAAGTATTTCAAGATGTCTTCCCTGCGAGCAATTAATTGCCAAGTGTTGCCAAGAAGAGGTACCCCAGCAGGACCGGGTACCCGCTCGCCCAGTTGGAAGTAGCGACTTCGATGGAAGCACCATCTCACTGCGATGCTGACCAGGCTGATGACGACTGCCGAGACGCACCAGACGGCCCACGACTGCGGCACCTCCATGTTGATACAATAACCCGGCTAAATGTTCGCTAGCAAGTGTTTAAATGTGCCGGATGTATTCAAGCAACGCTATTTATACAAGTCATACTTGTTCACCTTCATGCGAAATTCTAGTTTGTAAGAAAAATATCTTGCTCACTTGAAGGTCGTTAACGAAACATTTATTTAATGTTATGAGTGAGTTTTTTTAACATATTGTTGTCTTGGGACAGTAATATACGTGGCAATTTATTTATTCAAAGGTTGAAAATACCCCGTGTATAATCGTGAAACAGCAATACTCGTGAAAGTTGCAGTATTCGCAGTACTACTAATGCCAAGGTCTTTAAAATACGTGAAAATTTATCATAGGAAAGTATAAATGTTAAAAAAAATGGCATTTTGGCATACCCTATGTTTGTACGTAGATTTCAAAATATCTGTTTCTTCTGAAAATGTTTTGGAAAATTATATAAACTTGTTGAAACTATTATCATATTATGTACATAACAATTTTACGTTGTCCAATATTGTAAAAGGTTTATTAGACATTTTCTTATTTTGCTTTCAGTGAAAATATTTTGAATGTTTTTAACTCAATGTATCCAGCATTGAATACCTTAGAATAAATTTAACATTATGCCTACATTAGAAGATATGAAATTTTTTACTTTCAAACTCTATGTTTAATCATTGCAAAACTAACATGGTCGTAAATGAATTTGCTTTCGATCAAGATAAAGATGGTTTAAAATAAATTCTAAAGAATTTTATACTAATGAATATTTGATATTTTTAATTTTAGTCATCTTTTATATATTTGTTTTTTTTTTTTTAAAATTTCTAGTAATAGTTATAATTAAAATTAAGGAATAATATATTAATTATAATCTATTTAATATTTAATATATCTAAAAAATTTAAAAAAAAATATTTAAAATGTTGTTATTTAAACCCCCTTTAGAAACGTTTAGTCTTTACAAAAAATGATTTAACCAATTTTTAAATAAAATTATAAAGTTTACAAACAATTTGAACGTTTTTTGATGAATGAAAATATTAATTTCTTATTCCTTTAATCTTTGTTTTTTCCGCCTATTGCGGAGTGAATAATTTATTACAAGAAAAAGGTTTTGGTATAACATCAACTTGTTAAAATAGTTTCAAACGAATGTGATATACTTCATACTATGGGAGTTATAACTATTTTTTTGTTTTTAAAAAAACCTTCCCCATTTCCACCCCTTGCGGCGGATCTTTCTCTTTAAAAAGCTCGTACGCGATTTCCATTAGTAAATGTTACGTATCAGTTTGGAAGTGATTGGTGATATATAACAGTAGTTATCGTGTCTATAAAAATGTGATATATATACGTTTGTCTTGACAATAGTTTCAGAGTCTACGGATCATAAAACGAAATTTTATATTAAAAAACTTCATTTTTTTCCGACACTTTGGCCTACATGTAATGCTACACCTGGTAAATAGGGCCTTCCCTCTGTGATCCTTCTAACAAAAAAATTGGTTGTCTGTAAAGTCGGTTAACGGACGATAGTTTAACTTGACAACGTCATAACAAAACATTGATAAAATGATTGCATACTTTTATAAATGAAATAGAATCATTTTTATTGAATTATCACTATTTTGTATGGATACAAAGAAGGAGTGAAATGAAACCTACAATATAATTGATAAATTTAATTTTATTTGCACTCATTAATTAAAATAAGTTTATGACTTTAACGAAGAGATTATTTTAACTATAACTTTTATACATGTTTGCTATTTAACTTCTTCCAATCTGTGTTATTGTGTTAAGGATAGG
This sequence comes from Bacillus rossius redtenbacheri, assembly GCF_032445375.1. Lineage (NCBI taxonomy): Eukaryota > Metazoa > Arthropoda > Insecta > Phasmatodea > Bacillidae > Bacillus > Bacillus rossius. The sequence continues at coordinate 43,265,173 of NC_086339.1, read as the reverse complement.
ACGATGATAGGAAAAGTAGGAAACGAATGGGAGTGTTTCAAGTTTAATGTGCCTGGAAAAAGTCAAATCGATAGTTGTTCCAATCGAGTGGAAGAGAGATAGATGCGGCACAAGAGTACAATGAGCGTTACAGGACACAGCGTAACGGGACAATGTGTGTAATGGCACACTTTTTCGTGCATGCACCTAGCGTTCATTGATTTATTAGACGTAGACACGTCAAAAAATTTTGAAAAACGCACTTTGGTACAATAGGTGTATACTTAAATGTGTTAAAAAAAACAGGAAAACGATAATTTATTCAAACTTTTTTTATTTCTGAGGCTACATAAAGAACTGAAATCACTCAATAATCTCATGCAGATGTCTGTACCCGCAGAGTCTCGCAGATGTCAGAGTCGGCCAGACAGTGAGGCACTTGCGGTGACAGGCGCCGTACAGGGGGACTGAGTGACAGTCGCTACGTGACGTGGCTTCCTGTCCCAGGCTGGCCAACCTGGGCTGTGTTCCCGTCCGACCCGCGAGATTACTGTCGATTGGATTGTAACCAGTGGCCAAAAATAGTGACCATGAAAATAAAACTATTAAGGCAAAGACGTTTGTAGCCCATATAAAATATAAATAAGAATCAATTCGAACTTAAGGGCCCCGCCTACCTGGGCACACATACGGTGTGCAGAGCTTCAGGAAAAACAACGCGATTTCAAAACAACTCAAGATATCCGATTGGGGCCTATTTACGAATAGCATTGAAGAGTTCGCTGAGGACCGAAAAGTACTTTTAATTTCGGATTAAGTTTTTAAACTGTATTTTTAGAAGCGTTAAAATGTCTAAAACGCGTGTTTTCAGAGTAATTTTTAGTCATAAAACAATCAGTACAGATTCTTGAAAGCACTTAAGGGGCTTGCATAACACCTTTTATTTCATTTCTCAACCATATAATGTTACGGTCACCGCTCAAATTCCACAGTTATCCTGTGACGACGAGAAGACTGCGCGCCAGTTCAGAGATTTGCGCCTAGAGGCTATACCGCGCTGGAAGCACCAGCGAGCGTCGCGCTTATCATCCTGCCTCACTAACACACATACACCCCTGACGAGGCGGGCCCCTTTACGTCAATAAATATTTAAAAAATAAAACCCCGTTTAGTAAACACACCGAAACAAGTTTCAAAACTTTAAATCTTACAAGAACTCAGGGTTAATAATTATTTAACTAAAACAAAGAAAGTATTAACGGAGTTAATTAAACAAGAACATTAATAGAAGGCTTTGGTTTCAATATGTTCTTAAGCGATATACATTTTTGTCTTGTGAAATCAAACAACATTTCAATGTTATAAATTCTTAAAAATTTAAATATTCGCAAGAATATCATAGCATATAAAAAACAACACTTATTTAAAAGGCCTCTAATTTTTTTTATATGTGCTTTGAAATTTAAGTAATATTATCTTTAAAAATCGGTAAATTCAAGTAAAAGTCTTTACATTTTAACTAAATATTAAATTAGAAAACTTCAATTTAGACACAATAAGCATAATAAGGCCATTCCTTAATATACGTCGTCATCGCTAACCCAACGATCTTGTCGTTGAAATTTATTTACAGCACAACAATTTTGCGTATTTATTTTATCCAAACTTATGAATATTATTTTCAATTAAAAACACCTGTAAATAACACTAAAATTTATGTTCACTAAATGTTAATTTTTATCTTCTCTGTCCAGCTGTATCCGCCAGCAATTTACCAAGGGAGAGCAGTAGATTCCACTGCTGAAATGTTCGTATCATTTTTAGTATTTGGTCAGATTATAGCAATGTTTTAACTTCCTTTTGAAAAATGTTGCTGGTTTGTTCGGCTACTATGGAGGCTGATTTTCTGTTGGCACATTATGTATCGTGTGTGTAAATAACCTATTTCTTTCTTCTCTACTGATACCCAAACTGTCATGCTTACTTTTATACCTATGGGTATGACAGACAATATGACAGAATTTAAACAATGTGTAATGTCGTACTAACTGCATTCATTCTAATGCGTCTCTGCTGGTCGATCCAGCATGTCACAAAATTTATTTAACAACAAATATAATTTTGTAAACTTTGCTTATGTAATATGGTCGGAAATTCCTATGATAATAAATATTTTAATTATTTTAATAAATTTTTGCACAGGTAGTATAACACAGAAGAATTAGTTTATAAAAGAAAATTCTAATTACTTCAATTTAAAAAAAATATTTGGGTTTTATTTATTCTTCTATGTTCTTAAAACATTTACGACATCGCTGCAGAAGTGTGTACAGCAAAATTTCATTCATTGATGTTGCACCACTAATAGAGCTTCACAATGTTATATATTTTTAAATTTTCTTTTACATAAAACCACACTTTAGACACAGCAAAAATAAGTTTACTTACACAAGGGACTAATTGTGACCAAAAGAGAAAAAAAAAAAAACGTATCGATTGATTTTCATAGAAAAGTTTTTTTCCTTGGTAAATTTGATGTTGTAATATCGTAGCTGTATATCTGGGTGGATATTGCTTTAAATGTAACCAAATACTGAAATTAGACAAAAATTGTAAGTAATTGATTTTTAAAGAATGTTAACCGTGGAATATATTTAATATTTTTATAATTATCTTCACGTCAGTTGAAAAAAATAATGCAAATTGATGTGTCCCCAATTGATAATATTCTGTCCACCTCTGAAATAAATTAGATTTATTTTCCCCTCTTAGTGGGCTAATTTGTTATTTTAAGAAGCATACAAGATAATTTAGGTTTTATTTAACATTGTAAACATGTGATATATACATTTTAGTGAAATAAAAAAAATTAATTCAGGGCGATAATTAACATCCACATTAATTTATGTGTTCATCTTCATATTTCGAATTGTCGAGTTATGCCTTTTTAATAGGTTATTTCGTATTAGTTGTGCCGGAAATTAGGCATTTCGTCACTTTTTTTTTAATTTTTTCTATAATTTTAAAATTTTTCGGGGTTTCTATTGTTTTTAAATTTATCTGGTTGTTAATGGGGGTGATTTACTTTTTGTTAGGCCGGTGTACGCCACGGATTTAAACTTTGTGCCAGTGGACCGAAGCCCCTTCCCAGGGGGCCAATCTGATATTTTGCTGTCTAATGTGGACATGGTCAGCCCGGTTGAAATTTCTCTCGCCTGCAGTCACGCCCCGAGTTTGTAATTCTAATTCCCTGCATGACAAAAACTGCTTTGAGCAGCTCCTGGGCTGCAAGCCGCTACCTTGTAGAGGCCTGTTGAGAAAAGCATGTCTCGTCACGAAGCAGTCTCCAGTGGAACTGCGTTCCCACCTTAGTGGCTATTTCTGCCCCCCCCTTCCTCTCTCTCCTCCTCACTTTAGTTCTGAGAAATTAAGCTAAGAGCAGTGACCGGACGGGACGATGACCTGATGCAAAAACCTTCTCCCGGGTCCGACAGACACATCCCTGACATCTAGCGGCAAAAAAAGTAACCGCGGGCCTGGTCGCCAGAGTGCAGAGCTTACCCTCATGACACCTGGTGGCAAGTCTGCTCACCACCTCAAGTAGTTCCCCCTTACGCCGCTAGAAGGCAGCGTCGCGATGCCATTAGGCACTATTCTTTCCTCTCGCGGCCCGGAGAAGTCGATTGTTTTTTTTTTTCGTTTCGGTCCGGTAGAGAGCGCGCATGTCGTGTTGTTGCCACGACCGCCTCGGACTCCTTCGGAAATTTTCGGCTTAGAACCGAACCTACCCCCTCCTTTGACCCGGGGCCTTACCGCCCGATTTAATTAGGGGTTTTGGCCGATTGCGGGGCACTCAGCCCTCTGACCTCGGCTACTGACCTCGTCTCATCTACGTCCTCTGCGCTAAGAGGCTTTTTGCGGGAACGGTGATTTTCGCGTGCACGAGAATGTAGTCAGTTTGCTTAAGGGATGTGATCCCGTTTGTACAGTAGCCAGGCAGAGGTAGTTTTTAGAAAAGTCATGCGTAGTTAAATTTTTATTTCTTCTTATTTAATTCTAAAAATTCCGGTTTCGTCCGCGCATCCTGATTTCTCGGTCCGCGGCATCCTGATGTCGGCGCGAGACACCTAGTGAGCTCCGAACTCTACACCCTGGTTGGTGAGTAATTTTTTTTCTTTTCCCCCCCATTCCCGTTTGTTGGCCTTTTGCGCCGACGGTATAGGACTGTCTGGAAGCAAGTCTAATTCGTTTTGGATTTGATTTGGGTTTCAGACAGGGTCGAAGTGCTGTGTAATTGATTACAGAAAAGTTAATGAGAAGATAGTGATACAAAACATACCTTTGCCAGACCTAAACACTGCTTTTCATTGGTTCAGTAAAGCCAATTATTTTAGTGTGTTTGATCTAAATTCTGCCTACCACCAAATTCCCCTTACTGCGGATTCAAAACCCATCACAGCCTTCTGTGTCCCTTGGAACTTGTACCAATACACAGTAGTACCTTTCGGACTTGCCACGGGAGCCCAAGTACTAACTCGACTCCTGGATCAGATACTAGGAGATCTAAAATTCAAAACAGTATACAATTACCTAGACGATGTCGTCGTATATTCAGAAACATTTGAAGAACACATCAAACATTTAGAGGAAGTCCTAAGTAGATTTCGTAAAGCGAGGTTAACTGTCAACACAAAAAAGATTAAGTTTGCAGTTTAAGAACTGTCTTTTCTAGGACACCTGGTTTCTAGCAAGGGAGTCACCATTGATCCTTCACGTACTCAAGCTATTCGTGATTTTCCGCCTCCCACAAACCCTAAGGGTATTTCACGTTTTATTGGTATGGCAAATTTTTACTCAAAATATATTCCTAATTTCGCTGAGCACGCAGCACCACTAAATACGTTGCGTAAGAAAAACACACCTTTCACATGGGGTCCGGAACAAGAAAAAGCTTTTAATTTCCTGAAACAGGCGATTTCTTCCCCGCCTGTACTCCGCATGGCAGATTTCACCAAACCTTTCATTTTACAGACTGATGCGTCCAGTGTGGCTATAGGCGCAGTACTGTCACAGGAAGTCGAAGGCTGTAGACAGCCCATTGCGTTTGCGTCGCGGAAACTTACCCACGCCGAGAGGAAAGCCTCCTCGATCTAAGAATTAGAATGCCTCGCCGTGGTATTTGGCATTGACAAATTCCGCCAATTTATAGAACACAGGGAATTCCTGTTAGAGACAGATAATCAGGCATTAGCCTGGCTTTTGGCACACCCGAAACAATTAGGGAAACTCGGGCGATGGATTGCAAAAATTTCCTCTTTGAAGTTCAAAATCCAACATATTCGTGGCACACAGAATATAGTAGCGGACACACTGTCTCGCATGTTCGAAAACCCAACTCAGACTCCGCCCGAAGGAACACCACTCTTATGTCAAGCCCTATTGACAGACTTTCCGTTGGCATTTCAGGATTTACAGAGCCAGCAGGAAGCTGACCCACACATTTCCAGTATTGTTAAACTTTTTAGTTCAGGAACGGCGCCAAAATACTTTAGGATGTCTAAGGGGCTGTTGCAAAAACGCACCCACCAATCAAAAAGATACAAAATCGTGCTCCCGCAAAATATACGTAATATGATATTCCATTATTATCACACCTCGTCGGTGGGCGCACACCTCAGTATATATAAGACCATTCAGGCTATCCGACGTCATTTCGTGTGGGACGGCATGCACAAGGACATCACCGAGCAGGTGAAACTATGCAAAATCTGTGCGCTGAGTAAGCCAGCGCAGAATACTCGTTTCGGTTATTTAACTTCAGATGTGGCCGAGCGCCCCATGCAAAAGATGTTTATAGACTTTGTCGGACCTTTCCCGCGCTCAAAGACAGGAAACACTATGCTGCTGGTGTGTATTGACGCCTTCACAAAATTTGTCTGGCTCATCCCCATGCGAAAAGCCACCGCAGAAAACACTGTATCTGCGCCACGTAATCAGATCATCAAGACGTCGGCGGTCCCGTCTATAGTAGTGTCAGATAATGCAACCCAGTTCACGGCTAGGATTTTTAAGAACATGTGCTTCTCACATGGCATTCTGCACGTCACAACCTCGCCTTATTATCCACAGCCCTCGCATGCTGAGAGATTCAACCGCAATCTCCGGTCTGCTTTAATAGCTTACCATGCGCAGGAGCAGGATAAATGGGATTCGAATTTGGTGTGGCTGCAAATGGCCTTTAATTATGCACATCATGAAGGACACAAAAGTACTCCTTTCGAACTCATGTTCACTTACCGACCTAATACCCCTCTTTCAAATCTTTGGTCTTTGAATGACCTATTGCCCGATGATCCGAGAGACATCAGGGATATTTGGAGAAGAGCTCGTAAAAATCTCAACCTGGCTCATGAGAGCAGAAAAAAGAAATACAACGAAAACCGATCTCCTAACCCTTACAGGGTAGGCGATTTTGTGCTTTGTAAGGCACAACCCACTCAGCAAGGCAGTGGATAAGTTTTCCGCTAAGCTGGCATACCGCTGGAGAGGTCCTTTTCAAATACAGCGATTTTTAACGCCAGTGACGGTTAGCCTAGCTGACCCCAGTTCGGGAGAATTCGTGACCAGAGCGCACATCTCCCATCTAAAGAAAACACATGCTGACTTAAAGTAGATGTGTTTAATTTCTTTACTCTAACATAGGGGACTCTCTAATATTAGGCATGCCAGAAATCCTCGAGGTCTTAAAAATCCATGGTACTAGAAATAAGAATGCTAGCTTTACGTTGTAGTAGTTTTAAGTGGCCACTTAGTTAATAAGCTCTTAGTTAATAATATTGTTTAAGGGTTATCTATATGTTGTGCCTGAGAGGCGGACGCGTCTCAAAGGTGTTAGAATATAGGTAGTAGGATACAGGCGAACCTGGTACTAGTTTTAATGAGCAGTGTAAGTGTTTGTTTTATTTTCCCTATATGCTCCGCATTCAAGCGGGGGAGTATGTGCCGGAAATTAGGCATTTCGTCACTTTTTTTTAATTTTTTCTATAATTTTAAAATTTTTCGGGTTTCCATTTTTTTTAATTTATCTGGTGGTTAATAGGGGTTATTTACTTTTTGTTAGGCGGGTGTACGCCACCGATTTAAACTTTGTGCCAGTGGACCGAAGCCCCTTCCCAGGGGGCCAATCTGATATTTTGCTGTCTAATGTGGACATGGTCAGCCCGGTTGAAATTTCTCTCGCCTGCAGTCACGCCCCGAGTTTGTAATATTAATTCCCTGCATGACCAAAACTGCTTTGAGCAGCTCCTGGGCTGCAAGCCGCTACCTTGTAGAGGCCTGCTGAGAAAAGCATGTCTCGTCACGAAGCAGTCTCCAGTGGAGCTGCGTTCCCACCTTAGTGGCTATTTCTGCCCCCCCTTCCTCTCTCTCCTCCTCACTTTAGTTCTGAGAAATTAAGCTAAGAGCAGTGACCGGACGGGACGATGACCTGATGCAAAAACCTTCTCCCGGGTCCGACAGACACATCCCTGACATCTAGCGGCAAAAAAAAGTAACCGCGGGCCTGGTCGCCAGCGTGCAGAGCTTACCCTCATGACACCTGGTGGCAAGTCTGCTCACCACCTCAAGTAGTTCCCCCTTACGCCGCTAGAAGGCAGCGTCGCGGTGCCATAAGGCACTATGCTTTCCTCTCGCGGCCCGGAGAAGTCGATTGTTCTTTGTTTTCGTTTCGGTCCGGTAGAGAGCGCGCATGTCGTGTTGTTGCCACGACCGCCTCGGACTCCTTCGGAAATTTTCGGCTTAGAACCAAACCTACCCCCTCCTTTGACCCGGGGCCTTACCGCCCGATTTAATTAGGGGTTTTGGCCGATTGCGGGGCACTCAGCCCTCTGACCTCAGCTACTGACCTCGTCTCATCTACGTCCTCTGCGCTAAGAGGCTTTTTGCGGGAACGGTGATTTTCGCGTGCACGAGAATGTAGTCAGTTTGCCTAAGGGATGTGATCCCATTTGTACAGTAGCCAGGCAGAGGTAGTTTTTAGAAAAGTCATGCGTAGTTAAATATTTATTTCTTCTTATTTAATTCTAAAAATTCCGGTTTCGTCCGCGCATCGTGATTTCTCGATCCGCGGCATCCTGATGTCGGCGCGAGACACCTAGTGAGCTCCGAACTCTACACCCTGGTTGGTGAGTAATTTTTTTTCTTTCCCCCCCCCCCATCCCCGTTTGTTGGCCTTTTGCGCCGACGGTATAGGACTGTCTGGAAGCAAGTCTAATTCGTTTTGGATTTGATTTGGGTTTCAGACAGGGTCAAAGTGCTGGAGAGACAATTTGCTCCCAGCTCGTGGTCCTGCACCTCCACTGCGGGTCACGTAAGAAGAGAGGTTTCCGCGACCCGACGTTATTTTTTGAAGACCCGGGTGGTAATGTGAAATCAACATCCCCCCCCCCCCCACTTTCTAGCTACGAACTACATTAATCGAATGAATAGCCTACCAGCGAACAGTGCTTTCCTCAAGAATATGTAGAATCAATAAAACTAATCAGCGATGTAATTGTTGGGACAAATCAAATTTGGTGCAATTTTTTAATTTTAATTATGTAATAATTTTTGCTAAGGTGTAACATGTACTGTTTTTATTACTCCTGGGGCGCCCCTTTAACTTTGTTATTTACTAAGATTTTTATTGTCAGGTTTGAATAATACGAACACAAAATTCCTTAATAATAAAACAGGGAACCTATAGACCAAGCTACTTGTGTAGTGTTAATTTATTTATGATATACCTTGTTCCCTTAAAAGATCCACCAGCTCCCCAGTTGCTTGTGTCAGGGAGTTCCAAATTATCTTGTTCTCCACCTCGTGCCACCTCTGGTCAATAACTTATTTGTCTCATTTTTCTTACCCAGCAGTTTCCACGGCTCTTTTTTTAATTAATTTAAAATAATTCAACTTTGAGGCACGAGGGGCGTTTCAATTGGTAGCAGAGCGTGGTTTAGTCTATAGGCATACCCAAATCGAGTAGGCATACCTAAAAAAAAATATATATATATATAGAAAAAAAAATTAATTAAATTTTGTGATAGCAAATTTGTAATAATAACATTGTGAACTGATCGCTGGTACACCCGGTAGTTATATTGCTTTTCTATTTTAAAGTTATGATTGAGTTTTAAAGGCCTGTGTGGACTTAGTCTGCGCGGGGCGCAAGAAGTCGCGGCGTGCGGTCCGCTAGCAGGCCGACAGCGAGACGTGTCTTATCACTCGGCTCAGCTGGCGTCCCCCCCCACCCATCACCCCGCTTGAGCCAGCGACACGCCCGTTATCTGAGGGCGACGACACGGCCCTGTTCCTCCCGCACACCCCTCTCCCTTGTCCATCGTGGGAGACGACCTTGCGAGCGGCAGGTCAGTCCCCCTGTTGAGTATACAGGTTGGCAAGTCAAACTGACAGGGGAAGCTCGCGCAGTTGTCTGAGTAGTACGGCGACTCTTTACGCAAATAAGTTTGGGCACATACCCCCCCACCTTGAAAGTGTGATTTACTCCCCGCGCATTGGGGCTAGTTGGTAGTTTATATTAATATAGGAAGCCTTAGGAGGTATTTAAAATTAAGATAGTTTTTAAGGGAGGAGTATTTATGGTGTACGTTTGAATCGTACATGTGTGTTAAAATTTTGTTTTAATTAGCAGTAATTTAAGTCCGAGCAGTATGTTTAAGCCGGAGTTATTGCTGTCAGACGAGCTGACCTATGAGTTACAGCTACGCAATTTGCCCTCCAGTGGCAATGTCCAAGTCCTCAGGAAGAGGCTCAGGGCCGCCCTTCATGATGGCATGCCCACTAGTGTATCGAATTTGGATTTAGATGTAACTGAAGAATTCAACCTTGCTTGCGCCTGGTTTTATGATATATCGGCTTTCGTAAGCTATCTAGATGTGGAGGAAAATTTACCCAATGTCGAGCGACATATAGTCAGGCTAAAACATGTTACCCGACGTTTGCAAAACCTGAAACAGCTTTCGGCAGACCTTCTCCATGGAATTTATATAAAAAAAGGTAGAACGATGTTTGCAACAGACGGCAGGTTTCCATTCAAAATTGGCGGCGAGAGCAGCCGTTTTGGAAGACACACGACGCAGTCAGCATTATGTGGCTGGGGCACAGGCTTTAGGCATCGATTGTCCCGCCTTCCCGGAAGGGGATGCTCCTAGCTTGCCCCTGGGAGTAGAGCAACCCGACACGCGACAATCAGAAGTACGGGCGACGGTAAACAGACAGGAGACGGAAACGAGCAGATTACCAGACGCAGCCCCTGACTCACAGCCACTAACGTCGCTTCCAAACCAACCGATACACGTATCTACCACTCATTCAGAGCCGCTTGTGCAGTCGACGACAGCGGCGACAAACATTACAACGAGTCATGTGACAACCCACCCCGTCACTAGCGTGACATTTTCACAGGGATTACCAACCATGGCACACCACATGACCCAACCATACCCACCAAACATGTTTTTCCCGTATCCGACCGCTCAGGGCTATTTTAACCCTTATGCGCAATTTCAACCACAGTTTCCTTCATGGCAAACCACCCCACTTCCGAGTGCTGGTATTTTGCAGCCGCCACTCATAACGCCTCAGCTCACTCCACCATAGGTCAGTCCCTCGGGTGCGACTCGGGAACAGACTCAGTCGCACCCGGTGTCACACCAGCCTTCACCTCAGCCGGCAGGAGCCGCGGCTCAGCCCCACGACTCAGTATTGCGGAGCACGACAGCCCCAGAAACTGGCTACAGTTTCTACGGAAAAATCACTCATCCTGTAGAAAGGCTACTCAAGGATTTGCCAGAGGCGTCGGGTCTGGACGCACACAAACTGATTGATTTCTTTCGAGTCTTGTTAAAGCTACGGCAAAAGGGAGGTATTCCCGACAAACAAATTTTTGAAATTGTTTACCCGTACACCCAAGCTCCCCTAAGTGAGAGGATCATGGCAGCCATTGAGAATGACCTCACTTTCGATGAGTTTCATGAAGACATGTTAAATTTTTGTATACCGAGTAGGCTACTCACAAACATTCGGTTGGAGTTGTTTAACCGCCTGCAGCAGCGTAATGAAGCCTTGCCAAATTACGTGGCTGACATACGCGAAGCCAACCAGGTACTCAGGTTAAAGGTTTCCGAGAGAGAGGTCGTGAGTACGATTCTAGACGGTTTGAACCCAGCGGAGCGCTCGCGCTCAGTGTTCCAGGCACGCCCCCAAAATTATGCTGAACTAGACAAACTTTGCGTACACGCCACAAACATAGAATACGCTGATTTTCAGCGAAATAAACAAGCCACATTCGCTAGTCAACAAGGTAGCAGCGCGGGAACGGAGTGCAGTAATTCGCAACATAAGAATGCAGCACAGAAACATCAGGGCAATACATTTTTCTCTTCAAGGCCACAAGGGAGATATCAACAAAATGCACATTGTACTTTCTGTAAAAGAGACGGACATTCCCTGTTCCAGTGTTACCACAAAAACAACAAACAAAATGGCGACACTCCAAAAAACGCATAACGCGGTGGCCTGAACAACCTTATTCAGGGCCACCGAAAAATTCAAGTGTTAAAAATTTTTCTTATAAGTGGGAAGTTCAACTTGCGCCAAGTAATGGCCATACACAAGAAACACCAGTACACAAAAACAATAATCCTAACAACAAGGAGTCCAGGAATAAAAGTAACAAGCGAGGTCACAAACATAAACAAAGAAAGCACAATAGCAGGAGAAATAACAAAAATAAGGGAAATGGTAATTCAACGCACACGTACTCATGTAAAACGTGTGTTGATCCTACAAATAAGGGCAAGAGAAAGTGCCACCAAATTTTTGGTAATATTTCTACAGTAATTCCGTATGCAGTAACAACGATTGGCGAACACACTGTACCGGGACTAATTGATACGGGATCAGCGCGGAGCCTGATTTCGGGGCAGTTATTTAACAAGTTAAAACAGAGCAAATTAATTCTAAAGACTGAGACCACTAAGTTACAATGTTTCACAGCTTCAGAGCAGCCATTAAATATTACGTTAGCAGTTGTGATCAAGGTGAAGATTAATTTATATTCATGGAATTTCCCATTTTTGGTGTCTGATCAACTTGCCACAGACCTAATCTACGGGTCTGATTTCATCGCCAAGACAGGTCTAATCATTAATCTTCAGGCGAAGAATTTCGTTTTCAAATTCAACATGGGTAATCCTATTCCTTGTGGGACCCCTGAACAAATAGTTTCAGTTCCGGCCGAGCCAACGGCAGCCATCTTGGATCAGGGTAACACCACTTCACACGAGCACCTTAATACACAGCAGCGGGCCGCCATTGATAAATTATGCAGTAGTTTTCCAGATGTCTTGAGTAGTAAACTAGGTCGCACAAATTTAGTCGAGTACCAAATTGAGTTAGCGGATAAAATACCAGTAAGATCTCACCCTTATCAATTTTTAGGCCCTAAGATGCAGACGATGCGCAATCATGTTCAGGAGCTTTTAGAAAAAGGGGTAATCGAACCCTCGACCTCCGCCTACAGTTCCCCAGCTTTCCTGGTGCCTAAGGGCAAGGATCAACAACGATGTGTAATTGATTACAGAAAAGTTAATGAGAAAATAGTCATACAAAACATACCTTTGCCAGACCTAAACACTGCTTTTCATTGGTTCAGTAAGGCCAAATATTTTAGTGTGTTTGATCTAAATTCTGCCTACCACCAAATTCCCCTTACTGCGGATTCAAAACCCATCACAGCCTTCTGTGTCCCTTGGAACTTGTACCAATACACAGTAGTACCTTTCGGACTTGCCACGGGAGCCCAAGTACTAACTCGACTCCTGGATCAGATACTAGGAGATATAAAATTCAAAACAGTGTACAACTACCTAGACGATGTCGTCGTATATTCAGAAACATTTGAAGAACACATCAAACATTTAGAGGAAGTGCTAAGTAGATTTCGTAAAGCAGGGCTAACTGTCAACACAAAAAAGGTTAAGTTTGCAGTCCAAGAACTGTCTTTTCTAGGACACCTGGTTTCTAGCAAGGGAGTCACCATTGATCCTTCACGTACACAAGCTATTCGTGATTTTCCGCCTCCCACAAACCCTAAGGGTATTTCACGTTTTATTGGGATGGCAAATTTTTACTCAAAATATATTCCTAATTTCGCTGAGCACGCAGCACCACTAAATACCTTGCGCAAGAAAAACACACCTTTCACATGGGGTCCGGAACAAGAAAAAGCCTTTAATTTCCTAAAACAGGCGATTTCTTCCCCGCCTGTACTCGGCATAGCAAATTTCACCAAACCTTTCATTTTACAGACTGATGCGTCCAGTGTGGCTATTGGCGCAGTACTGTCACAGGAAGTCGAAGGCTGCAGACAGCCTATTGCGTTTGCATCGCGGACACTTGCCCACGCAGAGAGGAAAGCCTCCTCGATCTACGAATTAGAATGCCTCGCCGTGGTTTTTGGCATTGACAAATTCCGCCAATTTATAGAACACAGGGAATTCCTGTTGGAGACAGATAATCAGGCATTAGCCTGGCTTTTGGCACACCCGAAACAATTAGGGAAATTCGGGCGATGGATTGCAAAAATTTCCTCTTTGAAGTTCAAAATCCAACATATTCGGGGCACACAAAATATAGTAGCGGACACACTGTCTCGCATGTTCGAAAACCCAACTCAGACTCCGCCCGAAGGAACACCACTCTTATGTCAAGCCCTATTGACAGACTTTCCGTTGGCATTTCAGGATTTACAGAGCCAGCAGGAAGCTGACCCACACATTTCCAGTATTATTAAACGTTTTAGTTCAGGAATGGCGCCAAAATACTTTAGGATGTCTAAGGGGCTGTTGCAAAAACGCACCCACCAATCAAAAACATACAAAATCGTGCTCCCGCAAAATATACGTAATATGATATTCCATTATTATCACACCTCGCCGGTGGGCGCACACCTCGGTATATATAAGACCATTCAGGGTATCCGACGTCATTTCGTGTGGGACGGCATGCACAAGGACATCACCGAGCAGGTGAAACTATGCAAAATCTGTGCGCTGAGTAAGCCAGCGCAGAACACTCGTTTCGGTTATTTAACTTCAGATGTGGCCGAGCGCCCCATGCAAAAGATGTTTATCGACTTTGTCGGGCCTTTCCCGCGCTCAAAGACAGGAAACACTATGCTGCTGGTGTGTATCGACTCCTTCACAAAATTTGTCTGGCTCATCCCCATGCGAAAAGCCACCGCAGAAAACACTGTATCTGCGCTACGTAATCAGATCTTCAAGACGTCGGGAGTCCCATCTATAGTAGTGTCAGATAATGCAACCCAGTTCACAGCTAGGATTTTTAAGAACATGTGCTTCTCACATGGCATTCTGCACGTCACAACCTCGCCTTATTATCCACAGCCCTCGCATGCTGAGAGATTCAACCGCAATCTCCGGTCTGTTTTAATAGCTTACCATGCGCAGGAGCAGGATAAATGGGATTTGAATTTGGTGTGACTGCAAATGGCCTTTAATTATGCACGTCATGAAGGACACCTAAGTACTCCTTTCGAACTCATGTTCACTTACCGACCAAATACCCCTCTTTCAAATCTTTGGTCTTTGAATGACCTATTGCCCGATGATCCGAGAGACATCAGGAAGATTTGGAGAAGAGCTCGTAAAAATCTCAATCTGGCTAATGAGAGCAGAAAAAAGAAATACAACGAAAACAGATCTCCTAACCCTTACAGGGTAGGCGATTTTGTGCTTTGTAAGGCACACCCACTCAGCAAGGCAGTGGATAAGTTTTCCGCCAAGCTGGCGTACCGCTGGAGAGGTCCTTTTCAAATACAGCGATTTTTAACGCCAGTTACGGTTAGCCTAGCTGACCCCAGTTCAGGAGAATTCGTGACCAGAGCGCACATCTCCCATCTAAAGAAAACACACGCTGACTTAAAGTAGATGTGTTTAATTTCTTTACCCTAACATAGGGGACACTCTAATATTAGGCATACCAGAAATCCTCGAGGTCCTAAAAAATCCATGGTACTAGAAATAAGAATGCTAGCTTTAAGTTGTATTAGTTTTAAGTGGCCACTTAGTTAATAAGCTCTTAATTATAATATTGTTTAAGGGTTATCGATATGTTGTGCCTGAAAGGCGGACGCGTCTCAAAGGTGTTAGAATATAAGTAGTAGGATACAGGTGAACCTGGTACTAGTTTTAATGAGCAGTGTAAGTGTTTGTTTTATTTTCCCTATATGCTCCGCATTCAAGCGGGGGAGTATGTGCCGGAAATTAGGCATTTCGTCACTTTTTTTTAATTTTTTCTATAATTTTAAAATTTTTCGGGGTTTCTATTTTTTTTAAATTTATCTGGTTGTTAATGGGGGTGATTTACTTTTTGTTAGGCCGGTGTACGCCACGGATTTAAACTTTGTGCCAGTGGACCGAAGCCCCTTCCCAGGGGGCCAATCTGATATTTTGCTGTCTAATGTGGACATGGTCAGCCCGGTTGAAATTTCTCTCGCCTGCAGTCACGTCCCGAGTTTGTAATTTTAATTCCCTGCATGACCAAAACTGCTTTGAGCAGCTCCTGGGCTGCAAGCCGCTACCTTGTAGAGGCCTGCTGAGAAAAGCATGTCTCGTCACGAAGCAGTCTCCAGTGGAGCTGCGTTTCCACCTTAGTGGCTATTTCTGCCCCCCCTTCCTCTCTCTCCTCCTCACTTTAGTTCTGAGAAATTAAGCTAAGAGCAGTGACCGGACGGGACGATGACCTGATGCAAAAACCTTCTCCCGGGTCCGACAGACACATCCCTGACATCTAGCGGCAAAAAAAAGTAACCGCGGGCCTGGTCGCCAGCGTGCAGAGCTTACCCTCATGACACCTGGTGGCAAGTCTGCTCACCACCTCAAGTAGTTCCCCCTTACGCCGCTAGAAGGCAGCGTCGCGGTGCCATAAGGCACTATGCTTTCCTCTCGCGGCCCGGAGAAGTCGATTGTTCTTTGTTTTCGTTTCGGTCCGGTAGAGAGCGCGCATGTCGTGTTGTTGCCACGACCGCCTCGGACTCCTTCGGAAATTTTCGGCTTAGAACCGAACCTACCCCCTCCTTTGACCCGGGGCCTTACCGCCCGATTTAATTAGGGGTTTTGGCCGATTGCGGGGCACTCAGCCCTCAGAGGCTTTTTGCGGGAACGGTGATTTTCGCGTGCACGAGAATGTAGTCAGTTTGCTTAAGGGATGTGATCCCGTTTGTACAGTAGCCAGGCAGAGGTAGTTTTTAGAAAAGTCATGCGTAGTTAAATTTTTATTTCTTCTTATTTAATTCTAAAAATTCCGGTTTCGTCCGCGCATCCTGATTTCTCGGTCCGCGGCATCCTGATGTCGGCGCGAGACACCTAGTGAGCTCCGAACTCTACACCCTGGTTGGTGAGTAATTTTTTTTCTTTTCCCCCCCCATTCCCGTTTGTTGGCCTTTTGCGCCGACGGTATAGGACTGTCTGGAAGCAAGTCTAATTCGTTTTGGATTTGATTTGGGTTTCAGACAGGGTCGAAGTGCTGGAGAGAGAAATTGCTCCCAGCTCGTGGTCCTGCACCTCCACTGCGGGTCACGTTAGAAGAGAGGTTTCCGCGACCCGATGTTATTTTTTGAAGACCCGGGTGGTAATGTGAAATCAACATCCCCCCCCCCCCACTTTCTAGCTACGAACTACATTAATCGAATGAATAGCCTACCAGCGAACAGTGCTTTCCTCAAGAATATGTAGAGTCAATAAAACTAATCATCGATGTAATAATTGGACAAATCAAATTTGGTGCAATTTTTAAATTTTAATTATGTAATAATTTTTGCTAAGGTGTAACATGTACTGTTTAAATTACTCCTGGGGCGCCCCCTTTAACTTTGTTATTTACTAAGATTTTTATTGTCAGGTTTGAATAATACGAACACAAAATTCCTTAATAATAAAACAGGGAACCTATAGACCAAGCTACTTGTGTAGTGTTAATTTATTTATGATATACCTTGTTCCCTTAAAAGATCCACCAGCTCCCCAGTTGCTTGTGTCAGGGAGTTCCAAATTATCTTGTTCTCCACCTCGTGCCACCTCTGGTCAATAACTTATTTGTCTCATTTTTCTTACCCAGCAGTTTCCACGGCTCTTTTTTTAATTAATTTAAAATAATTCAACTTTGAGGCACGAGGGGCCTTTTTATAGTTTATTACTGTGTTGTACAACGTTTTTAATTAAGTTATTCTTATAACAACTTTGTTTAAGAAATAGCCTAGAAACAAGCGAATTTAAAGATAAGGTTAGGTCCTAATCATAGAAAAATCCTGAAATAAAAGTAAACACCTATCAATTGTTCGTTTCTTACATTACAGTCATATTCAAGTGACTTGGAAGATACTTGCAATTAGGATTGTCTGATCGTCTGTAGTGACCATTATAGGCTGAGAATGATGAAATGTGCTGTCATATTTTAAAAGTTTTTCATCGGACGTTGCATTTGCTGTATTATTTTTACATAGATTAGTAATCAAATAAATACTACAGTTAGCTCTTAACAAATGCTCTGTTTATTTTGATGTTATTAACATCCAAGGTTTTCATGAACATGGCTTTACATACGAAAACATCATTAGAACCTGACTTAAGGCATTACTCTCAATTTCTGACCTTCACCTCTTTTTATTGCTTAATTGCACTAGCAAGAATAACGGTCTGGGTCTCCCAGTGACGTCACAATTCTAGATAGCGTCGAAAATCCTCAATCTTCAAGCCGAGGCCAGGGCTCGAAACCCTTTCTTCTATACTACTCATGTTCTGTGTGTCTAATGTGTGTTTAATGTGGGCACATGTGTGTTCATTGTGTGTGTACATTGTGTTTATTGTGTGTACTGTGCGTTCATTGTGTGCCAAGTGTGTGTATACTGAGTCCATTGTGTGTCCATTGCATGTCCTGTGTGTGTACTGTGTGTCCAATGTGTGTCCTGTGTGTGTACTGTGTGTCCAATGTGTGACCTGTGTGTATACTGTGGTCAGAATGTCCTTGTGTTTAATGAGTGTTTATTGTGTGTCCAGAGTCTGTATTTTTGTGTATTGTGTGTTCTGTATGTGTACTTTTGTCCATTGCATGTACTATGTGTACTGTTTGTGTACTGTGTACTGAGTGTATACTGTGTGTACTGAGTGTGTACTGTGTGTCCAATGTGTTATCTGTTTGTACTGTGTGTACTGAGTGTGAACTGTTTGTCCAGTGTGTATTGTGTGTTCTTTTCTTTTGTTAATGTGTGTCGTTTCGTTAATTGTGTGTAATCATATAAGTAGTAGCTCTGAATTATTAATGTTTCAAATCCTCTTTGTCTTGATTAAACATTTTTATGGTAGGCATGGTCTTTTAGTAAGCGTAAACCATGTTCTGTAGGTCTAAATGCGTGTGATTGATTTTCTCGCATCCTTATGTCTGACTGTTCAAATACTTCGTATGGACTGGTTTAAATATAGTGTATAAACTATAGGAGAAGAAAGGATTTTTTTGGTTCGGAAAATGTTTGGCCTATACGTCTGACATTGTTAATGACCTGGTCTTGTGGTCCTTGATATATATCTACCTATAACATTGTACATGAACTGGTTTTAAAGTATTACATGCATAGAAAAATAATAGATTTCCATGTTAGGCAGCGCGTTAACATATTTTATTCAACGGACAGGTATCTTGTCCTGAGATGTTTTTTGTAGAGTTAATAATTAATAAACTCCACGAAAGATATTGGAAAACAGAATTTAAAATTTATTTGAACCTTAAGTTATCCCAATCACTGGTCGGGTATCAAACCAAGTACAAAAATTAAAGACATTCATTATTTTAATTTTTTTTTCCGCCGAATGTTTGCGTCAATAAATACACATTTCTAAGATGTCAGTCATATCGGCTTACTGCCGGTTGGTTTATAAAGAACTAAAGTCGCTTTTAGGATTTGTACATGATTTATTAAATTAGGATTTTTTGTATAAAATAAATATTTTTGAATTGATCAAGTATAGAACCAAGGATGGACATCAACCGAATCAACCATTATGTTAATGAGTGGTTTTTGACGAATTTATAATTTTTCCCGAATACCTAGCTAAATATTCACGAATTTCCAAGATCCCATCCAACTTTCAAGATGGTGTGGTGCCACAGTAATAACAAAAGATTACTACTGTTCTGCAGTGGGTGAAAATTAAACTGACGTGGTGGCAGTGTACTCTAGCAGACGCATACAATATGGTGGACTCAAACAGAGGAAAACCAGATGGTGTACATGATTTCATACTAGCTTGTTATTACTGGTGTGATTTCAGTTGGTTTGTGGAATTAGTGAAGGGAAGATCCGTCGCCAATATAAATCAAACAATCTCGCCTGGTTCGAAACATTGACTCCGTGCTATAAGTGGGTTTTTTTCTAAAATATTTTAATACAATTTGGTTAATTATTTTTTATACAAATATTAATTTTTTCAAAATATTTATGAAAATAATTAGGGATTTTAAATCTGTTGGACGTAACAGAATTTAAACAGAGATTTTTAAATAATATTTTATTACAATTTAATGAGTAACCTTTTTTTATTTTTTCTTAATTCTTCTAAAAAAATAAATAATATTCAAGATGGCGGCCAAACAATATTACCATGGGGGATATCATAACTTCTAATAGCTGAGGTCATGACCACAGATGCTTAGGGCGTCTTGTAGCCGGGGAATTTAAGTTTCTTTGGGGAATTTTGTTTCTTTCTAAGGAAAAAGCCTTTTGAGATTTCTAGAAATACCAATTTTTGAATTTTTGAGGAATAAAACGTGAAATTTTTTTTGAAACGGGAATATATCAATCTAAATAGATATACTGTTTGCTTTTCAAATTTTTTGAGGTTTATTGGCAACATTATTTTTCAAAAAAACTGGAACTTTTCGCTAATTTTAGGGAAAATCTTGCAAAATTTAAGTTATTTTTGGAAAAATTAGTTGGAATTTGAGGTTTAAGGTCAAATGTCAAGGTCATTTAAGATGTGTCGCCGTGACTTCACAATTAAAATTTCGACAATCCACAATCCACAGCCTACAGTGTATCCTCAGTCTGGCAAATATATACCTCTTATGAAGCAAATTATTTTAGACAAGACGAGAGGAGAATAACAATTTTACATTTTTCTTAATTTTTAAGACATATATTAAAAAAATAAAAAAAACAAAATAATTTTTTATGGACCCATAATGTCAAATTATTTACTCCTGAAATAAAGTTTAAAATAAAATGGATAATATTATTGCGTGTGTTTAATATTCTACAAATATAAATTGTTTCTAATGATAAAAAAGTTTTTGGTATAATTTTTTACAAAATAAATTTATATTATTTGATTGTTTGTGTATTTAATGTAATCATTGAAAAAAAAAATTAAGTATCATTTGTTAAAATTAATTTTTTTTAAGTGTTCAGCCGTATTTAAATGCATTTTTTAAACAGTTTTTCAATGCAATTTAATTAATTAGAAAAATATCGACACAATTCTTTCAAAAACTTAATTTTAATTCAAAACAAAAAAAGTTCCTTTTGTAGTAAAATATGCATTTTTTATGACATTCTAAAATATATTTCATTAAATATAGAATAAGTAAATTCTGGACTTTCTTTGACAAACATATATTTACATAAATTTATTGTCGTATATTAGCAATAATTGCAATATTACTTTTTTTAAAGCACAAGTATATAATATATTAGAAAAACAACACATTTTGTGAAGGGTATTTTTAATGTAGAAGTATCAAATTGAAAATTTAAATTAGTTTAATTTTTACTGATAAAAATCTAGCATTTAGATCAATTTTATATTATTTACACTCTTTAAACAATTTTTAAATATGTTATCAATTTCATTATATGTTTTTATAAATTATATAAATGTTGAAACAAGAAAATGGAAAACACATTTATTTGTTTATAGTTTTAGTAGATAATGCAGACGTACAGTTTGGTATACCATACTTAAACACTTTTAACATTACTTACGCACATAAGCTCACAGATAACAAGGTATTTTCTTAAGTCATCTTTAATTCGTCTTCTACATATCACTTAATATTTTTATTACTTTGTGTAAATTAATTTCAACTACTTGACAACCAAAATAAATGGTGCAAATGCAGGTCTTAAGTAGCTTTTGAGAGAAAATATTGCATAGTTAAAAATATATCCAAAAAATTTGATATGAGAGTTACATACAATTTTGCACTAACTTTAACAATCATACAGAAAATTCTGGTATCGAAACGTAATTATATGCTATATTGAACTTATTTATATATTGCTTACATAACTTAAAAAAGTCATATGTTATACTTTCTAAAGTAAAAATAACATTTACCTTTTAATATAGATGATAAAAAAAATTTTGAATAAAGAACAAAATTGTAATGTTGTGTTTCAGTACTCGCCAGTTATGTGTATCATCTGACCTCGGTAACGAGCGTATGGAGCAAAATCAGGTGTTCTCGTGTTGCAAAATAAATAAACAATACGAAATTCGGACAATATTTGGCGTAGATTTCATTAAAATAATGTCGAAAGTGATTAAAATATGAAAAGATTTCCTTTAAGGGAAAAATATAAAAAAAAAAAATTATGAAAATATAAGTATGAATGTACTTAACAAGATGATAATTATATAATCTCACCAAACCAACCCTAACCGAATCTAAAACAACCTGACCCTGGATAAGTAAATCTACATTTTATTTATCTCCTACAATTTTTCTCGCTTCAGGTAGATTCGGAATACATACATTTTGCATTCTGATCGGGGAAAAAAGAGTACGTTAAAAAAAGTGAAAATAATGAAAGACGTAAAAGTTTTTATGTTAACATTTAGAAAGTAATTTATAACTAAATAATAAACACATGCAAATTAATGTCACAGTCGAAAAGAAAAATAAAACTGACTCATGACAAGTATATAATAAAGATAAGTTATGTTTGAATACTGTTTAACTCGTTAATTTGGGTAATATACATAAATATCATCGTTGGTAACAATGCAATAGCTAAAACACTTAAATACTCAATAATTATAAATAATAAATTATTCGCAATACTCGCACATGCTAATCACTTACTTTCCCAAAAACCAAGAGAAAAAACATATATACATAATTCTCAATATATATACAAATGGATGATTATATGTATGACGTCGATAAACTCCGAAACCGTTTGACCGATCGCAATGAAATATGGCATATGGAAGTGATTTTCATGGAGAGTTTTTTATGATACCCATTGAATGTAACTTACCGCTAAATGGCGTTGCAGTCCATAAACTTCTAATTCAACCGATCGCCATGTGTAAACGTAAATCATATGTCAAAGACAAAAAAAAATAGTGTCATTTCTTTATGTCCACTGCACTGTCATATAGCGATATATATTTTGCCTTAACTCGCGGACAATATATTACCCTGTGTTCAGCCCGGGCAACGCCGGGTACTGCAGTCAGTTATTTATAAATATTGCGTTTTGAAATCTATTCTTACCAACGATGTTGGTTTGAATTTTATACCTATATTTACAAGATAACGCACACTTAAACATATCCTTTCTTTATTATATTCTTGTCGCGATCAATTTATTTTTTTGATTTTGATTCTGCTATTAATTTTCACATGTTTATTACCCAAATCTAAATTATATGTATACGGACGGATAAATCATGAGGGTCCGCGTCTTTTCGAGATTTATGAGACTTTCTCGCTGACGCAGCACTGTAGTTACACATTTCCGTTCGTTAGAGTTCAGTGCCATTCACTAAATTATTCCTAAAAATAACCTCATACCGAGAGCTAAGATGATTACACATAAAACAACATTAAACGATAATCACTTCATCCTCGGTCCCAGCTTAACTTTATGGCCAGTTTGAAAATTCAAGAAAAAATTATATCCAAAACTCTCCATGTATTCTCTGGAGCCACATTCCAGAACTTCGTATCTTCTCAGCAGCACTGACAACATGGTCTTCATAGCAGTGTAAGCATATCGCTTGCCAATGCACGTCTTGCGCCCGTAAGTGAACGGAATAAACGAAGAAGCAGGGCGGCTGGCACTATTCTCTCTGCTGAACCTGCCAGGATTGAATGCGTCCGGGTTCGGGAAATAATCTGACTCCCTGTGCACCAGATAAATTGGGATTACGAAAATAGTGCCTGCTGGAAAAGTGTAACTGTTAACATGAACATCTTCGTCAGCCCTCCTCGCTACAAGTGGCACCACGGGATAAAGCCTCATAGTTTCATTGATCACTTGTTCCAGATACACCATCTGCTTCAGATCTTCTGCCGTGACGGATCGGCTCATATCTTCGCCGAAGATAATTTCCTGCTCTTGGAAGACTTTTCTCTGCACATCTTGATGTAATCCAAGCAGCATCAATGTTGTGGCTACAGTGTAGGCCGTACTGTCTGTGCCAGCTGCGATAACTAACATGGTCTGGTCCTTTAGTTCCTCTAAGTTTAATATTTTTGGATTTTCTACCAATGTTGATACCATTTGTTCCAAGAACCTAAGGTGCTTCGGTGTGTCAATGTCTTTCTGATTATGAGTGACATTATTTTTTAAGTGAAGATATAAATCCAGCTTATCTTTGACTATAAGATTTACAAAACTACGAATGGGCGTGACTAATGCAATCATATTATAATAAATTCGATGGCACTTAAGAGTCCAACTTAACCACAGCCAAGGTGTGATGAAAACAAAGGAATCCATTTCAGTAATTTTCGGAAAGTTTTCTACAGCACAGTGTGTGTGGTTTTTACCTTGGATTTCCATCGGCAAGCCGAGACTCGTCTCAGAGATCATCTTCAGAGTGCAGGGCCTCGAGTAGTCCGCCATGTTGATTGGCTCTCCCACGCTGTGCTCCTCCAGCAGGTCTGCCAACCGTTGGCTCTTCTCGTGGAACGTGCTGACGTATGAGTCGACGATCTGGTTCCTGAAGGCAGGGTCTAAAATTTTACGGTATCTCTTCCAATCTTCGCTTTCTGCAGTAAGCACCGAATTTCCGAAAACAACATTAAGGGTTTTGTAAAACATTGGCTTGTTTAATGTTTTACTACTATTAAATATTACTGCTATGTCCTTGGGGTCGGTAACGCAAACACAAATTATTGGTCCAATCCAAAGTCTAACCATGGCACCGTAGCGGTCGCGCAGCTCCTTGAAGTATCTCAAGATGTCTTCCCTGCGCGCGACCACTTGCAAAGTGTTGCCAAGAAGAGGTACCCCAGCAGGACCGGGTACCCGCTCGCCCAGTTGGAAGTAGCGGCTTCGATGGAAGCACCATCTCACTGCGATGCTGACCAGGCTGATGACGACTGCCGAGACGCACCAGACAGCCCACGACTGCGGCACCTCCATGTTGATACTATAAGCCGGCCAAATGTTCGCTAGCAAGTGTTTAAATGAGCCGGACGTATTCAAGCAACGTTATTTATACAATTCGCACTTGTTCACCTTCTTGCGAAGTTCTAGTTTTTAAGAAAAAATCCTGCTCACTTGAAGGTCGTTAACAACACATTTTTTTAATGTTGAAAGTGAGTTCTTTTTAAACATATTTATGTCATGGGACAGTAATATACTTGGCAATTTATTTATTCACAGATTGACAATGCCCCATGTTTAGTTGTGAGATAACAATACTTGTGAAAGTTGTAGTGTTCGCAGTACTGCTAAGGCTAGAGAGATAAAACTACGTGTAATTTTAGTATCGGCAAGTATAAATGTAAAATTATCCCTTTGGGCATACCCTACAGACGTACGTAGATTTCAAAAACCTGTTTCTTCTGAAAATGTTTTGGAAAATTCTATAAACTTGTTGAAACTATTATGACTTTATATACATAACAATTATACGTTGTCCAATATTGTAAAAGGATTTATAAAACATTTTCTTATTTTGCTTGCAGTGAAAATGTTTTGAATGTTTTTAACTCATTGTATCCAGCATTGAATACCTTAGAATAAATTAAATATTATGGCTACATTGGAAGTTTTGCAATTTTTTTTAACTTTCAAACACTACATTTAATTACTTGCAAAAATAAATTGGTCGTAAATTAATTTGCTTTCGATCAAGATAGGAATAGTATAAAATAAATTCTAAATAATTATGATACTAAGGAATATTTGAAATTTCTTAATTTCATCATCTTTTATATGTTTGTTTAGTTAAAAAATTTCTAGTAATAGTTAAAAATAAAATTGAGGATTAATATAATAATTACAATCTGTTTAATATATTATATATTAAAAATAATAAAATATTTTATTTTTATTTTTTGTTATTTAAACCCCTTTTAGAAACGTTTTGTCTTAACAAAAAATGATTTTACCAGTGTTTTAGATAAAATTATAAAGTTTACAAACAATTTGAATGTTTTTTGAAGAAAGAAGATATTAATTCTTTGTCCTTTAATCTATGTTTTTTCTTCCTATTGCAGAATGAAACATTTATTACAAGAAAAGGTTTCGGTATAACTTCAACGTGTTAAAATAGTTTTAATTGAATGTGATATCCTTCATATTATTGGAGTTATAACGATTTTTTTGTTTTTAAAAAAACCTTCCCCATTTCCACTTCTTGCGACGGATTTTGCTCTTTAAAGAGCTCGTTCGCGATTTCCATTATTATATGTTACGTATCAGTTTGGAAGTGATTGGTTAAATATTACAGTAGTTATCGTGTCTATAAAATGTGATATATATAAACTTTAGTGTTGACGATGGTTTTTGGAGTCTATGGACCATAAAACGAAAATCTATATAACAATTAAAAAAAAACCACTGTGATACAATAGGTAGTATTTATTCGGTGTATACCTAAATGTGTTCAAAAAAACAGGAAAACGAGAATTTATACAATTTTTTTACTCAAGCGTGGAACCTGAGGTAAAAATATAAAAATTACGTAATAATAATAAATTACGTAAAATATGAACTATAAATATATAAATTAGGTACAAAATAAATTACTTACTACGTGCCTCCTCAAAGCAAAAAAAAAAAAAAAAACATGTACCACAAGATTAAATGCACAGGATAAAGTGCACAGGACCATGTTATGAACTTTAAAATGATAAAAAAAAAAACGGAAAATGCGATACAAATAAACATAAACAAATAACAACATTGCGGCTACAGCAACAATGCTTTATAGTGTCAAAAATAAACGGTAATTTATATGAAACGAGTAGGAATTTCGTATGTCCTCCTGTTGCTTTAAATAGAGAAATATTTGTAGCACCAAGTAAAGTTGTTTTGGGATATTTATTTTAGTATTCAATTTTTTTTAAGGAAGAGAGACCAAACTAGAAAAATTTCCACTGTTTTAAATGTGCTTTTGTTTCCGTATTGTAATGGTGAATCCAAGTTTCATCCAAGGTGATTAATCTGCGCAAAAACTATGCTTTATTGTGCCTCAACTGTGCCAGGTTATTACCCATAGCTCTTAATGAATGTTTTTTAACCCTATGACCCCCTCCACCTTTTAATTTTAAGGATTTTAGTTATCAAAATCTCATATTGTCGCCAGCCCTTGACAAGTGTGCAAATTTTAAGTTAATAAAATGTCTTTAATTTAATGAAAATTACGTCGAAATTATCTTCTCCGTTACATTGATAGATACATACAGGTGAAGCTAATAAAAGCATGTTAAGAGTTAGCTCAATGATCTCCGTAAGGTAGTTGAACGGCTCTTAGTGCAAAGAGTATAGGAGATCGAGACAAGGATAAGGTTCGAGTATAAATTTGTATTTGTCTTATTTAGTCACAACTCTATCGTTAAAGCAATCAAATTTCATGTTATAATTAAATTGCAACTTTGTATGTATGTCATTAAACATGTAAACATTAAATATATATTTTTAAATCTCACTTTAAAATCATGTCTTGAAACAGAATTGAGTTTCTGATCTCTGGGCGTCTAGGGCCGAGCCTGCCCGACATAGTCGCTTTATGCACGTAATTGTGAGAGCGGTTTAAGTTTCAGTAGCTCCCTCGCAGTGTGAGAACTGACGTCGCCGATTGGCGGCTTATCTGCCGTGCTGGGATTAGGTGTCGCGAGGAGGCAGGGTGGAGCAAGATTGTGCGGGTGGGAGACGCCACCCGCCCCTCAAAACTTGGAGAGATGGTCGGTTGGACAAGTGGTCACTTGGACAAATGGTCCTCCGAACAAATGGAGCTTGGAGAAGTGGTTAGTTGGACAAGTGGACAGTTGGACAAATGGAGGGCCCCCTACTGGCGATTGGTTTATAAGGAACTTAAGTAGCATTTTGACGTGACAACGTCTAATAAATCGATGAACGCCGGCTGCACGCACGAAAAAATGTCCCACTACGGATGTCCCACTGCGGATTTTCCTGTTTGCTCATGTACGCATGCGTGGCATCTCTCTTCATGCTCATTGTACGCATGCGTGGCATCTCTCTTCATGCTCATTGTACGCATGCGTGGCATCTCTCTTCCACTCGATTGGAACGACCATCGATTTGACTTTTCAATCATATTTTCGTCGTTTGAATTATTAATATTATGTAATTTAACGATCGTCCACCGATTTTCAGCACAATCGGTACGGTTATTTAAAAGTAATGTTGAATATTCAAATACGTTTTGAACCAACAATGGTTTTTTTTACAATTACACATAATAATTCATATTACAACCGGGATCTTTTGCACAATGTTTTAAAAAATATTGTAACACATAATAAATAAGTTTGGTGTATTTGGGATGCGTATTTGTTATAAAATCGTGTTAATATTATTCCCCTACCGTGAACAAAATTTTTATAAATGTATATATAACATCTGAAACTATCAATTATTTAACATGCAGGCTGAGCGGTCAGCGGGTCTACTTTTTAATCGTAAGGTTGTCGATTCGAATCCCGGCAGGTGCGAAATATTTTTTTTGAACTTGTAAAAATAAATACGGCGCAGGAACATTTCAAAAGTAATAAATATATTTGAATAATGAATGCAAATAAAAGTAAATTTATTAATTAAATTGTACATTTCATTTCACTCCTTTGTATCCATACAAAATAGTGATAATTCAATAAAAATGATTCAATCTTATTCATAAAAGTATGCAGAGGTAGATTTTATCATAAAAAAAAATAGAAAAATTAAAAAAAAATTCTTTCTCAAAGAATATAATATTTTTAATGTCTAAATGGTTTGGCTGCAAAAACCTATTACGGCTCAGTCCCAGGCCGAATATGATATTACCTTTTCTTCTGGATCAATCATTTCATCAATGTTTTGTTATGACGTCACGTTAAACTATCGTCCGTAAACCGACTTTACAGACAACCAATTTTTTTTAACATGTTTTATTGAATAAGGATTTTTTGTATGAAATAATTATTTATGCATTGATCAAGTATCGAACCAAAGATGGGCATCGAACGATCAACCATTATGTTAATGAGTGGTTTTTGAGGAATTTTCGAATTTTTCCCGAATACCTAGCTAAATATTTACGAATTTCAAGATGGCATCCAACTTTCAAGATGGTGTGGTGCCACAAAATAAAAGATTACTGTTCTGTAGTGGGTAAAAATTAAACTGACGTGGTGGCAGTGTACTCTAGCGGACGAATACAATATGGCGGCCTCAAACAGACGAAAAAAAGATGGTGTAGGCCTACATGATTTCATACTAGCCTGTTATAAGTGGTGGGAGTTCAGTTGGTTTGTGGAATTAGTGAATAAAAGATCCATCGCCATTTTAAATCAAATAATTTCGCCGGGTTCGAAATATAGACTCCACGCTACATGCTATAAGTGCGTTATTTTTCTAAAATATTTTAATACAATTTGATTAATTAATTTTTATACAAATATTATTTTTTTCAAAATATTTATGAAAATAACTAGGGTTTTTCAATCTGTTGGACGTAACAGAATTTAAACAGAGTTTTTTTTAATAATATTTTATTACAATTTGATAAAAAAACCTTTTTTTCCTTATTTTACTGAAAAACAAAATAATATTCAAGATGGCGGCCATAACGATATTGCCATGGGGGTTATCATAACTCCTAATAGTTGAGGTCATGACCACGGAGGCTTAGGGCGTTTTGTAGCCGGGGAATTTAAGTTTCTTTGGGGAATTTAATTTCTTTCTAAGGAAAAAACCTTTTGAGGTTTCTAGAAATACCATTATTTGAATTCTTGAGGAATAAAACGTGAAATATTCTCTCGAAACGGGAATATATTATTCTAAATAGATATAATGTTTTCTTTTCAAATTTTTTGAGGTTTATTGGCAACATTATTTTTTAAAAAAACTGGAAATTTTCGCTAAATTTTTAGAAAATTTTGCAAATTTTAAATTATTTTTTGGAAACATTTGTTGAACTTTGAGGGTCAAGGTCAAATGTAAAGGTCATTTAAGATGTGTCGCCGTGACTTCACAATTAAAATGTCGACAATCCACAATCCTCAGCCTGCAGTGTGTCCTCAGTCTGGCCAATATATACCTTTTATGCAGCAAATTAGTTTAGACAAGACGAGAGAAGAATAACAATTTTAAAGTTTTCTTAGTTTTTAAGAATTATATTTTTAAAAATAAACCACGAAATAATTTTTTATGGACCCATAATGTCGAATTATTTACTCCTGAAATAAAGTTTAAAGACTTTAAAATAAAATGAATTATATTATTGCGTGTTTAATATTCTACAAATATAAATTGTTTCTAATGTTGAAAAAAGTTTTTGGTATAATTTTTTACAAAATTAATCTAGACTTTTTGATTGTTTATGTATTTAATTTATTCATCATTTGTAAAATTTTTTTTTTTAAGTGTTCAGCCTTATTTGCATGCATTTTTAACAGTTTTTCAATGCAATTTAATTAATTAGAAAAATATCGTCACAATTCTTTCAAAAACTAAATTTTAATTCATAACAAAAAAAGTTCCTTTTGTGGTAAAATATGCCCTTTTTATTACCTTCTCAAATATATTTCATAAAATATAGAATAATTAAATTCTGGACTTTCTTTGACAAACATATATTTATGTAAATTTCTTGGCGTATATTAGCAATAATTGCAATATTACTTTTTTTAAAGCACAAGTATATAATATATTAGGATAAAAAACACATTTTTGTAGGGTATTTTTAATGTAGAAATATCAAACTTAAATTTTGAATTTGTTAAATATTTAAGGATAAAAATATAGCATTTAGATAAATTTTATATTATTTATACTCTTTAAACAATGTTTAAATATGCTATCAATTTCATTATATGTTTTTATAAATTATATACATGTTGAAACAAGACAATGGAAAACACCTTAATTTGTGTATAGTTTTAATAGATAATGCAGACGTACACTTTTGGTATACCACACCTAAACACCTTTAACCTTACTTACGCACACAAGCTCACAGATAACAAGGTATTTTCTTAAGTCAACATGAATTTGTCTTCCACATAGTCCTAAATATTTTTATTACTTCATGCAAATGAATTTCAACTACTTACAACCAAAATAAATGGTACAAATGCAGTTTGTTCTTAAGTAGCATTTGAGAGAAAATATTGCATAGTTAAAAATGTTTCCAAAATTTTTTTTTGATATGAGAGTTACATACAATTTTGCACTAACTTTAAAAAACATACAGAAAATTCTACTATCGAAAAGTAATGATAAGCTATATTGAACTTATTTATATATTCCTTACGTAACTTATAAAAGTCATATGTTCTACTTTCTAAAGTAAAATTAATTTATACCTTTTTATATGTGTAATAAAAAATTGTTAGAATAAAGAACTAAATTGTGATCTAGTCTTTCATTACTCGCCAGTTATGTGTAATCATCCAACATCGGTAACGAGCGTATGGAGCAAACTCAGGTGTTCTCGTGTTGCAAAATAAATAAATAATACGAAATTCGGACAATATTTGGCGTAGATTTCTTTAAAATAATGTCGAAAGTGATAAATATACGAAAAGATTTCCTTTAAGAGAAAAATTTGAAAAAAAATATATATTTTTGAAAATATAAGTATGACTATATTTAACAAGATAATATTTTAAACTCACCAAACCAAACCTAAGCTAATCAAAAACAAACCCGACCCAGTTTAAGTTAATCTAGTTTTTATTAAACTCCTACAATTTTTCTCGCTCCAGGTAGTTTCGAAATAGATTATGATGCAGTTAGTCCACATTCTGATCGTGTGGAAAAAGAGATCCTTAAAAACAGTGACAATAAAAAAAGACGTTAAAGTTTCATGTTAACATTTAGGAAGAAATTTAGAACTAAGTAATAAACACATCCAAATTTATGTCACAGTATAAAAGAAAAATAAATTTGACTTGCGACAAGAATATAATACAGATAGGTTATGTTTAAATACTGCTTACCTTGTTGATTAGGGTAATATACCAAAACATCATCGTTGGTAACAACACAATAGCTAAAACACTTAAATACTCAATAATTAATTTTCGCAATACTCGCACATGCTAATCATATACTTTCCAAAAAGCTAAGGGAAATAAGCATACACACACATATATAAATATCTATTTAAAAAATTGTATGTTGGTATCACGTCGATAATGTGTGACCGATCACCATAAAATTTGTCACATATGTAAAGTGTTTTATAATGGATAATTTAATTATGCTTGCCATTTTTTTTTTGTAAATAGCAGCTAGATGGCGTTGCAATGCATCAACTTCTAATTAAACCGATCGCCATAGGTAGACAGAAAAATCATGTCATAGCAGAATTAAAAAAATGATGTTATTTATTTATGTCCATTACACTGTCATATAGATCTATAAAGTTTGCTTTAACTCACGGACAATTTATTACCCTAGGTTCTGCCCGGGCAACGCCGGGTACTGCATTTAGTTATTTATAATTATTGCGTGTTAAAATGTATTATTACCAACGATTCTGGTTTCAATTTATTACCCATATTTACAAGGTAACGTACATATAAACATATCCTTACTTTATTATATTCTTGTCGTGATCAATATAAATTTTTTTTTTATTTCGACTTTGGAATTAATTTCCACATGTTTATTACTAATTCTATAGTATGTGTATACATACGGATAAATCAAGACGGTCCACAGTCTTTTCATGATTTATGAGACTTTCTCGCTGAAGCAGCACTGTGGTTACACATTTCCGTTCGTTAGAGTTCACTGCCATTAAAGAAATAACTTCTACCAAAAACCGCATACCGAAGGCTAAGATGATAACACATAAAACAACTTTATACGCTTATCACTTTATGGCCAGTTTAAAATTTAAAAAAAAATTATATCCAAAACACTCCATGTATTCTCTGGAGCCACATTCCAGAACTTCGTATCTTCTCAGCAGCACTGACAACATGGTCTTCATTGCTAGGTAAGCATATCGCTTGCCAACGCACGTCTTGCGCCCGTAAGTGAACGGAATAAATGAAGAAGCAAGGCGGCTGGCACTATTCTCACTGCTGAACCTGTCAGGATCGAATGCGTCCGGGTTCGGGAAATAATCTGACTCCCTGTGCACCAGATAAATTGGGATTACGAAAATAGTGCCTGCTGGAAAAGTGTAACTGTTAACACGAAAATCTTCGTCAGCCCTCCTCGCTACAAGTGATATCACGGGATAAAGCCTCATAGTTTCATTAATCACTTGTTCCAGATACACCATCTCCTTCAGATCTTCTGCCGTGATGGTTCGGCTCATATCTTCGCCGAAGATAATTTCCTGCTCTTGTAAGACTCTTTTCTGCACATCTTGATGTAATCCCAGCATCATCAATGTTGTGGCGACAGTGTAGGCCGTAGTGCCTGTGCCAGCTCCGATAACTAACATGGTCTGGTCCTTTAGTTCTTCCACATTTAATAGTACTGGATTTTCTACAAAAGTTGATACCATTTGTTCCAGGAACCCAAGTTTCTTCGGTGTGTTAATGTCTTTCGGATTTTGGGTGACTTCATTTTTTAAGTGAAGATATAAATTCGTCTTATCTTTGACTATACTAGTTACAAAACTACGAATGGGCTTGACTAACGCAACCATATTATAATAAATGCTGTGGCACTTGAAATTCCACCTAAACCACAGCCAAGGTGTGATAAAAACAAAAGAAGCCATTTCAGCAACTTTGGGAAAGTTTTCAACAGCACTGTGAATGTGGTTTTTACCTTGGATGTCCATCGGCACGCCCAGACTCGTCTCAGAGAGCATCTCCAGAGCGCAGGGCATGGTGTGGTCAGCCATGTTGATTGGCTCTCCCGCGCTGTGCTCCTCCAGCAGGTCTGCCAACCGCTGGCTCTTCCCGAGGAACGTGCTGACGTATGAGTCGACGATCTGGTTCCTGAAGGCAGGGTCTAAGATTTTACGGTATCTCTTCCAATCTCCGCTTTCGGCAGTAAGCATCGAATTGCCGAAAAGAACGTTAAGGGTTTTGTAAAACATTGCCTTGTTTAATGTTTTGCTACTACTTAATAAGACTGCTATTTCCTTGGGGTCCATCAACCCAACACAAAGTACTGGTCCAAACCATAATCTAATCACGGTACCGTAGCCGTCGCACATCTCCTTGAAGTATCTCAAGATGTCTTCCCTGCGAGTGACCACTTGCCAAGTGTTGCCAAGAAGAGGTACCCCAGCAGGACCGGGTACCCGCTCGCCCAGTTGGAAGTAGGGGCTTCGATGGAAGCACCATCCATAGGCGTGCCTACAGGGGGGGCCAGGTGGGCCATGGCCCCCCCTAATGTAATTACTCAGATCGGCATTTTCTCTAATGCGTTCGTTAATATTCGTATATTCCTGCCACTGTGACACTCAAACTGTGTTTCAGTGTTGCAGCATGCTAATTAACAATATTTTTAAACACTTTATCGTTCTGGAAATACAGCCGCCTTAGTTTATTTAAAACACGAGGTCCCTTAAAATGGCCAAGCAAAAAAAAAAATTTTTTTAAGAGGTTTGTTAAAGTTCTGTTGTCTGAATTGCTGTGTTTGCATTCACTAAAAAGAAGTTCATTTCAAGGGAGATCTGGACCAAGCTATTGGAAAATTTGAGGGGGGGAAATGTGTAAGTACCCTTTAATCATTGTCTATGGAAAAAAAAACAACATATTTTCAAGATTGTTAAAATTATACGGATATAAATATTAACTAGTAAACATATCTCGTTGATGCTGCACAAAAATATAAACACGGCAATGAGTGAATGTATTTGGGCTATTTAACATTCTGAATTCAGCTTCTGATTTAAAAATTTAGCAGGGCCCCCCCTAATGGAAATGTCTGGGCACGCCTATGGCACCATCTCACTGCGATGCTGACCAGGCTGATGACGACTGCCGAGACGCACCAGACAGCTCACGACTGCGGCACCACCATGTCGATACTATAAGCCGGCTTATGTTCGGTAGAAAGTTTTTAAATGAGCCGAAACTCTTTAAGCATTTATACCAGTCGGCCTAGATCCCCTCCCTCCAAATTCTAGTTTGTAAGAAAGACTTGTATTTCAACAGTTTTAGCTGTATATAAAAAGGCCATTCTCATTTGAATATCGTAAACAACACTTTCTTCCGGGTGTTAACAGTGAGTTCTTTTTAACATATTGTTGTTTGAGACAGTAATATACTTGGCAATTTATGTATTCAAAAGTTGACAAAACCCTGTGTATGATTGTGATACAGCAATACTAGTGAAATTTGTAGTATTTTCAGTACTGCTAACTCTGGGGTGATTAACCTACGTGAAAGTTTATCATAGACAAGTATAAATGTAAAATATATCCCTTTAGGCATACCCTTCAGGTGTACGTATATTTCAAAATACCTGTTTGTCCTGTAAATGTTTTGGAAACTTCTATAAACTTGTTTAAACTGTTATGACCGTATGTACATAAATACCATACGTGGTCCAATATTGTAAAAGGATTTAATAAACACTTTCTTATTTTCCTTTCAGTTAAATATTTTGAATGATTTTAACTAAATTGAATAACTTAGAATAAATTTAATAATATGCCTTCTATGGAAATTAGGCAATTTTTTTAGTTTCAAACACTACCTTTAATCACTTGCAAAAATAATGTGGTCGTAATTAAAGTATGCCCTATTCTATACAACTTAAAAAATACCTATTTGAAATTTTTTTATTTTATTTTTTTATTTTTTATTATTTTATATATTTTTCATAATTTTTTTAGTAATAGTATAAATAAATTAAAGGATTAATATAATTAATTACAAACGATTTGATATTTTATATATTACCAAAGGAAAAAAATATTATTTTTATTATTTGATATCTAAACCCTTTCAGAAACGTGTCGTCTTAGTAAAAAAAATATGATTGAACCAATGTTTTAGATATAGATTTAATTATAAAGTTTAGATACAATTTGAACGTTTTTTGATGAAGGGAGATATTAATTTATATGTTCTTTAATATTTGTTTTTTCCGCCCATTGCAGAATGTAACATTTATTACAAGAAAAGGTTTCGGTATAATTTCTATGTGTTAAAATAGTTTTAAACGAATGTTAATATCTTCATACTATGGGAGTTATAACGATTTTTTTGTTCTTCAAAAAAACCTTCCCCTGTTCCACCCCTTGAGCATGTCCACGATTTCGATTAGTTTATGTTACGTATCAGTTTGGAAGTGATTGGTTAAATATTAAAGTCGTGTCAATAAAAAAATGTGATATATATATATATATATATATAAACTTTTTTGCTGACGATGGTTTGGGAGACTATGGACCATAAAACGAAAAACTATATAAAACATTTTGAAAAACGCACTTTGGTACAGTCGGTAGTATTTTTTCGGTGTATAACTAAATGTGTTAAAATAATAAAAATAAAACAGGAAAACGAGAATAATACAAACTATTTTTTATTTATATCTGAGGCTACGTTAAGAATTAAAATCACTCAATAATGTCACGCAGATGTCTGTATCCGCAGAGTCTCGCAGACGTCAGAGTCGGCCAGACAGTGAGGCACTTGCGGTGACAGGCGCCGTGCAGGGGGACTGAGTGACAGTCGCTACCTGACGTGGCTTCCTGTCCCAGGCTGGCCAACCTGGGCTGTGTTCCCGTCCGACCCGCGAGATTACTGTCGATTGGATTGTAACCAGCGACCGAGAATAGTGACCATGAAAATAAAACTATTGAGGTAACAACGTTTGTAGCCCATATAAAATTTAAATAAGAAGCAATTCCAACTGAACGTCATTAAAAATATAAAAAATAAATTCCGTTTAGTAAAAACCGAAACCCGTTTCAAAACTTTAGATCCTAAAGGAACTCAGGATTAATAATTATTTCACTAAAACAAAGAAAGTATAAACGGACTTAATTAAACAAGAAAATTAAGTACAAGGCTTTGGTTTTAATATGTTCTTAAGTGATACACATTTTAGTCTTGTGAAAACAAATATTTTAATCTTAAAAATACTTAAAAATTAAAATATTTGCAAAAATATCATAGCATACAACATTTTTATTTAAAATACCATTAATTTTATTTGTTATTTTTATTTGTGCTTTGAAATTTTAGTAATATTATATTGAAATATCGGTTAATTCAAGTAAACGTCTTTAGATTTTAATAAATATTAAATTATAAATATTGAATTTAAGATTTATGTTGAAATAGACAGTTCACTTTTTTATAAAAAATATTTGCATTTAATCTTTTAAAACAATGGTAAAGTATTAGACACAATTAGCATAATAAGGCAATTCCTTACTATGGGTCTTCATCGATAACCCACGGATCTAGTCGTTGAAACATATTTACAGCACAATATCTTTGCTATTTGATTTTATTAAAACTTATTAATATTATATTTAATTAAAACACCTGTAAATAACATTTAAATTTATGTTCAATAAATGTAAATTTTTAGCTTCTTGGTTCACACCAGTTAGTGCTTCACAAGGTACATTTGATATATTTTACATGTAATCACGAACTTTATTTATATTATGTTTAATTCATTGATTAAGTTCTTAATGGATTCTTTCTTTATAACACAAAAAAATTATATTATTGTTTTAACGTATGCTATAGCAATGTATTAAGATATTTTAAAAAATGACGTTAAAAAATTTATTAGGTGGATTTTGGAAAAAAAGTCTACTAGTTGTAGTTACTATATAACGCCACTTAAGGAAACATTTTAACCTTTTTTTTTTTAGCTGTAGACTCCAATACTCCAATACGAATAGTAAACTCAAATATATTTTTTATATATATCACTTTTGTATGGGTCAGTAATTTTACTAATATTTGAGAAATATTTTCCAAAGTCATACAAAAATAAATTTATGAAAAAACTTAATCGAGTTTTATAATGGTCATAATTCGCTCAAAGGGGTAGAAAAAGGGAGGGTTTTTGAAAATCAGAAAACATGCTATAACTTCCTTAATGCAACTGACATCACATCGTATGAATTTATAATTTTGCGTTACACTAATAATAAAAATATTCTCTACATAAAATTTTGTTATGACCAACCAGAGTTGCAAGTGGTGGAAAAAAAGAGGTTTAAGAACAAAGTAATTCAAATATTCCTTGGTAGGCACAGGAACGAAACTATTTAACTTTTGTGTAAATTTTAAAAATTAAAATACAAACATATTTTGAGCAACTTTTGATCAGACATACCATTGCTGCCAGAAAATATTATTAAATAAACGAAATGAAAATCCAAATTTCCGTATCATATACATTATCAAATCCGTGTTTGTTTTTTATAATTCTTTTAAATATTTTAACTGAAATAATTTCGTTTACTACCAACCACTAATGAAATAAATAGGGGGCAGGGATTAGAGTTTAACCCCCTCTTTAAACACAATTTTAATAATACTTTTCATTTGCTTTGAAAAAATGTTGATAATACCTTAATTATTGGCTTGAAAAGTTTTTTATATAATTAACCAAATACTGGAAGCTTTAATAAAACAGGGTTAAAGACAAAAATAATTCATAACTTTCTTTTTGGGTGATCGAAAATTCTGTAACAGTTGTTTTTCTAAATATTATCTTAAATCTTTGTTTTAAAAAGATTTTAACACTAACAGCAATTAAATAAAGGGTTACAAAGAGCAACGATTGAAAGACAATACATAACATTTTATTTGTACTGGGTACACATTTAAATTCGTTATAATTTTTGCAAATATCCTAAATATTTTTTAAACGTTTTGGTTGAAATAATTTTTGATGAGACGAACTACTATTCTAAGGTGTTTAAAAACCAAGGGCTCAAATAAAAAAAATTACAAAACTTTTACCATGTAAAGTATCGATTTCATTTCAAACTTATTTTAAACCTTATAAATTGTATCTTAATATTTGTGCAAAATTAATTGTAAGGACGTCTTATCATGGAAATCATTTTAATAGATTTTTTTTTTTTTTTTTTTTGGAAATGAAAATTCCACCAATACCTTAGTGGGCATAGTATTAAATAATTTCATAGTTTAAAATACTAAATGCAAAAAACTAAAAACTTTTAAAATAATTTCCTTTCGTGAAGTATGAGGAAACAATTAATCGACCATTTTGTAATAATATAGAACATATAGAATGCTTTAAACATTATGTCCTCAAAATGATTCAGATATTTCTACAGTCTACCTGTGTATGCAAGTTGTGCCGAAGAAGCGTTAAAATATAACCCTCAAAAATTGAAGTCATTGAATAGTCAATATAGGCTACGTAAACAAACATATTTAAGAACTTGATCAGAATGTTGTGTTAGTCAACAAAACAAATGAAATCTACTCTCGGTAGACGGTGCTTGCTGTTTGTTATTCCTTGTGCTTCCCGCGACTGTGAGTGCCTGCAGTTGGCTGCAGTCTCGGTCCACACAGACCACTTCTGCCAGACTGCATACAGCCTTGACCGCGATATGACCGTGAGCTGGGTCCAAGGTAACTGCACCTGCATGTTGGGAGCGGCCGCTGGAACAGGTTCTCGTGTTTGTCCTCGTTCAACGCCCGCGGGCTGTTATTCGCGACTTGATTTTTCCTGGTTTCCACATTCTCCATCTGCCACTGGAAGTCCGCGAGAGCTGCATGGTCGCCAGGCAGGTCTCGCCTGACCAGACTCGACATGAGGGGACAAAGAAACCAGCTTACTTCCCAAGGATCACACGCCTATGCTCTCCCTTCTAACAGATTCAAGGCCAGGGAGAACGCTACTGACTGTTACCTGGCTGTTATCAACACTGTATCTCACATTGCATATGTGAGACGTTATAACACTGAAAGTGCTAGCACCATTTTGACTTCGAAGTGGTCTGAGCAACAGCATAACACTTCGGCTTCCACATACTCTATCTCTTATTTTTCAAATGGCTTGTACATTTACATGAAACCTACTGTATCACTACAAAACGATAATCGCTGTAATACTGAATTCAGATTTTTGTCCGGACATTTATGCTTTGTGTTGTCCCAAAACTTACATGAAAGTATGGTTTTTTTGTGAACCGTTCCTTGAGAAGCTTTACAACACTAACCACACACATTAAATGTATAATAAAACAAAATAAATGTCACATGTTGTTGAATATTTAATAATATTTACCGATATGTAAAAAATAACAGCTTGTAATATACATCAATATAAAAATTTAATTTATGCGCCAATGTCCGTAAGTGCGGTGATAAATGTTCATTAAAATTTCCATAAAAATCATATTTAATATATATAAATATCCATAGCAATGTGTTGTAAAAATTAACAATATATTTCTTGTAGTAGGTATTACAAACTATGTCTTGGTAAATATCTTACAAAATTATTACTTGTAAAAGTACAAAAAAAAATGTTTTCTGTGCAGTGATACGCCAACCTTGTCTTTCAGTTTCACTTCACTAGTAACATAATTTATCAAAGTATCTTATGTTTCATTTCATGCCTTTTTACACGCCTTATATTAGCTTCACCTGTAATGTTTGTTTGTTTGTATGTTTGTAACCGACTCCTTAGGGTGCGATTTTGACCCACTTTAAACGGCCAGATTTCATTCAAACTTTGTAGATTTATCGATGACTGATGACAATACACTAAGGCCCTTCGTCCACCGGCGAAACGCAACTGCAACGCAACTGCAACGCAACTCTTGTGCAATCGTCGGACGTGGGTTGCGTTGGATGTTGTTCGTCCACAGACAAAACTCATAAGCAACTGAATTATAGATTTTACTTCATTTACCATTGTCATGTCGACTGTTGGGGAGTGCAATGTTGTACTCGCGTACTGGTACTTGAAGCGAAGGCGGAAATATCGGAGACATTGGGTTCATCCATATATTAGACGCAATGTCAATCGACGTGCATTAGTAGCCGCTAAAGAACTGGAAAAAGACGACGAGAAGTTTAAATGCTTTTACAGAATGTCGAAAGAACTATTTCAATTGGTAACTGAGGAACTTAGACCGGTCTTACAAAGGAAAGATACAAACTACAGGCCAAGCATTTCTGTTGAAGAGAGGCTACTGATTACTTTGAGGTAAGTTCTGTATGCCATTATAACACTTTACATTATACATTAGGACATAATATACGATACAGAATTGTTAAACAGTTAAATGACAAATGTAAGTTCTCACAATGTACGAGTTATTCATGCCACAAATTCGTGGGGGAGGCTGAAGATGTGAGGTTAGTGATTCTAGGTCTATGTAGGTCCTCTCATCAGCGACTTCAGTAGTGGTGACAATGAAAGGTTGTGGTGTTGAAGACGACGATGACGACTCTGACTGAAGCAGTCCATACGTTGACGCGGTGGAAGGAGCCAAGATTCCATCCACAAGAAACAATACCTTTCTTCTGAACTGCCGGAACTGTAGATCAGTCATATTATCGCTATCTGGCAGTAAACTGAGTAACTTAATTTCAATTTCATCCAATTTTTCGAATTTTTGGGGTTTTCACATTTGAGGAAGGGGTGGAGGTTCAGGACCGGGAATGTTTCGGAACACTCCATCTCGAAAGAATAGATATTTGAAATTCCTGAAATTGTCGAAATTTTGGGGCTTTGTTCCCAGAGGGGGGCGGGGGGTTCGAGGACGAAAACACTTAAAATTGAAAAGAAAGATTTTTAAAATTTTTAAAATTTTCGAAAATTTGGGGCTTTGACCACCTGAGCCGGGGGGGGGGGGCAAATAGAACAAATTAGTAGGCCCTACCAACCTATGAATAAATTTCGAAGAAATTTATAAGTTTAATTTATGTACCTACATAATATTAAACTTGAAACTATCCACACAATAAAAACCTAAGAATGTTATTGAAACCATTTTTTTTTCATAATACCTAAAAAACGTATGTTTTCAAAATGAAACAAAGTATAAATAATGACCAATTTGACAAAAAAAAAATTGTACAACTCGAATGACATTGAAAACATACACGTGAAATTTAAAGGAATTATGAGTGCCCTAGGTAGGGAGAAAATATATATAGAAGAAAATAAATAAAAAAACGTATATAAATAAATTAACCTTGCGATCAACTAAACAAAATGAAACAATATATAAATACGTATTTTTAGAGGAATATAGTAATTCCACGGGAACCGTACATAAAAATGAGCCTATGTCACTCTCCAGCCCACAAATTATCTCTATGCGAAATTTCTTGGCGTAGCAAACAAACACTCGCTTTTTTAATATTAGTTAGGATGTGCAAACTATAAAACGATTAAAAAAACAGTGACATCTACTGGTGTATTGAGGTACTACGATGCAGAGCTTTAATTTTTCTTACTCTCTACTAAATTCCTTACAATAGCAAAACGTAACGTAATGGCTTGAAAGCTATTGCTTGGCAGACATAGAGGAATAACACTAACAGTTTGTATATCTATGACAAACATTACATAAAATTTAGATATATTTTTTTAACCCGTTTAAAATTTATTTTTTAGCCTATGTCCATCCCCAGGATATAATCTATCTCCTTGCCAAATTTCATTACGATCCGTTCAGCCGTTCAGCCGTTCAGTCGGGAAAAGGTAACAAACAAACAAACATACATACATACAGAAAGACATACAGACAGAGTTACTTTCGCATTTATAATATTAGTAAGGATTATACATGTTCGTATTAATAATATTTTACCTTCCATGTTTCAGATACTTGGGTTCCGGCAGTAGTTTCACATCACTTTCATATTATTTTGCCCGTGGGAACTGTACTATCGGAAGAATCGTCCATGAATGCTGCACTGTGATTTGTACCAGATAGTGCTCGTTGGAAAGCAATATCGCAACGCTTTGGAACGCTTTGGAACCTCCCAAATTGTGTAGGCTCGCTTAATGGCAAGCATGTACGTATCAGGAAGATGCCGGATAGTGGCTCAAGAAATTACAATTACAAGTCTTTTCATTCCGTAGTATTGTTGGCAATTGCCGATGCTGATGGCAATTTTATAATGATTGAGACGGGTTACTCTGGGCGAAACAGTGATGGGGGCATCTTCAGAGCATCAATAATGAATCACTGGCTAAATCAAGGTATGCTTGATTTACCTGAGCCCCAAAGATTACCCCATGATGAAAACATATGCAATTTCCCATTTTATTTTACTGCTGACGAAGCGTTTCCTCTTACAAAACATTTAATGCGGCCTTATCCAAAAAGAAGACTAAACGACCGAACAAGAATTTTTAATTACAGACTAAGCAGGGGTCGCAAAAGTGTAGAATGTGCATTTGGCATGATGTCTCACATGTTTCAAGTTTTGTTGAACTCTATTACTTGTAAACACGAACAGTCAGTCACTGCCATCGTTAAAGCTGTATGCGTAC
Source organism: Bacillus rossius redtenbacheri (assembly GCF_032445375.1). Taxonomy (NCBI): domain Eukaryota; kingdom Metazoa; phylum Arthropoda; class Insecta; order Phasmatodea; family Bacillidae; genus Bacillus; species Bacillus rossius. The sequence goes on along the minus strand of NC_086339.1, from coordinate 43,222,197 downwards.
TACACAACCTAATCAGAAAAACAGAAGGTAAATCGTATACGAGCACCTATGCCGAGACTGCGAATGATTATGATTGTCAACAAGCTAGAGACGAACGGGAGATCGCAACAATAGACCATTCGTCAAACGCTCAAAAGGTGCGTGATTATTAGTCGTATTACTTCCTCAAACCAGACGTTGCTCTACCATGGCAGGGGAATCATTGTGTTGACAAGTGAAATGTCTTTGTGAGGCGTTATATTATACGTAGCAATGAACACTTAAAACTTGTGTTGGGCATGTAGTGAAACTCTATATAACCTTTTTAAGTAACCTATTTGTAATATGTTAGTTAATGTGATAATTTGATACATTTTCTGCTATATATTTCGTTGAATATTGTTTCGCAAATATTTTTTTATTACTAATTATTGCATTGCAACATTTACATTATTTGTGTGATTACGATTGTTTAAGTTCACTTCATAAGTATCTTAACATAATTAACTTACCGTTAGCGTCAACTTCTTTAGCCACAGCTTCCCATGCCTTATCAACAGCGCACTTGTTCGAATATTCAGCCAGTCCGTAGTTGTACAGACATGGGTGTTTCTCAACTTCCTCAACTAACTTGAGGGTGAACACTTGCTCCGCGTCACTCATTTCGTCATCCGCGTCGTACGACAGTTGGGTTGAAACTGACACGTCCAGTTGCACTGCGAAGGTTGCCTCTAGATCGCGTTGCATTCGCATGCGGTGGACGAGTTGCGCATCTAATACAAGAGTCAGATTCATTTGCAACTACTAGGCAACTATTTCACCAGTTGCGTTGCAGTTGCGTTGCGCCGGTGGACGAAGGGCCTAATTTGATAAGATTATTCCATTATTAAATTTGCAAAATAATATTTTTGTTAATTTATATAATTTCACGATAGTAAGTAGGCTTTGTTTATATCGCGCCAAATACAAACTGAAATAAAAGAGTTCACACATTGCAAAGAAAACCATTTCGCTCATGTGCGAACTCTTTTCTTTCAGTTTGTCTTTGACGCGATATAAACAAAGCTTACTAAATATTATGAAATTTAAATAAATGAAAAGTGCGAGTGGGTTCTGATTATTTTAACTAAGCTTGTGAATCTATCAGAATTGCACAAAACACTTTTAAAAAATAACACACTTTAACGTGTGTAAAATGTCTACATATATTGATTTTAGATTTTTACACGCTCTTTTACACGCATGTTTGTTTGTATGTTTGTAACCGAATCCTTTGTCTCGATTTTGACCCACTTTAAACGGACAGATTTAATCTAAACTTTGTACACTTATCGAGGACCGGTGAAAATACACTAATTTAATAAGTTTATCTCATTATCCTGATTAGGATCGGCAGGATGAAATAATTTCCTCACCCAGCCTCTGTGTGAGAGCAAGTGAGAAAACTGTCTACCTACTTTCCATCTCGAGCACTCGGGGTATTAGTATCATTACAATATATCCTCGACAGTTGGTTTGTTGGACGAGCGGATTAAGAATATTTTTTTTTGTTTTCTTTTCAACAAATTTTGGGATTGGTGCCGTTAATCCAACAGTAATTCGTCTGGAACTTCGCCAATCCTTCTATTCAAACTAAAAAGTGGAAAAAATATATAGTTTTAAAAAAACTCATAAACACGCTTTTAAAGCACATCAAACTAAAAAGTGAAAAATAATTTTAAATTAAGCTTAAAACAATAATGAATGAAAAATACTAGTATTATTGTGAAAAAAGCGTGAGACGCTTTGTTCCATATTTATCGTACATCGAGCGCCAGATGGTAGACCTGCTGACATGTGACTGGAAGGCTCTGGGCTCGAATCCCAGTCCGGGCTATTCTAATTTTTCTCACATATTCTATACACTCTCATTGAGAAGGTCCTTCCCTCATCCTTTCTCAATCCTTATCCTTCCCAAAATTCCTGTTACGTAAATGTGGAACGCTTCACTGACTATCAATACAGCTGTACACATTAATAATTTGGAAAATAATTAAAGTTACTTATAGTTATCACGGAATTAATAGTAGATTAGAAAAAATAACAGTTTAAAAAATTAAAAAAAAACATGCTGTTATAAATAAACTAAACTAAAAAGAATAAAATAAATGATAGTTTAAAAAAACTAAAAAACACGCTCTTAAAAAAAATCCAACTAAGAAACAGAAAATAAATTTTAATAAATTTGAATATAAAATAGTGTAAAATAAAAAATGTATGTTATTTAAAAAAAGCGTGGGGTTCTTTTTAAGATATTATCAAAATGGTAATCCTTCTACTCATATTTGTCATTAAATTAATTATAGCTATTGACACAATGCACCCTATGCTTTTTATTTAAATAACATCCTTTTTTTATTTTACACTATTTTAAATTCAAATTTATTAAAATTTATTTTCTAATTCTTATTTGGATTTTCTATAAAAGCATGTTTTTTAGTTTTTTTAAACTATTATTTATTTACCTTATTCTCTTCCTGATTTATTCAAGGCATCAGTATATACTTACTAATATTGTAAATGCGAATGTGAGTTTGTTTGTTTGTTACGCTTTCACACGGAAACCACTCAATCGATCATCATGAAATTTTGTGAGCATATTTTCAGGGATATAGTAAAGAACATAGCACCTTTTATATATAAAAAAACAATATTTTTTCCTACAGGCAAAAAAAAAATTAATATTGGTGTATATGATCGTCCGACTGAGAGTTTCAGTAATTTAAATGAAATTTAACGCCATCTGGCACTTCAATAAGTAAAATAAATAATTCGTCAATACCGTATGCAATACTGTAATGCCGGCGGTCAGTTCACTATTCAATTTTATTTTTCTGTCACCACCCAGCAATACTTAAACTTTTGTTTAATTTTTGAGGTAAGGTGTTTGTTTATTTACTTTGGTGATGGTTCTTTGGACGTTGATGCTGAAGTTGATATTTTACTTTCAAGAGAATTTTGTAATTTAGTAGAAAATGATGTGGATCTAATTACTCAAGTTTTCTCGGACTTGCAACAAAATTTGAATTGTTGTCAGTGGTTATGCGTAAGAGCAATATTGGCGCCAAAATATTATATTGTTAATAAAAGCAACATTTTATTTTAAAAGAAGTGCAAGGGGAAATGAAGGAGTATTTTTCAATAGATACAATCATGGATACAGCCAAATGTACAAGTTATGCTTATGCGAAATCTAGATGCTCCTCGACTATGTAATGGAACGAGGCTTCGGATCACTCAATTGGGGGAGAATATACTTGGGTGCCACAATTTTAACAGGTGTCGGTGAAGGGGAAAGTGTTATCTTATCATTCCTCGAAAACCAACTATCCCCACTGATCTACCGTTCCAATTCAAAAGAGTTAAGTTTCCCGTCAGGCTTAGTTTTGCTGTTTCCATTAACAAAGCTCAAGAAAAATCATTGCAGGTAGCAGGGGTGCATTTGGAAAAGCCATGGTTTTCCCATGGCCAACTATATGTAGCCTGTTCGCGTGTGTCCAATGCCAGAAATCTACACATATTTTCACTGGACAGAAAAACATATAACATAGTATACAGGATAATCCTATAATAATACTCTGATTTATGCTCTTTTAAAGAAAATTAATTTATTATACGTTAATAGTTTTAACTTTTTAAAATGATATTATTATTTTTTTTTGTAATATTGAAACATATTTCAATACAGCATATTTTCAGTTTATTAAGCTAAATTGTATGTTAGAATTTTTAAATACTGATAATCCCAGTCACGCAATAAAAAAAACCAAATACCATATTATTTAATTTTCTTTGCAATGATCTTTGATACTTATTTAAGGACATCAACGCGAAAGAAGCCGTGGGTAAAAACAAGTTGATAATAATTTCGTTATTAAATATAAGAGTAAATGTTTTCAACTTTTGCGACGATACACGCACCTTTGTCAACTGAAATTCAACTAACGAGTTGTCTAATATGGTGCCTTGTGCGGATTTCGAATAATGTTATAAGATTTTTATCCCTCTACTATATCTTTATGTCTTTATACGTCATCAAGTTTGTGTGACTAGATTTTTTTGTATTTACTTTCTTGGTTATCCGAAATAAAAGTGGCCGTGAACAACTAATATTAATACAGATTTCATTTAAAATAGTTATTGTTTAATGTCTATCACTAAGAGTTTATTCGTTAAATTCAATGTAAGTTAGTACGTAACTCCAAAATTTTGTTAAAAATTTTATTGGATCCCAAATTAGTTTATCAAACTAAATACTCAAATTCAATTGTAAGATTAGTAACCCTCAATTATTTGAACTTGTCAACAGTTAAATGTGTCAGTACGTAATTTGGGGGCTTTCCAGTGCAATATTATTCTTATGGTGGATTGTTGTGGTGGTTTGTTTGTTTAAAGGAATAGGCTATATTCGGGTGCCTATGCCTATGATCGAGACCTCGGCAGCTATCTTGGATAACACCACATCTGCCATCTTGGAATCCGCTATTTTTAAAATCCGCAATTGTTAAGCTATACATTCGAAAATAATTCCAAAATGCACCAATAAAATTACATAAAAATACTGTTTAACAAAGTTAAATTTTGTCCTTGGTTTGACACGTACTCAATGCAAATTTTTTTTTATTTTAGGCGAAAAATACGTACATAATGAAATATAATGAAAAATCCTACAAGAGGCATAATTTACACATTTACCAGCCTCCAATTGATTTCATCGTTTCCTTTCCTTGTTCCGATCCTAGTTCGGTGCCAAATGAATAATTTCAGTTAAAAAAACATTTATTTTAATTTAACATTCAATGACAGGTTGGATAATTAAATTAGAGAAGTTATAGTGTCCACAAATATGTGATACATATAAATATATATAAAATTTTGAGTTGACGATGATTTTGGGGTCTATGGACCATGAATCGAAAAACTTTATAAACATTTTCCAGAAGTCGCACCATAGTAGGCAGTATTTCTTCGAAATCTACCTAAAAACAGTCAATAAACATTACAGAGCGTCTCGAGACTACAAACAACTTCAATGTTAAGCCTGAAAGTCAATGAATCTTCAAAATTATTGGGCTTGTAGTTATACCTACATGTGTTATAAGTTATTTTATACCTTTTCTTTTTCAGGTGAATTGGCCAAAAAATTGTGGATGAAGTTGTGGGATCCGTACCGAATTCTGTAAAGGGTTTGAAAGATAATTTTAGTATTTGGAGCGAAGATGCTTCTTTTAAGCCGTGGAATTATTCACAACAAATGGCATTTCTACAGACATACATTAAATATAGATCCAGACAAACGAGAATACATGCCACTACTCTGAGAGAAATAATTGAGAATACATAATTTAAAGTTGGAAACAGTATGCGGACATGATATGATGATAAGTCTTAGCCTACCGAAGATTCACAGAATATGCAAAACGTAAAAAAAGGCAAAGTTTTACGAATCGGCCCTTGATGTTGTGCCGGAAATTTGGTATTTCGACACGATTTGTTTTAAATTTTTATTATAATTTTTAATTTTATTTGCTCTATAATTTGGTTACTAAAGGGCGATTTACACTTTGTTAGGCTGATGTACTCCCCTAAGTTAAAATTTGTGCCAGTAGTCTGAAGCACCTTTCCCAGAGACGTATCTGATATTTGGCAGATCTAATACTTTGCTGGCAGCCAGTTTGAAATTTCCTCGCTTACAGGCACGTCCCAGGCCTGTAACGTTACTTCACTTCATGACTAAAACCGCCTACAGCAGCTCTGGACGAGCTGTTACCATTTCTCAGTGGCGAGATAACCATAGCCTTTACTGTCACGAATACGTATTAGGTTATCTTCTTTGAAAAGCACGTCATGGACGCTTGTTCCCAGCGTCGTTGCGTTTTCCCCCCTATTCAGTTCTAAGAATTCGTCTAAGGCCAATGACCGGTCAGAGACCCCAGCAGACAGCGACCGTCTCCAAGGACGCATTGCATAAAAAAAGGTGTGTGCCAAGATGGACCACCCCACGACATCTCGTGGGAGAAACAGTAACTTATTATGTTGGCCGCCAGAGTGTAGCCCCGACTGCCCCTTTAACCCTTGGTTTAAGCAGACGCCTTGGGCGAGTCGATTCTTTTTTATTTCAGACACCCCTTAACAGGTAGCGCTAAAGTCGGCCAGTGCTACCAACTTCGAGACATCAGTCAGAGTTTTTTTATGACGCTCACTCGGGGAACTTCGGGACCTTTCGGTCCGGACTCCCAGCCCCCTCCCCTCCACTTTTGATTCAAGATTTACTTTTAATTACGAGACGCGGTTCTTCGCGAGACACTTCGCGTCGCGACTGCAGACGGACCATTTTGCGAAAATCGGCGGATTGACGAGACACTGCAAGACTTCCATCCGGCCGCAACCGACTATGTAGTCCCTTATGTAAGGGATGCTATCCCTGTAGTTTTTTTTATGTAGTTTAGTCCGTCTGCGTAGTACAAAATGTAATAGTTATTTTTCTTTTTAATTTTTTTTTTGAAATGATGAAAACGACCGCGCCCAGCCGCGTAATCGCGGGATCCAGTTCCTGGCTGGCGAAACATCGGTAAACAGAAGCCAACTCCCCTGTCTGGTGAGTGAGGATCCGTGACTTTCCCCAACCTCCCCTTAACTTTTCCGGGTATTTTCTGCCCCGTATACTGTCTGTGTTCAAGTTCTGATCAGTTTTGATTCGGACTGTTCCAGACAGGGTCCGAGAGCCGGATGCCGAATTGGCATTTTCATCTCCCTTCCACAACAGGACACAAGCGCCCTGGCATCATGTTCCCGCGTGATCTCCGGGAAACGAACCTCCGACCTCCGGTGCTTCTGTATCTTTTGAACCTTTTTTTTTAACTTTCCTAAATTACGCCGACAAACAAAGTTAATCATACAAACATAATTTCTAGACTTTAAGTACATGCCTATACTGGGATAGTTTAAATATATTTGTATTTTTTATATTGGTTTAGAAATTTTTAGTAAATGAAACTTTGATAATTCCATGTACGGCCGGCCAATAATATTTTTAAATATACTTGAGAGCTGTGTAATAATGTAATTAATATTGTATGTTTATATTATTTTTAATATCTTTTATAAATTTTCCTTTAATAAATTTGACGTAATTATATACAGACGGAGTCACACCTTGTTTCTGTTCATTACTAATAACATTGTGAAACTAAAGATCCACCCAGCAAGACAAAAATGGTAATCAGACCGTGGCTTGCTGCTACAAAAATGGTAGCAGTTAGCTTGGTTTGATCCTTGCTACAATCTTCTTCAAGAACAAGCAATAATTATAGGGCAAAGCAACGGCTCAAGAAAGATACACAAAATAATTTGAATTAATTAAACCTCCTTAAGGTCTCAAAATGTTTTACGATTATATATTGGCGGCAACAAAAAAAACTTACACCAAACATTCAAAAGGTTTTATAAGCGTAGTCTATGTTGTTTGCTGCTGTCTCCGAAGCTGAAGACCAAATGGGAAAACCAGTATTCGACTACTGGTCCACAATATGTAACATCCCCATGCACACTAAGCTGTACAGAATTTGCAAACGTCATTCCTGCCAGTGAAAGTATGATTTGACTACCAATAAGTGACATTTTTAGAAGTTACATGTAAACTGTACATAGTAATTTTTGGCTTAAATATTTTCCCTAAATCAAAATATACTTCTAACTAACTACTAATATTTTCATATTTGTGTCATTCCAGTAGATATATATTTTATTAATGTATGCTAATATTAAATATTTTATTATTATAGATCCGTTTATTGTATTATATTTTATTCTCTATGTTGAAGGTTTAAATTCTTTTTTTTAATTTTGATGGTTTTGGAACTGTCTTATCCAAGTTATTATACTATTCACTAGTAGCACAATAACGGCAAATTATTCATTTTCCGATATGGGTGCTGAACTGAGATGCAGAAGCACATGTGTGCCTCTCATCGTCACAGTTATTATCTCCTACCTCAAGATGAAGTGTGATCTCCTGACTTCTGTACGCTCGGGTCCGGTGGCTGTGGCGCATAACCACCCTAGCGCGGTCAAGTCATGTCCGGTCAACTCCAGTACACTCTCAGTGGTGCCTTAGCTTTAAAGAGACCCTGCAGTACAGAGCAACAGTTGAACGCAATCACGATGAAGCCAAAGAAAACTCTAATACAACATGATACCATTTAATGTCATGTTTTATAATTAGTAAGTTACCTCAGAACTACACACGTCTGTACGAGCATCAAAAAACTTGCCATTTCGATAAACCAACACGACATATCTCGAAGAAAATTTCGAGAAGAAGCTTATAAATTTCAATGCGAGCGAAGTGAACGTTTTTGCTATAATTGTTACATTTATTTTACTGGAGGGTGCTCTATGGTATATAAGCCATTTGGAAATTTACTTCATTATAATGAATTTTGATTCATGTAGATGGATATTGCTTAGTTTATAATTTGTAATTTTTATTTAAAGCAGCATTTAAAAATTTCATAGGTTTTGCATTAATTTTGGAGAGTTTCTAGGTCTTTTTGTGATGTAGCTTTATCAAAAGCAGTTTGAAGCTCCATAGTAGATTATCCTTAATACTCAGTCGTATACAAGATGACTATTTCTAACATAAAATTATCTTTGATAATAAAAGTGCAGTTCTGTTCTGTTCATATAACATCAAGGTAACAATTCTTGCTCTGTTGTTTTTGCATATGAAGAAAAGATCTAAAGTTGTAAAAGTACTTAGAAACCTTTTTTCTAGTGTCTTATAAATAACTCATCACTTGACGGTTTCACATAGAAAAACAGTTTGTGTCGATTGAAATTTAGTTGATACTATTATCCACCATGAACTGATTAACTGAAAGAGTGTTTTAATTACTAATCAATGTTATATATTTTCTTTCAATCTGTAATCATTTATTATATATATACTTAAAAATTCTTTACTTATTCTTAAATTATATCAAATATATTAAGCAAAATCATTAATTTTCTTAAATTAAATGTGTAGTTTAATATATATATATATATAAATGTTTTAGTTTCTTACGCACACACTGAAATAAATCCGACAAAACATAAACATAAATATGTAAGTTTTATTTGAACGTACACATTATTTAACAATTCACACAATTTTATTTTCCAGTAACTTTGTATTATCTATGCTATGCACAATGTAAAAACAATTAATGAAAAAATAATTTATATATAAGATATAACCTTACATAAAAACATTTGATTTGTATAATTAATACAGTTCTAGATATGTGAAAATAAAAATAAAAAGTTATTAGGTTAATAATGATAATGTTAACTGTTTGTTGAAAGTACAATATTCTCTCAAGTATGTAATATGTGAAAACACAGAAATAAATAGTTTTGGTGGTCTAAACAATGTAGTATTAACAATATATTTTATGAAATATACACACTATGCATTTCGGTAGCAGTGCTACATAAATAAAAAACATAAATTATGTTAAAATATATCTTTACAATTTACGAGGGCGAATAAATTTACATTTAAAAATATAATTTTTTTAACAATGCAAAAAAAATCACTTTAATATTTTTCACTTTAATATTATTATCATATTAAATATTCTAAAAATAAATAATAATAGTCAATTTAATACAATTTATTGAGAAATATTTACGAAATTATTCCTTGTCAACAATAATTTTATGGCAACAAAATAACCAGACATTTATTTGATTAATATGCAACGTTTATTACTATTAAAAAGAAACTAATTAAATTTTTTTGAAATAAGAATTTCAAAGTTACTGTTATTAAAAAGTAGGTAGATAGAATCAAAAGTAATATCGAGATGGCTTTAGAAATAGTTTAGCAAACAAATTTTGTCTTATGCAAATAATATTCCCTTATATTGACTATCCTTAATCGTCTTCCATTGTAACTAAACGAAGTGGTTCTGCACTAGTTTTTAAAATAGATGCTTTTGACTTGTTTAAAGAAATTATGCGTTTTACAAACATCTCCATCAGGCAAGTAAATGCCGAAATCAATAACCCAAAACCAGCAAATGTTAGTGGTATAATGATATGGGAAACTGAGATAGGTTTAAGTTGGTCCACATATTTTAACAAGGATGCCCTTTTACGTGACTCTTCAGTGTAGTCCAGCCTCCATTTGGATGTGAAACCTCCTTCCGACAAGCGCATTATAATGGAACTGAACTGAGCGAGAAAGGGATTGTTAGGTGTCACTACCCAGTGAGTCCCAAGGAAGTTCAGATAACAGTCATCCATGACATGCAACATGGGGTTGCCATTCTGGTAATACTTGGACTGTGATACAGCGAGTAAAGCGGTGATACGAGACATAAGCCTGCAAACATTTCTGTGATTTGCTATCATATCTAGAGCTTCATTATCGTCAGATATCAAAACCAATTTCTCAAGAAATTTTTCTAAAAGTTTGTCTCCATCAATAACTTCTTCAACGACTTCAAATAAGTCGTTTGCTGAAAAGAAAACAGATATTTTAAGGTCAGATGATAGAACATCATTAGCATGATTATAGTCTGCATAAAAGAATGTTTTGAAGAGAAAGGTTGTCAATGAGCCTTGATAAGCATTTGAAATAATTAGGTACAAGTAGCTCCCGAACAAAATAATTGTCCTGCTCTTGCAAGTGCAAGGTGTTATTATACTTGCTCCAGTTACAGCCAAACGAATGGTCTCCAAGCTTAAGTTGGCACTGGTATGATTTCTCTCATCGTTACGATGGGAAATTTTCCACATTAAAAAAATTGTTGTAAATAAAACTATATATGCTAACCATATGTTATAGTGTATAGGCATTATAATGTTCAAATATTTTGGTATTATTAAAGCTTTTGGCACAACACCCGTGACGCATATTCTTTCGTGAGGATATGCATACCATTTGGTAAACGACCAAATATATAAAGCTTCATCGGCATAAAGTGTCTTGGAGAATATCTGGTCTTGAACTTTCAAGGAATGTGTAGGTAGAAGCATATTAACAGTTCCGTTTAACTTCTTTACTGCAGCGCATGTAGCTAGACTGCTAGGTCCTTCATAGCTGATGGTCCCATCATTCTTGGTTACCATGTCTGCTAAATGATGATTAGGACCAACTCTGATATCGAATTTGTACCCATTTGTATCACGAATATTACGATTGTTTTGAGCAATTATATCAAATATTAAATTAGGTGTCTTATCGACTACGAACGTTCTCAACATTCCTGTGAATGGATTGTACATCGATACATTTATCTCTGTACCTTCCGAGCATGAAACACATTCTTTCCTTCTTGCGTACACAATTAAAATGTTTAGAATGTTGAAATAGTTCCAACAGTCCTCAAACAGTTTAATTGTTTGATTATCATTTAATGTGGTATTCGTTATGATCAACATAAAAAAGATTGCGGGTTCCAGAACGGAAGGGTAGTCAAGTTGTACGGCGGTAAACATGAATCAGTGGCGTACGAAGTAAATATAATATAGCTTACACTGCTCTCGGTGGTGTCTGTCCTGCTGAGAGTGAAATACCGCTCGTCACCTTCGTAATCTGGGAGGTGCACTACAGGAATTAATATCCTGAGGTGAAAATGATACAATATATCATCAATTTCTATATCTGATGTTATTTTATCTAAATATAGTGTTATAAAGTTTGATTTAATTTTTAACCTTACATTTAATATTGTTTTAATTTTTGCAATGCTCAAATTCTTCGACATGAGCTTCAGTAAAGCTGTAGTATTGTTTGTTCCTATACAGTTAATCAGAAACGTGGCACATAAGATCTACATTAACTTCTTTGTCCAAACGTTCGGATCATGATGTGCCTGAAAAAAAAATTTGCAGTCAAAATTAAAAAGAAAGTTTGCCGTGGGCAATTAAATATTTAAAGAATCAAAAATGAAACAATTTAAGTCCCAATGTTTGTTTTTGAGGTAATAAAGAGCTAATGTTAAAAATATTACACTTAAGTTTTACTTTTTTTTTACTCAGGGTATAAACACTATTTCCGGTTGAGGATAAGATACTTTGAATTATTGTAAAAAAAATTGTTTTTCAAGAATATAAACAAAAACATATTTTTTATTATCTTTGTTAAAAATTCAAAATATTTAATAATCCTTTTTTGTCAAAATATTTTTGTCACATGGCACCACAGTAATGTTGTTGTTTCGTTTGGCTTACATTCCTTGCGGGTACAAGTTGTGTAACCACAGCGCCGGGAGTGTTGGCTGTGCTGAGCTGAGTACGGTGTTGTTTGTGCCCATTTTATGTTTCAAGTGGTGTGATTTAATTGCCTTACCGGCTGAATGCACACATGACGGAGATTTTTGCGTTGCTTCGTTCGAGGAGTATTGTACATTGCTGCCCTGTTTTCTGCTCAGCTTGAGTATGAATTCTGTTCCAGGCATACAGCACGGTGAGTCTTTAACGAGGAGGTGTCTCAACCTGCCGGGAAAATGCTGAACTAAGTCGCTCATGAGTGGAGGTGAGCCACCAAATCAATTGGTTGTGCCTGTAATATAAGTTGTTTTTTTTTAGGACATGGGTATGTTTGTTTGCGACAGTAAGAGCTACGTAAGCTCGGTAAAATTTTAGTTTATTCTTTTGGGTTGGTGAGGGGGGAGTATTTACGACCTGATGACCCACTTAGAATATGTGAGTGGATTTGAAGAAATTTTCGTGTCAGAAGTTGCGGTGAGTAAGATAGTAACGCGACGAAGGAAGAATAATATTTTCGAGAGATGAAGTGCAAATACCTTAAAAAAATATTCGAAACTATGTGAGATTTCCACAAAAACGTATAAAGGTGTAAATGAAATAAAATGCTAAAGATGAATTTAATTTTTCTTTTTAGGTTCAATTAAGATATGGTTTTTAAATAGGTCTGAACATAGAGGAATTTTGTATTTTATAAGGTGCTTTCTATTTAAAATGATACAACCAAGACTATCTAACTGTTTACATATCAATTTATTATATTTATATGTTTATAACTACAAATATGTCGAGGCAGGATTTAAATTTTTTCAGAACAACTTAAATGCTCTAATTTAGAAAATAATACGTTAAGCGTAAATTTTAAAAGAATTTTTACAGACACATAATCTACAGCATATGTACAGTAAACGAATCATTTTTCAGATCATGAGTTACCAATTTTACCTTATTAGCACGAGTAGCTAAGCTTCAGATGATTTTAGTTTTTTGTTTGATTTATCTTTCATTTTTCAGCCTGAGTTGCCTCTGCTGCAATAAAAACAAAACCGACAAAGTAATGCATTAACGAATTGCTTACCAAAAATTATGTTTTCCCTTTCTGGTTTTAACAGCAGTAAAGTGTTAGACCAAAATTTAACGATATTTTTTGTGTATCAGCTTTCCACAAAATTAACCTACTTCTATCATTCAAGTGAAAAATATCTTGTTAATGTAAGAAAAAAGAAACACACAAGCTAATACAACCTGGTATTGCCAGGACACTTTCCTATGCCAAGAATTTTCAGACGTGATCTCAAGAAGTCACGGTGATCGGAACAGCTAAAATAAAAAAAATAAAAAACTACTAGAGCGCTCACCCGTAGCTGCACCCACCATCAGACCTGCCCACTTGACTCGTCTGTAAAGACCAAATCCATAAAAACTCTCTGGTTAAAAAACAAGAAGCGAATAAAACCTCTCTTTATCTTTATAACCTCGTAGATTCTCACACAATAGAACGAATATTTTTCAGTATATAGAGGGTTATTATATATGAACTGAAAGGACCTTTTCCTAAACATGAATCCTGCTATTGTTATTTAGCCAAGTAACTTAATGCAAAAACCAAAAATATATAGTTAACTGACGAAGCATTTACAAAATTCTGAAAAAGAAGATTGAAATATTCTGCTATAATAACTCAAAATATATGTCGACTATGTAATTTAATCGCTAATTAATTTTTTCGTGCTACCATGCAGATGAGTTACAAACCTAAAAAAAAATGCTTAAAAAATTTGTTTTCTACTTTCCAATCCTGTACACAAATTCTACCGCACATGAATAATTGAACTTTCCCGCAGCTGGCAATGTGATCGGGCCTTATTTAAAATTGACCACGCGGTAGAAGGCCAACATTCGTACGGTCATAGACAACTCGACTGAAACTAACAACCACGGAAAACAGATTACGGAAAAGTTGGCACTTAAGAAATCGCAAACCTGTAACAATCTAAACCACCTAACTTGCAATAAAAAACCACTGCAGAAAACCACAGATAACTACAGCCAAACAATCAGTCGGTCCCCGCACAATATATAGAACTTGTCCCATCACACACACACAGTCATAGCACACTCCTCTCTAAAGTGCCACTCCGAGACAAAGCCACACACTATAGTCCAACACTAAATCGTTCCCAGCACACTATCTAGCTCTTGGTCGGACACACACACATTCGCGTCACATCCGTCACCTTGGTATCCACGATTTCTGAAAATCTTATTTAGCTAGATATTTAGTAAGATTACAAAGTACATAAATAAATTCGTGCATTGTAATAATTATTGATTCGGTTGATTACTGTCCTTGGTTCAATCCTTGCTTGAAAGAAAATTGGTATTTATATATAAAAATTTAAAAATTAAAAAAAAAACAGAATGCTGGTTAAATTCGTGATTCATCAGTCACCAGTAAGTTGTCGACGCCATCTTGGTCGCCATCTTGGAAATTCGTGTTTAATAACCTAGAAATTAAAACAAAAATTAATATCCTGAACAAAATAAATAATTAATTTACTGCTTAATTCGGTCAATTCATTGTCGATTTTATCCAAGCAATAATTTTCAGGTAAAAATATTCATTTATTTTATTTTAACATTAAAATGACATGATCGAGATACAAAATTATAAATAAATAATTTATTAAATAATTTCAACTCCACTACATAACAAAAACATTGCAATTAAAGCGTTTCTCAATTTCTAAAGTATTCTTAGAAGGCGAAGCGAGTCCTTTACATAATCAGATGTGTGTTTTCAAGTTAACCTTCACATTACAGTTGATTAACCAGACATGTCCAGTTGGTGGTTAGCCACTTACAGTTTGTGGTCAGGCTTACATGTTCGTTTGGTGGTCAGGCACTTCCAATTGGTGACGAGACACATTAAGTTGTTGGCAAATGCGTCCCATTGGTGGTTAGGCACATCCAGTCTGTAACCAGGCACGTCTTGATGTAAGCTATTCATGTCAAGTTAGTGATCATGCACAACAGTTGGTTGGCCAGGCACGAATGTCCAGTCGGTTGGTCGGACTAACGCATCCAGTTGGTGGTAAGTTACGCCAATTTAGTGACCAGGCACTACTATTCATTGGATAGGAACACATGTATAGTGGGTGGCAAGACAAGACCAGTAAGTGGTCAGACACATCCAGTCGCTGGACAGGCACAGCCAGTCGGTAGCAAGGTACGTCAGATAGGTTGGACAGTCAAATATAACAGGTTGGCTAAGAATGACTAGAAGATTGGTAAGACATGTTCGTTTGGTGGTCAGGCACATACAGTCAGTAGCCAAGAGTACGAATTTTTCTATCTTGGCAAACATTTTAAAATGGCCATGTGAGATGTGAAATGTACAGATCAGGCATCTCCCAACTACTACGAGAACAACCATGATCTGACTACAGACTTGACGATGTACAATCAACGAAAAGTACTTATTAAACAATTTTGGAAGCACATTCGAACACAAAAAAAATCATTTGAAAGCAAATTTGATAAATAATGAAGCAAATTCGGTGAAAATGAAGCACAGTTAATTAAAAGTACGCACATTCCCCAAAAAGGGATCCTCTATTGACAAAAAGGAAACATATTTGGAAGCACATCAAAAAAAGGATGCAAATTTTACGAAAAAGACCCACAGTTTGACGAAAATTAAACTTGGATTGATACGATTTCATCTGAGAAATACGGTATCATCATATGGATTTGTTCTTGTCACAGGGATACAATCTTATCACAGGGATATGTTCTCGCCACAGTGATACGATCTCTTCACAGAGATACTATCTCATTAGTAGGATATGATCCCATCAGTAAGATAAGCTACACGTATACAAGGTTACAATGCTACGAGGCTACGAGTCTACGAATTTAAAAGGCTCCAATAGGCTCCAATAGCTCCATTCAGCTGCAAATGTTAATTTATATCATACAAAAGAACTTGTTGCAAGTAATCTCGTTTCTTGCCAACATATGTCGTCTCTTATCCTGTTGAGGTAAATATTATTAATATTTATATGTGGGATCTGGGATGCTCTATCACGATCGCAACAGAAGGACGGCTTCGCTAGACATCAAGGAGAAGGAAGTTCGTCTTACATGATAGAATTTCTCAGCTGTCTCAAGACATGCAGACAGCGACAGTCTTTATAACATAGAGAAAAAATTAATCATTACTCAGTCTAATACAATACATTAAAACAGTTGAGTAACACTGTTATTCAAGACGAACTTCCTTCTCCTTGATGTGTAGAGAAGCCCTATTTCTCCTGTGACCGTGAGAGTTTTCCGATTCTCCCATAACAATAATAATATTTAACTCAACTAGATATGTGACGTCATATGTTGGCACGAATCGGTATTACTTGCAACAAGTTCTTTTGCATGAGATAAATTAACTTTCGCTGCTGAATGGAGCTATTGTAACCAGTTGGAGCCTTGTAGACCGTAGCTTTGTATTATCGTAGCCTTGTAACCTCGTACCCATGTACCCTCGTAGCCATATAGTCAAATGTTTTTGCAGTTGATGGAGCCAAAGACGGTTGGAGACTTGAATACTTGTAACCTCGTAGATTTGAAGTCTCATACTCTCGTTGCCTTGTGACCTTGTAATCTCGTAGACTTGTAGCTTCGCAGCCAATTATCCTTGTCTTGTAGCCTAATTCTGCTGGAGATGTTGGAGCTGTATCCTATCTTATCCTGTGACCAATTATTGTATCCTACGGATGGGGTCATATCCTACTGAGATGAATCTGTTGTTAAATGTATGTTCTTTTTGTAAAATGCAAATAGTAAATTCTGTAGTATCGTACCCTATTGATGGTATCGTATCCTAATGATCTGATCCTATCCCTTTGACCAGCTAGTATCTTGTCTAACCACCTACTATACATGAGTTCCTGGCCACAAAATGGGCGAAAGTAGTATAGGAATGTATTTCCTGGCACTGGGTTCTGGGTGTGGTGTCTGTGGTGTTGTCGGCCATCTTGGATTGTGACGTCACGGCGGCCATCTTGGATGGTTGTGACCTTGACCTTTGAAATTGACCTTGACCCCGACGGCCATTTTGGATCCGCCATCTTGGATCCGCCATTTTGGATGACGTCATTGTGTTCTCGAAAATTCCGGTGATGTATTTTCCGCCATATTGGATGATGATGTCACCGTTGCAGTTTTCGTTACGGTCGCCATCTTTAACTTTTTTATTTACTATCCGATTTTAATGATTTTTTTTTAAAAAATTATAAAAAAATTAAAATAATAAAATTTTAATAAATTTATTATAAAAAATATATTTTTACTACACGGAGTTCGGAGACCTCGGTTCGAACCCGGTGAGGGCAAAAAAAATGAAAAATGACGACAGATCCTTCCCCCTAAATGGCTGCAGACAGACTGACTCCCACCACTTTTCTTAAAGCATATATATCGTCAACATCTTGTATTCGATGCTGGAAGCCATCATCATCATTTTATCGTCGGCGAGAGTGCGCTGACGCCATGTTAGTTTAGTTCCTATCCGCTAGAGTGCAGTAATCATTTATTATTGCTGTGACACCCACCATCTTGAAATTTGGCCGCCATCTTGAAAATCCGTAATTATTTAGCTAGAAATTCTGGAAAAGTTCCAATATTCATTAAATAAATCACTCATTAATTTACATATTGATTCGATGGATTCCCGTCTTTGGTTCGATACCCGATCGATGCAATAATGTTTAATTTTATGTAAAAAAAAATAATTTCCATAAACCATGTTCAAAATTCGTAAAGAGGCTTTAAATCCTCTACGACCATCATCCTATCAGACATCAAGACCACCATATTGGAAATTCGTAATTTTTATGCTAGAGATTCAGGAAAAAGTTCAAAATCCATTAAATAAATTTTTAATCTATATACTGATTGATTAGATCGACTAAGATCCTTGGTTCGAAACCAGTAAGAGCAAAAAAATTAAATATAACAATTTAACATAATAGTGACAGGTTTGAGAAAATAAAAAACACCACAAGTTCTATTAAAAAAAAATTATTACATACATTCTACACTACTTCAAGTACAAAAAAAATACACAGGCAAATTACTAAAGTTTTGTGGATTTATCGACGTCTGCATCTGCCACCCACGAATTAAAGCGAGGTGGAAAGCCCCACCACTTAACGTAGGACAGTCCATTTCTTCGTTTTATAATCTTCTCCACCAAGTACATATCAGGATACAACGTAGGCTGAAACTCTTCGGCATAGAAGCCGCCATGGATAGGTTTGTGGTCCAAATCTTCGAGGTAGTAGGTCCTAGGCTCTGATTCACGAACATGTGTCACACGGAAAAGTTCGGGACTCCAGTTCGCAGTGAAACCTTTCTCGAAGATACCTTTCTGCTTGGAGATTCGCACAATGTCGCCGACGTTAGCTTTACGCTTTCGTGGATCTTTCTTCTTCGTGTTGGAAAACACTGTTTGAAGCAGGCGATTGTCCTTTACGTCCTTTGGCTTCATTTTCGTGGTAGAATGCACAGTGGAATTATACTCGCTTATTAGTTTCGGCAAGATGTCAAGCCACTTGTAATTTCCGTTAGCCGTGAACTGTCGCCACATCTTGGAACGCAAAGTTCTGTTAAACCTTTCGACAATGGAGGCTTTGACGTTACTAAATGTAGAGTAGTGTTTGATGCCATACTTCTTCATCAAAGCCTTGAAGGTCGCATTGTAGAATTCTTTCCCGAGGTCCGTTTGCAGGTGCGACGGTACACGTCCATCACGCAAAATATTGTTCATGGCCTTGGCTACGTCAGTTGCAGTCTTTGATTTGACAGGTCTAGCCCAAGCGAACTTGCTATAAACATCGATGACTGTCAACATGTACTTGAAACTTTTATTCAATCGGGAATACGGTATCATCTCAACAAGGTCCGCCTGGAATAAATCGTCAATTCCACGAACTATGACTTTGCGACGAAGGTATTTCCGTCTAGCAGGAGCATGAAGTTCGCGAGCGATACCGGTTCGACTCATTGTATGTAGCCGGCTTCCCTCAGTTCTTCAAGTATGGAGACTATTTCGTTGATGTGCGAATAGTTTCCTACGCTAAGCGAAGCATGTAGAATTCTAAGGCGATCAACTAATTCATTAGGGTCGTCCCAATATACATAGTCAAATATCTGACCACTTTCTAGCTTTTTTAAACCTTCGACATGTATTGTTAGTTCACTGAAGATATTAGCGAGAATGTCGATTTTTTCATGATCTACATCTTTATATACACCACTATCTGGATCGTTATCGCGAAAATGTGCATTGGTTAGCTCTAGCAGTTTCTTGTACTCTTGTAAGTCTTTGTGAGAATATCCTTTAGGCTCCCTGCGAAACAGCAATTCGTACAGACCCGGAGTCCCGCGTGTTTTGAACGCTTCTACGCGCACGATATTTCCTGGTAGAAAGTCTATTTCTTTAGCACCGAGGAACCATTTATTATGTTTTCTGTACACTCCGTAGGTCGTGTCATTATTCCGGCTCGTAAACGATATCAGGTACGGTCGGACCATTGCATTAACTTGATGTCCCTTTTTCGGTATTTTTTTCTTGTGCATGGACTCTGTACTTGTTAAGTCCTCTTCTTCTCGATCCGGTTCATACTTTCTCTTCTTTACAGTCGGAATTTCATCTTAAACTTCCGCCTTCACAATGATGGCTGGTTCTTCCTTGCTTTTAAGTTCGTCGAGGCGACTAGTAATTGGTTTGAATATCTCCTCATTTGCCATCTCACGTGCAAGTCTGGTTCGTCTAGCAAGTAGATATTTTTCACGAACAGACTGTATAGCTCGATGAAGGTCACTGGCCAGGTCCGACATTGTACTGGCTGAAAACTTATTGGAAGACCTCCTTTTATACTTTTTTATTCGTTCGCAGAAACTTCTTTCTTGTGTTTGGCTGAATCTGAATTTGTTGACAAGTGAGATAGTGATGCTTTCAGACTACTTTGAAGAAAAGTCCTCAGATCATCCCGTCTTTGTGCATTCGATACTTCGATCATGTCGCGAATGCGAGAATCCGAGGCTTCCACACGCTGGACGATGGCAACGAGATACACTAGTAATTCCTTTTTCACACTGTCTACTTTTTGAGCCAGTAGCGAAATGTATTTGCGGATATCGCCGTCATGAGACTTGAGAGCAGTACGTAAGTCTCGACTGCTACGACCGAATTTTGAAATGCTATGACTCATGTTTGGCAATAAACTGATCGAAACCTCGTCTGTACCTGCCCTTATATAGAGGCCAGTCTTTGACTATGACTAGGAATCCGTGTTCTTCTTTCCAACACAAGGAGCACATGTCTTTGAATTCCTGGAATGTCATGTCGGTGTTTACGTGATCGTCATAAGCGTGACGTAAATTAAGTTCGTCCATGCGAAACAAAACTATGACATTCGCATTATCTCGCAGCAAATGTTTGGGTATTCTACCGTACGTCTGACACAGGTATACGCAGTCTACCTTGGCGTGTCTACCCATGGAAAAGTACTCTTGTATTATGCCTTGTTTCTCGCACATTACATCGTCGAACACAAACACGGAATTGGCTTTTGCTTTGCTTGGAGGTACAACATCGGTATTATCGCTAAACGGAAAATACTCCAGACCATCCACAGATTGTAGTACAGTAGCTAGGCGCTGGTACTTTGGCTGTTGCAACGACTTGGAATACAAGTAAACGTTCTCGAACCGAAGACCGTTTGGCTCCTCCAGTAAACTCAGTAAAACACACGTCTAACCACAGTTTGACGGACCCGCCATTATGCAAAGTACGGCAGAAGGCAACAGTAAGCCATGTCGTGATTCACGCGCACTAAATACATCGTCTTGCGTAATGCGTACAGGCAAACACACGTCTTGCTTGACGACCTGCATTGTACTAAAGTAATTGTATAAAATCAAACACATTTATACTTTCTGGTCAGTTGTGCGTAATGACTCGAAGAGGTAAGAACAAAAAACACATTGGTGCAGGACTCGTGAACTCGCTGATAAACAATATACCATTCGAGCTACACATTCCCGGCTACAGATTCTGCGGCCCCGGCACGAAACTAGCGAAAAGGTTAGCTCGCGGTGACGTGGGCATTAATTCTCTCGACGAAAAGTGCAAGCAACACGATATCGCATATTCATTAAGCAAGGATCTGGAATACAGGCACCGGGCCGACGAGATATTGGCACAGGAAGCCGAAGAAATAAGTAAATCGTCGAACGCGGGACTATGAGAGAAAATCGCAGCGTGAGGCGTTTCCAAAATCATGAAGGCAAAGACGAAATTAGGACTGGGTGTTCGTCGAACCAGCTCCATGAAGTCAAAGACTAACTCACGCAAGACCAAACGCAAGACTGGTGCAGGCGTGCAAAAAGCCAAGCAAAAACTACAGACTCTCGACAAGAAGATTATAGGAGGATTTCTTCCTTTGCTTTTGCCTGCATTGGGTGCTCTCGGCGGCCTCATCGGTGCAACGAGCGGTATAGTGCGGGCAGTCAACACTTCGAAGAATGAGCGCAAGCAGTTAAAAGAAGCACAGCGACACAATGCCAACATGGAAGCCATTGCCATCGGTAAAAAAAACGTTGCAGGACTCTACTTGCAACCTCACAAGGCAGGACGAGGCATGAAAAAGAAACGTGTAAAGAGAAAATCCTAAGTTCCCTACCGAAACGACCGCTCACCAACGTAGATTTAATAAAGTACGCACGCAAACTGGAAATACCAAATTTCCGCGGCGTGTTTATGCGAGACACTTTGCCCAGCAAGCCAAAGACACGTGAGCGCGCCATAATTAATTTAGACACGTCGGCGGGTCGAGGCACGCACTGGGTGGCCTATGTAAAGACTGGAAACATGGCCGAGTACTACGATAGTTTTGGACATTTACGGCCTCCGCCAGAACTAAGGTTGTACCTGGGTCGAACCACTACGTTGTTTTACAATTACGAAACGGAACAGAAGCCTAATCAAACAAACTGCGGACACTTGTGTCTTCGCTTTTTAACAAACAAAAATTATCTGACAAATAAAAATTGCTACTTAAAGGTTGTGCAGTGATGATAATTTATTAGTCATGTCGATAACACTTACCTTGACAGGTCACGCATCTGATCTGCGGGCGGTTCATTTCCGGCCTCTGGATTTAGACGGAGAATGGTGTATCGGACTCTTAGATTTTCAAACGTATAATGCCATACCGAACATTGACGAGGAAAACTGCAAGATCTGCTTCCTGAAAAGCGATGGGACCGCTCATGAAATACAGTTACCTGTTGGCTCTTACGAAATTTACGACATTGCAAATTACATCAGGGATATGTTACCACAGGATGTAGACTTTCAACTGCTTGGAAATCCAAACACTCAAAAAAGTATTCTAACATGCAGTGAAAATGTCGACTTTACGAAACCTGGCACCATAGGTACCATGCTCGGAAACACACTCGAATCAAAGGTGTATGATACAGGAAGAACGTACGAATCTACGCGCGCAGTAAACATTTTGCCTGTGAATGTCATAAGAATAAACTGTAATTTGGCAAGTGGAACGTATCTCAAAGGAAGACTAAGCAACATGCTGCACAAGTTTTCGCCGATGGTCCCGCCAGGATATAAACTGGTCGAAGTACCGCAAAGTATCATTTACGTTCCAGTCGTCGTGAAGTGCGCACACGAAGTCGTCGTCCGAATCGTTGACCAGCGAGGACGATTGGTGAATTTTCAAGACGAAGAAATTACATTACGTCTGCACTTGAAGCGATGGGCATAAAGTTCGTAACACCGAACAGTTATAAAAGAAATCGTATTGTCGTGAATAAGAACAGTTCTCTACCAGACATCGGTGCATTAACACCTGACAACATAAAGTATCTTCTCAGTATTGGACAAGTGCCGAATAAATATGGAAGACGAAATCCTCAACGTGGAAGATCCGGTCATTTTTGATGACAGCATTACGAAAATGGAATTGCACGAGTACCAGCCTTTCCTGCTCGGACCGTACGCACTACCATCGGAAGTACGCATTGCTGTA